>NC_053037.3:337963293-339213293 GCF_002575655.3 Aegilops tauschii subsp. strangulata
GAGTCCTGCTAGCCCAGCACTACTGCTCTGGACACTTGACTGGCCGGCATGTGATTCATATCGTTCCTGTGACTGTCCCTTCGGGGAAATGTCACGCGATGACATCCGGAGTCCTGCCTAGCCTGCTACAGCCCGGGTTCCCGGAGTCCTGTTAGCCCAGTGCTACAACCCGGATTCACACGCTGCTGACCGGCACGTTCGATGTTGATTCATGTATGCCTGTCCCCATACGTTAGTGCCGCTTTGGGTTCAGGACTAGCCATGTCGGCCCGGGTTCTTTGTCATATGGATGCTAGAGACATTGTCATATACGTGAGCCAAAAGGCGCAAACGGTCCCAGGCCATGGTAAGGCGACACCCGTGGGAGTACCGTGCGTGAGGCCGCAATGTGATATGAGGTGTTACAGGCTAGATCGGTGTGACTTAGAATCGGGGTCCTGACATATGTAAAGTCATTACTCCCCATGGGATAAGCATATAAAACATATATAATTTCAGATTTATGATATTCAATTCATTCAACCATTTACTCATAGGATATAAGTGAAGCACACGAGTAAATGACAAACTACTCCAAAAAGATATAAGTGAAGATCAATGAGTAGTTAAATAATTATGTAGCTATATGAAGACTCTCTAACATTTAAGAATTTCAGATCTTGGTATTTTATTCATACAGCAAGCAAAAACAAATAAAATAAAATGACGCTCCAAGCAAAACACATATCATGTGGTGAAAAAAAATATAGCTCCAAGTAAAGTTACCGATGAACGAAGACGAAAGAGGGGATGCCTTCCGGGGCATCCCCAAGCTTAGGCTCTTGGTTATCCTTGAATATTACCTTGGGGTGCCTTGGGCATCCCCAAGCTTAGGCTCTTGCCACTCCTTATTCCATAGTCCATTGAATCTTTACCCAAAACTTGAAAACTTCACAACACAAAACGTAACAGAAAACTCGTAAGCTCCGTTAGTATAAGAAAATAAAACACCACTTCAAGGTACTGTAATGAACTCATTATTTATTTGTATTGGTGTTAAATCTACTGTATTACAACTTCTCTATGGTTTATAAACTATTTTACTAGCCATAGATTCATCAAAATAAGCGAACAACACACGAAAAACAGAATCTGTCAAAAACAGAACGGTCTGTAGTAATCTGTAACTAACGCAAACTTCTGGAACTCCAAAAATTCTAAAATAAATTGGTGGATCTGAGGAATTTGTCTAGTAATCATCTGCAGAAAGAATCAACTAAATAGAACTCTCCAGTAAAAAGTTTTAGCTAATCTCGTGAGCGCTAAAGTTTCTGTTTTTTACAGCATGATCATAAAGACTTCACCCAAGTCTTCCCAAAGGTTCTACTTGGCACAAACACTAATTAAAACACAAAACCACATCTAAACAGAAGCTAGATGGATTTTTTATTCCTAAACAGAACCAAAAAGCAAGAAAGTAAAATAAAATTGGGTTGCCTCCTAGCAAGCGCTAACGTTTAACGCCCCTAGCTAGGCATGATGATTTCAATGATGCTCACATAAAAGATAAGAATTGAAACATAAAGAGAGCATCATGAAGAATATGACTAGCACTTTTAAGTCTAACTCACTTCCTATGCATAGGGATTTTGTGAGTAAACAACTTATGGGAACAATAATCAACTAGCATAGGAAGGCAAAACAAGCATAACTTCAAAACTTTAAGCACATAGAGAGGAAACTTGATATTATTGCTATTCCTACAAGCGTATATTCCTCCCCGATAATAATTTTCAGTAGAATCATGAATGAATTCAGCAATATAACCATCACATAAAGCATTATTTTCATGATGCACAAGCATATAAATTTTACTACTCTCCACATAAGCAAACTTCTTCTCATGAATAGTAGTGGGAGCAAACTCAACAAAATAATTATCATGTGAAGCATAATCCAATTGAAAATTAAAATCATGATGACAAGTTTCATGGTTATCATTATTCTTTATAGAATACGTGTCATCACAATAATCATCATAGATAGGAGGCATGCTTTCATCATAATAAATTTGCTCATCAAAACTTGGGGAAAAAAATATCATCTTCGTCAAACATAGCATCCCCAAGCTTGTGGCTTTGCATATCATTAGCATCATGGATATTCAAGGAATTCATACTAACAACATTGCAATCATGCTAATCATTCAAATATTTTATGCCAAGCATCCTATGTAATTCTTGTTCTAACACTTTGGCACAATTTTCCTTTCCATCATACTCACGAAAGATATTAAAAAGATGAAGCGTATGAGGCAAACTCAATTCAATTTTTTTGTAGTTTTATTTTATAGACTAAACTAGTGATAAAACAAGAAACTAAAAGACTCGATTGCAAGATCTAAAGATATACCTTCAAGCACTCACCTCCCCGGCAACGGCGCCAGAAAAGAGCTTAGTTGACGGGGTGTGAGTGCCGCTTACCTAGCCTCCCCGGCAACGGCGCCAGAAAAGAGCTTGATGTCTACTATGCAACCTTCTTCTTGTAGACGTTGTTGGGCCTCCAAGTGCAGAGGTTTGTAGGACAGTAGCAAATTTCCCTCAAGTGGATGACCTAAGGTTTATCAATCCGTGGGAGGCGTAGGATGAAGATGGTCTCTCTCAAACAACCCTGCAACCAAATAACAAAGAGTCTCTCGTGTCCCCAACACACCCAATACAATGGTAAATTGTATAGGTGCACTAGTTCGGCGAAGAGATGGTGATACAAGTGCAATATGGATGGTAGATATGGGTATTTGTAATCTGAAAATATAAAAACAGCAAGGTAGCAAGCGATAAAAGTGAGCGTAAATGGTATTGCAATGCTAGGAAACAAGGCCTAGGGTTCATACTTTCACTAGTGCAAGTTCTCTCAACAATAATAACATAATTGGATCATATAACTATCCCTCAACATGCAACAAAGAGTCACTCCAAAGTCACTAATAGCGGAGAACAAACGAAGAGATTATGGTAGGGTACGAAACCACCTCAAAGTTATTCTTTCCGATCAATCCATTGGGCTATTCCTATAAGTGTCACAAACAGCCCTAGAGTTCGTAGTAAAATAACACCTTAAGACACACATCAACCAAAACCCTAATGTCACCTAGATACTCCAATGTCACCTCAAGTATCCATGGGTATGATTATACGATATGCATCACACAATCTCAGATTCATCTATTCAACCAACACATAGAACCTCAAAGAGTGCCCCAAAGTTTCTACCGGAGAGTAAAGAAGAAAACGTGTGCCAACCCCTATGCATAGGTTCATGGGCGGAACCCGCAAGTTGATCACCAAAACATACATCAAGTGAATCAATAGAATAACCCATTGTCACCACAGTTATCCCACGCAAGACATACATCAAGTGTTCTCAAATCATTAAAGACTCAATCCGATAAGATAACTTCAAAGGGAAAACTCAATCCATTACAAGAGAGTAGAGGGGGAGAAACATCATAAGATCCAACTACAATAGCAAAGCTCGCTATACATCAAGATCGTATCACCTCAAGAACACGAGAGAGAGAGAGATCAAACACATAGCTACTGGTACATACCCTCAGCCCCGAGGGTGAACTACTCCCTCCTCATCATATAGAGCGCCGGGATGATGAAGATGGCCACCGGTGAGGGATCCCCCCCTCCGGCAGGGTGCCGGAACAGGGCCCCGATTGGTTTTTGGTGGCTACAGAGGCTTGCGGCGGCGGAACTCCCGATCTCTTCTGTTCCCTGATGGTTTTAGGGTATATTGGTATATATAGGAGGAAGAAGTCGGTAAGGGGAGCCACGAGGGGCCCATGAGGGTGGAGGGCGCGCCCAGGGGGTGGGCGCGCCCCCTGCCTCGTGCTCTCCTCATTGATCTCCTGACATGCACTCCAAGTCTCCTGTATTGCTTTCTTTCCAAAAATAACTTTTCCGAAGGTTTCATTCCGTTTGGACTCCGTTTGATATTCCTTTTCCGCGAAACACTGAAACAAGGGAAAAAACAGAAACTGGCACTGGGCTCTGGGTCAATAGGTTAGTCCCAAAAGTAATATAAAAGTGCATAGTAAAACCCATTAAACATCCAAGATGGATAATATAATAGCATGAATACTTCATAAATTATAGATACGTTGGAGACGTATCACTATCTCAGAGTCAAGTCCATATTTAGTGCTAAGTTCACGGAAAACATCGGTATCCATAAAAGATTTAACACAATCAAACTTAGGTGTTATACCTGACTCCTTACCTTCATCGAGTTCCCAATCTTCAGAGTTGCATTTAATTCTTTCCAATAAATCCCATCTGAATTCAATAGTCTTCATCATAGAAGAACCAGTACAAGAAGTATCGAGCATGGATCGATTATTGAGAGAAAGCCGAGCATAAATATTTTGAATAATAATTTCTCTTGAGAGCTCATGATTGGGGCATGAATATAACATTGACTTAAGCCTCCCCCAAGCTTGATCGATGCTTTCTCCTTCGCGAGGCCAAAAATTATATATATAATTACGATCACGATGAACTAGATGCATAGGATAAAACTTCTGATGAAATTCCAATTTCAATCGGTTGTAGTTCCATGATCCAATATCATCACATAGCCTAAACCATGACAATGCCTTTCCCTTCAAAGATAAAGGGAAGACCTTCTTCTTGATAACATCCTCGGGCATACCTGCAAGCTTAAATAATCCACAAACTTCATCCACATAGATTAGGTGCAAATCAGGATGTAATGTTCCATCTCCTGTAAAAGGATTAGCTAGCAGTTTCTCTATCATACCCGAAGGAATTTCAAAGTAAACATTTTCAGTAGGTTCAGTAGGTTGAGGAGTGCTACCTCTTGAGCATGCGTTGGTTTTTCCTTGAAGAGAAAAGGGTGATGCAGCAAAGTAGCGTAAGTATTTCCCTTAGTTTTTGAGAACCAAGGTACCAATCCAGTAGGAGACTACACGCAAATCCCTCGTACCTGCACAAACAATCAAGAACCTTGCAACCAACACGATAAAGGGGTTGTCAATCCCTTCACGGCCACTTGCAAAAGTGAGATCTGATAAAGGTAATAAGATAAATATTTTTGGTATTTTTGTTGTATAGATTGGAAAGTAAAGATTGCAAAATAAACGGCGGTAAAAATAGCAAATTGATAGGAAAATAATATGATGGAAGATAGACCCGGGGGCCATAGGTTTCACTAGTGGCTTCTTTCAAGATAGCATAATCTACGGTGGGTGAACAAATTACTGTCGAGCAATTGATAGAAAAGCGCATAGTTATGAGAATATCTAGGCATGATCATGTATATAGGCATCATGTCCGTGACAAGTAGACCAAAACGATTCTGCATCTACTACTATTACTCCACACATCGACCGCTATCCAGCATGCATCTAGAGTATTAAGTTCATAAGAACAGAGTAACGCATTAGGCAAGATGACATGATGTAGAGGGATAAACTCAAGCAATATGATATAAACCCCATCTTTTTATCCTCGATGGCAACAATACAATACGTGCCTTGCTGCCCCTGCTGTCACTGGGAAAGAACACCGCAAGATTGAACCCAAAGCTCAGCACTTCTCCCATTGCAAGAAAGATCAATCTAGTAGGCCAAACCAAACTGATAATTCAAAGAGATTTGCAAAGATATTAAATCATGCATATAAGAATTCAGAGAAGAATCAAATATTGTTCATAGATAATCTTGATCATAAACCCACAATTCATCGGATCTCGACAAACACACCGCAAAAAGAATTATATCGAATAGATCTCCAAGAAGATCGAGGAGAACTTTGTATTGAGATCCAAAGAGAGAGAAGAAGCCATCTAGCTAATAACTATGGACCCGAAGGTCTGTGGTAAACTACTCACACATCACCGGAGAGGCTATGGTGTTGATGTAGAAGCCCTCCGTGATCGATTCTCCCTCTGGCGGAGCGCCGGAAAAGGCCCCAAGATGGGATCTCACGGGCACCGAAGGTTGCGGCGGTGGAAATAGGGTTTCGTGGTGCTCCTGGATGTTTTTAGGGTATATGAGTATATATAGGTGAAAGAAGTAGGTCGGTGGAGCCACGAGGGGCTCACGAGGGTGGGGGCGCGCCTACCCCCTGGCGCGCCCTCCTACCTCGTGGCCGCCTCGTTGCTTCATTGGTGTCCACTCCAAGTCTCCTGGATTGTGTTTGTTCCAAAAATGATCCTCGCGAAGGTTTCATTCCGTTTGGATTCCGTTTGATATTCCTTTTCTGCGAAACACTGAAATAGGTAAAAAAAAACAACAATTTGCATTGGGCCTTCGGTTAATAGGTTAGTCCCAAAAATAATATAAAAGTGCATAATAAAGCCCATTAAACATCCAAAACAGATAATATAATAGCATGGAACAATAAAAAATTATAGATACGTTGGAGACGTATCAAGGAGCGACTCTTTGCTCTACTGGTCGGGGTGAAGATACCCCGAACAAGCCCCTCAAAGGATTACTTTCCATAGTAACAAGTGACAGTAAATTTCAGCACACTATATAAATTTTTTTCTTACCAAATTCCACTTACCAAAGGCGCTTCACTCCCCGGCAACGGCGCCAGAAAAGAGTCTTGATGACCCACAAGTATAGGGTATCTATCGTAGTCCTTTTGATAAGTTAGTGTGTCGAACCCAACGAGGAGCAGAAGGAAATGACAAGCGGTTTTCAGTAAGGTATTCTCTGCAAGCACTGAAATTATCGGTAACAGATAGTTTTGTGATAAGGTAATTTGTAACGGGTAACAAGTAACGAAAGTAAACAAGGTGCAGCAAGGTGGCCCAATCCTTTTTGTAGCAAAGGACAAGCCTGGGCAAACTCTTATATAAAGGAAAACACTCCCGAGGACACATGGGAATTATCATGAAGCTAGTTTTCATCACGCTCATATGATTCGCGTTCGTTACTTTGATAATTTGATATGTGGGTGGACCGGTGCTTGGGTACTGCCCTTCCTTGGACAAGCATCCCACTTATGATTAACCCCTCTTGCAAGCATCCGCAACTACAAAAGAAGTATTAAGGTAAACCTAACCATAGCATGAAACATATGGATCCAAATCAGCCCCTTACGAAGCAACACATAAACTAGGGTTTAAGCTTCTGTCACTCTAGCAACCCATCATCTACTTATTACTCTCCAATGCCTTCCTCTAGGACCAAACAATGGTGAAGTGTCATGTAGTCGACCTTCACATAACACCACTAGAGGAAAGACAACATACATCTCATCAAAATATCGAACGAATACCAAATTCACATGACTACTTATAGCAAGACTTCTCCCATGTCCTCAGGAACAAACGTAACTACTCACAAATCATATTCATGTTCATAATAAGAGGGGTATTAATATGCATAAAGGATCTGAACATATGATCTTCCACCAAATAAACCAACTAGCATCAACTACAAGGAGTAATCAACACTACTAGCAACCCACAAGTACCAATTTGAGGTTTTGAGACAAAAATTGGATACAAGAGATGAACTAGGGTTTGAGATGAGATGGTGCTGGTGAAGATGTTGATGGAGATTAACCCCCTCCCAATGAGAGGATCGATGGTGATGATTTCCCCCTCACGGAGGGATGTTTCCCCGGCAGAACAGCTCCGCCGGAGCCCTAGATTGGTTTCGCCAAGTTCCGCCTCGAGACGGCGGCGCTTCGTCCCGAAAGCTTCCTCCTAATTTTTTCCAGGGCGAAAGACTTCATATGGCAAAATATGGGCACCGGAAGCCTGCCTGGGGACCCACGAGGCAGGGGCCGCGCCCAGGGGGTAGGGCGTGCCCCCACCCTCGTGGATGGTAGGTGGCCCCTCTCTGGTGCTTTCTTCGCCCAATATTTTTAATATATTCCAAAACTGACTTTCGTGAAGTTTCAGGACTTTTGGAGTTGTGCAGAATAGGTCTCTAATATTTGCTCCTTTTCCAGCCCAGAATTCCAGCTGCCGGCATTCTCCCTCTTCATGTAAACCTTGTAAAATAAGAGAGAAAAGGCATAAGTATTGTGACATAATGTGTAGTAACAGCCCATAATGCAATAAATATCGATATAAAAGCATGATGCAAAATGGACGTATCATTACACTACTGCATAGAGTGGGAGAAAGTTGGTGTTGACGGTAGCAAGATTGTTGATGTAGATCGCCGTCCCGATCGTTGCCCTGGCGGCACTCTGGCGCCGCCGAAAGCGAGGGGGAGAGAGCCCCCCTCCTTCTTCTTCTTCCTTAGCCTCCCCCCTAGATGGGAGGATAGTTCCCCCTTTGGTCCTTGGTCTCCATGGTGGCGGAGGGGCGGGAGCCCCTCCGAGATTGGATCTCCCTCTCTGTTCTCTTTTGTTTCGCGTTCTCCTGATCTGGCCAAAAATCGTTTCTTATATTTCGCGAGATCCGTAACTCCGAATGCGCTGAGCTTTTAACACGATTTTTTTCCAGATATAAGCTTCCTTGCGCCCGAAGTAGAGCCCCAACCGACGTTCGAGGAGGGCACAACCCACCACCACGCGCCAGGGGCCTCTAGCGCGCCCTGGTGTCTTGTGCGCTGTGTGGGCCTCCGTTTGTGGTGATTCCAACTCCCAAAAATCACAGATATTCCAAAATAATTCTCCGTAAAATTTTATTGCATTTGGACTTCGTTTGATATGGATATTCTGCGATACAAAAAAACATGCAAAAACAGGAACTGACACTGGGCACTGGATCAATAGGTTAGTCCAATAAATCATATAAAAAGTTGCCAAAAACATGTGAAAGTTCAAAAATTATAGATACGACAGAGACGTATCAGTATACAACATGGCATACTTTATAGAACCTATGGCTGAGGCATAGGGAATGACTTTCATTCTCTCTCTATCTTCTGCCGTGGTCAGACTTTGAGTCTTACTCAACTTCACACCTTGCAACACAGGCAAGAACCCTTTCTTTGACTGATCCATTTTGAACTTCTTCAAAATCTTGTCAAGGTATGTACTCATCGAAAGTTCTATCAACTGTCTTGATCTATCTCTATAGATCTTGATGCCCAATATGTAAGCAGCTTCACCGAGGTCTTTCTTTGATTTTTTTTCCTTTCAAACACTTCTTTATGCTTTCCAGAAAATTCTACATCATTTCCGATCAACAATATGTCATTCACATGTACTTATCAGAAATGTTGTAGTGCTCCCACTCACTTTCTTGTAAATACAGGCTTCTCCGAAAGTCTGTATAAAACTATATGCTTTGATCAACTCATCAAAGCGTATATTCCAACTCCGAGATGCTTGCACTAGTCCATAGATGGATCGCTGGAGCTTGCAAACTTTGTTAGCACCTTTAGGATCGACAAAACCTTCTAGTTGCATCATATACAACTTTTCTTTGATAAATCCATTAAGGAATGCAGTTTTGACATCCATTTGCCAGATTTCATAAAATGCGGCAATTGCTAACATGATTCGGACAGACTTAAGCATCGATACGAGTGAGAAAATCTCATCGTAGTCAAGACCTTGAACTTGTCAAAAACCTTTTTTGACAATTCGAGCTTGGTAGATAGTAACACTACCATCAACGTCTGTCTTCCTCTTGAAGATCCATTTATTCTTAATGGCTTGCCGATCATCGAGCAAATCCACCAAAGTCCATACTTTGTTCTCATACATGGATCCTATCTCAGATTTCATGGCCTCAAGCCATTTATCGGAATCTGGGCTCATCATGGCTTCTTCATAGTTCGTAGGTTCCTCATGGTCTAGTAACATGACTTCCAGAACAGGATTACCGTACCACTCTGGTGGGGAACATGCTCTGGTTGACCTACGAGGTTCGGTAGTAACTTGATCTGAAGTTTCATGATCATCATCATTAGCTTCCTCTCTAGTTGGTGTAGGCATCATGAGAACGGTTTTCTGTGATGAGCTGCTTTCCAATTCGAGAGAAGGTACAATTACCTCATCAAGTTCTACTTTCCTCGCACTCACTTCTTTCGAGAGAAACTCCTTCTCTAGAAAGTTTCCATTCTTGGCAACAAAGATCTTGCCTTCGGATCTGTGGTAGAAGGTGTACCCAATTGTTTCCTTAGGGTATCCTATGAACACACACTTCTCCGATTTGGGTTCGAGCTGATCAGGCTGAAGCCTTTTGACATAAGTGTCGCAACCCCAAACTTTAAGAAACGACAGCTTAGGTTTCTTACCAAAACACAGTTCATATGGTGTCGTCTCAACGGATTTAGACGGTGCCCTATTTAATGTGAATGCAGCTATCTCTAATGCATAACCCCAAAACAATAGTGGTAATAGGCAAGAGACATCACAGATCGCACCATATCTAATAAAGTACGGTTACGACGTTTGGACACACCATTACGCTGTGGTGTTCCAGGTGGCGTGAGTTGTGAAACTATTCCACATTGTTTTAAATGAAGGCCAAACTCATAACTCAAATATTCGCCTCCGCGATCAGGTCGTAGAAACTTTATTTTCTTGTTATGATGATTCTCCACTTCACTATGAAATTCTTTGAATTTTTCAAATGTTTCAGACTTATGTTTCACTAAGTATATATACCCATATATGCTTAAATCATATGTGAAGGTTAGAAAATAATGATACCCGCCGCGAGCTTCAACACTCATCGGAACGCATACATCTGTATCTATTATTTCCAATAAGTCATTAGCTCGCTCAATTGTTCCGGAGAACGGAGTTTTAGTCATCTTGCCCATGAGGCATGGTTTGCAAGTATCAAATTATTCATAATCAAGTGATTCCAAAAGCCTATCTGCATGGAGTTTCTTCATGCGCTTTATACCAATATGACCTAAACGGCAGTGCAACAAATATGTTGCACTTTTTGCATCTTTTGGCATCAATATTATGAATATGTGTATCACTACGATCGAGATTCAATAAACCATTTACATTGGGTGTATGACCATAGAAGGTTTTATTCGTGTAAATAGAACAACAATTATTCTCTGACTTAAACGAATAACCGTATCGCAATAAACATGATCCAATCATATTCATGCTTAACGCAAGCACAAAATAACATTTATTTAGGTCCAACACTAATCCCGAAAGTAGAGGGAGTATGCGATGGTGATCTTATCAACCTTGGAATCACTTCCAACACGCATCGTCACCTCGCCCTTAACTAGTCTATGTTCATTTTTGCAACTCCTGTTTCGAGTTACTAATCTTAGCAACTGAACCGGTATCAAATACCCATGGGTTATTATGAACACTAGTAAAGTACACATCAATAACATGTATATCAAATATACCTTTGTTCACTTTGCCATCCTTCTTATCTGACAAGTATTTGGGGCAGTTCCGCTTCAAGTGACCATTCCCTTTGTAGTAGAAGCACTCAGTTTTAGGCTTAGGTCCAGCTTCGGGTATCTTCACGGGAGTGGCAACTTGTTTGCCATTCGTTGAAGTTCCCTTTCTTTTCCTTTGCCCTTTTCTTGAAACTAGTGGTCTTGTTAATCATCAACACTTGATGCTTTTTCTTGATTTCTACCTTCGTCAATTTTAGTATCGCAAAGAGTTCGGGAATCATTTTCGTCATCCCTTGCATATTATAGTTCATCGAAGTTCTAGTAGCTTGGTGATAGTGACTAGAGAACTCTATCAATCACTATCTTATCTGGAAGATTAACTCCCACTTGATTCAAGTGATTGTAGTACCTAGACATTCTGAGCACATGCTCACTGGTTGAGCTATTCTCCTCCATCTTGTAGGCAAAGTACTTGTCAGAGGTTTCATACCTCTCGACACGGGCATGAGCCTGAAATACCAATTTCAGCTCTTGGAACATCTCATATGCTCCATGGCGTTCAAAACGTTTTTTAAGTCCCGGTTCTAAGCCGTAAATAATGGTGCACTAAAATATCAAGTAGTCATCATACAGAGCTTGTCAAAGTTCATAACGTCTACATCTGCTCCTGCAATAGGTTTATCACCGAGAGGTGCATCAAGGACATAATTCTTCCATGCAGCAATGAGGATAATCCTCAAATCACAGACCCAGCTCGCATTATTGCTACTATCATCTTTCAATTTATTTTTCTCTAGGAACATATCAAAAATAAGGGAGCTATATCACGAGCTATTGATCTACAACATAGATTTGCAAATACTATCAGGAATAAGTTCATGATAAATTAAGTTCAATTAATCAAATTACTTAGAACTCCCACTTAGATAGACATCCCTCAAGTCATCTAAATTATACGTGACCAAATCAACTAAACCATGTCCGATCATTACGTGAGATGGAGTAGTCATCAATGGTGAACATCTCTATGTTGATCATATCTACTATATGATTCACGTTCGAGCTTTCGGTCTCCAGTGTTCCGAGGCCATGTCTGTACATGCCAAGCTCATCAAGTTTAACCCGAGTATTCCGCATGTGCAAAACTATCTTGCACCTGTTGTATTTGAATGTAGTCTATCACACCCGATCATCACGTGGTGTCTCAACACGACGAACTGTCGCAACGGTGCATACTCAGGGAGAACACTTATACCTTGAAATTTAGTGAATGGATCATCTTATAATGCCACCGCCGTACTAAGCAAAATAAGATGCATAAAAGATAAACATCACATGCAATCAAAATATGTGACATGATATGGCCATCATCATATTGTGCTTTTGATCTCCATCTCCAAAGCATCATCGTGATCTCCATTGTCACTGGCTCGACACCTTGATCTCCATCGTAGCATCGTGGTCGTCTCGCCAACTATTGCTTCTACAACTATCGCTAACGCATAGTGATAAAGTAAAGCAATTACATGGCGTTTGCATTTCATACAAGAAAGAGACAAACATAAGGCTCCTTCCGGTTGCCGATAACTTTTAGAAAACATGATCATCTCATACAACAACGTATATCATATCATGTCTTGACCATATCACATCACAACATGCCCTACAAAAACAAGTTAGACGTCTTCTACTTTGTTGTTGCAAGTTTTACGTGGTGATACGTCCATTTTGCATCATGTTTTCTTACTGTTATTTATGATGTTTTCATTCATAATAATGCTTTTTGGAGTAATTATAATGCCTTTTCTCTCATAATATTCAAGGTATACACAAAGAGGGAGAATTCCGGCAGCTGGAAATCTGGACCTGGAAAAGCTACGTGAGGCTACCTATTCTGCACAACTCCAAACAAGCTAAAACTTCACGAGGATTTTTTATGGAATATTTGAGAATTATTGGAGCAAATAACTACCAGAGGGGGCCCACCAGGTGGGCACAACCCACCTGGGTGCGCCAGGGAGCCCAGGCGCGCCCTGGTGGGTTGTACTCACCCAGGCCCACCTCCGGTGACCATCTTCTGGTATATAGGTCATTTTGACCTAGAAAAATAAATAAGGGGAGGACTTTCGGGAGGAGCGCCGCCGTCTCGAGGCGGAACTTGGGTAGGAGCACTTTTGCCCTCCGGTGGAGCGATTCCGCCGGGGGAACTTCCCTCCCGGAGGGGGAAATCATCGTCATCATCATCACCAACAACTCTCCCATCTTGGGGAGGGCAATCTCCATCAACATCTTCAACAACATCATCTCATCTCAAACCCTAGTTCATCTCTTGTGTTCAATCTTGTTACCGGAACTATAGATTGGTGCTTGTGGGTGACTAGTAGTGTTGATTACATCTTGTAGTTGATTACTATAGGTTTATTTGGTGGAAGATTATATGTTCAGATCCATTATGCTATTTAATAGTTCTCTGATCATGAGCATGATTATCATTTGTGAGTAGTTACTTTTGTTCTTGAGGTCACGGGAGAAATCATGTTGCAAGTAATCATGTGAACTTGATATGTGTTCGATATTTTGATAGTATGTATGTTGTGATTCCCTTAGTGGTGTCATGTGAACGTCGACTACATGACACTTCACCATATTTAGGCCGAAGGGAATGCATTGTGGAGTAGCAATTAGATGATGGGTTGCGAGAGTGACAGAAGCTTAAACCCCAGTTTATGCGCTATTCCGTAAGGGACCGATTGGATCCAAAAGTTTAATGCTATGGTTAGAATTTATTCTTAATACTTCTCTCGTAGTTGCGGATGCTTGCGGGAGGGTTAATCATAAGTAGGAGGTTTGTTCAAGTAATAACAGCTCCTAAGCACCGGTCCACCCACATATCAAATTATCAAAGTAGCGAACACGAATTAAACCAACATGATGAAAGTGACTAGATGAAATTCCCGTGTACCCTCAAGAACGCTTTGCTTATCATAAGAGACCATTTTGGCCTGTCCTTTGCCTCAAAAGAATTGGGCTACCTTGCTGCACTTTTGTTACTACTATCGTTACTTGCTCATTACAAATTACCTTGCTATCAAACTACTCTGCTACTTACAATTTCAGCACTTGCAGACATTACCTTACTCAAAACTACTTGTCATTTCCTTTTGCTCCTCGTTGGGTTCGTCACTCTTACCTATCGAAAAGAGCTACAATTGATCCCCTATACTTGTGTGTCATCAAGGCTATTTTCTGGCGCCGTTGCCGGGGAGTGAAGCGCCTTTGGTAAGTGGAATTTGGTAAGGAAACATTTATATAGTGTGCTGAAATTTATTGTCACTTGTCACTATGGAAAACAATCCTTTGAGGGGTTTGTTCGCGGTATCTTCACCTCGTCCGGAACCACAATTAGCTACCCCTCAACCTACTGCACCTACTGAAAATATTGAATATGAAATTCCTTCTGGTATGATAGAACAACTGCTAGCTAATCCTTATGCAGGAGATGGAACCGAACATCCTGATATGCACTTGATATATGTAGAACAAATTTGTGGATTGTTCAAGCTTGTAGGTTTACCCGGAGATGAAGTTATGAAAAAGGTTTTCCCTTTATCTTTGAAGGGAAAAGCATTGGCATGGTATAGGCTATGCGATGATATTGGATCTTGGAATTGGAATCGTTTGAAATTGGAGTTCCACCAAAAAATTTATCCTATGCATTTAGTTCATCGTGATCGGAATTATATATATATATATATATATATATAATTTTTGGCCTCATGAAGGAGAAAGTATCGCTCTAGCTTGGGGGAGGCTTAAGTCAATGTTATATTCATGCCCCAATCATGATCTCTCAAGAGAAATTATTATCCAGAACTTTTATGCTCGGCTTTCTCGTAATGATCAAACCATGCTTGATACCTCTTGTGCTGGTTCCTTTATGAAGAAGACTATTGAATTCCGGTGGGATCTTTTGGAAAGAATTAAACTCAACTCTGAAGATTGGGAACTCGACGAAGGTAAAGAGTCAGGTATTAAGCTTAAGTATGATTGTGTTAAATCTTTTATGGATACCGATGCTTTTCAAAAGTTTAGCACTAAATATGGACTTGACTCTGAGATAGCAGCCTCCTTTTGTGAATCATTTTCTACTCATGTTGATCTCCCTAAAGAGAAGTGGTTTAAATATCACCCACCTGTTAAAGAAGAAATTAAAGAACCGGTACCAGTTAAAGAAGAAACTATACTTTATAATGTTGATCCAGTTGTTCCTTCTGCTTATATTGAGAAACCACCTTTTCCTGTTAGGTTAAAGGAACATACTAAAGTTTCAACTGTGGTTAACAAAAGCTATACTAGAACACCTAAGCCTGATGAACAAATTAAAGTGGAACCTAGTATTGCTATGGTTAAAGATCTCTTAGAAGAAGATATGGATGGGCATGTTATTTACTTTTGTGAAGAAGCTGCTAGAATTGCCAAACCTGATAAAAAGACAAACATAGACCTGTTGTTGGCGTGCCTGTCATCTCAGTTAAAATAGGAGATCACTATTATCATGGTTTATGTGACATAGGTGCTAGTGTGAGTGCTATTCCTTGCACCTTATATCAAGAAATAATGAATGACGTAGCACCCGCAGAAATAGAAGACATAGATGTTACTATTAAACTTGCTAATAGAGACACTATATCACCAATTGGGATTGTTAGAGATGTTGAAGTCTTGTGTGGGAAAATAAAATACCCTGTTGTTCTTGTTCTTGGTTCCCCACAAGATGACTTCTGTCCCATTATCTTTGGTAGACCTTTCTTGAACACCGTTAATGCTAGAATAGATTGTAAGAAACAAAATGTCGGTGTTAGTTTTGGTGATGAGTCTCATGAGTTTAATTTTTCCAAGTTTAGTAGAAATCTTCATGAAAAAGAATTGCCTAGTAAAGATGAATTGATTGGTCTTGCTTCTATTGCTGTACCACCTATTGATCTACTTGAACAATATTTGCTAGACCATGAAAATGATTTACATGCGCATGAAAGAAATGAAATAGATAAGATTTTCTTTGAACAACATCCTCTGCTTAAACACAATTTGCCTATTGAAACTCTAGGAGGTCCTCCTCCACCTAAAGGTGATCCTGTGTTTGAATTAAAACAATTGCTAGACACTTTGAAATATGCTTATCTTGATGAAAAGAAGACATATCCTGTTATTATTAGTGCTAACCTTCCAGAACATGAAGAAAGATTATTGAAAGTTCTAAGGAAGCACCAAGCTGCTATTGGATATACTCTTGATGATTTAAAGGGCATTATCCCACTCTATGTCAGCACAAAATTAATATGGAACCTGGTGCTAAACCCGTTGTTGATCACCAACGTCGGTTAAACCCGAAGATGAAAGAAGTGGTAAGAACGGAAATATTAAAACTTCTGGAAGCAGGTATAATCTATCCCATAGCTGATAGTAGATGGGTAAGCCCTGTTCATTGTGTCCCTAAGAAAGGAGGTATAACTATTGTTCCTAATGATAAGAATGAATTTATTCCACAAAGAATTGTTACAGGCTATAGAATGGTAGTTGATTTTAGAAAATTAAACAAAGCAACTAGTAAAGATCATTACCCTTTGCCTTTTATTGATCAAATGCTAGAAAGATTATCTAAGCACACACATTTTTGCTTCCTTGATGGATATTCTGGCTTTTCACAAATACCTGTTTCTCAACCTGATCAAGAAAAGACCACTTTTACTTGTCCCTTGTGAACTTATGCTTATAGACGTATGCCTTTTGGTTTATGTAATGCACCTGCTACCTTTCAAAGATGTATGACTGCTATATTATCTGACTTTTGTGAAAAGATTGTTGAGGTTTTCATGGATGACTTCTCTGTTTATGGGAAGTCTTTTGATGATTGTTTAAGCAATCTTGATCGAGTTTTGCAGAGATGTGAACAAACAAATCTTGTCTTGAATTGGGAGAAGTGCCACTTTATGGTTAATGAAGGCATTGTCTTGGGTCACAAAATTTCTGAAAGAGGTATCGAAGTGGACCAAGCTAAGGTTGATGCAATTGAGAAAATGCCATGTCCTAAAGACATAAAAGGTATTCATAGTTTCTTAGGTCATGCTGGTTTCTATAGGAGATTTATCAAAGACTTCTCTAAAATTTCTAGGCCTCTTACTAGTCTTTTGCAAAATGATATTCCTTTTGTTTTCTATGATGATTGTTTAGAAGCCTTTAAAACACTCAAGATAGCCTTAATTTCTGCACCTATTGTTCAACCACCTGATTGGAACTTGCCTTTTGAAATTATGTGTGATGCTAGTGATTATGCTGTTGGTGCTGTTCTAGGACAAAGAGTTGATAAGAAATTGAATGTTATTCATTATGCTACTACTGAAAAAGAATTCTTAGTAGTGGTGTTTGCTTGTGATAAATTTAGACCTTATATTGTTGATTCCAAAGTAACTGTTCACAGACCATGCTGCTATTAAATATCTTATGGAAAAGAAAGATGCTAAACCTAGACTTATTCGTTGGGTTCTTTTGTTACAAGAATTTGATTTACATATCATTGATAGAAAAGGAGCTGAGAACCCCGTAGCTGATAATTTATCTAGGCTTGAAAATGTGCCTGATGACCCACTACCTATTGATGATAGTTTTCTTGATGAGCAGTTAGCTGCAATAAATGTTGCTCGCAGTACTCCTTGGTATGCTGACTATGCTAATTACATTGTTGCTAAATATTTACCACCTAGCTTTACTTACCAACAAAAGAAAAAATTCTTCTATGATTTAAGACATTACTTTTGGGATGACCCACATCTTTATAAAGAAGGAGTAGATGGTATTATTAGACGTTGTGTACCTGAGCATGAACAGGGACAAATCCTACGGAAATGTCACTCTGAAGCTTATGGAGGGCATCATGCTGGAGATAGAACTACTCACAAGGTATTGAGTCTGGATTTTATTGGCCTACTCTCTTCAAGGATGCCTGTAAGTTCGTCTTATCTTGTGATGAATGTCAAAGAATAGGTAATATCGGTAAGCGTCAAGAAATGCCTATGAATTATTCACTTGCTGTTGAACCATTTGATTTTTGGGGATTTGATTACATGGGACCTTTTCCTTCCTCTAATGGGTATACTGAAAGCACAAGTGCTCCCTGGGTGATTTTGGTAATTAATGTCAACATATCTCTTGTTGGACTAATGCTTCTACCTAGTATGTTTCAGATAAGTTCAACAATGGAGTGGCATGGACTAGAGGATGTGGAACCCCTTCAAAATGCTAAGGACAAAGGATTGGCTCAAGCTCAAAGCCCAGGACTCTACATTTTCTATTTTAGTGGTCCAAGATCAACTTGAGTCCATAGGAAAACCAATACTATTAAGAGGGGATGAGGTGTTGCGTAATGGCTTTCTTGCTCAAAGTACTTAGTGATATGCTCCAAAGCCCTCAACCACTTTCTCACATCCACATATGTCCCAAACCAAAAGGTCAAACTCGGCCCCACCGATTCTTTCTATCCGGCGCCACCGAGTTTAATTGACATAGCCACTGCCAGAAACCCTAATCAAATTGGTCTCACCGATAAGGATCTCGGTCTCACCGAGATGGGATTGCAAACTCTCTGTTGCCTATTGCAATAATTTCGGTCTCACCGAAATATGCAATCGGTCCCACCGAGATTGCAATGCAAACTCTCTGTCACCCCTTCGTAACGTTTCGGTCTAACCGAGATGAGCGAATCGGTCCCACCGAGTTTGCCTGACCAACTCTCTGTTAGTCTATTACCAAAATCGGTCTCACTGAGTTTGTGTAATCGGTCTCACCGAGATTACGTTATGCCCTAACCCTAGCACATCGGTCCCACCGAGTTGATCCAGTCGGTCCCACCGAAATGCCTAACAGTCACATTATGAACCAAATCGGTCTGACCGAGTTCTTTGAATCGGTCCCACCGAGTTTGGTGATTTGTGTGTAACGGTTAGATCTTGTGTGGAGGCTATATATACCCCTCCACCCACTCTTCATTCATGGAGAGAGCCATCAGAACATGCCTACACTTCCAACACATATTTTCTGAGAGAGAACCACCTACACTTGTGTTGAGGTCAAGATATTCCATTCCAACCACATAAATCTTGATCACTAGCCTTCCCCAAGTTGCTTTCCACTCAAACTTCTTTCCACCAAATCCAAATCCCGTGGGAGAGAGTTGAGTGTTGGGGAGACTATCATTTGAAGCACAAGAGCAAGGAGTTCATCATCAACACACCATTTGTTACTTCTTGGAGAGTGGTGTCTCCTAGATTGGCTAGGTGTCACTTGGGAGCCTCCGTCAAGATTGTGGAGTTGAACCAAGGAGTTTGTAAGGGCAAGGCGATCGCCTACTTCGTGAAGATTGAACCAAGGAGTTTATGCGTTGCTTCGTAAGGGGCTGATTTGGATCCACATGTTTCATGCTATGGTTAGGTTTACCTTAATACTTCTTTTGTAGTTGCGGATGCTTGCAATAGGGGTTAATCATAAGTGGGATGCTTGTCCAAGTAAGGACAGCACCCAAGCACCGGTCCACCCACATATCAAATTATCAAAGTACCGAACGCGAATCATATGAACGTGATGAAAACTAGCTTGACGATAATTCCCATGTGTCCTCGGGAGCGCTTTTCTCTATATAAGAGTTTGTCCAGGCTTGTCCTTTGCTACAAAAAGGATTGGGCCACCTTGCTGCACTTTATTTACTTTTGTTACTTGTTGCTCGTTACAAATTATCCTATCACAAAACTATCTGTTACCTATAATTTCAGTGCTTGCAGAGAATACCTTGCTGAAAACCGCTTATCATTTCCTTCTGCTCCTTGTTGGGTTCGATACTCTTACTTATCAAAAGGACTACGATAGATCCCCTATACTTGTGGGTCATCAATGCATAGCAATGAGGGGGAGAGTGTGTCTATGTACCCTCGCAGACTGTAAGTGGAAGTGTTTGACAACACGGTTGATGTAGTCGAACATCTTCTAGCTCTGACCGATCAAGTACCGAACGTACGTCACCTCCGAGTTCTGCACACGTTCAGCTCGATGACGTTCCTCGTACTCTTGATCCAGCAAGATGTCGAGGAAGTAGATGAGTTCTGTCAACACAATGGCATGGTGACGGTGACGGTGAAGTGATCCGCGCAGGGCTTCGCCTAAGCACTACAAAGATATGACCTGAGGCGTAAACTATGGAGGGGGGCACCGCACACGGTTAACAATTGATGTTGTGTTGTGCTAGGCGCACCCTCCTCATATATATATATATATATGTGGGAGGGAGGGGGAGAGGCCAAGGAGCGCCCCAAGTGGGGCCGAATCCCACTTGGGCTCCTACCCTGGTTCGGCCCCCCTTCCTTGTATAGGCGCCAGGGGAAGGAAGGGGGAGTTGGCACCCCCCCTTTCCTTTCTCCCTTGAGGAGGGAAGGAAAGAGGGACTTGAACTCCCCCCTTTCCTTTCCCTAGGGCTGGCCGGCTTGGTAGAGGGGCACACCAGCCCCTTGTGGGCTGGTATGTCCCTCGCTTGGCCCATTAAGCCCATATCTTTGTCGGGGTTGCCCGGAACCCCTTCCGGTGACCCTATATGTATCTGGTACCCTCCGGAACACTTCCGGTGTCCGAATACTATCATCCTATATATCAATCTTTAGCTCTCAACCATTTCGAGACTCCTCGTCATGTTCGTGATCTCATCCGGGACTCCGAACAACATTCGGTCACCAAATCACATAACTCATATAATACAATATCGTCATCGAACGTTAAGCGTGCGGACCCTTCGGTTCGAGAACTATGTAGACATGACCGAGACAGTTCTCCGCTCAATAACCAATAGTGGAACCTGGATGCTCATATTGGCTCCCACATATTCTACGAACATCGTTATCAGTCAAACCATTATGACAACATACACTATTCGCTTTGTCCATCGGTATGTTACTTGCCCGAGATTCGATCGTCGGTATCTACATACCTAGTTCAATCTCGTTACCGACAAGTCTCTTTACTCGTTCCGTGATACATCATATTGCAACTAACTCATTAGTCACTTTGCTTGCAAGGCTTTTTATGATGTGCATTACCGAGAGGGCCCAGAGATACCTCTCTGATACTCAGAGTGACAAATCCTAATCTCGATCTATGCCAACCCAACAAACACCTTCGGAGATACCTGTAGAACATCTGTATAATCACCCAGTTACGTTGTGACATTTGATAGCACACAAGGCATTCCTCCGATATCCGGGAGTTGCATAATCTCATAGTCGAAGGAATATGTATTTGACATGAAGAATGCAATAGCAATAAAATTGAACGATCAATATGCTAAGCTAACGAATGGGTCTTGTCCATCACATCATTCTCCTAATGATGTGATCCTGTTCATCAAATGACAATACATGTCTATGGTTTAGGAAACTTAACCATCTTTGATTAACGAGCTAGTCTAGTAGAGGCTTACTAGGGACATGGTGTTTTGTCTATGTATCCACACATGTATCAAGTTTCCGGTTAATACAATTCTAGCATGAATAATAAACATTTATCATGATATAAGGAAATATAAAATAACAACTTTATTATTGCCTCTAGGGCATATTTCCTTCATAAGTTGCCCCCTCGTTTCTTTGAGACGTTTTGATCACACTCTTATTTTAGTGGCTCTGTCCTTGCATGGTCATTTCTGATGAGTGATAACCATCCAGAAACAAGAACCGCGGGGATAACCAAGCTCTCACAGTGATTAGGAAGATCTGGCCGTCCATTGTGTTTCCTTGATGCGTTTCTAGTCGTTGGATCGAGGCGCTAGAGGACGTTGGCTGTCGGATCGAACCCGAGCTCCTATAGCAATGAATAGTTACGCATGGGTGAAATATCTCGTGCCATCGCCTGTAACTCAGGTGCCCCACCAGTCGAAAGCCATACTTGCTAAGGCGATGATGATTAGCCGTGGCTGAAATAAGTGTGCCTTTGAGCAATCGAGGCACCTGTGGGTATCAAGTTGGATCCTCCCTCTTGTCTCTAGAATCTTTTTTGATGTTGTGATACTTATTGTTCCGTCCTTGGATGGTCACTCTTGTTGAGTGATAACCAAGGCAGCTCCACTGCATAAACAGATTGATCTAGTGATAAGAGATGATGGGGTAGGTTATATGATCGAGGAAAGGCGAATCTGAGCCCACTATACATTGAAACCCTGAAAGATTTGGGAATCTTGAAATGATATGGCCTTCCATGCCAACTGCCACTCCTCGCGGGCCATTTGTAATATTGTACTTGATTTCACCTTATGGCTCTTTCCTTTCTCGAACCTATCAAAAAAGGATGGAGCCAAGCCTTGGTTGCTCCATCTATCCTCCCGCCTTGATGCTCTAGTGTAATGATATTATGGTTCATATTTTTTGAGTGCTAATATATTCGGTGGGGAGCTTTTCCCTCAGATGACCGTTAATAAAAATGTACTATCAGCCCGACAGACTTTCAATGAGGCATGAAGAGAGAGACTGAGAACTCACGTAACATTATAACACGTGACATTACTACCTCTTGAACTTGCGTTGTTTTTCCCTTGAAGAGGAAAGGGTGATGCAACAAAGTAGCGTAAGTATTTTCCTCAGTTTTGAGAACCAAGGTATCAATCCAGTAGGAGACCACGCAACAAGCCACCGAATACCTGCACAAACAAACACCAACTTGCAACCAACGCGACAAAGGGGTTGTCAATCCCTTCATGGTTATTCGCAAAGTGAGCTCTGATAGAGATGGATAAATGGTAAAGTAATATTTCTGGTATTTTTGGTTTATGGAACGGGAAGTAAAGATTGCAAAATAAGGGAACGGCGACAGAAATTGGCAAGTTGATGGGAAACTAATATGTTGTAAAATAGACCCGGGGGCCATAGGTTTCACTAGAGGCTTCTCTCAAGATAGAAATTATTACGGTGGGTGAAAAAATTACTGCCGAGCAATTGATAAAAAAGTGCAAAGTTATGACGATATCTAAGGCAATGATCATGAATATAGGCACCACGTCCGTGTCAAGTAGACCGAAACAATTCTGCATCTACTACTATTACTCCACACATCGACCGCTATCCAGCATGCATCTAGAGTATTAAGTTCATAAAGAATGGAGTAACGCTTTAAGCAAGATGACATGATGTAGAGGAATTAACTCAAGCAATATGATGAAAACCCCATCTTTTTATCCTCGATGGCAACAATACAATATGTGCCTTGCTGCCCCTGCTGTCACTGGGAAAGGACACTGCAAGATTGAACCCAAAGCTAAGAACTTCTCCCATTGCAAGAAAACCAATCTAGTTGGCCAAACCAAATCGATAGTTCAAAGAGACTTGCAAAGATATCAAATCATGCATATAAGAATTCAGAGGAGATTCAAATAATATTCATAGATAAGCTGATCATAAATCCACAATTCATCGGATCTCAGCAAACACACCGCAAAAGAGTATTACATCAAATAGATCTCCAAGAACATCGAGGAGAACTTTGTATTGAGAATCAAAGAGAGAGAAGAAGCCATAGGCTAATCATCATCGCCTTAGCAAGTATGGAGCATGACAAAACTATATGATTTTGTAGGGATGAACTTTCTTTGGCCATGTTATTTTGAGAAGACATAATTGCTTAGTTTGTATGCTTGAAGTATTATTATTTTTATGTCAATATTAAACTTTTATCTTGAATTTTTCGGATCTGAACATTCATGCCACAATAAAGAAAATTACATAGAAAATATGCTAGGTAGCATTCCACATCAAAAATTCTGTTTTTTATCATTTACCTACTCGAGGACGAGTAGGAATTAAGCTTGGGGATGCTTGATACGTATCCAACGTATCTATAATTTTTGATTGTTCCATGCTATTATATTACCTGTTTTGGATGTTTAATGGGCTTTACTAAGCACTTTTATATTATTTTCGGGACTAACCTATTAACCGAAGGCCCAATGCAAATTGCTGTTTTTTGCCTATTTCAGTGTTTCGCAGAAAAGGAATATCAAACGGAATCCAAACGGAATGAAACCTTCGGGAGAGTGATTTTTGGAACAAACGTGATCCAGAGGACTTGGAGTGGACGTCAAGAAAGAAGCGAGGAGGCCACGAGGCAGGGAGGCGCGCCTGCCCCCCTGGGCGCTCCCCCACCCTCGTGGGCCCCTCGCAGCTCCACCGACCTACTTCTTCCTCCTATATATACCCATATACCCCGAAAACATCCAGGAGCACCACGAAACCCTATTTCCATCGCCGCAACCTTCTGTACCCGTGAGATCCCATCTTGGGGCCTTTTCCGGCGCTCCGCCGGAGGGGGAATCGATCACGGAGGGCTTCTACATCAACACCATGGCCTCTCCCATGATGTGTGAGTAGTTTACCACAGACCTTCGGGTCCATAGTTATTAGCTAGATGGCTTCTTCTCTCTCTCTTTGTATCTCAATACAAAGTTCTCCTCGATCTTCTTGGAGATCTATTCGATGTAATTCTTTTTGCGGCGTGTTTGTCGAGATCCGATGAATTGTGGGTTTATGATCAAGATTATCTATGAACAATATTTGAATCTCCTCTGAATTCTTTTATGTATGATTTGTTATCTTTGCAAGTCTCTTTGAATTATCAGTTTGGTTTGGCCTACTAGATTGATCTTTCTTGCAATGGGAGAAGTGCTTAGCTTTGGGTCCAATCTTGCGTTGCTCGATCCCAGTGACATCAGGGGAAATGACACGTATTGTATTGTTGCCATCGAGGATAAAAATATGGGGTTTATATCATATTGCTTGAGTTTATCCCTCTACATCATGTCATCTTGCCTAATGCGTTACTCCGTTCTTATGAACTTAATACTCTAGATGCATGCTGGATAGCGGTCGATGTGTGGAGTAATAGTAGTAGATGCATAATCGTTTCGGTCTAGTTGTCGCAGACGTGATGCCTATATACATGATCATGCCTAGATATTCTCATAACTATGCGCTTTTCTATCAATTGCTCGATAGTAATTTGTTCACCCACCGTAATACTTATGCTATTTTGAGAGAAGCACTAGTGAAACCTATGGCCCCCCGGGTCTATTTTCCATCATATAAGTTTCCAATCTATTTTTACTTTCCAATCTTTACTTTCAATCTATATCATAAAAAATACCAAAAAAATTTATCTTATTATCTTTATCAGATCTCACTTTTGCAAGTGGCCGTGAAGAGATTGACAACCCCTTTATCGTGTTGGTTGCAAGGTTCTTATTTGTTTGTGCAGGTACGAGGGATTTGCGTGTAGTCTCCTACTGGATTGATACCTTGGTTCTCAAAAACTGAGGGAAATACTTACGCTACTTTGCTGCATCACCCTTTCTTCTTTAAGGGAAAAACCAACGCAGTGCTCAAGAGGTAGCAAGAAGGATTTCTGGCGCCGTTGCCGGGGAGTCTACGCACAAGTCAAGACATACCAAGTACCCATCACAAACTCTTATCCCTCGCATTACATTATTTGCCATTTGCCTCTCGTTTTCCTCTCCCCCACTTCACCTTTGCCGTTTTATTCGCCCTCTCTTTCTGTTCGCCTCTTTTTTTTGCTTGCTTCTTGTGTGCTTTTGTGTTGGATTGTCATGATGGCTCAAGACAATACTAAATTGTGTGACTTTTCCAATACCAGCAACAATGATTTTCTTAGCACTCTGATTGCTCCTATTACCGATGCTGAATCTTGTGAAATTAATGCTGCTTTGCTGAATCTTGTCATGAAAGATCAATTCTCTGGCCTTCCTAGTGAAGATGCTGCTACACATCTAAATAACTTTGTTGATTTGTGTGATATGCAAAAGAAGAAAGACGTGGATAATGATATTGTTAAATTGAAGCTATTTCCGTTTTCGCTTAGAGATCGTGCTAAAACTTGGTTTTCGTCTTTGCCTAAAAATAGTATTGATTCATGGAATAAGTGCAAAGATGCTTTTATCTCTAAGTATTTTCCTCCCGCTAAGATCATCTCTCTTAGAAATGATATTATGAATTTTAAGCAACTTGATCATGAGCATGTTGCACAAGCTTGGGAGAGGATGAAATTAATGATGCGTAATTGTCCTACACATGGTTTGAATTTATGGATGATTATACAAAATTTTATGCTGGATTGAATTTTGCTTCTAGAAATCTTTTATATTCGGCCGCAGGAGGCACTTTTATGGAAATCACTTTAGGAGAAGCTACTAAACTCCTAGATAATATTATGGTTAATTATTCTCATTGGCACACCGAAATATCTGCTAGTAAAAAGGTTCATGCGATTGAAGAGATTAATGTTTTGAGTGGAAAGATGGATGAACTTATGAAATTGTTTGCTAATAAGAGTGCTCCTTCTGATCCTAATGATATGCCTTTGTCTACTTTGATTGAGAATAATAATGAATCTATGGATGTGAATTTTGTTGGTAGGAACAATTTTGGTAACAACGCTTATAGAGGAAACTTTAATCCTAGGCCATTTCCTAGTAATTCCTCTAATAATTATGGTAATTCCTACAACAACTCTTATGGAAATTTTTAATAAGATGCCCTCTGATTTTGGGACTAGTGTTAAAGAATTCATGATTTCTCAAAAGAATTTCAATGCTTTGCTTGAAGAAAAATTGCCTAAGATTGATGAGTTGGCTAGGAACGTGGATAGAATTTCTCTTGATGTTGATTCTTTGAAACTTAGATCTATTCCACATAAGCATGATATCAATGAGTCTCTCAAATCCATGAGAAATTCCATTGATGAGTGCAAAGAAAGAACCGCTAGGATGCGTGCTAAGAAAGATTGCTTTGTAAGAGCGTGTTCTTCTAGTTTTCATGGCAATAAGGATGAAGATCTAAAAGTTATTGATGTGTCTCCTATTAAATCTTTGTTTTGCAATATGAATCTTGATGATGGGACTGGAGATGAGTCAACTTTAGTTAAAAGGCGTCCCAATGATTCAGAGTTTTTAGATCTTGATGAAAAAATTGGTAAAAGTGGGATTGAAGAGGTCAAAACTTTACATAGCAATGAACCCACTATTTTGGATTTCAAGGAATTTAATTATGGTAATTTTTATTTGATAGATTGTATTTCCTTGTTGCAATCCGTGTTAAATTCTCCTCATGCTTATAGTCAAAATAAAGCTTTTACCAAACATATCGTTGATGCTTTAATGCAATCCTATGAAGAAAAGCTTGAATTAGAAGTTTCTATCCCTAGAAAACTTTAGGATGAGTGGGAACCTACTATTAAAATTAAGATTAAAGATCATGAATGCTATGCTTTGTGTGATTTGGGTGCTAGTGTTTCCACGATTCCAAAAACTTTGTGTGATGTGTTAGGTTTCCGTGAATTTGATGATTGTTCTTTAAACTTGCACCTTGCGGATTCCACCATTAAGAAACCTACGGGAAGAATTAATGATGTTATTATCGTTGCAAATAGGAATTATGTGCCCATAGATTTCATTGTTCTTGATATATATTGCAATCCTACATGTCCTATTATTCTTGGTAGACCTTTCCTTAGAACGATCGATGCAATTATCGATATGAAAGAAGGAAATATTAGATTCCAATTTCCGTTAAGGAAAGGCATGGAACACTTTCCTAGAAAGAAAATTAAATTACCTTATGAATCTATTATGGGAGCCACTTATGGATTGCATACCAAAGATAATAA
This sequence comes from Aegilops tauschii subsp. strangulata, assembly GCF_002575655.3. Lineage (NCBI taxonomy): Eukaryota > Viridiplantae > Streptophyta > Magnoliopsida > Poales > Poaceae > Aegilops > Aegilops tauschii. Next base: position 337,991,363 of record NC_053037.3, read on the forward strand.
TACCTAGATCTATTCTCGCTTTTATGCCTAGCTAGGGGCGTTAAACGATAGCGCTTGTTGGGAGGCAACACAATTTTATTTTTGTTTCTTGATATTTGGTTCTATTTAGTAATAAATATTTGATTTAGCCTCTGGTTAGATGTGGTTTTATGTTTTAATTAGTGTTTGTGCCAAGTAAAACCTATAGGATCTTCTTGGATGATAGTTATTTGGTCTTGCTGAAAAAAATCAGAAACTTTCTGCTCACGAAAACAATTGTTAAAAATCACCAGAACGTGATAAAATACTGATTCAAATTGCAGTAGATCAATAAACAAATTATCTAGGCCTTCCTATTTTGGTAGAATTTTTGAGTTACAGAAAGTTTGCGTTTGATACAGATTACTACAGACTGTTCTGTTTTTGACAGATTCTGTTTTTTGTGTATTGTTTGCTTGTTTTGATGAATCTATGGCTAGTATCGGAGGTTATGAACCATAGAGAAGTTGGAATACAGTAGGTTTAACACCAATATAAATAAAGAATGAGTTCATTACAGTACCTTGAAGTGGTGGTTTGTTTTATTTCGCTAACGGAGCTCATGAGATTTTCTGTTGAGTTTTGTGTTGTGAAGTTTTCAAGTTTTGGGTAAAGATTTGATGGATTATGGAATAAGGAGTGGCAAGAGCCTAAGCTTGGGGATGCCCAAGGCACCCCAAGGTAAAACTCAAGGACAACCAAAATCCTAAGCTTGGGGATGCCCCGGAAGGCATCCCCTCTTTCGTCTTCGTCTATCGGTAACTTTACTTGAGGCTATATTTTTATTCACCACATGATATGTGTTTTGCTTGGAGCGTCTTGTATGATTTGAGTCTTTGATTTTTAGTTTACCACAATCATCCTTGCTGTACACACCTTTTGGGAGAGACACACATGAATCAGAATTTATTAGAATACTCTATGTGCTTCACTTTTATCTTTTGAGCTAGATAATTTTACTCTAGTGCTTCACTTATATTATTTTGAGAGTCCTTTAGAACAGCATGGTAGTTTGCTTTGGCTATAAAATTAGTCCTAATATGATAGGCATCCAAGATGGGTATAATAAAAACTTTCATATAAGGTGCATTGAACACTATGAGAAGTTTGATACTTGATGATTGTTTTGAGATATGAAGATGGTAATATTAGAGTTGTGCTAGTTGAGTAGTTGTGAATTTGAGAAATACTTGAGTTGAAGTTTGCAAGTCCCGTAGCATGCACGCATGGTAAACGTTATGTAACAAATTTGAAGCATGAGGTGTTCTTTGATTGTCATCCTTATGAGTGGCGGTCGGGGACGAGCGATGGTCTTCTCCTACCAATCTATCCCCCTAGGAGCATGCGCGTAGTGCTTGGTTTTTGATGACTTGTAGATTTTTGCAATAAGTATGTGAGTTCTTTATGACTAATGTTGAGTCCATGGATTATACGCACTCTCACCTTTCCATCATTGCTAGCCTCTTCGGTACCGTGCATTGCCCTTTCTCACCTTAAGAGTTGGTGCAAACTTCGCTGGTGCATCCAAATTACCCCGTGACATGATACGCTCTATCACACATAAACCTCCTTATATCTTCCTCAAAACAACCACCATACCTACCTATTATGGCATTTCCATAGCCATTCCGAGATATATTGCCATGCAACTTTCCACCGTTTCATTTATTATGACACGCTTCATCATTGTCATATTGCCTCGCATGATCATATAGTTGACATCGTATTTGTGGCAAAGCCACCATGCATAATTTATCATACATGTCACTCTTGATTCATTGCCCATCCCGGTACACCGCCGGAGGCATTCATATAGAGTCATATTTTGTTCTAGTATCGAGTTGTAATCATTGAGTTGTAAATAAATAGAAGTGTGATGATCATCATAAATAGAGCATTGTCCCAAAAAAAGGCCAAAAAAAGAGAAAGGCCCAAAAAAAAGAAGAAATAAAAAGGGACAATGCTACTATCCTTTTTTCCACACTTGTGCTTCAAAGTAGCACCATGATCTTTATGATAGAGAGTCTCTTGTTTTGTCACTTTCATATACTAGTGGGAATTTTTCATTATAGAACTTGGCTTGTATATTCCAACAATGGGCTTCCTCAAATGCCCTAGGTCTTCGTGAGCAAGCAAGTTGGATGCACACCCACTTAGTTTCTTTTGTTGAGCTTTCATACATTTATAGCTCTAGTGCATCCGTTGCATGGCAATCCCTACTCCTTGCATTGACATCAATTGATGGGCATCTCCCTAGCCCGTTGATTAGCCGCGCCAATGTGAGACTTTCTCATTTTTTGTCTTCTCCACATAACCCCCATCATTATACTCTATTCCACCTATAGTGCTATATCCATGGCTCACACTCATGTATTGCGTGAAAGTTGAAAAAAGTTTGAGATTACTAAAGTATGAAACAATTGCTTGGCTTGTCACCAGGGTTGTGCATGATGAGAGCATTCTTGTGTGACGAAAATGGAGCATGACCAAACTATATGATTTTGTAGGGATGAACTTTCTTTGGCCATGTTATTTTGAGAAGACATAATTGCTTAGTTTGTATGCTTGAAGTATTATTATTTTTATGTCAATATTAAACTTTTATCTTGAATTTTTTGAATCTGAACATTCATGCCACAATAAAGAAAATTACATAGAAAATATGCTAGGTAGCATTCCACATCAAAAATTCTGTTTTTTATCATTTACCTACTCGAGGACGAGTAGGAATTAAGCTTGGGGATGCTTGATACGTATCCAACATATCTATAATTTTTGATTGTTCCATGCTATTATATTACCTGTTTTGGATGTTTAATGGGCTTTACTAAGCACTTTTATATTATTTTCGGGACTAACCTATTAACCGAAGGCCCAATGCAAATTGCTGTTTTTTGCCTATTTCAGTGTTTCGCAGAAAAGGAATATCAAACGGAATCCAAACGGAATGAAACCTTCGGGAGAGTGATTTTTGGAACAAACGTGATCCAGAGGACTTGGAGTGGACGTCAAGAAAGAAGCGAGGAGGACACGAGGCAGGGAGGCGCGCCTGCCCCCCTGGGCGCGCCCCCACCCTCGTGGGCCCCTCGCAGCTCCACCGACCTACTTCTTCCTGCTATATATACCCATATACCCCGAAAACATCCAGGAGCACCACGAAACCCTATTTCCACCGCCGCAACCTTCTGTACCCGTGAGATCCCATCTTGGGGCCTTTTCCGGCGCTCTGCCGGAGGGGGAATCGATCACGGAGGGCTTCTACATCAACACCATGGCCTCTCCGATGATGTGTGAGTAGTTTACCACAGACCTTCGGGTCCATAGTTATTAGCTAGATGGCTTCTTCTCTCTCTTTGTATCTCAATACAAAGTTCTCCTCGATCTTCTTGGAGATCTATTCGATGTAATTCTTTTTGCGGTGTGTTTGTCGAGATCCGATGAATTGTGGGTTTATGATCAAGATTATCTATGAACAATATTTGAATCTCCTCTGAATTCTTTTATGTATGATATGTTATCTTTGCAAGTCTCTTCGAATTATCAGTTTGGTTTGGCCTACTATATTGATCTTTCTTGCAATGGGAGAAGTGCTTAGCTTTGGGTCCAATCTTGCGTTGCTCGATCCGAGTGACAGCAGGGGAAATGACACGTATTGTATTATTGCCGTCGAGGATAAAAAGATGGAATTTATATCATATTGCTTGAGTTTATCCCTCTACATCATGTCATCTTGCCTAATGCATTACTCTGTTCTTATGAACTTAATACTCTAGATGCATGCTGGATAGCGGTCGATGTGTGGAGTAATAGTAGTAGATGCATAAACGTTTCGGTCTACTTGTCGCGGACGTGATGCCTATATACATGATCATGCCTAGATATTCTCATAACTATGCGCTTCTCTATCAATTGCTCGACAGTAATTTGTTCACCCACCGTAATACTTATGCTATTTTGAGAGAAGCCACTAGTGAAACCTATGGCCCCCAGTTCTATTTTCCATCATATAAGTTTCCAATATATTTTTACTTTGCAATCTTTACTTTCAATCTATATCATAAAAAATACCAAAAATATTTATCTTATTATCTTTATCAGATCTCACTTTTGCAAGTGGCCGTGAAGGGATTGACAACCCCTTTACCGTGTTGGTTGCAAGGTTCTTATTTGTTTGTGCAGGTACGAGGGATTTGCGTGTAGTCTCCTACTGGATTGATACCTTGGTTCCCAAAAACTGAGGGAAATACTTACGCTACTTTGCTGCATCACCCTTTCCTCTTCAAGGAAAAAACCAACGCAGTGCTCAAGAGGTAGCAGATCTCCCCGGGAACGGCGCCAGAAATCCTTCTTGCTACCTCCTGAGCTTGCGTTGTTTTTTCCCTTGAAGAGGAAAGGGTGATGCAGCAAAGTAGCGTAAGTATTTCCCTCAGTTTTGAGAACCAAGATATCAATCCAGTAGGAGACAACGCAACAAGCCACTGAATACCTGCACAAACAAACACCAACTTGCAACCAACGCGACAAAGGGGTTGTCAATCCCCTCACGGTTATTCGCAAAGTGAGATCTGATAGAGATGGATAAACGGTAAAGTAATATTTTTGGTATTTTTGGTTTATGGAACGGGAAGTAAAGATTGCAAAATAAGGGAACGGCGGCGGAAATTGGCAAGTTGACGGGAAACTAATATGTTGTAAAATAGACCCGGGGGCCATAGGTTTCACTAGAGGCTTCTCTCAAGATAGAAATTATTACGGTGGGTGAACAAATTACTGCCGAGCAATTGATAGAAAAGCGCAAAGTTATGCCGATATCTAAGGCAATGATCATGAATATAGGCATCACGTCCGTGTCAAGTAGACCGAAACGATTCTGCATCTACTACTATTGCTCCACACATCGACCACTATCCAGCATGCATCAAGAATATTAAGTTCATAGAGAACGGAGTAACGCTTTAAGCAAGATGACATGATGTAGAGGAATTAACTCAAGCAATATGATGAAAACCCCATCTTTTTATCCTCGATGGTAACAATACAATACATGCCTTGCTGCCCCTGCTGTCACTGGGAAAGGACACCACAAGATTGAACCCAAAGCTAAGCACTTCTCCCATTGCAAGAAAAACCATTCTGGTTGGCCAAACCAGATCGATAGTTCGAAGAGACTTGCAAAGATATCAAATCATGCATATAAGAATTCAAAGGAGATTCAAAAAATATTCATAGATAAGCCGATCATAAATCCACAATTCATCGGATCTCGGCAAACACACCGCAAAAGAGTATTACATCGAATAGATCTCCAAGAACATCAAGGAGAACTTTGTATTGAGAATCAAAGAGAGAGAAGAAGCCATCTAGCTACTAGCCATGGACCCGTAGGTCTGAAGTAAACTACTCATGCTTCATCGGAGAGGCAATGGTGTTGATGTAGAAGCCCTCCGTGATCGAATCCCCCTCCGGCAGGATGCCAGAACAGGCCCCAAGATGGGATCTCACGGGTACAGAAGGTTGCGACGGTGGTAAAGTGGTTTTGCGGCTCCCCTGGATATTTTTGGGGTATAAGAGTATATATAGGAGGAAGATCTAGGTCAGGGGGTATACGAGGGGCCCACAAGATAGGGGGGGGGGGCGCTCCCTACCCCCTGGGCGCGCCCTCCACCCTTGTGGCCGCCTCATGGCTCTTCTGACTTGCACTCCAAGTCTCCTGGGTGTCTTCTGGTCCAAGAAAAATCATCGCGAAAGTTTTATTCCGTTTGGTATTCCTTTTCTGCGAAACTCTAAACAAGGAAAAACAGAAACTGGCACTGGGCTCTAGGTTAATAGGTCAGTCCCAAAAATCATATAAAATAGCATATTAATGCATATAAAACATCCAAAATAGTTAATATAATAGCATGGAACAATAAAAAATTATAGATACGTTGGAGACGTATCAGACATGTTCCAGTCTTTCGAGATATTGTGTCGGGTGAGATTTCATGGATTTGTGTGTACATATGATATGCGGATGTGACTGATCCCCGCGTGCTTTAATTAAAGGGACAATTGCATTTTTGCCCCTAGTTGGAACCTACCCACGGGTTTTGCCCTTACTTTTCGACTCTGCTCAGTTTTGCCCTTAGATTTTGCTCCCAGGCCGCTCGAATGCCCTTTGAACGTTTGACCAATACTTTGAAAATTCATAACAAATTGATATTAACTCATAGAAATGCAAATAAGATATCAAAAAATGTTCAGATAAACATTATCTTTATGTGTATGTCATTTGCATTCAGGACAAAAGTACCGTTTATATCAACATTTTTTTAGGAATAAACATTATCTTATTTGCATTTTTCTGAGTTTATACCAAGCACATTTGCATGTAATTTTTATTCCTAAAAAAAGTATTGTTTATACCTTTTTATTTTTAATAATGTTAATAGCATTAATAACCTTATGTTGTTTAAACGGTACTTTTGTCCTAAATACAAATGACAACATAAAGGTAATGTTTATCAGAACATTTTGATATCTTATTTGCATTTTTTTGAGTTCTTATCAATTTGTTATGAATTTTCAAAGTATTGGTCAAACGGTCAAAGGGCATTTGGGCGACTTGGAAGGAAAATCTAAGGGCAAAACCGAACAGAGTTGAAAAGTAAGGGCAAAACCCGCGGGTAGGTTTCAACTAGGGGCAAAAATGCATCTGTCCCTTAATTAAACTAAGTCAATCATCCAATCTTGATGAATTTGCGACCAATTCAGTAGGGCCGACGGCTACAAGAGCATGGGAGTACGTTTCGACGATGTAGGCGGCTGTGGCAACGCCACAGTCACACATAACTCGCTCAATTATTGTGGCGATGAGTGAGCGTGTGTTGACACATACCAGCAAGATCGGCCATCATAGTTTGAGGGCACGCTACGCCCAAGGACCCCTCCCAACAAAGCGTGTTGAATATATCTTTAGAGAGTGTTTGTATAAAGGTCAGATAATTGATGTCTTAAAAAAGACCAGTACATAATTCATATCTTCTTGATATTAATATGTTTTTATCTCTCCAATTGAAGAGTAACCTACCTGATATCTCGCCAAACACAAAGTGCTTTTTTACCGGGTAGAATAGTCTCGGATAATATTCTTATTGCTTATGAATGTGTGCATAAGGTTAAGAATAAAAGGGTTGGTCAGGTTGGTTTGTGTGTAGTTAGGTTGGACATGCACAAGACATATGATAGAGTTGAATGGACCTTCCTAAAGGATATGATGGCTAAACTTGGGTTCAATGAACAGTGGATAGAGATGATCATGGCATTTGTCAGCTCGGTAAGGTATAAGATGGGACTTAATTCGAAGAAAACATACACTTTTACTCCAACTAGAGGCATCACGCAAGGGGAGCCTCTCTCCCCTTACATTTTCATGATCTGTGCAGAAGCACTTTCTAGTTTGTTGTAGTTTGAAGAAGCCGGTGGCATTGAGAGAATGAGGGTGTGCAGAAATCCACCATCATTATCACATCTCTTATCTACTGATGCCTCCCTAATTCTCATGAACGCAAATGTGTTAAATGCAACTTCCTTAAAGCACATTCAAGACACCTATTGCGAGAGCACAAGACAGTTGGCGAGTTTGGAAAAATTAAGTATATATTTTTAGTCCAAATACAAGTATTTATACAAGAGCAGAATTTCGCCAAGAACTTCGTATCCATATTGAGGCTTTGTCTGATAAGTATCTTGGTCTACTTGCTATGGTGGGAGCTGATAGAAGTGATTGCTTCACGCATTTTTGTAAAAAATAATAAAAAGAGACTTAGAGGTTAGATAGAAAAACAATTATCCATTGGAGGTAAGGAGATTCTGGTCTTTGTGATGTAGTGTTTAGTAATACCAAAATTAATTTGCAAATATATCACATATTTGATCGCTCAATTCTCATGTGGAGATGACGAGGAACATAGAAAAACGCACTAGTTTTCTTGGTGGAAACTTTGACGGGTTTAAGAGACCTATGTTGGCTAAGCAGTGTTTGAGGCTTAAAACAAATCCAGACTCTCTTTGTGCAAAAGTTTTAAAAGCTAAATATTTTCCGAATGTGAGCTTGCTTTAAGCAACACTTAAAAATGGTTCCTCATTTACTTGGCAAAGCATTATGAAGGGATTATAAACTTTGAAGAAAGGCTACATATGGAGGATAGGGGCGGGATAACAAGTTAACGGTCCCTGCATCCCCTTAGCCTAGATAGGAAAATCATCTCATCACGCAGCCTTTCTGGCTACACTAAATGATCTCATTAACCCGACGAAAGGGACATGGGATGAGGGATTGATCCAAATTATTTTTAATCCCATTGATGTTAGGAGAATCATGGAAATTCCTCTAAACTTCCATGCATTTAATGACTTCATTGCTTGGCACCCAGATCACAAGGGAGTTTTTCAGTCAGGATCGCGTACCATATGCAGTTTACACTCTTTCCGGCTGCATGCAAACGTGATGGAATGTCTGGGAGGCTTTAGTTCGCCTGCTGTGTGGAGTACCCTTTGGAAACTCAAGATCCCACGTAAAGTTCATTTTTTTGTGTGGATGATTCTACATGGAATAATTCCATTGAAGTCAACATTGACAAACAGGCATATTGGTAATGATGGTGCATGTTCCATATGCCACCAAGGGCTGAGGATGTTCGGCACTTATTATTTAAGTGTGCACAAGCCTGGGAGCTGTGAAATAGGATCATGATGTTGGAGATCGTAGATGAATCAATGTTTGGTGGATAGATCAGGCTCAGTCATCACTAAACATTTACTTCTCCAACCGTGCCACTACCTATCAAGCCAAATCTGGACAAGAGACAAGTGCTCATGGTTGGACGTTGGTACCTGTGGTGGATTGGGTGTTAAATTATTTATAATGAACCTTCGCCCCACTGATGTGATGGCCGATGTTGGTGCTTGCTATTCCTAACCATTTCCAGATGGTTGAGACTCGAAATATTTCCAAAATAGAGCAAAGATGGACTAAGCCTGGACCGAGACACATTAAATTTAATGTTGATGCATCATACTTCGAGGAGGAAGGAGCAGGCGCAGTCGCATCAGTTCTAAGGGATGAGAACAGTATTTTTCTTGCAGCAAGGTGTTCATATGTTCTATATGCTGAAGATGTCGAGAGCAATGAATGAAGGTCTCAACTTTGCTAAGCAACTAGGATTCTCTCGTGTTGAAAGCAGAATCTGATTCTCTTAATGTGATTGAATTCCGCGCTGGGCAATCAAGATGGTGGGATACTGCATCTTTTACTTTTGCTGAGTGTATCGACGTAGCTTCTTCGATTGGAAAGATTTCACTTGATTGGACAGACGAGCCTCCGGATTGTTGGACCACTAAGCTTGGGGGATGTTAAGCCCCTGCTGATTTCAATAAAGCTAGCCATGATGAGCTTGGTCGTGCTCGAAGCGGGTGCTAACGTCCTAGACCCAACTCCCAACCTTCGACTTACATTTGAACGTTTCCGGTGCGCATCAGACACATCACTACAAACGTAGAGCTCACCACATCCCAAAAACTAGTATGAAGAGAGTGTGGTTCTCTCCCTTGTAAGGTGCTCCTAGCTTCCTCACGTAACCGAGGTGGGACTAAAGTCGCTGGCAACGCCCAATGACCAATAGCCTAACATATCCTATATATATACCTAAGATATTCATCCTCACTAACTTATTTATTTCAACATGCAAGCACGCCATACCATCATACCATTATGAATGATATAAAGTCCACCTCAACATGCAACCACACATGGGAAAAGACCCACCACCACATGTAACCATGCATAAAAAAATCAGTTGTTCTACTTATATTGAGTAAATATTTTACAACTATACATACTCAAATATGATAAGTGATATGCCTTTTTGTTCACGTGTTATCAATCCAAATATTTATATTTAACACAATTAAATCTCATTGAAATATATTGCAAGCGATTCTCGCAGCAACGCGTGGGGTATGATCTACTCTATCCGTTCCATAATATAAGAGTATTTTTCACACTACACTAGTGTAAAAAACGCTCTTATTTTATCGGGAGAGGGAGTAGTTTTTAGTGAGTACTAGTACTACCTCCGTTCTTAAATATAAAATGTTTTGCAGTTTAAATTACGGGAATTATAAACCCCGTTCGGGGTTTGCCTGTGAAAAATCAAACTTTTTTTATGACAACTTTGGTTAACACGAGGATCGCAAATTTAGTTGGCAAGCACGACAACTTTTTTTTGACAAAAAATAAATTAAGGACGAAATCGGTAAACATATCAACTAAATTTGTCATCCCTTCTATATATAAATTGTTACAAATAAACGTTTGATTTGCCATGGGCAATCCTGGACGTTCGCAATTTATCAGCGTCCTTACATTAAACTGTAAAAATCTTATATTTAGTTACAGAGATGTACTCCCTCCGTAAACTAATATAAAAACGTTTAGATTATTATTTTAGTGATTTAAATGCTCTTACATTAGTTTACATAGGGGAGTAGTAAATAAGCAGATCTATACGAGACTTGCGATGAACGTAAACGAATCTCGATCGGTACGGCAAAAGGGAAAACGTACGCGTCCTAGCTAGACAGCGAAGTGTTGGAGCTAGCTAGCTCTATCTTGGACCGACTGACCATGCAAGCACGCAGCCGCTGACGCAATATGCGTGCCACGGCGAATTCAACTAGAAAGTGCGTCTTTTCCCTAAGAAAAGTGCTTTAGTCGATTAGTCCATTTGTATATGCTGCCGGCATATCGGATAATTCGATACTACCACGTACGGAGTAGCACGTACATATATGCATGGTTTTCTTGCATCATCCACCCACTGCGCGCGTGTGACCCGTCCATTACGAACTTGAGAGAGATAGAGCGAGTAGAAGATAGCCTTCACTTTTCTCTTTAGAATCCAAGAACAAAACCGTAAACAGTTCACACCAATTTATGAGTTATGACCATCCAATTGCTCTACATTATTGGCCGAAGAAGATTATTAGTGCCCTCTTGTTAATTTAGCTGCTGCACCACAATACTCATCACTGGTTTAACCGACAGCCAGCACATCTTATCCCGTATGCTTTTCTTTCATTGGAAGAAAGAATCGTACGTACTACGTAGACTAGTGTCCTTTTGTTTAAAGAAAAAAGAATAGAGTAACCAGAATTGCACCTCCCCTTGCCTACATGTATTCGAATCTTTGAATTCAACGACGTGAATACCGTCCGTCCATTCATTCGCTACAACGTCATTGGACACGTTACACAAATAAGCTTTCTGGTAACTGATGATGTCATGACCGATCGATGCATGTGTGTACAGCCTTTAAAGCATCTTCCAATGCCCATGTTTTTTTTACAAGGACCAATGCCCATGTGTTTAGGTCATCTCCAACCACTACCTGCAAATTTTCTCCCGCATTCGTCCATAGACATGAATGCGGGAGACAGCCATCCAACATTGTGTGCATACATTTCAACAACTATAGAACAAACTGAACGAGATTCATACAAACACGACGAATTTCATATAAAACGGAGGAAGTTCATCTAAACTAGGATAATTTTACATAAAATCGGACAATATTTTGTCCTGTGAACTAAAAACCTTAACACACAAACTCTAAATCACCCTATACTTGACGGTGACCTCGTAGGCCATGCCGGGCTGACCAACGGCTCTTCCCCCGTCATCGTTGTCGTGCTTCAGGCAGCGGCGGCGCGACAGGGCTTCCCAGCAGCTTCCTGACGCTCGCGGATGATCCTCTCTGCTTCCTCCTGCACCGTGCGCAGTGCGGCCGCGGCCACCGACGACGTGGGCGCGGGAGGGGGGAGGGCGACGGGCCTTGGAGGAGGCGGCGCTCTCGCTGAGAGACCACTCCTCGTTGTACTTGGCCCTCTTCCCGTCGTGGCGGCTGAGACGTCGCTTCCTCATGTCCGCCGTCGTCACGGAGCGGTCCAGGGCCACGTTGCACCTGTCCCGTCAGCGCCGCTCCCTGTCGGCGTACTCCTGCGCTGTTAGGGTTCTCCGAGATGACGAAGAGTTGTCGCTGCTGCCGCTGCCTCTGCCGAGGTAGTGGCGAAGGCATCCACATGCCTTCGCGGTCGCATTGGGCATGGGAGGCGGCAAGCAGCGCTCCTCCTTCATGCGCCAGGGCGGCGGAGAGAACCGCTCCTCCTTCACACGCGGGGCGGCGGCGAGAGGCGCTCCTCCTTTACGCGCCACATCGGCGGTGAGAGGGGCTCCTCCTCATGTGGCGTTCGATTTGGACGCCGCGGTTGCGCGACGGAGAGCGTGGAGGGGACGCCTGCTCCGGCTTCACGGGGACGAGCATCCCAGTGGTGAAGCCGGGCCGTTGAGGTGGATCATGGAGCGACGGGGCATCAACTTCATCTGCTGCTCGTACTCGTCATCCATGGCGGCGTACACCTGGGCCGCCGATGGCGGCGTGGACTGCTGCTGCTGCTGCGGCGGCTGGTCCTCCTCACCGTCGGAGGAGATGACGATCTCCGCTTTTTTCGAGGATCCGCCCGCTGATGAGGACGACGACCCCGGAGTTCGAGGGCGGTTTCTCTATGATCCTCCGGAGCCCATCCCGGAATCACCGCCTGCCAGCGCCGGGGCCCACGAATTTTCCATCGCGAGTGTTGTGGAGGTAGAAGGGCGGGGAGGGGAGGAGGAGGAAGAGCCGAGAGATTGCGATGTGGACGGCGTCGAAGCATGACTTCAATAACCGCGGCCAGGCCATGCGAAGGGCCGGTCAGCCACTTCAATGAGGCGCATCAGGCGGAGTTGCTTCCTCAGGAAGCTGTGTCCGCATTGAAGGCGGCTCCCGAGAGGTCGCGTCGGTCAACACTACCCTAATGTCCGGTCACATCGCGACATCAATGTCGGCCGCTGCATGCTCTGGGCAGGCATTGATACGGAGCGGGAAGCATGCGTGCATCGGAAGAGGTGGGTGGGTGTAGCGACCAGACCTCAAACAGTCTGTGCTGCTGTGCACCAGTGTCATCCCTGGATCAGTAATGCTGACACGCACAGTACAAATGGAGGATTTATAACAGAGTAGCAATCACACACTTATTACAACGAGTATCTCAAGAGAGAAATAAGTATGACAAATATGGCTTAAGGCCATCTAAATACGATAACAGCGGAAGACTTGGAAGATAAGTGAGTCCATCAACTCCAACGGCATCACTGAGTATAAGACCACGACCTAAGGCACCTTACTCGTCGTCTGAAAAGTCTGCAACATGAAACGTTGCAGCCCGAAAACGGGCCAGCACATGGAATATGCTGGCAATGTAACACATAGAGAGTAATGAATATAATAATGCTATACTACATGCATATATGGCTGGTAGAAGGCTCTATGGTTACAGTTTTGCGAAAAGCCAATTTTTCCCCTTTCTATACCTGGTTGTCGTAACCAGATGCTGGAGTCCAGGAGCTAGAGATCCCGAGGATGATTCTACATGGAGTTCGGCTTCGAGGAGTAGTTAGGAGGTCCCAGGCAGGAGGCCTTGCCTTTTCGATCGTTGCTACTTTGGTGCTAGCCTTCTTAAGGCAATCTTGTTTAACTTATGTCTGTACTCAGATATTATTGCTTCCGCTGACTCTTGTGTTTTCGAGCTTATGTATTCGAGCCTTCGAGGCCCCTGGCTTGTAATTTAAAGCTTTTTTTATTTTAATTTGTGTCTAGAGTTGTGTTGTGATATCTTCCCGTGAGTCCTCGATCTTGATCGTACACATTTGCGTGTATGATTAGTGTACGATTGAATCGGGGGCGTCACAAGTTGGTATCAGAGCCGACTGCCTGTAGGAATCCCCCTTTCCAACTCCTTGGCCGAAGTCGAGTCTAGTCATTGAAAAACTTTTACTAACATGGCTGTGTGGCTTACGGGCCCACGTCGCCATTGGGTGGTACTAGGATCTTTTATTCCTTGTCTATACTCTGGGACTCTGATCTCTCTTCTATTCGGGTTAAATGAATTTTGCTAAATCTAACATTAGGATCTCGTTATCACTTTCACCCGGAGAGCCCCTTATTACTGATGATCGTCTGCTGCACGTGAAGACCCTGAAGATACTCTCCGCTGTTAACCCGAGAACTTGTGTTCATCGCGTTTGCAATTCCCCTTCAACCGTCAACCCTTATGGATAACTACTTGCAGTTGTTATTCTTACATTCATCCCTAGTTGGACTTGTTATTACAAGATACCCCGAAATACTCGTCGTTGTTTCGATAATCCTTTGAGCTTACTGCCTTGCTGTTCTTTGTCACCTGAATACCCCTACGGATAATTCTCGCACTTACCGAGTATCCGCTCACCCCCAGTTGATTCAAGTATTTCACAAAAGTGTTCAAAATACCATTCGATCTTCCGAAAATCCTTAGGAGCCTTTTTGCTCTTGAAATTCTTGCTTACTTGCATTATGATTAATCTTAAGTCTCTTAATCTTATTGGCATCTCTTGTCATTATCATTTTGAGTCCGTTGATTCAATTTGTTGCGAATGCTCGCAATCCTCAGTCGAAATCCTAGAATTCATCCTTCCGGATCAGACGTCATTTTAAACATGAACTGGTTCTCGACCGACCGAATTGCCGTCGGTTGTACCTTTAAGTCTACTCAACTTATCCATCCTTAATCAGAGCGTCTGCTTCTGATTCTTTGTTTTGGAAACCATAAATTCTTTATATTAAGCATCAGACTAATCAGGTGATTCTTGAATCTGATGCCTCTGCATTCTTTCTTCCTCTGAGTGAGTACCGATACTCACATTAGCTCCGTTGCGGATCGCCCGATCCATTGTTGGATTGTTATCCAACAGTGTCATTCATATTCAATAACCTTGTGAGTTATTCCCCTGATACATAGTGCCTTTGGTAAAATTGTATCATCTGCTTGGCCAACCATGCTTTGCTTTCGAGCTTGTGTATTTACTTTTGAAACTTGTGGTATATGTTTCTAAGATGCCCCGATGGGTTGAACCTACGCCTTCCCTAATCCGTGTGAACCCGAAAGATTTCACGGGTCATACTTATCTGGTATTGCATCAGGTAAAAACTTTCAACAAATAACGTCATTTTCGAATACGAGAGGTGAATGAAAGGTTATGCGTTGAACAAGTGGGAGTCGACCTTGAACCCTGTGTTCATGCCCATGGACACGATGTATACCTTATCATGGAAGCTTCTCCTAAAATAATTATCCCCTTGTTATAAGTTCATCTTGTATCTGTGGACGTGGTTCGGACCATGTTTCTCCTTCATTCCATTTCTCGTGCTAGTTTGAGCACTTGTCTTCTGCAGAGCAATACCCTAGTCCAACCTCTACTTTGATCTGTCGTCGAGTATTACCCCCCTGGTATCTCAAGATTATCACGAAACTGCATAACTTCTTATGAGTTCTCCATCAAGTGCTACATTCTCATTGATTCCAAATTTTCACGGGCTTCGAGTTATTAAACACTCAAGGACATCGATAACTGAATCGAGTCCGCATCGTGATTAAACAACTCTTAGTAATCTTCTTTGCTTACGAGTTTGTACTCGATCACGACATCCCTAGCCTGATCAGCTATATCATTACCATGCTAAATTTTAACTGTGCTACCTGGTCCTTCTTCCCGGAGCACAATTTTCGACGATGAGCTAATCTTACGTCGATCTTCCTCGTCATACCATTTGTCCTTGAACAGCAAGCTTGATTTCGAGTTTGTGTCGTACTCGTGGTTCCAATAACCTTTCACTTCATCATTCCTTTGACTTGATGTCATCACCGATTGATTACATCTTCATGAAATCTCTCGACAATTGAGTCGTGATCATCATCAACATTCCGAGCTCTTACAGGATATCAATCGAATTCGTGATGAGAAATACCATCCTTATCCCTCGATAATTTTTATTATCATCGACAACACCCTTGACTTCCTTTCATCGCGAACTTGTCCACATTATGAATACAACTTGCTCTCCAGCTAGTGTTGTGATCTGCCTTGAAGTATTACTTTCTTTCCTATCGAGAATGTTGTGGGGATTGCTCCACCTCTTAGAGATTCTCGGTATGATGATACTTCTCACCATCACCATTCTTTCTTGGTTCTCGTGTTGATTCCAACCGGGGTATCAACAAGTGAACGACGCTGTTTGGATTCAGTACTTCTTGTAACCCTATTGCTTTGAAGTTAATGATCAATAGTTCATTTTAGCCTATCAGTTATTAAATCACCATTCTAACAATTGATCAGGCTACCTATGCCCATATTTCGGGCGCACCTTTCAACCAATGTTTAATTGTGTATGTTTTCCTCGAACATACATCATTATATCATTTGATCTGACAAATGTTATACCCTTGTTCACATAATTGTCAGAATCCATCTTTTTAGAAATCTCGATGAGTTGTCGCAACTCCATCAGCCACCTCCTCATCCTCTCCTTTAATGATGAACTCTTGTTTCGGAACTTGCTTCCATAGTTTAATTTCCGAGAATCTTACAATGTCGTCGCGACAATTTGGGTTGCACATTTTCTTCTCTGACATCCTGAGTCTGGGGTATCATGACACCAATCGGATCTGAATCTCGGTCGGATATGATGTTGGTCCTTTGATGACCCGGTAATATGATGTCATGCCTAGCACCCCCCCTGGCTGGAGGACCTATCATTATAATTTCTTTTGCAAGGATAATCATTCTTCCTGGAGGAAATTGTAGGACTTATTTTATAAGTTGCTCCTAATGGATCATTTGTGTATCCAAAGTCTTGCCCTTGATTGAAACACCATATCATTGCTACCTCGAAGCATGACTATGATACCCCGCTCATCAACAAGAACATTGGAGGCGCGATGCTAAAAGTTTCTTGGTCAGTTATCCAAACACCGTTGTATGGGTAACATCTTGATTAATCCTTGCCTCTTTATCTGAATGGTTGGGTACTGGCTCTCCTACCCTGTATGCCATGTTCTGCTTGTCCATGGGAGGGATATACTCCTAATAATTGTGTGTAATCACAATTTTCG
Organism: Aegilops tauschii subsp. strangulata; assembly: GCF_002575655.3. NCBI lineage: Eukaryota > Viridiplantae > Streptophyta > Magnoliopsida > Poales > Poaceae > Aegilops > Aegilops tauschii. The sequence continues at coordinate 338,008,445 of NC_053037.3, forward strand.
TTTCCATTGTTCTGTTTAATCTGATAATCACGTTTTTCCTTTCCATTCTTTTGTTTAACCTTTCCTGTAACCGGACTTAACTGAGCAGAGATAATTCCCTGCTTAGGTAAGCACCTTGTTGTACCACTCTGTCTGTAAGACCCTGCTACTATTGTTGATGACATTCCGGTAACGACCGATGGACGAGAACTTTGCCTATTGGTCCGCCTCGTTCGACGAGAAGGAGAATGGTTCTCTTCGTCCCTCGCCCTTGGTACCGACGATGTTGCTGACATATAACTGACAGGCTACCCTCTGACATGCCTTGCTATCATGATCGTGCAAGATGTCACCGCCCTTCCTACTTTAACCACATGGTAGGCCCATAACCCACAGTTCCACAGGATCAAAACCTGACTCTCCTGTGCACCCCCTGTTCCCAAATTTATTATTCGCGCGTGGCCTCGTATGTAATTCGCGGACCATCGTCCTACTGATCTATACTGGCATCAGACATAATACTTATTCCGATTGCTTTGAACCCCTTTCACACTTTGTTTGAGGCTTCGAACGATTGCCTACCCATTTGAAACTTCTCATGGTACTTTCTTACTTGCTCTCGGCTTTTTCTTAAGATTTAGTTCGAGAGTTACTTTCCGCCACCTTCCCCGATGATATTGACTAGATAGTCAACCTTGCAAAGGTCCGTTCTTCCAGAATACCCCCCTTACTCTGTCGTAAGTACGATAGAGTTCCCGAAGAAAGGACGCCGACTTCATCATGATGACCTGAAGCAGAGAAATGAAGACATCAACGTAATGGATCGACCTCTTCGAGAAGAGCAACCAAGACCGAGAAGAATCGTTAGAATTTCGTAACCAGAACTTTCCCCCTTACACCCCTCTTAAATCTCGGGACGAGATTTCTTGTAGTGGAGGAGAATTGTGACGCCCGGATAATTAAGCTACAGTGAACCTCTGCTAATGATGCCACGTCACTTCCATTACTGTTGCTAATCTCATGTTAGTTCGAAAACGATTTAAATTCAAAGTCAAAATCAAGCAATCAATAAAAGTTTTCAAATATTAAAACTAAAATGTTCATCGTGTGGCTAATAATCCCTAACTAGTTTTGGTGGTGGAACCAACCTTTTACAAAGTGTTTAAATGCCCTAAACTAATTAAAAACAACGGCTAAAATAATATCTTAATTGCTTTTGACAATATAAAAATATTAAACTAATTTATCTTGGGTCCAACTAGGTTTGGCAGTGGCCTATTTTGGTGATACTAATTTAGGTGCTAACTTGGTATTTTAAAGAAGCTAAATAATTAGGAACTAAAAGAGACAGAAAAGAAAATAAATAAAGAATAGAAACAGAAATCAAAACTACTAAATAAAAATAAAATGAGTAGAGGCCCCCTGGCCAACTGGGCCAGACGGCCCAGCTGGCCGACCCACTAGCCCAACCGGCCCCCCACTCGCTCCCTTAACCACCACCCGACCGAAACCCTAACCCCCACGCGCTCCACCCCCTCCCCCGGTTCCCCTGGATCGGGATCGATTCCCCCCACTCTCTCTCGCCCCCCCGCTCGATCTGGACGCCCGCGCCTAGGGGCCGGACTTCGCTGTCCCCCGACCCCGGCGGGCCGACGCCGCTCGTCGTCTCCGGCACCGCCCGCCACCTCGCCCAGAGTCGCCCCGCCGCCCGTCCACGACCACGCTGTCGCGGGACCCCGCCCGGAGCTACCTCGCCCCCGCCTCCTCGACGCCGCCCCACCGCTGGACCTCGCCGGAGGCCACCTCGCCGGACGCCATCACCGGTCTGCCTCCCCGCCGCCTGGTCTCCTCCGTCCTCCTCCTCGCCCCCCGTTGCCCTGGACCCTACGCGCCCCCCCGTGAGCACCTCTCCTCTTCCTTCCCCTGGTTTCCCGCTCGCCGACCGCGGCCATAGCCGTCGTGCGCACGCGCGCTCGCACTCCCGCCACGCGCCTCGCCTCACCTCCCCTCCCTGTGAGCCGCTCCTCATGCCGAACCATGCCCCGCCTTGCCGTCCCCGTGGAGCACCCGAAAGTGCCGACGCCGCCGTCGTTGTAGCTCTCCGCTCCGGCCACCCCTCCCTACGAGACCACCACGGGTGGATGCGGCTTCGTCCGCACGTTCGAACGCGGCCGGCCCCGTGCCAAACGGTGGCCCGTGGCTGTTTTCCGGTGAGACCTGGGGCACTCCGCCGCGAAAACGGTCGCGGAGCCCCTCTCCGGTGCCCTGCTGACGTGGTGCCGCTGGGGCCACCTCCGCAGCCAGTGACTGGTGGCCCCCAGTGGCCCCGCTGACCCCGTTGACTGCTTTGACTAGTCAACAGTGCTGACTGGGCAACCCCAGTCGCCGACATGTGGTCCCCCACGATTAATTAAACTAATTTAATTTTAAACTAATCTAGTGGCTGACAGAGGGGCCCACGCCCTTAGAACGTTTTATTAAAAAAAGGAATTAATAATAATAATAAATAATAATATTAATTAATTAAAGAATTATTTAACTTAATTAATTCTGTATTAGTTTAACCTAATCGTTTTAGTCAACTAATTAAGCCTAACTAATTAACCTAAACCCTAATTAACCTAAACAGTGTATGACAGGTGGGTCCCACTGGACCCACACGTCAGTTTGACCAGTCACACCTCTGTTGACTGCTGACGTCATGCTGACATCATGATGACGTCAGCATGCACTATTCTGGATAATGTTGAATTAAAATAATTAATTAAATTCCAAAATGATTAAATCTATTAAATTTAATATAAAATAAACCGTAGCTCGGATGAAAAAACTTTGTACATGAAAGTTGCTCAGAACGACGAGACGAATCCGGATACGCAGCCCGTTCGATCACCACACGTCCCTAGCATAGTGAACCTGCAACATTTCTCCTCCGGTCCATCTGGCCGAAAACGCGAAACACCGGGAATACTTTCCCGGATGTTTTCCCCCTTCGCCGGTACCACCTCCTACCGCGTTAGGGCACACCTAGCACCGCGCATTGTCATGTCTTCCATCATCATGCTTATGTTTGCATTATATTCATTGTTTCTTCCCCCTCTTCTCTCCGGTAGACTACGAGACCGACGTCGCTGCTGGTGCCCCGACCGACTACGCTGTTGACGACCCCTACTTGCCAGAGCAACCAGGCAAGCCCCCCCCCTTGATGACCAGATATCGCCTATTCTTCTCTATACTGCTTGCATTAGAAGAGTGTAGCATGTTACTGCTTTCGGTTAATCCTATTCTGCTGCATAGCCTGTCATTGTTGCTACAGTTGTTACCCTTACCTGCTATCCTACTGCTTAGTATAGGATGCTAGTGTTCCATCAGTGGCCCTACATTCTTGTTCGTCTGCCATGCTATACTATCGGGCCGTGATCACTAGGGAGGTGATCACGGGCATATACTATATACTTTATATACATGACACATGTGGTGACTAAAGTCGGGTCGGCTCGTTGAGTACCCGCAAGTGATTCTGATGAGGGGGCTGAAAGGACAGGTGGCTCCATCCCGGTAGAGGTGGGCCTGGGTTCCTGACGGCCCCCGACTGTTACTTTGTGGCGCAGCGACAGGGCAGGTTGAGACCACCTAGGAGAGAGGTGGGCCTGGCCCTGGTCGGCGTTCGCAGATACTTAACACGCTTAACGAGATCTTGGTATTTGATCTGAGTCTGGCCATTTGGTCTATACGCACTAACCAACTATGCAGGAACAGTTATGGGCACTCGGCGTCGTGGTATCAGCCGAAGCTCTTTTGGACGTCAGCGACTGAGTGGCGCGCGCCGCATTGGACCGTAAGCTCGTACTTGTATTTAGGGGGCTAGGTCTGCTTCCGGCCGCGTACGCAACGTGCAGGTGTGCAATGGGCAATGGGCCCAGACCCCTGCGCGCATAGGGTTTAGACCGGCGTGCTGACCTCTCTGTTGAGCCTAGGTGGGGCTGCGACGTGTTGATCTACCGAGGCCGGGCATGACCCAGGAAAGTGTGTCCGGCCAAATGGGATCGAGCGTGTTGGGTTATGTGGTGCACCCCTGCAGGGAAGTTTATCTATTCGAATAGCTGTGTCCCTCGGTAAAAGGACGACCCGGAGTTGTACCTTGACCTTATGACAACTAGAACTGGATACTTAATAAAACGCACCCTTCCAAGTGCCAGATATAACCCGGTGATCGCTCTCTAACAGGGCGACGAGGAGGGGATCGCCGGGTAGGATTATGCTATGCGATGCTACTTGGAGGACTTCAATCTACTCTCTTCTACATGCTGCAAGATGGAGGCTGCCTGAAGCGTAGTCTTCGACAGGATTAGCTATCCCCCTCTTATTCTGGCATTCTGCAGTTCAGTCCACTGATATGGCCCTTTACACATATACCCATGCATATGTAGTGTAGCCCCTTGCTTGCGAGTACTTTGGATGAGTACTCACGGTTGCTTTTCTCCCTCTTTCCCCCTTTCTATACCTGGTTGTCGTAACCAGATGCTGGAGTCCAGGAGCTAGAGATCCCGAGGATGATTCTACATGGAGTTCGGCTTCGAGGAGTAGTTAGGAGGTCCCAAGCAGGAGGCCTTGCCTTTTCGATCATTGCTACTTTGGTGCTAGCCTTCTTAAGGCAATCTTGTTTAACTTATGTCTGTACTCAGATATTATTGCTTCCGCTGACTCTTGTGTTTTCGAGCTTATGTATTCGAGCCTTCGAGGCCCCTGGCTTGTAATTTAAAGCTTGTTTTATTTTAATTTGTGTCTAGAGTTGTGTTGTGATATCTTCCCGTGAGTCCTCGATCTTGATCATACACATTTGCGTGTATGATTAGTGTACGATTGAATCGGGGGCGTCACAGTAGATGACAACTTAGGTCCAAACTTACCCTGGCCTTGTAACCATCGAGTAGTTGGTTAGTTGCTATGACGAGGATTGGGAAACATCAATTACTATACCACCATACAACCTTATGGTTGATTATTTAATTACAAATTAATTTAATGAATCATCTGGGTAGTGCTTCTGTATTGCTTGGTCGTCGACAGTTTTGTGGGCGATTGCCCAGGGTCAAAGGGATTGTATGAGTTCAAGGTTGAGTAGCTTCTGCGTGTGACTATGATACAATATGGGCTCTGTCTGGACCAATTAGGTTGTGGGAATCTTCCTGGGTAGACCATCAGAAGTAGGATGTGGGGGTTGGACTGAGTCTGCCATTTAGAGAGGGCTACTGCTTCCCAAAAGTCTTGTCTTGATCTACCTAGCTACTTCACAAGTGCAGTTTAGTGGCACAAGGGTGTGATCAGGAATCACTAGTAAAGTACACAAACCTTTGTAGAGTGTATACAACTGATCATGATTACCCATGTCCTCGATTATGGATAAACTTGAGCAACACATCTCAAAATTGCCAGCTTGATCTCATCACCTCTTCTCTAATAAAATCAATGGGTTGAACCAAAGGGGAGTGTGGAGCTGATCTCAGAGGACTGGGGTGTACCAGGGTCTCGGGAGAAAGGCTTGGGATAACCCGGGTGTACCGGGAGTCCATATGCTCAAATGCATATTTGGGGCTATGACCGGGGTGTACCAGGAGTGTCCTTAGACTATGACCGGGGTTTACCGGGAGTGTCATATTGCTATTAGAGTAGACTACTACTAAAATAAAAGGGCAAAACTATATTTTCTGCAAAGAGCCTTGAACTCCACCAGCAAAAGTGAATGTAGGTGAACAGGATTCCAATGAACCGTGGACTTGCCAATACATTCAATGTATTGACCCTAGTGGTTGCAATGTATCATGTTGCAGGTTTACCATATCGAAGAGAAGGCACGAACTAGGGTTACAACGCTATACTCAACTCTTGCCTGTGAGTGATTGGACGCCACAAGACCAGAATATTAACTCCGTTGTGTGATAGTATTGAAAGCTAGCCCATGAGCTAAGCAGGTGTGTATTTTAAAACACTCGATCTGCCATGTAATACTATGACATGTGGTGTTTTCTTGGTATTTCATCGTCAACTGTGCGTGCCAGCTATTGATCCAGGCACTGACACACTTATTCCCAGTTTACAAGATAATGCTTTCAATGTTGTTAGGAACCACCATTACTGCAGGATGGTCCAAACACGACACTACAATCAGAGACCCTTCGACGAAACTATGTGCGATGCGTTAATCGCAAACGGTGATGTAAAAAAACCGTAAAAAATGATACGAAACGTTTGCGATGACGGAGACATCAAACACAATTCAGATTGTAGTTGCGTGTGCGATGCGTGGCATACAGTTCACTCCAATGAACTGTTTGCGATGAGCCAGAACAACAGAAACGGGCAGCTAGATGAAGGTGTGTGCGATATACGACATATAGTTCACTTGGATGAACTGATTGTGATTAGGCAACACAACAGAAATGGTCAGCCAGATCAAGGTGTGTGCGATAGAGGGCATATAGTTCACTCAGATGAACTGTATGCTTTGAGCCAAGAGAACAAAAGCGTTTCGTGTACAAATAGGTCCATAATCAGAAATGTGTGCGAAGACCGATAATAACACAGACGATTACTGCTAATAAGCCGTGTGTGTTGTGGGCAAATGCTTCCTGGTATACAATTGTCAGCGATTGATGAATTCATCACCGGCAGTTTCCCTAGTATGGTCCGTGTGCGATGTGATTGCATACAAAACAACAACATATGTATACTTATAGGGACATGATTGCATAACCAAATTTAACATCCAATTACATAGGTGGATAGTACACACATGACATTTGCACACACGAAAGTAAACTATTACATGCATAATTAACTAGGATAAACAATCATCCGATCATCATCTACTTCTTGTTGTGATGCTTGCCGCCACTGCTATGCTGGTGGCTCGATCTGGCCTCGTCGATTACGGAAAGGAGGCACTCCTCATGTCAATGATCCACCTGTGCATCTCGTAGCACATTTAGACGTTCTTGACCATGAACTTGAGGCGAGCTTCATCCAGTTTCCCCATCCAGGCCCCGTGCTAGGGTACGGGATGCATCCTCTTGGAATCCTGCTTGTTTTCGTAGTAGGGGTCGATGAAGGCTGAGGCGAGTTCAACCAGGGAGTCCTTCTTCGTGCTGCCCCAGACCTTGTAGTGGCCACGGATTTTGACAAGGTTCTTGCAGGCCAAGCCCGTAACCTTGAGCTACTTTACATCGTTGGTGGTTTCCACCGTAGTGAACTTGTAGTCAGTGTTGTTGACTGATACGTCTCCGTCGTATCTACTTTTCCAAACACTTTTGCCCTTGTTTTGGACTCTAACTTGCATGATTTGAATGGAACTAACCCGGACTGACGCTATTTTCAGCAGACTTTCCATGGTGTTATTTATGTGCAGAAATAAAAGTTCTCGGAATGACCTGAAACTCCACGGAACATCTTTTTGGAAAATATTAAAATACTGGAAGAAAAATCCACGTCAGGGGGCCCACACCCTGTCCACGAGGGTGGGGGGCGCGCCTGCCTCCCCTGGGCGTGCCCCCTACCTCATGGGCCCCCTGACACCCCACCGACCACAACTCCAACTCCATATATTCACTCTCGGGGAGAAAAAAATCAGAGAGAAGGATTCATCATGTTTTATGATACGGAGCCACCACCAAGCCTTAAAACCTCTCGGGAGGTCTGATCTGGAGTCCGTTCGGGGCTCCAGAGAGGGGGATTCGTCGCCGGCGCCATCATCAACCATCCTCCATCACCAATTTCATGATGCTCACCGCCGTGCGTGAGTAATTCCATCGTAGGATTGCTGGACGGTGATGGGTTGGATGAGATCTATCATGCAATCGAGTTAGTTTTGTTAGGGTTTGATCCCTAGTGTCCACTATGTTCTGAGATTGATGTTGCTATGACTTTGCTATGCTTAATGCTTGTCACTAGGGCCCGAGTGCCATGATTTCAGATCTGAACCTATTATGTTTTCATGAATATATGTGAGTTCTTGATCCTATCTTGCAAGTCTATAGTCACCTACTATATGTTATGATCTGACAACCCTGAAGTGACAATAATCGGGACCACTCCCGGTGATGACCGTAGTTTGAGGAGTTCATGTATTCACTATGTGTTAATGCTTTGTTCCGGTACTCTATTAAAAGGAGGCCTTAATATCCCTTAGTTTCCATTAGGACCCCGCTGCCACGGGAGGGTAGGACAAAAGATGTCATGCAATTTCTTTTCCATAAGCACGTATGACTATATTCGGAATACATGCCTACATTACATTGATGAATTGGAGCTAGTTCTGTGTCACCCTATGTTATGACTGTTACATGATGAACCGCATCCGGCATAATTCTCCATCACCAATCCAATGCCTACGAGCTTTTCACATATTGTTCTCCGCTTATTTACTTTTCCGTTGCTACTGTTACAATCACTACAAAACCCAAAATATTACTTTTGCTACCGTTACCGTTACTTCCATATTACTTTGCTACTAAATACTTTGCTGCAGATACTAAGTTATCCAGGTATGGTTGAATTGACAACTCAGCTGCTAATACTTGAGAATATTCTTTGGCTCCCCTTGTGTCGAATCAATAAATTTGGGTTGAATACTCTACCCTCGAAAACTGTTGCGATCCCCTATACTTGTGGGTTATCAAGACTATTTTCTGGCGCCGTCGCCGGGGAGCATAGCTCTATTCTTTGAGTCACTTGGGATTTATATCTGCTGGTCACTATGAAGAACTTGAAAGATGAGAAAACAAAAATCAATCCCTCAACTGCGAGGGGAGGTAAGGAATTGCCATCTAGCTCTGCACTTGATTCACCTTCTGTTTTGAGTAAGCTTGCGACACCTAAACCTGCTTCTGCTATTTGTTCTGATATGTCACATGTTATTGATGATGCCACTTCTGCTGTGCATGATACTTATGATGAAACTACTTCTATGCTTGATACTACTGTGCCACTTGGTGAATTTCTTGATGAACAACTTGCTAGGGTTAGAGAGAATGAAATTATTGAAACTGATAATATTGATGAAAGTGATGATGAAGACTCTCCCCCTAATAAAAAATGAATCGTCTGTTATTCCTGAGGGTTATGTTTTGGAAAAAGAAGCTGCTATAGCTATTTAAGCTTGCAAAGATAGATACGAGCTCAAGAGGTTATTAGCTAAATGGAAGCAGCAATCTCTTAATGCTAGAATGAAACCTGACCCTGCTTTTGCTACTTCACCTATCTGTGTTACTGATAAGGATTATGAATTCTCTGTTGATCCTGATGTAATTACTTTGGTTGAATCTGATCCTTTTCATGGCTATGAATCTGAAACTGTTGTGGCACATCTTACTAAATTAAATGATATAGCCACCCTGTTCACTAATGATGAGAAATCTCGCTATCTATATATCCTTAAAATATTTCCGTTCTCATTAAAGGGTGATGCTAAGATATGGTTTAATTCTCTTGATCCTGGTTGTGTGCGTAGTCCCGAGGATATGATTTATTACTTCTCTGCTAAATATTTCCCTGCTCATAAGAAACAAGCTGCTTTAAGGGATATATATAATTTTGTGCAAATTGAAGAAGAGAGTCTCCCACAAGCTTGGGGGAGGCTTCTCCAGTTACTTAATGCTTTGCCTGATCACCCTCTTAAGAAAAATGAAATACTTGATATCTTTTATAATGGACTAACCGATGCTTCAAGAGATTACCTGGATAGTTGTGCTGGTTCTGTTTTCAGGGAAAGAACACCGGATGAAGCTGAAATTCTATTGAATAATATGTTGACAAATGAAAATAATTGGACACTTCCTGAGCTAGCTCCTGAGCCAATTCCTGAGCCTATTCCTAAACCAACTCCGAAGAAGAGAGGTGTTCTATTTCTCAGTCCTGAAGATATGCAAGAGGCAAAGAAATCTATGAAAGAAAAAGGTATTAAAGCTGAAGATGTTAAGAATTTACCTCCTATTGAAGAAATACATGGTCTTAATTTACCGCCTGTTGAAGAAACATATGATCTTAATCCTTTACCCATTGAAGAAACTCATGGTCTTGATAACCCGACACAGGTAGTAAAGGTAAATTCTCTCTATAGATTTGATGATGGTGATATTCCTCACTGTAAGTCTGCTAGACAATGCTTAGAAGAGTTTGATAATTTTATTGTCAAACAAGAAAACTTCAATGCTTATTTTGGTAGACAATTGAAATACAATTCCGATATGCTTGAACACTTGGGTGATTATATGGCTAATGTTAAGGGTGAACTTAAACTTATTAGTAAACATGCTTCTATGGTTACCACTCAAGTAGAACAAGTACTTAAAGCTCAAAATGATTTGCTCAATGAGTTGAATAGTAAGAATAATGATTATGCTGTTAGAGTGGCTACTAGAACCGGTAAAATGACTCAGGAACCTTTGTATCCTGAAGGCCACCTAAGAGAATTGAACAAGATTCTCAGAGAAATAATATTGATGCACCTAGTCCTTCTAAAAAGAAGAAAAAGAAAAATGATAGGACTTTGCATGCTTCTAGTGAACCTATTGCTGAAACACCCGAGAATCCAAATGGTATTTCTATTTCTGATGCTGAAACACAATCTGGTAATGAACATGAACCTAATGAAAATGCTAATGATGATGTTCATGATGATGCTCAACCTAGTAATGATAATGATGTAGAAACTGAACCTGCTGTCGATCTTGATAACCCACAATCAAAGAATCAACGTTATGATAAGAGAGACTTCGTTGCTAGGAAACATGGTAAAGAAAGAGAACCATTGGTTCAGAAACCCATGCCTTTTCCTCCCAAACCATCCAAGAAAAAGGATGATGAGGATTTTGAGCGCTTTGCTGAAATGATTAGACCTATCTTTTTGCGTATGCGATTAACTGATATGCTCAAAATGAATCCTTATGCTAAGTATATGAAAGAAATTGTTACAAATAAAAGAAAGATACCGGAAGCTGAAATTTCCACCATGCTTGCTAATTATACTTTTAAGGGTGGAATACCAAAGAAACTTGGAGATCCAGGAGTACCTACTATACCATGCTCCATCAAAAGAAACTATGTTAAAACTGCTTTGTGTGATCTTGGAGCCGGTGTTAGTGTTATGCCTCTCTCTTTATATCGTGGACTTGATTTGAATAAGTTGACACCTACTGAAATATCTTTGCAAATGGCTGATAAATCAACTGCTATACCTGTCGGTATTTGTGAGGATGTGCCTGTTGTGGTTGCAAACGTTACTATTTTAACGGACTTTGTTATTCTTGATATTCCCGAGGATGATAGTATGTCTGTTATTCTTGGAAGACCTTTTTTTGAATACTGCAGGGGCTGTTATTGATTGCAACAAAGGCAATGCCACTTTTCATGTTAATGGTAATGAGCATACGGTACACTTTCCGAGGAAGCAACCTCAAGTCCACAGTATCAATTCTATTGGAAAAATTCCATCGATTATTTTTGGAGGTTTTGAATTTCCTCTTCCTACTATTAAGAAGAAATATGATATTCTTATTATTGGGGATGTGCATATCCCCGTTGAGGTAACATAGTGTTATTCGAAATTTCTCCGGTTCCATGTTATTCGGAATGAGTTTGTTAACAATACTTGATCAACCTTGTTAGTGGATTCCTTTTGATAAAGCATGAGATGGATGAAGCTAGAAGGCACAACCTTCTGTACCCTCTCTCTACTTTCTGTTATAAAGTAAAAATAGTATTTTTCTGTCTGTTTTCTGATTTATCCGTGCAATATAAAAATACCCCGGAAATAAAAGTTCTCCAAATGCCCTGAAATTAAAATATGATTTTTTCTGGAATATTTGAGAATATCTGGCACTGAGAACACAGCAGGGGAGAAAGCACCTGCCCACGAGGGTCCAGGGCGCGCCCCCTGCCTCGTGGGCCCATGGTGGCTCCCCTCCACTTATTCCTGCACCCACACACTTCTTCTTCCTCCCAAAAAATCACCATCCAGCTCAAGCACGAGTTCTAGCTCATTTTGCTGCGATTTTCGATCTCCTTGCTCAAAGCACCTCTCACAAAACTGCTTGGGGGGATTTTTCCTTGGTATGTGACTCCTCCATTGGTCCAATTAGTTTTTGTTCTAGTGCTCTATTCATGCAAATTTGTGCTGCCTAGGTGACCATGTTCTTGAGCTTGCATGACAAATTTATATGGTTCTAAGTAGTTCTAATGCATGATATAGGCTTTAGGCACTTGTAGGAGTAGTTGCTATCAATTTTGTTGAGCTTGGTTCACTTTTATTTGAAGTTACTAAAATTTTCAGATTTTTTCAGAAAATAATGAGGAGATTTTTGAGGGGCTCATCGAGCCGAAGCTCGAAGGAAAAGCAAAGTGAAGAAGCACATAGGCCCAAATATAATTTGCCTCGCACCGCGGAGGTTCGGTCGTGTGAATGGCCTTCCGATGATTTCTTTAGAGAAGCCGGGATTTATGATGATTTTTATGAATTGGCTGAGAATGCAGGCCTCACCGACTTCCTCCGCGACCAACGCGAACAGTATCTCTTACTCACCAGTACTTTTGTGCAAAACTTCTACTATTATCCTAAGGAAACACCTCCTTCAGTAGAGTTTCATTTATATAATGTTGTTAAGAAGATGCCACTAGATGAATTTTGCAAGGTTTGCAAAATACCTTTTGAGGGTAGTTTAGAGGAATCACATCGTAAAGATGTGGACGGGTTTATTGACACTATTACTATGGGGGAAACTAGGAAGGTTTCTGATGCAAGAATCACTAGCATACATTTTCCTGTTTTACGCTACTTTGCCATATTTGCTAGTCGTTGCTTAATTGGTCGCGGAAACTGTGGAAACCTTAGTGTTCCTGATATTATCATTTTGTTCCATGGTTTATTCTGTGATAACACTGTTAGTATGGGCGGTATTATTGCTAAACTGTTAAGTTTGAACCGTACAAAGGGCCCCATCTTTGGAGGTATTTATGCTTCACGCCTTGCTGCACATTATAACATACCTATTAGGCACTATGAAAAAGAAGAAAAATTGTTGCCCAATGCTTATTTGGATTATAAGAGTATGATAGCGCATGAATTTATTGTTAAGAATAGGGAAGGGGCTCTTAAATACAAATTATTCTTTGATAAACATCACCCTGAGACTATTACCTTGCCTACTCCCTCCTTGTTTAATTTATCTACAGGTCTGTATCTCGTTCCGTTGGCAGCCGTCTACGCCTACCGGAACCCTACACCAGCCACGGAGGCGGAACCACAATTTGAGCCTCCACGACAGTCTAATTACCAGTGGGATCCGGAGATGATTTCCAACTAGTGGCAGTCAGAGTCCTCTTCATCTCAGTATGACCCCAGCTACAACTATGGATATCCGCCAGGCCATCCGTGGCAATAAACCAACTTAGGCCAAAAGCCTAAGCTTAGGGGAGTACGTATTTCCCACCGACATTACATTCATGTTCACACACACTCATTGCTAGATGTCGGTGCTCATACTCTTTCATTGTAATATCCATGCTAGTTTATTTTCTTTTTCTTGCTTTCTTCTTGTGTGTTTGATAAACCTTAAGAAAAACCAAAAAAATTAGTGTAGCTTTTAGTTAGTTTATTTTTCTTGCTGTAGTAGTAATAATTAAAAAGAAAACCCAAAAATATTTCCCGTTCTTCTTTTGCTTGTTGGGAGCTTTCCCGTGTAAATAGTTTTATTTCTTTTCTTTTCTTTGGGGGTCGATAGGAGAAGACCATAATTAAATTGTTGAAGTGGCTCTTATATGCATTATTGTTGATTTAACCAAGAGCCCATATTGCCTTGTCTTCTCCTGTTTATTGAATGCTCACAGATTCCAGCTTAGTCCAATGCACGTGCACTCTTATTATTATTCACACCGTTCGGTCGTGCAAGTGAAAGGCAATTATGACGTTATATGATGGACTGACTGAGATGAGAAAAGCTGGTATGAACTTGACCTCTCTTGTTTTTGTAAATATGATTAGTTCATCGTTCCTGATTCATCTTATTATGAATAAACATGTTTGCAATGACAATTAGAGATCATAGTTGCTCGTGCCATGCTTGATTAGCTATGAGTTATAATGGTTTACCTTGCGTGCCAACATGCTATTAAAATGGTTGTGATGTGGTATAGTGGGGTGGTATCCTCCTTTGAATGATTTAAGTGACTCGACTTGGCACATGTTCACGCATGTAGTTGAAACAAATCAACATAGCCTCCACGATATTTATGTTCATGGTGGATTATATCCTACTCATGCTTGCACTCGATGTTCATTAATTTTAATGCATGTTCATGACTGTTGTCGCTCTCTAGTTGGTCGCTTCCCAGTCTTTTGCTAGCCTTCACTTGTACTAAGCGGGAATACTGCTTGTGCATCCAATCCCTTAAACCCCAAAGTTATTCCATATGAGTCCACTATACCTTCCTATATGCGGTATCTACCTGCCGTTCCAAGTAAATTTGTATGTGCCAAACTCTAAACCTTCAAATGAAATTCTGTTTTTTATGCTCGAATAGCTCATGTATCAACTAGGGCTGTCCGTATCTTCCATGCTAGGCGGGTTATTCTCAAGAGGAGTGGACTCCGCTCCTCACTCACGAGAAAATGGCTGGTCACTGGGATGCCCAGTCCCATGCTTTATGCAAACTAAATCAAAATAATTGCGAACAAAACTCCCCCTGGGACTGTTGCTAGTTGGAAGCACTCGTTGTTTTGAGCAAGCCATGGATTGATGCTTGTTGGTGGAGGGGGAGTATAAACTTTACCATTCTCTTTGGGAACCGCCTATAATGTGTGTAGCATGGAAGATATCGCCATCTCTTGGTTGTTATGTTGACAATGAAAGTATGCCGCTCAAAATATTATATATCTCTATTTCAAAACCGAGCTCTGGCACCTCTACAAATCCCTGCTTCCCTCCGCGAAGGGCCTATCTATTTACTTTTATGTTGAGTCATCACCCTCTTATTAAAGAGCACTAGCTGGAGAGCGCAGATGTCATTTGCATCCATTACTATTAATTTTTATCGGGTATGACTATGATTGGATCTCTTTTACCATGAATTACAATGTCTAGTCAGTCCTTGATCTTTAAAGGTGCTCTGCATTTATGTTTTGCGGTCTCAGAAAGGGCTAGCGAGATACCATCTTATTATATCATATCATGATTGTTTTGAGAAAGTGTTGTCAAGATTTATTATTATGACTCGCTAGTTGATTATGCCATTGATATGAGTAAACATGAGACCTAAGAGTTATTGTGAATGTGGTTAGTCATAATCTTTGCTGAAAACTTGAATGCTGGCTTTACATATTTACAACAACAAGAGCAAACAGAGTTTGTAAAATTATTTCTTTATCACTTTCACTTTGTCAACTGAATTGCTTGAGGACAAGCAAAGGTTTAAGCTTGGGGGGGTTGATACGTTTCCGTCGTATCTACTTTTCCAAACACTTTTGCCCTTGTTTTGGACTCTAACTTGCATGATTTGAATGGAACTAACCCGGACTGACGCTGTTTTCAGCAGACTTTCCATGGTGTTATTTATGTGCATAAACAAAAGTTCTCGGAATGACCTGAAACTCCACGGAACATCTTTTTTGGAAAATATTAAAAATACTGGAAGAAAAATCCACGTCAGGGGGCCCACACCCTGTCCACGAGGGTGGGGGGCGCGCCTGCCCCCCTAGGCGTGCCCCCTACCTCGTGGGCCCCCTGACACTCCACCGACCTCAACTCCAACTCCATATATTCACTTTCGGGGAGAAAAAATCAAAGAGAAGGATTCATCGCGTTTTATGATACAGAGCCGCCGCCAAGCCTTAAAACCTCTCGGGAGGGCTGATCTGGAGTCCGTTCGGGGCTCCGGAGAGGGGGATTCGTCGCCGGCGTCATCATCAACCACCCTCCATCACCAATTTCATGATGCTCACCGCCGTGCGTGAGTAATTCCATCGCAGGCTTGCTGGACGGTGATGGGTTGGATGAGATCTATCATGCAATCGAGTTAGTTTTGTTAGGGTTTGATCCCTAGTATCCACTATGTTTTGAGATTGATGTTGCTATGACTTTGCTATGCTTAATGCTTGTCACTAGGGCCCAAGTGCCATGATTTCAGATCTGAACCTATTATGTTTTCTTGAATATATGTGAGTTCTTGATCCTATCTTGCAAGTCTATAGTCACCTACTATGTTTTATGATCCGGCAACCCCGAAGTGACAATAATCGGGACCACTCCCGGTGATGACCGTAGTTTGAGGAGTTCATGTATTCACTATGTGTTAATGCTTTGTTCCGGTACTCTATTAAAAGGAGGCCTTAATATCCCTTAGTTTCCATTAGGACCCCGCTACCACGGGAGGGTAGGACAAAAGATGTCATGCAAGTTCTTTTCCATAAACACGCATGACTATATTCGGAATACATGCCTACATTACATTGATGAATTGGAGCTAGTTCTGTGTCACCCTATGTTATGACTGTTACATGATGAACTGCATCCAGCATAATTCTCCATCACCGATCCATTGCCTACGAGCTTTTCACATATTCTTCTCCGCTTATTTACTTTTCTGTTGCTACTACTACAATCACTACAAGACCCAAAAATATTACTTTTGCTACCGTTACCGTTACTTCCATATTACTTTTCTACTAAATACTTTGCTGCAGATACTAAGTTATCCAGGTGTGGTTGAATTGACAACTCAGCTACTAATACTTGAGAATATTCTTTGGCTCCCCTTGTGTCGAATCAATAAATTTGGGTTGAATACTCTACCCTCGAAAACTGTTGCGATCCCCTATACTTGTGGGTTATCATTGACAAACCTGGCGAAATGGTCACAAGGCTCTGTGGCCATGCAGTACTGGTAGATGAGGACATGATGGCGGATATACAACTAGGCGATGACAACCTTCTGATCTATCCCGGGATTACCGCCGGTGTGAGTCGATGCTGGCCACTTTGTACTTGTCTCAAACAAGCAACTGCTCCACAGTGTTGATGTAGTCCTCCACCACTGCTAGGTCGATGGTGTACACCACCGAGAGATCTGTCTCCCTTGCGTGGGTCTCCGCTTTATGCATGCTGAACTCCGCTAGATATCCCCTCTGTATGTGTCATCGTGGCTGTGCTTGTTGTGTTATGGGGCGCGATCGAAAGGTTGAAGAGACTAAGGTTATAATGGCCACAGGAATTAATGGGGAAGCCGGACGGCCTAGAATGTCGTCACGTCTAGATGGCAGTTTTTGCAGCGCGTAACTCCATCGTGCCGCACGTAACTGCATTGTGGCGACGCGCGCGGCGCAACCGCATGCATATGGGGCCACCAACGTGATCTTGCGCCAACCCCAACCGCTGGCAGAGCGCGCGCGGAGGGACTCGAGAGCAGAGCGCACGGAGGGACGCGAGCAAAGCGCTCCGCGGCTGCCTCAACGGTGAGCAACCATATGCCTATAGCAGCTAAACACGCAGGGAAAAGCCGTCCACAAGCCGAGCGCGCAGAGGGATGCTACTTGTGAGCTGCGTTGGGATTTCCCCGGAGAGGAGAGGATGATGCGGTACAGTAGAGATATATATTTCCCTCAATTATGAAACCAAGGTTATCAATCCAGTAGGAGAACCAAGCAACACTATGTAAACAACACCTGCACACAAACAAGAAATACTTGCAACCCAACGCATAGAGGGGTTTTCAATCCCTCAACGGTTATGAGCAAGATTAAATTGTATAGGTTTTGATAGATAGATCTATCTAAAATACAAAATAAAATAAATAAAATAAAATTGCAGCAAGGTATTTTTGGTTTTAATATATGATAGAAAATAGACCCGGAGGCCATAGTTTTCACTAGAGGCTTCTATCGAGAAAACAACATACGGTGGGTAACCAATTACTGTTGGGCAATTGACTGAAAAGCAAATAATTATGACAATATCCAAGGCAATGATCATGTATACACGCATCACATCCAAGATTAGTAGACCGACTCCTGACAGCATCTACTACTATTACTCCACACATCGACTGCTATCCAACATGCATCTAGTGTATTAAGTTCATGGAAAAACGGAGTAATGCTTTAAGCAAGATGACATGATGTAGACAAGATAAACTCACGTATGAATAAACCCCATCTTTTTACCCTTAATAGCAACGATACATGCGTTTCATGTCTCTTTCTATCACTGAGATTGAGCACCGCAAGATCGAACCCATCACAAAGCACCTCTTCCCATGGCAAGATAAATCAATCTAGTTGGCCAAACCAAACCAATAAATCAGAGAAGAAATACAAGGCTATACCAATCATGCATAAAAGAGTTCAAAGAAAACTCCAATAATACTCATGGATGGATCTGATCATAAACTCACAATTCATCGGATTCCAACAAACACACCGCAAAAAGTCATTACATCAAATAGATGTCCAAGAACATCGAGGAGAACATTGTATTGAAGATCAAAAATAGAGAAGAATCCATCTAGCTACTAGCTACAGACCCATAGGTCTGTGGTAAACTGCTCACGCATCATTGGAGGGGCATCAAGGATGATGAAGAACCCCTCCGTGATCGTTTCCCCCTCCGATAGAGTGCCGGAAAAGGCCTCTAGATTGGATCTTGTGGTTCTGAAACTTATGGCGGCGGAAAAAGTATTTTGTGGACTCCCTTTAGGGTTTTGGGATTTTAGAGTATTTATAGAGGTGGAGGTAGGTCAAAACGATGCTCGTGGGCCCCACTACCCACCAGGGTGCGCCGGAGGCCCCTGGCGCGCCCTGGTTCCTAGTGGGCCCCTCTTTCATCTTTTGGTCTCCCCCGAAGCTTCCATGGTCTCTTATCGCCAGAAAAAAATGTCCAAAACCTTTCGTGGCATCTGGACATCGTTTGGTACTGATATTCTGCAAAGTAAAAAACAAGCAAAAAACATCAACTGGCACTAGGCACTAAGTGAGTATGTTAGTCCCAAAAAATGTATATAAAACATCCAAGATTGATAATATAATAGCATGGAACAATAAAAAATTATAGCTACATTGGAGATGTAATAAGCATCCCCAAGCTTAATTGCTGCTCGTCCTCGAGTAGGTAAATGATAAAAACAGAATTTCTGATGTGGAATGCTACCTAACATATTCATCATATATTCTTTCCTTTATAGTATGGACATTTGGACTTGAGTGATTCAAAGCAATAGTCTATAATTTGACATGGAAACATCAATACTCAAGCATATCAACAAGCAAATATGTCTTTCAAAATATCAACGCTAAAGAAAGTTATCCCTAGCCCATTATGCTCAATCATTGATCCATTCATGAAACATACTCAAATATTGACTACATCCAATACACAAGTATGACAATAGTGGTCCCTAGTTGGTGCTTTATAAGAGAAGATGCATACTCAAAAAATAAAAATAAAAATTGCATAAAATTAAATAGATAGGCCCTTCGCAGAGGGAAGCAAAGATTTGTAGAGGTGCCAGTGCTCATAGCTTAAGTTGAGAGATAAAATTGTTTTGAGAGGCATGCTTTTCCTGTCAACAAAAACTACCAAGAATTCCCAATATCTTCCATGCTAGATTAATCATAGGCGGTTATCAAACATAAAGTAAAGTTTATTTCCTTTCCACCACTCTTTCACAATCCATGGCTAGCCATATCCACGGGTGCCTTCCATACCAACACTTTCTAAGGAATTTATTATCAAAGTATTTTTTGCATTTCAGGACTGGGCATCCCTATTACCTGCCACACTCTCATGCAATGACAAGTGAATAAACACTCATTGTGAGAATAAAATACCTAGCGTGGAAAATATTGGCCACCCCTTGCCGCTTCATGAGCGGTACGGGCACACAAAACGGAAATTCATTTTGAAAATTATAGTTGGCACATAAAAATTTACTTGGAACGACATGGAAATACCGCATATAGGTAGGTATGGTGGAATCATTTGGCACAATTTTGGGTTTATGGAGTTGGATGCACAAGCAGTATTCCCGCTTAGTACAAAGGAAGGCTAGCAAATAGATTGATCAGCAACCAACCAAAAAACAAAATGGTCATAAACGAGCATTGAACATACTTAACACTAAATAATGCACCACAAGCAGGATATAATTTCATTGCATAACTATTGACTTTACGTGCATGCATAGGGAATCACAAACCTTAACACCAATATTCTTAATAAAGCATAATTACTCACCAACATGACTCACATATCACTATCTCCATGTCGCAAAACTATTTCAAGGAATCAAGTTCATAATATCCAATGATCTTCATGAAAGTTTTTATTATACCCCCCTTGGATATCTATCACTTTGGAACCAAATTCGTATCTCGTGAAAATTACCATTACTATTGTTAACTATCTAAAAGATCTAAGTGAAGCACGAGAGCATAAATATTTCTTCAAAATTTTCATCTCTCAAAATAATATAAGTGAAGCATGAGAGCATATTTCTTTAAAATTTTCCAACTCTCAAAATAATATAAGTAAAAGCATGAGAGTTTATTTCTTCAAAATATAACCACTGCCGTGCTAAAAAGATATAAGTGAAGTACTAGAGCAACTGCCTAGCTCAAAAGATTTAAGTGAAGCACATAGAGTATTCTAGCAAATCATGATATGCGTGTGGCTCTCTCAAACAAGTGTGTTCAGCAAGGATGATTGTGACAAAATAAATAATAAACAAAGCAAAGACTCATATAATACAAGACGCTCCAAGCAAAACTCATGATATGTGACGAATAAAAATATAGCTCCAAGTAAAATTATGGATGGACGTTAGAAGAAAGAGGGGATGCCTTCCGGGGAATCCCCAAGCTTAGTTGCTTGGGAGTCCTTGAATATTACCTCGGGGTGCCTTGGTCATCACCAAGATTAGGCTCTTGCCACTTATTATTCCTTCATCCATCATGATCTCACCCAAAGCTTGAAAAATTCAATCACACAAAACTTAACAAAACCTTCATGAGGTCTGTTAGTATAATAAAGCAAATCACCACTTTAAGTACTATTGCAAACCCATTCATATTTTGTTATTGCATTATAGCTACTGTATTCTAACTTTACCATGGCTTGTACCCCCGATACAATCCATAGATTCATCAAAATAAGCACACAATGCAACGGAAATAGAATATGTCAAGAACAGAACAATCTGTAGTAATTTGAACTTTGACCATACTTCTGTAACTCCAAACATTCTGAAAAATCAGGACGATGTGGGAAATTTGTATATCAATCATGTGTAAAAAATTCAGATTTTTACCACACTCCAGAAATTTTTAACAATTCTCCTACTCGACGCAAAAGTTTCTGTTAATGCACATAATCAAATCAACTATCACCCAAATCATCCCAAAGGCTTTACTTGGCACAAACACTAATTAAAAAACTAAAACACAATCATAACAGTAGCATAATTTCATATTTATTGAAAAACAGAAAAGAAACAAAAAAAGATAATATTGGGTTGCCTCCCGACTAGCGCTATTGTTTTACGCCCCTAGCTAGGCATAATGCATAGTTTCAAGTGTTGTCATCTTTTGTTTTTGCAATCTTTGTAGGAGTTTTCTCAAACCTGGGAGGCTCTTTACGCTTCCCATTATTCTTAGGAAATGAGACCATCTTGAGATCTAAAATATCCAATCGCTTATTACACAGAGTAATCAAAGTATTCATGCGATTGAGGTTCCCACTAAATATTTTGAGAGGTTCGTTAGACTTTTGCAACTCAACCAAAATTTTCTGTATATCACCCAATTTGTCTAATATTTGAATCCCCTCTTGAGTAAAAGTAAATCCCTTTTGTGGTGGTGGAACTCCCAATATTCCCTCTATTATTTCATAGGCAGCATTGGCATCAATCTCAACAAAATTCCCTTTAGCGGCAAAATCCAAAAGTTGTCTATTATGCATGGTTAAACCTATATGAAAATTGCGAACCAAAATTTTCGCATCCCCTTTTATGGAGCAAACACAATAAGATTCCATTTACCTTTACCAAGCATCCTTAAGATTTTCTCCTTGTTTCTGTTTGATGTAAAGAACTTCAAAATCCGGTGACAAAGGAGGGATAGTTACACTAGTCATGATGACAAGATAAGCAAGACAGAAAGGCAAACGGAAAATATTTTTGTATTTTTGTAAAAACTTTTAGAAGTGGGGGAGATGAAAACGAGAGGCAAATGGTAAATAAAGTAAATGTAAGGAGATGAAAGTTTATGTGTAGGTACTTGATAGATGTTGATGATGTCTCCCCGGCAACAGCGCCAAAATTTTTTCCTGCTACTTGTGAGCCGTGTTGGGATTTCCCTGAAGAGGAGAGGATGATGCACTACATTAGAGATCAATATTTCCCTCAGTTATGAAACCAAGGTTATCAATCCAGTAGGAGAACCAAGGAACACTATGTAAACAACACCTGCACACAAACAACAAATACTTGCAACCCAACGCGTAGAGGGGTGTCAATCCCTCAATGGTTATGAGCAAGATTAGATTTTATAGGTTTTGATAGATAGATCTAACTAAAATACAAAATAAATAAATAAAAGAAAATTGCAGCAAAGTATTTTGGTTTTAATATATGATAGAAAATAGACCTTGGGGCCATAGTTTTCACTAGAGGCTTCTATAGAGAAAACAACATACAGTGGGTAAACAAATTACTGTTGGGCAATTGACGGAAAAGCAAATAATTATGACAATATCCAAGGCAATGATCATGTATACACGCATCACATCCAAGATTAGTAGACCGACTCCTGGCAGCATCTACTACTATTACTCCACACATCGACTGCTATCCAACATGCATCTAGTGTATTAACTTCATGGAAAAACGGAGTAATGCTTTAAGCAAGATGACATGATGTAGACAAGATAAACTCACGTATGAATAAACCCCATCTTTTTACCCTTAATAGCAACGATACATGCATGTCATGTCTCTTTCTATCATTGAGATTGAGCACCGCAAGATCGAACCCATCACAAAGCACCTCTACCCATGGCAAGATAAATCAATCTAGTTGGCCAAACCAAACCATTAAATCGGAAAAGAAATATGAGGCTATAAGAATCATGCATACAAGAGTTCAGAGAAAACTCAAATAATATTCATGGATAGATCTGTCATAAAATTAATATTCATCGGATCCGTACAAACACACCGCAAAAAGTCATTAATTACATCAAATAGATCTCGAAGAACACCGAGGAGAACATTGTATTGAAGATCAAAAAGAGAGAAGAATCCATCTACATACTAGTTACGGACCCGTAGGTTTGTGGTAAACTACTCACGCATCATCGGAGGGGCAACAAGGATGATGAAGAACCCCTCAATGATCATTTCCCCCTTTGGCAGAGTGCCAAAAAAGGCCTCTAGATTGGATCTCACGGTTCTAGAACTTGCGGCAGCGGAAAAAGTATTTTGTGGACTCCCCTGAGGGTTTTGGGATTTAGAGTATTTATAGAGGCGAAGGTAGGTCAAAACGATGCTCGTGGGCCCCACTACCCACCAGGGCGCGCTGGAGGCGATCTCGAAGAACACCGAGGAGAACATTGTATTGAAGATCAAAAAGAGAGAAGAAGCCATCTAGCTACTAGTTACGGACCCATAGGTCTGTGGTAAACTTCTCACGCATCATCGGAGGGGCAACAAGGATGATGAAGAACCCCTCCATGATCGTTTCCCCCTCTGGCAGAGTGCCGAAAAAGGCCTCCATATTGGATCTCATGGTTCTAGAACTTGCAGCAACGGAAAAAGTATTTTGTGGACTCCCCTGAGGGTTTTGGGATTTTAGAGTATTTATAGAGGCGAAGGTAGGTCAAAACGATGCTCGTGGACCCCACTACCCACCAGGGCGCGCCGGAGGCCCCTGGCGCGCCCTGGTGCCTAGTGGGCCCCTCTTTCATCTTCTGGTTCCCTCCCAAAGCTTCCAAGGTCTCTTATCGCCAGAAAAAAATCTCCAAAAAGTTTCGTGGCATTTAGACTTCGTTTGGTACTGATATTCTGCAAAGTAAAAAAAACGAAAAATAGCAACTGGCATTGGGCACTAAGTTAGTAGGTTAGTCCCAAAAAATGATATAAAGTTGCTTGTGAATGTATATAAAACATCCAAGATTGATAATATAATAGCATGGAACAATAAAAAACTGTAGATACATTGGAGATGTATCAAGGGACGTGAGCAGAGCGGGCCGCGGCGCCTAACGGCGAGCAGAGCGCGCCGAGGGACGCGAGCAGAGGTCGACACGGTGATACGTGGCAAATAAGACAAACCATGCGTGCGATGGCGAACACATCAAGCACGATTCAGATTAGAGTTGCGTGTGCGATACGTGGCATACAGTTGATCCTTATGAGCTGTTTGAGATGAAATAAGCCGTGTGTGTTGGGGGCAAACACTTGCTGGTATACAATTATCAGCGATTGATGAAATCATCACCGACGGGTTCCCTAGTTTAGCCCGTGTGCGATGTGATATGCTCTGTCTGCACCCATCTATGCTCTGTCTACAGAAGAACAACACATATGCTTATAACAGGACATGATTGCATAACCAAATTAAACATCCAATTACATTATATAGCAAATACCATAAATATTGCAAGGTTCAAATTCCAGCACTACAAGGCCCAAATTCAAAGATTACAAGGTTAAACTATTCTGACAAATAAAATCCATCTTCTTTAGAATCTTTTTCATGCATTATTTCTACGAAAGGATCAGCCACCGAGAAGTCATATAGCGGCTTGATACAGTGACTTCTGAATAATCTGTCATATGAAGTTACAAAATGAAATTCAGCTTTTGCAGAGCCTTTTCCATTCAACTGTAGACGCATGTGCTCTTTAGCAAACCATTCACTTCTGCGCACTAAATATAGGGCAAACCTCATCACCTTGAGCAACCTTGCTTTCTCAACAAAGAACCTAGCGAATTTAATTTCTGTTGTGGTGCCTCGGTACTCGCTAAAAGTAATTTTTGTGAGATGAAGATCAAGGCATTCAATGGGATTGTTATATTGCCCAACATTTTCCACTTTCGGGCCTGCTAGTATCTGCAAATGAAGACAACTTATTAGTGCCTAGCTGCAGATTTGAACACTTCAGGCCTCTTTGATTTGCAGGATTTCTAAAATACACGAAAAGAGTGAGATGCCACCTTCAATCTTTCATGGTTAACATGTCAAAAAATATATGTATTGAAATCCTCCAAATATCCTTTAGAAATCATTCTACATTTGTCATTGTAATCATGGGTAAAAGTAACAATAAATTAAGCTCCGTTGTGGTTAACAATTAGCAGGAAAGGAGCATCACCTTGATGTATAGCTTCTCCATGCAAGGAAAGCATCTAAGGAATCTAACAACTTCATCTAGATCGGGGCCGACAGATTGTAGTGCCAAGATCTTCACTGTGAACACAGACCGGGTGAAGCTTGTGGGAATCATTTTCTGGATGACAGGCGAACGTAGATCAACAAAATTTAGATAAAATGTGTTGTCCAATAATATATAAGAAGGAGAAGAAGAATACTGTCATACCTGAACGGATAATGATCTAGTAACAAGTTCGGAGAATTCAACACATGAATAGCCCAACACTATCATTTTTCGTGCGTGAATGACCCCGATTCTTGTTGGACCTAATTTATCAAGTACATACAATCTCTCGAGGAAAGGCGCATTCTCAATGACCATATCGTGAAGCACCTCAACTGACAGCCTTGGGTGGCGCCGGCAATGCATATAAATCATACGGACATTCGTCATGGTGATGTGGAGGCTACTGAACCCAGTAATCACCTGAAGACGAAGGTACTCGAGCACTGTATAGCCGCCGAGAAGGCGCTCCAAATCCTCCTTCGAGATGCGGACGGCGGCAGCGAGCGCGGATGTCCAACATGAAAGCTAAGCTTCTCGAGCTGATCTAGAGCCGGGGATAGGAACCAGTAGTGAAACCTGGGTTCGGCCTTGCAGTTGGAACTGGACTTGCCGATTGCAAGGCATCTGACCGGCCCAGGGTGCGTGGAGAGGATGTGGGATAATGCATCCAAGCATTTGCGCTCTCCGCAGCAGAGCTCGTCGTCGTCGATGAGGTCCAGGGGGTGGAGTGCCAGAGGGGGCACCACCGCCGGGAGAGGACATTCGTCCGCATGCCAGATTTGATGTGGGGGGGGGGAGGGATATGATGGTTATGAACATCTCGTCGGGGAGGCTGCTGATGAAGTCCATGCTCGCGGAGGCTCTTGCGGTTCTGGCTCGACCCGCCCCTGCTTGTTGGCCGGCTCGTCTTCCATCTCGCAACAGGCGGTGATCCTCAGCGGTGGTGCTTGTAGATGAGAACGAAGTACTGTTCTATATACCTTCCAGAGGCGACCGAAACCAAAACCAGCAATAAATTGGCAGCGCTCGCGTCTCGCTTCCCAGTACGGTGAGCATGCGCGGCGGACTGCTCGCAGTCGTCCCGCCTAATCAAACAAATACTCACGGTAGTAAATTCTTTGATGAACGGGTTGGAATAGTACGACCATTTGCAATAATAACGCAGCAATTTGTTCCTAAATGGCTAGAAAAATCAATGTATAAAAATCCAAAACGAACCTTGAATAATTTCATATTTTTAGCACGACACTCCTATAGTTGCATGTTGCCTCTGTAAAATAAATCAAGGCAGGAAGAGACAGCGTATGTTGTTTCGCACACAGAGGTGACCAAGTTCCCTCTCAGAACCATGAGGCTTCTTGAGAGAAGCTCTGGTTTGTATGAAAGAAAATATGGGTCAAAGCCGAGTTGAAAAGGGAAATATATCTAACTCCAGCTTACAAAAGGTACAAAAGCACGAGGATTAATTGTTCATCAGGTTTAGACAAAATCTAGATTGATCAGGACATTAAGATCTAACTCAACCAAATTTTTCGGCAGTAATAATCAAATGGATCGGTCTGATCCATAAAATCAAGACCTTGGGCCAGAAAATCCAATGGTACATGAAGACAAGTTGTTGTAAATAGAAGCCGAGCATGTTCAGAAGCCTTTTGTCCACCTGAAACTTCTTTTTATGCTGTTCAACGTGTCCATCCATGAGAAAGTTTTTGTTAAAAAAAACTTAATCCTCACAAACAATAGTACCCTCGCATTCAACAGGAAGAATGTGACAAAGCTAATGTTTGGACGGTTGGATGCATATCCTTCCAGCATTATTGTCCTCAAACAAATGTCATGAGAACTGAGAAAATCCCGGTGCTTCTTATGCCACCGATTGGTTATACCTTTTTGTCCATGTGCTTTTGCCTAAATATACATCAAGACTGAAAACAATTAATGTCTAAAAAAGAGTATGTCGTGAACGGTTAATTCTAGTACATTAATTATATATGGGCTTTCAATGTGCTTGAAATCATCACCTCTATATACAAATTCTCCAGACATGGAAAGCATTGCAGCAAACCAATAATCGTGTTCAGATCAAAAACACCACATACTGATATGTAAGGTCTTGATAGAATCTAGCACCATTGATAGGGTATCCATGAAAAAACTCTTCACTGAGCATAGAACATAATATTAGTATCGAAAGTGTACTCCAAGATGATATAAAACTTTTGCATATAAATGAGAAATGCAGCTTATGATTACAAAAGTGTTGATGATATAAAACTTATGCGCACAAATGAAAAATGTAGCTTATGATCACAAAAGTGTTGATGATAATATACAGTACCTGAATAAGTGTGGAGCCAGCCACCATCTTGTAACCTTTGAACGGATCAGGAATTACACCCAAGGTCTTCAGTTTAGGCGCAGAGACCATAGTTATTTGTGAAGGTGCATAGCAATAATCAAGGAGCAACCTTTGGAGTGAAGGGGAATCTTTGATGATGAGCTCCTATCCTTTAAAACAAATTCCAATGCTTGGCAACTTTATTTGGAGACAACAGATACATACACTGCAAAAAAAAGACACACACGTGACATTTTGGGCCCAACGAATTTTTTTCCTGTCATACTTATGACACTTCTATGACGATAATTGTGACAAAACCCGGTATCATCATAGATGTGGTGGGCTCCTACTTCTATGACAAAAAATCATGACAGAAAATGGGCTTTTCATCCTGGGCGGGCCGGAGACGCAGCTGCATGACATTCTTTGGGCCGTCCATGACGGAAAAAACCGTGGTAGAAGCGAGGGCGAGGAAAATATCGGGGTGTTCCCGGTTACGGTGGGTGATCGGGGCCGAGCGATGCACGGAGTTTGCGCGTTTCTCTCGTACATGCACGCGCATTGGTGCGAGGCGTTGGGCTCTAACTGAACCCGAGCGAGGCGTTCGCGTACTGAACCTGAGCGATTGCACTGTAGGCTACGCGTTACTGAACCCGAGCGGTCGATCGATGGCTGTTAACTGAACTGGATCGAGCGATTCCTTCGCTACTGCTGCTAACTGAAGCCGATCGATGCTGCCTCTGGATGAACAGTGAGTGTTGCTGGGGGAGGGGGGGTTTGGATGAACAGTTCCCGGTGGGGGTGGATGAACAGGACCCCGTGGTGTTGCCTGTGGATGAACAGGACCCCGATCGATCGAGCCGGTTGGGGATGGATGAACAGGACCCCGTGGAGGGCTGGATGAACAGGACCACCTCGTGGAGGGCTAGATGAACAGTAGACGGTGGAGGCTGGATGAACAGTAACCCGTGGAGAGGTGGTTGAACAGGAGCCCGTGGAGAGGGCTGGTTGAACAGTAGCCGGTGGAGTAGCGCGCGGTGGAGGCTCGATGAACAGGAGCCCGTGGATGAACAGTCGCAAGTGGAGGCTGGAGGAGGTCGACGGTGGATGAATAGTAGCCCGTGGAGGCTGGCAGGGGTCGACGGTGGAGATGAACAGTATCCCGTGGAGTCCCATTTTGCGGTACGTCGCGCCCCTCCCGATGAACAGGACCCCCGTTTCAACCGTAGCGCTCCAACACAAGTCCGTTTCCTCCGTTTTGCGGTACGCCACACCCCTCCCGATCAACAGGACCCCCGTTTCGACCGTAGGAGGTCCGTTTCCTTCGTTTTACGGTACGCCAGACCCCTCCTGATGAACATGATCCCGTTTCAAACATGGCAGGTCGAACACAAGGCCGTTTCCTCCGTTCTGCGGTACGCTAGGCCTCGTTTCCATCAGTTGTTCCGTCCAAGCCCTCCTGATGAACACGACGATGCATTCCGTTCCGACCCAGCCGGTTGGCTCCCCATGAACACGACGACGACGCTGTTTCTCCGTTCCGACCCAGCCCTGTACACGAGCCCTGGCTGTACGTACGCGCGAGTAGGCGTTCGAGACCCCGCCCGTATGTACGTACGTGGCCGTATTTTCTTTCTTGCACCCTGGCCGCTGTACGTACGTGTACATGCTACGTGCGCGCCTCTACTACGACACGTGCGCGTCTACATCGACCAGTATGTACGTACACGTTCGCGACCAGAATGACAACGCTATGTACGCTTTGACCAGGTGGGTCCCCACTGTGAGGCACTTCCTTGCGTGCGAAGATGTAGCTGGTGGGTCCCAGCAGTCAGGGGGGCGAATCGTTTTTTTGCCCGAACGCACTTCCTTGCGTGCGAAGATGTAGTTGGTGGGTCCGAGCAGTCAGGGGGAAACATTTTTTTCACGAAATACGGTGGCCCGTCCGGTGGGTCCCTGCTGTCAGGTGGAGGAATAATTATTTTGCGCGTAATAAGGAGGCACTTCCTTGCGGCCACCGTGGACCCAGCTGTCAGCCTCTCTACGTACAATACTCTTCCGATGGAAGTCGTTCCTTGACCACGTTGACCACACCATGCCGAGAGCACCAGGGCGGTGGACAACGGCGAGGCCTAGGGAGGGGACGACGCGGAGCCGGGGAAGACGCGACAGTGGAATCCCGCGTGGAGAGGAGTACGAGGGTTCACTGGTTCGGCAGCGGTGTGAGGCCGCCGTCGCCGCAGAATAACAGGAGGTGTGGGTGAGTGGAGGGATGGCCTGGCCAGCGGTGGGAGTAGTAGGTGGCGGTGAGGCCTCCGCGGCAGCACAGCCGACCACGGGAGGCAGGAGCAGGCGGCACGACCGGCGCTGCTTTGGGCGGCTGGAGCAAGAAGACCAGAGGTTGAAGAAGCACTACAGCCGTTGGACAGACATCGTACGGAATCGTTTATATTGACTAAGTTGACAAAGCCCTTGGTATGCGTCAACTTAGTAGGCCCACAGGTCAGCCTCAGAAACGGTGCGCCCCAGATGTCAGGGGAGGAATCATTTTTTGGGCGGCCGAAGCTAGAATATCCGAGATTGAAGAAGAAGCACGACATCCGTTGGATAGACATCCAACGGTCACTGCTGCTAGAACCGTGTGTTGACTATAATAAGTTGACAAAGCCTTGCATACGCGTCAACTTCTTTTTTTTAGGGGACGCGTCAACTTAGTAGGCCCACAAGTGTGTGGCAGAGAACTTATAGCCCATTTGCGATTTGTAAGAATGGACAGCCCATTTTTGAATTCTAATGGAATTTACTACAACCCATTTACAGTTTGTTAAAAGTACAACCCATTTTCTAGCTAGGACAATGATTAATAATTTCGACCAACCGTTCAAGACAGAATTCAATAAAATTTCCCACATTTTGATGGGATTCGAAATATTTTCATCCCAAAATTTCTAGTCAGATTAAATATAAATTTGTATTACGTAAAAATCCAACGAAACATTGCGCGCGCAACAATTAAAAATTAAGATTTTCAAAATCCATAAATAATATTTTATAAACTATTTTCGTGTTTGGTGCATTTTTTTATAGTTACTGCCCAGTTTTTATAATTACATCCCATTTATTACTTTTAAAGCCCATTTTCCTGTTAAGCCTAATGCATCCCTCCTAGGAAAGATTTGCAGCCCAGCGGGGCAGAGAATAACAAGTTGACCTTGCCTGGGTATTCCTCAAAAAACGTATAGCTGGGCTAGTCATTTTCATCTTGAAAAAAATTAATATCTGGGCTGGATATCTGTCCTAGGCTAGACGGGCCACAGCCCACCCAGTTAATACCCTGCTCTCCTATGAACAACAACGAAAACATCGCCAAGAAATAATCTGCAGTGCTCACGCCTCAAAAACACAAATACTGCTCGAGATGCTTGGTCCCAGCTGTCGGCCGCACCTTGTGCAATTCTCTCGTTTATATTGACTACATATGTTGACAATGGTGTGGGACCGTGATGTCAGGAAACCAGGAGGAAGCAAAAAAATATAGTTGTACATAATAATAAGGCACTTGCGTACGTACGGCTATGGCCCTAGTGGGTCCCTACTGTCATCCAGTCAAAATAAAGTCATCTGCTGAATCCTCATGTTCATTGACCATGTTAACAATGCTCAGCGCCACGGCGAGCGCAACAACTCGAAGGACGACGGAGAGGGCCACGCGGGCCCTACGGATGGTCTGATACAGCGCCCGCTGCTCATTCAGGAAGCCAGGATCATCGGACACCTATGAGCACCTTCGAGAGACTGAGATGACATGAAACGGTAAGGCCGCGCTTGGGAGTTCTAGTTTATTTCACACCTGTATTAAGATACAAGTGTAATTTACTCGTCATTGGAAACAACGTGTAAAATACAGGCGTAATGAAACCGAGGGCCCGAGGTCTGTAAGTAAAACCGACGGGTTACGCGTGTAATTTGAGAGACCATTGTATATTTTACTAGTCGAAATCGACCAACCAAGCGCTTCGCCCGAGACCATCTGCTTTTATTTACAAGCGTCAGTTTTACAAGCGGTTTTGGTTGGAAAACGACGATCCAATCACGACCTAAGATGATGAGTTGGTAGGAAGATCATATGGTTTCACGTCTAACCTACCCGACTTGTCGTATAGGCTATGAATGAAACATAAGACGATGACTTCTTAAGCACGGAAACAACAGAAGAGGATGATCTTCTTAACAAGCAAATCACTGGCATTAGATCGACATGCAAAATAATACGGAGCATTATTCTCAGGAGGCACGGTGAACAACTCGTGATGCCGCATGCCACAACATTCCAAGCTCAACTTTGCAATCAAACACAAGGCCTGGCATTACATAGACAATATTCAGAACAAACTCTTAAAATATCTTACATAAGTCAACATTCATGTGACTATGCATCTCAGTAGAGTAAATATTTACTTCTGAACTGAAGACAGGAATAGGAAAAAACGATTGACGTTGCTCACAGCAAAGGGCGTCCCACTAAAAAATATCAAATGTATGTCTTCTGGCTAACATCAATGAGCAAAAATTGACAAGGTTTTCCAATTCCAATATATTAAAATAATGTCAACTTTGACAAGCTTTTCCCATTCAAAATATGTAATGCCTATGATTGTCGATCGGGTAGGGTTTGTCATCAGTTTGTCATCTGATAGTCCGGTGGCTTAAGGTGACGATGAATGATTAGAGAACCATTCGATGTATTGTGCATGGTGAAGTATTATGGAGGACACGAACCATCTGAACATTTTGTGCAGTTCCACTAAAATCAAGCTGAGCATCCCTGTGGATTGCGTATTTATATGCTGCCAGAAAACAAAGACACATCAGCACACACATGAATATTTGCCACAGTGTCACCCACCAATCGGTGGACTAACAAACTAAAAGTACGGTAAACGGATTACCATACCCAGATGCCCCATCATTGTTGCTTAGAGTGACATTGACAGACTTGGAGTCCTGTCCTGGCTTCTTGGTACTTGTTTGGGCACTTGTTTGCCCAATGTTCCTCCGAACCACAAGTAAAGCAGCCATCTCTCTTTTTGTCTTTCTTCTTACCCTTCTTAATGGCCGACGCTGGCAGCACCATTCAAACATATAGTCCGGTGGCTCAAGGTGACAACGAATGATTAGAGAACCATTCGATGTATTGTGCATGATGAAGTATTATGGAGGACACAAACCATCTGGACATTTTGTGCAGTTCCACTAAAATCAAGCTGAGCATCCCTGTGGATATCGTATTTATATGCTGCAAGAAAACAAAGACACAACAGCACACACATGAATATTGGCCCCAGTGTCAACCCACCAATCAGTGGACTAACAAACTGAAAGTACGGTAAACAGATTACCATACCCAGATGCCCCATCATTGTTGCTTAGAATGACATTGACAGATTTGGGGTCCTGTCCTGGCTTCCTGTACTTTTTTGGGCAATTTTTGCCCAGTGCACTCCACGTGTTGTAGAGTTTCCTATGCTCTCTGCAGACTAGTCATGTCACCAGCGTCTACTAATACTCTGTAAAGCTTCTCGACCATTCCTTGTGTAATGTAGCGCAAACAGTGACTGCTTCTTTCTGCAAAGTGGTAAGACCAACTGGACCCACTAATGCAGTAGTTTGCCTTAGACACATTGGCTCCTTTTGTGCAGTTCAACTAAAATCAAAGTCGGAATAAAACCGAGCTTTAATTTTGATATCCCTGTAAGCAACAATAGGTATAAGGGAAACAATTACTGATAAATAACGGTTGATGACTTGTACTCCTAGAAGAAAAACATCTACTGGTCTACCTTATCTTAATGGGAAATAAAGCAGGAGGTAGCAATTCTCAATCAGTGTGATTCATTCATATTAACCGAGACATTGTCTTAACAATGCCTTGTTTCAACATGTATAAAGAACGACAAAGCAGAAAAGTATCATTCCTGAAACAATGCGACTGATTCATTTTAACAGAGACATTATCTTAACAATAGCTTGGTTAAACATGTAGAAAGAACTACAAAGCAGGATAGTACCATTTGCAAAACACTGTAACTGATATATAATAATAGAGACATTATCTGAACAATACATTTCTTAAACATGTACCCCGACCGATCCCTAACAGAAATGGTACTCCCGTCGATCCCTAACAAGTGTTGCAGTTTTGAACTAAGATTCAGTAGTTAATTCTGAGGAAAGTAGGTACTTACCTTTCAAGACCAAGATTTGAAACAACTCCCGAGGAAGATCTAAAAGAGATCTCAACACATATATGGAAATCCGGTCTCATTTTGTGCAGTTCCACCAAAATGAAGCGAAGCAAAATGTCGCAATAGCAACAAGTTGAATAGATATCCCTGTTTTAACAGAGGCAAAAAAGGAATCAATTACTGGCCAATAAAGGAGGATGAAACATGCAGCCACAAAAATGGTAATCCCGCCAATCCCTAACAAGTGTTGTAGTTTTGAAATAATATTCAATAGTTAATTCTGAGAGTGGCATTGCTTAATTTTACCAGCGACATTAGATTAACAAAAAGCATAAACAGTTCTAGGGGAGAGTGGGCACAACAACAACATGTGCTTCCATCTACTTATAAAGGGGGTGATGCAGAGTTTGTTGTAACAAAGCAACAAGCATAATGTCTGGGTTGCTCCCATTTTTGTTCACTACTTAATGGGAAAAGACAACAATACAATAGCTTCAATTCAACATTTATTTAAAACAGTACCAATACAAGTAGCATAGCATCTCAAAACACACTGCATGATCATGTGGATGAAGGCAAGTACCAACCTATCATGACGCACACAAGATCACATACGAATCTGCCAACACGAATAGGAAATCCAATCTCGTTTTGTGTACTTGCACTGAAAACAAGTAAAGTCGTCGGTGTGACATTTAAGTTTGCTATAGCAACAAGTTGAATAGATATCCCTGATTTAATAGAGGCAAAAAAGGAAACAATTACTACCAATAAAGGAGGATGAAACATGCGGCCACAAAAAGAAGCATCTACCTTATCTTGATGGAAAACAAAGTATAGGACAGTAGCATTTCTAAAACGGTTGCATTGATTCATATTAACAGAGAAATTCTCTTAAAATAGTTCAGTAGTTAATTCTGAGAGTGGCATTGCTTAATTTTACCATCAGCATTAGATTAAGAAAAAGCATAAACAGTTCCAGGGGCGAGTGGGCGCAACAAGACCATGTGCTTCCATCTTCTTATAAAGGGGGTGATGCAGAGTTTGTTGTAACAAAGCAACAAGCATCATGTCTGGGTTGGTACCATTTTTGTTCACTACTTAATGGGAAAAGAGAGCAATACAATAGCTTCAATTCAACATTTATTTAAAACAGTACCAATACAAGTAGCACAACATCTCAAAACACACTGCACGATCATGTGGATGGGACATGGGACATGCCAGCACCATCTGCGTCCACACGTATAAATGGGTGATGCAGAGTATGTAGCCAAGCAGCATATCTGCGTTGGTCCCATATTTGTTCTCTTTGAAACTTTTTCCTATGTGAGGGCAGCAAATCTAGTCCTGCACAAACTACCCGACCCCCCAGTTTCTTTCCCTTTTTAACAAAGAGTTCGGTTCCTTACAGATGTGTGTACTGGGTTACCCCCTTTTTCCCTTTTCGACCAACAAAGCGGCTGGATAGCTAGTCTATACTACTTTCCCTCCCTCCTTTCCTCATTGAACCACGTCCTAGATTCATGCTCCACCCCACCGCACCCTTCTTTCCTCTTTGAACCAAGACCTAGATTCGACTACAGAATCGAAAAAGATCCGCATGCAGCTAGACCAATGACGGTTTCAAAGAAACTTATACCTTAGGGTCGTCGGGATGTGGCAAGGCGTGCGGCGGGAGGTCGGATCTGCCCACACTACGTACAGCAGCAAGGAAGAAGGGGTCGGTGGCCCTCCCGCACAGGCGCTGGGTAAAAGAGAAAAGCGCAGCCGGCAGTGGATTGCCTCCCTCGCCGAAGGCGATAGAGTGAACGCTGCACCTCCTCCCCTTCCCGGTGCAACGGGACCCAGACACCTCCTTCGCCAGCTGTGAGGGGGGTGAGAGAGACAGAGGCCACAACACAGTCTTGTTTAGATCTGGTGAAGAGGGTGAGAGACTATGAATATAGCAAACCCAGCGTGTATATATATATATATGTAGTGCGGCGAGAGTGTGGAGAGTGCAAACCCTAGCGAACAAGCGCTGAGGCTCCAACTTATATATATACTATAGTACGGACTGAGCTTCGGTGCCTTAACTGCACCTGCTTTTGGCTGTATGATAGGTGGGCCAGCCACATTTTGGGCCCACCTGTCATAAACCCAAAGGCAGGTGCACTAAAGTCAATGAAGCTGCGTCCATATAGTACTCGTGTATACGACTAATATATAGTGGAGTGGTTTTCTTATTCTCTCCATAACAATCGTTTTAAATTTTGTAAGTACGAAACGAAACTCTTTATTTAACGTACCAGTGAAGAAAACTACTACTCCCTCTGTTCCTAAATATTTGTCTCTCTAGAGATTTCAACAAATGACTACATACGGAGCAAAATGAGTGAATCTACACTGTAAAAAATGTCTATATACATCCGTATGTGGTAGTCCATTTCAAACCACTTAAAGACAAATATTTAGGAATGGAGGGAGTACTTCTGATGAACTAATGATCCACGCATCCTGGTCGCACTTCCTATCCTTCACGTGCGGTACACTACCCTCCCTTAAGTGAACAACCACACATGCGCCAAATTATCGGAAACGTGTGAGAGTGTGTACAAATAAAGAATTTTAATTTCAATCATCGAGAAGGTTTGAGAGTATGTACAGTTTGCCCTCTCTAATAATTATGGTTTGTTGTGTTCGGCCTAAACTTGGTCAAACTTTACAGAGTTTGACTTCAGTCAAATCTAATATGCGGAGTAAATAAAAATGGAGGGCTACTACATCCATCCGGGTTTTTAGTCCACACCATTTTTTTAATCAAAGTTAATAGCTGGAAAAATAAAATTACAGGGGAGCAGGAGACAAAGTTGTGAGAAGGCTTAGAAATCAATACAAAACTTATGCTCTTAGTACCAACGTCGATCCTTCTTCGAGGAAACATTGGGTTCATAGCCAATTGTGTGATAAAATTGCACCAACGTGAAAGACGACCGCGTCTCCAATGCAACCAAGGTGAATTGACGAAGGATATCATCTTTGTGGGTAACAAGCAAAGAGCACTGATGGAAGACAGCTTGTTTTTCATTGAAAATCGACCAGCTTCACCAACCGACGCAACCATGAGGCGCAACCATGAGCATCGATAGGTCATCGTGGTGATGCATCATCCATGTGGCATCAAGTTTGGGTGAGGCACCTATGAAGTTCGACAAATCCTCATTGTGGTCTGTTTCTTCTCAGTAATCAAGCTCGAGGAAGGAAGAACCACGTAGCAGAGGACAGTGAGGCGGAACAACAATGGCCATCCAATTTTGTGTAGTTCCACTAAAATTGAGGAAGACATGCCCGGGTATGGAGATACGCATCGCTGTTTCCAAAAATATAAAAAAGGGATATAGTGTTGTTACTTTGTTTTACAAGATGAACAACGACATCTCAATTGTTAATAAGAATTATGAAAAGTACACCAACAAACAGAAGCATCATGATTATCTTGATGGGAACTAAACCAGGATACCCGAGAAAAAAGCATTTCTTCATTTAACCAGTGATAGTATTAGATTAGCAGCAGCAATAGGAGCATATGGACAATGACCGCACAACCACCATGTACTTTTTGTCGAAACAACATGTATACCTCCACCGAGGCATAAATCAGGACAACTTTTCGAGTGGCATTTCCTCTATAATAGTAGGTGATGTTGGACCAGCCGACGAACCCTAGCTACTATACATGGGGAGCTGGGGAGTAGTCGCATAGAAGAAAACCCGCATGCAGCGACTTGGGGAGCTGGACCAGTACAAGAAGTTATACCTCCAGTGGGCGAGATGTCGCTTAGGCGGGTGGGCGGGATCTGCCCACACGACGGCAGCGAACAAGGGCGCGGAGGACCTTCGTCCGCGCCAGCGCCGGTTCCGAGAGGACGGTGCACATCGGCTTCCTCCATCGCCGACGGCGACAACATCAACGCTGCACCTCCTCACCTCCCGCAGTGGACGGGATTCGGCCGGATCTGTGACCACCGGTGAGGAGAGAGATAGTGTGGACACTGTCATCTTGTGTTGATATGGAGAGGGTGAGAGAGCGAGACGCGAGAAACTCTATCAAACAAGAGGCTATAATGGAGTAAAAAAATCTCTCCATAGCAGTGGTTTTAAATAGAATACGCGCGTTCCCGGAAAAAAGAAACAAAAACTGGCAGACAATTTTTTAACGTACCAAGAAAGAAAACTCGATCAAAAACAGGCCCCGCTTCCAGGTCACGAGAGTCGTCGCGGACACACACATAGACATAGACATGCATATCCGTGTTTACGTAAAATTCCATTTCCATCTCCATCTCCAATCATATTTGTCCAACTGGCACATTATTTACGTTGTTAATTATACACGCGACAATATTAACGTACAACATCTCTTGTGTGCGGGCGTCCGGACCGCTGCCGCGGCCGCTCTTGACCAACCCGAACCCTCTTCATCACCCGCGCGTGCTTCCCGCCCGAAACGGTCAGTGCCGCATTCATGCCCGGCCAGAGCGGACGCGACCTCTCACTGGCGCCGGCATTGAAGTGGCGCGCCGGCCGAGAGAGCGTTGCCCGCGCCGCTTCCTGGTGCACGCGTCTGCTCCGCGTTCAAAGGTCACAATAGCCGGCCACAACATGCATGTAAAAAGTTCTTGGGAGTCCGTGCTACAGCTAGCTGTCCTCCCCCAACTCGTCAATCTCTTCCAATAGTACTAGTACTCCATGGCGCGATCCATCGACAAGCAGGCGAGAAAGTTATCGTATACTCGGTTTGCGGTGAGTGGCATGCCGAGCGACCGTGTGGGGTCGAGCCATGGAGGAAGGTGAGACACGAACGCGACAGACATGATTTAAATGTTGGTTTTGCTCGATGGCGCGATCCAACGAAACGAAACGTTGGTTTCTCTCCGTTTCCATTTTTTCTCCAGAAAAACGGAAACTTTCCACCACATTTTCATTCCTACTCCAAGGTTGCCCCGTTACAGCATTCCATCAAATACAAAGGAAAACTAACACGCATGCTGATGCATCTCAATGATTCACAGATCATAGCCGATATTTACTTCACAACTAAAGACAAAAGTTGTGAGAGCGTGTACGAAAGAAAAACTACTGATGGGGTCACTACGACTTAAACCCTAAACCCTAAACAGGATTTAATTTCCTGGCCATGTAGAACCTATCGAAGGAAAGACGGCTGGCACCGTCGGATCATACGATGCTTTTGTGCAGTTCCACTAAAATCGAGCTGTAGCATCCCTGATGGCAAAGATATTGAAGAAGTGTGATTAGAATAATAGTACTGGCACTAGTTCATGAGACATAAACCCATCACAAGTAGAAGCCGGTAGAAGTAGAGAAAGATCGACATGGAGATGGAGCTACGTGGGGAGCTGCGGCAGTGGAGCAAGCCGGCTCCAAAAGGAAGATGGACTACCTGGGACGTCGGGCTGTAGCTAGAAGGGCGGTTGGGACGCGGCATCGGCCCATACCGCGGTGACCCCCAATTGGGACGCACCGACTGTGGATTTTCTCCCTCGCCGATGTCGACCGCGTCTACGCAGAACATTGTTCCCTTCCCCCAGCTGCGGGATCATGCCAGATATGTGACCACGGTGTGGCCACCGTCGTTCTATGCTTGTGAAGACAGCAACCCAAGCAAGCAGGCTTGTAGCTTAGGCTCCTGCTAGTGTATATATAGTGGTTTTCTTTTTCTCTCCATATCAACCATTTTATATTGCGTACGTGTCATTGAAGAGTGAAATGATGGTTGCTTCTTCCGACTAACTTACTGTGTGATTTGACTGCTCCTTTAGTGGCCCCTACACGTACTCCCCCTACGTGTATGCAACAGTCACACGTACAGATGGACGCAAAAACGCGCGCGACGCCCTAATGCATGCATGTCCGAGCACATGACGGAACACACACGGTCATGCTCAAGTGCTCAACCTACACGTGCATGCACACACATACTCAGCCAGGGTGAGCTAGTGACCGTATAAACACCGAAAAATGTATATATTGAGCGCAATGAGAGTATTATGAAGTCCACTGACCGTATTTTTACAAATATACAGTGACAGACAGTGTATTTATCTCGTTTGAAATTAAGCCATATTAACCAGAGAGGAGGCAGTATGGACTAGCATTACTTTGCTGTGTTCCGTCAACTTGCCGAACGAGGAGAAGCTTGCAGGACGGGAGAAGCTTGCGCGCGGTGGCTCGCAGGACAAGGAGAAACTTTTGACTAATGCAAGCTCTCCCTCGCTCAGCCGGTGGATGTGCAACAGTTAATTCGGTGTCAGATTGCCAGAAGCATACACTATACTAGTACTATTATTGTTCGACTTCCCGAAGAGGCGAACAGCCAAGCGCAAAGTTTACTAGTACTAGTACTACTACTATAGTATATAGAGGTATGTACTATACTAGTACTAGGAACCGGATGGAGGAGCGTCTGCACTCTTATTATATTTTTAAAATCTGATAAAGCAATCTTCAACACATTTGGTTCTCTTCGAGGGTTCTCGCATGTGATAATGGAAATTGATTGCATGGAACACTCGCCACAATTCTCGCTTAATTCTGGCTCATATCCTGTTACAAATAGGAGCACTCGGTAATATTTCCTCTTTTTTGTTATTTAGCATGTAAACAGGTCAGCAAACCTTGCGGCGCATCTTTGTGCGAACCGTGCTTGCTGCACTTTGAATGTGGCCGAGAGATGGCTTGATGAAACACCTCGCTTCCTACTTCTTTTTTTTGCGGCGTACCTCGCTTCCTAGTGACCAGTGTCTTGGCTGATCGTCCTAAGAATGCTTATATACGAATAAAGCTCTCTCATTTACCCGCAAAAAAGATTAAGCCATATTAACCGGAAAGGAGGGAGTATGGACTAGCACTACTTTTTGGTGTGTCCCGTCAACTCGCAGAACGAGGAGAAGCTTGCAGGACAAGGTGAAGCTCGCTTACGCCTTTTGACTAATGCAACCTACCCTCGCCCAGGCGGTGGACATGCATCAGTTCATTCGGTGTCAGATTGCCAGAGGCATACACTGTAGTACCGAACATGCGGAGTACCATCATTGTTCGACTTCATGAAGAGCCGAAGAGCCAAGCGCAAGGTTTAGTAGTACGAGTAGTACTACTACTAGAACCGCATGGTGGAGCATCTGTACTCTAATTTTTTTAATCTCTGATAAAGTACACATTTATTCCAGAGAAGGGCGGAAAACAGCAGCCCAACATGTAATGATGATATCGATCAACCATGCTCGAATATATCTTGGCCTCCGTGCGAGCCCGTCTGTGTGTTCTCGCTCCTCGTCTCTCTCAAGGAACGGCGGGTTGGCCGTTTTGCCGTCAATTGAGATCGGTTTGCTCACACTCCGGTCCCACATGTCAGTGATATGCCAAGAGGAGGTGCTTTGACCGACTGGCCATACACGTACTTGGTTTTGCACCTTCATACTACTCCTCCCTCCGTCACAGTTTACAGGGCGCGCTTCATTATGATTCTCAATGCATTTCCACCACCAGAGAGACTTTAGACGCGTTTGGTTTAATGCTCAATTAATTAGGGTGTGGTAACCGCAATCAAGTCCACAATTTTCTATCGATGTACTACGGAGTGGAGTAAGTGCATGCATGTGTGTACCCGGGGTGGAAGCACTGCATGCATGTGTGTACGCATTATTTCCTCTAGTAATAGACGCCGTGCTATAACTACCAATGCTATTTTTTAGGCCAATCGCTAGTCTCCTTGGTCCCAGAGATTTTTTCTTTTTCTAAAGCGCGCTCTATAAACAGTGATGGATGGAGTAGTATGAGCGGATTCAAAGAAGAGCGTATTGATGGTTGCTTCTTCCGAGCAACTTACAGTGGGAAAGGGGGCTTATGATTTGACTGCTCATTACTCACTATTAATGCGGCGCAACGACCGGGCCGAGTCTCCCATGCGGCTGTGCACTACCCCCTCGGTTCTTAAATATACTCCGGAGTATTTGTCTTTCTAGAGATTTCAACGAGTGACTACTCAAATATTTGTCTTTTTAGAGATTCAAATGGACTACTACATATGGATGTATATAGACATATTTTAGAGTGTAGATTCACTCATTTTGCTCCGTATGTAGTCACTTGTTGAAATCTCTAGAAAGACAAATATTTAGGAACGGAGGGAGTACACATACGAAGCAAAATGAGTGAATCTACACTCTAAAATATGGCCATTTGAAATTTGTAAAAGACAAATATTTAGGAACGAAGGAGTATAATTTTGTGCATGGCACATGGACCCGGATGCCGAAGAGGCTTCTAGCAATGCTATCAAGCTTCCAGCATTTGTTTACATAATTGACGTACTATACAAATAATTTTCCAGCGGCATGAAATTGTACAATGGTGTGAGCTTTCAGCTTTTGTTTCGTGTGTCTTGCCATCGATGCTCTTTCAGAAACAATAAAAAACTAACTTGCTTGCTAATGCATCTCAATTATTAGCAGATCAGAGCTAATATTTACATCACAACTGAAGACAAAGTTGTGAGAAGGTGTTAAATTAAAATTGATCCATGCTTTCATTGGCATCAACGTCCCCCCAGCTCTGTCTAAATCAACAAGGCATGTTGGGAAAAAAGTAGTTGTCTGGGGCATGCAACATTCCGATCATTTTGTGCAGTTCCACTGAAATAGAGCTGAGCGTCCCTGTTCCAAAGATATTAAGTGTGATTACGATAATAGAGGACTGCTGATGAAACAATAAACACACAAATAGAAGCCGGGCACCTTTGCAGTCTCTCTTAAGACTAACTAGTTGGAGAAGATTAGGCTCGGAGTTGGACGAGGAGGATAGAGCAAAACCAATCTCCCTTTGTGCAGTCGCACTGAAATGCCCGTGTGACATTTTAGTACAACATCACAAAACACTCTTAAGAAAAAAGTGATTTGTGCAGTTCACCAAAAGGTCGCAATAGCAATGAGGTGAAATGGATAGCCCTGTTTGCAAAAAAGAGGTAGAAAGGAAACAATTACTGGCCAATAACAGTTGATGACACATGCGACGACAAAAAAGAAGCTTATTCCTTGTCCTAAGGGAAGATAACAACACGGTTGTGTTTGTCTAAAATGGTGTGAGGACGAGATTGCAATATGGAAAGTATGCCGGACGAGCTACGTTTTGGGCAAAGAACTATGGAAGATCCACATGCAGCGACGTGGGAAGACGGGCAGTGGAGCAAGGCCGGAGGGGATACCTGGAGGTCGTCGGGGTGTAACTAGGTGAGCGGCGGCGGGCGGAATCTGCTCATACTGTGGCAGCGAGCAGGTGGCGTAGGCCCTACCGCATCGGAGCTTGGTCAGAGAGGACGGCGTGTACCGCATATCCGGACGTGCTGCCTTGGCGCCGTCGAACGGAGAAACGATGAACGTCCTCCCTTTCCGCCCGCGGACGGGATGCGGCCGGATCAGTGACCAACGGTGAGAGAGAGAGAGGCCACCGCAGCCTTGTGTGAGATACTCTAAAGAGAGACAAACCAGGCAGGCAAACTCCATTGTATATAGTGGAGCGGACTACCTTTTTCTCCATAAAAATCGTTTTATATTCTGTGTATGTGCCATTGAGCGATACAACTTTATTTAAAAATAACGCGCCAACGCATCAAGTCAAACTCTGTTTCGTGCACGCGTGGTACACGACCTCCGTAGGTAAACAACCGCTACACGCGTTCAAATTAGCACGTGGGCTGCCATTTCGTACAGAAATGAGCTCCACCATGTACCCGTGCGGGTGTGGCTGGGCACGAAGCGTGAGTACGTGCACGGTGCACCTATTCTCTTCTTGTATACGTACACCACCTACGTGGGGTTGTGTGAGAGAGATACAAACGTAGAGAGATATAGTGTGTGGGTTCGTGAGAGTTTTTGTGTGTGTGGGGGGGGGTCAATCAAAAAATGTAACATATGCAATGTGTGTGAAATAGAGTCCTGGATATATCATATATATAGAGGGGGCGATCCAGGAGAAGAGAGTGGAGGTATCATCGACTTGAGGTGTCCATAGAATCGAAGAGAGGGATGATGTGTGT
This sequence comes from Aegilops tauschii subsp. strangulata, assembly GCF_002575655.3. Lineage (NCBI taxonomy): Eukaryota > Viridiplantae > Streptophyta > Magnoliopsida > Poales > Poaceae > Aegilops > Aegilops tauschii. The sequence goes on from NC_053037.3 coordinate 338,052,581, forward strand.
GTGTGTGCGCGCGATCGATAAAGAGTGCCATCGAATTTGTGTGTGCCAATGTCAAAGATATAGAGTGGCTGGCCTACTGGAACGTGAGAGGGGACAGGTGCAGTTTGTCTCTGTGGCATGGATACCTACCTATAGCGCTCGACTATTGGTGTGTGGTGGGGGGGGAGGGAGGCCTAATTAACTATAGAGGTACAATGGCTGGTATATGTGTGGAGGAGGAGAGAGGCCTGCCTCATGTATTAAGGGAGATCGATCTACCTCATGTATTAAGGGAGATCGATCGGCATCCATGCATATGTGTAGGAGAGGAATAATGTTGGGAGAGAGACAGAGCTAGAGTGTTGGAGGGGGTGGTAGTGGAGTGGCTTCTAACAAATGGTGGGATAGGCTTGCTAGACAACCAGAGGGCACGCCCGCAATATCAATAAGAGAGGGGATGGCTACCTGTCTGTGCACGTGCGTGTGAGAGACGGGTCAGGAGGCATGCACGAATTATGAGGGGGGACGATATGGCTGTGGTAAGCAGACGTAACTACATAGGAAGATCAATCGTCCTTTGTCAGAGAAAGGAGAGACATAACTTGTGAGGTACGTCGATCGATGGGGGGGATAGTTAAAGTCGACCTAGGTATATGTTGGGAGATCGATCGGTATACATGCATGTGTGTGTTAGAAGCAAATGAGGCACGGGGAGAAGGATAGAGAGAGAGGGATGCATCTAGGAGGTGGTGCGAGAGTCATACTATATCGAGGGGGAAGGAGTGTGCGAGTACGAGATCGATGAAAAGAGTGGTGGGAGTGAGGCATGGACGGTGATAAGAGAAGAGGGGAAGCTTGTGTTTGTGCTAGGCACACCTGGCTAGAGAGGCATATCGATCGATGTGTGCCGTAAAGAAGGAGCTGGGGGCCTACCCACACCGTGGGTGAATGACCTAAAGTGAAAAGACGAATTTGCGCGATGGAGCTAGAGAATGCTGAGGGAGGGTGAGAGGGATGCGGGCGTGTGCATGCACGAGAGGAAGCTAGCGCTAGCTACAAAGATAAGAGGATTGTGTGGGTGTAAAAGACGAATAGAGATCATACTTCATTATAAAAAGCGAATTTGGATATTTGAAGAATTTATCATAGTGTTTTAAACCGACGCATGTGTGAATATATATAACGGTGATACACATGGTGTGGTTATGAACATGTTATACTACATATAATATATTTTATATCTACTCTTATAAAAAAAGGAGTTGTTGATGATGGTGTGCCTGCCATCCTGCAATATAGGCCGTCCGATTTATATCTGATGGATAGGAAAGAAACTATGGCAATTTTGAAAAAAATATACCCACACCCCTCTCCATATTTGCAAATTAGGCCTCCCCTTGATCATGTTGATGTTATGTGGAACGCATGGGCATCTTGCTAGTACTACGTATAATATATAGAACATTGATCATATTTGGGCTAATGTGTGGCTTTTGCAGCTCAGGTCTAAATACTTGTCATAATGTAGGGGGCGGGGCACTATACTATGTGTGATAAACACGGTGTACGTATGGAACATGGTTTAGATTATGAATATATAGTTAGTACATCAAATGTACTATTATTTGGAATCAACATCAAGTGTATTCAAAAAATAGAATTCGAGTTCATGTAGTACACATAGTTCATATCTATCTCTATAGTAATCATGTGGTGTGTTATTCAGGTAATACACGAATGATGGTTGAAGTTGGCAACAATCATGATTGTAGATTCTTATTGAAATAGAGAAACGAATTCAAATTCAGTTCGAATTGCAGCGGTAGTACAAACATTTGGAATGCACTAAAATGTTGGTATGAGTAGGTTACATGCATTATACAGCAAGCGAAAAATTTTAATTGGACATAACATGGATTCATACTCTCTCCTTCCATCTATATAGGGCGTAAAACGTTTTTTAAGACCGCCTTTGACTATTGACAAGATTAATAGTACATGACATGCACAATGTGAAAATTATATCATTGAAAGAACCTTTCATAGACGAATTTAACGGTGTGCTTTGTGTAAGTTGCATGTCATATATTATTGCTCAAATATTTGGTCAAAGTTAGCATCGAAAAACGCATTAGGCCCTATATAGATGGAAGGAGGGAGAAGCTTAGAATAGCATTTTTATAGTAAAACGGGACAAGACTCTCTCTTTGTGTGGTGTGAATAGTTTTAACTTTTTCGTTTTCTTTTTGGTTGAGGGAAGTGTGAATTGATTTGGTACGTACAAGTACAATATTACACATTAGGTTTGTCCCTAAAATTCAATCCGCGCCTTGTTATATCTCGAAAATTCAGATATCGTGCTCCCAAAACTGGCGCCTTCACAACCCGCGCCTTGCTATCCCGAAATTACAACGCGCGCGAAAACTCCCTCCAGCTGCCAAATCCCGACACGTGAAATCCCCCTTCTAACCCTGAGCCGAAAGGGCCGCTAGTTCAAATCGGTGGGGGGTACTTTTGTAACACACCCTACATTTTGGACAAGCGCGTCCCTAAGTCATGGTTCACCCCCTCCGATCGCCTCCTTTTTGCCATTCGAAATCCCAGGCCGCCATAACCTCTCCGCTCCAGCCGCGAAACCCCACCCTCCTTCGTCCGCCACCTCACCACTGCCCAGCCGGGGCCTCTTCCCCGATGACGTCGTCCACCGCAACAGCTTGACGTCCCTCGTCCACCTCCCCGGATGAGGATCCGTCGTCCATCTCGTCGTCCCTCCGGTTCAGCCGCCCCGTCCTCCACCTCCAAGGAGCTGCTCCGACGATCGCCTCATCTATCGCGGCTGCTCCATCCCCACAGCGCCACCTTAACCTGCTCCACCGGAACCGCAACATCCTCACCGACTCCTCGGACGAAGCCGAGGCCTACTCGGTTCCACCAAAGAGGTTGTACACTCATCGCATCACACCTTCTCCTTAACTCGACCTCCCGGCGCCGACGGTGCTCCATCCAACACCCCCATGGAGCGGCTACCTTGAAGCCGGCGCTGCGGGCGACATCTCCACGGCGGCTCTCCCCAGTGCGAGGCCCCTTCTACGGCAACATCCATACCAGCCGGATCTGCTGCTACTGCTCCGGCTCTTGCTCGCTCGCTCGCGCTGCTGCTGCTTCGGCTCTCGCTCACCCAGCTGCTGCTGCTCCGGTTCTCGCTCGCTCGCTCGCGCTGCTGCTTCTCTCCCCCTCGCTCGTGCTGCTGCTCTGCCCCGATTTAGCTACACTTCAGTCGATTGAATCGACTTTTGGGTCAGTCGATTTTCTGAGGGTGGGGTGGGGGGGGGGGGCTCGCCGGAGTTAAGGAAGAACCACTCGCAGCGGGGACGGGGGCTCGCTGGAGAGGTACCCCACTATCTATCTTAGGGTTCAGGGTGGGGGCGAGGGGCCTAGAGGGCTGGCCGAGGCGGCGGCAGACCGACGGTGGGGAGTTGTTTCGGGGCGGCGAGGCGGCGCTGGGGCCGGCGGTTCGGCCGGTGGTGGCTGGCGGCTCAGGGGGGTGCAGGTTGAAGATGAACTGCAGGCCCTCCCTAAACTACAAGTCAAGTGCCTCTCTGCTACCATTGCGTTCAGTTTCGACAGTAACATTCAGATTCCAGAGTAAATTTCAGTTTCGACAATTAAGTTCAGAGTCAACAGTTTTTACCTCATCTGTTGTAGTCAGGTGGTTTTTGGTGACGTAAATTTTACATCTATTTTACATCATCTATTGGAGATGCTATTAGAATCCCACTTGAGATTGACGATGTCTGTCTTGTGCTGCTTCAGCCTTGACGTCTTACGGCTCACCGGAGCTGCTCCAACTATAGAATGATCCATCAGAACAGAGCAGTGCCCTGGACGCGGTCTACAGATTCCTCAGATCTTCCTCCACACCTCCGACATCCACCTCTGCCTCAACTTCTTCAGCGACCAACCCAATGATGCTGAGGTCGACACGGCTACGGCAAAGAGGTTGTACACTTGTTGCATCACTTATTACTATACATTCATGTCAATCCATTAGGGCTATTTTGGTTCAACGGAAAAACATAGCAATAGGGAATTTTCCAATGGCACTCTACTATTGAATTATTCATGCATTTTGTTGAAAGGAATGAAGCAAAACATCCACCTGGACCTACTTTTCAAAATCCTATGCATGAAAACAAGACCAAGTGCATTAGTGGCAGAATAACATTCTAACTGTACACGCTTTCATATGGTTTCACTTTATTTTGGCCATGTTTCTTTGCATTCCTCTGCTCTTCCAATTCCTGTAAACCAAACACCCAAGTTGACAGAAATCATGTGTTTACAAATGCTCTTTTTACCATGTGCATTCCTATCCTATTCCGGTGTTTTTCCTATCCCTGCGTTTTTAGAATCATGCAAGCCAAATGAGCCCTTACAGAATTACTTCAGTTACAGGTAGGTGTCGAAGGGAACTTTGTCTGGTTTATCCTGCTCCTGCCGCGACATCGTCCACCTCACCTGAGCTGCTCCATCGACATAAACATCCACCAAACCAGACATCACGACTCCTGACCGTCTTTTGCCGCCTCAGATCTCCTTCACTGCCGCCGGCACCCACCGCAATGGCATCACCATCATTGACTCAGCAGATGAACCTGAGGAGTACACGGGTCCACAAGAGAGGTCGCACTCTTTTGTTTCTGCTTATGTTATGCATTGCTTAAAATTACCTGCTACTTTATCGTCCTGTTCACCTCTTCGACTCCAAGTCAGGTCCAAATTAATGTTCAAACTAGTTCTAAATTAGTTGTGGGGCACATATCGAGGAAGCAATGAATAGTATATCTAATATTCGGTTCACCTAGGGTATGCCTATGTTGTTCATCTTGGGTGGGAAACAAATATTAAATCAATCATCATCTGTCTTTTTATTAAATTAAAGCAATCATCAGCCTGGTATCATTATTTTTGGATCCATCCACTGGTTGTTACCATCACTCTAAATTTCTGCATGCTCTCCTTACATAATCTAACCATAATTTTTTCGTATGCATGTCAGATATTGTACACAGTCATGCTGAACATGTAGAGAAAAAGAGAAGAGTTTTGCGCGGCAATACAATGTCATGCAGACATCGCTCCATGGTGGGTTCAATGGCAAACCCTCCCACCCCTCTCCAGATTGTAATCCAGAGGAAGATATCTGTTCTGAGGTGGATTCAGACGCCGCTGACCACTCCTATTTACCCCCAAGGTGTTTGCTCTACCTTGGCATGATGATGTTAGTCATATCATGCATATGTTGCCTTGCAGTGCCTACTTTTGACATCATATATGTCATCTTCTTAGTTTAGACATGTTCTGTAATGCCAGCTGTTTAGTTTCTATATCATATATGGGAATTATGCAGTCTCATGTCTTTTAGCCAGCCATAATATATGTGAAATGTGCAATGCCATCCTGTTTAACCAGGCATCATATATTTGAATGATATCCTGCCCATCCTTTTCTTCATTACATTTCCATTTGTCGACAATGTTTGTACATTAAACTACTCTTCCCGTGAATCAGCCATTTGGGTGTGAGATTGAAAAATCTAGAGTGAAAACAAGGCCTTCAGAGCAGATAGTGCTACCTGTCGAAGCAGATCTCTTGTTGGGTCCCGATAGCTCCTCAGAGATGGATTCAGAGACAAATGACCAGTCCTATTCCCCCACCGAGGTGTATGCTCTAACTTGGCACAGTTATACTGCTCATATCATGCATATTGTGTCTTGCATTGCATAGTTTAGACATCATATACACAATATTCAACACCATGTTCTTAGTTCAGACATCATATCGAATGCCCTCTGTTTAGCATATAAATCACATATGTGAATTAAATGATGCCATCCTGATTACTTAGATAACATGTAGGTGAATTATGTCATGCAATCCTGTTTAGTTATTCATCATATCTTTGAATTATGTTATGCTATGCTATCCAGTTTAGATAGACATCATATATGTGAAATTATGTCATGCTATCCGTTTTAGTTAAACAATATACATGTCAACTATTTCATGCCCTCTTTTTCCCACACTATCTATTGCATCTGTCTCTCATACAATGTCTATACATTCAACTATGTTTCCCGTTTATCAGCCATTTGAATTGGAGCGGGTGATGCCAGTATCTAGCGGACTAAAAACACGGTCTTCAAATAAAACAGTGCTACCTCTTGGTGGAGATAGCACCCCAGTTGTACATGCACGAGAAGCAGCCCTACCACACATAACCCAAACTCTCAGATTGTACCCCTACTGCGATGGACAGAGAACCAGCTTCACCCAATCTAACCCCAACCCCAGCAGATAGTAACCCAGTTCATGTTGACACAGCACCATCTCCACCACAGAGCTCCCAAACAAGAGCAGTTAGTAAGGCAGCTCTAGTGCCCAAAAAGCCAGTACTACCACGGCGAACCCCAACTCCACCAGTTAGTACGCCTATTCCTGTGGAGGAAGCACAACCAGCTAGTCGTAGTTTAGCATCTATCGCATTTGATGTTGTTAAATCGTATGTGCGTATCTTCCCATCTTGGAAATATTATACTGAAGATGAAGGAAAATGCAGCTGCAGGTGTTTGTCCAGGAGTTATGTGTAAGTAATGTTATTCATGGCAATTACTTTGCTTTGTCCCATACATCCTACCTCCATGATGGTTATAATACAGCAAATTTTCCCATTTTTCTCTATAGAGAAGGACCGATTTGGAAACTCAGGATGAGGTAACCTGTGCTAATACCTTTGCTATCTTCAAGAATGCTTGGTGGCAGTATCGAAATTACCTGAAGAAAATGTACTTCACCGGCAAAGAAACTCATCAAATTCCCTTACGTTCTCCTGAGACACATTTACTGGACGATGACTGGGAACGCCTTGTTCTGTACTGGTCCCGAACCAAGAATGTGGTAAGGTCTATGAGCTCATTTTCTATTTTTAAGTACTATATTCTTGCATCTTACTGTACTGTGTTCTTGTAGAGCAAGTGCCTAAACCTGAAGAACAACTGTTCTAATTTAAGATTCCATTGCTATCATATTTCAAAAAAGCGCTAGGCGTTAATTGTGCATTTTGCCACCGCCTTGCTCTTTACTGACCAAAGCGCATGCTTATGCGCAGTTATGCACATATTAAGCGTAGTTATGCGCAATGTGTTTTGCCAACGCCTAGAGCCTAGGCGCGCTTAAGCGCTCGCTTAGGTGCGCCTTTTTAACTATGATTGCTATCGTGCATACTGCTTTGCTCTTGTATCACTGTATTTGCTCATACAAACTTATTTTTAAATTGAAAGATCCAATCGAAACTCCAATGGCACAACAGGTATGTTCACGCATGTTTCTTTAACAGGTTTGCTCTTATCAATAGCTCTGTTGATTTCAATTTCAATTGTGCATACAGTTGACTTCTCATATCATGCACATTACTAGCATCACAACAGAGCCAATAGTGTTGTTGTACATGTAGACCCATGGTATCCATCTGAAATCTTGTTGTGCCGTGTAGTTTCCCACGCTTTGTATTCTTTCACTGCTGCTTTGTCTTGAACTGATATGATTTGAACCGTGTCTCTATTTTGATTTGGCAAGACAATGCAGTGACCATAGGACATAGATATATGTTTGTTTGATGCCTTTATTATGTACTAGTACTTGGCAATAGAAGACTTGGTAGTTTAATCATGTCCACCTTACTAATGAACTGGTTCACCGAAATGAGTTTCATATACTAATACATGCTAAACCTGTTATGTGTCTGCTTGTTTCTTCTTTTAGAATGCTGACAGAATATTGGGGAAGAGTGCCTTATTAAGCAATGGTAAAGGAAGTAATGCAGATAAGGTTAAGGATAGTGACACATCCTTGTTGGTCTCCAACAAAGCTGATAAAATAGCTAAGGAAGACTATCTCGAAGACAGTGAGACAACCCAAAGTCCTGTCTTGGTTTAGTGTTCGAGTTACTGGCCACTACCGTTTGCACAAGCTATTCAAACTCACTTTCTGAAGTAGTTCGATTTCTTGAGTCTCAACTACAAGCTGAATGACATCGATCAGCTATGCCACGACAAGAAGCGGAAGGACTGCGGAAGTACCTGGAGCATTCAGATGCATAGTTTCTGGTGCAACAACAAGCGTTGGAGGATTTTAGCGCCAAACAGGACAAAGCTAATAAGCTTGCTAAGCTTATTGCCAGCATGGTGGATACCCAGGATAACGTTTCTTGAGCTCTTCTGAAGTTGTTTCAGTTATGCTCTTGTTTTGCTGCCGCGTTTATTTGCACTGGTGGCCAATTTTGACGGCCAGTGTATGTAATATGCTGCTTTGTTCCCTATATTTGCACTGGTGGCAAACTTTGATGCCCAGTGGATGTAATATGTGTAATAGCAGTAATAGGCTAGCGTTAATTGCTTGCTTATTTATTTCCTTATTGTCTTGTTTAGTTGTTTGCTTGTAGTCACTACAGTTCTTTTTCTGTGTTTTTCTAGTGGCCACAATAACCTATTTTTGGAAACTAGGCCAAAATAATCATGGCAACACACGGACTGTTGTAACCATGGGCCTCCTGCGGACCGTATGATCCATGGGCCTTCTACGGGCCGTAGGATCCATTGGCCTTCTATACGGGCCGTAGGATCCATGGGCCTTCTACGGGCCGTACGATCCATGGGCCTTTTACGGGCCGTAGGATCCATGGGCCTTCTACGGGGCGTATCATCATTTCGCCAATCACGGGCCATACTATTCATGGACCATAACGGGCCGTTAATAGGCCGTATTTGATAACTCTATGAAAACAGCCCAACGGGTTTTTTGACATGAAAACGGCCCAACGTATTAACGGGCCACAAACGGGCCGACTATAACCACGGGCTGAATTTGGCCCACAAGTAGAAAATGACAGTAACGGGCCGTAAGTAACCGAATGCTGGAAATGAGCCCAAGAATAAATGGGCCCTGGGAAGGACGAAAGATAACATGGCCTGGAAACGGCCCAATGGAATAATGGGCCGTTAATGGGTATGAAATGATACACTGTTCATTACGGGCCAGTTTCACCACGGGCCGTTAATGGGCTAAGAGTTACAAAGGGCCTCATATGGGCCGAAAGACATCATGGGCCATACATGGGTTGGAAGTTAAAACGGGCTGGAATCATATTGGACGGCCCAGATGACGGTACTGGGCCTAATTCGGAGAGGTCGTAACGGGCCCTGGGTTAGCGGGCTGTAAATGGGCTATATGCGAACAGACCGTTAACAGGATTTCCGTGGGCCAGCCCGCCACCTTTTGACCAAGTCAAAAGGGCCGGCCTTTTCACATGAATGGGCCTCTCTTGGGCCGTGCCACGTGTCGACGTATCATAGGCGCCTTGGGTCCAATGAGTGGATGGCATCTGTCCCAACGGTGAGCCGACACGTGTTTCCTCCAGCCAATGATGATTTTACACATGGAAAATCCCCATTGCTCGGGGCTGTTAACGGGTTATCGGATTCAAAATCGGACCTGATAGCTTAACGACGTTCCATTACGGTGGATGCCACGTGTCAGTCACCCTTGACGAAAGCACTTCTGTGACGCGCGATTTATCGTCATGGAAGTGGACACTTCCGTGATGATAATTTTGGTAATGTCATGGAACACTTCTACGACAGCACATGTATGACTATCTTGATTCTGTCATAAAATCGTCATCGATGTACATGCATGACAAAAAACGTGACCTACTGTGACAAACACGTATCATCACGGAAGTGTATTTTTTTGTAGTGATATTTCTTTTCAAAAAAAAGCAACAAGCACTCCAGGGCAGGGCAACAAGAGTGGATGATGCTGTGCAGTGAGGCCTCCGACAGATCAACCACCACAAGCCCAAGTTTTTTTAGCAGTGGGAGTCAAAGCATTTTGTACCAGATTGCCTGCTAGATGGCACCGGGCCAAGGTGGCGGTGTGGAGAGAGGAGGAAAACCATGAGATGGACATCGATGGTGAGGGCACATCTACAATGCTTGGTGGGAAGCTATTTTCATAGTAATGCTAGAACTCAAGCTTCTGGAGTTTTTCGAATTGACGGGATGTCAGCCAGGCATCCACAGTGCAGGGTATGTGTAGCAGGCAGCATGACGAGATGCAGAGGCATTGAATGGAGCCCTGGTGGGAGGAGATGATGGCTTCGTGGAGTTCAAAATCATGAACGACAGATAGCTGGCGACAGTCGAGATTAAGAGGCGCGGCGCGCCACTGACTGCGCCACCGAGATGGGAAGACCTGTGTGCGGCAGCCATCCTTGGTGGGGAGAAGGGTGATGATCTCCAAAAGGATGGCGTCCAGGAGATCGTTCATGTGGTCCGCCTGAGATTCTACGGGTTCCTCGGATCCAGGGGCCGTGGCCGCTTCTGCCCGCGCTGCCGGGTGCAGGATGTACAACCGGCAGCATGGATGGCCGGAGCCTCATCAGTGTACATACCATCTAGGGGAAAAAATTGGCACAAACATATATATAGGACATTCAAAATCAAATCTCATGATCTAGAAGATTTTTTTTGGCAAAAACATATATGTATGACATTCGAAATCAATTCTAAAGATCTGGAAGAAAAAAATGGCACAAATATATATAGGACAATCAAAATCAAGTCTCAAGATCTGGCTAAAAATTATTAGCACGAACGCTAACCCTAGTCGGATTATTAGCAAAAAAAATCATTTGTACAGAACAAATAATTAATCACTAACAATAGATGGATACCATTCAAACAATCAATACACTACGTAGATATAATGAATCTTACTATGATTTCATGGACTTGGAGAACATAACCATATGATCTCTATTCCAAAAAAACAAGGGGGGGGGGACTAACCGGTTTTCCATCAGAGTCGTTGTCGGAGTAGCTGTGGACCTCTGGCTCCGACTAGGGAGGCATGACGGCGCCGACTAAGTCAAGGTCGCGCTGCTCCCCGCATGAGACCTTGTCGGCGGCGAAGGCAACCTTTGTGCCCAGCTTCATGCGTTCCGCGGGTGCTTCACCTGCCCAAGCATGGGAAGTCCCTCCGATGGTGCGCTTCGGCGGCATCCTCATACACTCCAGACGGCGGTGACCACTGTGGACGGGGGGGGGGGGGGGGGCTGCCTATTATGGCCAGCAGCTCGGGCGCGCCATTAATATGGAGCAGTGGGAGTGAGGCGGGCGGCGATCAAAAGGATGGCTCGCCTCCTGGTGAGCCTGCATAGCGGACTACTGGCATGCCGACCGCCATTTCACACAGCTAACCGGTTTCATGGACTAGGAGAACATAACCATATGATCTCTATTCCAAAAAAAGAAGGGGGGACTAACCGGTTTTCCGCCGGAGTCGGAGTCGTTGTCGGAGTAGCTATGGACCTCTGGCTCCGACTGGGGAGGCACGACGGCGCCGACTAAGTCAAAGTCGCGATGCTACCCGCATGAGACCTCGTCGGCGGCGAAGGCAACCTTTGTGCCCAGCTTCATGCGTTGCGCGGGTGCTTCACCAGCCAAGGGATCGGAAGGCCCTCCGATGGTGCGCTTCGGCGGCATCCTCATACACTCCAGATGGCGGTGGCCACTGTGGACGGGGAGGGGGGTGCGGCTGCCTATTATGACCAGCGGCTCGGGTGTGCCATTAATATGGAGTAGTGGGAGCGAGGCGGGCGGCGATCAAAGGGCTAGCTTGCCTCCCGGTGAGCTTGCGTAGCGGACTACTGGCATGCCTACCGCCATTTCACACAGCTACTCACACACCTCCCGGTGACACTGCAGAAAAATCACGCCTCCCGTCAATTCACACACCTGCACGCACGCCTCTCGGTCTGCATGCGCAGCGGATTGCTCGCATGCGTCCCATCAACTCACGCCTGGTCGCACGGCACGCGGGACGCGTGGCGGCAAGTATATTGTTTTTCTTTTTTGATGATTAATTCTGCCGCTTTGTTGCTTAACCGAAGCATGACACGTATACATTGTTGGTCTAATGCCCAGAGTTTGAATAAATAATCCGTTTGCTACGTTGGTTGCCAATTATTAACATTCTCCCGCTTGTAAGAAGATTATATCAAAACTTGTCTCAAATTTGATAAAAAAAGACAATATCATAGTCTATTGGTGTCCATATGACACCACATAAGTTTCATGAATTTCAACTAAGTTTTGGATTTACTAAATTTTAAAAATCAAGATTCTCAATGTTTTGAAATTTCTTGCACGGGGAAACATGCACCTAGGGCCACAAATATGATTTTGCAACCATTTTGGTGCACATGTAGCTCAAATTTGATTTTTGCACATTAAATCCCTAGGAAATCAATCAACATATACAATGACCGAATGATCTCTATTTTTTTCAAATTTTAACACGACACTCCTTTTGTTACATGTTCACTACAGAAAAAGTTTGACATGCCTCGAAGTGGCGGTGGTGGTGCGGTGTGTGTGGGAGGGGGGTTCTGGCAGTACACTACGAGTCGTGAGCCTCCGTGTGGGATTGATCGTTTTGTGAGTCAAGTGCCACATCAAAGTCGTGAATTGGTTATTTAAAACATTACACAGCCCTTTCATGCATACATGTTTGGGCCACATGCATGCATTGGTGGTCCTCGGACACTCCCTCGTGTAGTCATCAATGATGTGCCCATTGGTTAGCCCGGGAAGGTTATCAGTTTACACCGACATCGAGAGGCATTTCACCAAAGGTGGATTCATCTTGGCCCGTGTTACGATGTGGATCATGGTGAGATTCTATATCGAAGTTCGGGCACGTGCGTACACATGAGTCCCTCCCACCGGCTCTAAGTGAGGGGGGCTACGCGTCATGAACCTTTGTGTAGTGCGTTTCCGATTTGCAAAGCACGTGTCACATCAAAGTTGTGCATTGGGTATTCAAACATCACACAACACCTCTTTGGGGCACATGCACGTGGTGGTTGTCCTGTGACACTCACTCGCATGTGATGCTCTCTGTGGACCCATGAGGTCATCATCGATCAGTTTGAACCTACAGCGAGAGAGAGGTTAATTTGTACAACAAGGATGGTTCTTTTTTGGTTTGTGTTACGTGTGTATGGTAGGAGTATGTAGTACGCGTCAAAGAGGGGGGCAACATATACTACGCATCATGAACCTCGCTCCATGTGGGGACTTTCCGATTCCCGAGGCAAGTTCCACATCAAAGTTGTGCATTAGTATTCAAACATCACACAACACCATGCACGCGGTGGTTGCTCTATAGGAACTCACTCACGTGCGGAGCTTCCATCTATGGGCCCGCGAGGTTTTCCTCCATCACTTTGACCCAACAAGAGAGGTTAAGTTGACCATCAAGGATGATTCTTTTTGGTTTGTGTTATGGTAGGAGTATATAGTACGCGTCGAAGGGGGGGGGGCGCAACACATACCACGTCATGAACCTCACTCTTTGTGGGGACTTTTCGGTTTCTGAGGCAAGTGCCACATCAAAGTTGTGCATTGGGTATTCAAACATCACACAAACACCTCTTTGGGCCACATGCAGATGGTGGTTTTCTTATAGGACGCTCACTCGCATGCGACGCTTCCCTCCCATGGGCCCGTGAGGTCGTCGTCCATCACTTTGACCCAACGAGAGAGGTTAGTTTGACGAACAAGGATGATTCCTTTCGGGCTTTGTTATGGTAGGAGTATATAGTACGCGTCGAAAGGGGACGGGACCAACATATACTACGTGTCATGAACATCGCTCCGTGTGGGGACTTTACGGATTTCGAGGCAGATGCCACATCGAAGTTGTGCATTAGGCATTCAAAACATCACAACCACACACCTCTAAACATATGTTTGGCACACATGCAAGCGATGGTGGTTGTCCTCTGGCACTCACTCACGCGATTACTGGCGATGCTTCATCTGTGGGCCCGCTTGGTCCATCACTTTGACCGACAGCGAGAGAGGTCAATTTGACTTAGGAGGGGATTAATTTTTGGTTTTGTCTTACGGTATAGGTCATGATGTGAGATTAAATAATATACTTTGAGCGCATGGGTACGCATGAATCCATCCTGATGGATCGAAGTGGGGGGAGGGGCGAGCACACAACGTTCATGAACCTCTTGCTCTATGTGGGGACTGTGCGAATTTCAGCGCATGCACCACATCAATGTTGTGCATTGGGTATTCAAACATATGCATGCAGTGGTTGTCTTTGGACACTCTCACTCGCTTGGTTATCGGTGGCAAGCCTATATATTCACGGACCCGCGTGGATGTCCATCATTGCGATCGACAACGAGAAAGGTTACTAGGGTGGATTCTTCTTCTTTGGTTCGTGTTATCGTATAGTAGGTCGATCATGGTGAGATTCCAAACCTAATTAAGTTTGAGCGCATGCGTACGCATGAATCCTTCTCACCGGCTCAAAGTGGGGTGACATACGTACATATATATATGCTACACGTCATGAACCCTTGCTCAGTGTGGGGACTTTATGGTTCCAAAGCACGGTGCCACATAAAAGGTGTGCATTGGGTATTCAAACACCACACACCACTTCGATATACATATGTTTGGGCCACATGCATGCAATGGTTTTGTCTTCAGGGACTCCCTCTCGCGTGGTTATCGGCGAAGCTAGCCCATTTTATGGGGCCGCGTGGACGTCCATCACTTTGACCAACAACGAGAGAGGTTATACGACCAAGGTAGATTTTTCTTGGTCCGCGTTACACTACGTCTTGGTGAGGTGCCCTCTCCCACCGACTCGAAGTGTGTGTGTGTGGGTGGGTGGGGGTGGGTGGGGGTGGGGGTGGGACTACTTCGCACTTCCTACAATCTTCGTGGGTTCAGGGAAGCCCACTTAATTTGTGGGGCACATGTGCCACATCAAAATTGTGAATTGGGTATTTAAATATCACATCACACCCTTTTCATACATATAGGAGGGCCACCCACAGGTGGTTCATATGTGGTCTCATCCATCTCGCGCCACATGCACACATTTTTGGGCCCGCACACAGTCCACCTTTGACTGGAAACGAAAGTGGTTTGAGTATGATGGACAACTATAGGTTTTGTGTTATGGTAGGGTGATATTTCAAACCTAGCTATTTGGGGGCATGCATTCATAGCTAGGATTTCCCTAGCGCCGACACGAAGTGGGGTTCATAGGGGGCGGCAGACTAGCAATAATGTGCGCTTTGTGCGGCAGGTGCCACATCAAAGTTGTGCATGGGGTATTTGAACATGAAACCACCCTTTTCATACATATATGTGGTCCACATGCAAGTGTGTTCGTGTTCTGACCCTTTCTCATGTTTTTTTGCCAAATTTATAAACAATAGACGAGTTGGATGCAGAAACCGTCTGAGATTGGGGACGCAACAGACATGGTTCCCTCAGACTACCCGTGTGCCACGCCCGTGTCTTTATCACTCACATCAGCACAGTAGATTGGGCTCCATGCGGCTTCCCTCCCACTCTCGAAAATATCTACTCCCTTGCAATCTCGAAAATATCTACAGGTAGAGGGTTTTTTCTGTTTGATAGCACACGATTATTATGTGTGGACCGTGTGCGATGTCTGTTACTCCCGCTCTGCTTTAATCCCTTGATCCAAATTTTCAGTAGCCCCGAAACTTTACTCCCGCCTGCATCCCTCGCAATCTCAAAAATATCTGCTTGCTTGGAGGCTTTTTCTGTTTGATAGCACACGATTATTATGTTTTGACTATGTGCAATGTCTGTTACTCCCGCTCTGCTTCAATCCCTTGATCCAAATTTTCAGTAGCCCCGACATCTTACTCCCACTAGCATCGCTAGCAACCTCAAAAATATCTCCTCGCTTGGAGGGTTTTTCTGTTTGATAGCACACGATTATTATGTTTTGAGCATGTGCGATGTCTGTTACTCCCGTTGTGCTTCAATCCCTTGATCCAAATTTTTAGTAGCCCCGACATTTTACTCCCGCCTGCATCCCTCGCAATCTAAAAAATATCTGCCTTCCTGGAGGGTTTTTCTATTTGATGGCACACGGATATTATGCTTTGACCGTGTGCGATGTTTGTTACTCCCGCTCTGCTTCAATCCCTTGATCCAAATTTTCAGTAGCCCCGGCATTTTACTCCCGTATAGCCAAATTTTCAGTAGCCGCGGTATTTCCTCAAACACCACCTTGGCCCCCCTGATACGTCTCTAACGTATCTATAATTTTTTATTGTTCCATGCTATTATATTATCACTGTTGGATGTTTTACAATCATTTTATAGCAACTTTGTTGGGGGAACAACACCTATGGGATCACGTGGATCCCTTCTACGGTTGGCAGGGAAAGAGGAGTGCACAAAGAGTAGATCTAGCGATCAACCCGATGAGTTTTTACCCAGGTGCGTGCCGCTGAGAAGCGTAAAACCCTAGTCCTGCTTTGAGTGTATATTCAGTTTCTTGAGCTTCGGCTAGCTGCTATGATTGCAAACTGGGCCGGAGAGTTCAAAAAGTCTGAATCCTTCTCAAGTAAGCATTGGGCCTCCTTTTATACGTTCAAGGGGTTGCCACAGCGACACACATGAGGTGTAAAGTAGCTACAGTGTACATGTTTATCACTGACGTCTTAGGACAAACGCATTAAATGTGCTGCTTACGTGCCCTCTAACTTTATCGGTGACGGGAATAGAGCCCGTCCCGTCCGTCGTCGCCTCACCCCGTCTTGACATGCATCTAGGCTGACGTGGCATGCAATGCCAAGCTGGCTGGCTAGCCGCTGTGCTGGAGTGGTGGCAGGATCTTCACAAAGATCTGCATGCCACCACGCAGGTGCTTGCCAGGCTGGCAGGTCAGTCACTGTGCTAGAGTGGTGGTGGGGTGGCAGAGCCTTGCCATGTGCGAGTCTTGCCGTGGCCTCGCAAACGTCCCCGGCAGGGATCTTGCCGGGGCCTCACAAACGTCCTTGGCACGGACCTTGCTAGGAACTTTGCCTTCTGGTCTTCACGAAGATCTGCATGCCACCAGTCTTCACAAAGATCTGCATGCCACTACGCATGCGCCCTTGGGCCTTGGTATTGACATTGTTGATGGTGTCAGAGCTCTCAACCTCAAGGGTGGTGGTCTTGTCAGTGCTTCGCGAGCCGCCCCGGCAAGGATCTTGCCAGGGATTCGCGATCCTTGCCGGGGGTCTGATTGTCTTATGCTCTATGGTTACTGGCTTGGAAGCTGTCTTGGTCGTCTTGTATTTCGCCTCCAGCTGCCCCCGTCAGGCCTTGCTGCGGGTGCGGCTGCAACTGCTCGTGCACAAGTAAGGGGTACCAAAGGGCCCAAACTTTAGTACACCGACAGGAGCCCCCGGGCCTGGGCCATACACGAGTGCGAAGCGTCGTTGGGCCAGGCCCAAATAGTGCGCGGGCACGCGTGGAAGGGGTTAACTGTTGTAATCTTCTTGTCTGCTGCACTTCCCCATGATCCGCATTGAGTGCACGATGTGGGGGGGTCGTGCGCAGGACGGTCGCAGCACGCCTGCGAAAACGCTTTCACATCAAATAGTAAAGAGGTAGCCCCGTGCCTTCCCCATAAAAAGAGGAATCCGCACGGGCACTACTCATTTACCCCCCTTTGCCCTTTCCAATCTAGGAACCACCGTCCCCTTCTTCTTCCTCGAGCCCAAACCGGAGCTTTCTCCTTCGCCCGCCGCCGCTGCGCCCTCACCGCTCTCAGTCCCCCGCCCTCCC
Organism: Aegilops tauschii subsp. strangulata; assembly: GCF_002575655.3. Taxonomy (NCBI): domain Eukaryota; kingdom Viridiplantae; phylum Streptophyta; class Magnoliopsida; order Poales; family Poaceae; genus Aegilops; species Aegilops tauschii. The sequence continues at coordinate 338,070,310 of NC_053037.3, forward strand.
TTGGCTGCTATGGCGCCCAAAACGAGCAAGGGCAAGGGAGCGTCGAAGGCGAGTGAGGGGAAGAGGTGCCAGAGAGCGAGCTGGTGAAGATGCAGAGGGAGCACGTCATCCTCGCTCCGACGCTCGACGCGCGCGCGCTCAGGGACTGGTACCAGGGTATGTGGGGGAGAGAGACGACGGGGCATCCTGCCACTCGCGTCATCCCTACTTCTTGTGCCGGGACCGCCCTAGGTAAATTCCCTTTCTTTGTCGATCATCTCTACTGCATGCTCTGCCCCCCATTTTCGGATTTCTTCATTGACATCATGTACACCTTCAGCTTCCATCTCGTGGACTTCACGCCAAATGCTGTGGCGTGTATGGCCATCTTCGCCCGCCACTGCGAAAACTTCGCTGGGGTGGTTCCCAACACGGCGCTCTTCCGCCACTACTTCATCCCCCGCATCCAGCCAGGGGCCCTTTTGGGTGCGTCACTTGGATCCCGAGGGCCTTGAGCAAGAAGACGTACCCAGATGGGACCCCCAAGGAGAAGTGGGAAGAATGGCGGGGCAGGTGGTGCTGGATCGTTGAAAAGGACACGCTACCGTTCTGTATACCCCGGTAGACGAAACTGGTCCGTGGCGGCAACTGGGGCGACCTTGACCCTCAAGATGAGAAGCTCACAGTTGCAACCACAAGGATCCTTCACCTCAAGACTGCCGGGCTCACAATCAAGATGATTGGGGCCGACTTTCTCCGCCGCCGCATCGCCCTCTATAGAACAAGGGGAGGCCAGCCTGGAAGTACAGGAACGCGGCAGACATCATGAGGCTGCCCCGGCCTAAACAATAACCTGATGGTGATGCAGCATGCGGCTCTCTGCCAAAGGCTGTTCCAACTCAAGGTCGACAAGACCGGGAAGGCTGAGAAGCCGTTCAGGTTGCCGGCGGGCGTGATCCCCTTGTGCAACAACTCTGCCCTGACCTCCGTCATTGCCATGATGCCGGTGTTCAACGCCCATGGCCTCGACCAGACTTGGGCCGAGCCAGACGCGGAGAAGGTGCAAGAGTTCTTCGACAACTTGTCGGAGAGGGCCATTCGGGAAGAAATGCAGCCCATCCGGCCCACGACCGACGAAGAGGTGGCGTACATTGCCAGCAAGGCGGAAGAGGTAGCCCTTGCTGAGGAGGCCGGCAGCGTCGGCTTCAAGGAAGACGAGGCCGGTGCAGAGGAAGACTTTGCCGAGCGGGGGGAGCCTGCTGGAGAGCACAGTGGTGCCGCCACCGGAGGCCCTTCTGCTGGGGGTCAGCCGAAGAAACGGTTGAAGAGGAAGCTGAAGAGGAGCTGCAGGAGGAGCCCCCAGTCCCAGGGAAGAAGAAACGCGTCCTTCGGTGGGCCGTCTCCGGCGAGCCAGTCCAGCAGGCCTCTTCGCACGAAGAGGGCCTCGGCAAGGGAGCGGCCGGGAAGGCCTTGCAGCGGCAAGAGGCCCAGCCGCAACCCGTGCGCCAGACGAGGCGTTTGGCCGCGGCAGCAAGGGAAGCAGCGGTTGCCACCTCTGCCACGGCCAAGCGGCCCAGGTCTCCATCTCCACCCCCTCGCACGGACACGATACCAGAGGCCGATTTCGACCTCTCCTCTTTCAGCCCGAGGAGGGAGAAGAGGCCAGAAGAAGAAGAAGACGGCGATGAGTAGGTACCTTGCCGCTTCCTTCATCCTCTTAGTCTCTGTTTCGATTATCTTATCTCATTTTATCTCTTTTTTGGGTTTGTCCCCACAGAGACACGGAGACATTGGCGTAGAGGATGGCGAAGAGGGCCAAGACCTCGACGGGCGACGAGCCCCCGGCAAGCACCTCAAGCGCGCCGGAGATGATCACGATCAGCCTAGATCTCAGCCCACGATGCAGCCCCTGACTCAGCCCCCAGCGTGAGCCCGTTACTCACTTTCCGCTGGCAAGCTTCGGGGTGTGTAGCTTTACTGCTAACCTTGCCGGGTTTGCAGGAAAAGGGCGGCAATAGGAGTAGCCGCTAAGGGCCACCCCCGACATGCCTCCTCCGTCAACCACACCGCCCAGGGAGAGGTCCCCGACAAGGGCTTCCACCGATGAGCCCACACATGTGGAGGACGAGCTGGCGAGCACAGGCGCCGGCAGCTCTACTCCGGCAACGAGTGTTGTCGGGGAAGGAACCACCCCTCAACAGCTCGTCCCCAGGTAGGCCGCCCGCTTCCTGGCTTTCGCCGCTTTTCCAGTGCGATCTTCTTCTCTTTTTTGTTTGCTTTGAGCTTCAATCTTGGTTTCATCTTGCTTCTTTTCCTTGGTTTTCAGATCCCCCCTTGGTGAATCAGATGGATGTCGACGCCACCACTGAGGAGACCGCCAAGGATGCCGCCGCCGAGGCCGCCAAGGTCGCTGCCGACGAGGCCGCCAAGGACGCGCATTAAGAGGCCGCCAAGGGGTCTGCCGGGGAGGCCGGCAAGGAGACCGGAGACCGTACTGACGGCATCCCTGCCGCAGGAGCGCCTAGTGCTACATCGGTCCCGGAGTCCTCAGCTGCCGGGGAGACGGTGGTCGAAGACCAACCGTCAACTCCCGAAGCCCCCATCCCAGGCAGATACCTAAAGTGTGGCACCCCATCTCAGAGAAACCGGAATGCCCCGTATTCTAGCCCAGAGATCGAGGAGAAGTCTTCTGGAATACGGCACTGCTTAGCATAGAACAAACCAGCTTTCTATTATTACACGAATGTGAATACAAGGTCTCCGATATTACAATGAATAACATCGGCACGGTGACACTACGCCACCCTCAGTTGCTCTATGCAAGCAGCAGAACAACTCGAAGCAGCGGAAAAACTTCTAGCAGCGGAACAACGACGACGGTGGTGAACTCCACTCCGCAGGGACTCTGGCTGGAACGCTTATCCTAGCTCGCAAACACAGGAACAACACCAAACAAGCAAGCAATCCAGGCATGACCTGCAAGCTGGCATGACACGTCAGGTCAGTACATTGAATGTACTTGCAAGCTCACAATAACCAGAAGCATTCAAGACAAACATCAGCATGAAAATTACAGGTTATGTAGGAATTATCATGAGATCATCAGGATAACATGGCATGAACAACATGAACATAATACTGCTAGGACAATATGAGCATGGCATGAACATATAAATTTGACGATACTAGCACGCAACATGATGACATTATATGCACCACTTATTCTGCTCGGGTTACCTCATAACCAACACATGCCTCAGTTACCAACCGCGGACATCACACGATCATCTCAGGATCAAATCAAGCTTGCTATAAACAATGCCGTAGTAATCATTAAATGACCACAAGGAGCTTGATCTTTACCCATGATTCTCGCACAACATCCCGAATATCCAACAACTCGGTATCCTTGATACCACGGTGATCATTCCGGCGATCACAACCATGACCAACACTTGGTCTCAAACAGTGATCATTCCGGCGATCACAACCATGACCAACACTTGGTCTCAAACGGTGATCATTCCGGCGATCACAACCAACTTATCTCCTCATTGAACCGGGGTTGTTATTAATCAAGTTATTATTAATACTGTTGACTCACGGTGTGACCGACACGAACTGGGCCCTTATCCGCGGGCGCGGCTATCGATAGATTTAATATACACTCTGCAGAGGTTAGTACACTGTACCCACACTACGGAACCCATGGCCTCGTACTCCCATTCGGGTGGACCAACGGCGTTCTGACAAAACCGATCTACTGCCATGACACTCTCCCGGCCACTCCGACCCACTCCCAACTGGGCTAGTCCTGGGTGGCCCCGTGGCTACCAAAGACACAACGACCACCGTCGTGGCCAAAACGTCCCTCACGGGGACCGGATCCATAACAACAACAACGGGCACACAAGGCTTATGTCCGCCTACTTGAGCAGGGTAGCGCGCCCATAACCTTCCCTCGTTGGAGGCACCGGCGAGAGGCATGACAATAGACCCAGTTAGGACCTTCCCATAAAGGTAAGCGTGGTTGCACTGGTCAGTTTCGATATGGTGGCACCATGAGTCAACCAACATTTGTTCAAGTTCAATTTAATCCAGTTAAACTTGAATGCAATATGCTGAGCCATGATAAAATAACATGATGCATTTACAAAGCATGAGCATGATATCAACATAAGCACGGGATGCAACATAACTATCCACCATATCAACTATGAATAATCTCCAACTAAACATGGCATAATGATGAGCATAAATATTACAAGTGCAACACTACTCATAGTATAACATGACCACTAGCATCAACCATAAATACCATGCAAGAACTCATCAATAACATTACCGAGTAACACTTAACCAACTAATAGCAAAGGAACAACGCATATTAACAGTACTCGAGAACCGACGTTAGTCAAGCACCGAAGAACATGACCAACCTAACATGTACTACTATCAAGCATGGCAATATGAAAGTAATACTAGCAACTAGCAGGGCATGATAACCAGGTGCATAACAACATAGCAAGCAAGTAAGCACTAACCCATAAGCATTACCGAAACAACGATAACCATATTTTAAGCAAGCAATCATTTAATAAATATTCAAGTTGAAAACCATGGCTACTGCATGACTATCATGCAATTGGGTATTGTGGCTTTCCTGGGGTGGAAGAAATCACCGGGACAAAGTGCGGTGAAGCCGCGAAAAGATTTGCCGGAAACAGTTCTCTCTTGGAGGGGCTGTTTATGTGCAAGGGCAAAAAGGTCATTTTCACTGTTTCAAACCATAGTGAAAATGAAACCAACAGAACGGGCTCGATGAAACAAAGAAATGGGCTTTGGAATCACCTGATTTGGAGTTGGGAGTAAAAAGATACAAGGGTTTTTCTGCCAGGGACCTATCTGTAAAGAAATCATCACAAACAGGCCCTTGGCTGGAAAAACAGAACGCGCCTTTCCGAGAATTACGTTTTCCAGAAAGGAAAACGCATTTCATCCCGACGCCGAGGAGGAACGCGCTTTCGTGTGTGGGAGACGTATTCTGTGGAATACGCCTCCACTTATCCACGTCGGCGGGCAGGCCCGGTAAGCGCATAGAGGCCGACAGGCGGGGCCCAGGGGAAGGGGTCGGGGTCGTCTTCGTCTTCAAGCGCCCGCTCGCGCTCACCCGTGGTCCAGAGGGAGGGGCGCGGCGCCGGCGGCAGCCTGGCCGGCTCCGGTCACCTCTGGCCGAGCGGAAGGCACCGACGGACTCGGGGAGGGGCGCCATATCCATGTGGAGAAGCATCAGGCGCCGGGGAGGGCGGAGGGGTGATGGAGGGTTGCGTTGGCCAAGGGCAGAGGCGGCGACCAATCCTTGGGGTCGCGGCCACGCGGACTCCTTCGAAGAACGGAGGGGCTGGGGAGGGTCACCAGAGCACAGGGAAGACGTGGGTGAGGTCAGGGAGTGGAGGGGTGGCTCGGGTCGGCCGAACTTGAGCGGAGCACCGCGGCGGCCATGGTGGCAAACAAAGGCGAAGAGGGGCTCGAGGAGCGAATGGATTGGTCTAGGAGACGTAGAGGACGATGGAGAAGAGCTTGGTGAGGTCGAGAGGCCTCGGGGTGGGCTTATATAGCCGAGGGGAGGGGGAGCCGTGCTGGCGTCGCCGCGGACGCGTGTCCGGCGCCGCGAACGCGTGTGCACGCGCTCGAGCTCGGGGGTAGGCAACGATGGAGGCACATGAGGGAGATCTCACAGGGAGGAGGAGGCCAAAGGAGAAGCAGAGGAAGAAGCCGAGCGCCATTAAAGCTTGGTCAGCCACAGTGCGCCCGTGGGCGCTCGGCGGCAAGCGTCGGTGGGCGTCGGTGAGGAAACGGACGGAGGGGGAGAGGGGTCCAGGGGAACATCGACGACGCGGGCCAGCTGCTGGACACGCTCACGCGCACAAAGGCGACGAGAGGAGGAGGGGGTCCAGCACAAACAGTCACTGGACGCGCCCACTGCACACAGAGCGCGTGCACAGGCACGCAATTGTCGCGGCCACCATGTGCACTGGCATGTAGCGGAGGAGAGGGGCTGGAACTTGTTGTCTAGTGGTAAGTCCTTCCAGGGGAGGTTACAACTGAGGTGGTAGAACGATGAAAAGAGCTCTGGTTGAATGGTAATTAACCTCTGAAGTTTACTACAGTAAACTTGGCCGTGCACTGGTGATCCACATAAACTTGATTGGGAGAAATGGAGTTGTCTTGGAGGTTTAACTAAGGAAGAACTACAATCCTGGAGGTTTAGAGAAGAAATGGACCAATAAATAATAGGGTTGCTTTGCAACTGCATTTTTGGTCCAGAAACTTGATTTGGATGATGCACTCACATGGAGTTATGGAATGTGATGCAACTTGGCAAATCCTCATGATATGGTCATATAAAGATGCTGTAAAAAGCTCATACCAAATGGACCATCCAAAATGGTACTTGCTTTACAAACATCATTTCTGTCCAGAAACATGGAAAAATTCTAGAGAAATATTGGCTCAATGAACCATGCCCAAAATGGGTGGAGGTAGGTTATATGGATAATAGAAGGCCTAGAAAAATTGGCAGCCATACTGGAGCAAGATAAAATATACTTGCTTCACAAAATGAAATTTTGGACAGAATCAAAGAATTGAAGATGAGCTCACATGGAGGCATGACATGAGCTCTACTTTGGTGGAGGGCTATTATATGAGGATATGAGGGATCATGCAAAATGGCAACTCATTTGGATATGCCTAGCTTGCACCTCCTTCACAAAGCTTCTTTCTGGATAGAAACTTTGGAAAATCATGATTAAATAATTACTAGGCAAATGAGGTTGCATTTTGGCATGTGGCAAAGATATGGACAGGAAAAGGTGTCGAAGGAGGTTGAGGTCAATTGGGAAAAGGAAAATAGCACTTGCTTCACAATGTGCCATTTAGGACAGAATAGGAAATGAATTATTTGAGCATGATGATAAACATGACAAATGCAATATTTTGCCATATTTGAGAAAGATATGACCCAAACAATTTATGAGAATTATTTGGGAATTTTAGGAGTGATGGAAATAAAGGTTGCTGCACAACCTAGGGCAATTTGAGTTATTCCTTTAGTATAAAAGGAATATTCCCAATAAAAAGAATATTGGGATTTGGGCTAGGATGAAAATGACAGGGTCTAGGGAAGGATTTGGGTATGACAAGCCACTCTGGAAGCAAAGAAGAGTTCATCTTCTTCACTTTCCAGACCACAAAGCCACGGAAAAAGAAAACTCAAGCAAAAACCTCAGAAAAACAAAAGAAAAAGAAAGGGCCAAAAATCAGGCTGTCACAAACCTTACCCCCTTAAAGAAATCTCGTCCTCGAGATTTGGTTGCTCAGGGAACAAGTATGAAGATACTGACTTAAGGAAACCGTTTCCAACTCGGGTATCCTTTTTCTTATTTTTGTTCCCACTAAATTTTTATCTGACTGGCCCTGGGGTGGTTTGCTTTAATATACCCGTATTCTGACAGATCTTACCTTGCTTGTTCATGCTTATACAGGCTCCAATTTCTTTTTAGATCTGCTGACTTAGCTGACTGTGATTGATCCTCACGACTGAAATATATGTCGGTCTCACAAATCCAAGAGTGATTTCCGCTGGGTGTGTCATCCAGCACTGACAATCTTTCATGAAGTGGTGATCAGATTTTTCTAGTGGACACCCAAGCTCTAACTCCTTGCATTGGGTTTCTCCACTAGATGCAGGTCCTTCGGGTTCCAAACAGTGAGTTGGGTCATAACCGCTTTCCTGACAGATTCTGGCTTATCGCGGAAGTTTCTGAATCATCTTAACTGGTTCCACTGTCTTGAGTATCGGATCCGTACCAAATATTTGATTGTCGCCTGCATCACTGGTCTTGTTCCTTCATTATTGTTTTCTTGGTCTGGATCCTTGGCTGAAAGAGCTGGGTCATACTGCTTCTTCGTATCACCATAGGTACTGTTGGTGCAATTTTTCGGCAATCGTAGCTTATCCTCATTTTTCTGACAGGGTACCCCATTAAATGGCAGGTTCAACACCCCTCAAGTTCTGACCGCAAGAAAATGATCATCCGAACCTTTGCAAGAAATCGGCAAATAAATCAGTAGCCACCAGAACGGTCTTTACAACTCAGATCTGGGACATTACTGAAATAACTCAACCACGGCTCAAGACGGCCGAAAAGCAGCTCAGAACATGAGACCGGGTTGATAAGAAGAAGGTGGCAGCTCCCTAAAATAGCCAAAAAGCAGCTATAGGGCTACTGTCACAAAAAGAAACTCAACAGTTGTACGAGATGGCCGAAAAGCAGCTCAGAACTCGTGAGAGTCGCTGAAGAGAGAAATAAAAATCGGCATCCACCCCGGATAGCTAAAAACAGCTTAGATCACAGGCGCGGTGCTGTCATTGGAGAAAAAGGGGACAAGGGCTCATCAGGATCATTTTCCAGGTTCACAGGTACTTGCATTGAGCTCATTGATGTTGTCAATCCTCATAATCCTTTGTCACAGTGCGGTGTATACTGGCTTTCTTCTCTTAACCTCCCTCACGTGGTTGTCAGATCCTCATCCGAGTGACTTGTAAGATCTTGGTGGTATGCTCACCGCATATATATATGAGAATCTGATTCCCGAAACAGACGTGTATTCTGACTGATTCTTGCTTCTGACCAAAATGTTGCGGATCTGATTCTTGGGATTCACTGCCATATGCTATCAATTCACAGCGTACTACCTTGTACTAATGTCTTACTGAGTAAGATTGGCTGGCTTGTGCTCGAAACTTTCATCGGACAGCTTGCTGAAGAAGACTGGGTATCGTGCTTCAGAAGCTTACCCCCTTAAAGACTTTGCTGGGGAAAGACTCAGTACCTTATGCCGGAAGCTTTTGCGGTTGCTTACTGAAGAAGGCAGAGTACCTTGTACGGGAAATCATCCATGTATCGTACTGAGGAAGATAGATGAATCTTGCCTTGGAAGCTTCTCGGGTATCTTTCGAGGGAAGATTGGGTTGCTTACACCAGAAGCTTCTTATTGTGATATGCGAACCGATTTCCACATATATAACCATCTTAAAATTTTTGTTATTGATTTCTTGTATGAAACGGGGTTTTGCAGTACTATCCTCCTTTCTGAGTACATGCCATATTTTTGCTTGCTTCCAGGTACATCGGGTTCCAAAATCATCCTCAACGAAAAATTAAACTTGTATATGAGCCATACCTTTGATAATATTCTATCAACCTTGCACACAATTTATCTTCTTACTGATTTGATCATTTCTGCAATGAGGAGTACACATTGAGGGAGACTTGACACTCAGTAACATGATCAGATATCCCCCAATCTGAATGCAGTCGGCCGAGAATTCCATACTGTTGTGAGGAGTGCACGTTGTTGCAAACTTTATACTGACATTCCATCCAGGATTTCTTTTGTATTCAAACGAGCTATTTCCAATTTCGCTGCAGTCTGCTGACAATTCCATTCTGTTTAGCTGAGATTCCAAATATATGCATTTCTTGCTGACTCTTCGGGTCCGGTGTCGGCCGACGAGCAACTTTAATAGGGGAAAAGTTTGTAACACCGAAGGCCCAAAGAAATAAACAAAAGAAACGACTAAAACAAAAGCACACAAGCATACTACTAATATTTAATCAAGCAATCATCACATATTACTGCTACTCACTATCGGATGTGGGGTTCCGGCAAACCCTTCAGGTTCGAACACTGGGGTGCACGCGAAGTCTCTCCTTCCTACCGATCTACGCTCTAGCTCGCTAAGATCTTGCGGACGAACTCTGTAACATCCCAAATTTTCAATTTGGAATGTTATACATTAGAGCATCATTGCATATCATATTTTATTTGCATTTTGATTTTGATCCTAGAAATTCTACGCAACTCAAGGACCCACGGAGACAGTTGGGGATTTCGTTATTTTCATATTTGGGTTTCCTCAAATTTTTGAAAAGAGGATCATTTGATTTTATTTATGTTATCTTCAATTATTTCATTTATAAAAATAAGAGAGAGGGAATAAAATGACTTTCCCAAAAATAAGAAATATTGAGGATTTAATAAAAAAATCAAATAAGATTTTATTTTGGAGTTTTTCGCTATTTTATTCGAATTTAGGAAAAATTGCACATTTTTCAAATTGCATTTTAGGGCCAAGAAAATGTTCATCTCGTTCTAAATATTTTATTTAGACGGTGAAAATTTGTTTTGGCATTTTTAGTGTTTTATTTATTTTTCTAGGATTTATTTTCTGTTCGGCGGAATTGTTAAAAAAAAACGTCCAGCGCCCGCCTGGGCCGAGGCCCAGCCGAGCCGGCCCAGCTCCCCCGCGCCACCGTCTCCCTCCAGGAGACCGCGACCGCCGCCGCCGTCGCGAGTCCGACCCGGACTCCGCCTCCCCACCGCCTTGCCCCCTCCTCCAAGCCGCCCCTCCCCCTCTTAAATGCCGCCCCGCCCCGCCGCCTCACCCCGTCCCGCCCCGCCGTCGAAGCCGCCCCGCCGCCCGAAGCCCGCCGCCGCCGGAAGCCCGCCGCCGCCGCCGCCCGTCCCGCGCCCCACCCCGCCCGCCGGAGCCTCGCCTGAGGTATACGCCGCCGCCGCCCCGCCGTCGTTCGGTTTTTTTTGAACCGATCCGGTTTTTTCAAAAAAAACCCTAGTTTTTGTTTTTTTAGAATAGATCGGTTTTTATTTTTCCCCCGGTTTAGTTTAGTTAGCGGACGTTCATCCGTACGTTCGTTTTAACGAACGAGTTCTCCATTTAGTCGTTGTTAACGAACGTTCGTTCGTTAGCCTGTTCGTCCGTTTTCTTTTTCTCGGATTTTCCACGATTATTTCTGATCGCGATTTCTGGTCGTGATTTCTGATCTGTTTTTTGTTTTCGTTTTTCTTTTCGCTCGTTTGTCGGAATCAGGCGATTCAAGCGCCTAGAGTTTCGTCTCGAAGCCCTCTTTCCATTTAACCAACTCAAACATGTTTTTGCTTCTGTAAAATTTGACTTAGGTCCAGATTAGTAAACGAAGCTTGTTTCTTTCGCCGTTTGACTTTCGTTGCTTCGTTTGATTTGATTCTTTTTTGCAAACCGGAGTTCTTAAGTTGAACTTTCTGGTTAGATCTCTTATTCGAGTTTTACCTGTGCATTAGATGAGTACTTATTGTATGCTTGTTTGTTTGCGATAGAGTACCCGGAGTGCGCCGCTTGCTACTTCGAATCCCTAGGTTTCACGGATCATCAGCAAGGCAAGTAACACTTTGATCATACTTTTCATTACCCAATTTTATTGCATTAGATCAATCCTCAAACACTGCATGATAAGGATCTGATTAAATTGTGGGTTTTGGGAAGTAGATGAGGTAGTACCTATTACCTGTTTTCTATTCAAACCCTTGGGAGTTACTGCTATGTTTGCTTATATTGCTATGCTATGCTAGTAGACGTGGATTGGGTTTGAGTGTATCCATGACAGATGTGAGTTTGTTAATTAATGGTTCAACTTAAGGTGGCAACTTAAATACACATCTGGGTGGATTGAGGCACCTGGGTATTCCAGCGATTGCCTGTTTTTTTATGGACCGCCACCCAGGCTCAAAGGGATCATAAGATTATTCATGCTAGAAACTTCCGTGTGCAGCCGCAAGCTATTATGGGCTCTAGCATAGTTGATTAAGTTGTGTGAACTCTTACAGTGGTAGACTAGCAGATGTAGGGGAAGTAGGTGTAACTGTCTACCCGATCGTAAGGTGCTAACGCTTCTGAAAGACTATGTCTCGGTCATCCATTTCTCAAACACCATGTAGTGCGAGAATCCCAACGAAAAAGTGCACAAACCTCTGCATAGTGTACAATCTAATCATGGTTAGCCGTGTCCCCGGTTATGGACATCTTGAGTATCTAGTACTTGGATTATCATGTGAATCTCATCATGTTACTTTAATTAATTTTGTTGGGATTAATGTTGAAACTTAATTGGGATTGAGATGGTGTCACCCATTCTCAATGTTTAACAACCACCATGATAGTTAAATAAAATTTATTCCTTTGCAGTAGGGAAAAATTGGCTTTTCGCAAAACTGTAACCATAGAGCTTTCCACCAACCATATATGCATGTAGTATAGCATTATCCTGTTCATTACTCTCTATGTGTTACATTGCCAGCATATTCCATGTGCTGACCCGTTTTCAGGCTGCAACGTTTCATGTTGCAGAATTTTCAGTAAGGTGCCTTAGGTCGTGGTCTTATACTCAGTGATGCCGTTGGAGTTGATGGACTCGCTTATCTTCCAAGTCTTCCGCTGTTATCGTTTTTAGATGGCCTTAAGCCATATTTATTGTATTAAGTTCTCTTTTGAGACTTTCGATGTAATAAGTGTGTGATTGCTACTCTGTTATAAATCCTTCGAGTACTGTGCGTGTCAACATTACTGATCTAGGGATGACACTGATGCACAGAGACTTGACCGTCTGAGGTCTGGTCGCTACAAGATGGTATCAGAGCACACGCTGACTATAGGACACGACCACTAAGCTTAAACCCTAGATCACTATTCTCTTCTCATTTCCGACTCCTCTCCATTTTCCACTCTTTTAGGATGGCGGATGCCAGGAACAAGTTCATGCAACCAGATGAAGATACACCCTTTGGACGCCACTTGAAGGAAGTCACTAGATACCTGAACATCGAAATACCAAGCTTCACCGGAACCTACGACGCCACACTACCAGAAGAGGAGCGTTGGATGATTCAAGTTCAAGTTCCAGGAAGGACGTTCATGCCCGTCACCGAGCCCATAGAGTTTTCCTTTGATGCACCAACCTGGAGTCTAGGAAAGAGCATGGCAGCCCACATCACCATGGGACGCATTGGAGAAGTTTACCACAAGGAGCTTAAGGATACCATTTACCAGATTTGTGGGCGCCGAGATGAGCAATGGGAGATGATCAGTACCAAGAAGGTTAGATCAATTGCAGCTTTCATCCAGGAGCAAAACCAACACATTCGTCGCCAGGAGAACCAAATGTGCACAGGCATGATAGATCTGAAGAAGGCATTGACCAAGATCACGGAGATGGAGGAAGAACTCAAGGCTACGCACGAGGATTATATGGAGGAAATCGTCGCACTGGTGGAGAAGAATGACGACCTGGAAAAGAAGATCGGAGTATTCATGGGAGACCCAGCACCAGGAGGAGAAGACGATGATTGCGCTTGCCCGGATAACTACATCATCATCGACGACACAGACTCGGACCCCACTGAAGATGACTTTGTTGATGAAGCTGGAGCAGATATCATGGAGTCTTCGACCGATCAAAATTTCTAGTAGACCACCATAATCAGTAGTAGTATTCCCCATGTATATAGTATAGTCCGAGCACTTTGTGACGATAGTTAGATCGATTGTATGCCTTGTTTGAATTGATTTGAGTGATATTGATTGTGTTTATCTCGTGTGCATATGGGTAGTGTTTTCTCTCTAGACCTCATTCTATTCTAAATTCTCATCTTTTCTAAACCCATCAGATGCCTCCGAGACGCGACACCGGATTTGTTTTTCCACCGGAGATCACTCAGTTGATTCAGCAGCAGAATGTCTTGATGCAAGCACTAGTACAGAACCAAGGCAACAACAACAACAACAACCCACCACCACCACCACCTGTTGATCACTTAACCCGTTTCTTGAGACTGAATCCGCTGGTGTATTCCAGTAGCACCGAGCCGATTGTTGCAGATGATTGGCTCCACAAAGTTGGAAGGGAGTTGACCACTGCAGGATGCATAGATGCGGAAAGAGTGCGTTTTGCCGCACATCAGCTTGATGGACCCGTAGCATCATGGTGGGAGAATTACACAGCCACACACCCTATAGACACTGTCACATGGGACCAGTTCCAGCAAGCTTTTCGTACTGCCCATGTTTCAGCAGGAGCTATGGCCATGAAGAAGCGTGAGTTTCGCAACCTACGCCAAGGAGGACGCACCGTAGGCCAGTATGTGGAGGATTTTAGTAAACTAGCACGTTATACCCCAGATGACGTTGTTGCTGATGCAGCCAAGCAGGAGAAGTTTTTGGAAGGACTGAATGATGAGTTGAGCATGCAGTTGATGGTAGCAACCTTCAACAACTACCAGGAGTTGGTAGATAGAGCTCTCATGATTGAAGGGAAGCAGCAGCAGATTGAAAACCGCAAGAGGAAGTATGGACAAGGGAAGTACAATTCTGGAGCTCAGCAGAAGCCACGTTTTACCCCGAAATCGGGAGGACATTTTCAGCATACCCATGGAGGAGGTAGTTCGCACAATCATAATGGCCCCAAGAATGGTAACGGGAATGGAGGAAGCAACGGCCAGAACCGTACCAACCCATCAACCCCAGCCAAGAGAGACTTGAGCCAAGTCACTTGCTATAAGTGTCAGAAGACTGGACATTATGCCAATGAATGTCCTGAAGCCCAGAATGGAAATGGCAATGGAAGCTCTGGGAAGAAGCCGAACCCTTTCAATAAAGAACATGTGAACCACGTTAATGTGGAGGAGGTTGAAGCCCAGCCAGATGCAGTAATAGGTAAGTTTTTGGTTAAGTCATTTACTGCACTCGTTCTTTTTGATACTGGTGCATCGCATTCATACATATCAAGAGGATTCGTGGATAAGTATAAACTGCCCACCAAAGTTCTTAGAACACCTATGTTAGTGAGTTCACCAGGAGCAGAGTATATGGCAAGCCAAGGATGTTTTCAGATGCCATTGGCCATAGGTAGGCATGTTTTCCCCTCAGACTTAATAATCTTGGAGTCGCAAGGTTTGGATGTGATTTTGGGTATGGATTGGCTGTCGATGTACGAAGAAACATCGATTGTGCCACTAAGACGATTTTACTTACCACCCTAGAAGGAAGAAGGATTAAGTATGTATCCCGGCATGTGCCGAAGAGGACTCAGGTGAATTCCTTATCAGGAGTTGTACAGGAGGAAGTACCAGTAGTGAAGGATTTCCCTGACGTATTTCCAGAGGAGTTGCCAGGCATGCCACCGGATAGAGACATTGAGTTTTTGATTGAGCTTTTGCCAGGCACAGGGCCAATATCTAAGAGACCGTACAGGATGCCCGCAAAAGATTTGGAGGAGATTAAGAAGCAGATTAAGGAGTTACCGGATAAAGGCTATATTCGCCCAAGTTCTTCACCCTGGGGATCGCCAGTACTTCTAGTGGAGAAGAAGGATAGATCGTTAAGGATGGTTGTTGATTATCGAGGACTGAATGAAGTGACCATCAAAAACAAGTACCCACTGCCGATGATCAATGATCTGTTTGACCGCTTACAAGGAGCTAAGGTATTTTCCAAGATTGATCTGCGGTCAGGATACCATCAGTTGAAGATTCGAGAGCAGGATATACCTAAGACAGCTTTTACCACTAGGTATGGGCTGTACAAGTATACTGTTATGTCATTTGGTCTAACTAACGCACCCGCCTATTTCATGAACCTGATGAACAAGGTGTTTATGGAGTTTTTGGATAAGTTCGTCGTGGTGTTCATTGATGATATTTTGGTCTACTCCAAGAATGAAGAGGAGCATAAGGAACATTTGCGTTTGGTACTTGAGAAGCTCAGAGAACATCAGTTATACGCCAAGTTCAGCAAATGTGAGTTTTGGTTGAAGGAAGTTGGATTCCTCGGACATGTTATATCCGGAGAAGGAATAGCAGTAGACCCCACCAAAGTTGACACTGTAACAAACTGGGAATCACCCACATCAGTTGGAGAGATCCGAAGTTTTCTTGGACTCGCAGGATACTACCAAAGATTCATTGAGAATTTCTCGAGGATTGCAAAGCCCATGACGGAGCTGTTGAAGAAGGACACCAAGTTCAATTGGACTGAGGAATGTGAAGATAGTTTCCAGGAGTTGAAGAAACATTTGCTTACATCACCAGTGCTGATTCTGCCAGATCAGCGCAAGGATTATGAAGTATACTGCGATGCTTCTCGTCGAGGACTTGGAGCAGTGCTTATGCAGGAAGGAAGAGTTGTTTCATATGCCTCACGACAGCTTAAGCCCCATGAGTTGAATTATGCTACACATGATTTGGAGTTAGCAGCCGTAGTACATGCGTTGAAGACATGGAGACACTTTCTCATCGGAAACCACTGCGAGGTGTACACGGATCATAAGAGTTTGAAATACATCTTCATGCAGAAAGAGTTGAATCTCAGGCAAAGGAGATGGTTGGAGCTCATAAAGGATTATGATATGAGATTGCATTATCACCCCGAAAAGGCTAACGTAGTAGCAGATGCGTTGAGCCACAAGAGCCATGTCAACACACTCATGACCGGAGAGTTACCAAAGGAATTAGCCGAGGATCTTCGCGAGCTATGTTTGGAGATAGTTCTGAGAGGCTATGTTGCCGCATTAGAAATACAATCTACTTTGATGGATAAGATCAGAGAAGCTCAGAAGACTGACAAGGAGATTGCCAAAATAAAGGAAAGGATGCGCAAAGGAAAAGCCAAGGGATTTCGTGAGGACGAGCACAATACCATATGGTTTGAGGACCGCGTTTATGTGCCTAATGATCAGGAGATCAGGAAGTTGATTCTGCAAGAGGCCCATGATTTCGCCGTATTCGATTCACCCAGGAAATACCAAGATGTATTTGGATTTGAAGGACACATTCTGGTGGACCGGAATGAAGAAGGATATTGCGGAGTATGTAGCAGTTTGTGATGTATGTCAGAGAGTGAAGGCAGAGCATCAGAAGCCAGCAGGATTGCTACAACCATTGTCGATACCCGAATGGAAGTGGGATAAGCTAGGCATGGATTTTATCACAGGATTGCCCAGGACTCGTTCAGGCTATGACTCGATATGGGTTGTAGTCGATCGTTTGACGAAGCTAGCTCATTTCATCCCAGTGAAGACCACCTACACCAGTGCTAAGTTGGCAAACATATACATGACCAGGATCGTATGTCTGCATGGAGTTCCGAGGACCATTGTATCAGATAGAGAAACCCAGTTTACTTGAAAGTTTTGGAATCAGTTGCACGAAACTTTGGGTACCAGGCTAGAGTTCAGTATAGCCTTTCATCCACAGACAGATGGACATACCGAGAGAGTCAATCAGATTTTGGAGGACATGCTGAGAGCTTGTGCGCTTGATTATGGATCTAGTTGGGACGGCAATTTGCCTTATGCAGATTTCTCTTATAACAATAGTTATCAAGCCAGTTTGAAGATGGCCCCTTTCGAAGCGCTGTACGGAAGAAGGTGCAGAACAACGTTGTTGTGGGACGAAGTTGGAGACCGACAGTTGTTTGGACCAGATTTGATTAAGGAATCTGAACAGAAGGTGAAGTTGATTCGCGATAGGCTCAAGGTAGCCCAATCCAGGCAGAAGAGCTATGCGGATTCTAAACGCAAGGAGACTGTTTACGAAGTCGGGGACAGAGTTTATCTTCGTGTATCCCCACTTCGAGGAGTTAAGCGCTTTGGAGTTAAGGGAAACTTAGCGCCACGATTTGTAGGACCATAGAAAGTTTTGGAGCGTATGGGAGAAGTTGCTTACAAGTTGGAATTACCCGAAGGATTGTCGGGAGCTCACGATGTGTTCCACGTTTCCCAGTTGAAGAAGTGCCACTGGAAGCAATTCAGTTGGATAGTGATTTGACCTATGAGGAGAAACCAGTCAAGATTCTCGAATATGCCAGTCGAGTCACGCGCAGCAAGGTTATCAAGTTTTGCAAAGTTCAGTGGAGCCACCATACCGAGGATGAAGCCACCTGGGAGCGAGAGGAAGATCTACGGAAGGACCAACCTCACCTATTTTCTATCCAACCTGAATCTCGAGGGCGAGATTCATCTTAAGGGGGGTAGGTTTGTAACATCCCAAATTTTCAATTTGGAATGTTATACATTAGAGCATCATTGCATATCATATTTTATTTCCATTTTGATTTTGATCCTAGAAATTCTACGCAACTCAAGGACCCACAGAGAGAGTTGGGGATTTCGTTATTTTCATATTTGGGGTTCCTCAAATTTTTGAAAAGAGGATCATTTGATTTTATTTATTTTATCTTCAATTATTTCATTTATAAAAATAAGAGAGAGGGAATAAAATGACTTTCCCAAAAATAAGAAATATTGAGGATTTAATAAAAAATCAAATAAGATTTTATTTTGGAGTTTTTCGCTATTTTAGTTGAATTTAGGAAAAATTGCACGTTTTTCATATTGCATTTTAGGGCCAAGAAAATGTTCATCTCGTTCTAAATATTTTATTTAGATGGTGAAATTTTGTTTTGGCATTTTTAGATTTTTATTTATTTTTCTAGGATTTATTTTCTGTTCGGCGGAATTGTTTAAAAAAAACGTCCAGCGCCCGACTCGGCCGAGGCCCAGCCAAGCCGGCCCAGCTCCCCCGCGACGCCGTCTCCCTCCAGGAGACCGCAACCGCCGCCGCCGTCGCCGAGTCCGACCCGGACTCCGCCTCCCCGCCGCCTTACCCCCTCCTCCAAGCCGCCCTCCCCCCTCTTAAAAGCCGCCCCCGCCCCGCCGCCTCACCCCATCCCGCCCCGCCGCCGAAGCCGCCCCGCCGCCCGAAGCCCGCCGCCGCCGAAGCCGCAGCCGCCGCCGGAAGCCCGCCGCCGCTGACGCCCGAAGCTGCCGCCCGTCCCGCGCCCCACCCCGCCGCCTCATCCCGCCCGCCGGAGCAGCCCTGCCTCGCTGGAGCCTCGCCTGAGGTATACGCCGCCGCCGCCCCGCCGTCGTTGGTTTTTTTTGAACCGATCCGTTTTTAAAAAAAACCCTAGTTTTCGTTTTTTTAGAATAGATCGATTTTTATTTTTTCCCCCGGTTTAGTTTAGTTAGCGGACGTTCGTCCGTACGTTCGTTTTAACGAACGAGTTCGCTGTTTAGTCGCTTTAACGAACATTCGTTCGTTAGCCAGTTCGTCCGTTTTCTTTTTCTCGGATTTTCCACGATTATTTCTGATCGCGATTTCCGATCTGTTTTTCGTTTTCATTTTTCTTTTCGCTCATTTGTTGGAATCAGGCGATTCAAGCGCCTAG
Source organism: Aegilops tauschii subsp. strangulata (assembly GCF_002575655.3). Taxonomy (NCBI): domain Eukaryota; kingdom Viridiplantae; phylum Streptophyta; class Magnoliopsida; order Poales; family Poaceae; genus Aegilops; species Aegilops tauschii. The sequence goes on from NC_053037.3 coordinate 338,089,412, forward strand.
AGTTTCGTCTTGAAGCCCTCTTTCCGTTCAACCAACTCAAACAAGTTTTTGCTTCTGTAAAATTTGACTTAGGTGCAGATTAGTAAATGAAGCTTGTTTCTTTCGCCGTTTGACTTTCGTTGCTTCGTTTGATTTGATTCTTTTTTGCAAACTGGAGTTCTTAAGTTGAACTTTCTGGTTAGATCTCTTATTCGAGTTTTACCTGTGTATTAGATGAGTACTTATTGTGCGCTTGCTTGTTTGCGATAGAGTAACCGGAGTGCGCCGCTTGCTACTTCGAATCCCTAGGTTTCACGGATCATCAGCAAGGCAAGTAACACTTTGATCATACTTTTCATTACCCAGTTTTATTGCATTAGATCAATCCTCAAACACCGCATGATTAGGATTTGATTAAATTGTGGGTTTTGGGAAGTAGATGAGGTAGCACCTATTACCTGTTTTGTATTCAAACTCTTGGGAGTTACTGCTACGTTTGCTTATATTGCTATGCTATGCTAGTAGACGTGGATTGGGTTTGAGTGTATCCATGACAGATGTGAGTTTGTTAATTAATGGTTCAACTTAAGGTGGCAACTTAAATACACATCTGGGTGGATTGAGGCACCTGGGTATTCCAGCGATTGCCTGTTTTTTATGGACCGCCACCCAGGCTCAAAGGGATCATAAGATTATTCATGCTAGAAACTTTCGTGTGCAGCCGCAAGCTATTATGGGCTCTAGCATAGTTGATTAAGTTGTGTGAACCCTCACAGTTGTAGACTAGCAGATGTAGGGGAAGTAGGTGTAACTGTCTACCTGATCGTAAGGTGCTAACGCTTCTGAAAGACTATGTCTCGGTCATCCGTTTCTCAAACACCATGTAGTGCGAGAATCCCAACGGAGGAGATCGAGTCTTGTGGGGAAAAGTGCACAAACCTCTGCATAGTGTACAATCTAATCATGGTTAGCCGTGTCCCCGGTTATGGACATCTTGAGTATCTAGTAGTTGGATTATCATGTGAATCTCATCATGTTACTTTAATTAATTTTGTTGGGATTAATGTTGAAACTTAATTGGGATTGAGATGGTGTCACCCATTCTCAATGTTTAACAACCACCATGATAGTTAAATAAAATTTATTCCTTTGCAGTAGGGAAAAATTGGCTTTTCGCAAAACTGTAACCATAGAGCTTTCCACCAACCATATATGCATGTAGTATAGCATTATCCTGTTCATTACTCTCTATGTGTTACATTGCCAGCATATTCCATGTGCTGACCCGTTTTTGGGCTGCAACGTTTCATGTTGCAGAATTTTCAGTAAGGTGCCTTAGGTCGTGGTCTTATACTCAGTGATGCCGTTGCAGTTGATGGACTCGCTTATCTTCCAAGTCTTCCGCTGTTATCGTTTTTAGATGGCCTTAAGCCATATTTATTGTATTAAGTTCTCTTTTGAGACTTTCGATGTAATAAGTGTGTGATTGCTACTCTGTTATAAATCCTTCGAGTACTGTGCGTGTCAGCATTACTGATCCAGGGATGACACTGATGCACAGAGACTTGACCGTCTGAGGTCTGGTCGCTAAAAACTCGACGAACTCGCCACACAGAAAGACACGAGGTTTATACTGGTTCGGGCCACCGTTGTGGTGTAATACCCTACTCCAGTGTGTGGTGGTGGATTGCCTCTCGGGCAGATGATGAACAGTACAAGGGAAGAACAGCCTCCTGAGGTTGAGGTGTTCTTGTGCTTGTGTAGTTGAGGATGATCTGAATTGGTTCGGGATCCGTCCTCCCCTACTGTGGTGGCTAGTCCTATTTATAGAGGCCCTGGTCCTCTTCCCAAATATCGAGCGGGAAGGGAGCCAACAATGGCGGGCAAATTTGAAGGGGGACAGCTAGTACAAGCTATCGTAACAAAAGCGGTCTTCGCCTACGAAAGGCCCTGGGGTGACGCCGTCTTGGGCTCCACGATGACCTCCGCCTTGCCGTCCTCCTGGTCTTGGTCTCGTTGTACCAATATGGCAACCTTTGTGTGATGCCTCGGTACTCTTCGCCTGCGCTGGCCTCCTTAGCACCAAAGAGGAAATGGGGACGCTGCGTGCACTGGCGCCCGCCTGGTACCGTTCGTCATGGCTCACGTCACGAAAGCCTCTTGTGGTTTGCCTCGCCTTGATATCTCCACTCCTCGTGAGCCTGCTTGGCTAGGCCACTCCAGAGGCGGTCTTGCGTCGTCCGCCTCGCGAGGCTTGGACCCTCGCGAGGGTCTTGGGTGCTTTCTTGACGAAGATGGGTCATACGGCCCGCTGCTTGGCCACGCTGTGGGCCGCAGGCAGGCAAGTCTGGGGACCCCCGTTCCCAGAACGCCGACAGTAGCCCCCGGGCCCAAGGTGCGCTCGGGCTTGGCTTCGCGGCGATGCCAAGGGTCAAGTTCGGAGCACCACGGGCCCCAAAAGCCTGCGGCCTCGGTCGACGTGTGGCGGTTGATTGGACATGGGCGTCTCCGCTTCCCCACGCCGCCTCAGCAACTGCACGACTTGACAAGTCCCTGCGACATGCAAGGAAAACCACCATTACCTGCGATCGTGGGAGACGCCGGTTGGCCTTCTCTTGCTATAAATGGGGAGGGGGCGGAGCCCCCGTTGCCCATCTCTTCCCCGCTTGCTTGCTTCTTCTTCCTTGCTCCACAGCTGACAACAATGGCGCCTATTAGAAGGTTTTCCGCCGAAGAGAAAGGAAAAGCTCCCTGTAACGATCCGGGGCCACTTCCACCAAAGAAGAGGTCGATCCATCATCGTGATGAAGCGGTGATGCAGGTGGTGACGAGGCCTTGGTGCGAGCGTCCTCCTCCGGGGTACCCGCTACCCTTGTACGCCCGAGCCGAGGGCCCGGGAGGTTGGAGCGACGAGCAGCGCCGCGCGCGCCGCGTCCGGGGCCGCCGCACCACGGCATCACGTGCCGTTGCCCCGGGGGTCGATGCCGCAGACTCCTTGCGCGAGTTGGTGCTGTGGGCGCCGATGCTCCAAGCTCCTGGATCCGCTTCCCACGGTTGTTCTCCAATGCGATGCCGCCGAGGGGGCCTCTCGAGCTCTGGCTGCAGCATGCCGACTGCAGCGCTCCGGCGATCGGAGCGGAGATCGAAGCGGCCCCCTCCGGCATGATCTTCATGACTCGCGGCTGGGGCGAGATTGCGCGGGTCTACCATGCGAGGGGGGCCCTCGCGATCCACTTCGAGTACGACGGTGCCTCCACGCTCTTCTTCAAGGTCTTCAACACTGAGGGCCGCCGTATGGAGTGCTGCCCTGGGGAGGAGCGCCAGACCAACGCGCGCTCCGCCCGCAGCTGCTCCAACAGCAGTATCCCCTGGGAGTCCAGCAGCTCTCATGAGCTTTACGAGACTCCGAAGACGAGCGACGACAGCTACGTGCCCCCGAGCTCTCGCCGTGCCCGGAGCAGGGCAGCGGCGCCCGGCAGCCGCCGCCGCTGATCTGGATGGAGTTGGCGCGGCCTCCCATGGCCCACTGTTGATGATGGCGTCTGCCACGGAAGGGTGTAGATAGGATTCCCCTTAGTATCAGCTTTTGTTTCCTGCGAAGGATCATGGATCACCCCGTGGGGGCATGTAAGGGTCTGTAATTTCTTTGGTGCTTATCTTTCTTGTTATGAAAACTTGATGAGCGCATGGCCCGTTAAGGCTTGGTCCCCCCTTTCTTTCCTCGCGATGGCTTGTTGCTCTACGCTGACAGGTCCCGGTCCCCAGGCAGGCTACAGCCATCGCTGGTATGTCAGGTCGCGTGCCGTGGTCAAGGCCAGGAGGTGTGCGGCCCGAGGTCCAGTAAGATCCCGTGAGGCGCGATGCTCAGGAGGCCCCCCTTAGCGCTCAAGCAGCCATGGTAAGGCAAGAAAGGAAAATGACTTGGCCGCAACGGGGTTGTGGCATGGCGTGAGTGCCCATTTGGCCCAGATATTTAGCCGATCCTAGGGCGAAACTTATCTTGCGGACTTCGTGGCGATTCTTGATGTCGCGCTAGGGCTGTGCGCCAACTCGTGCGGCATAGCCAGGTCTGCCCATACGAGTTTCCCTCCTGTCGTGGTTTTGTCACGGCAGATGTCCAAGAGAAAGGACTTAGTCGTGGAGCCATCGCTACGGGTTAGCTTAAAGGGGTTAAAGCGGACAAGGGACGCAAGAGAGTTTTATACTAGTTCGGCCCCTTACGATGAAGGTAAAAGCCTACGTCTAGTTGTGATCGAATTGATGGGGTTTCGATGACCAGGGAGCCAATACGCTTTGCCTGGGTGTCGAGTTGTTGTTTGTTTTGTTTTCCCTGAACCGCCGTCGGGTCGTCGTCCCCTTATATACATGGGTTGACGCCCGTCGGTTTACAGACTCCGAGGCCGGCTCATAATCGTGTCCGGCTCGGTCTCTGCTACGCATATCTTACAATACAAGTTTACATCTCAATGTTGGTTTGTGTCTACATGCCTTAAACCGGCTTTGGGCCCTGGGCCTTTATGAAGCGTCACCGTCTGTCTTCATGGGCTTCAGATACAGATGAACTATTTATGAAGTTAACCCAGCCTCTCCTGGCCGGTTTACTCCCGGTGGTAATATCCCCAACATTAGGCCCCAGATTGATTTGAACTGGTTCATGTCAATCCTCAATACTTGAGAAAATTTCTTCTTCAAAATCTTCACACAATCTTGTAAACCACCATGACATCATCTTCTAAGATCTTGGTAAACCGCCGTGACGTCACCTGCCATTAACGAGCCTCCAACAATCGAGGCGACAACATCACGTTATATCAAAAATCTGACTCCTCGATTTTCGCATCTGTCGTTTATCTTCTTATAAATAGGGCCAGGGGGTCTTTCCATTTTCCCCCTCGTGCCTCTTCGCTTCATCTTCCTCCTCGCGACGCCCGAACCTTCAACTCGGCCGCCGCCGTCAACCTTCGACTGCTGCACCACCCTTGGCCGCTGCATCGACCTGAACGTACCAGAACTCCTCCGCGTGCCGCCGCTGCTCAACAGCACCCGTAAGTTTTCCCCTTTCTCTTACCATAGATCTGCGCTTAGGGTTTCCGTCGTTCATCGGTGGTCGTCGCCATGCTTCTTTTCCCTTGTTTATATCCGTGGGTTAGATCCAAAAACCACCTACGTGTCGTGCGGTAGTAGTTTAAACCACATAGATCTCGTGCTTTAGCAGTTTCAGCACCTGTTTGATATCCAACTCATCTCATCTTAGTGAACCTTCAGTATACTGGATTTTAGGTCAGAATATCTTTTGTTTTTCCCGTGCGCGGTAGATCTGAAATTACCATACCAAGATGTGAAACTTGTTTCTTCCTTCTCTTACACCCTTTGAATACCAGATTGGCCGGTTTAACCTCACAGATAAAATGATGACCCGGTAGATACCATTAGTCCCATGTTGAACCGCCAATGCATTACAGTGTTCCATTGCCAGACTCCGGTTTACCAATATGCTAGTATCCTCATACCGCTGTATAATTGTCCACTTTAAATCTTAAACCGGTAATACTCATGTTGCAGATTTTCCTTGTCATGGCTAAACAAGTTTATGAGTGCAATTGGGCTCCCTCTCGAGTAACCGAGGAGCAATTAAACAACCTTGTTAAGACGGGCGCCCTAGCCAAGAAAGATGTCATTCACTGGAGGGTCCCTGGCCCGGAAAATCCTCCTACACCCAAGGATGGAGAAGTAGTCGTGTTTGCTGATCATCTCGCACGAGGTTTTAGCCCTCCCGGTTCAAAAAAATTCCGAGATGTGCTAGCCAATTTTCAGCTGCGCCCTCAAGACATTGGTCCCAACTCTGTTACCAATATCTGCCACTTCCAAGTATTCTGTGAAGCTTATCTGCAAGAGGAACCTACGGTCGAATTGTTTAGAGATTTCTTTCATTTAAACCGTCGCACCGAGTTCTCAGATGGACCCAATACGGAACTGGGCGGGATGGCGGTTCAAAAGAGAAAAGAAGTCACCTTCCCCCATCCCAAACTCCACAGTCACCCCAAAGAGTGGAACCGAACTTGGTTTTACTTCATGGATACCTCTCCATCTGATGAAAACCCCCTGCCGGGTTACCACCCCGAACGCCTGAGCAACACACACTCGTTTCCTCAGAGGCTGACAGCAAGAGAACGGGCCAACTATGCTCCCCAACTTTCGAAGCTTAGAGCCTTCATGGCGAACGGTTTGACGGGAGTTGAGCTTGTTCGTTGCTGGATAAGCTGGAGCATTCTGCCCTTAAGTCGGCGCCCCGGTTTGATGTGTGAGTACACGGGGAGTTTGAAGGATGCTCAGCGGCACATTGACATTCAGCTTACAAATGACGAAGTTACTGAGGCTGTAAAGAAAATACTGAACGAACCGGAGGCCGTCTGTGCCCAAACCGGGCTACTCCCTTTCTGCACCTTCAATAAACCACCAGTTGTAAGAATCATATAATCCTTTATATCTGAATTTGCTTCTATCCAAATATTCTCTGAAAGTATGATTATTTTTCTGACAGGGTGATGATCCGTTCTGGAACAAAAAACCATCACAAGATAAACCGGCAAAACTGCAAGACAAACCGGTCAAGCCAGTTCGTCCAAAGACCAAGGTTGTCAAGAAACCTGCCAAGAGAAGGACCACTGCATCCTCCGATCTGCCAGCTAATGACAATGTGCGTAATCCGGAATCAGAGGTAGAACTTGACTCTCTTGGCTTATTTTTCATACATCTCATTGACAATGATTATTATCAGGATGACGCTGAAGGCAGTCATGCCGAGGACATAGAGGTAACTATTCTTTCGTCCGATTCAGATCCTCTGCCAACATAAAAAATCTTTCAAGCAAACCGGAAAATAAAATTTTCTCACCCTCTTGCTTATTTGGATCCAAACTTTCTTTTTAAGACGCAGCAGCACGAAGCTCGCCGTACAACCCGGCACAGCGGCCAGGTAGTTACCTCCGCCGGTTTACCGAACAGTCCGGTTCGGAAACGCCGATCAGAGGTCTCTTATCCCTTTGATACTTCATGCCCAAAAGCAGGCTGTTTTCGCCAGCCTCTTAACCCGTCTGATTCAAATTATCAGGGTACTTCTCACTCATCCTCTGGCGAGTCTTCGGCCACACAGCTTCCACCTCTCAAAATAGTTCCTGGGTGAGTTATGCACATGTCCTTATTCCTGATATGTTACCTTTTCATACTGTACTGATCCTTATGTCTTATCTTTTCGCAGCGCCAAGCCAAGACCCAGCAAGAAGCTCGGTTGAACAAACCGGCTGATGAAAATGTAGCTGCTGAACCGGAAACAACTCCAGATCTGGAAGGAACCGATGCTGACGCCATGCTTCATGATCCGGCGCTTCAAGACCATGATTTCCTTGCTGAACAAGTGCAAGTTGATACTACAAGTCATGCAGACCAACCAACCAGCCCTGTCCGAACTGGTGACAAACCGGTCAGTCCATCGAAGGACACTGATAAATCGCCAACTCCGGCAAGAGCTGCGGATGAACAAGATGATGATGTTATGATTACTGGCACTGGCCACTCCACTCCAGGCAACCCTGTAGCTTTGTCAAAGCATACTGCCAAGGATGATCTCTCTGCTATCGGCAAAGGCAAATGGAATGCCGATTTATCAAGCTTCGCCAACTTCAATGTTCAAGATATTCACTTTGGCTTCTTGAACTGTCTGTATACCAGTCGCGACTATGAAGCTAGTTTGGTAAACTTGATGAAGGAACGATATGAGGTAACTACTGTTTTTCTCCTTTGTCCAATTTCAGTTCATCGGCTCATAGTAGCTCCCAAGTGACGGTTTATGATACCAATCTAAACCGGGACTTTTGTCATAACCTAACCTTGCCTATTTAGCCTCCAGGGACCGGATTACCTTATTAAGATGAACCGGTTCCTTATAATTTGCCATACTTCTCTTTCGCCTGTATAGTCCCCAAGGGCCGGTTTAACTTGATAAAGATGAACCGTGACCGCAGAAGAATTACCATATCAACAGCTTTTTGAGCAAACACACATTAGCCCCCAAGTGCCAAGCTTAATACTTGTATTGTGTTTGGGACTTGTAAATTTTTTTGAGTAAACACAAATATGCATTAGCCCCCAAGTACTAAGGGCATAACTTGTTATGTGCTTGGTACTTCAAATATGTGCTGTCAACTCATTATGTATATGCCTCTTTACAGGCGGAGCTGAGCAAGAAGGACCGCCAAACCGCCGATCTGCAGGAGAACATCAAAACCCAGCAATCTGAAGCCTCCAAAGCAAAGGAAGAGTTGACCCGCACTCTAGGTGATATGGAGAAACTGAAAGAGGGCTTCAACAAAGAGCGGGCGGATTGGGAGATTGAAAAAGCCGCTTTGATAAAAAGGGCTGAAAACACAGAAGCCGCTCTTAAACCGGTGGTTGACGAGCTGACTGGTGTAAAGCGGCAAGTGCATCCTATGACCTCTGCTGTGTTTGGTAAGCATCCTACCTTTATGCTTTCAACATATCCTCTCATGCGTTGCCGGTTTACAGATGTTTGTAATGATACAGGAACCCGTATTAGCCATCTGGGCTCAGATGTGCAGAAGAAGTTGAAGGCTGCCTACACGCTAATAGAGCAACTTTATACCGGCGCACAACGGATTATCTGCACCGCTTCGCACAATAAGCCACCCCCGATGTTGATCAAGGATACCTTAGACAGGCTATCTATGATGCCTGACCGGATGGAAGAGCTGAAGAGGTCTGCTGCAAGGGCTGGCGCTCTGACCGCGCTAACCCGGGCAAAAGCATGGGTGCCTGATCTTGATCCGACGGACGTGGCTAAGGGCTACCCAAGCTTGAAAGAGGATGGATCAGAATTTTGCACTGAAGATCTCCGTGCCATAAACCGGGAAGTACGTCCACTGGCTTGTCAACTTGCTGAAGAAGCTGATCTTTCACATTATCAGGCGAGTTATGATATTAACAACAAGCGGGTTGCTGCACCAGCTCTTGAAACTCAAAGGCTGATCCCTCCAATCCGTAAGCACACTTATGCCCCTGATATTGAACCGTCCACTCTTATAAGCGACGAAGCTGTGTTCCAAGCTTTGACTGGGATCGACTGGACAACTGTTGACTTCCAGCCGCTGGGTAGGGACAAAGAAGAAGAGCCGGTGCAAGATGACCCGCAGCCATCAGGTCAAGCTGCTCAGTGATCATAACCCGGTGGCCGGTTTATCCTTCCATACTGTAATGTTTATTGAGAAACTATTATTCCTTTGAGTACTGAAACGCCTTGTAATAGGCTAGTTAAAACACTTGGTCTGTTATGCCTTCGTGCATATTTATCTGCAACTGATGCGTGTTAATCCGCCATGCTTTGAGATATGATGTTCATAATCCATAGCTTTTTTATTCCAATTGTTCCTGCAGATAAAAAGCTTAAAAATGCCCTGGCGGTTTACCACCGGGCGGGTCATGATACCCAACTTATATAAATGACCAAGTTTTATAACAAAGGTTGTAAATGATAACCAAGTATGGAAATATATGATACCTGCCACCTTTAGGCATAGTGTTGGCTGACCAACCTTGTAAAGAAGGTAATAACCTTAATCTGGAGTAAAACATCTCCTGCTATATAATGTCGGTTTACAAAAAAAAACCGTTCCGGGTTGTGAAAAAACACCGGCTTATTCCATACTGGTGACTATGAGTCAAAACCAGACCGGGCTGATAGTCTCCGGATTATAACTTGGTCATGTACTGACAACTTGTAGTTGACAGCCCAACCGGGTTAAGAAACACTAGTTTAAAAACATCACAAATCTTAGCAAAAGAAAAATAAACTTAGCAAAAGGCAAATAAAACTGTTGTAATCGAGGCTTTTCACGGGCTGCCAGGCCCCAAATTTTCTCAAGAGGTGTTGCTATGGTTCGGGTTCGACCAAGCCCCCAAATGATGCTGTGGCATTACGCCGATCAAAAGGCATTGCTATGGTCCGGGTTCGACCAAGCCCCCAAGTGATTATGTGGCTTTACGCCGATCAAGAGGCGTAGTCATGGTTCAGGTTCGACCATGCTCCCAAGTGATGCTGTGGCATTACGCCGATCAAGAGGCGTGGCTATGGTTCGGATACGACCAAGCCCCCAAGTGATTCTGTGGCTTTACGCCGATCAAGAGGCGTAGTCATGGTTCGGGTTCGACCATGCTCCCAAGTGATGCTGTGGCATTACGCCGATCAAGAGGTGTAGCTATGGTTCGAATACGACCAAGCCCCCAAGTGATCTGATATCAAGCTTTTAAGAAGCTAAATCAAGGGGTAAACCGGACGCCGCTTTGTAAGGTCCATGTAACCACACGTGATGTAAGAAAACAATAGATACCCTGCTTTAGCCGAGGTTCCAGTTTATTATATTGATCATAATATATACAATGTCATAATATGTACATAAGCAGAGCCTGTAGCTCAAGTATAGTAGGGCCGAAGATGAGCAATATTCCACGGCCTGTTGGTCTCCTCCTCCGATTTACGTGAGTCTTTGCGTTCTCGAACATCGATTAGGTAGTACGACCCATTGTGCAAATCCTTGCTGACCACAAAAGGCCCTTCCCAAGGGGGAGATAGCTTGTGCATATCCGTCTGATCCTGGATGAGTTGAAGCACCAAATCTCCTTCTTGAAAGGTTCTCGTTCTAACCCGGTGGCTATGATAACGACGCAGATCTTGTTGATAAATCGCCGAATGGGCTGCCGCCATGTCACGCTCCTCATCTAACAGGTCAAGAGCTTCCTGTCGTGCCTTCTCATTATCCGTTTCAACATATGCTGATACACGAGGCGAGTCATGACGGATGTCACTAGGAAGAACCGCTTCCGCTCCATAAACCATGAAGAACGGTGTGTAGCCTGTTGATCTGTTGGGTGTGGTATTGATGCTCCCTAATACTGAAGGTAACTCCTCAACCCAACAACCCGGCGTCCGTTGCAAAGGAACCATAAGCCGGGGTTTTATGCCTCTCAAGATCTCTTGATTGGCCCTCTCCGCTTGACCATTGGACTGGGGGTGAGCCACTGATGATACGTCAAGCCGGATGTGCTCACATTGACAGAACTCCTTCATGGCACCCTTTGACAGATTGGTACCATTGTCTGTTATAATGCTGTGTGGAAAGCCAAACCGGAAGATCACCTTTTTGATGAATTGAACTGCCGTGGCTGCATCACACTTACTAACTGGCTCTGCCTCCACCCATTTGGTGAACTTATCAACTGCCACCAAAAGGTGGGTCTTCTTATCCTTGGACCTCTTGAAAGGCCAAACCATATCCAGCCCCCAAGTTGCAAATGGCCAGGTGATTGGAATCATCCTCAATACTTGAGCTGGTACATGAACACGCCGTGAGAATTTTTGACAGCCATCACATCTTTTAACCAAGTCCTCGGCATCAGCATGAGCTGTCAACCAATAAAAACCATGCCGAAACACCTTGGCCACCAAAGATTTTGAACCGGCGTGGTGCCCACAATCTCCTTCGTGGATCTCACGGAAAATTTCACGGCCTTCCTCAGGAGACACACAACGTTGAAACACCCCTGTCACACTGCAATGATGTAACTCTCCATTGATAATAGTCATGGACTTGGACCGCCGGGTTATCTGTCTGGCCAAAGTTTCATCCTCTGGTAACTCGCCCCGGTTTATATACACCAGATACTGAACCGTCCAATCCGGGATAATACGTAGAGCTGCCACCAACTGAGCCTCCGGATCAGGAACAACCAAATCCTCTTCACCATGGAGCTTGATGGACGGATTATGCAAAACGTCCAGGAAAACATTAGGTGGAACCGGTTTACGTTGGGAACCCAGGCGGCTTAAAGCGTCTGCCGCTTCATTCTTCCGCCGGTCCACATGATCCACCTGATAACCTTTGAAATGACCTGCAACAATATCCACCTCACGACGATATGCTGCCATCAGAGGGTCCTTGGAATCCCAAGTGCCAGACACTTGTTGAGCTACCAGATCCGAGTCACCGAAGCATTTAACTCGGCTGAGATTCATCTCCTTAGCCATCCGTAGACCATGGAGTAAGGCCTCATATTCAGCTGCATTATTAGTGCAAGGGAACATCAAACGGAGAACATAACAAAACTTATCACCTCGTGGGGAAGTTAACACGACTCCAGCCCCCGAGCCCTCCAATTGCCTGGACCCATCAAAATGAGTAGTCCAATAAGTGTGATGTGGCTTCTCTTCTGGCGGTTGTAATTCTGTCCAATCATTGATGAAATCTACAAGTGCCTGAGATTTGATCGCCGTTCGGGGTATGTATTTCAACCCGTGAGGCCCGAGCTCGATAGCCCACTTAGCAATCCGACTAGTTGCTTCCCTGTTCTGGATTATATCCCCCAAAGGAGCAGAACTGACCACCTTGATGGGATGACCTTGGAAATAATGCTTAAGCTTCCGGCTTGCCATGAAAACCCCATACACCAATTTTTGCCAATGCGGGTACCTCTGCTTGGACTCAATAAGTACCTCACTGATATAGTAAACCGGCCGCTGAACCGGATATTCCTTTCCTGCCTCCTTGCGCTCCACCACAATAGCTACACTAACAGCCCGAGCATTAGCTGCCACATATAGCAACAATGGTTCTTTGTCCACTAGAGTAGCGAGAATCGGCGGATTAGCCAGCTGCCGTTTTAAATCCTCAAATGCTTCATTAGCAGCGTCACTCAAGACGAAGTTATCCGTTTTCTTCAGCATCTGATACAAAGGGATGGCCTTCTCGCCAAGGCGACTGAGAAACCGGCTCAACGCGGCAATCCGGCCTGCCAGGCGTTGAACATCATTGATACACTTTGGTTTAGCCAAGGAGGTGATGGCCTTGATCTTTTCTGGATTAGCTTCAATGCCCCTGTTAGACACCAAAAAACCCCAAGAGCTTTCTTGCAGGTACACCAAAGACACACTTGGCCGGGTTAAGCATCATTTTATAAACCCGCAGGTTATCAAAGGTTTCCTTTAAGTCATCAATCAATGTCTCCTTCTTCCTTGATTTTACCACAATATCATCCACATAGGCGTGAACATTGCGGCCGATCTGTTTATGAAGACAATTCTGCACACACCGTTGATAAGTTGCCTGGGCACTCTTGAGCCCAAAGGGCATAGACACATAGCAGAAGGCTCCAAAGGGAGTTATGCAGGCTGTCTTCTCCTGGTCCTTAACTGCCATTTTGATCTAATGATAACCAGAATATGCATCCAAAAAGCTCAAACGCTCGCAACCCGCCGTAGCATCAATAATTTGATCAATACGAGGGAGGGTAAAAGGATCTGCTGGACAAGCTTTGTTAAGGTCTGTGTAGTCCACACACATACGCCAAGTGCCGTTCTTTTTAAGGACCAGCACCGGATTAGCCAACCATTCAGGATGGAATACTTCAACAATAAATCCAGCCGCCAAGAGCCTGGCTACTTCTTCTTCGATATTGCGTCTTTCTTCATTGAACCGGTGGAGAAACTGCTTGACCGGTTTATACTTGGGATCAACATTGAGAGTGTGCTCAGCGAGTTCTCTCGGTACACCTGGCATGTCAGAAGGCTTTCCTATTTCGGATCCAAGTTAGCGCCGATGCTAAACTGCTTGGATGAATCGCCAGGCACGAAGTCAATAAGCTTAGTCTCATCAGCCGATTTAAACTTCAGGGCCGGGTCATGCTCCGTAGTTGGTTTATTCAACAAAGTCATATCTACCGGATCAACATTGTCTTTATAAAACTTCAACTCCTCTATTGCACAAACCAACTCAGCATAAGCCGCATCACCTTCTTCACACTCCAGAGCAATCTTGCGGCTTCCATGCACGGTTATAGTTCCCTTGTGACCCGGCATCTTGAGCTGTAGATAGATATAACAAGGCCGTGCCATAAACTTGGCATAAGCTGGCCGTCCAAATAGGGCATGATACGGGCTTCTGATTTTCACCACTTCAAAGGTCAAGGTTTTTGATCTCGAGTCATGCTCATCTCCAAAAGCCACCTCCAGGGCTATCTTACCAACAGGATATGCCGACTTACCAGGCACCACACCATGGAACACCGTCTTGGATGGTTTAAGATTTTTATCTGTTAGCCCCATGCGACGGAAAGTTTCATAATAAAGGATATTGATACTACTCCTGTAACACCCCGGATGTAACTTTCCATATTTGTAACTCCAACTCTTGCCATTTTCGGCTATGTGTTATGATATTCCCTCCGTGGTCGGGTTTTGTCTTTCGTTTTGCTTTTTGTTCATGTCATGCATTTCATATCATGTCATCATGTGCATTGCATTTGCATACGTGTTCGTCTCATGCATCCAAGCATTTTCCCCGTTGTCCGTTTTGCAATTCGGCGCTCCCATCTCCTCCAGTGCACCCTCTTGTTTTCTTTTGTGAGCGGGTGTCAAACATTCTCGGAATGGACCGAGGCTTGTCAAGTGGCCCTAGTATACCACCGGTAGACCACCGGTCAAGTTTCGTTCCATTTGGAGGTCGTTTGGTACTCCAACGGTTAACCGGGTAACCGCAGATGCCTTCTGTGTGTTCCAGCAAAACCCCCTCTCTAAACAGCCCAAAACCCACAAAACTCTCTTCCATGCTCTAGGTCGTTCGATCACAATCGTGTGGGCGAAAACCGCACCTCATTTGGACTCTCCTAGCTCCCTCTACCTATAAAACTCCTTCCCCCTCCGAATTTTTCCACAGATCAAACCCTAACCTCCGTCCCTCCGCGCGCCGGACGTGTCCGCCCGCGCCGGACGGAACCGCGCCGCCGGCCGCAACCAGTCTATGCACGCCACGTGGCGCCCGCCGCCGCCCGTACCGCGCCGGCCCGCCAGGCCCGCCTTGGGCCCGCGAGCCCGAGCCGCCGGCGCCCGCATCTGCGCCCCGCGCCGCCACCTCGCCGCGCCGCCGCCATGCCCCGCCGCCGTCGCCTCGCCGCGCCGCCGCTGTGCCTCGCCGCCGCCTCGCCGTCGCCTCCACGCGCCCCTCCGCCGCCGTCTCGCCGTCGCCTCCGCGCGTCCCTCCGCCGGAGCCCGCGCCGCCCCTCTCCTCCGTCGTCGCGCCGCCGCAGTCCTCGCCGGCCCCGAGGCCCCGCCGCCTCTCCCTCACCGGCAGCAACTCCGGCGGCCGGAGCCCTGAACCCTAGCCGGCCCGATCGGATCTAGATACGGTTGACTTTTCCCGAACCCCCGAATTTCTTCCAAGTCATTTATTTTTCTCAGCATATGCCCATGTGCATAGCATCATAACTCTCTGCATATAGCTCCGTTTCACGCGTGTAATATATTGAAATGTACATCTCGTGATGCTCTACATTTTGTTCAATTGCACCATGTTCATTAGAGTCCATCTTGAGGCCCAAATCTCTGGTGCAAGAGTGCTAGTTGCTGTTATCTGCTGGTTCTTAGCAGAACTTGGAGATTTGTTATTTTTGTATCATTTAATCTATCCATCTTATGGGCATGAGCTCCACATGTGTTTTGTTGTATGCCATGCCATCTTTCCAAGGGTGTATGCCATGTATTTTTGTGATCTCTGTGGTGACTTGAACAAGCATGCAAACTAGGCTCCGTAATGTTTCTGATTTCAGGGACAGTGATTTCTCTAAGTCTTTGTCTGCTGTTATTTTGTTGCCATGTAAACTTGATGCTACAGAGAGATCCATGAATATTTTGGAGATGTTCAGTAAGAATGTTTTGTATATATTGTTGTAATTGATCCATTCCTTCCCTTGTTTGCAATTATGGAGTGCCATAGCATGACTCAATATTGCTCTAGTTTTGCTATAAAATATTTCTGGCAGATTCTTAACTTGATATGCAATTTTGCCAAGCTTGTTGTAGTTGATCCATACATGCTATGTATTTGCTCTTGCCATGGGTAGCTTCATAAACATGCCATCTTGTTGTAGGTATGCTAGTTTTGTCATGCATTGCTTTGTGGTGAGTCCATCAAGCTCACCAAGATGTCTTCATATTATTGTTTCTGCCATGCTCTGTTTTCTGCTGAGTCTGAAACCTGTTAACGAAAATTGCTATGTTTAGATGGTTGCCATCATATCTTCTGGTCCTTTTTGGCTTATGGTCAGTAAGGGACTTCTGTCATATGCATTTAGTAGAATACTTCCATGTCTTGTTTTGCCATGTTAAGTTCCTGTAGCATGTTGTTTTCGTGCTCTGAACATTGCTACCTGATGCTGTTTCAGGCATGTCCAGTAATTTCACCAAGTCTGTGAACCTGTTGTCTTTTGCACTTTTGCCATGCTTGTTTGAGCTTGTTATGTTGTGATCTAGCCATAGCTCAGTGTTCATCTTTTGTCAAGCATCTCCTGTAGATTACTTCCATATGAGTTTTTGCTACTTTGGAGTGCTGTAGCATTGTTACTTGTTGCATTTTAAGTGCTATCGTGCTGTTAATCGCAGATTCGTGTCATTCTTGTTTTGCTTGCCATTTGCAAACCGTGCATCCGTTTCCGGTGATCTTTATATCGATTTCAACCGAAATCATCTCATCTTTCCAGTGGCATGCTTGGTTTGCCAAGTTACTTCCTTGTTCATCATTTTCCTTCCGGAGCACGCATATGCATCGCATATCATATCTCGCATATCATACATGTTTTGCATCATGTTGCTTGGGCATTTCTCGTGATTGATTGTGGTTCCATTGCTTGTGCTCTTGTCTTGGGTAGAGCCGGGAGACGAGTTCGTGAACGAGGAACCTGTTGAGTACGCTTACGAGGATCAAGCTCTCGACAACTCTGAGAACCTTGCAGGCAAGATGACCACCCCTCGAAATCACTTCTATCTTTGCTTTGCTAGTTGTTCGCTCTATTGCCATGCTGCGCTACCTACCACTTGCTATATCATGTCTCCCATATTTCCATGTCAGCCTCTAACCATCCTTTCCTAGCAAACCGTTGTTTGGCTAAGTTACCGCTTTTGCTCAGCCCTTCTTATAGCGTTGCTAGTTGCAGGTGAAGTTGAAGTTTGTTCCATGTCGGAACATGGATATGTTGGGATATCACAATATCTCTTATTTAATTAATGCATCTATATAAAGGGTGGAAGGCTCGGCCTTATGCCTGGTGTTTTGTTCCACTCTTGTCGCCCTAGTTTCTGTCATACCGGTATTATGTTCCTTGAGTTTGCGTTCCTTACGCGGTTGGGTGATTTATGGGACCCCTTGACAGTTCGCCTTGAATAAAACTCCTCCAGCAAGGCCCAAACTTGGTTTTACCATTTGCCACCTAAGCCTTTTCCCCCGGGTTTTCGCGAGCCCGAGGGTCATCTTTATTTAAACCCCCGGGCCAGTGTTCCTCTGAGTGCTGGTCCAAACTAGAGCCACTTGCAGCGCCACCTTGGGGAAACTCGAGGATTGGTTTTAGCTGTACGTAGTGTTCATCCGGTGTGCCTTGAGAACGAGATATGTGCAGCTCCTATCGGGATTTGTCGGCACATTCGGGCGGCTTTGCTGGTCTTGGTTTACCATTGTCGAAATGTCTTGTAAACCGGGATTCCGAGACTGATCGGGTCTTTTCCGGAGAAGGTTTATCCTTCGTTGACCGTGAGAGCTTATGATGGGCTAAGTTGGGACACCCCTGCAGGGTATTATCTTTCAAAAATCGTGCCCGCGGTTATGAGGTAGATGGGAATTTGTTAATGTCCGGTTGTAGAGAACTTGTCACTTGACCCAGTTTAAAATACATCAACTGTGTGTGTAGCCGTGATGGTCTCTTCTCGGCGGAGTCCGGGAAGTGAACACGGCTTGAGTTATGAATGACGTAAGTAGGAGTTCAGGATCACTTCTTGGTCATTTCTAGATGACGATCGTTCCGTTGCTTCTCTTCTCGCTCTCTTTTGCGTATGTTAGCCACCATATATGCTTATTGCCTGCTGCAGCTCCACCTCATTACACCACCCTTTCTATAAGCTTAAATAGTCTTGATCTCGCGGGTGTGAGATTGCTGAGTCCTCGTGACTCACAGATTCTACCAAAATAGTTGCAGGTGCCGACGATGCCAGTGCAGATGATGGGATCGATCTCAAGTGGGAGTTCGATGACGAACGTGGTCGTTACTATGTGTCTTTTCCTGATGATCAGTAGTGGAGCCCAGTTGGGACGATCGGGGATCTAGCATTTGGGGTTATCTTATTTTCATTTGGATCTTGACCGTAGACAGTCTATGTGTGTATTTTGGATGATGTATGAATTACATTTATGTATTGTGTGAAGTGGCGATTGTAAGCCAACTCCTTATCCCATTCTTGTTCATTACATGGGATTGTGTGAAGATGACCCTTCTTGCGACAAAACCACAATGCGGTTATGCCTCTAAGTCGTGCCTCGACACGTGGGAGATATAGCCACATCGTGGGCGTTACAAGTTGGTAATCAGAGCCATCCCCGACTTAGGAGCCCCCTGCTTGATCGAATCGCTGGCGTTGTTGAGTCTAGAACAAAAATGTTTTGAGTCTTAGGATTATATATATCGGAGGGTAGGATTCTTTTTACTCCTGAGTCCCTTCGTCGCTCTGGTGAGGTCTCCTGACGTAGAAGTTTTGACTCTTCTCTCCTCAAATTTCACTAAATTTTTTTTAGGATCATGCGGGTATCTTGGAATCGTTCCGATGGTTTTGTGACGAGAACATTGTTCTTGGTGCCTCCTGACATTTAGGGGTTGTGGCAGTGTCCCGGGGAGTTGAGCTCCGAGGTGTTGTCGTCACAATTTTATCGTTGCAGTTCTGGAATACCTGAGTTTCGCCGACATCAAAATCTCTTTTATGCAGTTGTTGGTGAGATCACCTCGACGCCACCCAGTACTGGGGCGGGAGTTCGGGATTATTTCCATAACTCGTATAAAGGATGTTTTTCGAAGGTTGAGGTACACGATTTCCGAAGGTTTCTTGGTTATGTGTTGACGGATGGATACAGCTGGATCTAGGGATTGCTAGTTTGGGTGATATATTTTGTGTCCCCTGTATCCCCAACACCAGATTGCATAACCAGAAAGTTTTGGGAGTTTATAAGTGGGAATTCAAGTAGCTCTTAGGATATCTTTCTGACAGACGCATGATATGAGATTGGGGTTCGACGTCTAGTGGTCCGCTTGTACACGGTTGGTTTTACAGTGGTCTCGTAGTGTCTTAAAGAGTCCTTGGCTATGCCGACTCGGGGACGCTTCGTATGTCATGTGCACAGCCTTGTACATGATGGTGCTGTACGATTGAGCCCATGTGGGCCCCACCACGAAAACTTCGGACAAAATCTCTATCATATGTTTGTTCTGGCTTATTCTGCAAGCCAATACTTTGTTTTGTTTTGAATTGTGGTATTCGAGTTGCTTCGAAGTCAAATGTCGATTCCATATCTTTTTCAAGTGGCTTCTCAACTTATGGAAGTGTGATGATTTACTATGGAATTCATTCGTTCATCCTCGTTCGAATGTTTTTTGTGAAGACTATATGTTGCAATTTCTACCCGTTGATTCTACTTATCTATTTGTCTATCAACATGCTAACGGATGTCACCCTCTTCAGGATGGCTCCGCCAACGCGTTAGAATCCGGATCGCAATGAAGGGAGTCAAGCGAACCCTCCGCCACCACCTCCGCCTCCGGAGGCATGGAAAGCTATCATGGCAGCCACCAACACCAATGCTCAGATGATTCTGCAACTCTTGCAAGAACGCACCCAAGGGCAAGGCAATCAAGGTCAAGGCAACAATCAGCGTCACTTCGCTACACTCAACCAGTTTCTCGCAAATCAGCCCAAGTCTTTCAGCTACTGTGCCGAGGCCACGGATGCCGATGATTGGCTCGTGGACATCAACAAGCATTTTGAATGTAGCAATGTCAGGCCTGAGGACTATGTCAAGTTCGCTTCTTTTCAGCTCAAGGACCAAGCTGCTGATTGGTTTCAGCAATACAAAGATTTCAGAGGAGCTCGTGTGATCACTTGGACTGACTTCTGTCGGGACTTCAAAGCGCACCACATTCCACAAAGTGTTGTTGAGAGCAAGCATGAGGAGTTCCGCAATCTCAAGCAAGGCAACATGTCAGTGTATCAATTCAACATCCAGTTTCAGAAACTTGCTCGCTTCGCTAAACAAGACGTTCCTGATGAAAAGAGCATGATCTGTCACTTCAGAGGTGACCTTAGAGAGGATCTGCAGTTAGCTCTCGTTCTTGTTGAGCCTACTCAGTTTGATCAATTCTATAATATGGCACTGAAGCAAGAGGCTGCTCAGCTCAAGTATGAGGCTTCTAAGAAGAGAGTCAGAGACGCAGTTCAGTCTTCTTCTTCCTCACTTGTGGCAGCTAAGCAACAGAAGTTCTGGTTGCCTCCTCCTCCTCCGTTTCGTCAGCCTTACCAGCAGAAGAACAAAGGTGGCCATGGTTCTTCCAACTCTTCCAACTCGGGCTATCAGAACAAGTCTGAGAATCAAGCTCCAAAGTCCAATGCTCCTTATCACCGTCCACTCTCAGAGGTGACTTGCAACAAGTGTCAGCAGAAAGGTCACTATGCTAACAAGTGTTTCAACCAAAGGCGTCTTCCGCCTCCTCCTCCTGTCAGATCTTCCAGCAATGCAGTGGTCAAGCATAATCCAAAGTCTGCAAAGGTGAACATGATGAATGCAGCTCAAGCGGACGAATCTACTGATGTGATAATGGGTAATCTTCCTGTTAATGATATTCCTGCAAAAGTTCTTTTTGATACTGGTGCATCGCTTTCTTTCATTTCAAGACCTTTTGTTGCCAAGCATGAGTTTGTGACGGAAAAGATTCCTGTCCCGTTGAAGGTTGTGTCTCCGGGCAAGCAAATGACATCTAATAATTGTGTCCCGGATGTTTCCATCAAGATGGGGAACTATAAATTTCTGTCTAAACCAGTTGTTCTTGGTGACTCGGATATTGATCTTATTCTCGGGATGGACTGGCTTTCTAAGCACGAGGCTCAACTTGATTGTGCTGTCAGGGAAATTCAATTGACACACTCTTCTGAGGATGTGATCATTTATGCCGCTCGTGATGAAACCATTCGGTTATTTTCTCTCAATGAGAAGGGCGAATTGAATGCCATCTCTCAGATTCCAGTCGTTTGTGAGTATCAAGATGTCTTTCCAGAAGAGCTTCCGGGTATGCCTCCTCACCGGCCAGTTGAGTTCGTTATCGATCTTGAGCCAGGAACTGAACCCGTTTGCAAGCGTCCATACAAGCTTGGACCCAACGAGCTGAAGGAATTGAAGAAACAGCTCGATGAACAAGAGCGTCTGGGTTTGATCAGACCGAGTTCATCTCCATGGGGTTGTGGTGTTATTTTTGTAAAGAAGAAGGATGGCACGGACCGACTTTGTGTCGACTACCGTCCATTGAACAAGAGGACAATCAAGAACAAGTATCCACTTCCCAACATCAATGAGCTGTTCGAGCAACTCAAAGGTGCTAAAGTATTCTCCAAGCTTGACCTTCGTATGGGTTATCATCAGATTCGCATTCGTGAAGAAGATATTCCCAAGACAGCATTCAGAACAAGTTTTGGTTCTTATGAATATACTGTCGTGTCTTTCGGCCTTGTCAATACTCCTCCAGTATTCTCTCGGATGATGAATTTCATCTTCAACCCCTATACCAATGAATTCGTTCTGGTGTATCTCGATGATATCTTGGTCTTCTCCAAGAATAAGAAGGATCATGCCAAACATTTGCGATTGGTGCTCGACAAGCTCAGAGAGTATCAATTCTATGCTAAGTTTTCAAAATGTGAGTTTTGGCTTGATGAAGTTCTTTTCCTTGGTCACATCATCTCTGCCAAGGGCATCGCTGTTAACCCCGAGAAGGTGTCCGCAATTGTGAATTGGGAACCTCCTCAGAATGTCAAGCAGCTCCGCAGTTTTCTTGGTCTTGCAAGCTATTGCCGAAGATTCGTTGAGAATTTCTCTAAGATTGCAAAGCCTCTTTCCAACCTCCTCCAGAAGCATGTGAAGTATGTCTGGTCTCCTGAGTGTGACGTTGCTTTCAACACTCTCAAAGAGAAACTCGTCACAGCTCCTGTCTTGACTCCTGATGAATCCAAACCATTTGAAGTTTTCTGTGATGCTTCTCTCCAAGGTCTCGGTGCAGTGTTAATGCAAGAGAAGAAAGTTGTGGCATATACCTCTCGTCAGTTGAAGCCAAATGAGAAGAACTACCCCACTCACGATCTTGAGTTGGCGGCAGTTGTCCATGCATTGATAACATGGAGACATCTCTTGTTGGGAAGACAAGTGGACATTTTCACCGATCACAAGAGTCTCAAGTACATCTTCACTCAGCCTAACCTCAACCTCAGGCAGACTCGATGGGTCAAAATGATTCAAGAGTACAATCCGAGTATTGAATATACTCCAGGCAAAGCCAATGTCATTGCAGATGCTTTAAGCAGGAAGGCTTATTGCAACAGCTTAATTCTCAAGCCATTCCAACCGGATCTGTCGTGGAATTGTCACGGCAGATGTCCTCAAGCTAGGACTTAGTCGTGGAGCCATCACTGCTAGGAAGCTTGAAGGGGTTAACGGGGCAAGGAACACGAGGGTTTATACTGGTTCGGCCCCTTACGGTGAAGGTAAAAGCCTACGTCCAGTTGAGGTGGTATTGATTAGGGTTTCGATGACCAGGGAGCTTAACTGCTATGCCTGGCTCTCGATGAGATCTTTCTTGTCCCTAAACCGCTGCCGGGTCGTCCCTTTATATAGAGAGGTTGACGCCCCGCAGCTCTCAGAGTCCCGGCCGGCTCATAAGAGTGTCCGGCTCGGACTCTCAACTATCCTTGCCTTATACTACAAGTTCTACCATAATGATAATTGTAACTACGGACCTTAAGCCATATCCGGGTCTTAAGCCCATCTTTGGCCCACTGTCTTCAAGCTTGGCGCCGGGCTTCTGGAGATGACCATTATGAGTAACCCGGCCCCTCCTGGCGGGTGACTCTAAGGTCTATATCCTCAACATTAGGCCCCAGATTGATTTGAGCCGGCTCATGTCAATCTTCAATTCTTTCGACAGAAAATCTCCGGCTTATAATTGCATGGATGCCATAACCCGGCGTGACGTCATCCTCGGGACTCCGGGTAA
This sequence comes from Aegilops tauschii subsp. strangulata, assembly GCF_002575655.3. Taxonomy (NCBI): domain Eukaryota; kingdom Viridiplantae; phylum Streptophyta; class Magnoliopsida; order Poales; family Poaceae; genus Aegilops; species Aegilops tauschii. Next base: position 338,112,575 of record NC_053037.3, read on the forward strand.
TCCGCCGTGACGTCATCTTCCATTAAGTCCATTTTTTACTCCACCATGTCCGCAACGGATCTTTATCTTTACTGCCATCCCAAGAATCGAGGCGCTTTATGGTGAGATAACCGCGCCGTGGCCTCCTCGTTTCTCGCGCCCACTTATGAGCTCGCCCTTATAAGTAGCCCGGCCCGACGAGCCTTCGGCCACCCGTCTTCCTCCTCGCGCCACTGCTCCTTCGCTCGAGCTCCGTCGCCGTCGCCACCGTGAGTCTTCTCGTCCTCACCGACTCCGGCCGCTGCATCGACCTGTTGCGTCCAGAGAGAACGGCGGCGATCCCCGTGACTCACCAGCTCCCGTAAGTCTTCGCCACTCCGTAGAGTAGATCCACATTAGGTTTCCGCAGTTCTTCCCGTGTTCTTCACCGTTCTTCGCGGGCCTTCGGTAGATTTGATTTTTACCACCCCTTTTGATCTTAGACTGGTATAGAACCACCGCGGTAGCTGTTTGGCACTCATTTCAAATACAAGTAGACCTCTTTTGACTGCATAAAGGCCCCGTTCGGGCCCAAGAACTTCCCTCGCGTCTGTTTTTAGGTCTAGAAACTTTCCTTTTAGCCGACCGTTTGATCCAAATTATTTACTGCAATGTGTGAAAACTGTTTTCACCACACTTAGTAAAAAACTGCACCCGTTGAGTCATGGCGGTTTACATTTCCGGTTTAAAGAAACCACGCGCCGTAGGACCTTCCGGCTCAAAGGAGGCCATGCGCCATAAAAATTTCCGGCTTATCTGTGACAAGGTCGTAGACAATCGAATTACTTCTTAACACCCCCAGCGGCTTAGATAACCCAATGCAATTAGATATATGTCATTAGGCCCCTCCATAAGCCGCCATTTTAATACTGAACTGTAAATTTCCTCCGGCTTATAATTAAACCGGGCATGTTTCCTTTTATCATAGGCTTCCGACTTTCACCATGCCTCCCAAAGCTCCTAAAGCACCCATCACTTGCAATTGGATGAGGTCCAACGTCACCGATGAGACCTTAACGGATTTCATGAAGTCAGGTTACCTGCCCAAAAAGGACGTCATGTCCTACCGTGCCCCCGACCCATCAGAGGAGAGACCACAGCCGAGGGACGGGGAAGTGGTAGTTTTTGCGGATCATATGAGTCGGGGCTTCGCACCGCCCGGCTCAAAGTTCTTCAGAGATGTGCTGAATTTCTTCGACCTGCGGCCTCAAGACATAGGACCCAACTCGGTGTCAAATATATGCAATTTCCAAGTGTTCTGTGAGGTCTACCTCGGAGAAGAACCCAGCCTGCTGCTCTTCAGAGAGCTCTTCTACCTGAACCGTCAGAACGAGTGCGCCAACGGGCCAAGATTGGAACTTGGTGGCATCTCCATCCAGCGACGGAGGGACTGCCTTTTCCCTTATGCCGAGCCGCCAAGCCACCCGAAAGACTGGAACCAGACGTGGTTCTATTGCCAAGACACGTCGCCGGCTGATGAGAGCCCGCTGCCCGGCTTCCGCCCTTCCCGTCTGGAACCAACTCACCCTCTGTCTGACAAGTTAACTCAGGCGGAACGCCAACCTCTGCTCCCCACCATCAACAAGATCAAGGCTCTCCTGGGCAATGGTCTCAACGGAATTGATCTGGTCCGGGTCTGGATCTCGTGGCGGGTGATCCCATTGAGCCGCCGCCCCGGCTTAATGTGTGAATACACAGGCCGGAAAGATGACCCTCTACGACATAGCCGCAACGACCTCCCTGAAGACGTTGCCGAGGACATGACCAAGGCTCTCTTGAACGAGAGCTTGGCAGACTTCGGGAGGACCGGGTTAGCCTCCTTCTGCAAGACCAACCCAGCCCCAGCGGTAAGCCGCTGAACTGAACATCTTATCTTTTTCTATAGATAACCTTCATCTGAATCTTTAAGAAATCATCATTGTATTTTTCAGGCTGATGACAAATTTTGGAAGGTCAAATATGACCATGAGGCGGCCAAGAAGGCCAAGAAGGCTAAGAAAGCCGCCAAGAGAGCCGCTCCCCGCAAGAAGGGAACTAGACCTACTGCTTCAGAGCTGCTGCAATTAAGCGTCAGCTCCGAGTCAGAGGTAACCCCTGAACCTGTAATCTCTTGTTGTATTTGTTATTTTATTTCTGTCCGCCTTATCAATACCGTTCATCAACATGATGACACCGGAGCCAGTAACCCGGTGGTTGAAGAGGTAATGATACTTTCCTCCGACTCGGAGCCCTTGCCAAGGCTGAAAGTCCGAAGGGTAACCCGGAAAGTAAGATTTTCACATCCTTTAGCTTATCAAGATCCTCAATATCTTTTGAAGCAACAGATTCATGAGAGCCGGCGGCACACCCGGACCAACAAGGACGCCGACCTCTCTTCCGGTTTACCTGACGCGTCGAGGAAACGCCGGACCGAGGTGATCTCAAACTTGTACCCTTTTCATCCTTTGGCGGGTGTTATACGTCAACCGCTCAACTCTTCTGACTCAAATTATCAGGAAACTTCCCCCTCTTCTGGTGACTCTATGCAGTCGAACCTGTCGGCTTTCAAGACCGTGCCCGGGTAATGATGATCATCTCATGTTATACTTGTCTTTACTTACACTTTTGTGCTTAACCTTTTTGTCTTTTCAGTGCCCAGGCAAAACTCAGCAAAAGGGCGAAGAAGAACAAGCCGGTCGAAGAGCCGGACTTGCCTGAACCGGAGGTAGCCGCTCAAGAACCGCCAGCTGCCTCTGCTACTGAAGCCACTGCTCCGACCGACAAGCCAATAGCAGAAGCTTCTGCTAACCCGGAGGCCTCCAGCTCGGCTCAACCAGCAGATGACCCGGATGTGGTAATCACCCGGACGGAATTTGTTGAGCCGGGGAGACCTACTGCACTGGCCAAGTGCTCCGCCAAGGAGGAGTTGCTACAGCACCGCCGGGTTAATCTGGACCTCACCGACTACGCCAACCTGAACATCGGAGAGATCGTCTCCGGCTATGTCAACCAAGTGCACAAGAGCCGGGACCTAGAGATTGCCATGGTGAACCAGATTCAGCAGAAGTCTGAGGTATCACTCTTCTTTCTTTTTACTTACTGCATAGTTATCTTGTTATTCTTACCATGCTCTAGCCCCCAAGTCTACTACTTATGATAGAATATGTTGTAGACTTAAATTCCGGCTTACTCATTTGAACCGGTAACTTGTAAATAGAAACGTTCGATATGCATTAGCCCCCAAGTGCCAAGTGTCTTTGCTTGGAAAGTGCTTGGGACTTTTAAAATTGCATAGTAACTGTTCATCCTATGACCCGGAAATTATGCAGGCTGCTGGCAAGAAGTTTGAAGCTGACATCTCCGATCTCAAGACCCGCCTGAAGACACAAGAAACTGAGACCCGGAAAGCCAATGCCAAATTTGTGTCCAGTATTGCTGCGCAAGAAAAGCTGAAGACGGAGTTTGACGCTGAACGGAAGGCTTGGGCTGAAGAAAAGGCTACTCTGGTGAACCGGGTTGAACAGGCGGAGAAGGCTCTGACAGAGAAGACCGCCAAACTCTCCAGCTTGAAGCGCCAAGTGTCCCAGATGGTTGCCGCGATCTTCGGTAAGTCATTCCACCGGCTTTCGTCCAGTTCATAATTTTTATGCCTCGTAACCCATCATTACCGGCGGCTTATCCTACTCTGCTAAACAGGTCCCAGAAGCGCCAACCTCAACCAAAGTGTGGTAACCAAGATGAAGGCCGTGTACACCCTGGTGGAGCAACTCTACACCGGGTCACAACGCGCCTTGGCCGTGGTGGCCCTATCCAATGAGGTGCCGACTCATCTGGCGGAAGTTCTTCGCCGGCTTGCCGTTCTTCCCCAACGTGTCCAAGAGCTGCGGCGGGCCTCTGCAAGAGCCGGAGCTATCGCCGCTCTGAGCCGGGCCAAGGCGTTCCTTCCAGAGTTAGACCCGGCGGACATTGCCCTCGGCTATCCTAGTTTGAAGGAAGACGGCACACCTTTCGACCAAAGGGACTTTGCAGCCTGCGTGAAGATCGTGCGCCCGGTGGCCACCCTCATTGGAAACGACACAGATCTGACCAAGTACCAGCCGGGTTACAATGCAGAAAATCAGAGGATCCCTACTCCGCGTTATGAAGCTATCAGCTTAGTCCCGCCAGCTCGTAAGCACACCTTCGCCCCAGAGATTGACCCGGCTGGGTTAATTGACGAGGAAGCTCAATTTGAAGCTCTGAGCGGCATTGACTGGAAGTCGTCAACTTTCCAGGTCTTGGGAACAGCTGGAGGAGAGGAGAGGGATGAGCCGGAGACTTCAACTCAGCAAGCATCGTAACTCTGCAGGCGGCTTATTAAACAATGCTTCACCCTTTTGGACTCGATGAGTCTTGTAATAGAGTAGGACCAACACTTTAACTTTGTCGTGCCATCGTGCACGCGTTGAATGCTGAATTCCATTTAAGTTGTCTCCTTTATACCTCTCCGGGTCATAATTGATCATTCATTTTCCTTAATCTCAAATAGTTGCCTTTAACTATCCTGCATAGAAAGACAAATCACAAGTCTCTAGGCGGCTTACCGCACTGAGAATCGTAGTTTTAGATATATAACCCGGAAGATGAATCAAAAAAGACTGGTCCTCAATTATGTATTTGATATACCCGTAATAACACACTTACCGGCCAGCAAGCACACTGCCGGCTTATATAACCCGGGTAATAAGGTTGGTACCTCAATTCCGGTTTACCAGTATTAAGAACGCCGATTGTATTCGATGAGTACTGTAAATCAAAGTTTAAGCCGGCAAAGTGAGACCCGCCTTGCATACTTGAAATAATCAGAAGAACTTGCTATAAACCAGAAAAACTTAGAGGCTTCCGGTTCGAATACGACCAGAGACCCATCCCAAAGGGGTTATGCTAAGATTCGAATGCGATCATATAGCCCCCAGTGGGTGTGGCGATGCCAATCAAGAGGGTACCGACAGTTGTGTTCTCTTTGGTTCGAATACGACCCATGTTTGAACAGGAAGCCCCCAAATGATCTTAAGAATTGTTTAACGACGCTGATTCGAATACGATCCACGTCGGTTCCCAAAGGGGTTAAACTATGATTCAAATATGATCAAAGAAAACTCCCCAATGAGCTCGGCACTTTGCCAATCAAATGGGTATCGACAGCTATGTTCTCTTTGGTTCGAATACGACCTATGTTTGAACAGGAAGCCCCCAAGTGACTATATTGTGTATGGCTAGATTCGAATACGATCATAAGCCGGATCCTCCTTCAAGTTATCACATGATCTTGTAATGAAGACAACACATTTATCTTTGGAGGAGAAAAAGGACAGAGGTCCTGCTTTATTGCTTATTATAATATATACATGGCTTAGAGAAATATGTACATTATGAGAGCCGGTGGCTCAAGTGTAATAAGGCCGAAGCTGAGCTATGTTCCACGGCCGACGGGTCTCTTCCTCCGACTTACGTGAATCTTTGTGCTCCCGAATGTCAATGAGGTAATATGACCCGTTGTGCAAATTCTTGCTAACCACAAAGGGCCCTTCCCAAGGCGGGGATAGCTTGTGCGCATCTGTTTGATCTTGGATGAGCCGGAGCACCAGATCGCCTTCCTGGAAGACCCGGGATTTAACCCGGCGACTATGATAACGGCGCAGGTCCTGTTGGTAAATCGCTGAGCGAGCTGCTGCCACATCACGTTGTTCGTCCAACAAGTCAAGAGCATCTTGGCGCGCCTGTTCATTATCCACCTCAACATAAGCCGCCACTCGAGGCGAGTCATGACGGATGTCACAGGGAAGGACTGCTTCCGCTCCATAAACCATGAAGAAAGGCGTGAAACCTGTAGACCTGTTAGGAGTAGTGTTGATGCTCCACAACACGGAGGGTAACTCCTCCACCCAACAACCCGGCGTCCGTTGTAAAGGGACCAAAAGCCGGGGTTTGATGCCTTTCAGAATCTTCTGATTAGCCCTCTCAGCTTGACCATTGGATTGAGGGTGAGCCACTGATGAGACATCAAGCCTAATATGCTCCCGTTGACAAAACTCCTCCATGGCGCCTTTGGATAGATTCGTACCATTGTCAGTTATAATGCTGTGTGGGAAGCCAAAACGAAAGATCACCTTTTTCATAAACTGAACTGCCGTGGCTGCATCACACTTGCTAACTGGCTCCGTTTCAACCCACTTGGTAAATTTGTCAACTGCCACCAAGAGGTGGGTCTTCTTATCCTTGGACCTTTTAAAAGGCCCAACCATATCAAGCCCCCAGACCGCAAAGGGCCAAGTAATTGGGATCATCCTCAGCTCCTGAGCCGGCACATGAGCCCGTCGCGAGAACCTTTGGCAACCGTCACATTTGCTGACCAAGTCCTCCGCATCAGCATGAGCCGTCAGCCAATAAAAACCATGACGAAAAGCCTTGGCCACAAGAGACTTTGAGCCGGCGTGATGGCCACAATCCCCTTCATGAATCTCACGCAAGATCTCTTGACCTTCCTCAGGGGAGACACAACGCTGGAACGCTCCCGTAACACTGCGGCGATGCAGCTCACCATTAATAACAATCATTGACTTAGACCGCCGGGTTATTTGTCTGGCCAAAGTTTCATCCTCAGGCAAATCTCCCCGGGTCATGTAAGCCAGATAAGGCACTGTCCAGTCCGGGATGATGTGGAGAGCCGCCACCAACTGTGCCTCCGGGTCAGGGACAGCCAAGTCTTCCTCTGTAGGCAGCTTGACAGAAGGGTTATGCAAGACATCCAGGAAAGTATTAGGCGGCACCGGTTTTCGCTGAGAGCCCAGCCGGCGTAAAGCATCAGCCGCCTCATTCTTCCTGCGATCAATGTGCTCTACTTGGTAACCCTGAAAGTGTCCAGCAATGGCATCAACTTCACGGAGGTAAGCCGCCATAAGAGGGTCCTTGGAATCCCACTTGCCCGATACTTGTTGAGCCACCAAGTCTGAGTCGCCGAAGCACCTTACCCGGCTCAAGCTCATCTCCTTAGCCATCCGAAGACCGTGGAGCAAGGCCTCGTACTCAGCTGCATTGTTGGTGCAAGGAAACATCAATTGTAGCACATAATGGAACTTGTCACCTTTAGGGGAAGCCAATACGACTCCAGCCCCCGAGCCCTCCAATTGCCTGGACCCATCGAAGTGAATAGTCCAATAAGTGTTATCCGGTTTTTGTTCGGGCACTTGTAGCTCTGTCCAATCATTGATGAAATCCACCAAGGCCTGAGACTTAACAGCAGTGCGTGGCACGTACTTCAGACCATGAGGTCCGAGCTCTATGGCCCACTTAGCCACTCTCCCTGTGGCCTCTCTGTTTTGAATGATATCCCCAAGGGGGGCAGAACTGACCACAGTGATGGGGTGACCCTGAAAATAATGCTTAAGTTTCCGGCTTGCCATGAACACACCATAAACAAGCTTCTGCCAATGCGGATACCGCTGCTTGGACTCAATGAGTACTTCGCTGACATAATAAACCGGCCGCTGAACTGGATGCTCCTTACCCTCTTCCTTGCGCTCCACCACCACGGCCACACTAACGGCTCATGTGTTAGCAGCCACATACAGTAATAAAGGCTCCTTGTCAACCGGAGCGGCAAGGACTGGGGGCTCGGCCAGCTGCCTCTTCAAATCCTCAAAAGCAGTATTAGCTGCATCATTCCAGACAAAGTCATCAGTTTTCTTCATCAATTGATATAATGGCATGGCCTTCTCCCCCAAACGGCTTATAAACGGCTTAAAGCAGCAATACGACCCGCCAAGCGCTGGACGTCGTTTATGCACGCCGGCTTAGCCAGAGAGGTGATTGCCTTGATCTTCTCCGGGTTAGCTTCAATACCTCTGTTAGAAACCAAGAAACCCAAGAGCTTGCCTGCAGGAACACCAAAAACACATTTGGCCGGGTTAAGCATCACCTTGTAGACCCGTAGGTTATCAAAGGTTTCCCTCAGATCATCTATCAAGGTTTCCTCCTTCCTGGATTTAACCACAATATCATCCACATAAGCATGAACATTGCGCCCAATCTGGTTATGAAGACAGTTCTGCACGCAACGCTGGTAAGTCGCCTGTGCACTCTTGAGTCCGAAGGGCATAGACACATAGCAGAAGGCTCCAAAGGGAGTGATGAACGCCGTCTTCTCCTGGTCCTTAACTGCCATCTTAATCTGTTGATATCCAGAGTAAGCATCCAAGAAACTTAAACGCTCACAACCCGCCGTAGCATCAATGATTTGATCAATACGGGGAAGGGCAAAAGGATCAGCCGGACACGCTTTGTTCAAGTCCGTGTAGTCCACACACATCCGCCAGGTTCCGTTCTTCTTGAGCATGAGCACCGGGTTAGCTAACCACTCTGGGTGAAAGACTTCAATGATAAACCCGGCCGCCAAGAGCCGGGCCACCTCTTCACCAATAGCTTTCCGCCTCTCTTCATTAAACCGCCGAAGGAATTGCCTGACCGGCTTAAATTTCGGATCAACATTGAGAGTGTGCTCAGCGAGTTCTCTAGGTACACCTGGCATGTCAGAAGGCTTCCATGCAAAAATGTCCCTATTCTCACGGATGAACTAGATGAGCGCGCTTTCCTATTTTGGATCCAGATTGGCACTGATGCTAAACTGCTGAGATGAATCACCTGGAACGAAATCAACAAGTTTAGTCTCATCAGCCGACTTAAATTTCATTGTCGGCTCATGCTCCGTAGTCGGTTTTTTCAGAGAGGTCATATCTGTTGGGTCAACATTGTCCTTGTAAAACTTCAACTCTTCCGTTGCGCAAACAGATTCTGCATAAGCCGCATCGCCTTCCTCACACTCCAAGGCTACCTTCCGGCTGCCATGAACCGTAATGGTCCCATTATGACCCGGCATCTTGAGCTGTAAATACACGTAACACGGCCGTGCCATGAACTTGGCGTAAGCCGGCCGCCCAAAAATGGCATGATACGGACTTCTTATCTTGACCACCTCAAAGGTCAATTTTTCCACCCTGTAATTGTGCTCGTCTCCAAAGGCCACTTCCAATTCGATCTTGCCGACTGGGTAAGCCGACTTACCAGGTACCACACCGTGGAAAATAGTGTTTGACTGGCTGAGGTTCTTATCAATCAACCCCATACGACGAAAAGTCTCATAATAGAGGATGTTGATGCTGCTGCCTCCGTCCATGAGCACTTTAGTGAACTTATATCCTCCCACCTGAGGAGCCACCACCAAGGCCAAGTGACCCGGATTATCCACCCAGGGAGGGTGATCCTCCCTACTCCACACTATAGGCTGCTCAGACCATCGTAAATAGCGTGGAACCGCCGGCTCAACAGCATTCACAGCCCTCTTATGAAGCTTCTGATCTCGCTTACACAGACTGGTGGTGAATACATGATACTGTCCACCACTGAGCTGCTTTGGATTGGTCTGATAACCCCCCTGCTGCTGTTGATGACCCTGGCCAGACTGCTGATTAAAGCCCCCTTGACCGTTCTGAGGATTAGCATTTGAACCGCCGCCCGGGCCATGAAAACCGCCGGCGCCTGAGCCACCGCCCGGGCCATTGTTGCCGTTAAAGGCGTTGGAATTTTTGAAGGCCTTCATGATTGCACAATCCTTCCATAGATGAGTAGCTGGCTTCTCTCTAGAGCCATGCCTTGGACAAGGCTCATTCAACAGTTGCTCCAGCGTCGGGCCTGACCCGCCGGCTCGGGGAGGGGGCCTCCCCTTGCGTCGCTGGTTATTACCCTGGGAGCTGGCATTGGCTACGAACTCTAGGCTACCGTCGGCCTTGCGCTTGCCACCTCCTTGGTTCCCCGGGTTATGCTGAGGACCCTTGCCATTGCCGTTCTTCTTTCCCTTCCCTGTCCTTTCATCATCTGAAGCGGGGTCCTTGGTACTATCAGAATCGGCGTACTTGACGAGAGCCGCCATCAGTGTACCCATATCACTGCAGTCGCGCTTAAGCCGCCCGAGTTTCATCTTCAGGGGCATGAAACGACAATTCTGTTCTAACATTAAGACTGCAGAGCCGGCATCCATCTTATCAGATGAATGTATTATCTCCTTAACCCGGCGAACCCAATGTGTCGTAGACTCACCCTCCTGCTGCTTACAGTTAGTCAAATCCACAATTGACATAGACTGCCTACAGGTATCCTTGAAATTTTGGATGAACTGGGCTTTCAGCTCAGCCCAAGACCCGATGGAATTCGGTGGTAGCCCCTTCAACCAAGTGCGGGCAGTCCCATCTAACATCATGGTGAAGTACTTGGCCATTGCTGCTTCACTGACTTCCAGCAGTTCCATGGCCATCTCGTAACTCTCGATCCAGGCTGCGGGTTGTAAGTCAGCTGTGTAATTAGGCACCTTCCTAGGGCCTTTGAAGTACTTGGGTAGATGCTCATTACGGAGAGCCAGCACCAAGCAAGGGACACCTCCAGTCCTGGTAGGGATACCCACGTCGACGGAAGCCGTCGGATAAGCCGGGGGAGTCTGGTAAGCCGTCAACTGAGGCACCTGCTCCGCCTCTTGCCGGGCTCTGTCTTGGTCTGCTGCGTGAAAGGCTCCGTTATAAGCCGGGCCATGGCCAGGGGGCGGGTCATGGCGTCGGACGTTACTTGAGCCGGTCGCTGAGACCATGTGTCTGCTGTAGCTCGGGCTCCGGCCTGGACGAGGGGTCGAGTGGATCCTGTCCCGGCTGTAAGAGTACGCCTCTTGCTGCGCCAGTGCTGTCTGAAGGAGTTCCCTGACCCGGCGGGTTTCAATAGCCGTCGAGAGTCGCCGTCAATTGGGAGGGCCGCCAGCCGCGCTGCTGCGGCGACCATGTTCTCCAGCGGGTTAGCATAATGACCCGGTGGTATTGGCACGTATTGAGGCGGGGCAGGGTTCACCCGGGGAGGCCCCATCACTTGTGGCTGAACAGGGGGCCCAGACCCGGGCACTATGATCCCTGGCGGGTTACTAGACCTGCACCTGGCGTGTTGAAGAGGTTTCGTGGATCGTAAACCGGAGGGAGTCGAGATTGGGCCTTTTGATGCCTCCTTCTCATGACCTCATTGGACGCGTTCTGATCCATCGTGAGCCGGAAGGACTGTGCCTGAATCAACTGAGTTTGGGCGTCGAGGGCCGCCCTCTCCGTAGCCATCCTGATCCCTTCCGCTGCCAGATCCTCTTTGGCTTTCACTAGATCTAATTTTAACTGCGCCACCTCCGCGTCATGCTGAGCTTGATCCGTCGGGTCAACCGCGGCGGTCAACAGGGCCGTCATCTTGTCCGTGAGATCCATCAGCACCTGAGCCGGTGAGGGCACCGAGCTTCCTGCCCCAGCAGCAGGGTTCTGAACAGGCTGCGCACCGGCCATGAAAATTCCGACCCGACTCGGCGGCTCAAACGCGTCCGGAATACTGTCACCATCAGAACAACCCATGAGCCTACCATCTTGAAGTTGATACAACGAGTTTGACTCATCTGTGGACGACTCGCCGTCAGAGCCGGCGGCCGTCTCATCCCCGGATCCAGATCTATCAGAGCGCCCTCCATGGACACATCCCACAAAGGCATGCCTCAAGGTAGGCTGGGCCCGGGCAGGTCGTGCGCGCTGAGCCGTCTCGATGAGATCGGCGCAGAGATCCGGCTCAAGGCCCGGCTCACCAATCTTACCAATGAAAACATGAATTCCGCCGAAGGGGACCCGGTACCCGTACTCAATTGAGCCGGCGTCGGGGCCCCAGTTTGCATCGTCGATGTAGAGCTTGCCGCGATGACTCTTGGTCATCCGGCCCACATCGTATCCCTTGAGCCCTTCGAAGCTGCCCTTCAAGAACTCGAATCCACCGTGCGCTGGCCCCACGGTGGGCGCCAACTATCGTGGAATTGTCACGGCAGATGTCCTCAAGCTAGGACTTAGTCGTGGAGCCATCGCCGCTAGGAATCTTGAAGGGGTTAACGGGACAAGGAACACGAGGGTTTATACTGGTTCGGCCCCTTACGGTGAAGGTAAAAGCCTACGTCCAGTTGAGGTGGTATTGATTAGGGTTTCGATGACCAGGGAGCTTAACTGCTATGCCTGGCTCTCGATGAGATCTTTCTTGTCCCTAAACCGCTGCCGGGTCGTCCCTTTATATAGAGAGGTTGACGCCCCGCAGCTCTCAGAGTCCCGGCCGGCTCATAAGAGTGTCCGGCTCGGACTCTCAACTATCCTTGCCTTATACTACAAGTTCTACCATAATGATAATTGTAACTACGGACCTTAAGCCATATCCGGGTCTTAAGCCCATCTTTGGCCCACTGTCTTCAAGCTTGGCGCCGGGCTTCTGGCGATGACCATTATGAGTAACCCGGCCCCTCCTGGCGGGTGACTCTAAGGTCTATATCCTCAACAGGATCTTTGTGAAGCTTTCCGCAAGCTGAATCTCCAAGTTATTCCTCAAGGCTTTCTTGCCAACCTCGTAGTCTCTCCTACTTTCGAAGATCAGATTCGTGAGGCACAACCTCTTGATGCCATGGTGAAGAAGGTGAAACGTGGTATCGACAGGGGTCTTTCCAAATACAAGTGCTATCGCATTGATGACAGAGACACTTTATTCTTCGAGGACCGGATTGTGGTTCCTAAAGGTGATCTAAGGAAAGTCATTATGAACGAGGCGCACAATTCTATTCTTTCCATTCATCCTGGAAGTACGAAGATGTACCATGACCTCAAGCAGTCGTATTGGTGGACTCGAATGAAGCGAGAAATTGCTCAATTCGTGAATGAATGTGATGTCTGTCGAAGGGTGAAAGAAGAACACCAACGACCAGCTGGTCTCCTTCAACCTCTTGCTATCCCAGAATGGAAGTTTGATCATATCGAAATGGACTTCGTGACTGGATTTCCAAAGTCCAAGCGTGGAAATGATGCTATCTTCGTTGTCATCGACAAGCTTTCTAAAGTGGCTCATTTCCTTCCAATCAAAGAATCCATCACAACAGCTCAGTTGGCAGAGCTATACACCTCCAGAATTGTCTCCTTGCACGGCATTCCACAATTGATTTCTTCAGATCGTGGAAGCATCTTCACCTCTAAGTTCTGGGACTCCTTCCAGAAGGCCATGGGCACCAACATTCGCTTCAGCACAGCTTTCCATCCTCAAACTAGTGGCCAAGTCGAGCGAGTTAATCAAATTCTTGAAGATATGCTCAGGGCTTGTGTCATTTCCTTTGGCATGAAATGGGAAGATTGTCTTCCATATGCTGAGTTCTCCTACAACAACAGTTTCCAAGCAAGTTCGGGCAAGGCCCCATTCGAGATTCTCTATGGCAGAAAGTGTCGTACTCCTCTCAATTGGTCAGATACTGGTGAACGCCAACTTCTTGGCAATGACTTAATCACAGAAGCTGAAGAAATGTGTAAAGTCATCCGTGATAATCTCAAAGCCGCGCAATCGCGCCAGAAGAGTTACTATGATAGTAAGCACCGTGATGTGGCTTTCGAGATCGGAGACCATGTCTACCTCCGCGTCTCTCCAATGAAAGGCACTCGTCGCTTCGGTATCAAAGGGAAGCTTGCCCCTAGATACGTGGGTCCTTTCAAGATCATTGGCAAAAGAGGCGACCTCGCCTATCAACTTGAGCTTCCCTCCAACTTCGCGAACGTGCACGATGTGTTCCACGCGTCACAGCTCCGCAAGTGCTTCAAGACGCCTGAGCGCACTATCAACTTCGAAGAGATTGACCTCCAAGAAGATCTGTCTTATCATGAGCACCCCGTTGCTATTCTTGAGGAAACTGAGCGCAAGACTCGCAACAAGTCAATCAAATTCCTGAAAGTGAAGTGGTCGCACCATTCCGACCGGGAAGCCACCTGGTAACGCGAGGACCATCTCCGTTCCGAATATCCAGAGTTCTTTCAGTCCTAGATCTCGGGACGAGATCCTCTCGTGGTGGTGGAGTGTTGTAACACCCCGGATGTAACTTTCCATATTTGTAACTCCAACTCTTGCCATTTTCGGCTATGTGTTATGATATTCCATCCGTGGTCGGGTTTTGTCTTTTGTTTTGCTTTTTGTTCATCTCATGCATTTCATATCATGTCATCATGTGCATTGCATTTGCATACGTGTTCGTCTCATGCATCCGAGCATTTTCCCCGTTGTCCGTTTTGCAATCCAGCGCTCCCATCTCCTCCGGTGCACCCCTCTTGTTTTCTTTCGTGAGCGGGTGTCAAACATTCTCGGAATGGATCGAGGCTTGTCAAGTGGCCCTAGTATACCACCGGTAGACCACCGGTCAAGTTTCGTTCCATTTGGAGGTCGTTTGGTACTCCAATGGTTAACCGGGTAACCGCAGATGCCTTTTGTGTGTTCCAGCAAAACCCCCCTCTCTAAACAGCCCAAAACCCACCAAACTCTCTTCCATGCTCTAGGTCGTTCGATCACGATCATGTGGGCGAAAACCGCACCCCACTTGGACTCTCCTAGCTCCCTCTACCTATAAAACTCCTTCCCCCTCCGAATTTTTCCACAGATCAAACCCTAACCTCCGTCCCTCCGCGCGCCGGACGGAACCGCGCCGCCGGCCGCAGCCAGTCTACGCACGCCATGTGGCGCCCGCCACCGCCCGTACCGCGTCGGCCGGACAGGCCCGCCGTGGGCCCGCGAGCCCGAGCCGCCGGCGCCCGCATCTGCGCCCCGCGCCGCCGCCTCGCCTCCCTCCTCGCCGCGCCGCCGCCGTGCCCCGCCGCCGTTGCCTCGCCGCGCCGCCGCCGTGCCTCGCCGTCGCCTCCACGCGCCCCTCCGCCGCCGTCTCGCCGTCGCCTCCGCGCGTCCCTCCGCCGGAGCCCGCGCCGCCCCTCTCCTCCGTCGTCGCGCCGCCGCAGTCCTCGCCGGCCCCGAGGCCCCGCCGCCTCTCCCTCACCGGCAGCAACTCCGGCGGCCGGAGCCCTGAACCCTAGCCGGCCCGATCGGATCTAGATACGGTTGACTTTTCCCGAACCCCCGAATTTCTTCCAAGTCATTTATTTTTCTCAGCATATGCCCATGTGCATAGCATCATAACTCTCTGCATATAGCTCCGTTTCACGCGTGTAATATATTGAAATGTTCATCTCGTGATGCTCTACATTTTATTCAATTGCACCATGTTCATTAGAGTCCATCTTGAGGCCCAAATCTCTGGTGCAAGAGTGCTAGTTGCTGTTATCTGCTGGTTCTTAGCAGAACTTGGAGATTTGTTATTTTTGTATCATTTAATCTATACATCTTATGGGCATGAGCTCCACATGTGTTTTGTTGTATGCCATGCCATCTTTCCAAGGGTGTATGCCATGTATTTTTGTGATCTCTGTGGTGACTTGAACAAGCATGCAAACTAGGCTCCGTAATGTTTCTGATTTCAGGGACAGTGATTTCTCTAAGTCTTTGTCTGCTGTTATTTTGTTGCCATGTAAACTTGATGCTACAGAGAGATCCATGAATATTTTGGAGATGTTCAGTAAGAATGTTTTGTATATATTGTTGTAATTGATCCATTCCTTCCCTTGTTTGCAATTATGGAGTGCCATAGCATGACTCAATATTGCTCTAGTTTTGCTATAAAATATTTCTGGCAGATTCTTAACTTGATATGCAATTTTGCCAAGCTTGTTGTAGTTGATCCATACATGCTATGTATTTGCTCTTGCCATGGATAGCTTCATAAACATGCCATCTTGTTGTAGGTATGCTAGTTTTGTCATGCATTGCTTTGTGGTGAGTCCATCAAGCTCACCAAGATGTCTTCATATTATTGTTTCTGCCATGCTCTGTTTTCTGCTGAGTCTGAAACCTGTTAACGAAAATTGCTATGTTTAGATGGTTGCCATCATATCTTCTGGTCCTTTTTGGCTTATGGTCAGTAAGGGACTTTTGTCATATGCATTTAGTAGAATACTTCCATGCCTTGTTTTGCCATGTTAAGTTCCTGTAGCATGTTGTTTTCGTGCTCTGAACATTGCTACCTGATGCTATTTCAGGCATGTCCAGTAATTTCAGTCTGTGAACCTGTTGTCTTTTGCACTTTTGCCATGCTTGTTTGAGCTTGTTATGTTGTGATCTAGCCGTACCTCAGTGTTCATCTTTTGTCAAGCATCTCCTGTATATTACTGCCATATGCTTTGTTGCTACGTTGGAGTGCTGTAGCATTATTACTTGTTGCATTTTAAGTGCTATCGTGCTGTTAATCGCAGATTCGTGTCATTCTTGTTTTGCTTGCCATTTGCAAACCGTGCATCCGTTTCCGGTGATCTTTATATCGATTTCAACTGAAATCATCTCATCTTTCCAGTGGCATGCTTGGTTTGCCAAGTTACTACCTTGTTCATCATTTTTCTTCCGGAGCACGCATATGCATCGCATATCATATCTCGCATATCATACATGTTTTGCATCATGTTGCTTGGGCATTTCTCGTGATTGATTGTGGTTCCATTGCTTGTGTTCTTGTCTTGGGTAGAGCCGGGAGACGAGTTCGTGAACGAGGAACCTGTTGAGTATGCTTACGAGGATCAAGCTCTCGACAACTCTGAGAACCTTGCAGGCAAGATGACCACCCCTCGAAATCACTTCTATCTTTGCTTTGCTAGTTGTTCGCTCTATTGCCATGCTGCGCTACCTACCACTTGCTATATCATGTCTCCCATATTGCCATGTCAGCCTCTAACCATCCTTTCCTAGCAAACCGTTGTTTGGCTAAGTTACCGCTTTTGCTCAGCCCTTCTTATAGCGTTGCTAGTTGCAGGTGAAGTTGAAGTTTGTTCCATGTCGGAACATGGATATGTCGGGATATCACAATATCTCTTATTTAATTAATGCATCTATATATTTGGTAAAGGGTGGAAGGCTCGGCCTTATGCCTGGTGTTTTGTTCCACTCTTGTCGCCCTAATTTCTGTCATACCGGTATTATGTTCCTTGAGTTTGCGTTCCTTACGCGGTTGGGTGATTTATGGAACCCCTTGATAGTTCGCCTTGAATAAAACTCCTCCAGCAAGGCCCAACCTTGGTTTTATCATTTGCCACCTAAGCCTTTTCCCCCGGGTTTTCGCGAGCCCGAGGGTCATCTTTATTTAAACTCCCGGGCCAGTGTTCCTCTGAGTGCTGGTCCAAACTAGAGCCACTTGCAGCGACACCTTGGGGAAACTCGAGGATTGGTTTTAGCTGTACGTAGTGTTCATCCGGTGTGCCCTGAGAACGAGATATGTGCAGCTCCTATTGGGATTTGTCGGCACATTCAGGCGGCTTTGCTGGTCTTGTTTTACCATTGTCGAAATGTCTTGTAAACCGGGATTCCGAGACTGATCGGGTCTTTTCGGGAGAAGGTTTATCCTTCGTTGATCGTGAGAGCTTATGATGGGCTAAGTTGGGACACCCCTGCAGGGTATTATCTTTCGAAAGCCGTGCCCGCGGTTATGAGGCAGATGGGAATTTGTTAATGTCCGGTTGTAGAGAACTTGTCACTTGACCCAGTTTAAAATACATCAACTGTGTGTGTAGCCGTGATGGTCTCTTCTCGGCGGACTCCGGGAAGTGAACACGGTTTGAGTTATGAATGACGTAAGTAGGAGTTCAGGATCACTTCTTGGTCATTTCTAGATGACGACCGTTCCGTTGATTCTCTTCTCGCTCTCTTTTGCGTATGTTAGCCACGATATATGCTTATTGCCTGCTGCAGCTCCACCTCATTACACCACCCTTTCCTATAAGCTTAAATAATCTTGATCTCGCGGGTGTGAGATTGCTGAGTCCTCGTGACTCACAGATTCTACCAAAACAGTTGTAGGTGCCGACGATGCCAGTGCAGATGATGGGATCGATCTCAAGTGGGAGTTCGATGAGGAACGTGGTCGTTACTATGTGTCCTTTCCTGATGATCAGTAGTGGAGCCCAGTTTGTACGATCGGGGATCTAGCATTTGGGGCTATCTTATTTTCATTTGGATCTTGACCGTAGACGGTCTATGTGTGTATTTTGGATGATGTATGAATTACATTTATGTATTGTGTGAAGTGGCGATTGTAAGCCAACTCTTTATCCCATTCTTGTTCATTACATGGGATTGTGTGAAGATGACCCTTCTTGCGACAAAACCACAATGCGGTTATGCCTCTAAGTCGTGCCTCGACACGTGGGAGATATAGCCACATCGTGGGCGTTACAACTCCCTCCATCCATGAGTACCTTAGTGAACTTATAACCTCCCGCCTGAGGTGCCACCACCAGAGCCAGATGACCCGGATTGTCAACCCGGGGTGGATGATCGTCTCTACTCCACACAATGGGCTGCTCGGACCAGCGCAAAAAACGGGGCACCGCCGGTTCAATGGCATTCACCATCCTTTTATGAAGCTTCTGATCGCGCTTGTCCAAGCTAGTGGTGAAGACATGATACTGTCCGCTGTTCAACTGCTTCGGGTTGCTCCGGTAACCCGACTGCTGCTGCTGCTGATTGCCCTGATGATTATAGCCACCTTGGTTACCTTGATTATTTTGACTGTTATGTCCGCCCTGGTTGCCATGGAATCCCGAACCGGAATTTCCTCCGCCATAACCCGGCCCATGAGAGCCAGAGCCCGAGCCGCCTCCTGATCCATGATCATACCGGAAAGAGTCGGAATTTTTGAACTCTTGCATGATATAACAATCTTTCCAGAGGTGTGTAGATGGTTCCTCCTTTGTCCCATGCTTTGGACAGGGCTGGTTCAACAGATATGACAATCGGTCCGGATTAGGATTCGGCATCCCATTCCGCCGGGGCGGTTTACCCTTACACCGCTGGCCCTTGTCGTGCGTATTAGTGTTAGCCACAAAATCTAAACTGTGGTCTGCTTTACGCTTGCCGCCGTTTCCATGACCCGCCGGGTTGTGGTGCTGCCCTTGGTGTTGCCGCTCTTCTTTCCCTTCCCTGTCTTGTCATCGTCAGACTCGGGATCCTTGGTACTATCAGAATAGGCATACTTCACCAGTGCAGCCATAAGGGTTCCCATGTCATTACAATGACGTTTGAGCCGTCCCAACTTCAACTTCAAGGGCTAAAATCGGCAATTGCCTTCCAATGTTAAAACTGCGGTGTAAGCGTTGCTGCGGTCTGATGAATGCAAAATCTCCGAAATCCGGCGCACCCAATGGGTTGTTGACTCTCCTTCCTCCTGGACACAGGCAGCTAAGTCCACAATTGACATGGGCTGCTTGCACGTATCCTTGAAATTCTGAACAAACTAGGCTCTCAACTCGGACCATGACCTTATAGAATTAGCCGGTAAACTCTTTAGCCAAGTGCGGGTCGTTCCTTCTAACATCATGGTGAAGTACTTCGCACATGCCGCATCATCCACGTCCAGCATCTCCATGGCCATCTCATAGCTTTCAACCCATGTTTCAGGGGATAAATCAGCGGTGTAATTTGGTACCTTGCGCGGGCCCTTGAAATCTTTGGGCAGGCGCACATTCCGCAGCGCCGGGACAAGACATGGCACTCCCAAGGAACTAGAGGTAACTCCTGGTTCCACCAATGTGGTTGGACGAACCGGAGTGAGCTGACGGGCCTCGTGCTGCACTGCTAACTCGGCCTCTCTGCGTGCCCGGGCCCGATTCACCACATTCTGAGCATCACCGGCACCACCTGCCGGGTTATGGCCACGGGGCGGATCACAGTTCCGCGCATTGCTTGATACTGCCGGTTCATCCATACACCTGCTGTGACTCTGGCTTGGACGGGGAGTGGAATGAATCCGATCGCGACTATATGAATAAGCCTCCTGTTGAATCAGGGTTGTCTGAAGAAGCTCCTTAACCCGACGCGTCTCGACCGCCGCTGGAGAATCGCCTTCGATTGGGATGGCCGCCAGCCGTGAAGCGGCAGCGACAATGTTGTCCATTGGGTTAGAATAATGACCCGGTGGTATGGGGACATGAGGTACCACAACGTTGTTCTGACGAGGCGGATCCACCAAACGTGGCTGAACTGGCGCCCCTGCTCCGGGTGCCTCTGTCCGGTTTACCACCGGCGGATTACTGGTTCCTGCCCCTGGGGTGTTAAAGAGATTTCTAGCGTCGTAAACCGGCGGCAGGCGAGATCAGTGCCTCCTCTTCAGGACTTCATTCGACGCACTCTGATCCAGCATAATCCGGTAAGGCGCATCCAAGGTGGCCCGCTCCACGACTATCCTGGTATCCTCAACTGCTAAGTCGGCTTTTGCCTGGGTGATCTGATCTTTCACTTTCGCAACTTCCGCATTGTGTGCATCCTGATCCGCCGGGTTAACCTCCGCCATCAGCGTTGCCAGCACATCAAACAAATCAGATAGAACCTGAGCTGGCGGTCGCACAGGGCCTCCTGCCCCAGCCGCCGCCGCCGCCGCTGACCCGGAAATCATCGCCGCTGCGGTTGAAGAGTGGAGCACTGGTTGCGTGCCGGTCATGAAGATCGCCACCCGGTTTGGCAGATCGAAGGGGTCCGGAATACTGTCGCCCTTGGAACAGCCCCCAATCCGGCCATCTTGTAACTGATACAACGATTCGGTTTCTCCAGCCGATGACTCGTTGCCGGAATAAACGACGGTCTCACCACCAGATCCCGATCTATCCTCAGATTCACCTCCATGGATAACTCCCACGAAGACACGCTTCATGATAGGCTTGACCCGGGCAGATCTCGCACGCTGAGCCATTTCGACGAGGTCGGCGCAGACGTCCGGCTCAGGGCCCGGTTCGCCGATCTTGCCAATGAAAACGTGTATGCCACCAAAGGGGACCCGGTACCCATACTCGATTGAGCCGGCCTCGGGGCCCCAGCCTGCATCGTCGATGTAGAGCTTGCCGCGACGACTCTTGGTCATCCGGCCCACATCATAACCCTTGAGTCCTTCGAAGCTGCCCTCCAAGAACTTGAAACCATCGTGTGATAGCCCCACGGTGGGCGCCAACTGTCGTGGTTTTCTCACGGCAGATGTCCAAGAGAAAGGACTTAGTCGTGGAGCCATCGCTACGGGTTAGCTTAAAGGGGTTAAAGCAGACAAGGGACGCAAAAGTGTTTTATACTAGTTCGGCCCCTTACGATGAAGGTAAAAGCCTACGTCTAGTTGTGATGGAATTGATGGGGTTTCGATGACCAGGGAGCCAATACACTTTGCATGGGTCTCAAGTTGTTGTTTGTTTTGTTTTCCCTGAACCGCCGCCGGGTCGTCCCCTTATATACATGGCTTGACACCTGTCGGTTTACAGACTCCGAGGCCGGCTCATAATCGTGTCTGGCTCGGTCTCTGCTACGCATATCTTACAATACAAGTTTACATCTCAATGTCGGTTTGTGTCTACATGCCTTAAACCGGCTTTGGGCCCTGGGCCTTTATGAAGCATCACCGTCTGTTTTCATGGGCTTCAGATACAGATGAACTATTTATGAAGTTAACCCGGCCTCTCCTGGCCGGTTTACGCCCAGTGGTAATATCCCCAATACCTCCCCTCATGCTCTCCTTAGTGCTCTACGTCCTCAGGTCCCGGCCCTCGAGCGAGCTCAGTCGCCGCTGGTATGCCAGGTCGCGATGCCGTGGTCAAGGCCAGGGGTGAGGGCTGGAGAGCCAGTAAGAGCTCCTGAGTCGCGATGCTCAAGAGCCCCCCTTTTAACGCGCACGCGAATTGCACGAGAGAAAAAGGGACTCGCGGTGCCGCCTACTATCCTTCCCTCAGGATCCCTGTGAGTAGGCACAAGAAGAAACATGGTTCGCCGTTATAGCTGTTAGCCTGCCGCTGGTTGCTCTGGGTGAGGTGAAGGCACTGAGGGCCTGGTGAGGTGACGTGCGTGGCGCGTGCCGCGAGCCTGAGCTCGACCACTCAGATTTGTCGGCGTGGCAGGGACGGACCCATGCACCAGCGCCGTGCCTGTGTGAAGGCCCCGGGGGAGGCGATGATCGAGCAGGTGATAGCTGCTAGCAGGTTAAGCATGAAGAGCGGATCAACTTGGATAAATGCAAGAAGATACACGCCACCGGGTCTGGCCCGAGCGGCTTAGGGATGATGTAGCCCGAGGGGCGCCCCCAGCAAGGTAAGCTAAAGACTTAAGCAAAAGGGATACATGCCACAGGGACGGACCCATGTGGCCTGGGAATAATGCAGCCCGAGGGGCGCTCCCAGCTTAAACGAACTTGGAAGATGTCACCTGGTTTTCTAGACGAAGTAGAGTTGGTGTAGCTGAAGCCGCGCGTTGAAGGAATGGCTCCTCATGAGCCACCGGGGCCCTGAGCTTCAGGAGGCTCTGGGGGTTCAGGAGGTTCCCTGAAGGCCGTCTCCATCTCCGCCAGGACTTGCCGCACGTTGCGTTGATAGGCCGACACCACGCTCGGCAAGCCGAAGGGCATGCAAACGTAGCTGTGTGGTGGGCCCTCGCAGCGGCCCACACGCGATGGCCAGAAGCGCTCCTGAGATGCGGCTCTGTTGAGCCCTGGGACGTCGACGCAGTCACTCAGCCCGGCATCCTCGCTTGGATGGGGAGCTGTGCCTTGTGAGCGGCTGTGGTCGCGCATGGCTCTTGCTTCTTGTAGTTCCTGGGTGGTCTTGGTGATGAACTCCTGGGTGGTGGGCACTCCTTGCCCTGTGCTCTCCTGAGGAAGGTGTGCCATGAGGCACGCTTTCAAGTGGTGCCCAAGCGCCTCCCCCGTGAGGTTGGCAAGGTCTGAGGCTCTCCAGAAGACAGCCGCCGAGCCCTGCCTGAGGAGGGCACTGGGTGCGCCTTCCTATGCGGTGGAGGGAGGCGCCCCTGGAGCGGGCGCTGATCCTGACGAGGCTCCTGCCGCGACGCCATCTTCTTGGGGTCCTGTGCGGCGCGGCAGCTTCTTCTTGGGGATGGTCTCCGGAGGGCCTTCACTTCTGCTGTCGGGGTTGTCGATTGCTGTGGCTTGAAAGCGCGCTCAAGGGAGCACACCGCATCCCTCTCTTCACACGGGACCGTGATGATTCCTCCGCTTCCTGGCATCTTGAGAACGTTGTAGCCGTGATGAGTGACTGCCATGAACTTGGCCAGGGCTGGATACCCAAGGATGGCATTGTACGGCAGGCGGATGTGCGCGACGTCGAAGTCGATGAGCTCGGTGCGATAGTTCTTGCGCTCCCCGAAGGTGACAGGCAGGCGGACCTACCCTATCGGTGTGGTGGAACCGTCGGTCACTCCTGAGAAAGGCTTGGTTGGCTGGAGCTGCTCATATGGCACTTGGAGGTTGTCGAACGTGTCGACGGATAGGACGTTGAGCCCTGCACCGTTGTCGATGAGAGTCTTGGTGACTTGCACATTGCTGATGACTGGGGAGCACAGCATAGGGAGGGCGCCAGCGGTGGCTGCGCACTTGAGTTGGTCTGCTGAGTTGAAGGTGATGGCACATTGGGACCACCTGAGCGGGCGCGTGGCCTCGAGCTTGGGGAGCACCGCGTTCACCTCGCGAGTGAACTGTTTGAAGATGCGCTGAGAGGCTGGGGCCTGGGCACCGCCCAAGATGCAGGCGATCGCACGCGGCTCCTGGAAGCCCCCAGCCCCCTCGTCCTGGTGGTGGTCGTCGTTCCTCCTTGGTGGCGGCAGCGGGGGAAGACCGGCGTTGCCCTGGGGGTGATCCTCACGAGGCGGGTCCCTCCAGGCGCCCTCGCGAGGTTGGTCCTGCCAGCGGTCCTCACGAGGCCGGTCGCGCCACTCCTGGTGCAGACCACGGTCGTCCCAGCGTCCGCCTCCGCGTCTTCCTCCGCGGCCGTAGCCCCGGTCGTTGCGCTCGGGGCGTTGACCATAGCGTCCTTCCCGTATGGCTTTGTGCTCCTGGCAGTCGCTAGTGTTGTGGGTGTTCAGGTTGTGGAAGGCGCAGAATGGTCGGCCGTTCTTGGATGACTCGGGCTGATCTATGCCTCGCTTGGTGTCGGGCTCCGCTGCGAGCACCACTGTCTCTTTGCGCTTCATGTCCTTGGCCTTGGCCTTCTTCTCCTCCGCTCCTGCAGCTGGCAGCTCAAGGAGAGAGAGGCGCCCCTCCTCAGCTCTTGCACACTTGGTCGCCAGGTTGAATAGCTCCTGAGATGTGCAGAGCTCCTCGTGGATAGCAAGCTCTTCCTTCATCTTGACGTCACGGACGCCATCCGAGAACGCGGATATGAGGGCTTCGTCTGTGACCTTGGGGATCTTGAGGCGAGTGTTGTTGAAGCGCTGAATGTACTTCTGGAGGGTCTCTCCTGGTTGTTGCTTGATGCGGCGTAGATCACCTGCGGCCGGTGGGCGGTCGCGAGTGCCCTGGAAGTTGGTGACGAAGCGGTCGCGCATCTCGTCCCAGGAGGAGATCGAGCCATGCTGCAGGTTCAGGAGCCAGGAGCGGGCCCCATCCTTGAGAGCCATGGGAAACCAGTTCGCCATGACTTTTTCGTCGCCGTTGGCCGCTTTGATGCTCAGCTCGTAGAGCTGCAGGAACTCCGCGGGGTTGGCGGTGCCATCGTAGCGAGGAGGCAGATCTGGCTTGAACTTGCCTGGCCAGGCGACACTACGCAGCTCGGGGGTGAAGGCGCGGCAGCCGGCCGTGGTCGCCGGGGCCCGCTTCTGAGGTGGAGCTTGGTCTTGGCGAGGTCCGCGCTGCGCCACCGCAGGCGGCGCGCGGTCTTGATGAGGTGGCGCGTGGAGCACCGGCGCAGCTTCTCGCGGCCGCGGGATCTCTTGGCAGCTTCTTTCTTCACGCGCGGGTGCCGGGCGCGGTGGATCACGCCGCGGAGGCGCGCGCCTTGGTGCCAAGGCACCGTCTTGGGGTTGAGGTGGCGGAGGCATGCCATGAGCCCCGTCGCCCGCGGCTGGTTGAGGGGGAGGCAGAGAGTGGGACGGCGCCGAAGAGCCCCCTACGGCGCGGACGAGCTCGGCGACGCGGTCGAGACACTCCTCATAGAGGTCGTCGACAGGGCGGTAACGCAGGAGCTCGTTCGCCGCGATGAGCGCGGCCCATGCCTCCATGGGAGCGCGGTGCGCGTGAGACGAAGAACCAGCAGGGGTAAGTGATGGAGTAGCGGTGCGGCCGTCTTGCCGCACCGAAGGATGCAGCGAGGACGCCTGCTGCTCATTCCCTGCCGGGCTGGTGGCAGCGTTGGCGGCGGGAGACGGAGAACGACGAGGTGGCCCGCCTACGGGAGCCGTCTGAGCGACGCGGGCGGAGAGGGCAGCCCGACGCTCAACTCGAGCATGGCGCGCATCCGCCATGGAAATGATGGAGCGATGGAGCAAGGAACTGACGGAAGGGAAACTACGGCGCACCCCTACCTGGCGCGCCAAATGTTGGATGTGGGGTTCCGGCAAACCCTTCAGGTTCGAACACTGGGGTGCGAGCGAAGTCTCTCCTTCCTACCGATCTACGCTCTAGCTCGCCAAGATCTTGCGGACGAACTCGCAACACAGAAAGACACGAGGTTTATACTGGTTCGGGCCACCGTTGTGGTGTAATACCCTACTCCAGTGTGTGGTGGTGGATTGCCTCTCGGGCTGATGATGAACAATACAAGGGAAGAACAGCCTCCTAAGGTTGAGGTGTTCTTGTGCTTGTGTAGTTGAGGATGATCTGAATTGGTTCGGGATCCGTCCTCCCCTACTGTGGTGGCTAGTCCTATTTATAGAGGCCCTGGTCCTCTTCCCAAATATCGAGCGGGAAGGGAGCCAACAACGGCGGGAAAATTTGAAGGGGGGCAGCTAGTACAAGCTATCCTGACAAAAGCGGTCTTCGCCTGCGAAAGGCCCTGGGGTGACGCCGTCTTGGGCTCCACGATGACCTCCGCCTTGCCGTCCTCCTCGTCTTGGTCTCGTTGCACCAATATGGCAACCTTTGCCTGATGCCTCGATAATCTTCACCTGCGCTAGCCTCCTTAGCACCAAATAGGAAATGGGGACGCTGCGCGTACTGGCGCCCGCCTGGCACCCGCCTGGTACCGTTCGTCATGGCTCACGTCACGAAAGCCTCGTGAGGTTTGTCTCGCCTTGATATCTCCGCTCCTCGTGAGCCTGCTTGGCTAGGCCACTCCAGAGGTGGTCTTGCGTCGTCCGCCTCGCGAGGCTTGGACCCTCGCGAGGGTCTTGGGTGCCTTGTTGACGAAGATGGGCCGTACGGCCCGCTGCTTGGCCACGCTGTGGGCCGCAGGCAGGCAAGTCTGGGGACCCCCGTTCCCAGAACGCCGACACTCACACCATAATATGCATGCACACCTAAGCACACAAATCGCACGGAAACTTCGGTATTACGGTCTAATATGTTGTGGCGGTGTGCACGAAAATTATATCCATGTGTGGAAGGAGTTGGCGTAACTGAAGCTACACCAAGCACTGGCTGAAC
The DNA here is from genome assembly GCF_002575655.3 of Aegilops tauschii subsp. strangulata. Taxonomy (NCBI): domain Eukaryota; kingdom Viridiplantae; phylum Streptophyta; class Magnoliopsida; order Poales; family Poaceae; genus Aegilops; species Aegilops tauschii. The sequence continues at coordinate 338,138,937 of NC_053037.3, forward strand.
AGTGGCTGGATCTGGATGGATACACAGGTGAGGACGGACTTGACGATCAAGTAGCGAGACACAAAAGTCACGACCACATCATCATCAAACGTACGAAAGGGATTCGTACACGTCCAAAGAATAGAATGACTGAGTAGGGTAGCGGTGGAAAAACAAGGCTCGCTGGCATTGCCCTTTTCTGATAACCAAGATCATTAAGGGTTGCCAGAGGGACGAGATGGATGGCATGATTCAGGATAGAAACAAGTCTATCACCGAAATAATATGGGTGGGTGGCGGAAAAATATACGCGATACCTGAGCATAACTCCTACAAATGTTGTCTGGAACTCAGGGTACCAGGGCATCACTCTGCTGGGACAGAGATGATGCCGAACACCAACGAGCAGACATGCTAAGAAGGAGGGTGCAGGCGGTGGACCGAAAATGATGCCGCCTACACTCACAAGATCAACCGTTAGTGACAAAATAATAATCTATATGCATGCTATGCGACAAACAAATGCAACAATCATGTGCAACAAACCAACTGGGGTCTATACTACCGTTTTCTAACGTTCGCGCGGGCTAAGGCATCCTACAGCCAGACCTGCTCTGATACCAAGCCTGTGGCACCCCAGCTCAGAGAAACCGGAACGCCCCGTATTCCAGCCCAGAGATCAAGGAAGTCTTCTGGAATACAGCACTGCTTTGCATAGAACAAACCAGCTTTCTATTATTACACGAATGTGAATACAAGGTCTCCAATATTACAATGAATAACATCGGCACGGCGACACTACGCCATCCTCAGTTGCTCTATGCAAGCAGCAGAACAACTTGAAGCAGCGGAGCAACGACGACGGTGGTGAACTCCACTCTGCAGGGACTCTGGCTGGAACGCTTATCCTAGCTCGCAAACACAGGAACAACACCAAACAAGCAAGCAATCCAGGCATGACCTGCAAGCTGGCATGACACGCCAGGTCAGTACATTGAATGTACTTGCAAGCTCACAATAACCAGAAGCATTCAAGACAAACATCAGCATGGCAATTACAGGTTAAGCATGAATTATCATGAGATCATCAGGATAACATGGCATGAACAACATGAACATAATACTGCTAGGACAATATGATCATGGCATGAACATATAAATTTGACGATACTAGCACGCAACATGATGACACTATATGCACCACTTATTCTGCTCAGGTTACCTCATAACCAACACATGCCTCACTTACCAACCGCGGACATCACAAGATCATCTCAGGATCAAATCAAGCTTGGCATAAACAATACTGTAGTAATCATTAAATGACCACAAGGAGCTTGATCTTTACCCATGATTCTCGCACAACATCCCGAATATCCAACAACTCGGTATCCTCGATACCACGGTGATCATTCTGGCGATCACAACCATGCCCAACACTTGGTGTCAAACGGTGATCATTCCGGCGATCACAACCATGACCAACACTTGGTCTCAAACGGTGATCATTCCGGCGATCACAACCAACTTATCTTCTCATCGAACCGGGTTGTTATTAATCAAGTTATTATTAATACTGTTGACTCAAGTTGTGACCGACACGAACTGGGCCCTTCTCCGCGGGCGCGGCTATCGATAGATTTAATATACACTCTGCAGAGGTTAGTACACTGTACCCACACTACGGAACCCATGGCCTCGTACTCCCATTCGGGTGGACCAATGGCGTTCTGACAAAACCGATCTACTGCCATGACACTCTCCCGGCCACTCCGACCCACTCCCAACTGGGCTAGTCCTGGGTGGCCCCGTGTCTACCAAAGACACAACGACCACCGTCGTGGCCAAAACGTCCCTCACGGGGACCGGATCCATAGCAACAACAACAACGGGCACACAAGGCTTATGTCCGCCTACCTGATCAGGGTGCGCGCCCATAACCTTCCCTCGTTGGAGGCACCGGCGAGAGGCACGACAATAGACCCAGTTAGGACCTTCCCATAAAGGTAAGCGTGGTTGCACTAGTTAGTTTCGATATGGTGGCACCATGACTCAGCCAACAGTTGTTCAAGTTCAATTTAATCCGATTAAACTTGAATGCAATATGCTGAGCCATGATAAAATAACATGATGCATTTACAAAACATGAGCATGATATCAACATAAGCACGGGATGCAACATAACTATCCACCATATCAACTATGAATAATCTCCAACTGAACATGGCATAATGACGAGCATAAATATTACAAGTGCAACACTACTCCTAGTATAACATGACCACTAGCATCAACCATAAATACCATGCAAGAACTCATCAATAACATTACCGAGTAAAGTTAACCAACTAACATCAAAGGAACAATGCATATTAACAGTACTCGATAACCGACGTTAGTCATGGACCAAAGAACATGACCAACCTAACATGTACTACTATCAAGCATGGCAATATGAAAGTAATACTAGCAACTAGCAGGGCATGATAACCAGGTGCATAACAACATAGCAAGCAAGTAAGCACTAACCCAGAAGCATTACCGAAACAACGATAGCCATATTTTAAACAAGCAATCATTTAATAAATATTCGATATCAAAAAAAATTATTTAATAAATATTCAAGTTGAAAACCATGGCTACTGCATGACTATCATGCAAGTGGGTATTGTGGCTTGCCTCGGGCGGAAGAAATCACCGGGACAAAGTGCGGTGAAGCCGCGAAAAGATTTGCCGGAAACAGTTCTCTCTCGGAGGGGCTGTTTACGTGCAAGGGAAAAAAAGGTCATTTTCACAGTGTCAAACCATAGTGAAAATGAAACCAACAGAACGGGCTCGACGAAACGAAGAAATGGGCTTTGGAATCACCTGATTTGGAGTTGGGAGTAAAAAGATATAAGGGTTTTTCTGCCAGGTACCTATCTGTAAAGAAATCATCACAAACAGGCCCTTGGCTGGAAAAACAGAACGCGCCTTTCGGAGAATTACGTTGTCCAGAAAGGAAAACGCATTCCATCCCGATGCTGAGGAGGAATGCGCTTTCGTGTGTGGGAGACGTATTTTGTAGAATACGCCTCCACTTATCCACGTCAACGGGCAGGCCCGGTCGGCGCATAGAGGCCGACAGGCGGGGCCCAGGTGCAGGGGTCGGGGTCGTCTTCATCTTCAAGCACCCGCTCGCACTCGCCCGTGGTCCAGAGGGAGGGGCGCGGCGCCGGCGGCAGCCTGGCCGGCTCCGGCCACCTCTGGCCGAGCGGAAGGCACCGACGGACTCGGGGAGGGGCGCCGCATCCATCTGGAGCAGCATCAGGCGCCGGGGAGGGCGGAGGGGCGATGGAGGGTTGCGGTGGCCGAGGGCAGAGGCGGCGGCCAATCCTTGGGGTAGCGGCCACACGGACTCCGGCGAAGAACGGAGGGGCTGGGGAGGGTCACCAGAGCACGGGGAAGACGTGGGTAAGGTCAGGGAGTGGAGGGGTGGCTCGGGTCGGCCGAATTTGAGCGGAGCACCACGGCGGCCATGGTGGCGTACAGAGGCGAAGAGGGGCTCCGGGAGCGAATGGATTGGTCTGGGAGACGTCGAGGACGATGGAGAAGAGCTTGGTGAGGTCGAGAGGCCTCGGGGTGGGCTTATATAGCCGAGGGGAGGGGGAGCCGCGCTGGCGTCGCCGCGGACGCGTGTGCACGTGCTCGAGCTCAGGGGTAGGCGACGATGGAGGCACAGGAGGGAGAGCTCACGGGGAGGAGGAGGCCAAAGGAGAAGTAAAGGAAGAAGCCGAGCACCATTAAAGCTCGGTCGGCCACAGTGCGCCCGTGGGAGCTCGGCGGCGAGCGTCGATGGGCGTCAGTGAGGAAACGGACGGAGGGGGAGAGGGGTCCAGGGGAACGGCGACGACGCGGGCCAGCTGCTAGACACGCTCACACGCGCGAAGGCGACGAGAGGAGGAGGGGTCCAGCACAAATATTCACTGGACGCGGCCACTGCACACAGAGCGCGTGCACAGGCATGCCATTGTCATGGTCACCGCGTGCATTGGCATGTAGCGGGGGAGAGGGGCTGGAACTTGTTGTCTAGTGGTAAGTCCTTCCAGGGGAGGTTACAAATGAGGTGGTATAACGATGAAAAGGGCTCTGGTTGAATGGTAATTAACCTCTGAAGTTTACTGCAGTAAACTTGGCCGTGCACTGGTGATCCACAGAAACTTGATTGGGAGAAATGGAGTTGTCTTGGAGGTTTAACTAAGGAAGAACTACAATCCTGGAGGCTTAGAGAAGAAATGGACCAATAAATAATAGGGTTGCTTTGCAACTGCATTTTTGGTCCAGAAACTTGATTTGGATGATGCAATCACATGGAGTTATGGAATGTGATGTAACTTGGCAAATCCTCATGATATGGTCATATAAAGATTCTGTAAAAAGCTCATACCAAATGGACCATCCAAAATGGTACTTACTTTACAAACATCATTTCTGTCCAGAAACATGGAAAAATTCTATAGAAATATTGGCTCAATGAACCATGCCCAAAATGGGTGGAGGTAGGTTATATGGATAATAGAAGGCCTAGAAAAATTGGCAGCCATACTGGAGCAAGATAAAATATATTTGCTTCACAAACTGAAATTTTGGACAGAACAAAGAATTGAAGATGAGCTCATATGGAGGCATGACATGAGCTCTACTTTGGTGGAGGGCTATTATATGATGATATTAGGGATCATGCAAAATGGAAACTCATTTCGATATGCCTAGCTTGCACCTCCTTCACAAAGCTTCTTTGTGGATAGAAACTTTGGAAAATCATAATTAAATAATTACTAGGCAAATGAGGTTGCATTTTGGCATGTGGCAAAGATATGTACAGGAAAAGGTGTCCAAGGAGTTTGAGGTCAATTGGGAAAAGGAAAATAGCACTTGCCTCACAATGTGCCATTTAGGACAGAATAGGAAATGAATTATTTGAGCATGACGATAAACATGATAAATAAAATATTTTGCCATATTTCCGAAAGATATTGCCCAAACAATTTATGAGAATTATTTGGGAATTTTAGGAGTGATGGAAATAAAGGTTGCTACACAACCTAGGGCAATTTGAGTTATTCCTTTAATAGAAAAGGAATATTCCCAATAAAAACAATATTGGGATTTGGGCTAGGATGAAAATGACAGGGTCTAGGGAAGGATTTGGGTATGACAAGCCACTCTGGAAGCAAAGAAGAGTTCATCTTCTTCACTTTCCAGACCACAAAGCCACGGAAAAAGAAAACTCAAGAAAAAACCTCAGAAAAACAAAAGAAAAAGAAAGGGCAAAAAATCAAGCTGTCTCAAACCCTTACCCCCTTAAATGAATCTCGTCCTCGAGATTTGGTTGCTCAGGGAACAAGTATGAAGATACTGACTTAAGGAACCGTTTCCAACTCGGGTATCCTTTTTCTTAGTTTTGTTCCCACTAAATTTTTATCTGACTGGCCCTGGGGTGGTTTGCTTTAATATACCCATATTCTGACAGATCTTACCTTGCTTGTTCATGCTTATACAGGCTCCAATTTTTTTTAGATCTGCTGACTTAGCTGACTTTGATTGATCCTCACGACTGAAATATATGTCGGTCTCACAAATCCAAGAGTGATTTCCGCTGGGTGTGTCATCCGGCACTGACAATCTTTCATGAAGTGGTGATCAGATTTTTCTAGTGGACACCCAAGCTCTAACTCCTTGCATTGGGTTTCTCCACTAGATGCAGGTCCTTCGGGTTCCAAACAGTGAGTTGGGTCATAACCGCTTTCCTGACAGATTCTGGCTTATCGCGGAAGTTTCTGAATCATCTTAACTGGTTCCACTGTCTTGAGTATCGGATCCGTACCAAATATTTGATTGTCGCCTGCATCACTGGTCTTGCTCCTTCATTATTGTTTTCTTGGTCTGGATCCTTGGCTAAATGAGTTGGGTCATATTGCTTCTTCGTATCACCATAGGTACTGTTGGTGCAATTTTTCGGCAATCGTAGCTTATCCTCATTTTTCTGACAGGGTACCCCATTAAATGGCAGGTTCAACACCCCTCAAGTTCTGACCGCAGGAAAATGATCATCCGAACCTTTGCAAGAAATCGGTAAATAAATCAGTAGCCACCAGAACGGTCTTTACAACTCAGATCTAGGACATTACTGTAATAACTCAACCACGGCTCAAGACGGCCGAAAAGCAGCTCAGAACATGAGACCGGGTTGATAAGAAGAAGGTGGCAGCTCCCTAAAATAGCCAAAAAGCAGCTATAGGGCTACTGTCACAAAAAGAAACTCAACAGCTGTACGAGACGGCCGAAAAGCAGCTCAGAACTTGTGACAGTCGTTGAAGAGAGAAATAAAAATCGGCATCCACCCCGGATAGCTAAAAACAGCTTAGATCACATGCGCGGTGCCGTCATTGGAGAAAAAGGGGACAAGGGCTCATCAGGATCATTTTCCAGGTTCACAGGTACTTGCATTGAGCTCATTGATGTCGTCAATCCTCATAATCCTTTGTCACACTGTGGTGTATACTGGCTTTCTTCTCTTAACCTCCCTCACGTGGTTGTCAGATCCTCATCCGAGTGACTTGTAAGATCTTGGTGGTATGCTCACCGCATATATATGAGAATCTGATTCCCGAAACAGACGTGTATTCTGACTGATTCTTGCTTCTGACCAAAATGTTGCGGATCTGATTCTTTGGATTCACTGCCATATGCTATCAATTCACAGCATACTACCTTGTACCAATGTCTTACTAAGGAAGATTGGCTGGCTTGTGCTCGAAACTTTCATCGGACAGCTTGCTGAAGAAGACTGGGTATCGTGCTTCAGAAGCTTACCCCCTTAAAGACTTTGCTGGGGAAAGACTCAATACCTTATGCCGGAAGATTTTGCGGTTGCTTACTGAAGAAGGCAGAGTACCTTGTACGGGAAATTATCCATGTATCATACTGAGGAAGATAGATGAATCTTGCCTTGGAAGCTTCTCGGGTATCTTGCGAGGGAAGATTGGGTTGCTTACACCAGAAGCTTCTTATTGTGATATGCGAACTGATTTCCACATATATAACCATCTTAAAAATTTTGTTATTGATTTTTTGTATGAAATGGGGTTTTGCAGGACTATCCTCCTTTCTGAGTACATGCCATATTTTTGCTTGCTTCCAGGTACATCAGGTTCCAAAATCATCCTCAACGAAAAATTAAACTTGTATTTGAGCCATACCTTTGATAATGTTCTATCAACCTTGCACACAATTTATCTTCTTGCTGATTTGATCATTTATGCTATGAGGAGTACACGCTGAGGGAGACTTGACACTGAGTAACATGATCAGATATCCCCCAATCTGAATGCAGTCGGCAGAGAATTCCATACTGTTGTGAGGAGTGCATGTTGTTGCAAACTTTATACTGACATTCCATCCAGGATTTCTTTTGTATTCAGATGAGCTATTTCCAATTTCACTGCAGTCTGCTGACAATTCCATTCTGTTTAGCTGAGTTTCCAAATATATGCATTTCTTGCTGACTCTTCGGGTCCGGTGTCGGCTGACGAGCAACTTTAATAGGGAAAAAATTTGTAACACCGAAGGCCCAAAGAAATAAACAAAAGAAATGACTAAAACAAAAGCACACAAGCATACTATTAATAATTAATCAAGCAATCATCACATATTACTGCTACTCACACCATAATATGCATGCACACCTGAGCACACAAATCGCATGGAAACTCCGATATTACGGTCTAATATGTTGTGGCGGTGTGCACGAAAATTATATCCATGTGTGGAAGGAGTTGGTGTAACCGAAGCTACACCAAGCACTGGCTGAACAGTGGCTGGATCTGGATGGATACACAGGTGAGGACGGACTTGACGATCAAGTAGCGAGACACAAAAGTCACGACCACATCATCATCAAACGTACGAAAGGGATTCGTACATGTCCAAAGAATAGAATGACTGAGTAGGGTAGCGGTGGAAAAACAAGGCTCTCTGGCATTGCCCTTTTCTGATAACCAAGATCAGTAAGGGTTGCCAGAGGGACGAGATGGATGGCATGATTCGGATAGAAACAAGTCTATCACCGAAATAATATGGGTGGGTGGCGGAAAAATATACGCGATACCTGAGCATAACTTCTGCAAATGGTGTCTGGAACTCTGGGTACCAGGGCATCACTCTGTTGGGACAAAGATGACGCCGAACACCAATGAGCAGACATGCTAAGAAGGAGGGTGCAGGCGGTGGACCGAAAACGATGCCGTCTACACTCACAAGATCAACCGTTAGTGACAAAATAATAATCTATATGCATGCTATGCGACAAACAAATGCAACAATCAAGTGCAACAATCAAGTGCAACAAACCAACTAGGGTCTATACTACCGTTTTCTAACGTTCGCGCGGGCTAAGGCATCCTACAGCCAGACCTGCTCTGATACCAAGCCTGTGGCACCCCAGCTCAGAGAAACCGGAACGCCCCGTATTCCAACCCAGAGATCAAGGAGAAGTCTTCTGGAATACGGCACTGCTTAGCATAGAACAAACCAGCTTTCTATTATTACACGAATGTGAATACAAGGTCTCCAATATTACAATGAATAACATCGGCACGACGACACTACGCCATCCTCAGTTGCTATATGCAAGCAGCAGAACAACTCGAAGCAGCGGAAAAACTTCTAGCAGCGGAACAACGACGACGGTGGTGAACTCCACTCCGCAGGGACTCTGGCTGGAACGCTTATCCTAGCTCGCAAACACAGGAACAACACCAAACAAGCAAGCAATCCAGGCATGACCTGCAAGCTGGCATGACATGATAGGTCGGTACATTGAATGTACTTGCAAGCTCACAATAACCAGAAGCATTCAAGACAAACATCAGCATGGCAATTACAGGTTAAGCAGGAATTATCATGAGATCATCAAGATAACATGGCATGAACAACATGAACATAATACTGCTAGGACAATATGATCTGGCATGAACATATAAATTTGACGATACTAGCACGCAACATGATGACACTATATGCACCACTTATTCTGCTCGGGTTACCTCATAACCAACACATGCCTCACTTACCAACCGCGGACATCACACGATCATCCCAGGATCAAATCAAGCTTGGCATAAACAATACCGTAGTAAACATTAAATGACCACAAGGAGCTTGATCTTTACCCATGATTCTCGCACAACATCCCGAATATCCAACAACTCGGTATCCTCGATACCACGGTGATCATTCCAGCAATCACAACCATGACCAACACTTGGTCTCAAACGGTGATTATTCCGGCGATCACAACAATGACCAAAACTTGGTCTCAAACGCTGATCATTCCGACGATCACAACCAACTTATCTCCTCATTGAACCGGGGTTGTTATTAATCAAGTTATTATTAATACTGTTGACTCACGGTGTGACCGACACGAACTGGGCCCTTATCCGCGGGCGCGGCTATCGATAGATTTAATATACACTCTGCAGAGGTTAGTACACTGTACCCACACTACGGAACCCATGGCATCGTACTCCCATTCGGGTGGACCAACGGCGTTCCGACAAAACCGATCTACTGCCATGACACTCTCCCGGCCACCCCGACCGACTCCCAACTGGGCTAGTCCTGGTTGGCCCCGTGTCTACCAAAGACACAACGACCACCGTCGTGGCCAAAACGTCCCTCACGGGGACCGGATCCATAACAACAACGGGCACACAAGGCTTATGTCCGCCTACCTGATCAGGGTAGCGTGCCCATAACCTTCCCTCGTTGGAGGCACCGGCAAGAGGCACGGCAATAGACCCAGTTAGGACCTTCCCATAAAGGTAAGCGTGGTTGCACTGGTCAGTTTCGATATGGTGGCACCATGACTCAGCCAACAGTTGTTCAAGTTCAATTTAATCCGGTTAAACTTGAATGCAATATGCTGAGCCATGATAAAATAACATGATGCATTTACAAAGCATGAGCATGATATCAACATAAGCACGGGATGCAACATAACTATCGACCATATCAACTATGAATAATCTCCAACTGAACATGGCATAATGACGAGCATAAATATTACAAGTGCAACACTACTCATAGTATAACATGACCACTAGCATCAACCATAAATACCATGCAAGAACTCATCAATAACATTACCGAGTAACACTTAACCAACTAACAGCAAAGGAACAACGCATATTAACAGTACTCGATAACCGACGTTAGTCATGCACCGAAGAGCATGACCAACCTAACATGTACTACTATCAAGCATGGCAATATGAAAGTAATACTAGCAACTAGCAGGGCATGATAACCAGGTGCATAACAACATAGCAAGCAAGTAAGAACTAACCCAGAAGCATTACCGAAACAACGATAACCATATTTTAAACAAGCAATCATTTAATAAATATTCAAGTTGAACACCATGGGTACTGCATGACTATCATGCAAGTGGGTATTGTGGCTTGCCTGGGGTGGAAGAAATCACCGGAACAAAGTGCGGTGAAGCCGCGAAAAGATTTGCCGGAAACAGTTCTCTCTCAGAGGGGCTGTTTACGTGCAAGGGCAAAAAGGTCATTTTCACAGTGTCAAACCATAGTGAAAACGAAACCAACAGAACGGGCTCGACGAAACGAAGAAATGGGCTTTGGAATCACCTGATTTGGAGTTGGGAGTAAAAAGATATAAGGGTTTTTCTGCCAGGGACCTATCTGTAAAGAAATCATCACAAACAGGCCCTTGGCTGGAAAAACAGAACGCGCCTTTCCGATAATTACGTTTTCTAGAAAGGAAAACGCATTTCATCCCGATGCCGAGGAGGAATGCGCTTTCGTGTGTGGGAGACGTATTCTGTGGAATACGCCTCCACTTATCCACGTCAGCGGGCAGGCCCGGTCAGCGCATAGAGGCCGACAGGCGGGGCCCAAGGGCAGGGGTCGGGGTCGTCTTCATCTTCAAGCACCCGCTCGCACTCGCCCGTGGTCCGGAGGGAGGGGCGCGGCGCCGGCGGCAGCCTGGCCGGCTCCGGCCACCTCTGGCCGAGCGGAAGGCACCGACGGACTCGGGGAGGGGCGTCGCATCCATCTGGAGCAGCATCAGGCGTCGGGGAGGGCGGAGGGGCGATGGAGGGTTGCGGTGGCCAAGGGAAGAGGCGGCGGCCAATCCTTGGGGTCGCGGCCACACGGACTCCGGCGAAGAACGGAGGGGCTGGGGAGGGTCACCAGAGCACGGGGAAGACGTGGGTGAGGTCAGGGAGTGGAGGGGTGGCTCGGGTCGGCCGAATTTGAGCGGAGCACCGCGGCGGCCATGGTGGCGTACAGAGGCGAAGAGGGGCTCCGGGAGCGAATGGATTGGTCTGGGAGACGTAGAGGACGATGGAGAAGAGCTTGGTGAGGTCGAGAGGCCTCGGGGTGGGCTTATATAGCCGAGGGGAGGGGGAGTCGCGCTGGCGTCGCCGCGGACGCGTGTCCGGCACCGCGGACGCGTGTGCACGCGCTCGAGCTCGGGGGTAGGCAACGATGGAGGCACAAGAGGGAGAGCTCACGGGGAGGAGGAGGCCAAAGGAGAAGTAGAGGGAGAAGCCGATGTTGGGGAACGTAGTAATTTCAATAAAATTCGTACGCACACGCAAGATCATGGTGATGCATAGCAACGAGAGGGGAGAGTGTGTCCACATACCCTCGTAGACCGAAAGCGGAACCGTTAGCACAACATGGTTGATGTAGTCGTACGTCTTCACGATCCGACCGATCAAGTACCGAACGCACGGCACCTCCGAGTTCTGCACACGTTCAACACGATGACGTCCCTCGAACTCCGATCCAGCCGAGCTTTGGGGGAGAGTTCCGTCAGCACAACGGCGTGGTGACGATGATGATGTTCTACTGACGCAGGGCTTCGCCTAAGCACCGCTACGATACGACCGAGGTGGATTATGGTGGAGGGGGCACCGCACACGGCTAAGAGATCCAAGGGATCAATTGTTGTGTCTCCAAGGGGTGCCCCCCTCCCCGTATATAAAGGAGTGGAGGAGGGGGAGGGCCGTCCCTCTCTATGGCACGCCCTAGGTGGAGTTCTACTCCCACCGGGAGTAGGATTCCCCCCCCCTTCCAAGTAGTAGGAGTAGGGGTCAAGGAAAGGGGAGAGAGAAGAGAAGGAAGGAGGGGCGCAGCCCCTCCCCCTAGTCCAAGGCCTTGGGGGGCGCCCAACCTCTCCTCTCTCTTTCCCCTAAAGCCCAATAAGGCCCATATACTCCCCGGCGAATTCCCGTAACTCTCTGGTACTCCTAAAAATACCCGAATCACTCGGAACCTTTCCGATGTCCGGATATAGTCGTCCAATATATCGATCTTTACGTCTCGACCATTTTGAGACTCCTCGTCATGTCCTCGATCTCATCCGGGACTCCGAACTACCTTCGGTACATCAAAACACATAAACTCATAATATAACCATCATTGAACTTTAAGCGTGCGGACCCTACGGGTTCGAGAACAATGTAGACATGACCGAGACACGTCTCCGGTCAATAACCAATAGCGGAACCTCGATGCTCATATTGGCTCCAACATATTCTACGAAGATCTTTATCAGTCAAACCGCATAACAACATACGTTGTTCCCTTTGTCATCGGTATGTTACTTGCCCGAGATTCGATCGTCGGTATCTCAATACCTAGTTCAATCTCGTTACCGGCAAGTCTCTTTACTCGTTCCGTAATACATCATCCCGCAACTAACTCATTAGTTACAATGCTTGCAAGGCTTATAGTGATGTGCATTACTGAGTGGGCCCAGAGATACCTCTCCGACAATCGGAGTGACAAATCCTAATCTCGAAATACGCCAACCCAACAAGTACCTTCGGAGACACCTGTAGAGCACCTTTATAATCACCCAGTTATGTTGTGACGTTTGGTAGCACACAAAGTGTTCCTCCGGTAAACGGGAGTTGCATAATCTCATAGTCATAGGAACATGTATAAGTCATGAAGAAAGCAATAGCAGAATACTAAACGATCAAGTGCTAAGCTAACGGAATGGGTCAAGTCAATCACATCATTCTCCTAATGATGTGATCCCGTTAATCAAATGACAACTCATGTCCATGGCTAGGAAACTTAACCATCTTTGATTAACGAGCTAGTCAAGTAGAGGCATACTAGTGACACTATGTTTGTCTGTGTATTCACACATGTACTAAATTTCCGGTTAATACAATTCTAGCATGAATAATAAACATTTATCATGATATAAGGAAATAAATAATAACTTTATTATTGCCTCTAGGGCATATTTCCTTCAGTCTCCCACTTGCACTAGAGTTAATAATCTAGTTCACATCACCATGTGATTTAACACCAATAGTTCACATCACCATGTGATTAACACCCATAGTTCACATCGCCATGTGACCAATACTCAAAGGGTTTACTAGAGTCATTAATCTAGTTCACATCGCTATGTGATTAACACCCAAAGAGTACTAAGGTGTGATCATGTTTTGCTTGTGAGATAATTTTAGTCAACGGGTCTGTCACATTCAGATCCATAAGTATTTTGCAAATTTCTATGTCTACAATGCTCTGCACGGAGCTACTCTAGCTAACTGCTCCCACTTTCAATATGTATCTAGACCGAGACTTAGAGTCATCTAGATTAGTGTCAAAACTTGCATCGACGTAACCCTTTACGACGAACCCTTTTTGTCACCTCCATAATCGAGAAACATATCCTTATTCCACTAAGGATAATTTTGACCGTTGTCCAGTGATCTACTCCTAGATCACTATTGTACTCCCTTGCCAAAATCAGTGTAGGGTATACAATAGATCTGGTACACAGCATGGCATACTTTATAGAACCTATGGCCAAGGCATAGGGAATGACTTTCATTCTCTTTCTATCTTCTGCCGTGGTCGGGCTTTGAGTCTTACTCAATTTCACACCTTGTAACACAGGCAAGAACTCTTTCTTTGATTGTTCCATTTTGAACTACTTCAAAATCTTGTCAAGGTATGTACTCATTGAAAAAACTTATCAAGCCTTTTGATCTATCACTATAGATCTTGACGCTCAATATGTAAGCAGCTTCACCGAGGTCTTTCTTTAAAAAACTCCTTTCAAACACTCCTTTATGCTTTGCAGAATAATTCTACATTATTTCCGATCAACAATATGTCATTCACATATACTTATCAGAAATGCTATAGTGCTCCCACTCACTTTCTTGTAAATACAAGCTTCACCACAAGTCTGTATAAAATGATATGCTTTGATCAACTTATCAAAGCGTATATTCCAACTCCGAGAAGCTTACAGCAGTCCATAGATGGATCGCTGGAGCTTGCATATTTTGTTAGCACCTTTAGGATTGACAAAACCTTCTGGTTGCATCATATACAACTCTTCTTTAATAAATCCATTTAAGGACTGCAGTTTTTGTTATCCATTTGCCAGATTTCATAAAATGTGGCAATTGCTAACATGATTCGGACAGACTTATTTATAGATACGAGTGAGAAACTCTCATCGTAGTCAACATCTTGAACTTGTCGAAAATCTTTTGCGACAATTCTAGCTTTGTAGATACTAACACTACTATCAGCGTCCGTCTTCCTCTTGAAGATCCATTTATTTTCTATGGCTTGCCGATCATCGGGCAAGTCAACCAAAGTCCATACTTTGTTCTCATATATGGATCCTGTTGGGGATATAACCACTGGGCGTAAACCGGCCATGAGAGGCCGGGTTAACCCCATAAGTAGTTCATCTGTATCTGAAGTCCATGAAGACAGACGGTGACGCTTTATGGAGGCCCAGGGCCCAAAGCCGGTTCAAGGCCTGTAGACATAAACCGACATTGATATGTAAACTTGTATTGTAAGGTAGAAGTAGCAGAGACTGAGCCGGACATGATTATGAGCCAGCCTCGGGATTCTGTAAACCGACGGGCGTCAACCCATGTATATAAGGGGACGACCCGGCGGCGGTTCAAGGACAACAGACAACAACTCGAGACCCAGGCAAAGCGTATTCGCTCCCTGGTCATTGAAACCCCATCAATTCCATCACAACTAGATGTAGGCTTTTACCTTCATCGTAAGGGGCCGAGCTAGTATAAAACTCTCTTGCGTCCCTTGTCCGCTTTAACCCCTTTAAGCTAACCCGTAGCGATGGCTCCACGACTAAGTCCTTTCTCTAGGACATCTGCCATGACAAAACCACGACAGTTGGCGCCCACCGTGGGGCCATCGCACGATGGTTTCAAGTTCTTGGAGGGCAACTTTGAAGGACTCAAGGGTTATGCTGTGGGCCGGATGACCAAGAGTCGTCGCGGCAAGCTCTACATCGACGATGCTGGCTGGGGCCCCAAGGCCGGCTCAATCGAGTACGGGTACCGGGTCCCCTTTGGTGGCATACATGTTTTCATTGGCAAGATCGGCAAATCGGGCCCTGAGCCACACATCTGCACCGACCTCGCCGAAACAGCTCAGCATGCGAGATCTGCCCGGGTCAAGCCTGTCATGAAGCGTGCCTTCATGGGAGTTATCCATGGAGGGGAATCTGAGGATAGATCGGAATCTGGTGGTGAGACCGTCGTTTATTCCGGTGACGAGTCATCAACCGGAGAGACTGAGTCGTTATATCAATTACAAGATAGCCGGATTGGGGGCTGTTCCGATGGCGACAGTATTCCGGACCCCTCTAATCTGCCAAACCGGGCTGCGTTCGCATACTAGACAACTTTTCTTCCATTAGGAAGAGCTTAAGCCGTCCAGGTATGTCCTCCAGAGGGGTATTGTGATTTCTTCATGGCCGGTACGCAACCGGTGCTCCACTCTTCGTCCGCAGCGGCAATGATTTCCAGATCAGCATCGGCAGCAGCAGCCGGGGCAGGAGGCCCTGTGCGACCGCCAGCTCAGGTTCTATCTGATTTGTTTGACGCATTGGCAGCGCTGATGGCGGAAGTTAACCCGGCGGATCAGGATGCGCACAATGCGGAAATAGCGAAAGTGAAAGATCAGATCACCTAGGCCAAAGCCGACTTAGCAGCTGAGGATACCAGGATAGCTGCGGAGCGGGCCGCTTTGGATGCACAAGCTTACCGGATTATGCTGAATCAGAGTGCGTCGAACAAAGTCCTGAAGAGGAGGCACCGATCTCGCCTGCCGCCGGTTTATGACGCTAGAAATCTCTTTAACACCCCAGTAGCAGGGACCAGTAATCCGCCGGTAGTAAACCGGGCGGAGGCACCTGGAGCAGGCGCGCCGGTTCAGCCGCGTCTGGCGGATCCGCCTCGTCAGAACAACGTTGTAACACCACATGTCCCCACGCCGCCGGGTCATTACTCTAACCCGATGGACAACATTGTCGCTGCCGCTTCACGGCTGGCGGCCATCCCGATCGAAGGCGATTCTCTGGCGGCGGTCGAGACACGCCGGGTTAAGGAGCTTCTTCAGACAGCTTTGGTTCAACAGGAGGCTTATTCGTACAGTCACGATCGGATTCATTCCACTCCCCGTCCAAGCCGGAGTTACAGCAGGCGTATGGATGAACCGGCAGTGTCAAGCAATGCGCGGAACCGTGATCCGCCCCGTGGCAATAACCCGGCGGGTGGTGCTGGTGATGCTCAAGAGGTGGTGAACTGGGCTCGGGCACGCTGAGAGGCCGAGTTAGCGGCGCAGCATGAAGCCCGTCAACTTACTCCGGTTCGTCCAACCACATCGGTGGAACCAGGAGTTACCTCTAGTTCTTTGGGAGTGCCATGTCTTATCCCAGCATTGCGCAATGTGCGCCTGCCCAAGGATTTCAAGGGCCCGCGCAAGGTGCCGAATTACACCACTGATTTATCCCTGAAACATGGGTCGAAAGCTATGAGATGGCCATGGAGATGCTGGATGTGGATGATGCGGCATGCGCAAAATACATCACCATGATGTTAGAAGGGACAGCCCGCACTTGGCTAAAGAGCTTACCGGCTAATTCTATCAGGTCATGGGCCGAGTTAAGAACCCGGTTTATTCAGAATTTCAAGGATACATGCAAGCAGCCCATGTCAATTGTGGACTTAGCAGCCTGTGTCCAGGAGGAAGGAGAGTCAACAACCCATTGGGTGCGCCGGGTTTCGGAGATTTTGCACTCGTCGGACCGCATCAACGCTGACACCGCAGTTTTAACATTGGAAGGCAATTGCCCGTTTGAACCCCTGAAATTGAAGTTGGGACGGCTCAAACGTCATTGTAATGACATGGGAACCCTCATGGCTGCACTGGTGAAGTATGCCGACTCTGATAGTACCAAGGATCCCGAGTCTGATGATGATAAGATAGGGAAGGGAAAGAAGAGCGGCAACGCCAAGGGGCAGCACCCCAACCTGGCGGGTCATGGAAACGGCGGCAAGCGTAAAGCGGACCACGGTTTTGACTTTTTGGTAACACTAATACACACGACAAGGGCCATCGACGTAAGGGTAAACCGCCCCGGCGCAGTGGAATGTCGAATCCTAATCCGGACCGTTTGTCGTATCTGTTGAACCAGCCCTGCCCAAAGCATGGGACGAAGGAGGAACCGTCCACACACCTCTGGAAAGATTGTTACATCATGAAAGAGTTCAAAAATTCTGATTCTTTCCGGTATGATCATGGATCGGAAGGCGGTTCGGGCTGTGCCTCTCATGGGCCGGGTTATGGCGGAGGAAATTCCGGTTCAGGATTCCATGGCAATCAGGGTAATCAAAGTGGCTATAATCATCAGGGCAATCAGCAGCAGCAGCAGTCGGGTTACCAGAGCAACCCAAAGCAGTTGAATAGCGGACAGTATCATGTCTTCACACACTAGCTTGGACAAGCGTGATCAGAAACTTCATAAAAGGGTGGTGAATGCCGTTGAACCGGTCGTGCCCCGTTATTTGCGCTGGTCCGAGCAGCCGATTGTGTGGAGTAGAGAAGATCATCCACCCCGGGTTGAAAATCTGGGTCATCTGGCTCTGGTGGTGGCACCTCAGGTGGGAGGTTATAAGTTCACTAAGGTACTCATGGATGGAGGGAGTAGCATCAATATCCTTTATTATGAAACTTTCCGTCGCATGGGGTTAACAGATAAAAATCTTAAATCGTCCAATACGGTGTTCCATGGTGTGGTGCCTGGTAAGTCGACATATCCTGTTGGTAAGGTAGCTCTGGAGGTGGCTTTTGGAGATGAGCATGACTCAAGATCAAAAACCTCAACCTTTGAAGTAGTGAAAATCAGCAGCCCGTATCATGCCCTATTTGGTCGGCCAGCTTATGCTAAGTTTATGGCACGGCCTTGTTATGTCTATCTGCAGCTCAAGATGCCGGGTCACAAGGGAACTATAACCATGCATGGGAGCCGCAAGATTGCTCTGGAGTGTGAAGAAGGTGATGCGGCTTATGCTGAGTCGGTTTGTGCAACAGAAGAGTTGAAGTTTTACCAGGACAATATTGATCCGGCAGATATGACTTCGTTGAAGAAACCAACTACAGAGCATGATCGGGCCCTGAAGTTTAAATTGGCTGATGAGACTATGCTTGTTGACTTCGTACCTGGCGATTCGTCCAAGCAGTTCAACATTAGCGCTAACTTAGATCCGAAATAGGAAGTTGCGCTCATCGAGTTCATCCGTGAGAATCGGGACATCTTTGCATGGAAGCCTTCTGACATGCCAGGTGTACCAAGAGAACTCGCTGAGCACACTCTCAATGTTGATCCTAAGTATAAACCGGTCAAGCAGTTTCTCCGCCGGTTCAATGAAGAAAGACGCAAAGCTATTGGAGAAGAAGTAGCCAGGCTCTTGGCGGCTGGATTTATCGTTGAAGTATTCCATCCCGAGTGGTTGGCTAATCTGGTGCTGGTCCTCAAGAAGAATGGCACTTGGCGTATGTGTGTGGACTACACAGATCTCAACAAAGCTTGTCCAGCAGATCCTTTTGCCCTTCCCCGTATTGACCAAATTATTGATGCTACGGCGGGTTGCGAGCGTATAAGCTTTTTGGATGCATACTATGGTTATCATCAGATCAAAATGGCAGTTAAAGACCAGGAGAAGACAACCTTCATAACTCCCTTTGGAGCCTTCTGCTATGTGTCCATGCCCTTTGGACTCAAGAGTGCCCAGGCGACTTATCAAAGGTGTGTGCAGAATTGTCTTCATAAACAGATCGGCCGCAATGTTCACACCTATGTGGATGATATTGTGGTAAAATCAAGGAAGAAGGAAACATTGATTGATGACTTGAAGGAAACCTTTGATAACCTGCGGGTTTATAAAATGATGCTTAATCCGGCCAAGTGTGTCTTTGGTGTACCTGCAGGCAAACTCTTGGGTTTTTTGGTGTCTAACAGGGGCATTGAAGCTAATCCGGAAAAGATCAAAGCCATCACCTCCTTGACTAAACCGAAGTGTATCAATGATGTTCAACGCCTGGCAGGCCGGATTGCCGCGTTGAGCCGGTTTGTCAGTCGCCTTGGCGAGAAGGCCATCCCTTTGTATCAGATGCTGAAGAAAACAGTTAACTTCGTCTGGAGTCACGCCGCTAATGAAGAATTTGAGGATTTAAAGCGGCAGCTAGCTAATCCGCCGATTCTCGCTGCTCCGGTTGACAAAGAACCATTGTTGCTATATGTGGCAGCTAACGCTCGGGCTGTTAGTGTGGCGATTGTGGTGGAGCACAAAGAGGCAGGAAAGGAATATTCGGTTCAGCGGCCGGATTACTATATCAATGAGGTACTCATTGAGTCCAAGCAGAGGTACCCGCACTGGCAAAAATTGGTGTATGAGGTTTTCATGGCAAGCCGGAAGCTTAAGCAATATTTCCAAGGTCATCGTATCATGGTGGTCAGCTCTGCTCCTTTGGGAGATATAATCCAGAACAGGGAAGCAACCAGCCGGATTGCTAAGTGGGTTATCGAGCTCGGGCCTCACGGGTTGAAAAACATGCCCCGAACGGCGATCAAATCTCAGGCACTTGTGGATTTCATCAATGATTGGACAGAGTTGCAAGCGCCAGAAGAGAAGCCGGATCATACTTATTGGACTATTCATTTTGATGGGTCCAGGCAATTGGAGGGCTCGGGGGGTGGAGTCGTATTAACTTCCCCACGAGGTGATAAGTTTTGTTATGTTCTCCGTTTAATGTTCCCTTGCACTAACAATGCAGCTGAATATGAGGCTTTACTCCATGGTCTTCGGATGGCTAAGGAGATTAATCTCAGCCGAGTTAAGGAGATGGTATTCGGATCCGGTGGCTCAACAAGTGTCCGGCACTTGGGATTCCAAGGACCCACTAATGGCAGCATATCGTCGTGAGGTGGACATTGTTGCAGGTCACTTTAAAGGTTATCAGGTGGATCATGTGGACCGGTGGAAGAATGAAGCGGCAGATGCTTTAAGCCGCCTGGGTTCCCAACGTAAACCGGTTCCACCTAATATCTTCCTAGATATTTTGCATAATCCGTCTGTCAAGCTCCCTGGTGAAGAAGATTTGGCTGTTCCTGATCCGGAGGCTCAGTTGGTGGCGGCTCTTCATGTTATCCCGGATTGGACGGTTCCATATCTGGCGTATATAAACCGGGGCGAGTTACCAGAGGATGAAACTTTGGCCAGGCAGATAACCCGGCGGTCCAAGTCCATGACTGTTACAATGGAGAGTTACATCATTGCAGTGTGACAGGGGCGTTTCAACGCTGTGTGTCTCCTGAGGAAGGCCGTGAAATTTTGCGTGAAATCCACGAAGGAGATTGTGGTCACCACGCCGGTTCAAAATCTTTGGTGGCCGAGGCGTTCCTCACGGTTTCTATTGGTTGACAGCCCATGCTGATGCCGAGGACTTGGTCAAAAGATGTGATGGTTGTCAGAAATTCTCAAGGCGCGCTCATGTACCAGCTCAAGAATTGAGGATGATTCCAATCACCTGGCCGTTTGCAACTTGGGGGCTGGATATGGTTGGGCCTTTCAAGAGGTCCAAGGACAAGAAGACCCACCTTTTGGTGGCGGTTGATAAGTTCACAAAATGGGTAGAGGCAGAGCCAGTTAGTAAGTGTGACGCGGCCACGACGGTTCAATTCATCAAAAAGGTGATCTTCCGGTTTGGCTTTCCACAAAGCATTATAACAGACAATGGTACCGATCTGTCAAAGGGTGCCATGAAGGAGTTCTGTCAATGTGAGCACATCCGGCTTGACGTATCATTAGTGGCTCACCCCCAGTCCAATGGTCAAGCGAAGAGGGCCAATCAAGAGATCTTGAGAGGCATCAAACCCCGGCTTATGGTTCCTTTGCAACGGACGCCGGGTTGTTGGGTTGAGGAGCTACCTTCAGTGTTATGGAGCATCAATACCACACCCAACAGATCAACAGGATACACACCGTTCTTCATGGTTTATGGAGCGGAAGCGGTTCTTCCTAGTGACATCCGGCATGACTCACCTTGTGTAGCGGCATATGTTGAAGCTAACAACGAAAAGGCACGGCAGGAAGCTCTTGACCTGTTAGATGAGGAGCGTGACATGGCGGCAGCCCGTTCGGCGATTTATCAGCAAGATCTGCGTCGTTATCATAGCCGTCGGGTTAGAACCAGAACCTTTCAAGAAGGAGATTTGGTGCTTCGACTCATCCAGGATCAGACAGATATGCACAAGCTATCCCCCCCCCTCGGGAAGGACCCTTTGTGGTCAGCAAGAATCTGCACAACGGGTCATACTACCTAATCGATGTTCGAGAGCGCAAAGACTCACGTAAATCAGAGGAGGAGACCAACCGGACGTGGAATATTGCTCATCTTCGGCCCTACTATACTTGAGCTATAGGCTCTGCTTATGTACATATTATGACATTGTATATATTATGATCAATATAAAAACCGGAACCTCAGCTAAGCGAGTATCTGTTGTTTTCTTACATCATGTGTGGTTACATGGAGCTTACAAAGCGGCACCAGGTTTACCCCTTGATTCAGCTTCTCAAAGCTTGATATTAGATCACTTGGGGGCTTGGTCATATCTGAACCATAGCTACACCTCTTGATCGGCGTAATGCCACAGCATCACTTGGGGGCTTGGTTGAACCCGAACCATAGCAACACCTCTTGATCGGCGTAATGCCACATCATCACTTGGGGGCTTGGTCGAACCCGAACCATAGCAACACCTCTTGATCGTCGTAATGCCACAACATCACTTGGGGGCTTGGTCGAACCCGAACCATAGCAACACCTCTTGATCGGCGTAATGCCACAGCATCACTTGGGGGCTTGGTCGAACCCGAACCATAGCAACACCTCTTGATCGGCGTAATGCCACAACATCACTTGGGGGCTTGGTCGAACCCAAACCATAGCAACACCTCTTGATCAAATTTGGGGCCTGGCAGCCCGTGAAAAGCCTCGACTACAACGGTTTTATTTGCCTTTTGCTAAGTTTATTTTTTTCTTTTGCTAAGATTTGTGATGTTTTCAAACTGGTGTTTATAAACCCGGTTAGGCTGTCAACTACAAGTTGTCAGTACATGATCAAGTTATAATCCGGAGACTATCAGCCCGGTCTGGTTTTGACTAATAGTCACCAGTATGGAATAAACCGGTGTTTTTCACAACCCGAAATGGTTTTATTGTAAACCGGCATTATATAATAGGAGATATTTTTAATCCGGATTTGGTTATTACCCTCATTACAAGGTTGGTCAGCCAACACTATGCCTAAAGGTCACAGGTATCATATATGTCCGTATTTGGTTATCTTTTACAACCTTGGTTATAAACCTTGGTCATATATATATAGTTGGGTATCATGACCCGCCCGGTGGTAAACCGCCAGGGCGCTTTAAGCTTCTTATCTGCAGGAACAACTTGAATAAATAGCTATGGATTATGAACATCATATCTCAAGCATGGCGGATTAGCACGCATCAGTTGCAGATAAATATGCACGAAGGCATAACAGACCAAGTGTTTTAACTAGCCTATTACAAGGCGTTTCAGTGCCCAAAGGAGTAATTGTCTCAATAAGCATTACAGCAAAAGAAAAACTAAACCGGCCCCCGGATTATGATTGCTTATTAGCTTGACCTGACGGCTACGGATCATCTTGCACCAGTTCATCTTCTTCGTCCCTACCCAGCGGCTGGAAGTCAACAGTTGTCCAGTCGATCCCAGTTAAAGCTTGGAACACAGCTTCGTCGCTTATAAGGATGGATGGTTCAATATCAGGGGCATAAGTGTGCTTACAGATTGGAGGGATCAGGTTTTGAGCCTCAGGAGCTGGTGCAGCAACCCGCTTGTTATTGGTATCATAACTCGCCTGGTAACGTGAAAGATCAGCCTCTTCAGCAAGTTGACAAGCTTGTGGACATACTTCCCGGTTTATGGCGCGGAGATCTTCAGTGCAAAATTCTGATCCATTTTCTTTTAAGCTTGGGTAGCCTTTAGCCACGTCCGTCGGATCAAGATCAGGCACCCATGCTTTTGCCCGGGTTAGTGCGGTCAGAGCGCCAGCCCTTGCAACAGACCACTTCAGCTCTTCTACCCGGGCAGGCAGCATAGATAGCCTGTCTAAGGTATCTTTGATTAACGTCGGGGGCGGCTTATTGTGAGAAGCGGTGCAGATAATTTGTTGTGCGCCGGTATATAGTTGCTCTATCAGCGTGTAGGCAGCCTTCAGCTTCTTCTGAACATCAGATCCCAGATGACTAATGCGAGTTCCTGCATCATTGCAAACATCAATAAACCGGCAACGTATGGGAAGATATGTTGAAAGTATAAAGCAAGGATGCTTACCGAACACAGCAGCAGTCATGGCATGTATCTGCCGCTTTACACCAGTCAGCTCGTCTACCACCGGTTTGAGAGCTGCTTCTGCGTCTTCAGCTCTTTTCTGTAAAGTGGATTTCTCTGTGTTCCAATCCGCCCGCTCCTTGGCGAAGCTCTCCTTTAACTTTTCCATAGCGGCTAAGGCGCTTGTCAGCTCATCTTTTGCTTTGGAAGTTTCGGCCTGTTGGGACTTGATGTTCTCTTGCAGATCAGCGGTTTGGCTTTCCTTCTTGCTCAGTTCAGCCTATAAAGAGACAGATACATAATGAGTTGACAGTATATATTTGAAGTACCAAGCACATAACAAGTTATGCCCTTAGTACTTGGGGGCTAATGCATATTTGCTTTTACTCAGAATTTTTTTACAAGTCCCAAGCACAATACAAGTATTAAGCTTGGCACTTGGGGGCTAATGTGTATTTGCTCATAAAGTGCTGATATGGGAATTCTTCTACAAAGTCCCGGTTTAACTTGGTATCTTAAACCGTCACTTGGGGGCTACTGGAGTTGATGAGCTGCAAATAAATATAAAAGAGAAACACGTATGGAAGTTACCTCATATCACTCCTTCATCAAGTTTACCAAACTAGCTTCATAGTCACGGCTGGTATACAGACGGTTCAAGAAGCCAGAGTGAATGTCTTGAGCGTTGAGATGGGCGTAGCTTGATAAATCGGCATTCCATTTGCCTTTGCCGATAGCAGAGAGATCATCCTTGGCAGTATGCTTTGACAAAGCAACAGGATTGCAGGAGTGGTGTGGCCAGTGCTAGTAATCATAATGTCACCATCTTGGTCATCACCAGCCTTCTCTGGAGTTGGCGGTTTGTTAGTATTTTTGACTGGACTTGCCGGTTTAGTGCCAGTTCGGACAGGGCTGGTTGGCTGGTCAGCATGGCTGATGGTGTCAACTTCTGTCTGCTCGGCAACGAAGTCATGATCTTGAAGCGGTGGGTCATTCAGCATGGCATCAACGTTGGTTTCTTCCAGATCTGGAGTTGTCTCCGGTTCAGCAGCTACATTATCATCAGTCGGTTTGTTTAACCGAGCTTTCTTGCTGGGTCTTGGCTTGGCACTGAGAAAAGATACACATAAGGATCAGTACGGTATGTAAAGATAACACATCAAGAATAAAGACATGTGCATAGCTCACCCAGGAACTGTTTTGAGGGGTGGAAGCTGTGTGGCCGAGGACTCGCCAGAGGATGAGTGAGAAGTACCCTGATAATTTGAATCAGACGGGTTAAGAGGCTTGCGAAAACAACCTACTTTTGGGCATGAAGTATCAATGGGATAAGAGACCTCTGATCGGCGTTTCTGAACCAGACTGTTGGGTAAACCGGCGGAGGTAACTACCTAGCCGCTGTGCCGGGTTGTACGGCGAGCTTCGTGCTGCCGCGTCTTCAAAAGAAAGTTTGGGTCCAAGTAAGCAAGAGGGTGAGAAAATTTTACATTCCGGTTTGCTTGACGGATTTTTTTATGTTAGCAGAGGATCTGAATCGGAGGAAAGAATGGTTACCTCTACGTCCTCAGCGTGATTGCCTTGAGCATCGTCCTGATAATAATCATTGTCAATGAGATGTACGAAAAATGAACCAAGAGAGTCAAGTTCTACCTCTGGTTCCGGATTACACACATCGTCATCAGCTGGTAGATCGGAGGATGCAGTGGTCCTTCTCTTGGCAGGTTTCTTAACAACCTTGGTCTTTGGACGAACTGGCTTGACCGGTTTGTCTTGCAGCTTCGCCGGTTTGTCTGGTGATGGTTTCTTGTTCCAGAACGGATCATCACCCTGTCAAGAAATAATCACACTTTCAGAGAATATTTGGACAGAAGCAAATTCAGATACAAAGGATTATATGATTCTTACAACTGGTGGTTTGTTGAAGGTGCAGAAAGGGAGTAGTCCGGTTTGGGCACAGACGGCCTCCGGTTCGTTCAGTATTTTCTTTACAGCCTCAGTGACTTCTTCGTCTGTAAGCTGAATGTCAATGTGCCTCTGAGCATCCTTCAAACTCACTGTGTATTCACACATCAAACCGGGGCGCCGGCTTAAGGGCAGAATGCTCCAGCTTATCCAGCAACGAGCAAGATCAACTCCTGTCAAACCGTTCGCCATAAAGGCTCTAAGCTTTGATAATTGGGGAGCATAGTTGGCCCGTTCCCTTGTTGTCAACCTCTGAGGAAAAGGATGTGTGTTGCTAAGGCGTTCAGGGCGGTAACCCAGCAAATGATTTTCATCAGATGCAGATGTATCCATGCAGTAAAACCAAGTCTGGTTCCACTCTTTGGGGTGACTGTGGAGTTTGGGATGAGGGAAGGTGACTTCTTTCCTTTTCTGAACCGCCATTCCGCCCAATTCAGTATTGGGTCCGTCTGAGAACTCTGTGCGATGGTTTAAGTGAAAGAAATCCCTAAATAGTTCGACTAAAGGCTCCTCTTGCAGATAAACCTCACAAAAGACTTGGAAGTGGCAGATGTTGGTTACAGAATTGGGACCTATGTCTTGAGGGCGCAGTTGAAAACTAGCCAGTACATCCTGGAATTTTTTTGAACCGGGAGGACTAAAACCTCGTCCGAGATGATCAGCGAACATGACTACCTCTCCATCCTTGGGTGTAGGAGGATTTTCCGGGCCAGGGACCCTCCAGTGGATAACATCTTTCTTGGCTAAAGCGCCCGTTTTGACAAGATTGTTCAATTGTTCTTCGGTTACTCGAGAGGGAGCCCAATTGCATTCATAGACTTGCTTGGCCATGATAAGGGAAATCTGAAACATGATTATTGCCGGTTTAAGATTTATAGTGGACAACTATACAACGATATGAGGATACAAGCATATTGATAAACCGGACTGGGTTATCCGTAAACCGGAGTCTGGCGATGGAAACAGTATAATACATTGGCGGTTCAACAGGGGACTAATGGTATCTACCGGGTCATCATTTTATCTGTGAAGTTAAACCGCCTAATCTGGTATTGAAGATACAGATCTAAGAGGCATAAGCGAAGGGAAAAACAGGTTTCACATCTTGCTGTGGTAATTTTAGATCTACCGCGCGTTGGAAAAACAAAATATTTTCTGACCTAATTTCCAGCATACTAAAAGTTCACCAAGTTGAGATGAGTTGGATATCAAACAGGTGCTAAAACTACTACCGCGCGAGATCTATGTGGTTTTTGGATCTAATCCATGGATATAAGGAAAAAGAAGGGCGGCGACGAACACTGATGAACGATAGAAACCCTAAGTACAGATTTATGGTAAGAGAAAAGGGAGACTTACGGAGGCTGTTGAGCAGCGGCGGCGCGCGGAGGAGCTATGGTTCGTTCAGGTCGATGCAGCGGCCAAGGTTGGTGCAGCAATCGAAGGTTGACAACAGCGGCCGAGGTCGAAGGTTCGGGCGTCGCGAGGATGACGATGAAGCGAAGAGGCACAAGGGGGAAAATGGAAAGACCCCCTGGCCCTATTTATAAAGGAGATAAATGACAGGCGCGAAAATCGAGGAGCCGGATTTTTGGATATGAGGCGGAGCTGTCGCCTCGATTGTCGGAGGCTCATTAATGACAGGTGACGTCACGGCGGTTTACCATGATCTTAGAAGGTGATGTCACGGCGGTTTACAAGATTATGTGAAGATGTTGAAGAAGAAATTTTCTTAAGTGTTGAGGATTGACATGAACCAGTTCAAATCAATCTGGGGCCTAATGTTGGGGATATTACCACTGGGCGTAAACCGGCCATGAGAGGCCGGGTTAACCCCATAAGTAGTTCATCTGTATCTGAAGCCCATGAAGACAGACGGTGATGCTTTATGGAGGCCCAGGGCCCAAAGCCGGTTCAAGGCCCGTAGACATAAACCAGCATTGATATGTAAACTTGTATTGTAAGGTAGAAGTAGCAAAGACCGAGCAGGACACGATTTTCAGCCGGCCTCGGGATTCTGTAAACCGACGGGCGTCAACCCATGTATATAAGGGGACGACCCGGCGGCGGTTCAAGGACAACAGACAACAACTCGAGATCCAGGCAAAGCGTATTCGCTCCCTGGTCATCGAAACCCCATCAATTCCATCACAACTAGACATAGGCTTTTACCTTCATCGTAAGGGGCCGAACTAGTATAAAACTCTCTTGTGTCCCTTGTCTGCTTTAACCCCTTTAAGTTAACCCGTAGCGATGGCTCCACGACTAAGTCCTTTTTCTAGGACATCTGCCGTGACAAAACCATGACAGATCCCATCTCAGATTTCATGGCCTCAAACCATTTTGCAGAATCTGGGCTCATCATTGCTTCCTCATAGTTCGTAGGTTCGTCATGGTCAAGTAACATGACCTCCAGAACAGGATTACCGTACCACTCTGGTGCGGATCTCACTCTGGTTTACCTACGAGGTTCGGTAGTAACTTGATCTGAAGTTACATGATCATCATCATTAGCTTCCTCACTAATTGGTGTAGTAGTCACAAGAACAGATTTCTGTGATGAACTACTTTCCAATAAGGAAGTAGGTACAGTTACCTCATCAAGTTCTACTTTCCTCCCACTCACTTCTTTCGAGAGAAACTCCTTCCATAGAAAGGATCCATTATAAGCAACGAATATCTTTCCTTCGGATCTGTGATAGAAGGTGTACCCAACTGTCTCCTTTGGGTATCCTATGAAGACACATTTCTCCGATTTGGGTTTGAGCTTATCAGGATGAATTTTTTTCACATAAGCATCGCAACCCCAAATTTTAAGAAACGACAAATTTTGGTTTCTTGCCAAACCAAATTTCATAAGGTGTCGTCTCAACAGATTTAGATGGTGCCCTATTTAACGTGAATACACCTGTCTCTAATGCATAACCCCAAAACGATAGTGGTAAATCGGTAAGAGACATCATAGATTGCACCATATCTAATAAAGTACGGTTACGATGTTCGGACACACCATTACGCTGTGGTGTTCCAGGTGGCGTGAGTTGCGAAACTATTCCGCATTGTTTCAAATGAAGACCAAACTCGTAACTCAAATATCTCCTCCACGATCAGATCGTAGAAACTTTATTTTCTTGTTACGATGATTTTTCACTTCACTCTGAAATTATATGAACTTTTCAAATGTTTCAGACTTATGTTTTATCAAGTAGATATACCCATATCTGCTCAAATCATCTGTGAAGGTCAGAAAATAATGATACCTGCCGCGAGCCTCAACAATCATCAGATCGCATACATCAGTATGTATTATTTCCAATAAGTCAGTTGCTCGCTCCATTGTTCCGGAGAACGGAGTCTTTAGTCATCTTGCCCATAAGGCATGGTTCGCAAGCATCAAGTGATTCATAATCAAGTGATTCCAAAATCCCATCAGCATGGAGTTTCTTCATGCGCTTTACACCAATATAACCTAAACGGCAGTGCCACAAATGAGTTTCACTATCATTATTAACTTTGCATCTTTTGGCTTCAATATTATGAATATGTGTATCACTAGATCGAGATCCAACAAACCATTTTCATTGGGTGTATGACCATAGAAGGTTTTATTCATGTAAATAGAACAACAATTATTCTCTAACTTAAATGAATAACCGTATTGCAATAAACATGATCAAATCATATTCATGCTCAACGCAAACACCAAATAACACTTATATAGGTTCAACACTAATCCCGAAAAGTGTAGGGAGCGCGCGATGATGATCATATCAATCTTGGAACCACTTCCAACACACAACATCACTTCACCCTTAACTAGTCTCTGTTCATTCTGCAACTCCCATTTCGAGTTACTACTCTTAGCAACTGAACCAGTATCAAATACCGAGGGGTTGCTACGAACACTAGTAAAATACACATCAATAATCTGTATATCAAATATACCTTTGTTCACTTTGCCTTCCTTTTTATCCGCCAAATACTTGGGGTAGTTCCGCTTCAAGTGACCAGTCCCTTTGCAGTAGAAGCACTTAGTCTCAGGCTTAGGTCCAGACTTGGGCTTCTTCACTTGAGCAGCAACTTTGCTTGCCGTTCTTCTTGAAGTTCCCCTTCTTCCCTTTGCCCTTTTCTTGAAACTAGTGGTCTTGTCAACCATCAACACTTGATGCTTTTCTTGATTTCTACCTTCGTCGATTTCAGCATCACGAAGAGCTTGGGAATTACTTTCATCATCCCTTGCATATTATAGTTCATCACTAAGTTCTAGTAACTTGGTGATAGTGACTAGAGAACTTTGTCAATTACTATCTTATCTGGAAGATTAACTCCCACTTGATTCAAGCAATTGTAGTACTCAGACAATCTGAGCACATGCTCACTGGTTGAGCTATTCTCCTCCATCTTATTGGCAAAGTACTGTCAGAGGTCTCATACCTCTCGACATGGGCATGAGTTTGAAATACCAATTTCAACTCTTGGAACATCTCATATGCTCTGTGGCGTTCAAAACATTTTTGAAGTCCCGGGTCTAAGCCGTAAAGTATGGTGCACTAAACTATCAAGTAGTCATCATACCGAGCTTTTGCCAAAATGTTCATAATGTCTGCATCTGCTCCTGCAATAGTTCTGTCACCTAGCGGTGCATCAAGGACATAATTCTTCTGTGCAGCAATGAGGATAATCCTCAGATCATGGACCAAGTCCGCATCATTGCTACTAACATCTTTCAACATAGTTTTCTCTAGGAACATATCAAAAAATAAAACAGGGGAGCTAAACACGAGCTATTGATCTACAAGATAGATATGCTAATACTAACAGGACTAAGTTCATGATAAATTTAAGTTCAATTAATCATATTACTTAAGAACTCCCACTTAGATAGACATCTCTCTAATCCTCTAAGTGATCACGTGATCCAAATCAACTAAACCATGTCCGATCATCACGTGAGATGGAGTAGTTTCAATGGTGAACATCACTATGTTGATCATATCTACTATATGATTCACGCTCGACCTTTCGGTCTCCGTGTTCCGAGGCCATATCTGTTATATGCTAGGCTCGTCAAGTTTAACCTGAGTATTCTGCGTGTGCAACTGTTTTGCACCCGTTGTATTTGAACGTAGAGCCTATCACACCCGATCATCACGTGGTGTCTCAGCACGAAGAACTTTCACAATGGTGCATACTCAGGGAGAACACTTATACCTTGATAATTTAGTGCGAGATCATCTTATAATGCCACCGTCAATCAAGGCAAGATAAGATGCATAAAAGATAAACATCACATGCAATCAATATAAGTGATATGATATGGCCATCATCATCTTGTGCTTGTGATCTCCATCTCCAAAGCACCGTCATGATCACCATCGTCACCGGCGCGACACCTTGATCTCCATCGTAGCATCGTTGTCATCTCGCCAACTTATGCTTCTACGACTATCGCTACCGCTTAGTGATAAAGTAAAGCATTACATGGCGATTGCATTGCATACAATAAAGCAACAACCATATGGCTCCTGCCAGTTGCCGATAACTCGGTTACAAAACATGATCATCTCATACAATAAAATATAGCATCATGCCTTGACCATATCACATCACAACATGCCCTGCAAAAACAAGTTAGACGTCCTCGACTTTGTTGTTGCAAGTTTTACGTGGCTGCTATGGGCTGAGCAAGAACCGTTCTTACCTACGCATCAAAACCACAACGATAGTTTGTCAAGTTAGTGCTGTTTTAACCTTCTCAAGGACTGGCCATAGCCACACTCGGTTCAACTAAAGTTGGAGAAACTGACACCCGCCAGCCACCTGTGTGCAAAGCACGTCGGTAGAACCAGTCTCGCGTAAGCGTACGCGTAATGTCGGTCCGGGCCGCTTCATCCAACAATACCGCCAAACCAAAGTATGACATGCTGGTAAGCAGTATGACTTGTATCGCCTACAACTCACTTGTGTTCTACTCGTGCATATAACATCTACGCATAAAACCTGGCTCTGATACCACTGTTGGGGAACGTAGTAATTTCAAAAAAATTCCTACGCACACGCAAGATCATGGTGATGAATAGCAACGAGAGGGGAGAGTGTGTCCACATACCCTCATAGACCGAAAGCGGAAGCGTTAGCACAACATGGTTGATGTAGTCATACGTCTTCACGATCCGACCGATCAAGTACCGAACGCACGGCACCTCCAAGTTCTGCACACGTTCAACTCGATGACGTCCCTCGAACTACGATCCAGCCGAGCTTTGAGGGAGAGTTCCGTCAGCACGACGGCGTGGTGACGATGATGATGTTCTTCTGACGCAGGGCTTTGCCTAAGCACCGCTACGATATGACCGAGGTGGATTATGGTGGAGGGGGGCACCGCACACGGCTAAGAGATCCAAGGGATCAATTGTTGTGTCTCCAAGGGGTGCCCCCCTCCCCGTATATAAAGGAGTGGAGGAGGGGGAGGGCCGGCCCTCTCCATGGCACGCCCTAGGAGGAGTCCTACTCCCACCGGGAGTAGGATTCCCCCTTCCAAGTAGTAGGAGTAGGAGTCAAGGAAGTAGTCGCCGCTTCGCACAGGGCGCAGCTCACCCTGGGCCGGCCCATTTGAGTGGTTTCGCCTCGCGAGATGAACCGCAAAAAACAATGGCGCTAACGATGGCGCTAGGGATCGAACCTACGACTTCCAGTAGCGGTACACACCGCGCTAGCCACCGCGACTGGCTCGTGGATCTAGAAGAATAGCAATGTAAACTTAAAGAAACTAAAAGCGACGAAAAAACCATTTGTTCCTTCTACTGTTTTTTCTTCAATCTTATTCTGTTCTTTCTTTTTTCTTGTTTTCTTTGTTTTTCTTTTTTAATGTTTGTTACTTTTTCTTTGTAAGCTTTTCCAAAAGTTCAAATATGGTTCAGAATTTTCAAAAATGTTCTTTTTGCCAAAAACTGTTCATATTTCTGAAATAGTGTTCACATTTACAAAATTTTGTTCACAATTTCGAAATTTTTCATGATTTCTTTGTTTGTTTGTTCAGATTTTCAAAAAAAAAAATCACATTTGAAATATTTTTTAAATTAATTCAAAAAATGTTCGAGTTTCAAATCTTATTCGCATTTTCAAAAAAATGTTCACAATTCGAAATAATGTTCGCTTTGCCAATTTTTGTTCAGAGTTACAAAAAATGTTCCCTTTCTCAAAAATTGTTCACAGATCCAAAAATATGTTCGCTTTCTTCAAATTTTGTTCCAAGTTTCAAATCTTGTTCGCTTTTTCAAAAAATGTTTACAATTCGAAATATTGTTCGCATTGCCAAATTTTGTTCAGAGTTACAAAAAATGTTCCCTTTCTCAAAAATTGTTCACAGATCCAAAAATATGTTTGCTTTCTTCAAATTTTGTTCCAAGTTTCCAAAAATGTTCGCTTTTTCTATTTTTTGTTTAAAATTTTATGAAATTTTCTTGTTTTTCAAAATTTGTTCAACATTACAAAAAAACTTTGCTGTTTTTCAAAAAAAAACAAAGGTAAAAAAATGTTCAACATTTTAAAATAATTATTCGCTATTTTTGGAATTGTCTGCGTTCAAAAAAAGATACAGGTTTTGAAAACGAACTGCGTTTTTCCTGCAAAAAAAGAATGAACTGTGTTCGAACTTCTAAAAAAGTTTAGATCTGTCGTGCATTATGTTCTTATAGTGTTTGCTACTTAATGTTGGCAAACAACGTTTAGTGGTGCAATGGCCAGCGACGCGGGTATTAAACGGGAGGTATCGAGTTCGATTCTCCAGTCGCCCTCAGATTTTTGCGTTGTATTTTACGTCAGTAGCTGCTCCTTCGTGGGCCGGCCCAAAGGAAGCACCCCCTGTGCGAAGCCCCTCCAGTCTGCCGCAGAATGCGGCAGATAGGAGGTCCCGGCGCAGCCCCTCCCCCTAGTCCAATTCGGACTAGGCCTTGGGGGGGGCGCCCAACCTCTCCTCTCTCTTTCCCCTAAAGCCCAATAAGGCCCATATACTCCCCGGCGAATTCCCGTAACTCTCCGGTACTCCGAAAAATACCCGAATCACTCGGAACCTTTACGATGTCCGAATATAGTCGTCCAATATATCGATCTTTACGTCTCGACCATTTCGAGACTCCTAGTCATGTCTCCGATCTCATCCGGGACTCCGAACTACCTTCGGTACATCAAAACACATAAACTCATAATATAACCGTCATCGAACTTTAAGCGTGCGGACCCTACGTGTTCGAGAACAATGTAGACATGACCGAGACACATCTCCGGTCAATAACCAATAGCGGAACCTGGATGCTCATATTGGCTCCCACATATTCTACGAAGATCTTTATCGGTCAAACCGCATAACAACATACGTTGTTCCCTTTGTCATCGGTATGTTACTTGCCCGAGATTCGATCGTCGGTATCTCAATACCTAGTTCAATCTCGTTACCGGCAAGTCTCTTTACTCGTTCCGTAATACATCATCCCGCAACTAACTCATTAGTTACAATGCTTGCAAGGCTTATAGTGATGTGCATTACTGAGTGGGCCCAGTGATACCTCTCCGACAATCGGAGTGACAAATCCTAATCTCGAAATACGCCAACCCAACAAGTACCTTCGGAGACACCTGTAGAGCACCTTTATAATTACCCAGTTACGTTGTGACGTTTGGTAGCACACAAAGTGTTCCTCCGGTAAACGGGAGTTGCATAATCTCATAGTCATAGGAACATGTATAAGTCATGAAGAAAGCAATAGCAGAATACTAAACGATCAAGTGCTAAGCTAACGGAATGGGTCAAGTCAATCACATCATTCTCCTAATGATGTGATCCCATTAATCAAATGACTACTCATGTCCATGGCTAGGAAACTTAACCATCTTCGATTAACGAGCTAGTCAAGAAGAGGCATACTAGTGACACTATGTTTGTCTACGTATTCACACATGTACTAAGTTTCCGGTTAATACAATTCTAGCATGAATAATAAATATTTATCATGATATAAAGAAATAAATAATAACTTTATTATTGCCTCTAGGGCATATTTCCTTCAGTCGAGCGCCATTAAAGCTCGGTCGGCCACAGTGCGCCCGTGGGCGCTCGGCGGCGAGCGTCGGTGAGGAAACGGACGGAGGGGAAGAGGGGTCTAGGGGAAGGGCGACGACGCGGGCCAGCTGCTGGGCACGCTCACGCGCGCGAAGGCGACGAGAGGAGGAGGGGGTCCAGCACAAACAGTCACTGGACGCGGCCACTGCACACAGAGCGCGTGCACAGGCACGCCATTGTCGCGGTCACCGCGTGCACTGGCATGTAGCGGGGGAGAGGGGCTGGAACTTGTTGTCTAGTGGTAAGTCCTTCCAGGGGAGGTTACAACTGAGGTGGTAGAACGATGAAAAGAGCTCTGGTTGAATGGTATTAACCTTGAAGTTTACTACAGTAAACTTGGTCGTGCACTGGTGATCCACAAAAACTTGATTGGGAGAAATGGAGTTGTCTTGGAAGTTTAACTAAGGAAGAACTACAATCCTGGAGATTTAGAGAAGAAATGGACCAATAAATAATAGGGTTGCTTTGCAACTGCATTTTTGGTCCAGAAACTTGGTTTGGATGATGCACTCACATGGAGTTATGGAATGTGATGCAACATGGCAAATCCTCATGATATGGTCATATAAAGATGCTGTAAAAAGCTCATACCAAATGGACCATCCAAAATGGTACTTGCTTTACAAACATCATTTCTGTCCAGAAACATGGAAAAATTCTAGAGAAATATTGGCTCAATGAACCATGCGCAAAATGGGTGGAGGTAAGTTATATGGATAATAGAAGGTCTAGAAAAATTCGCAGCCATACTGGAGCAAGATAAAATATACTTGCTTCACAAACTGAAATTTTGGACAGAATCAAAGAATTGAAGATGAGCTCACATGGAGGCATGACATGAGCTCTACTTTGGTGGAGGGCTATTATATGATGATATGAGGGATCATGCAAAATGGCAACTCATTTGGATATGTCTAGCTTGCACCTCCTTCACAAAGCTTCTTTCTGGATAGAAACTTTGGAAAATCATGATTAAATAATTACTAGGCAAATGAGGTTGCATTTTGGCATGTGGTAAAGATATGGACAGGAAAAGGTGTCCAAGGAGGTTGAGGTCAATTGGGAAAAGAAAAATAGCACTTGCTTCACAATGTGCCATTTAGGACAGAATAGGAAATGAATTATTTGAGCATGATGATAAACATGACAAATGCAATATTTTGCCATATTTGAGAAAGATATGACCCAAACAATTTATGAGAATTATTTGGGAATTTTAGGAGTGATGGAAATAAAGGTTGCTGCACAACCTAGGGCAATTTGAGTTATTCCTTTAATAGAAAAGGAATATTCCCAATAAAAAGAATATTGGGATTTGGGCTAGGATGAAAATGACAGGGTCTAGGGAAGGATTTGGGTATGACAAGCCACTCTGGAAGCAAAGAAGAGTTCATCTTCTGGACTTTCCAGACCACAAAGCCACGGAAAAAGAAAACTCAAGCAAAAACCTCAGAAAATCAAAAGAAAAAGAAAGGGCCAAAAATCAGGCTGTCACATAAAGGTAGGCGACGATCTGTTCGTCAGCATCCCGGGGACGGAAAGCACCGGAGCGCCACCCGAGGGGGAAGTTTTTGACGAAGAAGTCATTGTCGCTGCCGGGTTCCAGGTTGTCGACGAGCTGAGCGCCAGGAGCAGCAGTTCCAAGGAGGACCAGCTCCTCCAAGCTATGAGCAGTAACTTTGAGAAGCTCCAGGCGCTTCACCGTGCCCTCTAGGAGAAATTGGACTCCGGGGCCATGGTCGTCGACGCGGCAGAGGTAGATTTCTAGAAACACGTCGAGCCGATGCAAGTCTGGTTTGCCGAGTCCCAGCAGGAGCTGAAGACTAGCCAGGAGCAGTTGAACCATCGTTGGAACGAGCTCCTCCTGAAGCAGTCCAATGTTGAGAAGGCCCAGGAGGAGGCTGCTGCATAGGCCGCCAAGGACGACGCCCAACTAAGGGAGCGCCACGTCCCGCTCGACGCCCAAGAGGAGGACCTTGCCGCTCGCGAAGGGGCACTTGCCGCCAAGCTTCGCGGCAAGGATGAAGAAATTGAAAAGCTTGTCGCGCAGCGGACCCAGGATCTGGAGAAAAAGCATAAGGACACACTCGACGCTCTGGTCCTGGACCACGCCCGCAAGTTGAAGGAAGCTGTCGATGCCTCCAAAGCCGCAGAGGCCGCCAAGAGCGAGCTGGCCAGGAAGGTGGAGAAACTAGAGGTGGAGCTAGAGGAGCACAGCAAGGAGGTCTCGAGGCTCAAGAGCAATAGAGACAAAATTGCCTACACCTTGGCGGAGTTGTAGGTCACCATATCTGACAAGACCAAGCTGCTCTCCGAAGCCAACGACTCCATTGCTGATCTGAAGCTGAAGCTGACCACTCTGGAGGAGTCCCTTAAGGGCAGCAGGGCTCGTGAGAAGACCCTGGCTAAGGACCTCAAGGACGAGAAGCTACTGCTTGCGATGCCGCTGCTACCCACAACGATTATGTGCAGGGCATGGGGATCTGGAGTGAGCGCCTCATCAACGTCGCGGAGAGGCTCACCACGCAACTATCTATCATGGGCATGCCGAGCTTCAGGTTCTCTCATGAGGAGAGGGTGACTCAGAGCACCAGGCTGACCATGTTCTTCGAGGCTGTCCTTGATGCCTTGAAGCTACTCCACTCTAGCCGAGCAACTCAACTGGCCAATGAGTCCCGCAAGCTTTGCCGGGGCGTCCTTCTCAAGGTGCTCACCAAGGTGGCGTACATGAACCCTGGCCTCAACCTCACCAACGTGCTTGACAGCCTGCCGGATGATGCAGACCACCAGGCGCTCGAAGAGCTTGTCGCACCCATCATCAGCATGGTTGACCAAGTCAAGAGGGTGGAATGCCAACAACGGGACTAGCCGATTCACTTCTCCTCGCCGCTATGAACTCGTGCCCAAGATAATTTATCTTAAGTTAGAACGGCGGCAACCATCAATGTAACATAACTGGTTGTGTTTTGGATCGAATGCATGCTACCTTCCTTGTTTGATCTCCCTTTGAATGGCATACACCCTACGCTCTCTTTTTTGGAAAGGCTTGCCGGTGCGCGCACCCTTGCCGCGAGCGCTTTGAGGAACGAATCCTTAGCAGCCTGCTAGGGGTGTCGCTGCCGGCAAGACACCTTGCCGCTCTTAGTGCAGCCACTTGAACTGTTGAGCGGACTCGAAATAGAACAAGGGCGCAACCAATTGTGACAAGGTTCCTTCGCGTGCAGGTTTTCCATACAAGAACCGAAACCATTCGAGGAAAACAACCTTACATTTAAAAAAAATCGCTCAAGGTTTCGCAACTTAGCTTTTCGCTGCTGTATTCCTTTCCGCAAGATGCCACTTCGAACGTTGCCCGCTGGTGCCCATACTCTCTATCCCTCCGGCAAACTTGTATGCGAGGGAACCTTCTGTCTTTTGAGGAAAAGAAAGAAGAGAAAATAGAAACATGGAACCTTGGCGGTTCATCAGTACTTGCTAGAAATGAAGGGAGCACAATATCTTGGACATGCATGCATATATATAAATATAAACATGGAAATCAACAAGAATTGTACATACTGAAACTTATTCGACTGCGCACAGGGTCTGCGCCTGGCTCTGTACATAGGGTTATATGCCTTGCCGGAAAGGCTAGTACAAAAGGGGGTTGGGGACCCGACAACCGCGCCTCATGGGTAAAACTTGCAAAGATGCTCGATGTTCCAGGAGTTGCTCACTGGAACGCCATCTTTGGTCTCCAGGCGGACTACACCGGGCCTGGTGACTCGTATTGCCCGATAAGGGCTTTCCCACTTTGGCGTCAACTTGTTGGAATTCTTGGCGGACTGAACATGCCGAAGAACAAGGTCGCCTTCCTTAAGGCTTCGGGCGTGAACCTTGTGGCTATGGTAGCGGCGCAAGGCTTGCTGGTAGCGCGCGGCTCGCACAGCAACCTGAAGACGATCTTCCTCAAGGAGCGTAGCATCATCTTGTTGCAACTGCTCTTGCTCAAGCTCATCATAAGCGAGCACTCGAGGTGACCCATATATGAGTTCCGTGGGGAGAACTGCTTCTGCCCCGTACACGAGGGAGAAGGGCGTCTGGCCGGTGGCTCGATTTGGTGTCGTCCTGATTGACCAAAGAGCCACCGGCAACTCATCAATCCAGCGTCTTCCACACTTGTGCAACCTGTCAAAAGTCCTGGTCTTGAGGCCCCACGGCACTTCAGCATTTGCACTTTTTGCCTGGCCGTTGCTTCTTGGATGAGCAACAGAAACAAAACATATTTTGCTGCCGAGGTCTTGGATGTACTGCATGAAGGTGCGGCTTGTGAACTGTGTGCCGTTGTTGGTGATGAATCTGTTTGGTACACCAAAATGGCAAACTAGTCCTTTGAAGAACTTGATGACTGATTGTGCGATCACCTTTCTTACTGCTTCCACTTCTGGCCACTTTGTGAACTTGTCGATTGCGACTTACAAGTACTCAAAGCCCCTGACAGCACAGGGAAAGGGGCCCAATATGTCGAGCCCCCAGACCAAAAAGGCCAGGAAAGAGGGATCATCTGAAGAGCTTGAGCTGGCTGATGGAGTTTCTTCGAATGGAACTGGCACGCTTCACACTTGGTTACTAGTTGCATCCTGGAGAGCAGTGGGCCAAAAGAAACATTGCCGGAATGCTTTGCCGGCAAGAGCTCTTGATCCTATGCGAGAGCCACATATGCCTCCATGTATCTCTGCCAACAGCTCCAGTCCGTCCTCCTGAGGAATGCACTTCAATTTCACGTCGTTCAGTCTTTTCCTGTACATGACATCATCCACAAACTGGTACATGCTGGACCGATGGGCTACTTTTTCTGCTTCTTCCTATTCCTCAGGGAGTTCCCCTGTTTGGAGGAACTGAACTGTCGACGTTCTGGGAACGGGGGTCCCCAGACTTGCCTGCCTGCGGCCCACGGTGTGGCTCCACCAGCGGCCCTGTACGGCCCATCTTCACCAGCAAACACTCAAGACCCTCGCGAGGGGCCAAGCCTCGCGAGGCGGACGATGCAAGACCACCTCGGGGGCGGCCTCATCAGGCTGGCTCGTGAGGAGCGGAGAGATCAAGGCAAGGGGCACCTCGCGAGGTTCCCGTGATGCAAGACATGACGACCATGACCAGGCGGGCGCCAGCGTGCGCAGTGTCCTCATTTCCTCTTTGGTGCTAAAGAGGCAAGCGCAGGCGAGGAGTCCCGAGGCATCAGGCAAAGATTTCCATATCGGTGCAACGAGACCGAGACCAGCAGGACGGCAGGACGGAGGTCACCGTGGAGCCCAAGACGACGTCACTACCAAAGCTTTTGGCAGGCGAAGACCACCTTTAGTCAGGATAACTTGTACTAGTTGTCTCCCTTCGAATTTGGCCGTTGTGGGATCCCTTCCCGCTCAATATTTGGGAAGAGGACCAGGGCCTCTATAAATAGGACTAGCCACCACCGTAGAGGGGAGAGAGATCTAGATCAGCTGGAGAGACACCACTGCAGCTCACCAAGCACAAGAGCACCTCTCCTCAGGAGGTTGTTCTTCCCTTGTAACTGTTCATCCTCCGCCCAAGAGGCAATCCACCACACCACACTGGAGTAGGGTATTACACCACATTGGTGGCCCGAACTAGTATAAATCTTGTGTCCCTTTGTTCTCTGGGTTCGTCGCGCTAGGCCTGGCGATCGTGGCGAGAGCGAGCTAGGGGGAGGGAGAGATCTTCGTGCGCACCCTAGTGTTCGAATCTCAAGGGTTTTGCCGAAACCCGAAATCCGACATTTGGCGCGCCAGGTAGGGGTGCGCTGAAGCTTTCCTTCCGTCAATCCGTGTTCCACCGCGACCATGTCAGACACGCATCGAGCCCGCACTGAGCGCCGGGCCGCCCTCGCCGCCCGTGTCGCTCAGACTGCCCCCGTCGGCGGGCCTCCCCGTCGTTCTCCGTCACCCGCCGCCAACGCCGCCACCGGCCCGGCGGGGAACGAGCAGCAAGCGTCCTCGCTGCACCCCTCAGTGCAGCGGGACGGCCGCACTGCCACACCGTCACTGACCCCAGCCGGCTCGTCGTGCTCCCACAAACGCGCAGGCCGCGCTGCTCACGGTGCACTACAAAAAAAAGACACACCCGTGACATTTTGGCCCGAACGAAAATCTTTTCTGTCATACTTATGACACTTCTATGACGATAATTGTGACAAAACACGGTATCATCATAGATGTGGTGGGGTCCTACTTCTATGACAAAAAATCATGACAGAAAATGGGCTTTTCGTCCTGGGCGGGCCGGAGATGCAGCTGCATGATATTCTTTGGGCCGTCCATGACAGAAAAAACGTGGTAGAAGCGAGGGCGAGGACAATATCGGGGTGTTCCCGGTTACGGTGGGTGGTCGGGGCCGAGCGATGCGCGTTTCTCTCGTACACGCACGCGCGTGGGTGCGAGGAGTTGGGCTCTAACTGAACCCGAGCGAGGCGTTGGGCTACCCGAGCGATTGCACTACAGGCTACGCGTTACTGAACTCGAGCGATCGATCGATGGCTGTTAACTGAACCCGATCGAGCGATTCCTTCGCTACTGCTGCTAACTGAAGCTGATTGATGCTGCCTCTGGATGAACAGTGAGTGTTGTTGGGGGGGTTTGGATGAACAGTTCCCAGTGGGGGTGGATGAACAGGACCCCGTGGTCTTGCCTCTGGATGAACAGGACCCCGATTGTTTGAGCCGGTTGGGGCTGGATGAACGGGACCCCGTGGAGGGCAGGATGAACAGGACCACCCCGTGGAGGGCAGGATGAACAATAGACGGTGGAGGGCTGGATGAACAGTAGCTTGTGGAGGGGTTGTTGAACAGGAGCCCGTGGAGAGGGCTGGTTGAACAGTAGCCGGTGGGGTAGCGCGCGGTGGAGGCTGGATGAACAGGAGCCCATGGATGAACAGTCGCAGGTGGAGGCTGGAGGAGGTTGACGGTGGATGAACAGTAGCCCGTGGAGGCTGGAGGGGGTCGACGGTGGAGATGAACAGTATCCCGTGGAGTCCCGTTTTGCGGTACGCCACACCCCTCCCGATGAACAGGACCCCCATTTCGACCGTAGCGCTCCAACACAAGTCTGTTTCCTCCGTTTTGCAGTACGCCACACCCCTCCCGATCAACAGGACCCCCGTTTCGACCGTAGGAGGTTCGTTTCCTCCGTTTTACGATACGCCAGACCCCTCCCGATGAACATGATCCCATTTCTGAAGGAAATATGCCCTAGAGGCAATAATAAAGTATTATTTATTTCCTTATATCATGATAAATGTTTATTATTCATGCTAGAATTGTATTAACCGGAAACATAATACATGTGTGAATACATATACAAACAGAGTGTCACTAGTATGCCTCTACTTGACTAGCTCGTTAATCAAAGATGGTTATGTTTCCTAGCCATAGACATGAGTTGTCATTTGATTAACGGGATCACCTCATTAGGAGAATGACGTGATTGACTTGACCCATTCCGTTAGCTTAGCACTCGATCGTTTAGTATGTTGCTATTGCTTTCTTCATGACTTATACATGTTCCTATGACTATGAGATTATGCAACTCCCGTTTAGCGGAGGAACACTTTGTGTGCTACCAAACGTCACAACATAACTGGGTGATTATAAAGGTGCTCTACAGGTGTCTCCAAAGGTACTTGTTGGGTTGGCGTATTTCGAGATTAGGATTTGTCACTCCGATTGTCGGAGAGGTATCTCTGGGCCCACTCGGTAATGCACATCACTATAAGCCTTGCAAGCATTGTAACTAATGAGTTAGTTGCGGGATGATGTATTACGGAACGAGTAAAGAGACTTGCCGGTAACGATATTGAACTAGGTATCGAGATACCGACGATCGAATCTCGGGCAAGTAACATACCGATGACAAAGGGAACAACGTATGTTGTTATGCGGTCTGACCGATAAAGATCTTCGTAGAATATGTGGGAACCAATATGAGCATCCAGGTTCCGCTATTGGTTATTGACCGGAGAGGTGTCTCGGTCATGTCTACATAGTTCTCGAACCCGTAGGGTCCGCACGCTTAAAGTTACGATGACAGTTATATTATGAGTTTATATGTTTTGATGTACCGAAGGTTGTTCGGAGTCCCGGATGTGATCACGGACATGACGAGGAGTCTCGAAATGGTTGAGACATAAAGATTGATATATTGGAAGCCTATGTTTGGACATCGAAAGTGTTCCGGGTGAAATCGGGATTTTTCCGGAGTACCGAGAGGTTACCGGAACCCCCCGGTAACTTAATGGGCCTTATTGGGCCTAGGTGGAGAGAGGAGAGGAGGCTAGGGCAGGGCCGCACCCCCCTTCTCCCCCAGTCCGAATAGGACAAGGAGAGGGGGGCGGCGCCCCCCTTCCTTCCTCCCCTCCACCTCTTCCCCCATTCCACTCCTAGTCCAACATGGAAAGGGGGGGAGTCCTACTCCCGGTAGGAGTAGGACTCCTCCTGGCGCGCCTCTACCTCCTAGGCCGGCGGCCTCCCCCTTGCACCTTTATATACGGGGGCAGGGGGGCACCTCTGGACACACAATTGATATACAATATTTTAGCCGTGTGCGGTGCCCCCCTCCACCATATTACACCTCGATAATATCGTAGCAGAGCTTAGGCGAAGCCCTGCGTCGGTAGAACATCATCATCGTCACCACGCCGTCGTGCTGACGAAACTCTCCCTCAACACTCGGCTGGGTCGGAGTTCGAGGGACGTCATCGAGCTGAACGTGTGCTGAACTCGGAGGTGCCGTGCGTTCGATACTTGATCGGTCGGATCGTGAAGACGTACGACTACATCAACCGCGTTGTGTTAACGCTTCCGCTTTCGGTCTACGAGGGTACGTGGACAACACTCTCCCCTCTCGTTGCTATGCATCACCATGATCTTGCGTGTGCGTAGAATTTTTTTGAAATTACTACGTTCCCAACAGTGGCATCCGAGCCTGGTTTTATGCGTTGATGCTATGCACGAGTAGAACACAAGTGAGTTGTGGGCGATATAAGTCATACTGCTTACCAGCATGTCATACTTTGGTTCGGCGGTATTGTGAGATGAAGCGGCCCGGACCGACATTACGCGTACGCTTACGCAAGACTGGTTTCACCGTTGCGAGCACTCGTTGCTTAAAGGTGACTGGCGGGTGTCTGTCTCTCTCACTTTAGTTGAACCGAGTGTGGCTACGCCTGGTCCTTGCGAAGGTTAAAACAGCACCAACTTGACAAACTATCGTTGTGGTTTTGATGCGTAGGTAAGAACGGTTCTTGCTAAGCCCATAGCACCCACGTAAAACTTGCAACAACAAAGTAGAGGACGTCTAACTTGTTTTTGCAGGGCATGTTGTGATGTGATATGGTCAAGACATGATGCTATATTTTATTGTATGAGATGATCATGTTTTGTAACCGAGTTATCGGCAACAGGTAGGAGCCATATGGTTGTCGCTTTATTGTATGCAATGCAATCGCCATGTAATTGTTTTACTTTATCACTAAGCGGTAGCGATAGTCGTAAAAGCAATAAGTTGGCGAGATGACAACGATACTACGATGGAGATCAAGGTGTCGCGCCGGTGACGATGGTGATCATGACGGTGCTTCGGAGATGGAGATCACAAGCACAAGATGATGATGGCCATATCATATCACTTATATTGATTGCATTTGATGTTAATCTTTTATGCAT
Source organism: Aegilops tauschii subsp. strangulata (assembly GCF_002575655.3). Lineage (NCBI taxonomy): Eukaryota > Viridiplantae > Streptophyta > Magnoliopsida > Poales > Poaceae > Aegilops > Aegilops tauschii. The sequence continues at coordinate 338,183,539 of NC_053037.3, forward strand.
CTTATCTTGCTTTGATTGACGGTAGCATTATAAGATGGTCTCTCACTAAAATTTCAAGATAAAAGTGTTCTCCCTGAGTATGCACCGTTGCGAAAGTTCTTCGTGCAGAGACACCACGTGATGATCGGGTGTGATAGGCTCTACGTTCAAATACAACGGGTGCAAAACAGTTGCACACGCGGAATTCTCAGGTTAAACTTGACGAGCCTAGCATATGCAGATATGGCCTCAGAACATGGAGACCGAAAGGTCGAGCGTGAATCATATAGTAGATATGATCAACATAGTGATGTTCACCATTGAACTACTCCATCTCACGTGATGATCGGACATGGTTTAGTTGATATGGATCACGTGATCACTTAGAGGATTAGAGGGATGTCTATCTAAGTGGGAGTTCTTAAGTAATATGATTAATTGAACTTAAATTTATCATGAACTTAGTCCTGGTAGTATTTTGCAAATTATGTTGTAGATCAATAGCTTGCGTTGTTGCTTTCATATGTTTATTTTGATATGTTCCTAGAGAAAATTGTGTTGAAAGATGTTAGTAGCAATGATGCGGATTGGATCCGTGATCTGAGGTTTATCCTCATTGCTGCACAGAAGAATTATGTCCTTAATGCACCGCTAGGTGACAGACCTATTGCAGGAGCAGATGCAGACGTTATGAACGTTTGGCTAGCTCAATATGATGACTACTTGATAGTTTAGTGCACCATGCTTAACGGCTTAGAATCGGGACTTCAAAGACGTTTTGAACGTCATGGACCATATGAGATGTTCCAGGAGTTGAAGTTAATATTTCAAGCAAATACCCGAGTTGAGAGATATGAAGTCTCCAACAAGTTCTATAGCTAAAAGATGGAGGAGAATAGCTCAAGCAGTGAGCATGTGCTCAGATTGTCTGGGTACTACAATCGCTTGAATCAAGTGGGAGTTAATCTTCCAGATAAAATAGTGATTGACAGAATTCTCTAGTCACCATCACCAAGTTAGTAGAACTTCGTGATGAACTACAGTATGCAAGGGATGACGAAAGTAATTCCCGAGCTCTTCGTGATGCTGAAATCGACGAAGGTAGAAATCAAGAAAAACATCAAGTGTTGATGGTTGACGAGACCACTAGTTTCAAGAAAATGTTGGGGATCGTAGAAGAATTTTAAAATTTTCCTACGCTCACCAAGATCCATCTATGGAGTATACTAGCAACGAGGGGAAAGGATTGCATCTACATACCCTTGTAGATCGCGAGCGGAAGTGTTCCAATGAACGTGGATGACGGAGTCGTACTCGCCGTGATTCAAATCACCGATGACCGAGTGCCGAACGGACGGCACCTCCGCGTTCAACACACGTACGGTGCAGCGACGTCTCCTCCTTCTTGATCCAGCAAGGGGAAGGAGAGGTTGATGGAGATCCAGCAGCACGACGGCGTGGTGGTGGATGTAGCGGGTCTCGGCAGGGCTTCGCCGAGCTTCTGCGAGAGGGAGAGGTGTTGCAAGGGAGGAGGGAGGCGCCCAAGGCTGTGATGTTGCTGCCCTCCCTCCCCCCCTTTATATAGGCCCCCCTGGGAGGGGGGCGCCGGCCAGGAGCCCATCTGGATGGGGGGCGGCGGCCAGGGGGGATACTTGCCCCCCAAGGCAAGTGGGGCGCCCCCCACCCTAGGGTTTCTAACCCTAGGTGCAGGGGGAAGGCCCATGGGGGGCGCCCCAGCCCACTAAGGGCTGGTTGTCCTCCCACTTCAGCCCATGGGGCCCTCCGGGATAGGTGGCCCCACCCGGTGGACCCCCGGGACCCTTCCGGTGGTCCCGGTACAATACCGGTGGCCCCCGAAACTTTCCCGGTGGCCGAAACTTGACTTCCTATATATAATTCTTCACCTCCAGACCATTCCGGAACTCCTCGTGACGTCCGGGATCTCATCCGGGACTCCGAACAACTTTCGGGTTTCCGCATACTCATATCTCTACAACCCTAGCGTCACCGAACCTTAAGTGTGTAGACCCTACGGGTTCGGGAGACATGCAGACATGACCGAGACGCCTCTCCGGTCAATAACCAACAGCGGGATCTGGATACCCATGTTGGCTCCCACATGTTCCACGATGATCTCATCGGAAGAACCACGATGTCGAGGATTCAATCAATCCCGTATACAATTCCCTTTGTCAATCGGTATGTTACTTGGCCGAGATTCGATCGTCGGTATCCCAATACCTTGTTCAATCTCGTTACCGGCAAGTCTCTTTACTCGTACCGCAATGCATGATCCCGTGACTAACGCCTTAGTCACATTGAGCTCATTATGATGATGCATTACCGAGTGGGCCCAGAGATACCTCTCCGTCACACGGAGTGACAAATCCCAGTCTCGATCCGTGCCAACCCAACAGACACTTTCGGAGATACCCGTAGTGCACCTTTATAGTCACCCAGTTACGTTGTGACGTTTGGCACACCCAAAGCACTCCTACGGTATCCGGGAGTTGCACGATCTCATGGTCTAAGGAAAAGATACTTGACATTGGAAAAGCTCTAGCAAACGAAACTACACGATCTTTTATGCTATGCTTAGGATTGGGTCTTGTCCATCACATCATTCTCCTAATGATGTGATCCCGTTATCAACGACATCCAATGTCCATAGTCAGGAAACCATGACTATCTGTTGATCAACGAGCTAGTCAACTAGAGGCTTACTAGGGACACGTTGTGGTCTATGTATTCACACATGTATTACGATTTCTGGATAACACAATTATAGCATGAACAAAGAAATATAATAATAACCATTTATTATTGCCTCTAGGGCATATTTCCAACAGTCTCCCACTTGCACTAGAGTCAATAACCTAGTTACATTGTGATGAATCAAACACCCATTGCGTCCTGGTGTTGATCATGTTTTGCTCTGGGGAGAGGTTTAGTCAACGGATCTGCTACATTCAGGTCCGTATGTACTTTACAAATATCTATGTCTCCATTTTGAACACTTTCACGAATGGAGTTGAAGCGACGCTTGATATGCCTGGTCTTCCTGTGAAATATGGGCTCCTTCGCAAGGGCAATAGCTCCAGTGTTGTCACAGAAGAGAGTCATCGGGCCCGACGCATTGGGAATCACCCCTAGGTCGGTAATGAACTCCTTCATCCAGATTGCTTCCTGTGCTGCCTCCGAGGCTGCCATGTACTCCGCTTCACATGTAGATCCCACCACGACGCTTTGCTTGCAACTGCACCAGCTTACTGCTCCTCCATTCAAAATATACACGTATCCGGTTTGTGACTTCGAGTCATCCAGATCTGTGTCGAAGCTAGCGTCGACGTAACCCTTTACGACTAGCTCTTCGTCACCTCCATAAACGAGAAACATATCCTTAGTCCTTTTCAGGTACTTTAGGATATTCTTGACCGCTGTCCAGTGTTCCATGCCGGGATTACTTTGGTACCTTCCTACCAAACTTATGGCAAGGTTTACATCAGGTCTGGTACACAGCATGGCATACATGATAGACCCTATGGCCGAGGCATAGGGGATGACACTCATCTTTTCTCTATCTTCTGCCGTGGTCGGGCATTGAGCCGTGCTCAATTGCACACCTTGCAATACAGGCAAGAACCCCTTCTTGGACTGATCCATATTGAACTTCTTCAATATCTTGTCAAGGTATGTACTCTGTGAAAGACCAATGAGGCGTCTTGATCTATCTCTATAGATCTTGATGCCTAATATATAAGCAGCTTCTCCAAGGTCCTTCATTGAAAAACACTTATTCAAATAGGCCTTTATACTTTCCAAGAATTCTATATCATTTCCCATCAATAATATGTCATCCACATATAATAAGAGAAATGCTACAGAGCTCCCACTCACTTTCTTGTAAACACAGGCTTCTCCATAAGTCTGTGTAAACCCAAATGCTTTGATCATCTCATCAAAGCGAATGTTCCAACTCCGAGATGCTTGCACCAGCCCATAGATTGAGCGCTGGAGCTTGCATACTTTGTTAGCATTCTTAGGATCGACAAAACCTTCCGGCTGCATCATATACAACTCTTCCTTCAGGAAGCCATTAAGGAATGCCGTTTTGACGTCCATCTGCCATATCTCATAATCATAGTATGCGGCAATTGCTAACATGATTCAGACGGATTTCAGCTTCGCTACGGGTGAGAAAGTCTCATCGTATTCAACCCCTTGAACTTGTCGATAACCCTTAGCGACAAGTCGAGCCTTATAGATGGTCACATTACCATCCGCTTCTGTCTTCTTCTTAAAGATCCATTTGTTTTCTATGGCTCGCCGATCATCGGGCAAGTCAGTCAAAGTCCATACTTTGTTTTCATACATGGATCCTATCTCGGATTTCATGGCTTCTAGCCATTTGTCGGAATCCGGGCCCGCCATCGCTTCTTCATAGTTCGAAGGTTCACCGTTGTCTAACAACATGATTTCCAGGACAGGGTTGCCGTACCACTCTGGTGCGGAACGTGTCCTTGTGGACCTACGAAGTTCAGTAGTAACTTGATCCGAAGCTTCATGATCATCATCATTAACTTCCTCCCCAGTCGGTGCAGGCACCACAGGAACATTTTCCCGCGCTGCGCTACTTTCCGGCACGGAAGGGGTGACTATCACCTCATCAAGTTCCACTTTCCTCCCACTCAATTATTTCGAGAGAAACTCCTTCTCCAGAAAGGACCCGTTCTTGGCAACGAAGATCTTGCCTTCGGATCTGAGGTAGAAGGTATACCCAATAGTTTCCTTAGGGTATCCTATGAAGACGCATTTCTCCGACTTGGGTTCGAGCTTTTCAGGTTGAAGTTTCTTGACATAAGCATCGCATCCCCAAACTTTTAGAAACGACAGCTTAGGTTTCTTCCCAAACCATAATTCATACGGTGTCGTCTCAACGGATTTCGACGGAGCCCTATTTAAAGTGAATGCGGCAGTCTCTAAAGCATAGCCCCAAAATGAGAGCGGTAAATCGGTAAGAGACATCATAGATCGCACCATATCCAATAGAGTGCGATTACGACGTTCGGAGACACCGTTTCGCTGAGGTGTTCCAGGCGGCGTGAGTTGTGAAATGATTCCACATTTCCTTAAGTGTGCACCAAATTCGTGACTCCAATATTCTCCTCCACGATCTGATCGTAAGAACTTTATTTTCCTGTCACGTTGATTCTCAACCTCACTCTGAAATTCCTTGAACTTTTCAAAGGTTTCAGACTTGTGTTTCATTAGGTAGAGATACCCATATCTACTTAAGTCATCAGTGAGAGTGAGAACATAACGATATCCTCCGCGAGCCTCAACACTCATTGGACCGCACAATTGGTATGTATGATTTCCAATAAGTTGGTTGCTCGCTTCATTGTTCCGGAGAACGGAGTCTTGGTCATCTTACCCATGAGGCATGGTTCGCACGTGTCAAATGATTCGTAATCAAGAGACTCCAAAAGTCCATCTGCATGGAGCTTCTTCATGCGCTTGACACCAATGTGACCAAGGCGGCAGTGCCACAAGTATGTGGGACTATCGTTATCAACTTTACATCTTTTGGTATTCACACTATGAATATGTGTAACATCACGTTCGAGATTCATCAAGAATAAACCATTAACCAGCGGGGCATGACCATAAAACATATCTCTCATATAAATAGAACAACCATTATTCTCGGATTTAAATGAGTAGCCATCTCGAATTAAACGAGATCCAGATACAATGTTCATGCTCAAAGCTGGCACTAAATAACAATTATTGAGGTTTAAAACTAATCCCATAGGTAGATGCAGAGGTAGCGTGCCGACGGCGATCACATCGACCTTGGAACCATTCCCGACGCGCATCGTCACCTCGTCCTTCGCCAGTCTCCGTTTATTCCGTAGTTCCTGTTTTGAGTTACAAATATGAGCCACCGCACCGGTATCAAATACCCAGGAGCTACTATGAGTACTGGTAAGGTACACATCAATTACATGTATATCACATATACCTTTGGCGTTGCCGGCCTTCTTGTCCGCTAAGTATTTGGGGCAGTTCTGCTTCCAGTGACCACTTCCCTTGCAATAAAAGCACTCAGTTTCAGGCTTGGGTCCATTCTTTGACTTCTTCCCAGTAACTGGCTTACCGGGCGCGGCAACTCCCTTGCCGTCCTTCTTGAAGTTCTTCTTACCCTTGCCCTTCTTGAACTTAGTGGTTTTATTCACCATCAACACTTGATGTTCTTTTCTGATCTCCACCTCCGCTGATTTCAGCATTGAATATACCTCGGGAATGGTCTTTTCCATCCCCTGCATATTGAAGTTCATCACAAAGCTCTTGTAGCTTGGTGGAAGCGACTGAAGGATTCTGTCAATGACCGCATCATCCGGGAGATTAACTCCCAGCTGAGACAAGCGGTTGTGCAACCCAGACATTCTGAGTATGTGCTCACTAACAGAACTATTCTCCTCCATTTTACAGCTGAAGAACTTGTCGGAGACTTCATATCTCTCGACCCGGGCATGAGCTTGGAAAACCATTTTCAGCTCCTCGAACATCTCATATGCTCCATGTTTCTCAAAACGCTTTTGGAGACCCGGTTCTAAGCTGTAAAGCATGCCGTACTGAACGAGGTAGTAATCATCAGCACGCTGCTGCCAAGCGTTCATAACGTCTTGGTTCTCTGGGATTGGTGCTTCACCTAGCGGTGCTTCTAGGACATAATCTTTCTTGGCTGCTATGAGGATGATCCTCAGGTTCCGGACCCAGTCCGTATAGTTGCTGCCATCATCTTTCAGCTTGGTTTTCTCTAGGAACGCATTGAAATTGAGGACAACGTGGGCCATTTGATCTACAAGACATAGTGTAAAGATTTTAGACTAAGTTCATGATAATTAAGTTCATCTAATCAAATTACTCAATGAACTCCCACTCAGATAGACATCCCTCTAGTCATCTAAGTGAAACATGATCCGAGTTAACTAGGCCGTGTCCGATCATCACGTGAGACGGACTAGTCAAGATCGGTGAACATCTCCATGTTGATCGTATCTTCTATACGACTCATGCTCGACCTTTCGGTCCTCCGTGTTCCGAGGCCATGTCTGTACATGCTAGGCTCGTCAAGTCAACCTAAGTGTATTGCGTGTGTTCCGAGGCCATGGCTGTACATGCTAGGCTCGTCAACACCCGTTGTATTCGAACGTTAGAATCTATCACACCCGATCATCACGTGGTGCTTCGAACAACGAACCTTCGCAACGGTGCACAGTTAGGGGGAACACTTTTCTTGAAATTATCATAAGGGATCATCTTACTTACTACCGTCGTTCTAAGCAAATAAGATGCAAAACATGATAAACATCACATGCAATCACATAGTGACATGATATGGGCAATATCATTATGCTCCTTTGATCTCCATCTTCGGGGCACCATGATCATCTTCGTCACCGGCATGACACCATGATCTCCATCATTGTGTCTTCATGAAGTCGTCACGCCAACGATTATTTCTACTTCTATGGCTAACGCGTTTAGCAACAAAGTAAAGTAATTTACATGGCGTTATTCAATGACACGCAGGTCATACAAAATAATAAAGACAACTCCTATGGCTCCTGCCGGTTGTCATACTCATCGACATGCAAGTCGTGATTCCTATTACAAGAATATGATCAATCTCATACATCACATATATCAATCATCACATCTTCTGGCCATATCACATCACATAGCACTTGCTGCAAAAACAAGTTAGACGTCCTCTAATTGTTGTTGCAAGTTTTTACGTGGCTTGTATAGGTTTCTAGCAAGAACGTTTCTTACCTACGTAAAACCATAACGTGATTTGCCAATTTCTATTTACCCTTCATAAGGACCCTTTTCGTCGAATCCGTTCCGACTAAAGTAGGAGAGACAGACACCCGCTAACCACCTTATGCAACTAGTGCATGTCAGTCGGTGGAACCTGTCTCACGTAAGCGTACGTGTAAGGTCGGTCCGGGCCGCTTCATCCTACAATACCGCCGAAACAAGATACGACTAGTAGCGGCAAGAAGAATTGGCAACATCAACGCCCACAACTGCTTTGTGTTCTACTCGTGCATAGTAACTACGCATAGGCTTGGCTCATGATGCCACTGTTGGGGATCGTAGCAGAATTTTAAAATTTTCCTACGCTCACCAAGATCCATCTATGGAGTATACTAGCAACGAGGGGAAAGGAGTGCATCTACATACCCTTGTAGATCACGAGCGGAAGCGTTCCAATGAACGTGGATGACGGAGTCGTACTCGCCGTGATTCAAATCACCGATGACCGAGTGCCGAACGGACGGCACCTCCGCGTTCAACACACGTACGGTGCAGCAAAGTCTCCTCCTTCTTGATCCAGCAAGGGGAAGGAGAGTTTGATGGAGATCCAGCAGCACGACGGCGTGGTGGTGGATGTAGCGGGTCTCGGCAGGGCTTCGCCGAGCTTCTGCGAGAGGGAGAGGTGTTGCAGGGGAGGAGGGAGGCGCCCAAGGCTGTGATGTTGCTGCCCTCCCTCCCCCCCTTTATATAGGCCCCCTGGGAGGGGGGGCGCCGGCCAGGAGCCCATCTGGATGGGGGGCGGCGGCCAGGGGGGATACTTGCCCCCCAAGGCAAGTGGGGCGCCCCCCACCCTAGGGTTTCTAACCCTAGGCGCAAGGGGAAGGCCCATGGGGGGTGCCCCAGCCCACTAAGGGCTGGTTTCCCTCCCACTTCAGCCCATGGGGCCCTCCGGGATAGGTGGCCCCACCCGGTGGACCCCCGGGACCCTTCCGGTGGTCCCGGTACAATACCGGTGACCCCCGAAACTTTCCCGGTGGCCGAAACTTGACTTCCTATATATAATTCTTCACCTCCGGACCATTCCGGAACTCCTCGTGACGTCTGGGATCTCATCCGGGACTCCGAACAACTTTCGGGTTTCCGCATACTCATATCTCTACAATGCGTCACCGAACCTTAAGTGTGTAGACCCTACGGGTTCGGGAGACATGCAGACATGACCGAGACGCCTCTCCGGTCAATAACCAACATCGGGATCTGGATACCCATGTTGGCTCCCACATGTTCCATGATGATCTCATCGGATGAACCACGATGTCGAGGATTCAATCAATCCCGTATACAATTCCCTTTGTCAATCGGTATGTTACTTGCCCGAGATTCGATCGTCGGTATCCCAATACCTTGTTCAATCTCGTTACCGGCAAGTCTCTTTACTCGTACCGCAATGCATGATCCCGTGACTAACACCTTAGTCACATTGAGCTCATTATGATGATGCATTACTGAGTGGGCCCAGAGATACCTCTCCGTCACACGGAGTGACAAATCCCAGTCTCGATCCGTGCCAACCCAACAGACACTTTCGGAGATACCCGTAGTGCACCTTTATAGTCACCCAGTTACGTTGTGACGTTTGGCACACCCAAAGCACTCCTACGGTATCCGGGAGTTGCACGATCTCATGGTCTAAGGAAAAGATACTTGACATTGGAAAAGCTCTAGCAAACGAAACTACACGATCTTTTATGCTATGCTTAGGATTGGGTCTTGTCCATCACATCATTCTCCTAATGATGTGATCCCGTTATCAACGACATCCAATGTCCATAGTCAGGAAACCATGACTATCTGTTGATCAACGAGCTAGTCAACTAGAGGCTTACTAGGGACACGTTGTGGTCTATGTATTCACACATGTATTACGATTTCCGGATAACACAATTATAGCATGAACAATAGACAATTATCATTAGCAAAGAAATATAATAATAACCATTTATTATTGCCTCTAGGGCATATTTCCAACAGTCTCCCACTTGCACTAGAGTCAATAACCTAGTTACATTGTGATGAATCGAACACCCATTGCGTCCTGGTGTTGATCATGTTTTGCTCTGGGGAGAGGTTTAGTCAACGGATCTGCTACATTCAGGTCCGTATGTACTTTACAAATATCTATGTCTCCATTTTGAACACTTTCACGAATGGAGTTGAAGCGACGCTTGATATGCCTGGTCTTCCTGTAACTCGAAACGGGAGTTGCAGAATAAACAGAAACTAGTAAAAGGCGAGGTGACGATGTGTGTTGGAAGTAGTTCCAAGATTGATATGATCATCATCGCACACTCCCTATACTTTCGGGATTAGTGTTGAAACTAAATAAGTGTTATTTGGTGTTTGCCTTGAGCATGAATATGATTTGATCATGTTTTTTGCAATACGGTTATTCATTTAAATTAGAGAATAATTGTTGTTCTGTTTACATGAATAAAACATTCTATGGTCATACACCCAATAAAATGGTTTGTTGGATCTCGATCGTAGTGATACACATATTCATAATAATGAAGCCAAAAGATGCAAAGTTAATAATGATAGTGCAACTTATTTGTGGCACTGCCGTTTAGGTCATATTGGTGTAAAGCGCATGAAGAAACTCCATACTGATGGGATTTTGGAATCACTTGATTATGAATCACTTGATGCTTGCGAACCGTGCCTCATGGGCAAGATGACTAAAACACCGTTCTCCGGAACTATGGAGAGAGCAACAGATTTATTGGAAATCATACATACAGATGTATGTGGTCCGATGAATATTGAGGCTCATAGCAGGTATCATTATTTTCTGACCTTCACAGATGATTTGAGAAGATATGGGTATATCTACTTAATGAAACAGAAGTCTGAAACATTTGAAAAGTTCATATAAATTCAGAGTGAAGCGGAAAATCATCGTAACAAGAAAATAAAAGTTTCTATGATCTGATCATGGAGAAGAGTATTTGAGTTACGAGTTTGACCTTCGGTTAAAACAATGTGAAATAGTTTCACTACTCACGCCACCTGGAAACACCACAGTGTAATGGTATGTCCGAACATCGTAACCGTACTTTATTAGATATGGTGCGATATATGATGTCTCTTACCGATCTACCACTATCGTTTTGGGGTTGTGCATTAGAGACAGCTGCATTCACATTAAATAGGGTACCATCTAAATCCGTTGAGACGACATCTTATGAACTGTGGTTTGGCAAGAAACCAAAGTTGTCGTTTCTTAAAGTTTGGTGTTGCAATGCTTATGTGAAAAAGTTTCATCCTGATAAGCTCAAACCCAAATCGGAGAAATGTGTCTTCATAGCATACCCAAAGGAGACAGTTGGGTACACCTTCTATCACAGATCCGAAGGCAAGACATTCCTTGCTAAGAATGGATCCTTTCTAGAGAAGGAATTTCTCTCAAAAGAAGTGAGTGGGAGGAAAGTAGAACTTGATGAGGTAATTGTACCTGCTCCCTTATTGGAAAGTAGTTCATCGCAGAAACCAGTTTCTGTGACGCCTATAACAATTAGTGAGGAAGTTAATGATGATGATCATGAAACTTCAGATCAAGTTATTACTGAACCTCGTAGGTCAACCAGAGTAAGATCCGCACCAGAGTGGTACGGTAATCCTGTTCTGGAGGTTATGTTACTAGACCATGACGAACCTACGAACTATGAAGAAGCAATGGTGAGCCCAAATTCCGCAAAATGGCTTGAGGCCATGAAATCCGAGATAGGATCCATGTATGAGAACAAAGTATGGACTTTGGTTGACTTGCCCGATGATCGGCAAGCCATTGAAAATAAATGGATCTTCAAGAAGAAGACTGACGCTGACGGTAATGTTATTGTCTATAAAGCTCGACTTGTTGCGAAAGGTTTTTCGACAAGTTCAAGGGATTGACTACGATGAGACCTTCTCACCCGTAGCGATGCTTAAGTCTGTCCGAATCATGATTAGCAATTGCCGCATTTTATGAAATCTGGCAAATGGATAAACAAAACTGCATTCCTTAATGGATTTATTAAAGAAAAGTTGTATATGATGCAAACAGAAAGTTTTGTCAATCCTAAAGGTGCTAACAAAATATGCAAGCTCCAGCGATCCATCTATGGACTGGTGCAAGCATCTCGGAGTTGGAATATACGCTTTGATAAGTTGATCAAAGGATATAGTTTTATACAGACTTGCGGTGAAGCCTGTATTTACAAGAAAGTGAGTGGGAGCACTACAACATTTCTGATAAGTATATGTGAATGACATATTGTTGATCGGAAATAATGTAGAATTATTCTGCAAAGCATAAAGGAGTGTTTGAAAGGAGTTTTTCAAAGAAAGACCTCGGTGAAGCTGCTTACATATTGAGCATCAAGATCTATAGAGATAGATCAAGACGCTTAATAAGTTTTTCAATGAGTATATACCTTGACAAGATTTTGAAGTAGTTCAAAATGGAACAGTCAAAGAAAGAGTTCTTGCCTGTGTTACAAGGTGTGAAATTGAGTAAGACTCAAAGCCCGACCACGGCAGAAGATAGAAAGAGAATGAAAGTCATTCCCTATGCCTTGGCCATAGGTTCTATAAAGTATGCCATGCTGTGTACCAGATCTATTGTATACCCTACACTGATTTTGGCAAGGGAGTACAATAGTGATCTAGGAGTAGATCACTGGACAGCGGTCAAAATTATCCTTAGTGGAATAAGGATATGTTTCTCGATTATGGAAGTGACAAAAGGTTCGTCGTAAAGGGTTACGTCGATGCAAGTTTTGACACTAATCTAGATGACTCTAAGTCTCGGTCTAGATACATATTGAAAGTGGGAGCAATTAGCTAGAGTAGCTCGTGCAGAGCATTGTAGACATAAAAATTTGCAAAATACTTACGGATCTGAATGTGACAGACCCGTTGACTAAAATTATCTCACAAGCAAAACATGATCACACCTTAGTACTCTTTGGGTGTTAATCACATAGCGATGTGAACTAGATTATTAACTCTAGTAAACACTTTGGGTGTTGATCACATGACGATGTGAACTATGGGTATTAATCACATGGTGATGTGAACTATTGATGTTAAATCACATGGCGATGTGAACTAGATTATTGACTCTAGTGCAAGTGGGAGATTGAAGGAAATATGCCCTAGAGGCAATAATAAAGTATTATTTATTTCCTTATATCATGATAAATGTTTATTATTCATGCTAGAATTGTATTAACCGGAAACATAATACATGTGTGAATACATAGACAAATAGAGTGTCACTAGTATGCCTCTACTTGACTAGCTCGTTAATCAAAGATGGTTATGTTTCCTAGCCATAGACATGAGTTGTCATTTGATTAACGGGATCACCTCATTAGGAGAATGACGTGATTGACTTGACCCATTCCATTAGCTTAGCACTCGATCGTTTAGTATGTTGCTATTGCTTTCTTCATGACTTATACATGTTCCTATGACTATGAGATTATGCAACTCCCGTTTACCGGAGGAACACTTTGTGTGCTACCAAACGTCACAACGTAACTGGGTGATTATAAAGGTGCTCTACAGGTGTCTCCAAAGGTACTTGTTGGGTTGGCGTATTTCGAGATTAGGATTTGTCACTCCGATTGTCGGAGAGGTATCTCTGGGCCCACTCGGTAATGCACATCACTATAAGCCTTGCAAGCATTGTAACTAATGAGTTAGTTGCGGGATGATGTATTACGGAACGAGTAAAGAGACTTGCCGGTAACGAGATTGAACTAGGTATCGAGATACCGACGATCGAATCTCGGGCAAGTAACATACCGATGACAAAGGGAACAACGTATGTTGTTATGCGGTCGGACCGATAAAGATCTTCGTAGAATATGTGGGAACCAATATGAGCATCCAGGTTCCGCTATTGGTTATTGACCGGAGAGGTGTCTTGGTCATGTCTACATAGTTCTCGAACCCGTAGGGTCCGCACGCTTGAAGTTACGATGACAGTTATATTATGAGTTTATATGTTTTGATGTACCGAAGGTTGTTCGGAGTCCTGGATGTGATCACGGACATGACGAGGAGTTTCGAAATGGTCGAGACATAAAGATTGATATATTGGAAGCCTATGTTTGGACATCGGAACAGTTCCGGGTGAAATCAGGATTTTTCCGGAGTACCGAGAGGTTACCGGAACCCCCCGGTAACTTAATGGGCCTTATTGGGCCTAGGTGGAAGAGAGGAGAGGAGCCTAGGGCAGGGCCGCGCCCCCTTCCCCCCCGGTCCGAATAGGACAAGGATAGGGGGGCGGCGCCCCCCCTTCCTTCCTCCCCTCCACCTCTTCCCCCCTTCTACTCCTAGTCCAACATGGAAAGGGGGGGAGTCCTACTCCCGGTAGGAGTAGGACTCCTCCTGGCGCGCCTCTACCTCCTAGGCCGACGGCCTCCCCCTTGCACCTTTATATACGGGGGCAGGGGGCACCTCTGGACACACAATTGATATACGATATTTTAGCCGTGTGCGGTGCCCCCCTCCACCATATTACACCTCGATAATATCGTAGCGGAGCTTAGGCGAAGCCCTGCGTCGGTAGAACATCATCATCGTCACCACGCCGTCGTGCTGACGAAACTCTCCCTCAACACTCGGCTGGATCGGAGTTCGAGGGACGTCATCGAGCTGAACGTGTGCTGAACTCGGAGGTGCCGTGCGTTCGGTACTTGATCGGTCGGATCATGAAGACGTACGACTACATCAACCGTGTTGTGTTAACGCTTCCGCTTTCGGTCTACGAGGGTACGTGGACAACACTCTCCCCTCTCGTTGCTATGCATCACCATGATCTTGCGTGTGCGTAGAATTTTTTTGAAATTACTACGTTCCCAACAGTTTCTAACGTGGCAGGTCGAACACAAGGCCATTTCCTCCGTTCTGCGGTACGCCCGGCCTCGTTTCCATCGGTTGTTCCGTCCAAGCCCTCCTGATGAACACGACGACGCATTCCGTTCCGACCCAGCCGGTTGGCTCCCCATGAACACGACGACGATGCTGTTTCTCCGTTCCGACCCAGCCATGTACACGAGCCCTGGCCGTACGTATGTGCGAGTAGGCGTTCGAGACCCTGCCCGTATGTACGTACGTGGCCGTATTTTATTTCTTGCACATTGGCCGCTGTATGTACGTGTACATGCTACGTGAGCGCCTCTACTACGACACGTGCGCGCCTCTACATCGACCAGTATGTACATACACGTTCGCGACCAGAATGACAACGCTACGTATGCTTCGACCAGGTGGGTCCCGACTGTCAGGCACTTCCTTGCGTGCGAAGATGTAGCTGGTGGGTCCCAGCAGTCAGGGGGGTGAATCATTTTTTTTGCCCGGACACACTTCCTTGTGTGCGAAGATGTAGCTGGTGGGTCCCAGCAGTCAGGGGGAAATGTTTTTTCGTGAAATACGGTGGCCCGTCCGGTGGGTCCCTGCTGTCAGGTGGAGGAATAATTGTTTTGCGCGTAATAAGGAGGCACTTCCTTGCTACGGCCGTGGACCCAGCTGTCAGCCTCTCCACGTACAGTCCAAGTCCGATGGAAGCCGTTCCTTGACCACGTTGACCACGCCACGCCGAGAGCACCAGGGCGGCGACGGCAAGGCCTAGGAAGGGGACGAAGCGGAGCCGGGGAAGACGCGGCAGTGGAAGCCCGCGCGGAGAGGAGTACGAGGGTTCACTGGTTCGGCTGCGGTGTGAGGCTGCCATCGCCGCAGGGCCTGACCAGCGGTGGGAATAGTAGGGGCGGTGAGGCCTCCGCGGCAGCACAGCCGGCCACGGGTGGCAGGAGCGTGCGGCACGACCGGCGCTGCTTTGGGCGGCTGGAGCAAGAAGACCAGAGGTTGAAGAAGCACTACGGTCGTTGGATGGACATCGTACGGTCACTGGAGCTAGAATCGTTCATATTGACTAAGTTAACAAAGCACTCCATCCCCGTCAACTTAGTAGGCCCACAAGTCAGCCTCCCACCAAGGTTGGTCCCAACTAGCAGGGGGAGTATTCATTTTTTTGTGCGTAATAAGGAGGCACCTCCGGTGGGTCCGAGCTGACAGCGGGGGGGGGGGGGGGGGGACGTTTTTTCGTGAAATACGTTGGCCCGTCTGGTGGGTCCCAGTAGTCAGGGGGAAATGTTCTTTCGCCAAATACGGTGGCCCGTCCGGTGGGTCCCTGCTGTCAAGTGGAGGAATAATTATTTTCCGTGTAATAAGGAGGCACTTCCTTGCGGCTGTCGTGGACCCAGCTGTTAGACTCTCCACGTACAGTACTCTTCCGATGGAAGTCGTTCCTTGACCACGCCGCGGCGAGAGCACCAGGGCGGTGGACACGGAGGCAGGGAAGACTCGGCAGTTGCTTCCCACGCGGAGGGGAGTACGACTGTACGAGGGTTTACTGGTTCGTCTGCCGTCGCCAGAGAATAACAGCAGGTGTGGGTGAGTAGAGGGATGGCTAGGCCAGCGATGGGAGTACGGTGGGGCGGTGAGGCCTGCGCGGCAGCATGATACGTCTCCAGCGTATCTATAATTTTTGATTGCTCCATGCTATATTATCTACTGTTTTGGACATTATTGGGCTTTATTATTCACTTTTATATTACTTTTGGGACTAACCTATTAACCGGAGACCCAGCCCAGAATTGTTGTTTTTGCCTATTTCAGAGTTTCGCAGAAAAGGAATATCAAACGGAGTCCAAACGGAATGAAACCTTCGGGAACGTCATTTTTAGGAAGATTATGATCCAGGAGACTTGGTCCCTACGTCAAGAAACAAAAGAGGAGGCCACGAGGTAGGGGGGCGCGCCTACCCCCCCAGGGCACGCCCTCCACCCTCGTGGGCCCCCTGTTTCTCCACCGACGTACTCCTTCCTCCTGTATATACCTACGTACCCCCAAACGATCAGATACGGAGCCAAAAACCTAATTCCACCGCCGCAACCTTCTGTACCCACGAGATCCCATCTTGGGGCCTGTTCTGGAGCTCCGCCGGAGGGGGCATCCATCACGGAGGGCTTCTACATCAACACCATAGCCTCTCCGATGAAGTGTGAGTAGTTTACCTCGGACCTTCGGGTCCATAGTTAGTAGCTAGATGGCTTCTTCTCTCTTTTTGGATCTCAATACAATGTTCTCCCCCTCTCTCGTGGAGATCTATTCGATGTAATCTTCTTTTGCGGTGTGTTTGTTGAGACCGATGAATTGTGGGTTTATGATCAAGTTTATCTATGGACAATATTTGAATCTTCTGAATTCTTTTATGTATGATTGGTTATCTTTGCAAGTCTCTTCGAATTATCAGTTTGGTTTGGCCTACTAGATTGATCTTTCTTGCAATGGGAGAAGTGCTTAGCTTTGGGTTCAATCTTGCGGTGTCCTTTCCAAGTGACAGTAGGGGCAGCAAGGCATGTATTGTATTGTTGCCATCGAGGATAACAAGATGGTTTTTTTTATCATATTGCATGAATTTACCCCTCTACATCATGTCATCTTGCTTAAGGCGTTACTCTGTTTCCATGAACTTAATACTCTAGATGCATGCTGGATAGCGGTCGATGAGTGGAGTAATAGTAGTAGATGCAGGCAGGGGTCGGTCTACTTGTCTCGGACGTGATGCCTATATACATGATCATACCTAGATATTCTCATAACTTTGCTCAATTCTGTCAATTGCTCAACAGTAATTCGTTCACCCACCGTAAAATATTTATGCTCTTAAGGGAAGCCACTAGTGAAACCTATGGCCCCCGGGTCTATCTTCATCATATTAATCTTCCAACACTTAGTTATTTCCTTTGCTTTTTACTTTGCTTTTATTTTACCTTGCATCTTTATCACAAAAATACCAAAAATATTAACCTATCATATCTATCAGATCTCAGTCTCGTAAGTGACCGTGAAGGGATTGACAACCCCTTATCGCGTTGGTTGCGAGGATTTATTTGTTTTGTGTAGGTGCGAGGGACTCACGCGTAGCCTCCTACTGAATTGATACCTTGGTTCTCAAAAAACTGAGGGAAATACTTACGCTACTTTGCTGCATCACCCTTTCCTCTTAAAGGAAAACCAACGCAGTGCTCAAGAGGTAGCAAGAAGGATTTCTGGCGCCGTTGCCGAGGAGGTCTACGCAAAAGTCAACATACCAAGTACCCATCACAATCCCTTATCTCCCGCATTACATTATTTGCCATTTGCCTCTCGTTTTCCTCTCCCCCACTTCACCCTTGCCGTTTTATTCGCCCTCTCTTTTCCGTTTGCCTTTTTTTCGCTTTCTTTTTGTTTGCTCATGTGTTGGATTGCTTGTTTGTCACAATGGCTCAAGATAACACCAAATTATGTGACTTTACCAATACCAACAAGAATGATTTCCTTAGCACTCCGATTGCTCCTCTTACCGATACTGAATCTTGTGAAATCAATACTGCTTTGTTGAATCTTGTCATGAAAGATCAATTCGCCGGCCTTCCTAGTGAAGATGCCGCTGCTCATCTAAATAGCTTCGTTGATTTGTGTGATATGCAAAAGAACAAAGATGTTGATAATGATATTATTAAGTTGAAGCTATTTCCTTTTTTTCTTAGAGATCGTCTAAAGCTTGGTTTTCGTCTTTGCCTAAAAATAGTATTGATTCTTGGAACAAGTGCAAAGATGCTTTTATCTCTAAGTATTTTCCTCCCGCTAAGATCATCTCTCTTAGAAACGATATTATGAATTTTAAGCAACTTGATCATGAACATGTTGCACAAGCTTGGGAGAGGATGAAATTAATGATACGTAATTGCCCTACTCATGGTTTGAATTTGTGGATGATTATACAAAACTTTTATGCCGGATTGAATTTTGCTTCTAGAAATCTTTTAGATTCGGCCGTGGGAGGCACTTTTATGGAAATCACTTTAGGAGAAGCTACTAAACTCCTAGATAATATTATGGTTAATTATTCTCAATGGCACACTAAAAGATCTACTAATAAAAAAGTGCATGCGATAGAAGAAATTAATGTTTTGAGTGGAAAGATGGATGAACTTATGAAATTATTTGCTACTAAGAGTGTTTCTTCTGATCCTAATGATATGCCTTTGTCTACTTTGATTGAGAATAACAATGAATCTATGGATGTGAATTTTGTTGGTAGGAATAATTTTGGTAACAACGCGTATAGAGGAAACTTTAATCATAGGCCTTATCCTAGCAATTCCTCTAATAATTATGGAAATTCCTACAACAACAAGTCTTATGGAAATTTTAATAAGATGCCCTCTGAATTTGAGACTAGTGTTAAATAATTTATGAATTCGCAAAAGAATTTCAATGCTTTGCTTGAAGAGAAATTGCTTAAAGTTGATGAATTGGCTAGGAACGTTGATAGAATTTCTCTTGATGTTGATTCTTTAAAGCTTAGATCTATTCCTCCTAAGCATGATATCAATGAGTCTCTCAACCATGAGAATTTCCATTGATGAGTGCAAAGAAATAACCGCTAGGATGCGTGCTAAGAAAGATTGTTTTGTAAAAGCGTGTTCTTCTAGTTTCTATGAAAATAAAGATGAAGATCTAAAAGTTATTGATGTGTCCCCTATTAAATCTTTGTTTTGCAATATGAATCTTGATAATGATGGGACTGAATATGATCCACCTCTACCTAGAAGGCGTTCCAAAAATTCGGAGTTTTTAGATCCTGATGCTAAATTTGATAAAAGTGGGATTGAAGAAATCAAAACCCTAGATGCTAATAAACCCACTATTTTGGATTTCAAGGAATTTAATTATGATAATTGCTCTTTGATAGATTGTATTTCCTTGTTGCAATCCATGCTAAATTCCCCTCATGCTTATAGTCAAAATAAAGCGTTTACTAAACATATCGTTGATGCCTTGATGCAATTCTATGAGGAAAAGCTTGAGTTGGAAGTTTCTATCCCTAGAAAACTTTATGATGAGTGGGAACCTACTATTAAAATTAAGATTAAGGATCATGAGTTCTATGCTTTATGTGATTTGGGTGCTAGTGTTTCCACTATTCCCAAAACTTTGTGCGATTTGCTAGATTTCCGTGATTTTGATGATTGCTCTCTAAATTTGCACCTTGCGGATTCCACTATTAAGAAACCTATGGGAAGAATTAATGATGTTATTATTGTTGCAAATAGGAGTTATGTGCCCGTAGATTTTATCATTCTTGACATAGATTGTAATCCTTCATGTCCTATTATTCTCGATAGACCTTTCCTTAGAACGATTGGTGCAATTATTGATATGAAGGAAGGGAATATTAGATTCCAATTTTCACTAAAGAAAGGCATGGAACACTTCCCTAGGAAGAAAATAAAATTACCATATGAATCTATCATGAGAGCCACTTATGGATTGCCTACCAAAGATGACAATACCTAGATCTATCCTTGCTTTTATGCCTAGCTAGGGGCGTTAAACAATAGCGCTTGTTGGGAGGCAACCCAATTTTTTTTTTTTTGCTTTTTGCTTATGTTTAGGAATAAGTATTTGATCTAGCCTCTGGTTAGATGTGTTTTTATGTTTTAATTAGTGTTTGTGCCAAGTTAAACCTATAGGATCTTCTTGGATAATAGTTATTTGATCTTGCTGTAATTTCCAGAAACTTTCTGTTCACAAAAATAATTGTTAAAAATCACCAGAACGTGATAAAATAGTGATTCCAATTTCTGATGATCGATAAACAAATTGTCTAGGTCGTCCTATTTTGGCTGATTTTTTTGAGTTCCCGAAGTTTGCGTTAGTTACAGATTACTACAGACTGTTCTGTTTTTGACAGATTCTGTTTTTCGTGTGTTATTTGCTTATTTTGATGAATCTATGGCTAGTAAAATAGTTTATAAACCATAGAGAAGTTGGAATACAGTAGGTTTAACACCAATATAAATAAAGAATGAGTTCATTACAGTACCTTGAAGTGGTCTTTTGTTTTCTTTCGCTAACGGAGCTCACGAGATTTTCTGTTAAGTTTTGTGTTGTGAAGTTTTCAAGTTTTTGGTGAAAGATTTGATGGATTATGGAACAAGGAGTGGCAAGAGCCTAAGCTTGGGGATTCCCATGGCACCCCCAAGATAATCTAAGGACACCATAAAGCCAAAGCTTGGGGATGCCCCGAAAGGCATCCCCTCTTTCGTCTACTTCCATCGGTAACTTTACTTGGAGCTATATTTTTATTCACCACATGATATGTTTTTTGCTTGGAGCGACTTGTATGATTTGAGTCTTTGCTTTTTAGTTTGCCACAATCATCCTTTCTGTACACACCTTTTGAGAGAGCCACACATGATTTGGAATTTGTTAGAATACTCTATGTGCTTCGCTTATATCTTTTGAGTTATATAGTTTTGCTCTAGTACTTCACTTATATCTTTTAGAGGACGGTGGTGGATTTGTTTCATAGAAACTATTGATCTCTCATGCTTCACTTAGATTATTTTAAGAGTCTTAAATAGCATGGTAATTTTCTTAAATAATCCTAATATGCTTGGTATTCAAGATTAGTAAAAAACTTTCTTATGAGTGTGTTGAATGCTAAGAAAAGTTTGATGCTTGATAATTGTTTTGAGATATAAAGATGGTGATATTAGAGTCATGCTAGTTGAGTAGTTGTGAATTCGAGAAATACTTGTGTTAAAGTTTGTGATTCCCGTAGCATGCACGTATGGTGAACCGTTATGTGATGAAGTCGGAGCATGATTTATTTATTGATTGTCTTCCTTATGAGTGGCGGTCGGGGACGAGCGTTGGTCTTTTCCTACCAATCTATCCCCCTAGGAGCATGCGCGTAATACTTTGCTTTGATAACTTGTAGATTTTTGCAATAAGTATATGAGTTCTTTATGACTAATGTTGAGTCCATGGATTATACACACCCTTCTTCCTTCCGCCATTGCTAGCCTCTCTAATACCGCACACTTTTCGCCGGTATCATAAACCCACCATATACCTTCCTCAAAACAGCCACTATACCTACCTATCATGGCATTTCCATAGCCATTCCGAGATATATTGCCATGCAACTTTCCACCGTTCCATTTATTATGATACGCTCCATCATTGTCATATTGCTTTGCATGATCATGTAGTTGACATCGTATTTGTGGCAAAGCCACCGTTCATAATTCTTTCATACATGTCACTCTTGATTCATTGCATATCCCGGTACACCGCCGGAGGCATTCATATAGAGTCATATTTTGTTCTAAGAATCGAGTTGTAATTGTTGAGTTGTAAGAAAATAAAAGTGTGATGATCTTCATTTTTAGAGCATTGTCCCAAGTGAGGAAAAGGATGATGGAGACTATGATTCCCCCACAAGTCGGGATGAGACTCCGGACAAAAAAAAGAGGCCATAAAAAAGAGAGAAAAGGCCCAAATAAAAAAATGAGAGAAAAAGAGAGAAGGGACAATGTTACTATCCTTTTACCACACTTGTGCTTCAAAGTAGCACCATGATCTTCATGATAGAGAGTTTCTCATTTTGTCACTTTCATATACTAGTGGGAATTTCTAATTATATAACTTGGCTTGTATATTCCAATGATGGGCTTCCTCAAAATGCCCTAGGTCTTCGTGAGCAAGCGAGTTGGATGCACACCCACTTAGTTTCTTTTGTTGAGCTTTCATATACTTATAGCTCTAGTGCATCCTTTGCATGGCAATCCCTACTCACTCACATTGATATCTATTGATGGGCATCTCCATAGCCCGTTGATACGCCTAGTTGATGTGAGACTATCTTCTCCCTTTTTTGTCTTCTCCACAACCACCATTCTATTCCACATATAGTGCTATGTCCATGGCTCACACTCATGTATTGCGTGAAGATTGAAAAAGTTTGAGAACGTCAAAAGTATGAAACAATTGCTTGACTTGTCATCGGGGTTGTGCATGATTTAAATACTTTGTGTGGTGAACATAGAGCATAGCCAGACTATATGATTTTGTAGGGATAACTTTCTTTGGCCATGTTATTTTGAGAAGACATGATTACTTTGTTAGTATGCTTGAAGTATTATTATTTTTATGTCAATATTAAACTTTTGTCTTGAATCTTTCGGTTCTGAATATGCATACCACAATTAAGAAGAATTACATTGAAATTATGCCAAGTAGCACTCCGCATCAAAAATTCTGTTTTTATCATTTACCTACTCGAGGACGAGCATGAATTAAGCTTGGGGATGCTTGATACGTCTCCAACGTATCTATAATAGTGATTTCTCCATGCTATGTTATCTACTGTTTTGGACATTATTGGGCTTTATTATTCACTTTTATATTACTTTTGGGACTAACCTATTAACCGGAGGCCCAGCCCAGAATTGCTGTTTTTTGCCCATTTCAGAGTTTCGCAGAAAAGGAATATCAAACGGAGTCCAAACGGAATGAAACCTTCGGGAACGTGATTTTTAGGTAGATTATGATCCAGGAGACTTGGACCCTATGTCAAGAAACAAAAGAGGAGGCTGTGACACCCCAAAATTTTGACCTTATTTTTATTTATTAAAATTTGGCCAGGAAATAAAACTTTTCCATCTGTCAAGATTTACCCTCTTGTTATTGTAGATTTTTACTTCAAGTGGGGAAAACCTTCAAAGAGCATTATTGGACTTGTGTGCCCTCTTTATAAAATCAATCCTTTATCAGTGGATTTATTTGCATAATTATTTTTCATGAGCTTTATTCTTTTAAAATGATCTTTCATAAATTTGGAGCCCCTTTTTGCACTGCAACCATTTGATAAATGCTTTTAAAAATTTCACCAAAATCTGGGGGATGTCATGTGAGTTTTCCCCATCACTTTTATGCAAAAACATCTTTTGGTCATTGGAGATTTTGAGCTTCACATCAATTTTTCAAATCTGGTCCAGTAGGTATTTTGCACTACAACCTATTTAAATTTTCTTCTAAAAATTCTTCCAAGTGTTTGGAGGTGTCAGTGGATTCTTACAATTCATCTTCATGCAAAAACCCAGTGATGTTCTTTGAAAAACTTGAGTGAATCATCTTCATTTCCATTCTGGTCCAGTTTGGTGATTTGTACTGCAACCCCATTTTATTTTGCTCTAATACCTTTGAGCTTTTTCCTACCTATAGTCCTCCCTACCAAACTCTTAAGTCCAGGGGATTGGACCCATTGGCATATTTTTGGTGCATGCAATGATAGCCTTTAGTTCCTGCCCAAAACTGGCTTTCTCAAAAAACTTGCACCATCAACTTTCTGTTTTTGCCAAGCTGACCTTGCCACCTTCTTGAGCTCCTAAAGAGACTAGGATCTGGAGAGTTTGGACACCCCAAGAGTTGCCTAGCTGACCATGGCATTCTGTCGAGCACCCTGTGTGCAGGAACAATTTTTGGCATGTCCTCTGGTTTGCATTGTGGACTTGAACCCCTGAACTATCCAGCATGTCCACTAGCATCCTAGCTGTCCCTAACCCTGGCCTGTTAGCTGCCAGCCTCACCCAAGCTCTCTAGAGCGCACTGGCTTTTCGTCGAACATCTGCCGTGCGTGCTCTGGGCGCGCCCAGTGCGCACGTTTTGCACGCGCGCGCACTGAGTCGCCGCGCCGCACTGCCACCCCGACGCGTCCCGTCTCTGGCCCTGCTCGCCTGCCGAACCGCGCCAGGCACTTGCCCTCTCTCCAGTACCCTCCAAGCTCTCCCTGGCACCCTACAGCGCCGCCGCAGAGCCCCCTTGGCAGCACGCCGACGTCGGCAGCGGATTCTGCCGCGGACGGCGCCGCCCAAACCGCCAGCGCACGCCAGCTGCCCCAGAGCACAGGCCGTGCTTATCCTCCCGCTCGTCGGCACGCTTTCGTCGCCGCCATGATGCCCTGCAACTACAGAAAAGTGGTCGCCGGCGATCTTATCCTCGGCCACCGCGGGAGCCAGCCTCGAGCGCCTATTTAAAGGGACCCCGAGCTCAACCGATCACTCAAGCAACCCCAGGCCACCCCCATAGCCCTCCCACAGCCAGCAATCGACGGGAAAGCCCTTTCTTCCCCGCCTCCGGCAAGTTCGGTCGCCGCCGCAATCCAGTCCATTGCATCGCAGCTAGGCCTTCCCCCGCCAATCCAACGCCACCAAGAACTCCCCCGTAGTCGTGCGGAGCTGCCTAGCGCCTCAGCTTCGGCCAAGGATCACCGGAGCCCAGTTATCACTTCACCACCGTAGCCCCCTCCGCCGCGGAGCTCGCCGCCGGTGACCTCCTCCGTCCCCACCTGCCTAGCGCCCACCGAGAGGACCGCCTCGGTCATGCAGATCCATCCCCGCCCTCGGGACCCCATGGGGAGCCGCCGTTCGCCGCCGGCAATCGCCGGAGCCCCGCGCCGTTCGGGCAGAGAGAAGGGAAGGCGAGGGAAAACGGTCAAACCTGACCAGTGGGCCCTCTGGACCCACTGTCAGTGACCCGCGCTGCCACTCTCTCTGTTTAAGTGAAAGCGCAAAGACCGGAGTGCGTCACCTCTGCTTTGAAAGCGTATTTTCCCCGGAGCGTTTTCCTTTTTCTGATTTTATTAAAACAGAACTTTGACTGATGTTTGACTGGCTATAACTGTTAAAATAAAACTCCAAATGAGTTGATTCTTTTTCCTACCTCTCTCAAATTTCCTCTAGTTTATTTTAAGATTTTTTTAAAAATATTTGAGGCAACTTTTTGTACTGTTGTTGAAATGTGTGTTGTTTGTATATTTCTCAAAATAGGATTTTTGGAGATAAGGCAACCTTCAAAAGTGCACCCCCACATGCATACACTTGAAGGCAAGCATTTCTGAACTCTGGCATAATATTTTGTGTGGTGTTTTGATATGGTTACAGCACCTTTTGACTTGGAGCATACATTATTTTTATGTGACGACAAAAGATCATATGCATGAGTGCATAGTGGAGTTTTCTTTGCTGTGATAAATGGAGATGTTGGTAATGGTATTCATCCTCGTAAGCTCCCCTTGCATACCGGAAGGAAGCCGGGAAAGTCGTGGTCTTGGGTAGACACGGGCTTGTCCCTAGTACCTCGTCGGGACGAGTGTGTCCGGTATGGCATGGTGAGGCTTGACGAGTGATAAGTCTACCTGTTAATGGAAATACTTTTGTTGTGCTAATCATGCAGGGAACACTTAAACCTCCTGAGTCGGCCTTAGATCGAGTCTTGTCCAGTAACCCCCATACTTGCCTGGTACTACCAATTGTCCCTGCCTGAGGTAGGGTACGGTTCAGTAAGTTGTCAACCCCGTCCTAGCACACACCGTACAGAGAGGCCGTGAATGAGGTTCCCGTGGCCACGGATTAAAGCCTGTCATTCGGTCCGGGGGCATGGGTGTTTCCGGTTGGGACCGAGAGGGGGGCCACCCCTTAGAGCGCGCGTATAGAAATTTGATCCCATGCTACGTCGAGGTTGTAGCCTCCCCACTTAGAGTTTGGCTTGACAGGTGTTGTGGGTGATTCCAGACATCGGTAAGTTAAGCTGGTGTGTGCAGGTCAGGCGTGTTTTCAATCAAAAGACCGTAGATGGAATTAGTCCCGATGGACTAAAGAAATCCGTTACCCGTGGGTAAAGAGTACACCCTCTGCAGAGATTATACATCTATTCGAATAGCCGTGTCCATGGTTAAGGACTACAGTCTGGGATAGGTCAAGTGTCGGTCTTAGTGTCGGTCTTCGGAGGAAAAACTGTTAACCCAGAACCTTGATTATGAACTGTGACATGTATGGATTATGATCATTATGTTTGTGGACTAACCATCTACTTTATTTGAATTATTGAATATCCCTAGGACGGTTCTACCTCCTGGATATTCACTGTGATTAATCTTTATAAGCCCTTTATGTGGTGTTGCTCAGACGCCCGATTGCGGCATGCTGGTTATTTATTTATTGTTTATAAGCCCTTTATGTGGTGTCGCCTAGACGCCCGACTGTGGCACGCACTGTCTTTTATTTTCTGTTATAAGCCCTTTATGTGGTGTCGCCCCGACGCCCGACTGCGGCATTATTATTCTTGCAGTTTCCTCTCGAGGAGTCATTCAGACCCTCGTTTGGCACCAGTATTACTATTCTTGCAGTTTCCTCTCGAGGAGTCATTCAGACCCTCGTTTGGCACCCAGTATTTTATTTTGGTTATTTTTACCCGCATGCGTGCATCATGAACATTTTGTTTATCTCGTGACTGACGTTATGATCATAGAATATTTTCGGAACATGTTTTCCCTTGATATATTATACCCGTGTTCTTAATGTTTGCGAGTACATTCAAACGTACTCACTGGCTTGTCCCTGGCTATTGTCTTGGCCAGATTCCTTGCTTGGAGATAAGCATCGCGGTGACAACCTCGGAACCTACGCGTTGACTTTCGCAGCCTCGCGAAGATAGGAGTTATCCTGGTCAGCTGTTCTTGTGGGAAATGGAGTCCCATAAACGCAGATGAACCACAACCGCTTCCGCCATCAACCACTAGAAAACCAAATGTTGTACTCCTAGGCCACAATGGTCTTGTACTACATATTTTTGTACTTGCTTGGATTTTCTTGTATCAAGTTGGTGTCTCACCAGCTAACAGTAATCCTGGGGCTGGTGAGCACAACGGCCATTTTCTGGAGAATTAATATCCCGAAAATCCGGTCGTGACAGAGGCCACGAGGTAGGGGGCGCGCCTATCCCCCCAGGGCGCGCCCTCCACCCTCGTGGGCCCCCTGTTGCTCCACCGACGTACTCCTTCCTCCTATATAAACCTACGTACCCCCAAACGATCAGATACGGAGCCAAAAACCTAATTCCACAGCCGCAACCTTCTGTACAGACGAGATCCCATCTTGTGGCCTGTTCCGGAGCTCCGCTGGAGGGGGCATCCATCACGGAGGGCTTCTACATCAACACCATAGCCTCTCCGATGAAGTGTGAGTAGTTTACCTCAGACCTTCGGGTCCATAGTTAGTAGCTACATGGCTTCTTCTCTCTTTTTGGATCCCAATACAATGTTCTCCCCCTCTCTCGTGGAGATCTATTCGATGTAATCTTCTTTTGCGGTGTGTTTGTTGAGAACGATGAATTGTGGGTTTATGATCAAGTTTATCTATGAACAATATTTGAATCTTCTGAATTCTTTTATGTATGATTGGTTATCTTTGCAAGTCTCTTCGAATTATTAGTTCGGTTTGGCCTACTAGATTGATCTTTCTTGCAATGGGAGAAGTACTTAGCTTTGGGTTCAGTCTTGCGGTGTCCTTTCCCAGTGACAGTAGGGGCAGCAAGGCACGTATTGTATTGTCGCCATCGAGGATAACAAGATGGGTTTTTTTATCATATTGCATGAATTTATCCCTCTACATCATGTCATCTTGCTTAAGGTGTTACTCTGTTTCCATGAACTTAATACTCTAGATGCATGCTGGATAGCGGTCGATGAGTGGAGTAATAGTAGTAGATGCAGGCAGGAGTCGGTCTACTTGTCTTGGACGTGATGCCTATATACATGATCATACTTAGATATTCTCATAACTATGCTCAGTTCTATCAATTGGTCAACAGTAATTCGTTCACCCACCGTAAAATACTTATGCTCTTGAGAGAAGTCACTAGTGAAACCTATGGCCCCCGGGTCTATCTTCATCATATTAATCTTCCAACACTTAGTTATTTCCTTTGCTTTTTTACTTTGCTTTTATTTTACCTTGCATCTTTATCACAAAAGTACCAAAAATATTATCCTATCAGATCTCACTCTCGTAAGTGACCGTGAAGGGATTGACAACCCCTTATCGTGTTGGTTGCGAGGATTTATTTGTTTTGTGTAGGTGCGATGGACTCGCACGTAGCCTCCTACCGGATTGATACCTTGGTTCTCAAAAACTGAGGGAAATACTTACGCTACTTTGCTGCATCACCCTTTCCTCTTCAAGGGAAAACCAACGCAGTGCTCAAGAGGTAGCATAGCACAGCCAGCCGCAGGGAGGAGGGAGCAGGCAGTCCCGCCGGCGCTTGTTTGAGCGGCTGGAGCAGGAAGAGCAGAGATTGAAGAAGCACGACGACCGTTGGATGGACATCCAACAATCACTGCTTGTGCGTCAACCTTTTTTTAGGAAAGCCTCAAATCTGTGGAAAACAGCATACATCCCATCTGCCATTATTTCTAATAATTTACAGCCCATTTGCTAATCCTTAAGGTTTTTTTGGACCCCATATTCTTTTTGTTAGTATTACAGCCCATATTGTGGCCACGGTTAAAAAATTATACGAAATTTTTGCATATTCCGGTGCGGTCCAAACTGTTTTTAATCCCGAAATTTCGAGTCACATTCAAACTGATTTTAAAAATAAATGTATATCAATATAAAATCCAACAAATTGTCCACACATAAAAATTAATGCAATTTAAAATCTTGAAATGAAAAAAAAGAAATTTGAAACTAATTGCCGGTTTGATGTGTTTTAAAAATGTACAACCCATTTCTCATTACTGATAGGCCATTTTCTCGGCCAGCTGAATGAAGCTCTCCTCATCTTGAAAGATTTGCAGCCCAACAGGCCTGACAAAGTGACTTACTTGGCAAACCACAAAAAAACTGGGTTGTGGCCGTGGACCCAGCTGTCAGCCTCTCCACATACAGTACTCTTCCGATAGAAGTCGGTCGTTGACCACATTGACAACGCCGCGCCGAGAGCACCAAGGCGGTGGATGACGGCGAGGCCTAGGAAGGGGACGACGCGGAGCCGGGGAAGACGCGGCAGTGGATGCCCACACGGAGAGGAGTACGAGGGTTCACTAGTTCGGCTGCAGTGTGAGGCTGCCGTCGCCGTATAATAACAGGGGGTGTGGGTGAGTAGAGGGATGGCCTGGCGAGCGGTGGGAGTAGTAGGGGGCGGTGAGGCCTCTGCGGCATCACAGCCGGCCACGGGAGGCAGGAGCACGCGGCACAACCGGCGTTGGTTTGGGCGGCTGGAGCAAGAAGACCAGAGGTTGAAGAAGCACTACTGCCGTTGGATGAACATCGTACGGTAACTGGAGCTAGAATCGTTCATATTGACTAAGTTGACAAAGCCCTCCGTCCCCGTGATCTTGGTAGGCCCACAAGTCAGCCTCCCACGATGCTGGGTTCCAGCTGGCAGGGGGAGTATTTATTTTTTTGTGCGTAATAAGGAGGCACTTCCTTGCGTGCGAAGATAGCTGGTGGGTCCGACCTGTCAGCGGAGGGCATGTTTTTTTCGCGAAATACAGAGACCCTTCCGGTGGGTCCCAGATGTCAGGTGGAGGAATCAAAGACTTGAGAAGGCGTACAAAACAAGCTAGTGTAACAGTAAAGAGACGTTGCTGAGTTTTAGAAAAAGAGAGACATGCTCATGTAGCTAGTTCGAATCCAAACCTAGACTATGCCTATATATGGTGCTATGCTACTTGCAAGTAATGAAACTGACATATCCAACGTTCGCTTCTCCTCTTCTCTACTTACTCTGCCTAGCATCAGAAGCTCTGGCCGCAGCAACCATGTCCGCTGGCCGCTCATCCACCTGCTCTTCAGCAGGCAACAACCAAATATGCGCCAAGTCGCCACCCGTACCATCGCCTGTGGGTCTCATCACACCCCCGCCGGCACGCGCACCGCAGCCGGTTGCTCATCGCAACCCGCTGCCGTTGGTGTGGTGCCACTGCTGCAAATCATGCAGAGTCATCCGTCGCGTCTCAACCACAACCCTCAACCCTGGCCGAGTCTTCTACAAATGCCTGAATCATGGGGTAATAATATGTTTAAGTGTTGTTCTGCTGCTTTCAGTTGCTGTTTTTTTAATAGTTTGGTTGATGATCTTCCAATTTGATTCGTGCAGAAAAGGGAAGATTCGTGTGATTTGTATTTCTGGGAAGTTGCTGATGTGGGGGAGTGCAACTACGCTGATTATTTGGTTAGCCGAGGAATCCCAATACCAGCAGGTTGGGGTGTTGGACAAGTAACTGAAGGAACGGCAGAAGAGGAAGATGCAGAGCAGAAGGTTAAAGATGCAGTTCCTCTGATCATGGCCAAGCAACAACTGCTGAACGGCCTTGACAGCAATGAGGAGATGAAAGAGCTTGTGAAGATAATGGGCAAAATCGATGTGCTCTGTAGGATGATTGTCTCTTTATTTGCAGTGTATGTAGCACTCCTGATGTATTCAGTGGCTATGACATGAGCACTTTGCTGAAACTAGTAATGAATGAAACCTGTGTAGCAGGCTGGGCGTAGTGTTGTGAACATCTAATGATTTCTATTAACGGAAATCAGGGGGTATCCCCTTTTGCTCATAAATAAATAAATAGCAGAGGCCCTTTTGGTAATAAATAAATAAATTAGCAGAGGACCTGTCGGGTCGGCTTTGTTCTCATTCGAAGATGTCGAGCAAATTACAGTCCAACAACAAACTATGTCATCAAATTCAAGTTTCACAGCCAAATATGAGTACAACTAAACAACAATGTCATCATGTTTATTCGTCATACAATCACCAAACACAAATCAGCATACATAACAAGTGATGTTCTCACAGGAAAATACTAAACAACATGTTCATCAGGTTTCAGTTGCATAGCAAACACAATTTCACATAGTAGATAAAAAAAGTCTTCTGACAGGCAAATACAACAAAAGCAATGTAATCATCATCCGTAGCAGCAGCATCAACATCTTCGCCATGTGTATCAGTCTGAATCGTAATTCCCCACGGTTTCATCTTCTTCTTCGTCCTCAATGTCCTCGAACGTTGGCTTCTTCTTGATCAACTCTTGTATGTCCACAGCACGACAGGCAATCTTTTCGCCGGCGTCATTGACGTGATGGTTCTCAAAGATATTAGGAACATCTGTGTTATCTTGTACATCAGGAGCAGTGTAAGCATCATCTTGTTGTGCAACTTCATTAAACGAATTCCTCTGCTCAAACCTTTGCACTACTCTCCAGTCATCGCTACGTGCAAATGTGTCTTCCAAGAAAAATATATGTGTTGCTTGATTTGCCAAAATAAAAGGCTCGTTGGTCTGGTACGCCGCCTTGACATTGATGGATTTGAAGTAATCATCAGCTCTGGGTTTTGCAATCCTGGAAAACAGGTTATACCAACGACAGCACAACAGAACCACACATCGATGATCCTCGAAACTTGAGATATACTGCAACTGAACAATGTCTGTTATGTTAGCATACATTTCAGTTGTCTCTTTGTCATACGTATCCGTGCTCATGATGGCACTGTTTTGTGTCTTCCTGCCTTCGTCTCGTGCAAGGGTGTTGTAGCGCACATCTCCAACAACGCAAGATTCATAATGTCTTACCCGAGTATCAGGACCCATTGCTCGTGAGTAAAGGGCATCATCAACTGCCTGCCCATCCCCCCGCATCTTCTTAACCTATGGTTAGAAAATAGACAAGCTGATCATCTTATGTACTCAATATATTAAAAAAACTGATAGTGCAATTCAAAAGCTTACATGGCTCTTGAACCATTTTGCAAATCCTGCCATAACCAGTTTGTCAATGTTTCTTGGATTTTGCGGCAGTAACTCCTTTTTGTAGATGCTGCACAACATAGTGATCGCGTCAAACATCTAAATATATAAGAATGTGCTGCAAGTTTAGTAGATTACGATGTATAAGCTGCAGTACTTAGCACTTACTTGATATAAGGTAGTATCTCAGGACAGTTATTCAACACATACCAAACCATTTTGTCCAAATCTTTAGGTTTGTCCTCTTGTCGACTCTTCCCTTTAACTCGAACAGAATAATCAAAAACATTGAGCCCGGGATTGTCTTCATCCACGTCTTTGCTAAGATGATCAGCTGTTTCAATGTATTTTGAGCAGAATGTTAACGCTTCTGTAGCAATTTAGGCCTCTGTAATGGAACCCTCGGGTCTAGCTCTGTTCCTAACATA
Source organism: Aegilops tauschii subsp. strangulata (assembly GCF_002575655.3). Taxonomy (NCBI): domain Eukaryota; kingdom Viridiplantae; phylum Streptophyta; class Magnoliopsida; order Poales; family Poaceae; genus Aegilops; species Aegilops tauschii. The sequence goes on from NC_053037.3 coordinate 338,216,320, forward strand.
GCCCTTGAAAGTTCCTAGCCGCCTTTCAATAGGGTACATCTAGCCATACTGTACTGGACCTCTAAGTAGTGCCTCATCATGTAGATGAAAAACCAAATGCACCATCACATCAAAGAAGGCTGGAGGATATATCTTCTCAAGGTCGCATAGGATAGTTGGTATCTTGTCTCTAAGATGCTCCAAAGCATCTATCCTGATATTTCTACTACAGAGTTCCCTGAAGAATTGTCCCAACTCTGCAACTGCTCTGTATAAGTCAGGGCGGCCCAATCCTCTAAGGATAACAGGTAAAACCCTTTGAAGTAGGACGTGGCAGTCATGAGTTTTCAACCCTTGTACCTTGTTTCCATCTGCACTGACTCTCCTTTCAGGGTTGGAAGCAAATCCATGTGGGAATCTCACACGTGACAGGACCTCGCAGAATTCTTTTCTTTTTACCTTGTCCAAGATGTACACAGCTGGTGCCATATCCCGTCGTTTACCTTCATCTTGCACCTGCAAATCCTGTCTGATACCTAGGTGTGTCAAATCAATCCTAGATTTTAAGGTATCTGTCATCTTGCCTTCAATATTAAGAAGTGTGCCGATAATGCTGTCACATAAATTTTTCTCGATGTGTATCACATCAAGATTATGCCGCAGATCCAAATCTTTCCAATACTCCAAGTCCCACAAAGTGGACCTGCGGGTAAACAATAATCTCTCTTCTGCCCTGCCACACTTCCTTTTCCCGCTACCATTATCAGGGTGGTTTCCTGGTGTAATATGTCTGACCTTCTCTAATTCCACTTGCAACTCATCGGCGGTGAGCCTCTTTGGCGCATCACGGTTTTGATGCTTTGCATTGAACACATGTCTTCGGTATTTTAGAAGGATGCCGCTTGTCCTTGGCAAGGAAACGGCAGTGTCCAATGTAACAAATCTTGCTAAGTATTGCGTATGACAGCGGATTCCTGTCACAGCGAACACATGCATTGTAACCATGTGTCGTTCGCCCTGACATAGTGCCCAAAGCCGGATAATCATGGATGCACCAAATTATAACAACACGCAGAAATAAATCAGCTGGTGGGCTTCTATATAGGTCTCGAGTGAGGACACCCCTCCATAGTTATTGAAGTTCCTCCACAAGAGGCTCCATGAACAAATCAAAATCCTTTCCAGGACTTTTTGGACCTGGGATGAGCAAGGCCATCATGTACTTTGATTCTTTGGTGCAGACATTTGGAGGCATGTTGTAAGGGATAACAAGCACTAGCCACATGCTATATGTAGCACTCTGGTGGCCAAATGGGTTAAATCCATCTGAAGCTAAGCCAAGTCTAATGTTTCTCGGGTCAGCAGCAAACTTTTCGTGCTTCTGATTGAAGCTTTTCCACTCACTACCATGTAATGGATGGCTCATTACATTCTGATCTCTGTACTCCTGGTTCCTAGAATGCCACAGTACATCCTCTCTTGTTTCAGCATCATGAAACAACCTCTGCAATCTTGGTGTAATTGGAAAGTGTCTCAGAACATTATGAGGAATTCTCTTCACAGCATCGCCATCTTTACATCTTGATTATTTGCATTTCGGGCATTCACTTAAGTTGGCATAATCCTTCCGAAACAGAACACAATTATTCTTACAAACATGGATCATATCATATCCAATTCCAACTGCACGAAGGAAATTCTTCATTTTACTGTAGGTGTGTGGCAGCTCAGACGCATCTGAGAAAGCTTTGCGGAAAGCAGCCAACATCGCATCGAATGATTTGTTGGTCATCTGCTTAGATGTCTTCACCACAAGAAAGGTGACCATAGCTGAGAATACTGACAGCTTATTTCCTGGGGTGACAGCCACGTTGCATTGTTCCAACATGCGGGCCGACCATTTTTCTTCTGCAGGTGAAAGTTCACGGAATGCACGAGCATTTCGTAGCATTGTTTCAATGTTGGTCAAACTCACTGGCTCCGCCACCACCTCCTCCTCCTCCTCTTCCACCTGAGCATCAGGCAGATCAAGATGGTGATCTGCTGCTTCCATGTAAGCAATAACATTGACGTTCACAGCTTCACCATGATGAACCCACCTAGTATATGTGACCGACATCCCATACAAGTGTAGATGATTTTGCACAGTTGACTGGGGTCTTGTAACTGAATTCATACAACTGCTACATGGGCAGAGCACATCTGATTTCGGACCACCGTACTCAGCTCTGATAAAGTTCATGAAGTTTTCAACCCCCTCGACATATGCAGCGGAGAATCTTCGAGCAGAAGTTATCCAAGTCCTGTCCATCTGTTAGACATACAAATTAGTTCTTCTACTAGATATTACAGGAAAAACATATATGCTTTTTTATGAAGTCCAGAAGAAATTACCTAGGTCGATGTCTAAAGCTACGGCAAGATATTTGGACGAGCAGATCTAAGTAACGAAATATATGTAAAGCTAATTCAGCAAACAGAATTGAGTGCTAAATTATGGCAGGCTGTTTCAGCAGTCAATGAGGCCGAGCACACAGCCATCGAACTATCGAAGGCCATCGCAGCAACAAAGATCGAGTATAAAATGGTGCAGAGCTATTTCACCTAACAGATTGGCTACTAGACCATGGCAACCTATGTCACAATAAATATATGGTAGGATATTTTAGCAACTAATCGGCCTTGGCATGCCATCTCAGCTAAGCAGATTGAGTGCAGAACAGGGCAAGGAAGCTTCTTAAGCAGAGCATATTGACTGTAAACTACTTCAGCAAACAGTGAGATTAACAGCGTCTATCAGCTAACATTCACCGCTACACCAACATGCACGGGGCCTCAGTCTAGAATGTGCGTACTGTGGGAGAAGCTGACCGCCGTGCGTCTCCACACGAACATCGCCAGCGGTGGCGGCGCTGACCGTCGTGCGCCTCCACAAGAACGTCGCCAGCGATGGCGGCGCGGCTAGAGGACGGCAGTCTATGAGAGCGTATTGTGGGAGCGAGAGGATCGCCATGCGTCCCCTCGACGAACCGCGGCGCCGACGTATTGGCATGGCGGGGAGGGCGTCTTTGGTGGAGCAAATGGAGTGGAGGGGGACGGGGGGTGGATTTTCGCGCGTTAGGCGGGGGGAGTTTGGCGCATGGTCGATTTCTTCAAGTGCAGTCCCACGTGTCAGTGAAGAGGCAAGCCGAAGCGCGTTCCTTTTGCATGAGCCGTGTGCAGGACCAAACGTGTGTGGGGTGCAATGCAACCGCGACAGGGGTGCTGTGAGTGTACCGCCTTTTTTCCTTTTATAAACTAGGTGCTTCGCCCCCTCAAAAATAAAAAACTTGTTGCTTCGCGCGATCCATCGATACTACTACTAGTAATCCGGTCATCCGGACTAAAACGGCGCGACCAGGTCTTTTCCCGCGCGATATGCTGGGAGGTTGGCTTAGTTGGGTAGGACGAGTAATGCTACACCTACATAGTACCAGTTACGTAATTAACATAATGTGAAACGTGTGAGCTGTTGATTGTAGATTGGGGGAGGGAGGGGCCCACCACCATGAAAATTAGGGGAGGAGAGAGAGAGAGAGAGGCAATTTACGTTAACCCTTTCGTAGGTTCCCGTAGATGTAGAAAAATGTGAAATGCGTGAATGTGCATTTGCAGATAAGGCCTTCCCTCGTTCATCCTTTTCTCCCACAAGATCTTAATCTTCCGTGCAACGCACGGGCATCTTTCTAGTACTCCTACAATATACTATATTATTGTGAAAGTTCATATACACCGGCCGAGATTAATGCAAACAAGGCAGATTTTCATTACATTTCGAACTTTTATAGGACAGAAAAATAAAAGAAACCCGACCCTAAACCTATTCTACGGCGGCGACCGACGTCCTCCATCTGCGATCTCCATGTACGGGGGCGGGGTTCAAAACCCGTGAAGTGAAGGTGCGGTCTCCGGCGAGGAAAAGTAGAACACGGGAGACGGACCGACCAGTTGGCACACCATGCCCTGCCGCCTCCCATTCCCTACTCATCCTCAGAGGAGTCCCCGACCTCGGCGGTGTCGGACGTTGGACGGCGGCAAGTAGGACGCGTAGCTGACGGTGCTCCCGCCGTCGGCCGCCAGCGTGGCCACCGCTTGTGCGGCGACTTGAGCAAGGGCGGCGACCTCAAGCTCCATCCCCGAAGACAAGCTCTCCCGCAGAGCGTTCGCGCTTGCGGTCATGGCGGATGTGGTGCCGGGTAGGAGGATGATGCGCTACGGTGTGGAGGTTAGCTGGGCGTTGCCGCTTTAAGTAGCGCATTCTGGTGAGGCCAAGCGTCCTGGTGCGTCATTAAGTCGCCGGAGTTGGTTCCTCAGGCACCGAGCCTCTTAACGATGGCATACGAACGGAAGACATGAATGTGGGCAGCTGGCGTTGGCTGGGAACGCACCGCGCGATGGTGCGAGGGACGAGGGTTTTTGGTGTGCCAGGGTAGTCAGCTGCGGTCGTGGCAACGTTGGAGATGCCGTTTTCTCACATGCGATCGACGCATGTCATTGAAAAAGCAAGATGACCCGGCATGGTCTCAGGTCCTGAGGATGCAGTTGGCCGCGCTACACCACTCCGCGGACGCGTCCCGGCACCCCGTGCATCCTCGACGAGCCGGGTGTTGGGATGTGTTTGGATTGTGGCCAAAGTGCACCTTACCAAAATTTTGGTCATGACCCAAAGATCGGTCTTTGTTTGGATGGTTGCCATTTTTTTGGCATGCCAATGAACTCTTGCCAACTCTAGTTCATTTTTCTTGCCGATGTCTGCCAAATCTTGGGCAACCAAAACCTCAACCAAAATTTTGGCTACCCAATGCTTTGATGGGGCAACTTTGGGCACAAACCAAACATATTGTTGGTCGTGCCACAGCACTAACGCCACCCTCGGCACACTGAAACCGACCGTGTCTAGCAACGATGAGCATGTCGCTCACCGCGGTCGCCGTGTCCAGAGGCCGTGCTGGAGCTGCGCCACGTTGTTGGCCCCCACGACCCACATGAACGGTTGCCGGTGGCGAGGAGGTCGTGGGCCAGCTCCTCCATTGGACTAGTTTGCGCTACGTCGTCCCGACAGGTGTGCCCCACATGTCGGTTTCCCTGTTTTCCCGGCCATATTCGAGCGTTAGTGCTCCGTGTTGCGCATTAGGCCTTTCACTATGTAGGCCAAGCGAGACAACTTATTGTTTATTTGAGCCATTCAAGTATAATCATGTGGTGTTTGCTTATTTCTCATTCCTCTCCAACCCTCTTCTCCATCGATCATGTCGCCCTCCGGTCGAGTCCATCCTCCCGCATGCCTCATTTGAACATTCCACCGAGTATCATTCGCATGTGGGCCTAGACCATGCTTGTATTTCGAATGTTTATTTAAAATTTGTCCGACATGCATACAAACAAACGGTTCGTTTGAAGTTTCACTTTGCCTCCACTACGTGTCGCTTCACGTCTTAGTTTTGACATCCCATTCGGTTCAAGCCCCGACACATGTTGACAAGATCGATTGATGTTCAGAGATCAATTGTGTGTCGTGCAAGGAGATAAAGGGTTGGTATGTTTCTATGATAGAAATGACCCACGGGGGGGGGGGGGGGGGGGGTCTGTGGGGATCAGAGGGAGTATATTGTATGTTCATAAGCGAAACGAACGTATTGTACCCACCCTAGTCCTCTTTCAATCGATCTCCGGACCCCAAGATGAAATCGAGAGAGAACGAGTGGGGGCATGTCTGATACCTAAGGCAGATTCAAAATTTTGAACCGGTGATCATAGCATCCGCAAATCATATATAAAGGGTATTCAATGTTCGTTTCATTTTTGAACGTACAATATACTCCCTCCTATCCTTTCTAGTTCACATATAAGTTTTATGTGTAGTCAAAGTATCTCTACTTTGATAAAAAAAAGTATCAACATTCAACAACGCCCAATCAATATTGTTAGATTCGTACGTACTCCTGGATTTGTACTCGAGATGGTTTCCAATTTGTTTTCAACCACGTGAATGTGCTTGTTCTCGCGCATGCTCTTCCTACTAGGATTTCTCCATGTATAGCCAGTCCAATAGTAACTTTTTTAAGCTCCCTGTCCAATAGTACTAGTGGAGTACTGACAACATCTGTACTAGAGTATGCAGTGCTCATAGTTGTACTCCCTCCTTCCATTTATATAGGGCCTATGTGAAGGAGAGGATGTGAAAACGTAAGGAGAGTGAGCTCTCATGCAAGAGCCTAGCTATATACACATTCCTAGTTAAATACGTACAACAAATATGAAGAAAGAGATGGAGAGGAGATGGAAAAAATTACTAATACGATAGCCAACCTTATATTTTTTTTGCGGGAAATAGCCAACCTTATAGCCCACACTACTGTATGAGTGCATATAATAGATGATGGCTATAGATGACACGGCAGTTCCTTATAGCCATCGACTGGCTATATCATTAACCATGCTCTAATGCGTTTTTCAAAACCGCATCTGACTATTGACAAGATTAATAGTACATGAGATGTATAATGTGAAAATTATATCATTGGAAGCTCCTTTCACATACGTATCCCTGCCTTACCCTCCCTTTCGGTCACTTACTAGCGGACCCCATGCTTGCTAGGCCCCGCATGTTAGTTACTCAATGGGTTCGGCCACGTCAGGGGATCCTCATCCGTAGTATACTCCCTCTGTTTTTATTTACTCCGCATAAAATGACGCGGGCGGGGGAGGGGAGGGACGTCGGTTTGCTCTCAACTGCGGTCCCACAAGCGAGCAAAAACGCAAGACGAAGCGCGTTCCATTCGGTGAGCGACGTGGAGGGTCCAGCGTGCCGGGCTGCAACGCGAACGCGACAAGAGCGATGTACAGTCAAAACCGATTGACCGGTCGTCACCGGAACCACTATTCACACCAGAACCTTCGCTGCTCGGCCTACGCCAGCCACTGCCCTAAAACCACACCTAATCTCCAGCCCCTTCCCCCACCTTTTGATCCCCTAGCCCGCATCAAGCGTCCCTAGTTCGCCAGAAAGCCATGGTGCGCCGCAAGATCACGTACTACAAGATGCTGACGCCGGAGCGCCGCGCAAAAATCGCGGCAGTGGTCGGCGCCAGAGACCTCCGTTCCCAATCTCGCTTTGCGGCGGGCCAATCCCCGAGTTCTCTGGAGCCAAGCTACAAGGAGGAGGAAGCCGATCCAATGTTCATGGCGGAGGTCGCGACGCAGAAGGCCCCCGATGGGTATGAGATAATGGACGTCGACTACTTGCCGGCGTCCGAGTCCCCCATGGTGCAGGTGGACCAGGGGTTCAAACTGGCGATACTAAAGGAGGACCGGGAGGCAGAGGCTCAACTTGACGCGGAGCACGCGCATGCCTCTACCATCGAAGCTCTCCTGCAGGCGGAACCGAATGTCATGGATGTGAACCGGGCGGCGGAGGTTCAACTTGAGGCGGAGCGCGCGAATGCCGCTGCCATCGAGGCCCTCCTGCATGCGGAACCGGACGTCCTTGACTTGAACCGGGCGGTGCTCTCATCCGTGCAGAGCGCCCGCACGCTCCGCGTGAACGAGTAGCTGGAGGCCGAGGACAACCATGGTGCGGAGACACACGTCGGCAGCTACGGCTGGTTCGCGCCGGCAGCCAAAGACGACGAGGCCGTCTCGTTCCGCGAGCAGTGATAGTTTTTCTTTATGTTGTTGTTTTTATGGATCTTTTGCTGTGTAAAAACATATATTGTTATGTAAGTCGCCTGACTTGGGTCAGTCTACCATTTCAGGCGGTTGGATGAATATCCTACGTCTCCTAACCCTTCTTCCTCACCTCTTCTTCTTCCCCAACAGACCACCGCACGGGCCGTACGGATACTCCCCAACATGTGGTTGGATAAACATACTCTATGAACGAAAATTATGTGTCAGCGGTAGGATGGCTGAGTTTGGTTTGTTCACATGCGACAGCACGTGTCAGTGAGGGTGCGTTCACTTGGTTGGGTTTGTGGCGTGCAGGAGCGACTGTGCATGTGAGGGTGCGGTGCGACGTTGCTGAGTTTTAGAAAAAAAGAGACGTGCTCCTGTAGCTGGTTCGAATCCAAACCTAGACTATGACTATATATGGTGCTATGCTACCCCGCAAGTAATGAAACTGACATATCCAACGTTCGCTTCTCCTCTTCTCTATTTACTATGCCTAGCATCAGAAGCTCTGGCCGCAGCAACCATGTCCGTTGGCTGCTCATCCACCTGCTCTTCAGCAGGCAACAACCAAATATGCGCCAAGTCGCCACCCGTACCATCGCCTGTGGGTCTCATCACACCCCCGCCGGCACGCGCACCGCAGCCGGTTGCTCATCGCAACCCGCTGCCGTTGGTGTGGTGCCACTGCTGCAAATCATGCAGAGTCATCCGTCGCGTCTCAACCACAACCCTCAACCCTGGCCGAGTCTTCTACAAATGCCCGAATCATGGGGTAATAATATGTTTAAGTGTTGTTCTGCTGCTTTCAGTTGCTGTTTTTTTAATAGTTTGGTTGATGATCTTCCAATTTGATTCGTGCAGAAAAGGGAAGATTCGTGTGATTTGTATTTCTGGGAAGTTGCTGATGTGGGGGAGTGCAACTACGCTGACTATTTGGTTAGCCGAGGAATCCCAATACCAGCAGGTTGGGGTGTTGGACAAGTAACTGAAGGAACGGCAGAAGAGGAAGATGCAGAGCAGAAGGTTAAAGATGCAGTTCCTCTGATCATGGCCAAGCAACAGCTGCTGAACGGCCTTGACAGCAATGAGGAGATGAAAGAGCTTGTGAAGATAATGGGCAAAATCAATGTGCTCTGTAGGATGATTGTCTCTTTATTTGTAGTGTATGTAGCACTCGTGATGTATTTAGTGGCTATGACATGAGCACTTTGCTGAAACTAGTAATGAATGAAACCTGTGGAGCAGGCTAGGCGTAGTGTTGTGAACATCAAATGATTTCTATTAACGGAAATCAGGGGGGTATCCCCTTTTGCTCATAAATAAATAAATAGCAGAGGCCCTTTTGGTAATAAATAAATAAATTAGCAGAGGACCTGTCGGGTCAGCTTTGTTCTCATTCGAAGACGTCGAGCAAATTGCAGTCCAACAACAAACTATGTCATCAAATTCAAGTTTCACAGCCAAATATGAGTACAACTAAACAACAATATCATCACGTTTTAGTCGTCATACAATCACCAAACACAAATCAGCATGCATAACAAGTGATGTTCTCACAGGAAAATACTAAACAACTTGTTCATCAGGTCTCAGTTGTCATAGCAAACACAATTTCACATAGTAGATAAAAAACGCCTTCTGACAGGCAAATACGACAAAAGAAATGTAATCATCATCCGCAGCAGCAGCATCAACATCTTCGCCATGTGTATCAGTCTGAATCGTAATTCCCCATGGTGTCATCTTCTTCTTCGTCCTCAACGTCCTCGAACGTTGGCTTCTTCTTGATCAACTCTTGTATGTCCACAGCACGACAGGCAATCTTTTTGCCGGCGTCATTGACATGATGGTTCTCAAATATATTAGGAACATCTGTGTTATCTTGTACATCAGGAGCAGTGTAAGCATCATCTTGTTGTGCAACTTCATTAAACGAATTCCTCTGCTCAAACCTTTGCACTACTCTCCAGTCATCGCTACGTGCAAATGTGTCTTCCAAGAAAAATATCTGTGTTGCTTGATTTGCCAGAATAAAAGGCTCGTTGGTCTGGTACGCCGCCTTGACATTGATGGATTTGAAATAATCATGAGCTCTGGGTTTTGCGATCCTGGAAAATAGGTTATACCAACGACAGCACAACAGAACCACACACCGATGATCCTCGAAACTGGAGATATACTGCAACTGAACAATGTCTGTTATGTTAGCATACATTTCAGTTGTCTCTTTGTCATACGTATCTGTCGTGGTTTTGTCACGGCAGATGTCCTAGAGAAATGACTTAGTCGTGAAGCCATCGCTACGGGTTAGCTTAAAGGGGTTAAAGCGGACAAGGGACGCAAGAGAGTTTTATACTAGTTCGGCCCCTTACGATGAAGGTAAAAGCCTACGTCTAGTTGTGATGGAATTTATGGGGTTTCGATGACCAGGGAGCGAATACGCTTTGCCTGAGTCTCGAGTTGTTGCCTGTTGTCCTTGAACCGCCGCCGGGTCGTCCCCTTATATACATGGGTTGACGCCCGTCGGTTTACAGAATCCCCAGGCCGGCTCATAATCGTGTCTGGCTCGGTCTCTGCTACTTCTACCTTACAATACAAGTTTACATATCAATGCCGGTTTATGTCTACGGGCCTTAAACCGGCTTTGGGCCCTGGGCCTCCATAAAGCGTCACCGTCTGTCTTCATGGGATTTAGATACAGATGAACTACTTATGGGGTTAACCCGGCCTCTCCTGGCCGGTTTAATCCCAGTGGTAATATCCCCAACATTAGGCCCCAGATTGATTTGAACTGGTTCATGTCAATCCTCAACACTTAAGAAAATTTCTTCTTCAACATCTTCACATAATCTTGTAAACCGCCGTGACATCATCTTCTAAGATCATGGTAAATCGCCGTGACGTCACCTGTCATTAACGAGCCTCCGACAATCGAGGCGACAGCTCCGCCTCATATCCAAAAATTCGGCTCCTCGATTTTCGCGCATGTCGTTTATCTCCCTTATAAATAGGGTCAGGGGGTCTTTCCATTTTCCCCCTCGTGCCTCTTCGCTTCATCGTAATCCTCACGACGCCCGAACCTTCGACCTCGGCCGCCGCTGTCAACCTTCGACTGCTGCACCAACCTTGGCCGCTGCATCGACCTGAACGGACCAGAGCTCCTCCGCGCGCCGCCGCTGCTCAACAGCCTCCGTAACTCTCCCCTTTCTCTTACCATAGATTTGTACTTAGGGTTTCTGTCGTTCGTCAGTGTTCGTCGCCGCCCTTCTTTTTCCTTATTTATATTCATGGATTAGATCCAAAAACCACATAGATCTCGCGCGGTAGTAGTTTTAGCACATGTTTGATATCCAACTCATCTCAAGTTGGTGAAATTTTAGTACGCTGGAAATTAGGTCAGAATATATTTTGTTTTTCCAACGCGCGGTAGATCTGAAATTACCATAGCAAGATGTGAAACCTGTTTTTCCCTTCACTTATACATCTTTAACACCAGATTGGGCGGCTTAACCTCATATACAAAATGATGACCCAGTAGATACCATTAGTCCCCTGTTGAACCGCCAATGTATTATACGGTTTCCATCGTCAGACTCCGGTTTACGGATAACCCAATCCGGTTTATCAATATGCTTGTATCCTCATATCGTTGTATAGTTGTCCACTATAAATCTTAAACCGGCGATAATCATGTTTCAGATTTCCCTTGTCATGGCCAAGCAAGTCTATGAATGCAATTGGGCTCCCTCTCGAGTAACCGAGGAGCAGTTAAACAACCTTGTTAAAACGGGCGCTTTAGCCAAGAAAGATGTTATCCACTGGAGGGTCCCTGGCCCAGAAAATCCTCCTACACCCAAGGATGGAGAGGTAGTTGTGTTCGCTGATCATCTAGGACGAGGTTTTAGCCCTCCCGGTTCAAAAAATTTCTGGGATGTACTGGCTAGTTTTCAACTGCGCCCTCAAGACATCGGTCCAAATTCTGTAACCAACATCTGCCACTTCCAAGTCTTTTGTGAGGTTTATCTGCAAGAGGAACCTTCCGTCGAACTGTTTAGGGATTTCTTTCACTTAAACCGTCACACAGAGTTCTCAGATGGACCCAATACGGAATTGGGTGGAATGGCGGTTCAGAAAAGGAAGGAAGTCACCTTCCCTCATCCCAAACTCCACAGTCACTCGAAAGAGTGGAACCAGACTTAGTTTTACTGCATGGATACATCTCCATCTGATGAAAACCCCCTGCCGGGTTACCGCCCTGAACGCCTTAGCAACACACATCCTTTTCCTCAAAGGTTGACGGCAAGAGAAAGGGCCAACTATGCTCCCCAATTATCAAAGCTTAGAGCCTTCATGGCGAACAGTTTGACAGGAGTTGATCTTGCTCGTTGCTAGATAAGCTGGAGTATTCTGCCCTTAAGCCAGCGCTCCAGTTTGATGTGTGAGTACACGGGGAGTTTGAAGGATGCTCAGCGGCACATTGACATTCAGCTTACAGATGCAGAAGTTACTGAGGCTGTAAAAAAGGTACTGAACGAACCAGAGGCTGTCTGTGCCCAAACCGGACTACTCCCTTTCTCCACCTTCAACAAACCACCAGCTGTAAGAATCATATAATATTTTTATCTGAAGTTGCTTCTGTCCAAACATTCTCTGAAAGTGTGATTATTTTCTGACACGGTGATGATCCATTCTGGAACAAGAAACCATCCCAAGACAAACCGGCGAAGCCGCAAGATAAACCGGTCAAGCCAGTTCATCCGAAGACCAAGGTTGTAAAAAACCTGCCAAGAGAAGGACCACTGCATCCTCTGATCCACCAGCTGAAGATGATGTGGGTAATCCGGAACCAGAGGTAGAACTTGACTCTCTTGGTTCATTTTTTGTACATCTCATTGACAATGAATATTATCAGGACGACGGTGAAGGCAGTCATGCTGAGGACATAGAGGTAACCATTCTTTCCTCCGATTCAGATCCTCTGCCAACATCAAAAATCCGTCAAGCAAACCAGAAAGTAAAATTTTCTCACCCCCTTACTTACTTGGATCCAAACTTTCTTTTGAAGACGCAGCAGCACGAGGCTCATCGTACAACCCGGCACAACGGCCAGGTAGTTACCTCCACCGGTTTACCGAACAGTCCGGTTCGGAAACGCTGATCAGAGGTCTCTTATCCCATTGATACTTCATACCCCAAAGCTGGTTGTTTCCGCCAGCCTCTTAACCCGTCTGATTTAAATTATCAGGGTACTTCTCACTCATCTTCTGGCAAGTCATCGGCCACACAGCTTCCACCCCTCAAAACAGTTCATGGGTAAGCTATGCACTTGTTGTTATCCTTGATGTTGCTATTTTGATATACTGTACTGATCCTCATGTTGATTTTTCTCAGCACCAAGCCCAGACCCAGCAAGAAAGCTCGGTTGAATAAACCAGTTGATGAAGATGTGGCTGTTGAACCGGAGAAAACTCCAGATCCTGAAGAAACCAACATTGATGCCATGCTGAATGACCCACCGCCTCAAGATCATGACTTCGTTGCTGAGTAGGCAGAAGTTGACACCACAAGCCATGCTGAACAGCCAATCAGCCCTGTCCGAACTGGCACTAAACCGGCAAGCCCAGTCAAAGATATTGATAAACCGCCAACCCCAGAGAAGGCTGCAGATGACCAAGATGATGACATTATGATTACTGGCACTGGCCACACCACTCCTGGCAATCCTGTCGCTTTATCAAAGCATACTGCCAAGGACGATTTCTCTGCTATCGGCAAAGGCAAATGGAATGCTAATTTATCAAGCTACGCCCATCTCAATGCTCAAGACATTCACTCTGGCTTCTTGAACCGTATGTATACCAGCCGTGACTATGAAGCTAGTTTGGTAAACTTGATGAAGGAGCAATATGAGGTAACTTTCATAAGTGTTCCTCTCTTATATTTACTTGCAGCTTATCAACTCCAATAGCCCCCAAGTGATGGTTTAAGATACCAAGTTAAACCGGGACTTAGTAACAATTTCATGTTTGCAACAATGCATCTTAACTCCACTGATGTAGCCCACAAGGGCCGGTTTAACTTATAAAGATGAACCGGGACTTTGTAGAAGAATTCCCATATCAGCATTTTATGAGCAAATACACATTAGCCCCCAAGTGCCAAGCTTAATACTTGTATTGTGCTTGGGACTTGTAAAAAATTGTTGATTAAGAGCAAATATGCATTAGCCCCCAAGTACTAAGGGCATAACTTGTTACGTGCTTGGTACTTCAAATATGTACCGTCAACTCATTATATATCTGTCTCTTTATAGGCTGAGCTGAGCAAAAAGGAATCTCAAATCGCCGATCTGCAAGAAAAATATCAAGTCCCAACAAGCCGAAGCTTCCAAGGCAAAACATGAGCTGACGAGCGCCTTAGCCGCTATGGAAAAGCTAAAGGAGAGCTTCAACAAGGAGCGGGCGGATTGGAACACAGAGAAGTCCGCTTTACAGAAAAGAGCTGAAAACGCAGAGGCAGCTCTCAAACCAGTGGTAGACGAGCTGACTGGTGTAAAGCGGCAAGTACATGCGATGACCACTGCTGTGTTTGGTAAGCATCCTTGCTTTATACTTTCAACATATCTTCCCATGTGTTGCCAATTTACTGACATTTATAATGATGCAAGAACTCGTATTAGCCATCTGGGCTCTGGCGTACAGAAGAAATTGAAAGCGGCCTATACTCTGATAGAGCAGCTGTATACCGGTGCGTAGCGGATCATCTGCACCGCTTCACACAATAAAACTCCTCCAACATTGATCAAAGACACCTTAGAAAGGCTATCCATGCTGCCTGCCCGGGTTGAAGAACTGAAGAAAGATGCAGCAAGGGCCGGAGCTCTAACCGCTCTAACTCGGGCAAAGGCGTGGGTGCCTTATCTTGATCCGGTGGACGTGGCTAAAGGCTTCCCAAGCTTAAAAGAAGACGGATCAGAATTTGGCCAGGAGGATCTCCGCGCCATAAACCGGGAAGTACATCCACTGGCTTGTCAATTGGCTGAAGAAGCTGATCTCTCATACTATCAGGCAAGTTATGATGATAAGAACAGACGGGTTGCGGCACCAATTCCAGAAGCGCAGAATCTGATCCCTCCAATCCGTAAGCACACTTATGCCCCTGATATTGAACCATCATCCCTTATAAGCGATGAAGTTGTGTTCCAAGCTTTAACTGGGATCGACTGGACAACTATTGACTTCTAGCCACTGGTTAGAGACGAAGAAGATGAACCGGTGCAAGATGATCCGCATCAACCCGCCGGAGCCGCGTTGAGCCGCCCCTACCGCTTTGAGCCGCCGGGATTATATTAAGGTCGCCGGTCTGCCCGAGCCGCCGAAACTATATTGGGTCACTGATCTGCCTGAGCCACCTCTGTCACGATAAACGGATCATCCGTCATCCTAACAAATCAGGTGATATCCATCCAAGTATGTTTTATTAGCACATGTTGTTTTTTGTCAAAGAACAGTTTATCTTTGCCTTGGTCTGCAATATTGTTTATGCAGGGCAATTATTTATGACAAAAAATGATATTATACCGTGGAGTTGGTGGCATGCCAACATCTTTTGCCATAGGTGGTCGTCGTTACTCAACGGACTCCCGCACCGGCTTACAACTCCGTGGCCGTCTCTCGCGACCGCGCCGGCTTACAATGTCGTGGCCGTCTTTCGCGGCCACGCCGGTTTACAACAAGGAGGACAACTTGCCCGTCCGCACCGGCTTACAACGCCACGGCCGGTTCATCTGTCTGTGCCGCCTCAGATGTTGCGGTCATCTTTACCGTCCGTCTCTCGCGGCCTGGTCTACAACAATACACCGGGCCGCACCTGTCTGCATGAGCGGATTATCGAATATGAGCAAGTCACTGCTTGGGAAGCCTGGTTTTCTTTCAACAAAATGGAGGCAAATTATCATATACTATCAACCGCCGTTTGCACCGGATGGCTCAATGGACATGCGCACAAGTCGCCGTCACTACGGTTTGGTTGAGCTTCAAACAGCCAGTTGGAAGGAACCATTGGCCGAGTTGCTGACACGGCTCATACGGGATCATTTATAACCCGCCGCAGTCACCTCAACCTTCTGTGGATACACATCGTGCTATCAACACTAATGATATACAAGTTATGCCGGTTTATATCACAGTTAAGTATGGAGAATCTCAAGCCAACTCCTCGAGTCATCTTGAGACTCGGGGGCTACAGTGACATGACTCGGGAACCCCGGGTCGTTGGAGGGAATGATAACCCGGTTCCGGAGGCTACTACCATATCGATGAAACTTTAAAGGCCGTCAGAAAATTGCCGGTTCAAATAAAGATTCCGGTTTAAAATCCGGTTCAAGAGATATCTTTCTCCCGCAAAGTTTTGAAGCTCTCAAATCCGGTTCAAACGTCCGGCTCAAGGTACCTTGCTTTAATGACCATTGGGAGCTGATCGTATTTGAATTTAGCTTAACCCTTTTGGTGAGACCCTGATCGTATTCGAATCAGAGTCGTTAAATATTCTCATGATCACTTGGGGGCTTCCTGTTCAAACATAGGTCGTATTCGAACCAAAGAGAACATAGCTGTCGATACCCACTTGATTGGCACACTGCCGAGCTCATTGGGGAGTTTCTTGGTCATATTTGAACCATAGCTCAACCCCCTTTGGGAACCGACGTGGATCGTATTCGAATCAGCGTCGTTAAACAACTCTCAAGGTCATTTGGGGGCTTCCTGTTCAAACATAGGTCGTATTCGAACCAAAGAGAACATAGCTGTCAGTACCCTCTTGATCGGCAACGCCAAAAGCCACTGGGGGCTATATGATCGTATTCGAATCTTAGCTTAACCCCTTTGGGACGGTTTTCTGATCGTATTCGAATCAGAAGCCTCAAAAACTTTGAAGTCTCTTTTTGCAAATAATTTTTGGGATTTTATTTGAAGCTCTTTTGAACACATCTAAAGTGTATATGAGTGGTTTCTATTTAAACCCGGCTTGATTTTCGATGATAAGTCGCCGGCTTATGACAATCATCATCTATGTGGAACAATTGGCTTCTAAGGATTGGGTCATCACACTTACTGCACAGGTATCGTAAGCCGGCGATACAGTTCAATATCACAGGTCATATAAACCGACAAATGCAAATTCAATATCACAAGTATGATATTATTGTTATGTTTCAAAGTTATGATTCATAACAGGCTTATCTGTGACTCCTTTTTTACACACCCGTGGTCATATGCAAGATATTATGACCCGCCCTGCGGTAAACCGCCGAGGTTTCTTGTGATCTACTCGTGTGCAGGATAAGACTACATTTGGGTAGTTACCCGCCCTGGCTTTTGACATTAAGTCGCCAGGGCGTATGTTGTTTAAACTCTGTGCAGGATTTGCAGAACTATGACTTATATAAATGTTTAAGTCCAAGCCCATCATCGCAAGATTGACATTGGTGTCTCAAAAAGGTTATCAAGTCTTGATTTTCTCAAAAGGCTATAAGTAGCCGGGTTATAAAATTTCCGGCTTACAATGGAGGCGTAATAAATCGCCATTGGCCAAGAGCCGCCAGGTATTTAAACTCCGGGTTTACTTGTCAACCGATGAGGTATTCAAATCTTGAATAGCCAACATGGCTGGATTTCTATTGTGATTATCAATAACCAGTGTTATGATTGAGGTTTTCAAAGTCGCTTCAGCGCAACGGCTATTATTGTTATCAATGGGCATGATTTATTTTACAATGGAGGAAATAGTCCCGAGTCGCTGCAGGCTTACGACCCGGCACTTGCGGGCTACATTGTTCAAATCGAGATTACAACGAATATACAAGTCCCATGTCACTGCCAGCATGCACCATGGCACTTGGGGGCTAATGCAAAGTCATTCTTTTTGGCTCAACTTATTGAAGACCCGACTCATCACATTCTAAATGAGCCGGCCCTTAGGGGCTACCAATTTCTCCAGTCGAAAATTCGAGGTACACAAGCCTTAATCCATTATATTGAAAGATCCACTATTCAGTTGGTAGAGTACAAAGCTCTTAACCTTGTGGACGTGGGTTCAAGCCCCATGGTGGAGATTACATCATATACTGTTATTATCAATGATCATATTTACAAAGTCCCTGCTCATTATTGCATAATGACCTGGCCCTTGGGGGCTACGCTGGTTAAAGTTTATATGACCATAAGGCAATTACAAGTCCCAGGTTACTACAAGCATGACAACCCGGCACTTGGGGGCTACATAATATGGAGTATTCAGTTTTTACTAGTGACTGAGATGAACAATATGGATTTCTTCAAAGTGGCAGCATTTATATTGAAGAAAGTCTTAAGCCATCACTTTGTTCTCCTCAAGACTTGGGGGTTACAGGTATTATATTATTATCGAAGAAATATTTTCAAATTCTTTGTTTTGAGCAAACCAGATTGACCCGGCGTCACCAATCATTATGACCCTGTGACTACAACCCGGCGTCATCAATAAACATGAACCGGCGTTGGCAACAATTATGACCCGGCATCATCAGTCTTTTATAACCCGGAGATTTTGGAAATTATAACTCGACAAGATCTATATCTTTAAGCCGGTTGAAAACCAGATGAGTATTTTAAGACCTATATTTTTAAGCCGGCGCTTTGGAAGCTGACTCAAGTGGATTATTTCTTACAATATTTCTCTACAAGAGACCAATGCCAGCAAATTGACTCTGAAGCTGGCCTATTGACCCGGATTTTTCAAAAGAAGTGCTCGGATTTTTTGCATTGGCAAGGTTTGGACATATCTGTTAAAAGAGATTTGCTATAAGATCTTGAGTATGCATCCAGGAGGAAATGACAAGGACTTAAAGATGATCAGGTGCCGGTTCACGAAAATATTTAACCCGGAACACAACCTATCAAGTTTGTTCTTGTGTTTATTTTACAGGATCAGTTTAACATGGACAAATCCAAATTAAACTGGGGGCTAATGTCAGGGATATACCCCGCGGTATGACCCGGCCGGACCTGGCGCTTCATCGTGACCCGCCGGGTGATTGGTGACTCATAGGTCTGGCGGTTCACTGGTGTGACGACTCACGAGCCTGGCGACTTAATGATGGCCCCGACGGCGGGTCAGACAGAAGAGTAGGCCCAAAGCCCAGAAGGCCGGCTCATGTTATGGTGGGCCGGTTGATGAAGAAAGGCATAAAGAATATTCTCCTACCAAGGAAGCGAGACCCGGACTTGTATTCAACTTGTAAGAAAAGATAGACTAGTCCTAGTCCTACTAGGACTCCACATGTAACCCGCCCCTCTAACTTATATAAGGAGGGGCAGGGCACCCCAAAGAGGGACAAGCAACAAGAAATAATCTCTAGGGCTAAACACCGAGAGCCGGAGCCGGCGACTCTCCCGTGATGATGAGACCTAGCCTCAAACAGCACGTAGGGTTGTTACCGGATGATGTTTCCCGGGGCCCGAAGCTGTCTAAACCCTTGTCTCGTGCGTTGGACCGCCCTGCGTCTCTCATCCCAATCAACCCCTCTCAAGCTACTACATAGATGCGCTGGCCTCACGACTAAGTCCTTACACCTAGGACATCTGACGTGTTAAGTCCACGACAACTGGGGTCTTGTAACTGAATTCATACAACTGCTACACGGGCAGAGCACATCTGATTTCGGACCACCGTACTCAGCTCAAATAAAGTTCATGAAGTTTTCAACCCCCTCGACATATGTAGTGGAGAATCTTCAAGCAGAAGTTATCCAAGTCCTATCCATCTGTTAGACATACAAATTAGTTCTTCTACTAGATATTACAGGAAAAACATATATGCTTTTTTATGAAGTCCAGAAGAAAATACGAGTTCCATTCGGTGAGCGACGTGGAGGATCCAGCGTGCCGGGCTGCAACGCGAAGGCGACAAGAGCGATGTACAGTCAAAGCCGATTGACCGGTCGTCACCGGAACCACTATTCACACCAAAACCTTCGCTGCTCGGCCTACGCCAGCCACTGCCCTAAAACCACACCTAATCTCCATCCCTTCCCCCACCTTTCGATCCCCTAGCCCGCATCAAGCGTCCCCTAGTTCGCCGGAAAGCCGTGGTGCGCCGCAAGATCACGTACTACAAGATGCTGACGCCGGAGCGCCGCTCAGAGATCGCAGCGGCGGTCGGCGCTAGAGACCTCCGTTCCCAAGCTCGCTTTGCGGCGGGCCAATCCCCGAGTTCTCTGGAGCCAAGCTACGAGGAGGAGGAAGCCGATCCAATGTTCATGGCGGAGGTCGCAGCGCAGAAGGCCCCTGATGGGTATGAGACGATGGACGTCGACTTTGTGCCGGCGTTCGAGTGCCCCATGGTGCAGGCGGACCAGCGGTTCAACCTGGCGATACTAAAGGAGGACCGGGAGGCAGAAGCTCAACTCCACGCGGAGCGCGCGCATGCCGCTGCCATCGAGGCTCTCCTGCAGGCGGAACCGGATGTCGTGGATGTGAACCGGGCGGCGGAGGCTCAACTTGAGGCGGAGCGCGCGGATGCTGCTGCCATCGAGGCCCTCCTGCAGGCGGAACCAGACGTCCTGGACTTGAACCAGGCGGCAGAGGCTGAACTCGATGCGGAGCACGCGGATGGCGCTCTCATCGAGGCCCTCCTGCAGGCGGAATCGGACGTCCTAGAGTTGAACCGGGCGGCGGCGGCTCGACTCGACGCAGAGCGCGCGGATGCCACTGCCATCGAGGCCCTCCTGCATGCGGAACCGGACCTCCTTGACTTGAACCGGGCGGTGCTCTCATCCGTGCAGAGCGCCTGCACGCTCCGCGTGAACGAGTAGCTGGAGGCCGAGGACAACCATGGTGCGGAGACACACGTCGGCAGCTACGGCTGGTTCGCGCCGGCAGCCAAAGACGACGAGGCCGTCTCGTTCCGCGAGAAGTGATAGTTTTTCTTTATGTTGTTGTTTTTATGGATCTTTTGCTGTGTAAAAACATATATTGTTATGCAAGTCGCCTGACTTGGGTCAGTCTACCATTTCAGGCGGTTGGATGAATATCCTACGTCTCCTAACCCTTCTTCCTCACCTCTTCTTCTTCCCCAACAGACCACCGCACGGGCCGTACGGATACTCCCCAACATGTGGTTGGATAAACATACTCTATGAACGAAAATTATGTGTCAGCGGTAGGATGGCTGAGTTTGGTTTGTACGCATGCGACAGCACGTGTTAGTGAGGGTGCGTTCCCTTGGTTGGGTTTGCGGTGTGCATGAGCGACTACGCATGTGAGGGTGCGCTGCGACTGCGGCGTGCAGGAGCAACCGTATGAGGGTGCGGTGCGACCGCGACAACCGTGCACAAGTGTACCTCCTTTTCATTTTGAAAACTTTAGGCAAGCTTGGCAAAAACATGTGGCGAAGTATGGCAATGCAAGGCCTAGACCCAAACAGGATAAGTACGTAGTACTACGTACTAGGAGTACTAGTGTTAAAAAAGAAAGGTGGGGTTTTCCTTCGCGGGATTAATCGATACAAATCCTCGTTTCACATGTCAATTAATGCGTATTTTTTTCTCCAAAGCCCAAAGAGCTAACCATCTCACTCCATTGCTTGATTAATGCAGCGCCATACAAACCAACCTTCTCACTTCCGCATGCATGCAGGGGATATTAATGTCCTTGGTTGCTAGTACGAGACAAACCCCATCAATTTTGCCTCGATTAGTGTTAGTGGCCTTTTGCAAATTGTAATTTTGATATACTGGCCTTGTGTACAAAAAAATGGAGGTAGTAATGACTTCCTTCCCCATTGCGGTGACATCAACGATATCTCGAACGTTGTGGTTTGGCGAAGTGCGTTCGACGGAGAACACCATTGAGGGAGACCACGGTAAGTCGTTCGCAAGTGCCGCCTGCAAGCCGAGACAACCGCCTTATTTGCATCCAGGAAGTCCATTGAACCAAAGGACGCGTAAATGTACTAGTACTACTCGTACACAATAGCGTCGTCCGTCCAGCTTAGTGCGGTGAGATGGTTTCTCGAAGAAGACGATGGAGAAGCGGAGTCAGCGAAGAGTGAAATGATGGTTGCTTCGTCCGTGCTTTGTGATTTGACACCTCACTGCTTTGTGATTTGTGATAGAAGGGACAGGGGAGTAGACTCTGTCCTCTATATTGTACATGCGTCCAAGCATGGGAGAAAGAGGAGAGACGTTGCATTTTTCTATTCCTTCAATCAATCAATCAATCAGGGAGCTTCGGTTCCATCCTTTTGGCTTTGGCAACACCGTCCACAATGGTTCCCACGATGCCAAAAGCTATTTTCACATTTGGCTACACATTGTGGATGCCCTTAACCGTACCACTTGGTTTTGCTCCTGTGTGCTATCTATACAAATCTCAATTATATTGATCTAAAAAATTATAGAATCAAGATTAGTAAAAAGGAGGTGATTTTGCCGCGCGGATGGCGGGGGAGGTTTCTTATTTTTAGAGGACGTTGTCTTGGCGGTTTGCTAACATGCGGTCCCACGTGTCAGTGCTTTACCAAGCCAACCGCTTCCCACATGAGGCAGAACAACGACAGAAGCAACACGTGGTTAACTTGAAGAAGATGAGGGAGAAGCGGATTCAGGAACGAGTGAAATGATGGTTGCTTCATCCCTCCAACTTATTTTTTAGCATTATTACTTCGTCCCTCCAACTTAACTGCGGGAAAGGTGCAGCTTTGTGATTTGACGCCTCATTGCTCATTACTAGCCGGCGCCATGACTGGGTGCTTCACCCCGGCTGCTCTGCACTGTATTCCGGTATGACACATGGACCCGGTAGCTTGATGCCCCACATGTCGGTGAAAGGGACTAGAAGGTTTATGAAAGCGAGCGCTCCACTCTTACGACAGAGGAGTACACGACACGACGGCCCAGTGAACTGTCACTTGTACTGTATATAGTACTATAGTTTTGCTGTTTCGCACAATCCATCGATACAAACCCGATTAAATAGGAAAGGGCGGGATTTTTCCCGCGCGGTATATGATACTGGCCATACATTTCAAAGGCAATTTTAATGTATGCAAACTGAATAATTAAGTAACAATATGATATCTAGTAAAACTAAAAACACATATGATTTATTGTGTTAGAGTGTAGTAGTAGTGCTGTATTGCATAGTTCTTAGATGTAACATGCGAGAACGTGTAGAGATGTAGTTTTGGAGGGCCTACAAAGAGAAAAGCGTAATACGTTCACCAAACTTCAGAATAAGCTGATTACGGTCACTATATACGTTTTGCGGTGATTATATGGTCACTTTCTCACAGTTCAGCATCGAATTGCACTCTGTTGACCGGCCAAATAGTCTGCGTGGCACCATGTTGACTAGTTAAATTGACCACGTTCCTTGTGGGTCCCACCTGTCAGTTCGCATAGGGAAAAGGTCAGATAAACACAAATTTACGCAGGCGCGACAAGACTCCACCCCGTGCGTGGGAATCACCTGGTTGTGTATGTGTCTGTCAGGGCCTGATGTGTGCGCATGCACGTGTAGGTTGAGCACTTGAGCGTGAGAGTGTGTGTTGGTCGTGTGGTGTACTGGTGTGTGCATGCATGCGTGCGTGTGTGCGTGTGAGTGTTGCGTGCGTGCGTGGTTGCGTGTGTACGTGTGAGTGTTGCGTGCGTGCGTGGGTGCATGTGTTCGTGTGAGTGTTGCATGCATGCAGTTCATGTGCATGCGTGCGTGTGTGTATAATCACCACACCAGCTCCTGTGTGTTAAAACAGACGGCTCAGCATACCAATACAAGGCCACCTTGTCTGCTGTGCCCGCGGTCATGACTTCGAACAACCGTCCAATATTTTTTTGTCGTTTGTTTTCATTCTTACTAGCAAGATGCCCGTGCGTTGCACGTAATATCAAGATGCATTTGTATGACTAGTTTATCTTGTGAGAGAAAAGGATGAACGAGGGAAGGCCTTATTTTCAAATGTGGAGAGGTGTGTGCGTACATCTTAGGTAAAATTGTCATAGTTTCTTTCCTATCCGTCAGATATAAATCAGACGGCCTATATTGCAGGATGGCAGGCACACCATCATCACCAACTCTATTTTTTATAAGAGTGTATTTTATCCCTACTCTTATATAAAAAGCATAGTCGGTGATGATCGTGTGCCTGCCATCCTGCAATATAGGTCGTCCGATCTATATCTGACGGATAGGAAGGAAACTATGGCAATTTTGCAAAAAGATACCCACACCCCTCTCCACACTTGCAAATAAGGCCTTCCCTAGTTCATACTTTTCTCCCACAAGATAAACTACTCATACAAATGCATCTTGATGTTCCGTGCAACGCATGGGCATCTTGCTAGTATTTTATAAGAGTGTAGATGTAGAGTAAATACAAGCCGACAGGTGGGCCCGATGGTAGTGAGATAATGTGATGCAACACTAGAGGTGCCACGTGGAGCGTTTAACTAGTCAACTAGTCGTGTCTTGAGCAAATACAGAGTTGTACGGTGAGCCCGTGACTGTATAATAACCACAAAACATAAATGGTGACCGTAATGAGTGGATTCTGAAGTCCAATGTACGTATTGTGCTTTCGCTTCAAATACAATGATCGTCACTGTATATATCGCGAGAGAAAGATGAAACATGTGTGAATGTGCTGGGGGCTTACTTTTAGAGGACCTGGAGATAGTTTGTGTGCGTACGTGAAAGGGGCGTAGAGGGGGGGGGTATGCGATGGAGAGAGAGATGCTCTTCGTTTCTCTTTATTATGACTAACTTTATATATAGTATAAAAATATAAAAAAATTCACAGTGCGGAATAAATATCATTGTGGGCACCATGCAATGCAAGCGTTCATACTCCTCCATATAACTTTGTAATGTTGTATATATGTAGAAATTCTAAAATATTTTTTTGGCCACACTTTATTCAAAAGGAATGTTGTATGCGAAATAAACATGAAGAGAGGGCTTTTTAGATCAATGGGGTACGTGATGTAACATGTGTGAATGTGTAGTTGATGCATTTGGCAGGGCCTAGAGAGGTATGTGTGTGTATTACGTATTCGAGAGAGGCATGGTTAGAGGGGCCGACAGGGGGGTGTGGGAGAGATAGCACGAGAAATGAGAGTGGTCTAGAGAGAGAGAGAGACGAATATGATGTCACGGCGAGAGATTCCCTTGAGTGTGTATATGCAAGGGGGAGTGGATAGAGGCACCAGGAGAATATATTTTTTGTGTGTGGTTCTGTGTTGGTATGTGTGGGTGTGAGAAGATAACGAAACATGGGGGCAGAGGGTGTGTCACCACGTGAGGTCCGGTGGGTCGAGGTGAGGCCCTTCGTTCGGTTCCGTCCTGCGTCACATTGGTCGGCCCGTGACGCATTTAGGGAGACCCATGGATGACTAGTCGTACAAGACAAAGATAGCATAATTGTGAAGGATTCTATGTCCACTGACAAAGCCGACTAGGATTTGTAACCCTAGGTTCTCGGACTAAGGTAACCCCTTTATCTCTGATATTACTATTCATCCAACCTAACTTTAAGGGGCATCCTACAGAATGCTCTGCTAGAATCATACTCGTCGATTAGGAAGAGAGGTGTGAGACAATGCGTGAGAGACAGGCCTAAAGATAATGTGCGTACAGGAGACACGTAGGCAGGTCTATGTATATAGAAAGGGTCTATGGGGATTGTGCATGTGTATGCTTGCGAGAGGAAGAGTGCTTGTGATAAAGGTAAGTGAAAACAGTCGTAAACGGTTACGAGAGGGAGGGAGGGTTATATCGAGCGCATGTGTGTGAGAAAGACACCTCGGGAGAGTGTGTGAGCATGTGTGAGAGACCACCGATGGAGACTGAAACTACACGTACAAGACTGTTGTACACATTGATTAAAGATATAAATTGTATCCAAATATTAGGATGGGATCATGATATTTGCAATTCGCGTAAGGAACGGTCATTGATCCATCAGACATCTAGATTCTATCGAATTTGAGCATGTCTATGTTATTATTTGACACAATTGATCCACATAGTTAGTATTTTGAACTCCAGACAATGCATCACTTTAGCAATCGAATATAAACGTGAGTATAGTTCATGTTGTGTGTGTAAAGCACATTATACATACGAAAGTTACACAATGAACATTATAAATAGCTACCTATGAACTAGCATACATTTGAATTCAACTTAAGGTGGTTTTAAAAAATCGAATTCAACATGAAGTCCATTCAATTATTTGAATTTGATATCATGGCATTTGTAAATCATACCTAAATTATGGGGGCACCAATCTTTGCTCTGATTTTGTACATAATAGCATATGTAGTCGTGTACAAAATAGATTCTAATTTAGCTCCTCCATTCCAAAATAATCATAGTTATAGGATTTTCAAGTGTCAAAATTTCAAAAAGAAGCGGATAATTTAATGAGGTTTTCAAACATACAAGGTCAAATTTAATGTTGTCTATTTAGGTCAATCCTCAAAGTTCAAGAGTACTCTAAACGTGAATGCTTGTGTTTCAAAATTTCGAACGAAGCGCCAAAAGAGCCTCTACTCGCCCGAAACCGCGTGAGACCAATGTTTGGTAGTACAAGGAAATTACTTTTCTAATAACTCCGACCCGTGAAACCTACCGGCCCGACGTCCAAAGGTCTAAACCGGGGTAGGTTTGTAGCTTCATCTAGACGCCACGCAACCGCCTCCGAAAAACATTCATACACAATGGCCGCCTAAGCACACATGCGCGCGGCCGAAATCGCTCCCGCCCACTATTTGGGACACCTGGGATTACCATCCTACCCCCGGCCCGCAGTAGGTCCGAAATTTAAGAGGGGGGTAAAGTTTGTACTTTCCCCAAATTTCAAACAAGCGCGTCCCATCTTCTGTTCAAAAAAGCCAAAAACAAGCGCGTCCGAGAGCGAAACATGGTTCTCCCCCTCCCCCTCCCCCACGCCCACCCGTCCGATTCCCCATTCGTACTCCGTGGGCACAAAAACTACCTCTCCACCAGCCGCGAAACCCCGGCGTCCTCTGTCCGCCACCCCATTCCACCCATCAACCGCCGCCCTCCTCCATCACGCCGGAGCCGATACCCCGACGTCGTCGTCCATCGCAAGCTCAACTACAACGCCCTCCACGGCTAGTATTTGAAGCCGAGGCCGAGCCGTCCGTACCTGAGCCAGTTCAACCACGCCGTCCTGCGCCTCACCGCTGCGGCTCCAACTTCGCCACCGTCCACCGCACCGGAGCTGTTCTTGCTACGCCGTCCTGCGCCGCCTCGGATCTGCTTCCCCTCCGCCGACATACGGCCACGGCAACACAATCAACAATTTGGCCATGGGTTCGTCCAAGGCTGCACCCTCCTCCAAAACATTGGGTTCCCCGGCAAAAAGAAGATGATCGCCGCGACATATGGAGGACCCAACACTGGCAACCGGAAATGGTACTCCTCTTCCCTTATTCGTGCAAATCTTACGTGTCTGCTTGCACGGTATTCATCCCACAGAAGACACTAGTTGACCGCTTCTTCTTGATACTAGATGTTCCTAGTAACTCATGATGCACAAGGTTTCTCCTCATATACTATTTCACCTTAGCTAGAGGTCCGTCGCCCCCCTGAATTTCAATTCCTGGTCAGTTGATTCCCAATTAACGGAAGCATTCCCCGGCGCAACAGCCGCTAGTCCACCTATTACACCGGGGAAGCAGCGCCTCGGTGTTTATCTTAGGGGCGTGTGGGGCCTAGAGCTACTGGAGCCCGATCTGGAGGTCGGCCGGGATTAAAGGGATGGCCTAGGGGCGCTGCCAAGCACGACGGTGGTGTGAGGTCGAGGGGAGGGCGGGGCGGCGGAGGCAGGGGTCTGGGCCGGTGGTCGCTGGCGGTTCGAGAAAGATCGTCAATAGTGACTGGCGGGAGGTAGACGAAGGCCATCTGCCTGTTCCTTATAGATCGGACGGTTCATTAAAAAAATTGACTGACCTATTTATTTTCAATCGACTGTTATTTTGGCATGACCACATGTGGTGGTGTGCTGGAGGAGTACCTGCATTTTCCAGCCATCCCTGTGCTCTTATTTTACAAAATCATATGGAGTAGAATCTAATTTTGTTTGCCAGGCAATGTTGTAGAGCTATCATATGTCTCTTGTCATTTATTTTTCAGCCACCTGCTATCTGCTACTTTTACAGTGCTTTAGTTCTGCACACACTTCACCCATACTCTCACTGTTTTTTTATGCATGGGTATTTTAGACTCTGCCAATCAGTTGATAGAAGCACGAAATAAAAGAGAGAAGCAACTCCAGATTTCTTCGAGCTTAGGCAAGACACGTTTCAGCGTTATAAAGGGTGCAGTGTCAGTAGATGGAGACGGTAAAAGTAGCTCTGGAGTTGATGATCTCGCTCGCCATGAACCACCATCCCAGGTGCTTTCTTTAACTTCGCGGTGTCATATGTGGTTGAATGTTGCATATGTTGTCTAGCTTGTATTCAAAAGGCCGAAATCGGTCTTTATTAAGATAAGGAAAGATATTTCTTACATGAACCACCATCCCGTGAGCACCAGAAGACAAATAGCTAGTCAGGGCACTGGCCGAGCCAGTGACAAGCCCAGCAAAGAGAGGCATCACCTAGAAGCCAACTAAAAAGCCGCGATGGTGGCGAAGCAGCCCGCCTCCCACCAGGCTCTCAGGTCCTAGATGATCATGCTCACCACTCCAGCCGGATGTCTAGCTTGTATTGCTTCCAATTTGGTTAAATTGCATCTGCTTAGCTTACACATTATACCTTTGAATATGACATGCCTTTCTCTTTTTGGTACATACTAGTACATCTGTGTATTAACCATGTTCTTACATCAAACTAATGTTCTTGTGTATCCCTCATCAATCACTTATGATGAGGCAGTCAGGCAAGTGGATTACTCCTTATTTAAAGAATGCAGCGTCAGCCTCCCGACATGATTCTCAAGAAACAGCAAGGCTAGATGAAGATAGTGAACGTAACTCTGTAGTTGATTACCGCATTTCCCCTACACTAGCATCGCAGGTGCTTTCTCTAACTTGGCAGTGTGATATGTGGTTGCATGTTGCATATGGTGTCTAGATTGTAATTCTTCCAATCTGGTTAAACTGCATGTGCTATTCTGCTTAGCTTATACATTATACTTGTTAATGTGACATGCCTTCCTGTATTTAGTACATAGTACATCTGTCTATTAAGCATGTCCTCACATAAAACTATTGTTTTTTTGTATCCCGCATAAATCAATATGACGAGACACCTTCAGTATATGCAGTGTCATATTAGTTGCATCTTTGATATGATTTATAGCATGCGCTGCTTCTAATTTGTTGAAATGCCATTTATGATGGGACATTTTTAACTTGGCAGAGTCATATTGGTTGCATCTTTCACGTGGTGTCTAGCTTGCATTTCTTCTTATTTGGTGAAATGGTTTCTGCTTAGTTTACACAAACAAGTTGTGAATATGCCATGTCGTCCTATTTTTCGTATTATTCCATCCTGGAATCATGTGTTTGCCTTACATCAAAGTAGTGATTGTCAGTATCATGCACGAATGCGTTCTGAAGAGTGAATTTTATTGCTTTTTCTTGTCGGTTTTACTTGACAATTCAAAATCAATAAAGTGGAAGGAAGTTAGCAAGGCAGCGGATGAAGGTGCTCCTTCCAAATGGAGGGCCTCTACAGACTCTACTCCTCCATCCCCCCAAGATGATTTCCAAGACAACACATGCATAGACACTCAACGTAGCTGTGTTGGTGATGAGCACGTCTCCCCTAGTGCACCATCAAAGGTGCTCCCTCTAACTTGGCACTGTTATATGTGGTTGCATGATATGTATGATGTCTAGCTTGTATTGCTTCTAATTTCGTTGAATTGCATCTGCTTACTTTACACATTATACTTGTGACTAAGACACGTTTTCCTGTTTCTAGAACATACAATATCTGTCTATCACACCATGTTCTTACATCAAAGTACATTTGTTCTGAAGAACTAAATTTTTATTCATTTTTCTTGTCGGTTTGACTTAACATGGCACAGAGAAAGAGGAAGCAAGACAGAACGATAGGGAAAGGGAAGCGTAACAATCCTGCAGATTCTGCTGGTACTGATGGTGCAATAGAAGGTTAAAGTCCAGCGGAAAATTGTACCAACAGGGTATCCCATGCTACACGAGCTGTAGAACAAGACAAACAGAAACAAATAGCTGCCACCAAACAAGCAGAGACAACCCTAGTTGTTGCAACACCTTCCATAGTACCACCAGCTGCACGGTTTACTCGCTCGTCAACTCAACTAGCAGCACGTTCCCAAGCTCCCTTGCCACCTGACACTACTTCCAAAGCACTCTTGACACAAGATGAGTTGGCAAGATTAGATGAACTTTGTGAGCTTCAACAGCAAGAAGGTAGTTGCTGGAGTCAAGTTACAGTTGCATGCTTCTTTATATGTAGTCTCACAGTTTGATGTACACTAACACTTCCTATGTTTGTTGTTGGACTAGCACCTAGGCGCAAGAGGAAACAAACATCAGGAATAATGCTCGGTAGGTTAACTAAATCTAGAGGAGGAAGAATGGAGATCCGTTTTGAGGCAGGTTTAAAAAGGCCACGTGATGCTACAGAGTCAGCCAAGTTAGTATCAGAGGCAGCGGTTGCTGTTAGGTGTCATGTACATATCCTCCCAACATGGATTCAATACAAGAATGACAAAGACGAAAACCAGTTCAACACCTTCCTCGACCATTTATCTATAAGTATGGTTATGTATGGAAACTAGTAATATCGTCTTGCTCTGTCCAATACTTTCTAGGTTGCTGATAATGAGACTCCCATAATTTTCAACAGATGAGGTTCAAGTTGGATAGCCAAGATGATGCAACCAGACAAGCTTGCACCCATGTTTTCAAGTCTGCTCTGCGACAGTATCGGTATAACTTGAGGAAAACTCACTTTGAAGGCAAGGTTAATAGTGAACTTGCCCAAACATCTCCAGTGGAAAATATATCTGATGAAGACTGGAGAGGCCTCGTTAAACACTGGTCCGATCCGAAGTATCAGGTACATTATATATATGTCATCATATCACATGTTGAAGTCCTATTTATGCATGTGCCACACAAATCTATCTTCTTGTAGGTGAATTGTTCAAAGAACAAGGCCAACCATACGAAAGTGAAATTCCAACAGACGACAGGATCTCGTAGCTATATTGCACACTGCGAGGCTCTTGTAATTAGCTGTTGTTTCACTCTTTTCGCTGTACCATATTATCAGATCTATATTGACTTGTTCCAAATGCAGAGGAAAGCCCGCAAGGACCAAAAAGTACCTGAACCAAATGCTGTGGAAATCTTCAAAGACTGTCACACAAGCAAGAAGAAGGGCATGACTACACCAGTCAAAGCTGCTATTGTAAGTGCTTAATCCTCATGCCTTTTAACTACTACTTACTCTGACTTGTGCCTTGAACTGCATGGTTTGCAGCCAATGTCTATTACTCTTTTCAATTTTATACACAATTGTCTTAGCGTATCATTGCACCTTATAAGGTTTAAAAGAGAGGAGTGATGTTCCTTTGATCTTGACCTGTAATCTAGTTCCGTGCTGGACTTGCCCACATAACGTTACAATTGCCTGTTTGTCTGTTCTCAGTTGTTTTGTGATATGAATGATGTCATACTATGCTTACCGTATTATAAACTTCATCTCTTTATCCTTAGCCCTCAATACAATGTGAAGAAATAGACAATACATTAGCGATGGTACATGGTCATATGTTTGGAACCTGGTTTTATTATGTACTTTGCAATAAAATACAACTATTATTTTACATGGGTTCACCAGAATAAGTTCTGTATATAGACCAAAGCTATTTTGTTTGGTTTTGCTGCCTCCTTAATATCTTCTGTTCTGGTACTACTAATGTAAACCACAACTTTTCAGCGAGCTATGGAAAAAATGGTGGAACCGCCACCTTCTGAAGGTGGCGAGGCAACTATAACCGCAATGTCAGCTCTTGCTGCAGTGGGTCAGTACCTGTCCACTAACAGTGCCAAAAGCACGTTCCTGCGTAATACTGGGTTGGTTGTTAAGGCAATCTCGTCCAAACTACCTCATGATCAAGATATGCAAGCTCAAAACAATGTTGTATCTGCGCTCCAGACACAAGTCCATTCCCTAACAGAGACCCTTTGTGAAACAAGGAGAGACATTGTTCGATGTTGTCAAGATATGCATGGTTTTGAAACTAGACTATCAGACATTTGCTATGTTGTTCAGGAGTCTAGGAGAACTGAAGGCGAAGATTATGGTGCTCCATCGGACAATACAACATGAAAACGTAACAGTCATGTCAAATGAACTGAGCTTCTGAACTTCTGGTGGTGCATTTATCTGCTAGACGGTTAACTTTTATGCCAACCTTCCTTTTGTTTTATAGTTGTAATTTGTTTTGGTGCGATACAAAATTTGTTCTTAACGTGCAGCCACCGGTTGAAGAAAACAGCAAGCCATTTTTGTATAGTGTAGGGTGTTCCCTATATTTGCACTGGTGGCGAACTTTGATGCCCACCGGCTGTAGTTAACATGGGCCTCCTACGGGTCGTAGAACAATGGGCCTTCTAAGGGTCGTATAAACAATGGGCCTTCTACGTGGCGTAGAAACAATGGGCCTTATATGGGCCGTAGACACAATGGGCCTTCTATGGGCCGTATCATCAATGGGCCTTCTACGGGCTTATGATCGGTTGCCCAAACATGGGCCAATAACAGCCCACATTATGGCCGTAAATGGGCTAGAGTTGAAATCGTCCGTTCATGGCCGACCATAACGGGCCGTCGTTAATCGGCCGTATTTTGATGACGCTCTGAAAACGGCCCAATGTATTAACGGGCCACAAACGGGCCGACTGTAACCACGGGCTGAATTTGGCCCACAAGCAGAAAATGACAGTAACGGGCCGTAAGTAAACGAATGTGGAAATGAGCCCAAGAATAAATGGGCCCCGAGAAGGCCAAAAGATAACATGGGCTGGAAACGGCCCAACGGAATAATGGGCCTTTAATGGGTATAAAGTGATACACTGTTCATTACGGGCCAGTTTTACCACGGGTCGTTAATGGGCCGAGAGTAATAAGGGCCTCATATGGGCCAAAAGACGTCATGGGCCATACATGGGCCGGAAGTTAAAATGGCTGGAATTATATTGGATGGCCCAGATGACGGTACTGGGCCTAATTCGGTTAGGCCGTAAACGGGCCCTGGGTTAGCGGGATGTAAATGGGCTATATGCGAACAAGCCATTAACAGGCTTGTCGTGGGCCGGCCCGCCACCTTTTGACCAAGTCAAACGGGCCGGCCTTTTCACAGGAATGGGCCTCTGTTGGGCCGTGCCACGTGTCGACGTATCATAGGCGCTTTGTGTCCAATGAGTGGATGACATCTGTCCCAACGGTGAGCCGACACGTGTTTCCTCCAGCCAATGATGATTTTACACGTGGAAAATCCCCATTGGTCAGGGCTGTTAACGGGTTATCGGATCCAAAACCGAACCCGATAGCTTAACGGCGTTCTGTTACGGTGGATGCCACGTGTCGGTCACCCTTGACGAAAGCAGTTCTGTGGCGCGCGATTTATCGTCATGGAAGTGGACACTTCCGTGATGATAATTTTGGTAATGTCATGGAACACTTCTACGACAGCACAGGTATGACTATCTTGATTCTGTCATAAATTTGTCATGGATGTACATGCATGACAAAAAACGCGACCTACTGTGACAAACACGTATCGTCACGGAAGTGTATTTTTTTGTAGTGGTGCGCGAGCTCCTGCGCTATCGCCCCATCGACGACCTTTATGAGGACTGGCTGGACCGCATCGCCGAGCTTGTCAGCACCGCAGGGGGCTCCACCGTGCCCTCCCCTTCGTTGCCTCGCCCGCCGCCAGCCGCGGGCGACGTGGCTCATGGAGCGCCTCCACCACCTCCGCACCGAGACGGCGCCCTGGCACCAAGGCGCACGGCCCCCCGGCGTGACCAACCGCGTCGGGCGCCCGCGCGAGAAGAAGGAAGTTGTCAAGAAGTTCCACGACCGCAAGAGAATGCTCTCGTGCTCCCAGCACCACCACGACAAGACCGTGTGCCGCCTATTGTGGCGGTGCGCGGGCACTAAGGGCAGGCCCCACCTCTCCAAAGGACCCCGGTGGCCACAGCAGGCTGCCGCGCCTTCACTCCGGAGCTGCGTAGCGTCACCTGGCCGGGCAAGTTCAAGCCAGACCTGCCTCCTCGCTATGACAGCACCCCCGACCCTGCAGAGTTCCTGCAGCTCTATGAGCTGAGCATCGAGGTGGCCAACAGCGACGAAAAAGTCATGGCAAACTGGTTCCCCATGGCTCTCAAGGATGGCACTCGCTCGTGGCTCCTGAACCTGCCCCCGGGCTCGATCTCCTCCTGGGACAAGATGCGCGGCCGCTTCATCGCCAACTTCCAGGGCACTCGTGACCGCCCTCCAGCCGTGGGCGACCTACGCCGCGTCAGGTAGCAGCCAGGGGAGACCCTGCAAATGTACATCCATCGCTTCAACAACGTTCGCCTCAAGATCCCCAAGGTGACGGACGAGGCCATCATTTCGGTGTTTTCTGATGGCGTCCGTGACGTCAAGATGAAGGAGGAGCTCGCCATCCACGAGGAGCTATGCACGGCTTTGGAGCTGTTCAACCTGGCGACCAAGTGCGCAAGAGCTGAGGAGGGGCGCCTGTCCCTCCTCGAGCTCCCAGCTACCGACCCGGAGGAGAAGAAAGCCAAGGCCAAGGACGTGAAGCGCAAGGGAGTGGCCGTGCTCGCGGCAGAGCCGGATACGAAGCGCGGCCGGGACCATCCCGAGTCATCCAAAAGCAACTGACCGTTCTGCGCCTTCCACAACGTACACAGCCACAACACCAATGACTGTCAAGAGCTCAGAGCCATTCGACATGGACGCTTCAGTCGACGCCCCGAGCGCAATGACCGGGGCTACGGCCGAGGAGGGGGCCGAGGCGCAGGACGCTGGGACGATCATGGCCCCGCCAAGAGTGGCGCGACCGGCCTCGCGAGGACCGCTGGTAGGATCAGCCTCGTGAGGGCACATGGAGGGATCAGCCCCGCGAGAACCGCCCTCAGGGCAATGTCGGTCTCCCTCCACTGCCACCACCACCAAGAAGGAACGACGACCACCTTCAGGACGAGGGGGTTGGGGGCTTCCAGGAACCGCGTGCTATTGCTTGCATCTTGGGCGGAGCTTAGGCCCCAGCCTCTCAGCGTATCTTTAAGCAGTTTGCTCGCAAGGTGAACGCAGCCCTTCCCAGGCTTGAGGCCACACGCCCGCTCAGGTGGTCCAAGAGCGCCATCACTTTCAGCTCGGTGGACCAGCTCAAGTGCGCGGCCACCGCTGGCGCCCTCCCGATGCTCTTTTCACCCGTCATCAGCAACGTACAAGTCACCAAGACCCTCATTGACGGTGGTGCAGGGCTTAACATCTTGTCTATCGAGACATTCGATAGCCTCCAAGTGCCATATGATCAGCTTCAGCCCACCAAGCCCTTCTCTGGAGTGACCGATGGCTCCACCACCCCGATAGGGCAAGTCCGCCTCCCTGTCACCTTCGGACAGTGCGACAACTATCGCACCGAGCTCATCGACTTTGACGTCTCCCACATCCGTCTGCCGTACAATGCCATCCTCGGGTACCCAGCACTGGCAAAGTTCATGGCAGTGACCCACCACGGCTACAACGTCCTCAAGATGCCATGGAGCGGCGGGATCATCACAGTCCCCTGCGAAGAAAAAGATGCGGTGTGCTCCCTCGAGCGCGCCTTCCAGGCCGCAGCAATCGTAGATCCAGACAATGAGAGTGCGCAGTACCCTCCTGAGGTCATCCCCAAGAAGAAGCAGCTACTCCATGCAGGGCCTCAGCAGAGCGGCGCCTCTAGCGGTGCCGCGTCAGGATCAGCGCCCGCACCTGGGGTGCCTCCCCCTCGCATAGGAAGGCGTGCTCGGCGCCATCCTCGGGCGAGGCTCGGGGGCTCTCTTCTGGAGGGCCTCGGACCTGGCCAACATCACGAGGGAGGCGCTCGGGCACCACGTGGAGGCGTGCTTTGCGGCATGTTTCCCTCAGGAGGGCACCGGGCGAGGAGCGCGTGGCGCTCAGGAGTTCATCACCAAGACTACCCAAGAGCTTCAAGAAGCAAGAGCCATGCGCGGCGACCGCCGCCCACCTGGCGCAGCTCCCCATCCAGGCGAGGATGGTGGGCTGCGCGTCTGCATCGACATCCCAGGGCTCAACAGGGCCGCATCTCAGGAGCCCTTCTGGCCTTCGCGCGTGGGACGTTGCAAGGGCCCACCTCACAGCTATGTTCGCATGCCATTCGGCCCGCCGAGCATGGTAGCCGCCTTCCAGTGCAACCTGCGGAGCGTCCTGATGGCTCAGGAAGCCGGGCACCACGCAGTTCTGGCGGAGATGGAGGCGGTCCTCAAGGAACAACCTGGACCCCCAGAGCCTCCAGAGGCTTAGGGCCCCGGTGGCTCGTGAGGAGCAACCCCTTCCCACGCATCTTCAGCTACACCAACATCCCTTCAACAGCATAACCGGGCGACATTTCTCGAGTTTATTTAGCTGGGAGCGCCCCTCGTGCTGCATCATTCCCAGGCCGCGTGGGCCTGTCCCTGCGGCATGTATCCTTTTGCACCTTTAGCTTACCTTGCTGAGGCCTCCCCTCGGGCTGCATCATCCCCAGGCCTCTCGGGTTTGTCCCAGCGGCGTATACCTTCCTTGCATTTACCCAGGCTATTTCGCTTCCCATGCATAATCTATCTATGGTTATCACCTGCTTGATTATCACCCACCATGGGAGCTACTCACGCTGGCACGGCGCTTGTGCTCGGGTCTATCCTAGCAAAGTCGACAAATCTGAACAGTCCAGCTCTGACTCACGGCACGCCTTGCGCACGTCACCTCACCAGGCCCTTAGTGCCTTCATCCTCTTGCGGAGCAACCAGTGGCAGACCGGTAATCATAGTGGCAATCTATGTCCCTCTTCGCGCTAACCTGCAGGGACCTCCTGAGGATGTCAGCAGGTGGTACCACGGGCTCCCTCTTCTCCCACGCGATTCGCTTGCACGTTAAAAGGGGTGCTCCTGAGCATCGCGACTCTGGAGCTCTTAGTGGCTCTCCAGCCCTCACCCCCTGGCCTTGACCACGGCATCGCAACCTGGCCTACCAGTGGTGGCTGAGCTCGCTCGAGGGCTGGGACCTGAGGATGTAGAGCACATAGAAGAGCGTGGAGAGGAGGAGACTCGCATGGGCCCAACCTAGCTGCACTACAGCAGCCAACACATGAGTCTGGCGCAACACACGGAACCAGCTCCGGACTGCCAAGATAAGTTTCGCGCCTGGGTCAACCAAGCAATACGGCACAGGATCCTCACCTGTGGCAGCCTTGTTACAGCAACGTCACTGCCCTTTCCTACCTCTCGGTGGCAGCTTGCGCGCCAAAGGGGACCTCTTGACCATCGTGCCTCAGGAGCTCTTACTGGACCTTGGGCCGCTCACCTCCTGGCCTTGACCGCGGCATCGCGACCTGGCATACCAGCGACGATTGCAGCCTGCCTGGGGACCGAGACCTATCAGCATAGAGCACCAGGTTGCCGTAGGGTTGGAAAGGGGAGACTGAGCCGAAACGAGACATGTGTTCACAAGTTTTCATAATAAGGATAATATGAACAGAAGACATTACAGACCCCTTACACGCCCCCACGGGGTCCATTTCGATTCCTCGCAGGGAACAAAAGAAGGGAGTTCCTAGGAGCTCTGTCTACACGCGCCAGCATAGCCGACGCCATCATCAACAGTGGGCCATGGGAGGCCGGCGCCAACCCCATCCAGATCAGCGACGAAGGCGGCCGGATGCTGCGGCCTTGCTCCGGGCCCGGCGAGAGCTCGGGGTACATAGCTGTCGTCGCTCGTCTTCGGGATCTCGTAGGGCTCGGGAGAGTCGCTGGACTCCCAAGCGTCACCGCTGCTACTGGAAGAACCGCTGGCGAAGCCGGCGGCAGGCTCGGCGCTGGTCGCTGCGCCGTCGCGACGACCCCCGCCAGGGCAGCACTACAGGCACCGACCTTCCTCGTCGAATACCTTGAAGAACTTGGTGGAGCCGCCGTCGTACTCAAAGTGGATGGCAAGGGCGCCTTCCACACGGCAGACTCGAGCAACCTCGCCCCAGCCACGGGTCTTGAAAATCCTGCCAGGGGAAACGGCTTCAACCTCCGCTCCAGTCACCGGGGCGTCGCAGTCGGCGTGCTGCAGCCAAAGCTCGAGGGGGCCCCTCGCCGGCATCTTGGCGGAGAAGAACTGCGGGAAGCGAATCCAAGTGCGTGGAGGCATCGCCGCCCACATCACGAGTTTGCGCGAGGAGTCTGCGGCGTGGGCTCCAGGAGCGACGGCGTGCGTCACCACGGCCACCGCGCGGACAGCGGCGCTCGCCGCCTCTGCGTCCGGAGCCCTCAGCTTGGGCGTACAGAGGCAGCGGGTACCCGGGAGGGGGCCGCTCGCACCAAGGCCTCGACACCTCCAGCCTCACGACTACATCGCGGCGGTGGGCCGGCCTCTTCTTCGGCGGAAGTGGCCCGGGCTTGTCGCGAGGGGTTTTTCCCTTCTCCGCGGCCGAGAACCTCCGAATCAGCGCCATGGTTCTCGCTTCTAACAATGGAGCAAGGGAGAAGGAGCGAGCGGAGCAGGAAGAGATGAGCAACGGGGGCTCCGCCCCCTCCTCATTTATAGCGGGAGAAGACCAACCGGCGATCCCCACGATCACAGGTAATAATGATTTTTCTCTGCATGCAGGAAGGACTCGTCAAGTCAGGCAGTTGCCGAGGTGGCGTGGGGAACCGGCGACGCCCACATCCAATCAATTGCCACGCGTCGGCCAAGGCCGCAGGCTGTGGGGGCCAGCAGCACTACGCACTTGCCCCTTGGGTTCGCCTCGAAGCCAAGTCCGAGCGCGCCTTGGGCCCGGGGGCTACTGTCGGCGTTCTAGGAACGGGGGTCCCCAGACTTGCCTGCCTGCAGCCCACGGCGTGGCTCCACCAGCGGCCCTGTACGACCCATCTTCACCAGTAAACACTCAAGACCCGCGTGAGGGGCCAAGCCTCACGAGGCGGACGACGCAAGACCTCCTCGGGGCGGCCTCATCAGGCTGGCTTGCGAGGAGCGGAGAGATCAAGGCAAGGGGCACCTTGCGAGGTTCCCGTGACGCAAGCCATGACGACCATGACCAGGCGGGCGCCAGCGGGCGCAGTGTCCTCGTTTCCTCTTTGGTGCTAAAGAGGCAAGCGCAGGCGATGAGTCCCGAGGCATCCGGCAAAGGTTTCCATATTGGTGCAACGAGACTGAGACCAGCAGGACGGCAGGATGGAGGTCACTGTGGAGCCCAAGACGACGTCGCCACTAGAGCTTTTGGCAGGCAAAGACCACCTTTAGTCAGGATAACTTGTAATAGTTGTCTCCCTTCGAATTTGGCCGTTGTGGGATCCCTTCCCGCTCAATATTTGGGAAGAGGACCAGGGCCTCTATAAATAGGACTAGCCACCACCGTAGAGGGGAGAGAGATCTAGATCAGCTGGAGAGACACCACACCAGCTCACCAAGCACAAGATCACCTCTCCTCAGGAGTCTGTTCTTCTCTTGTAACTGTTCATCCTCCGCCCAAGAGGCAATCCACCACACTACACTGCAGTAGGGTATTACACCACATGGGTGGCCCGAACCAGTATAAATCTTGTGTCCCTTTGTTCTCTGGGTTCGCCGCGCTAGGCCTGGCGATCGTGGCGAGAGCAAGCTAGGGGGGAGAGACCTTCGTGCGCACCCCATTGTTCGAACCTCAAGGGTTTTGCCGGAACCCAAAATCCGACATGAACAGTGTGTTGTGCCCATGCCGGAGCCTGAGGCTCGATGGTAAGGACCAAAGGCATGTCTTCTGCCGTGGGGGCAGTTGTCTCTACGGCGAGGGCTTAAGGCCCCACCGGAGCCTGTTGCTCCCCGGCAAGCTTGACGTCCCCGGCAACTTCCTTGCCGGCAGCTCCTGGGAGCTCGGTGGGAAAGTACTTGCCGGGGCCTGACTTCCTTCGCTTATTCTGTCCTGCCGATGGTTCAACGGATGGCGGAGTTAATTGGAGCACAAAGGTCCCTGGTTCCATAGGTAACTTGAGGGCAGCACGTTTTGATAGGTCGTCAGCAATGCTGTTCTCTGCTCGAGGAACATGCTCTGCTTGCAGAGCATCAAAACGCTCTTCCAACTTCCTCACTTCATCTACATAGGCCTCCATCTACGGGCTCTGATAATCTTTGTTGACTTGCTTGACGACAAGCTGAGAATCACCTATGACGATGAGCTTCCTAATCCCAAGGTCTGCCGCGATCCTGAGACCGGCAAGCAGCCCCTCATACTCCAATGTTGTTTGTTGATCTCTCCCAGGGAAAGTGCTTCTGGACTACGTACTTGAGGTGCTCTCCGGTGGGCGCAACGAGTAGCACACCAGCACCGGCGCCTTGCACCGAGAAAGCCCCATCAAAGTACATGATCCAATCATGGCTCGTTTCCTTGCCGGGGAGAGTGGTCTCTTGAATTTCCTCGTCAGACGTTGAGGTCCATTCTGCAATGAACTCCACCAAGGCTCTGCTCTGAATTGTCGAAGTGCTTTCAAATTTGAGGCCAAAGCTTGACAGTTCCAACGCCCACTCCACAATCCTTCCAGTTGCATCTGGGTTGTTCAAGATCCGTTGCAACGGGAAGTGAGTGATGACGGTGCTCTCATATGCCTGAAAATAGTGACGCAGCTTCCTCGAGGCCATAAGGAGGCCGAAGATCAACTTCTGCATACAAGAGTATCTTGATCTAGCCCCCTGCAAGAGGGATCTGACAAAATAAACTGGGTGCTGCATCATCTTCTTCTTCTGTATCACTCCGTTTTCTTGCACAGATCCTGCCTTGCCGGCACCAGACTCTGCCCTGTCGGGACCAGACTCTGCCGGGGGTCTTTCTTTGCCGGCACCAGACCCTGCGGGGAGAGGTCTGGCTCGTCATCTGACGGTCTCACCGCCGCCATTGCTTCTTCATCAACTTCCCTCTACGCCACTAGCGCATCACTAACCACTTGATTTGTCACCGCTAGATACAACAGCAACGGCTCTTGTGGTTTAGGTGCAACTAGTATTGGCGTAGAGGAGGGGTACCTCTTCAAATCTTGCAGCGCTGCCTCTGCTTCTGGAGTCCATTTCATTGGACCTGCCTTTTTTGAGATTTTGAAAAAGGGCAGGGCACGCTCAGCAGATTTGGAGATGAACCTACTTAAAGCAGCGACGCAACCAGCAAGCCGACGCACATCTTTGACTCGTCTTGGTGCTTCAATCTGCTTAATCGCCTTGATCTTGTCGGGGTTCGCCTCGATCCCACGCTGAGACACAAAGAATCCGAGAAGCTTGCCGGATGGGACGCCAAACACACACTTCTCAGGATTGAGCTTGAGATTGATCTTGCGCAAATTTGCAAATGTTTCTTCTAAATCTTGCACAAGTGTCGCCTTGTCCTTGGTTTTGACCACTATATCATCCATATAGGCTTCCATATTTCTATGTAGCTGGGGCTCAAAACCAATTTGAACTGCTCTCGCAAACATTGACCCATCGCTTTTCAACCCGAAAGGCATTCGTATAAAACAATACATACCACATGGGGTGATAAACGCGGTCTTCTCTTTATCTTCCTTCGTCATGAAGATTTGATGGTATCCTGAGTAGGCATCAAGGAACAACAAGTCGCACCCAGCAGTGGAGTCCATGATCTGGTCAATGCACAACAAAGGGAAGGGATCCTTTGGACAGGCTTTATTGATATCTGTATAATCAATGCACAACCTCCATTTTTCGTTTGCCTTGCGCACCACCACTGGATTGGCCAACCATGTTGGGTGGAGCACTCCTCTGACCAAACCTGCTGCTTCCAACTTCCTAATCTCTTTGATGATAAACTCTTGCCGCTCTAAAGCTTGCTTCCCGACCTTCTGCTTGACGGGTCGCGCATGAGGACAGACAGCAAGATGGTGCTCAATCACCTCCCTGGGAGCGCCGGGGATGTCAGATGCTTGCCATGCA
The DNA here is from genome assembly GCF_002575655.3 of Aegilops tauschii subsp. strangulata. Taxonomy (NCBI): domain Eukaryota; kingdom Viridiplantae; phylum Streptophyta; class Magnoliopsida; order Poales; family Poaceae; genus Aegilops; species Aegilops tauschii. The sequence continues at coordinate 338,258,252 of NC_053037.3, forward strand.
AACACATCGACATTCGCCCACAGGAAGGTGATGAGCATGCTTTCCTATTTGCTGTCGAGGGTGGAGCTTATAGTGAAAGCTCCGCCCATGTCGTCCTCCTTGACGGGCACCTTCTTGGTCTCTGGTGGTGCTGCCTTGGATTTCTTGCTCTTGCCGATGGAGCTCTCTAGCACGTCCTCGTCAGGAGCGCAGCACTCCAAGGAGGCACGCTTGCCGGAGTGGGTGCAAGAGGTCTTGCCGGTCTTCTTCCCCTCGGGAGCTCCAGTGGCGGGAGCAAGTGCCTTGGCGGCACGTGCTACCACCGCCTCCCGGTAGAGCTGGTTGGCGCAGATGAGCGCGTCTTTCTTTTCGAAACCGACAGTGATGATGCTCATTGGGCCGGGCATCTTCAGTGTGTTGTAGGCGTAGTGTGACGCCGCCATAAACTTGGCCAATGCTGGACGGCCAAGGATCCCGTTATACGGCAAACGAATGTTGGCGACATCAAAAACTATCTTCTCTATTCTGTAGTTCAGCTCACCACCAAATGTGACTGGTAGTGTGATCTTACCCTTTGGCTGGCTTCTCCCCAGATTGACCCCTTGAAACGTGCCCATCTCTTCGAGATCTCCATCGGAGATTTGCAACCTCTTGATCACTTTGGGCGAGATCAGGTTCAAACCGGCCCCACTGTCCACTAGCATTTTTGTCACCTTGAGGTTGCGGATTGTTGGTGAAACCAACAACGGCAAGCAACCGACCGCGGTTGTGCGATCAGGGTGATCCTCGGCGTAAAAAATGATAGGCGTGTTGGACCATTTCAACGGCTTCTGGGCATCGATCGACGACTCTGTCGCATTGATCTCGCGCGCCCACTGTTTAAGTTGGCGGTGAGAAGAATGCAATGAGGTGCCTCCATCAATGCACATGGCTTCTGTAGCTTTCTGAAACTTGTGCTCACTGGACTCATCGTCCTCTTCATGGTCATCATCTCCCTCTTTCTTGTCGCGGCCCCGAGCAGGCCTTTCTTGTTGCTTGTCCTTGCCGCGGCGGCCCCCTCAGCTACCACGCTTCTTGCCGGACCCCTCAGCACCATCTTGGCCCTTCTCCTTGTCTCTCTTTTCATACTCAGCTTTCTGCCTTTCCATAAGCTGCTAAACTTGCCGGCAATTCTGGAGGTCATGGCCTTTGGTGCGATGGATCTTGCAATATTGCTTGTCAGAGCCCTCTGGCTTGTCGGCAGCCGCCAAGGCCTGGCAGGCGGCGCACCCGGCAACCTCCTTGCCGGGGTCGTCAACCTTGGCCTTCTTGGCGGTGCCGGGGTTGCCGGATTCCTCGACGTCAAGCACGGTCTTGCCCTTGCGCTTCCTCTTGCGTCGTCGGCCCTTCTTTGCTGGGGCGACGACGTCTTCATCTCCGAAGTCACTTCCCGCGCTGGCATCTTCGCCAGGGTACTTCCTTCCTTCTTCAGCCCGAGCACATCTGTCGGCTAAAACATAAAGCTCGGCAACATCTGTAACCTTGTTCATCGCCAGCTCTTCAGGCATCTTGCGGTTGCACACGTTCTGATGAAACGCGCTAATGACAGCGGCAGGATGAACATCTGGGATGTTGTACTACACATGGCTGAATCTCTGTATGTATTTGTGCAAGCATTCGCCATCCTTTTGGGGGATGAGGTGCAAGTCACTGGCTTGGCCAGGAGCCGTGTGGCCCCCAGTAAAGGCGCCATCAAACTCGTGGTACAAATCCGACCAAGAGGAGATGGAATCTACTGGCAGGTGCATCAACCACGGCCTGACGTTGGGCTTGAGCACCAACAGAAAGTAGTTGGCGAGCACCTTGCCGTCTCGAGCCCTGGCAGCTTGCATCGCAATGGTGCAAACGCTCAGGAATTCGGACGGATGAGTCTTGCCGTCGTACTTCTCCGGGACCTCTGGTTTGAACATGCGGGTGGTGGGCCACTGGAACTGCCGCAGCTCACGGGTAAAAGCTAGACAACCTACCTCGTAAGGCAAGTCACCAGAATCCCCCAGCACAAGCCTGTATGCAGTGGGCCCTGCACGCCTATCAGACTGATGGCACGCTTCCCGTCGCCGCTCAATGGTAGTTCGAGCGTCCTCTTTGACCCGTTCCCGAAGAACTTGATGTTGGTCGCGACGAGCTCGTGGATCGGACGATGTCGTGGATCCGTCATCACGGGCGTCAACCCGGCGAGCCGGCGACCGCTGCTGTCGTAGTGGAGGGGAGTGCACCGTGGTTGCAGCGCCTCCTCCCCTTCCGCCGTTGGCACGTGCCGGCTCGGTGGACCGAAGCTGTGAAGGACCGTTCTCCTGGTGCCCATCTTTATTGGCATGGCCAATAAGGCTCTGGATAGCAGCCCTCCACTCTTCTTGCTTCTCCGCAGCAGGAGGAAAGTCGAGGAGTAGCTGCGCTTGTGCCAGCGCTTCTGCTCGTGTAGGTGGTAGAGACAAGTGCGAGGAACGAGAGGTGCTCGGACTTCTAACCATGTTAGAAGGAGCTCCATCACAGTTCCGCGGCCATGCGCCATTTTCACCAGAATCCTGGCGTGCATGCCGGCCCTGCGCATCTCGAGAATGATGCTGAGGGCTCTTTCCGCGGCGACGCCTGGGGCCACCAACGTCGCGGCGCTGCTCGTCATGCACGACCTGGGAGGACCGCGGTGCATGCATCGACGGGGGCGTCTTGGAGGTCGCCTTCCCACCCTTGGAGGTCCCCGCGCCGCCCGTAGGCAGCACGGCTCCGTCCTTAGAACCGGCGGTGCGTGGGTCATCGTCACGGCAGCGGACGATGCCGCTTGCCTGGCTTCGGTTAACAGAATGGCATGGGTGCTTGTGATCTCCACCCCTGTCGCCATCCGCGTCTACCCCATCGCCCGTTCGTGTCGGCTGTAGATGAACCGATCACCGTGATCGTCTTCTTCTTGGGAGACATGGTGATCAAGAAACTGACGCGCTAACTGCTAGACCAGAGTTGCACAACCTAGCCTCCACCTACCTGGTGCGCCAAAGATGTCGGGGGAACGACACCTATGGGATCTCGTGGATCCCTTCTACGGTTGGCAGGGAAAGAGGAGTGCACAAAGAGCAGATGTAGCGATCAACACGATGAGTTTTTACCCAGTTTCGAGCTGCTGAGAAGCGTAAAACCCTAGTCCTGCTTTGAGTGTATATTTAGTGTTCTTGAGCTTCGGCTAGCTGCTACGTATGCAAACTGGGCCGAAGAGTTCAAAAAGTCCAAATCCTTATCCAGTACGCCTTGGGCCTCCTTTTATACGTTCAAGGGGTTGCCACATCGGCACACAGGAGGTGTAAAGTAGCTACAGTGTACATGTTTATCACTGACGTCTTAGGACAAATGCATTAAATGTGCTGCTTACGTGCCCTCTAACTTTATCGGGGACAGGAATAGAGCCCGTCCCGCCCGCCGCCGCCTCACCCTGTCTTGACACGCATCCAGGCTGACGAGGCATGCAATGCCAAGCTGGCTGGCTAGCCGCTGCGCTGGAGCGGTGGCAGGATCTTCACGAAGATCTGCATGCCACCACGCAGGTGCTTGCCAGGCTGGCAGGTCAGTCACTGTGCTGGAGTGGTGGCAAGGCGGCGGAGCCTTGCCGTGCGCGAGTCTTTCCGTGGCCTCGCAAACGTCCCCGGCAGGGATCTTGCCGGGGCCTCACAAACGTCCTCGGCAAGGACCTTGGTAGGAACTTTGCCTTCTGGTCTTCACGAAGATTTGCATGCCACCAGTCTTCACAAAGATCTGCATGCCACTACACATGCGCCCCTGGGCCTTGGTCTTGACATTGTTGATGGTGTCAGAGCTCTCAACCTCAAGGGTGGTGGTCTTGTCAGTGCTTCGCAAGCCGTCTCGGCAAGGATCTTGTCGGGGCTTCGCAAGCCGCCCCGGCAAGGATCTTGCTGGGGGTCAGCTTGTCTTCTGCTATCTGGTTACTGGCTTGGATGCCGTCTTGGTCGTCTTATATTTCGCCTCTAGCTGCCCCCGTCAGGCCTTGCCGCGGGTGCGGCTGCAATTGCCCGTGCACAAGTAAGGGGTACCAAAGGGCCCAAACTTTCATACACCAACAAACTTTATATCATTTTTTGGTACTAACCTATTGACATAGTGCCCAGTGCCAGTTGTTGTTTTTGCTTGTTTTTTACTTCGCGCAATATCAGTACCTAACGGAGTCTAAACGCAGTGAAACTTTTTGGGGATATGGAGTAGAAGACACCCAGTGGGCCAAAGAAGTACCAGAGGGGAGGCCCGAGGTGGGCACAACCCACCAGGGCGCGCCAGGAGGCCTAGGCACGCCCAGGGGGTTGTGCCCCCCTTGGTAACCTCCCGCACCACCTCTCCGCCCTATAAATTCCCAAATATTCCAGAAACCCTAGGGGATTCGATGAACACAATTCCAGCCGCCGCAATTTCCAGAAGCACGAGATCAAACCTAGACACCATCACAGAGGGGTTCATCATCCTCATTGGTGCCTCTCCGATGATGCATGAGTATTTCATCATAGACCTACGGGTCCGTAGGCAGTAGCTAGATGGCTTCCTCTCTCTCTCTTTTGATTCTCAATGCAATGGTCTCTTGGAGATCTATTTGATGTAACTCTTTTTGCGGTGTGTTTGTTGGGATCCGATGAACTTTGAGTTTATGATCAAATCTATATCCATGAATATTATTTCAGTCTTTTTTGATCTCTTATATTTCATGATTATTTATAGCCTCGTATTTCTTCTTGAATATTTGGTTTAGTTAGGCCAACTAGATCGATTTTTCTTGCCAAGCGAAGAGGTGCTTTGTGATGTGTTCGATCTTGCGGTGTTCTTTCCCAGTGACAGAAGGGGCAGCAAGACACGCATGTATCATTGCTATTAAGGATAACAAGATGGGGGCTATTCCTATATTAATTGATCTTGTCTACATCATGTCATCGTTCTTATTGCATTACTCCGTTTTTCCATGAACTTAATACACTAGATGCATGCTGGATAGCGGTCGATGTGTGGAGTAATAGTAGTAGATGCAGGCAGGAGTCGGTCTACTTATCTTGGATGTGATGCCTATATATTGATCATTGCCTTGTATATCCTCATAATTATTCGATCTTCTATCAATTTCCTAACGGTAATTTGTTTACCCGCCGTGTGCTATTTCTCAAGAAGCCACTAGTGAAATATACGCCCCCGGGTCTATTTTTTATCATATTTGCTTTGAGATCTATTTTTATTCGCTTTTATTTTTCAGATCTATTATTCCAAAAACGCAAAAATACCTTGCTGCACTTTTTTATTACTTATTTTATTTCGCATTTTATCGAGATCTATTTATGCAATCTACACAAATTTTATCCCGTTAACTTGACAATTTCTGGTGCCGTTAGCCGAAGAGGGATTGACAACCCCTCATACGCGTCGGGTTGCAAGTATTTGTTATTTGTGTGAAAGTAGAGTTTACATAGTGTTGCTTGGTTCTCCTACTGGATTAATACCTTGGTTTCATAACTGAGGGAAATACCTACCATGGCTGTACTACATCATCCCTTCCTCTTTGGGGAAATATTGACGCAGTTTCAAGCGACATCACCCCCCTCCACACCCCCAAACTTCCGCTCACGAAGACACACACCACCCACCCTCGCTCGAAACCATAGGTAGGTTCCCGCCACCGCCGCAGCCGCGGCCGTGCCGCCTCCATCGTCAACCTCTGCCTGTCTTCCTATGCAGGTTACCCACCGATCTACATACCCTCGCCACCTTGAGTTTCTTAGATGATGCCTACGACATGCAACCATTCCCACAGATCCCATCCCCACCCCCATGCCAGAGCATTGCAGCCTAAGCCTGGCTATGCTTCCCGAGGAGCGAATGACCCAAAAAAGGTTTATCCCGGCCTCTTCGCCCGACGTGGGCGAGGTGGCCACCGAGGTGTGCCCGTCGTCCTCTGCGGGCTCTATTGAGCCGCCATTGCTGGTCGCCTGATCGGCCCGCAGCCGCGCCCCGACGCTAGTTCGAGGACTTCCCCGTCCTCCCTCGGCCTGGCCGCCGATGAGGTCCTACCTCGGGGTCCGGCAGCGGCGGTGGGGGACGTGGGTCGCCGAGATTACGGATCAAGAGACCCAAACATGTCGGTGGCTTGATAGATTCCACAAGGCCGAGCTGACGGAAATGGAGTGCGACCGCTGGCAGGCCCACTACCACAGCGCGGTGGCTAGGCTCAATTTCCCCTTCAGCACACGTCCGGTCGAACTCGTCCACTAGAGCCGGTGGTGGTGAGCTCGGCTATGGCGTGGGAGGACTGTGAGGCGAGGGAGCTCCTCCAGGCCAAGGCTGCGGACGAGGCCTACATGCAAGAGCTTCGCCGGTAGCACCCAGAGCTCATGGAGGTGGAGCAGTTGATCTTGGCCAGTGCGGAGGGCGGCGAGGTTATCGTGCTCTCCTCCAACGATGAGGTCGAAGGTGGCGAGGATGGCGGTGTGGAGTATGGAGAGGTGGGCGGCGAAGATGAGGAGATCAACGTCGATGAGTGAAGGAGTGTCTTCCCCCAATGACGGCGTGGAGTATGTTTACTCCGTTAAGTTTAGGGGATCGACTAGAAACGACCAAAGATTAGTGGAGTACATATACTCCACTAAGGGTTTTACTCAGTTAACTTTTAGGGGATCGACTAGAGATGGCCTTATGCCTTGTTTATTTTAGTTATTCACAATGTGATGCTCTATATGTGCAACTATTTACTCTGTAGTACAATTTCATCAATACCAATTCAATGACCATATTTGTTTCCTGTTAAGCCTGTTGTAGGTAATATGGCCCCTCTTTTTTCACATTGTGATGTTCAATTATACAATTTGATGTTTAAGGACAAGCTACGTTCTATGCAATTTCAACAATACCACTATGATGACTATATTTGCTTGTTGTTAAGCCTGTTATTGCTAGCATATGCCTCTTTTAACGGTTTTTGGTTGTTCGATTTGTAGATAGCATATGTCCAGTTTCAATTGCTATATTTGGTTGTTCATAGTATGCCTTGTTTATTACAGTTATTCACAATGTGATGTTCTATATGTGCAGGTATGAACTGTGTAGTTCAATTTCATCAATACCAGTTTCAACAATACCGTTGACGAGTGGAGGAGTGTCTTCCCCAACGACCCTGACGGCACCGGCCTGGACCCGGCTTGCGGCACACCGTACCTAACGAGGAAGGATTGGCTCGACCTCCACTTCGACCGAAAGTAGTTTAGTTTAAATTTATGTTTTATGTTCGGTTGTGCAAAACTATCTATGTTTATGTTTGATTGTATGCTACTTTTGGTTCAAATTGCTTTGAACTTGATCAAATTGAAGTTTACTCCGTTAAGTTTAGGGGATCGACTAGAAACGGCCAAGAATTAGTGGATTATACGTACTCCACTAAGGGTTTTACTCCGATAACTTTTAGGTGATCGGCTAGAGATGGCCTTATGACTTGTTTATTTCAGTTATTCACAATGTGATGCTCTATATGTGCAACTATTTACTATGCCGTTCAATTTCATCAATAACAGTTTTGACAGTACCACTATGAATGACGATATTTGTTTGCTGTTAAGGATGTTGTAGTTAACACACCTTTCCTTTTTTTTAACAATAACTAGTGTACTTAGACCTGCACAATACCAGTTTGAATGACTATATTTGCTTGTTTTAAACGTTATGTCCGTTGCAGTTAACATACCTTTCCACTTCTTGTTTTGATTAACTAGCATGCTTAAACCTGCACACTGAAGCTATCATTTGGTGATTATGTTTCTACCATGGATATATTTGGTTGATGTTTAGCCTGTTGTGCTTAACATGCCTTTAGATGTACTTACACAGAACAATATTGGGAACAACTGATGTTTTCCATCAAGGTTAGTTTCATCCCATGGCTTATATATACTCACTATTCAGGATATCGGTAGCTGGTACCATATAGGCCCGGGGCTGATATGGGATTAATCGTCGAATCGGACATTTCATTGAATATATCTTTAACCCATTTATCGATAGGTTAACTAGGGCCATGTAGGATATATCTGAGGCTACGTAGCAGCATGCATTGTACTGAATGACTAAATATGCAATCCTAGGCTACATAGCAACAAGGAAGAGTGTTACCTAAATGTTCTGATGATGTCTAGATATACATAGAAGAGCAGCAGCAGCAGCAACAACAACAACAACAACAACAACAACAACAACAACAACAACAACAACAACAACAACAACAACAACAACAACAACAACAACAACAACAACAACAACAACAACAACAACAACAACAGCAACAACAACAACAACAACAACAACACATCAGGAGTTAACTTCAGTTAATCGGCCGATATTTGTAACAATGTAATAAAATCCCTCCGCCCCATAATATAAGATGTTAATTCATCCAATATGTGAGTGTATTGGATGTAGTAAGATCTTATATAATGGGACGGATGAAGTGTTGTACTACATCATTGTGCAATTGTTGTTTAGCTTATAATATTAACTTGGTACTTTTAGGTACATACGTCGTTGGTAAAGATCCGCACTTCAACACTTTCTGCGTATGGGGCAATGAGATATTCATGAACCAGCATCAAGTGAGGAAATTCATAAAGGTTGTTAGTAAAATGGGTCAAAAGATGGCAATTAAACTATTTGTTTACACTTTATCCAAGACAACAGTGAACTGCAGCATGGTAAGTAAGAACTCTACCGCCTTCTTTTTACTGCCCGTAATGAGTTGTGTTAGATGACAATGTCTTAATCTTTTTCCTTTGCAGTGGTTCCCGAAGCAGTTTAGTCAAGATTACCTCTCAAACTACATGATTGGCGGTCGGCCATCACAAGGGATTGGACGAGAGTCGTGCTTGCCTTCTACATGGAGGAGAGCACAATAGGGGCATTCCACTTCACCTTTTTCACCAACCAGAATGTCTTTCACGTCTTTCTTTACCGTCTTTAATAGTACAAGTATACAACCCTGGTTCATCATTCTTTATTTGGTGCTTATGTAATTTTTTTGATGTAATTCTTGAACATATGTACGTGTGAATCTAATAATGCATTGGTTATTGAACCTGATGGATATGAATGAAGTTATAACTACTTTCAAATTCAATTTCGGTACAATTTTAAATAGAAGCAATTAAGTTAGGGTGAAAATACGCTCTGCAGGTCATTGTGGAGCACATGGTCTGTAAAGCACAACGTGTGTGATATACATCATAATCTGACCCAGTTCACAGAGAGGAATCATGTGTAACCATGCACACAGTCGCCGTTTGAAAAGCGTGTGTGATGTTAGACAATATCACAAATGGTGCGAGCAAACTAAATGTTTGTGATAGTCACCTTATCGTACATGCTTTACAATCATGCATTGTTTGTGATGTGGTACGCATCATAAATGTTGCACCACGGAATAGCGTCTGCGATAATTATCCTGTACGACATTGGTACGACCGTCCGATGTTTCATAATCCTATCAAACACTCGTACGATGATTAGCTAATCTTCTTAATTATATATCATACGGTTGGGGAGAAGTGAATGTGTGTTATTGTCTGCTTATCATACATGTACTATAATCGTGAACTGTTTGTGATGGGGCGTGCATCGTAAACGTAGCACCACAGAAGACCGACTGCCATGGTAAGGCAATCACAAACCAGTAGCAAGGATGGAGCATTTGGGATATTCAAGATATCACAAATAGTTGTCTGAAGACTCGCATTTGGGACAGATGCCGGCATCGCATACGCTTGATAACCCACAAGTATAGGGGATCACAACAGTTTTCGAGGGTAGAGTATTCAACCCAAATTTATTGATTCGACACAAGGGGAGCCAAAGAATATTGTCGAGTATTAGCAGTTGAGTTATCAATTCAACCACACCTGGAAAACTTAATATCTGCAGCAAAGTATTTAGTAGCAAAGTAGTATGGAAGTGACGGTAACGGTGGCAAAAGTAACAGTGGCAGTTTTGTGGTAATTGTAACAGTGGCAACGGAAAAGTAACTAGGCAAAGATCAATATGTGAAAAGCTCGTAGGCATTGGATCAATGATGGATAATTATGTCGGATGCGATTCCTCATGCAACAGTTATAACATAGGGTGACACAGAACTAGCTCCAGTTCATCAATGTAATGTAGGCATGTATTCCGAATATAGTCATACGTGCTTATGGAAAAGAACTTGCATGACATCTTTTGTCCTACCCTCCCGTGGCAGCGGGGTCCTATTGGAAACTAAGGGATATTAAGGCCTCCTTTTAATAGAGTACCGGACCAAAGCATTAACACTTAGTGAATACATGAACTCCTCAAACTACGGTCATCACCGGGAGTGGTCCCGATTATTGTCACTTCGGGGTTACCGGATCATAACACATAGTAGGTGACTATTGACTTGCAAAATAGGATCAAGAACTCACATGTATTCATGAAAACATAATAGGTTCAGATCTGAAATCATGGCACTTGGGCCCTAGTGACAAGCATTAAGCATAGCAAAGTCATAGCAACATCAATCTCAGAACATAATGGATATTAGGGATCAAACCCTAATAAAACTAACTCGATTACATGATAAATCTCATCCAACCCATCACCGTCTAGCAAGCCTACGATGGAATTACTCACGCACGGCGGTGAGCATCATGAAATTGGTGATGGAGGATGGTTGATGATGACGACGGCGACGGATTCCCCTTTCCGGAGCCCCGAACGGACTCCAAATCAGCCCTCCCGAGAGAGATTAGGGCTTGGCGGCGGCTCCGTAACGTAAAACACGATGAATCCTTCTCTTTGATTTTTTCTCCCCGAATGTGAATATATAGAGTTGGAGTTGAGGTCGGTGGAGCTCCAGGGGGCCCACGAGGCAGGGGGCGCGCCCAGGGGGGCAGGCGCGCCCCCACCCTCGTGGACAGGGTGTGCCCCTGGTCTTGATTCTTTCGCCAGTATTTTTTATTAATTCCAAAAATATTCTCTGTGAAGTTTCAGGTCATTCCGAGAACTTTTATTTCTGCAAAAAAATAACACCATAGCAATTCTGCTGAAAACAGCGTCAGTCCGGGTTAGTTCCATTCAAATCATGCAAGTTAGAGTCCAAAACAAGGGCAAAAGTGTTTGGAAAAGTAGATACGTTGGAGACGTATCAACTCCCCCAAGCTTAAACCTTTGCTTGTCCTCAAGCAATTCAGTTGATAAACTGAAAGTGATAATGAAAAACTTTTACAAACTCTGTTTGCTCTTGTTGTTGTAAATATGTAAAGCCAGCATTCAAGTTTTCAGCACGGATTATGAACTAACCATATTCACAATAACACTTAGGTCTCATATCTACTCATATCAATGGCATAATCAACTAGCAAGCAACAATAATAAATCTCGGATGACAACACTTTCTCAAAACAATCATAATATGATATAACAAGATGGTATCAAAACATAAATGCAGAGCACCCCTGAAGATCAAGGACTGACCAAACATTGTAATTCATGGTAAAAGAGATCCAGTCATACTCAATGTAAATTAATAGTAATGCATGCAAATGACAGCGGTGCTCTCCAACTGGTGCTTTTTAATAAGATGATGATGACTCAACATAAAAGTAAATAGATAGGCCCTTCGCAGAGGGAAGCAGGGATTTGTAGAGGTGCCAGAGCTCGATTTTTGAAATAGAGATAAATAATATTTTGAGTGGTATACTTTCATTGTCAACATAACAACCGAGAGATCTCGATATCTTCCATGCTACACACATTATAGGCGGTTCCCAAGCAGAATGGTAAAGTTTATACTCCCCCACCACCAACAAGCATCAATCTATGGCTTTCCCGAAACAACGGGTGCCCCCAACTAACAACAGTCCTGGGGGAGTTTGTTTGCAATTATTTTTGATTTGGTTTGAGCATGGGACTGGGCATCCCGGTGACCAGCCATTTTCTCGTGAGTGAGGAGCAGAGTCCACTCCTCTTGAGAATAACCCGCCTAGCATGGAAGATACAGACAACCCTAGTTGATACATGAGCTATTTGAGAATACAAAACAAAATTTCATTTGAAGGTTTAGAGTTTGGCACATATAAATTTACTTGGAACGGCAGGTAGATACCGCATACAGGAAGGTATAGTGGACTCATATGGAATAACTTTGGGGATTATGGAAGTGATGCACAAGCAGTATTCCCGCTTAGTACAAGTGAAGGCTAGAAAAAGACTGGGAAGCGACCAACTAGAGAGCGACAACAGTCATGAACATGCATTAAAATTAATAAACATTGAGTGCAAGCATGAGTAGGATATAATCCACCATGAACATAAATATCGTGGAGGCTATGTTGATTTTGTTTCAACTACATGCTTGAACATGTGCCAAGTCGAGCCACTCGAATCATTCAAAGGAGGATACCACCCTATCATACCACATCACAACCATTTTAATAGCATGTTGGCCTGCAAGGTAAACCATTATAAACTCCTAGGTAATTAAGCATGGCATGAGCAACTATAATCTCTAATTGTCATTGCAAACATGTTTCATTCATAATAGGCTGAATTAGGAACGATGAACTAATCATATTTACAAAAACAAGATAGGTCGAGTTCATACCATATTTTCTCATCTCAATCAGTCCATCATATATCGTCATTATTGACTTTCACTTGCACGACCAAACGGTGTGGACAATAATAGTGGTGTGCAATTGGACTAAGCTGGAATCTGCAGGCATTTTAATACACAGGAGAAGACAAGGTAATATGGGCTCTTTGTTAAATCAACAATAATGCATATAAGAGCCACTTCAACATTTTAATTATGGTCTTCTCATCTCGACCCCCAAAGAAAATAAATAAAACTATTTACACGGAAAAGCTCCCAACAAGCAAAAGAAGTACGAGAAATATTTTTGGGTTTTGTTTTAATTATTACCACTACAGGCATGGAAAGTAAACTAACTAAAAGCTACAACAATTTTTTTTTCTTAAGGTTTTTCAAACACACAAGAAGAAGACTAAAAACAGAAATTAAACTAGCATGGATAGTACAATGAAAAAGTATGAGCACCGACAACTAGAATGAGTGTGTGAACATGAATGTAATGTCGGTGAGAAATACGTACTCCCCCAAGCTTAGGCTTTTGGCCTAAGTTGATCTATGCCCATGGATGGCCTGGCGGATATCCGAAGCTGTAACTGGAGTCGTACTGAGATGCAGCGGCTATTGCCTCAAGAGCTGCAGCTTGGAGGCGAGATGCCTCCGTCCTCCTCTCGTACTCGTTTGCCTCCTCCCTGGTTATAACATATCTACTTTTTGCCTGAAAGTCAAAGAAAGCAGGAGTAGGGAGAGCAACATGGACATTGCGACGTCTGTCAAAGATTAGTCGGTATTGGAGGAACTGTTCATTCCTCTCAACAAACTGATGATGAACCATGGCATTATAATCTAAATAAGTAGGAGGCAATTCGATATCATTTTCATGTATGGGTATCTCAAGATAATTAGCTACACGGGTTGCATAAATTCCACCAAACAAATCTCCACTAATACTGTTATGATGCAACCTTCGTGCAATAATAGCCCCCAAGTTGTATTGTTTATCTCCTAATACAGCACTCTTGAGAACACTAAGATCGGAACACACATGTGACATGCCTTGTCCTTACCGTTAATGCATCTACCTATAAAGAGAGCAAAATAATGTATAGCAGGAAAATGAATGCTCCCTATGGTAGCTTGTGTTATTTCTCTAGATTCCCCCATAGTGATACTAGCAAGAAAATCTTTAAACTCAGATTTGCGAGGTTCACTAGCACTACCCCATTGCGGGAGTTTACAAGCAGTATTAAAATCTTCTAAGTCCATGGTATAAGATTTATCATAGAGATCAAATACGACAGTGTGAGAATTGCACGAGGATGTAAATTTAAACCTTTTCACAAAGGAATCAGTTATGTGGTAATATTGGGGGCACTTATCTAGCATGAAGCCCTCGAGTTCAGCATTACGCACATATGCGTCAAATTCCTCCTTAATTCCTGCTTGGACCATGAAATTCTCTGATGGCCATTCACAAGGCCGCACTTGAGCTTCTCTTGGTAGTTCATAGTCCAGCTCATGTATTGCGGGCATGGGTCCTTACTTCCTTGAAGAACCACCTTGGTACATTTTCCTAAACATATTTCTTCCTTTGAAAAATTTCTAAAATTTTTAGTGACTCAAAATAAAAGTGAACCAAACTCAACAATATTGATAGCAATTACTCCCACAAGTGCCTAGAGACTATATCATGCATTAGAACTACTTAGGACCAAATAAATTTGACATGCAAGCTCAAGAACAGGGTCACCTAAGTAGAAAAAATTTGCAATAAATAAAGCACTAGAACAAAAACTAATTGGACCATTGGAGGAGTCACATACCAAAGAACAATCCCCCAAAGCAGTTTTGTGAGTGGAGCTTTGAGGAAGGAAGCAAAACGAGCTAGAACACGGGTTTGAGCTAGGTGGTGATTTTTCTGGAGAAAGACGAAGTGTGTGGGTGCATGAATAAGTGGAGGGAACCACGTGGGGCCCATGAGGCAGGGGGCGCGCCCAGGGGGTGGGCGCGCCCTGGACCCTCGTGGCCAGGTGCTGGCTCCCCCTGATGTGTTCTCAGTGCCAAATATTCTTAAATATTCTACAAAAAATCATATTTCAGTTCAAGGCATTTGGAGAACTTTTATTTTTGGGGTATTTTTATTGCACGGATAATTTAGAAAATAGACAGAAAATACTATTTTTGCTTTATTTAATCTAAATAACAGAAAGTAAAAGGAGGGTACAGAAGGTTGTGCTTTCTAACTTCATCCATCTCATGCTCATCAAAAGGAATCCACTAACAAGGTTGATCAAGTCTTGTTAACAAACTCATTCCGAATCGCATGACACCGGAGAATTTTCGAATAGCACTAGGTTACCTCAACGGGGATGTGCACGTCCCCAATAATAAGAATATCATATTTATTCTTGACAGTAGGAAGAGGGAATTCAAAACCTCCAATAGTAATTGATGGAATTTTTCCAATAGAATTGATACTGTGGACTTGAGGTTGTTTCCTCGGAAAGTGTACCGTATGCTCATTACCATTAACATGAAAAGTGACATTGCCTTTGTTGCAATCAATAACAGCCCCTGCAGTATGCAAAAAGGGTCTACCAAGGATAATCGACATACGATCGTCCTCAGGAATATCAAGAATAACAAAGTCCGTTAAAATTTTAACGTTTGCAACCACAACAGGCACATCCTCACAAGTACCGACAGGTATAGCAGTTGATTTATCAGCCATTTGCAAAGATATTTCAGTAGGTGTCAACTTATTCAAATCAAGTCTACGATATAAAGAGAGAGGCATAACACTAACACCGGCTCCAAGATCACATAAAGCAGTTTTAACATAGTTTCTTTTAATGGAGCATGGTATAGTTGGTACTCTTGGATCTCCGAGTTTCTTAGGTATTCCACCCTTAAAAGTATAATTAGCAAGCATGGTGGAAATTTCAGCTTCCGGTATCTTTCTTTTATTTGTAACAATATCTTTCATATACTTAGCATAAGGATTCATTTTAAGCATATCAGTCAAACGCATACGCAAAAAGATAGGTCTAATCATTTCAGCACAGCGCTCAAAATCCTCATCATCCTTTTTCTTGGATGGTTTAGGAGGAAAGGGCATGGGTTTCTGAACCCATGGTTCCCTTTCTTTACCATGCTTCCTAGCAATGAAGTCTCTCTTATCATAACGTTGATTCTTTGATTGTGGGTTATCAAGATCAACAACAGGTTCAATCTCTACATCATTATTATTGCTTGGTTGAGCATCAAAATGAACATTATCATTAACATTATCACTAGGTTCATGTTCATTACCAGATTGTGTTTCCGCATCATAGATAGAAATATCATTGGGATTCTCAGGTGTGTCAACAACAGGTTCACTAGAAGCATGCAAAGTCCTATCATTTTTATTTTTCTTCTTTTTAGAAGGACTAGGTGCATCAACATTAGTTCTCCGAGAATCCTTCTCAATTTTCTTAGGGTGGCCCTCAGGATATAAAGGTTCCTGAGTCATTTTACCCCCTCTAGTCATAACTCTAACAACATTATCATTTTTCTTATTATTTAATTCATTGAGCAAATCATTTTGAGACTTAAGCACTTGTTCTACTTGAGTGGTAACCATAGAAGCATGTTTACTAATAAGTTTAAGTTCACCTTTAACTCTAGACATATAATCACTCAAGTGTTCAATCATATAAGCATTACGTTTCAATTGTCTACCAACATAAGCATTGAAGTTTTCTTGTTTAACAATAAAATTATCAAACTCATCTAAGCATTGGCTAGCAGACTTATAACGAGGAATATCACCTTCATCAAATCTATAGAGAGAATTTACCTTTACTCCCTGTGTCAGGTTATCAAGACCATGTATTTCTTCAATAGGTGGTAAATTCTTAACATCTTCAGCTTTAATACCCTTTTCTTTCATAGATTTCTTTGCCTCTTGCATATCTTCAGGACTGAGAAATAGAATACCCCTTTTCTTCGGAGTTGGCTTAGGAGTTGGTTCAGGAAGTGTCCAATTATTTTCATTAGTCAACATATTATTCAATAGCAATTCAGCTTGATCAACTGTTCTTTCCCTGAAAACACAACCATCACAACTATCCAGGTGGTCTCTGGAAGCATCGGTTAGTCCATTATAAAAGATATCAAGTATTTCATTTTTCTTGAGAGGATGATCAGGCAAAGCATTAAGTAATCGGAGAAGCCTCCCCCAAGCTTGTGGGAGACTCTCTTCTTCAATTTGCACAAAATTATATATTTCCCTTAAAGCGGCTTGTTTCTTATGAGCGGGAAATATTTAGCAGAGAAGTAATAAATCATATCCTGGGGACTACGCACACAACCAGGATCAAGATAATTAAACCATGTTTTAGCATCACCCTTTAATGAGAACGGAAATAATTTAAGGATATAGTAGTAACGAGTTTTCTCATCACTAGTGAATAGGGTGGCTATATCATTTAATTTAGTAAGATGTGCCACAACAGTTTCAGATTCATAGCCATAAAAAGGATCAGATTCAACCAAAGTAATTATCTCAGGATCGACAGAGAAATCATAATCCTTATCGGAAATACAGACAGGTGAAGTAGCAAAAGCAGGGTCATATTTCATTCTAGCATTCAAAGATTTTTCTTTCAGCTTAGCTAATAATTTCTTAAGATCATATCTATCATTGCAAGCAAGAAAATCTCTAGCAGTTTCTTCATCCATAACATAACCCCCAGGCACAACAGGCAATTCATATCTAGGGGGAGAATCTTCATCATCAATATTATCAGTTTCAATAATTTCATTCTCTCTAGCCCTAGCAAGTTGTTCATCAAGAAATTCACCTAATGGCACATGATTATCAAGCATAGAAGTAGTTTCATCATAAGTATCATGCATAGCAGAAGTGGCATCATCAATAACATGCGACATATCAGAATTAATAGCAGAAGCAGGTTTAGTTGTCGCAAGTTTACTCAAAATAGAAGGTGAATCAAGTGCAGAGCTAGATGGCAGTTCCTTACCTCCCCTCATAGTTGAGGGATAAATTTTGGTCTTCTCGTCTTTCAAGTTCCTCATAGTGATCAGCAGATATATAAATCCCAACTAACTCAAAGAATAGAGCTATGCTCCCCGGCAACGGTGCCAGAAAATAGTCTTGATAACCCACAAGTATAGGGGATCGCAACAGTGTTCGAGGGTAGAGTATTCAACCCAAATTTATTGATTCGACACAAGGGGAGCCAAAGAATATTCTTGAGTATTAGCAGTTGAGTTGTCAATTCAACCACACCTGGAAAACTTAATATCTGCAGCAAAGTATTTAGTAGCAAAGTAGTATGGAAGTGACGGTAATGGTGGCAAAAGTAACAGTAGCAGTTTTGTGGTAATTGTAATAGTGGCAACAGAAAAGTAACTAAGCAAAGATCAATATGTGAAAAGCTCGTAGGCATTAGATCAATGATGGCTAATTATGTCAGATGCAATTCCTCATGCAACAGTTATGAGATAGGGTGACACAGAACTAGCTCCAGTTCATCAATGTAATGTAGGCATGTATTCCGAATATAGTCATACGTGCTTATGGAAAAGAACTTGCATGACATCTTTTGTCCTACCCTCCCGTGGCAAAGGGGTCCTATTGTAAACTAAGTGATATTAAGGCCTCCTTTTAATAGAGTACCGGACCAAAGCATTAACACTTAGTGAATACATGAACTCCTCAAACTATGGTCATCACCGGGAGTGGTCCCGATTATTGTCACTTCGGGGTTACCAGATCATAACACATAGTAGGTGACTATTGACTTGCATAATAGGATCAAGAACACACATATATTCATGAAAACATAATAGGTGCAGATCTGAAATCATGGCACTCGGGCCCTAGTGACAAGCATTAAGCATAGCAAAGTCATAGCAGCATCAATCTCAGAACATAATGGATACTAGGGATCAAACCCTAACAAAACTAACTCGATTACATGATAAATATCATCCAACCCATCACCGTCCAGCAAGCCTACGATGGAATTACTCATGCACGGCAGTGAGCATCATGAAATTGGTGATGCAGGATGGTTGATGATGACGACGACGATGGATTCCCCTCTCCGAAGCCCCGAACGGACTCCAGATCAGCCGTCCCGAGAGAGATTAGGGCTTGGCGGCGGCTCCGTATCATAAAATGAGATGAATCCTTCTCTCTGATTTTTTTCTCCCCGAACATGAATATATAGAGTTGGAGTTGAGGTCGGTAGAGCTCCAGGGGGGCCACGAGGCAGGGGGCGCGCCTAGGGGCGTAAGCGCGCCCCACCCTCGTGGACAGGGTGTGGGCCCCCTTGTCTTGATTCTTTCGCCAGTATTTTTTATTAATTCCAAAAATATTCTCCGTGAAGTTTCAGGTCATTCTGAGAACTTTTATTTCTGCACAAAAATAACACCATAGCAATTCTGCTGAAAACAGCGTCAGTCCGGGTTAGTTCCATTTAAATCATGCAAGTTAGAGTCCAAAACAAGGGAAAAAGTGTTTGGAAAAGTAGATATGTTAGAGACGTATCAACGCTTAGTTATGCAAAATGTATGCATTGCTACTCTGTATCCCTGACGGTTTCTGGGACGTGTGGGAAGGACCCCCCTATCGCACACACTGGCAAGACGACGGTGTAAATTGCCGTTGCGAAAAGGGGTTAAAAATTGTTTGTATAGCAGCTCACTGTACCAGTGCACATGTGTATCTTCCAATATTGGGAAGATTATAGTGAAGACAAACACCATTTTCACATCTTCCTGTCCCACTTACGTGTAAGTGCTATTATTCATCGTGATTATTGTCTTGTTTTATGATGATTGAGCATATCAATGATTTACATTACATTCTGCTAAGTAGGCGAGGGTCAATCTAGATAGTCATGACAAGGAAAGCTTGCTTGCACTTTTCAAGGATGCGTTGCAGCAGTATCGGTCTTACCTGAGGAAAACACACTTTGACGGCAAGTCTATAAACGAAATTTCGGTGAAGTCTCCTCTGCTAAATTTACAAGATATTGAATGAAAAAACCTTGTTATGCATTGGTCTCGTTCCCAAGATGAGGTATTGTCTATGATATCATATGACAATTTGAACTTCTACATTTCTGCATGTGCCTTACCGATCTCTTTTGCAGGAAAACTTCTTGAAGAAGCATACTCGTTTGAAATGGACGAAAGGATATCACAACTATGTTGCTCACTGCTTTGCTCTTGTTAGTACCCGTTATCCTGTATCATTGTACTTACCTGGTTGATTATGTGACATCACTGTGCATGATAGCTTGCTTATCCAATGTTCGCTCCAAATTATCAGATCTATATTAATGCTTACAATAATGTAGAATAAACCCAATGCTTATGAAGAAGTTTTGCTCTGCATTTTTCTTGTAAGTACATGTTGTCCTTTATCATTGTACTTATATTGACAACTAGTTGTTCATGTACCATCACTCTGTAGCTTATTTTCCCTTGCCCTCCATTTTCTACTCATCAGATCTATATTTACCGTTACCAAAATGTTGGATAAACCCAATTCTATTGAAGAATTTTAGCTCTGCATTACTCTTGTCAGTACCTTTGGCCTATTGTAGCGACCAGACCTCAAACAGTCTGTGCTGCTGTGCACCAGTGTCATCCCTGGATCAGTAATGCTAACACGCACAGTACAAATGGAGGATTTATAACAGAGTAGCAATCACACACTTATTACAACGAATATCTCAAAAGAGAATAAGTATGATAAATATGGCTTAAGGCCATCTAAAAACGATAACAGCGGAAGGCTTCGAAGATAAGTGAGTCCATCAACTCCAACGGCATCACTGAGTATAAGACCACGACCTAAGGCACCTTACTCGTCGTCTGAAAAGTCTGCAACATGAAACGTTGCAGCCCGAAAACGGGTCAGCACATGGAATATGCTGGCAATGTAACACATAGAGAATAATGAACATAATAATGCTATACTACATGCATATATGGCTGGTGGAAAGCTCTATGGTTACAGTTTTGCGAAAAGCCAATTTTTCCCTACTGCAAAGGAATAAATTTTATTTAACTATCATGGTGGTTGTTAAACATTGAGAAGGTACCTCCAACTCAATCCCAATTAAGTATCATCATTAACCCAACAAAATTAATTAAAGTAACATGGTGATGAGATTGACATGATAATCCAGGTACTAGATACTCAAGTTGTCCATAACCGGGGACACGGCTAACCATGATTAGTTTGTACACTCTGCAGAGGTTTGTGCACTTTTCCCCACAAGACTCGATCGCCTCCGCTTGATTCTCGCACTGCATGATGTTTGAGAAACGGATGACCGAGACACAGTCTTTCAGAAGCGTAAACTCTCTACTCTGGGTAGACCGTACCACCTACATCCCCTACATCTGCTAGTCTACCTCTTCAAGAGCTCACACAACTTAATCAACTATGCTAGAGCCCATAATAGCTTGTGGCTGCACATGGAAGTTTCTAGCATGAATAATCTCATGATCCCTTTGAGTCTGGGTGGCGGTCCATAGGATGATCACACGGGTACTCCGGGATATCCAAAAAATACAGGCAGCACTGGGTTCTCCAGGTGCCTCAATCCACCCAGATGTGAGTTTTAGTTGCCACCTTAGGTAAACCATTAGTTAAGAATCTCACATCTGTCGTGAATATCTCTCAAACCCAATCCACGTCTACAAGCATAGCATAGCGATATAATAGCAAACGTAGAAGTAACTCCCAAGGGTTTGATAAATAAAACAGGTAATAGGTACTACCTCAACTACTTTCCAATACCCACAATTTAATTAGATCCTAACCATGAAATGTTTGAGGATTGATCTAATGCAATAAAAACTGGGTATGGAAAAGTATGATCAAAGTGTTACTTGCCTTGCTGATGATCCGCGTAACCTAGAGATTCGAAGTAACAAGCGGCGCACTCCGGGTACTCTATCGCAAGCAAACAAGCAAACAATAAGTACTCATCTAATGCACAAGTAAAACTCAAATAAAGATCTAACCAGAAAGTTCAACTTAAGAACTCCGGCTTGCAAAAAGGATCAAATCGAACGAAGCAACGAAAATCAAACGGCGAAAGAAACAAGCTTCGTTTACTAATCTAGATCTAGGTCAAATTTTACAGTAGCAAAAACTTGTTTGAGTGGGTCAAACGGAAAGAGAATTTCGAGACAAAACTCTAGGTGCTTGAATCGCCTGATTCCGATAAACGAGCGAAAAGTTAAACGAAAACGAAGTTCTGATCGGAAATCACGATCTGGAATAATCGCGGAAAATTCGACGAAAAGAAAACTGACGAACAGTTAAACGAACGAACGTTCGTTAACAGCGACAATCCGACGAACACGTTCGTTGAAACGAACGGGTCGGTGAACGTTCACTAAGTAATAAAACTGAAAAAAATAAACCGATCTGAAAAAAACGAAAACTAGGGTTTAGAAAAAAAACCGAATCGGTTTTTTTTAAAGAAACCGGACTCGGGCGGCGGCGGCTTCGGCTACCTCGGCGGCAGCTCCGGCGGGGCTCCGGCGGGGCGGCGGGGCTCGGGCGGCGGCGGGGCTCGGCTGGAGGCGGCGGGCGGCGGCGCGAGCGGCGGCTGCGCGGGCGCTGCAGGCGGCGGCGAGTGCGGGTCGGGGCGGCGGCGGGGTGAGGAGAGGAGGCGGGGTGGGGGGTATATAAGGAGGGGGAGGGGGTGGCGTGGAGGAGGGGGCAAGGCGGCGGCGGCGAGGCATGCTCGAGGCGGACTCGGGCGGCGCGGCGGCATGCTGGGGAGGGAGACGACGCGGGCGGACCGGCCTGGCTTGGCTGGGCCTCGGCCCAGTCGGGCGCGGTTTTTTTTTAAATATTCGCTGAATCTAAAAAAATCGCAGAAAAATAAATAAAAATCCAAAAATGATAAAATAAAATTTCCGCATCTAATTAAAATAATTAGAACAAGGTGAACATTTTCTTGACCCAAAAATGCAGTTTTGAAAATGTGCAATTTTTTTAATGCAAGTAAAATTGCAAATAAAATCCGAATAAAATCAAATATTTGATTTTAATATTTTTCCTCCAATATTTCAATTATTTTGGAGAAGTCATATTTTCTCCTGTCATTTATTTTAATATGAAATATTTTTCGGAGAGAAAAATAATTGAAACCAAAAATCCTCGTTTTATTATTAGATAAAAATCAAATATGAAAAACCGGGAAAATGGCCAACTCTCTCCGAGGGTCCTTGAGTTGCTTAGGATTTATCGAGGATTTGCCAAAATGCAATAAAATATGGTATGCAATGATGATCTAATGTATAACATTCCAAATTGAAAATTTGGGATGTTACAAACCTACCCCCTTAAGATGAATCTCGCCCTCGAGATTCGGGTTGGCTAGAAAATAGGTGAGAGTGGTTCTTCCGTAGATCTTCCTCTCGCTCCCAGGTGGCTTCATCTTCCGTATGGTGACTCCACTGGATTTGCAAAACTTGATAACCTTATTGCAGGTGACTCGGCTAGCATACTCAAGAATCTTAACTGGTTTCTCCTCATAGGTCAAATCACTTTCCAGCTGAATCGCTTCCAGTGGCACTGTATCTCTCAGTGGTATTTCAGCCATCTCTGCGTGGCACTTGTTCAACTGGGAAACGTGAAATACATCATGAACTCCTGACAATCCTTCAGGCAATTCCAGCTTGTAGGCAACTTCTCCCATACGTTCCAAAACTCTGTATGGTCCGATAAAACGGGGCGCTAACTTTCCCTTAACTCCAAAGTGCTTCACTCCTCGAAGTGGTGATACTCGAAGATAAACTCTGTCTCCGACTTCGTGAACTGTCTCCTTACGTTTAGAATCCGCATAACTCTTCTGCCTGGACTGGGCTACCTTGAGCCTATCGTGAATCAACCTCACTTTCTGTTCAGACTCCTTAATCAAATCTGGTCCAAACAACTGACGGTCTCCAACTTCGTCCCATAACAATGGTGTTCTACACCTCCTTCCATACAAAGCTTCGAAAGGGGCCATCTTCAAACTGGTTTGATAACTGTTGTTGTAAGAAAACTCTGCATATGGCAAATTGTCGTCCCAACTAGATCCATAATCTAGTGCACAAGCTCTCAACATGTCTTCCAAAATCTGATTGACTCTCTCGGTCTGTCCATCTGTCTGTGGGTGAAAGGCTGTACTGAATTCTAGCCTGGTTCCCAAAGTTTCATGTAACTGATTCCAAAACTTTGAGGTAAACTGGGTTCCTCTATCTGATACAATGGTCCTCGGAACTCCATGCAAACATACGATTCTGGTCATGTATATCTTTGCCAACTTAGCACTGGTGTAAGTGGTCTTCACTGGAATGAAATGAGCTACTTTCGTCAAACGGTCGACTACAACCCATATTGAGTCATAGCCTGAACGAGTCCTGGGCAATCCCGTGATAAAATCCATGCCTAGTTTATCCCACTTCCATTCGGGTATCGGCAATGGTTGTAGCAATCCCGCTGGCTTCTGATGTTCTGCCTTCACTCTCTGACACACATCACAAACTGCTACATAATCCGCAATATCCTTCTTCATTCCGGTCCACCAGAAAGTATCCTTCAAATCCAAATACATCTTGGTATTTCCTGGGTGAATCGAATACGGTGAATCATGGGCCTCTTGCAAGATCAACTTCCTGATCTCCGGATCATTGGGCACATAAACGCGGTCCTCAAACCATAAGGTATCTTACTCATCCTCACGAAATCCCTTGGCTTTTCCTTTGCTCAACTTTTCCTTTATCTCGTCAATCTCCTTGTCTGTCTTCTGAGCTTCTCTGATCTTTTCCATCAAGGTAGACTGAATCTCCAATGTCGCTAAATAGCCTCTTGGAACTATCTCCAAACATAGCTCGCGAAGATCCTCGGCTAACTCCTGGGGTAACTCTCCTGTCATGAGGGTGTTGATATGGCTCTTGCGGCTCAACGCATCTGCTACTACGTTAGCCTTCCCTGGGTGATAATGCAATCTCATATCATAGTCCTTAATAAGCTCCAACCATCTCCTCTGCCTGAGATTGAACTCCTTCTGCGTGAAAATGTACTTCAAACTCTTGTGATCCGTGTACACCTCACAATGGTTTCCGATGAGAAAATGTCTCCATGTCTTCAACGCATGCACTACGGCTGCTAACTCCAAATCATGCATGGCATAATTCTTCTCATGGGGTTTAAGTTGTCGTGAAGCATATGACACAACTCTTCCTTCCTGCATAAGCACTGCTCCAAGTCCTCGACGAGAAGCGTCGCAATAAACTTCATAATCCTTGCGTTGATCTGGCAGAATCAACACTGGTGATGTAACCAATCGTTTCTTCAATTCTTGGAAACTAGCTTCACATTCCTCAGTCCAATTGAATTTGGTGTCCTTCTTCAATAGCTCAGTCATGGGCTTTGCAATCTTCGAGAAATTCTCGATGAACCTCCGGTAGTATCCTGCAAGTCCAAGGAAACTCCGGATCTCTCCAACTGACGTGAGTGATTCCCAGCTTGTTACTGTGTCAACTTTGGCGGGGTCTACTGCTATTCCTTCTCCGGATATAACATGTCCGAGGAATCCAACTTCCTTCAGCCAAAATTCACATTTGCTAAACTTGGCGTATAACTGGTGTTCTCTGAGCTTCTCAAGTACCAAACGCAAATGCTCTTTATGCTCTTCTTCATTCTTGGAGTAGACTAAAATATCGTCAATGAACACCACGACGAACTTATCCAAAAACTCCATAAACACTTTGTTCATCAGGTTCATGAAATAGGCAGGTGCGTTAGTCAGGCCAAATGACATAACGGTATACTCGTATAGCCCATACCTGGTGGTAAAAGCCGTCTTAGGTATATCCTGCTCTCGAATCTTCAACTGATGGTATCCTGATCGTAGATCGATCTTGGAAAATACCTTAGCTCCTTGTAAGCGGTCAAACAAATCATTGATCATCGGCAGTGGGTACTTGTTTTTGATGGTCACTTCATTCAATCCACGGTAATCAACAACCATCCTCAACGATCCATCTTTCTTCTCCACTAGAAGTACTGGTGATCCCCAAGGTGACGAACTTGGGCGAATATAGCCTTTATCCAGTAACTCCTTAATCTGCTTCTTAATCTCCTCCAAATCCTTTGCGGGCATCCTGTACGGTCTCTTAGATATTGGCCCTGTGCCTGGCAAAAGTTCAATCAAGAACTCAATGTCTCTATCCGGTGGCATGCCTGGCAACTCTTCTGGAAATACATCCGGGTAATCCTTCACCACTGGTACTTCCTCCTGTACAACTCCTGATAAGGAATTCACTTGAATCCTCTTCGGCATATGCCGGGATACATACTTAATCCTTCTTCCTTCTGGGGTGATAAGCAAAATCGACTTACTGGCGCACTCAATGTTCCCTTCATACTTTTATAACCAATCCATGCCTAATATCACATCCAATCCTTGCGATTCCAGTACTATTAGGTCTGAGGGAAACAGGTAGTTACCAATCCTTAATGGTAACCGTTCACACCATAAACTAGCCATATACTCTGCTCCTGGCGACGTTACTAACATGGGTGACCTAAGGGCTTGGGTTGGCAGTTTATACTTATCCACAAATCCCCTTGATATGTATGAATGCGATGCACCAGTATCAAAAAGAACGAGTGCAGTAAATGACTTAACCATAAACTTACCTATTACTGCATCAGGCTGTGCTTCAACCTCTTCCACGCTCACGTGGTTCACATGTCCTTTGTTGAAAGGGTTTGGCTTCTTCCCAGAGCTTCCATTGCCATTTCCATTCTGTGCTTCAGGACAATCAATTGCATAATGTCCAGTCTTCTGGCACTTGAAACAAGTAATGTGACTTAGATCCCTCTTGGCTGGGGTAGTTGGGTTATTACGGTTTTGTCCATTGCTTCCTCCATTCCCATTACCATTCTTGGATCCATTATGGTTGTGCGAACTACCTCCTCCATGGGTATGCTGAAACTGTCCTCCCGGTTTCGGGGTAAAACATGGCTTCTGCTGAGCTCCAGAATTATACTTCCCTTGTCCATACTCCCTCTTACGGTTTTCAATCTGCTGCTGCTTCCCTTCAATCATGAGTGCTCTATCTACCAACTCCTGGTAGTTGTTGAAGGTTGCTACCATTAGCTGCATGCTCAGCTCATCATTCAATCCTTCGAGAAACTTCTCCTGCTTGGCTGCATCTGTAGCAACGTCATCTGGTGCGTAACGTGCTAACTTACTGAAATCCTCCACATACTGGCCTACGGTGTGTCCTCCTTGGCGTAGGTTACGAAACTCACGCTTCTTCATAGCCATAGCTCCTGCTGAAACATGGGCTGTACGGAAAGCTTGCTGAAACTGGTCCCATGTGACAGTGTCAATAGGGTGTGTGGCTGTGTAATTCTCCCACCATGATGTTGCGGGTCCATCAAGCTGATGTGCGGAAAAATACACTCTTTCCGCATCTGTGCATCCTTCAGTGGCCAACTCCCTTCCAACTTTGCGGAGCCAATCATCTGCAACAATCGGCTCGGTGCTGCTGGAAAACACCGGCGGATTTAGCCTCAAGAAACGGGCTAAGTGATCAACAGGTGGTGGTGGTGGTGGGTTGTTGTTGTTGTTGTTGTTGTTGTTGTTGTTGTTGTTGTTGCCTTGGTTCTGTACTAGTGCTTGCATCAAGACATTCTGCTGCTGAATCAACTGAGTGATCTCCGGTGGAAAAACAAATCCGGTGTCGCGTCTCGGAGGCATCTGATGGGTTTAGAAAAGATGAGAATTTAGAATAGAATGAGGTCTAGAGAGAAAACACTACCCATATGCACATGAGATAAACACAATCAATATCACTCAAATCAATTCAAACAAGGCATACAATCGATCTAACTATCGTCACAAAGTGCTCGGACTATACTATATACATGGGGAATACTACTACTGATTATGGTGGTCTACTAGAAATTTTGATCGGTCGAAGACTCCATGATATCTGCTCCAGCTTCATCAACAAAGTCATCTTCAGTGGGGTCCGAGTCGGTGTCGTCGATGATGATGTAGTTATCCGGGCCAGCGCAATCATCATCTTCTCCTCCTGGTGCTGGGTCTCCCATGAATACTCCGATCTTCTTTTCCAGGTCGTCATTCTTCTCCACCAGTGCGACGATTTCCTCCATATAATCCTCGTGCGTAGCCTTGAGTTCTTCCTCCATCTCCGTGATCTTGGTCAATGCCTTCTTCAGATCTATCATGCCTGTGCACATTTGGTTCTCCTGGCGACGAATGTGTTGGTTTTGCTCCTGGATGAAAGCTGCAATTGATCTAACCTTCTTGGTACTGATCATCTCCCATTGCTCATCTTGGCGCCCACAAATCTGGTAAATGGTATCCTTAAGCTCCTTGTGGTAAACTTCTCCAATGCGTCCCATGGTGATGTGGGCTGCCATGCTCTTTCCTAGACTCCAGGTTGGTGCATCAAAGGAAAACTCTATGGGCTCGGTGACGGGCATGAACGTCCTTCCTGGAACTTGAACTTGAATCATCCAACGCTCCTCTTCTGGTAGTGTGGCGTTGTAGGTTCCGGTGAAGCTTGGTATTCCGATGTTCAGGTATCTAGTGACTTCCTTCAAGTGGCGTCCAAAGGGTGTATCTTCATCTGGTTGCATGAACTTGTTCCTGGCATCCGCCATCCTAAAAGAGTGGAAAATGGAGAGGAGTCAGAAATGAGAAGAGAATAGTGATCTAGGGTTTAAGCTTAGTGGTCGTGTCCTATAGTCAGCGTGTGCTCTGATACCATCTTGTAGCGACCAGACCTCAGACGGTCAAGTCTCTGTGCATCAGTGTCATCCCTAGATCAGTAATGCTGACACGCACAGTACTCGAAGGATTTATAACAGAGTAGCAATCACACACTTATTACATCGAAAGTCTCAAAAGAGAACTTAATACAATAAATATGGCTTAAGGCCATCTAAAAACGATAACAGCGGAAGACTTGGAAGATAAGCGAGTCCATCAACTCCAACGGCATCACTGAGTATAAGACCACGACCTAAGGCACCTTACTCGTCGTCTGAAAAGTCTGCAACATGAAACGTTGCAGCCCGAAAACGGGTCAGCACATGGAATATGCTGGCAATGTAACACATAGAGAATAATGAACATAATAATGCTATACTACATGCATATATGGCTGGTGGAAAGCTCTATGGTTACAGTTTTGCGAAAAGCCAATTTTTCCCTACTGCAAAGGAATAAATTTTATTTAACTATCATGGTGGTTGTTAAACATTGAGAAGGTACCTCCAACTCAATCCCAATTAAGTATCATCATTAACCCAACAAAATTAATTAAAGTAACATGGTGATGAGATTGACATGATAATCCAGGTACTAGATACTCAAGTTGTCCATAACCGGGGACACGGCTAACCATGATTAGTTTAATACACTCTGCAGAGGTTTGTGCACTTTTCCCCACAAGACTCGATCGCCTCCGCTTGATTCTCGCACTGCATGATGTTTGAGAAACGGATGACCGAGACACAGTCTTTCAGAAGCGTAAACTCTCTACTATGGGTAGACCGTACCACCTACATCCCCTACATCTGCTAGTCTACCTCTTCAAGAGCTCACACAACTTAATCAACTATGCTAGAGCCCATAATAGCTTGTGGCTGCACATGGAAGTTTCTAGCATGAATAATCTCATGATCCCTTTGAGTCTG
The DNA here is from genome assembly GCF_002575655.3 of Aegilops tauschii subsp. strangulata. Classification (NCBI taxonomy): domain Eukaryota; kingdom Viridiplantae; phylum Streptophyta; class Magnoliopsida; order Poales; family Poaceae; genus Aegilops; species Aegilops tauschii. The sequence continues at coordinate 338,287,663 of NC_053037.3, forward strand.
GGTGGCGGTCCATAGGATGATCACACGGGTACTCCGGGATATCCAAAAAATACAGGCAGCACTGGGTTCTCCAGGTGCCTCAATCCACCCAGATGTGAGTTTTAGTTGCCACCTTAGGTAAACCATTAGTTAAGAATCTCACATCTGTCGTGAATATCTCTCAAACCCAATCCACGTCTACAAGCATAGCATAGCGATATAATAGCAAACGTAGAAGTAACTCCCAAGGGTTTGATAAATAAAACAGGTAATAGGTACTACCTCAACTACTTTCCAATACCCACAATTTAATTAGATCCTAACCATGCAATGTTTGAGGATTGATCTAATGCAATAAAAACTGGGTATGGAAAAGTATGATCAAAGTGTTACTTGCCTTGCTGATGATCCGCGTAACCTAGAGATTCGAAGTAACAAGCGGCGCACTCCGGGTACTCTATCGCAAGCAAACAAGCAAACAATAAGTACTCATCTAATGCACAAGTAAAACTCAAATAAAGATCTAACCAGAAAGTTCAACTTAAGAACTCCGGCTTGCAAAAAGGATCAAATCGAACGAAGCAACGAAAATGAAACGGCAAAAGAAACAAGCTTTGTTTACTAATCTGGATCTAGGTCAAATATTACAGTAGCAAAAACTTGTTTGAGTGGGTTAAACGGAAAGAGAATTTTGAGACGAAACTCTAGGCGCTTGAATCGCCTGATTCCGATAAACGAGTGAAAAGTTAAATGAAAACGAAGTTTTGATCGGAAATCACGATCTGGAATAATCGCGGAAAATCCGACGAAAAGAAAACTGACGAACAGTTAAACGAACGAACGTTCGTTAACAGCGACAATCCGACGAACACGTTCGTTGAAATGAACGGGTCGGTGAACGTTCACTAAGTAATAAAACTAAAAAAATAAACCGATCTAAAAAAACGAAACTAGGGTTTAGAAAAAAATCGTTTTTTTTAACCGGACTTGGGCGGCGGCGGCTTCGGCTACCTCGGCGGCAGCTCCGGCGGGGCGGCGGGGCTCGGGCGAGGCTCGGGCGGCGGCGGGGCTCGGCTGGAGGCGGCGGGCGGCGGCGCACGGCTGCGGGGCGGCGGCGCGGGCGCTGCAGGCGGCGGCGGCGGGGTGAGGAGAGGAAGCGGGGTGGGGGTATATAAGGAGGGGGAGGGGGTGGCGTGGAGGAGGGGGCAAGGCGGCGGCGGCGAGGCGTGCTCGAGGCGGACTCGGGCGGCGCGGCGGCGTGCTGGGGAGGGAGACGACGCGGGCGGAACGGCCTGGCTCGGCTGGGCCTCGGCCTAGTCGGGCGCGGGTTTTTTTTTAATATTCGCTGAATCTAAAAAAATCACAGAAAAATAAATAAAAATCCAAAAATGATAAAACAAATTTTCCCCGTCTAATTAAAATAATTAGAACAAGGTGAACATTTTCTTGACCCAAAAATGCAGTCTTGAAAATGTGCAATTTTTTAATGCAAGTAAAATTGCAAATAAAATCCGAATAAAATCAAATATTTGATTTTAATATTTTCCTCCAATATTTCAATTATTTTGGAGAAGTCATATTTTCTCCTCTCATTTATTTTAATATGAAATATTTTTCGGAGAGAAAAATAATTAAAACGAAAAATCCTCGTTTTATTATTTGATAAAAATCAAATATGAAAAATCGGGAAAATCCCCAACTCTCTCCGAGGGTCCTTGAGTTGCTTAGGATTTATCGAGGATTTGCCAAAATGCAATAAAATATGCTATGCAATGATGATCTAATGTATAACATTCCAAATTGAAAATTTGGGATGTTACACCTATATCACTATACTTACATTTATAGCTAGTTGATTATGTAGCATCACTCTGCATCTTATCTTAAATATTCTTCAATTTCCCTATAGTATCACATCTATATTTACTCATAACAAAATGTATAATAAAGGCAGTGCTTATGAAGAAGATTATGTGGTTAACTTCTTGAATTGCCCCCCCATCAATATTGACAAGGGCTCTATAGAGCCGGTCTTCACTACTAACGAAAGTTTATTCTTCTCAAGCCTTCATAATTTGCTATGTATATTTAGATAGGCATGACTACAACTGCTGTTATTTTATTATTTGCATCAAATTGCGTGTTTAATGTTTATTATGAAGAAGTTCATAAACACAAGTTTGTCCTTCTCAATTTTAGTTGTACAACCAAGTTCCTTATTCATACCGTGTAAATTAAACTAAACAGAGCAAGTGATCTTCTTTTGCACCGCATGTATGCTTGTGTTCTTGATCTATAATCCAGTGGTGTGGTGAAACTACCCACTCTAGCACAATGTCATATCTTTTCTGTGTATTAACTATGAACAATGCCATATTATGTTAATGTTATTTAAATCGTGTCTCTTTATTTGCCAATCATAAATGAGATAAATATACAGTACACTGACTATTGATTCTTATACATTATTTAACACTGCATGTATACTTGTGTTCTTGATCTATAATCTAGTGGTGTCGTGAAGCTGGCCACTCCTGCACAATGTCATTTCCTGCCATGTCTTAACTATGAACAATGCCATATTATGTTAATGTTATGCCCGTGCATTGCAACGGGAAAGATATTTTTTGTGAGAAGCAACGAGAAAGATAATTGATGTGTCATTCAAAAAAAGGGTCTCCACAACGGTCGGCGACAGAGCAAGGTGTTATGGTCTTCTCGTTGGACATGTTTGACACGCGAAATCTTAATAGTGGTGAGGTTGGTCGGCGTGCGGGCGAGCACCCTACTCATGCCTTTTTTCCTTCGAGGCCGCCTCCATCTCAGGGTTGTGCGGCGACCTTCGGGACACGATTGCTTCGTCCACTCTCTCCTACGGCTGCATAACCGGGTGGATTATTAATTGCAGCGCATAAATCCCATTTCATTCGCATAATCAGGCATGAATGTCCCTTCTTTATGAGAGTTTATTCTCTTTCATTATTTTAGTGCTCAAGTGACCATAATTTTGCTCTAATTAAAGCCAAACAACATATTCTCTTTTATTGGCATGTGCCCATAGTTTCTTCCATTTATAGTCAACCAACATAGAATGAACGTGCATCCCTAACCAGTGGCCAGCGCAAATATTTAAGAAAATACTATAGCGTCAGATTAGAAGAAAAAAATTGTTTTTCTAACATTAAAAAAAGAATTGGCGAATATTCTTGGAAACATGAACAATTTTTTGGATCCCATTTTTTTCAAAAAATGTGAACATTTTTTTGAAAATTCCAATATTTTTGAAAAAACACAAACAAAATTAGAAACATGAATAATTTCTGAAATTCACAAACAATATTTTGAAAACATGAAAAGAAATTGAATTTTGTTTTTTTAAAGGGGAGCAGTCAAAACAATTTTAGAAATGAATTCTTAGACGCAAACATTACTATGGATTTGTGTACATTTCACCAAAAATAATATTTCAAATATGGAACAATTTATAAAATGTAATTTTAATAAAACAAATCTTGAAGAATTTTTGAAAAACACAAAAAATATATTTGAATAAACATTGAAATTCTGAATATTTCTGTAAATTATTAGTTCACAAAAAAATGAAAATAAAGAAGGAAAAAATATAAAAGAGAAAGAGAAAGGAACAGAACAAGAAAAATACATATAGAACAAGGAAAAAGGGAAAATGGCCAGCGCAGTCTTAGGCGCTCTGTGTGAAGCTGCAACTATTTTGGTTTTCTCGTCTTTCAAGTTCCTCATAGTGATCAGCAGATATATAAATCCCAAGTGACTTAAAGAATAGAGCTATGCTCCCCGGCAATGGTGCCAGAAAATAGTCTTGATAACCCACAAGTATAGGGGATCGCAACAGTTTTCGAGGGTAGAGTATTCAACCCAAATTTATTGATTCGACACAAGGGGGGCCAAAAAATATTCTCGAGTATTAGCAGTTGAGTTGTCAATTCAACCACACCTGGAAAACTTAAGATCTGCAGCAAAGTATTTAGTAGCAAAGTAGTATGGAAGTGACGGTAACGGTGGCAATAGTAAGAGTAGCAGTTTTGTGGTAATTGTAACAGTGGAAACAGAGAAGTAACTAAGCAAAGATCAATATGTGAAAAGCTCGTAGGCATTGGATCAATGATGGATAATTATGTCAAATGCGATTCCTCATGCAACAGTTATGACATAGGGTGACATAGAACTAGCTCCAGTTCATCCATGTAATGTAGGCATGTATTCCGAATATAGTCATACGTGCTTATGGAAAAGAACTTGCATGGCATCTTTTGTCCTACCCTCCCGTGGTTGCGGGGTCCTATTGGAAACTAAGGGATATTAAGGCCTCCTTCTAATAGAGTACCGGACCAAAGCATTAACACTTAGTGAATACATGAACTCCTCAAACTACGGTCATCACCGGGAGTGGTCCCGATTATTATCACTTCGGGGTTACCCGATCATAACACATAGTAGGTGACTATTGACTTGCAAAATAGGATCAGGAACTCACATATATTCATGAAAACATAATAGGTTCAGATCTGAAATCATGGCACTCGAGCCCTAGTGACAAGCATTAAGCATAGCAAAGTCATAGCAAGATCAATCTCAGAACATAATGGATACTAGGGATCAAACCCTAACAAAACTAACTCGATTACATGATAAAGCTCATCCAACCCATCACCGTCCAGCAAGCCTATGATGGAATTACTCACGCATGGCGATGAGCATCATGAAATTGGTGATGGAGGATGGTTGATGATGACGACGGTGAACGATTCCCCTCTCCGGAGCCCCGAACGGACTCCAGATCAGCCCTCCCGAGAGAGATTAGGGCTTGGCGGCGGTTCCGTATCGTAAAACGTGATGAATCCTTCTCTCTGATTTTGTTCTCCCCGAACGTGAATATATAGAGTTGGAGTTGAGGTTGGTGGAGCTCCAGGGGTCCCACGAGGCAGGGGGCGGGCCCAGGGGGGTAGGCGCGGCCCCCACCCTCAAGGAAAGGGTGTGGGCCCCCTGGTATTGATTCTTTCGCTAGTATTTTTTATTAATTCCAAAAATATTCTCCGTGAAGTTTCAGGTCATTCCGAGAACTTTTATTTCTGCACAAAAATAACACCATAGCAATTCTGCTGAAAACAGCGTCAGTCCGGGTTAGTTCCATTCAAATCATGCAAGTTAGTGTCCAAAACAAGGGAAAAAGTGTTTGGAAAAATAGATACATTGGAGACGTATCAACGCTTAGTTATGCAAAACGTATGCGTTGCTACTCCGTATCCCTGATGGTTTCTGGGTCGTGTGGGAAGGACCCCCCTATCGCACACACTGGCAAGACAATGGTTTAAATTTTCGTCGCGAAAAGGGGTTAAAAATTGTTTGTATAGCAGCTCACTGTACCAGTGTACGTGTGTATCTTCCAATCATGGGAAGATATAGTGAAGACAAACACCATTTTCACATCTTCCTGTCGCACTTACGTGTAAGTGCTATTATTCATCGTGATTATTGTCTTGTTTTCTGCTGATTGAGCATATCAGTGATTTACATTACATTTTGCTAAGTAGGCGAGGGTCAATCTAGATAGTCATGACATGGAAAGCTTGCTTGCACTTTTCAAGGATGCGTTGCAGCAGTATCGGTGTTACCTGAGGAAAACACACTTTGACGGCAAGTCTATAAACGAAATTTCGGTGAAGTCTCCTGTGCTAAATTTACAAGATATTGAATGAAAAAACATTGTTATGCATTGGTCTCGTTCCCAAGATGAGGTATTGTCTCATGATATCATATGACAATTTGAACTTCTACATTTCTGCATGTGCCTTACCGATCTCTTTTGCAGGAAAACTTCTTGAAAAAGAATACCCGTTTGAAATGGACAAAAGGATATCACAACTATGTTGCTCACTGCTTTGCTCTTATTAGTACCCGTTATCCTGTATCATTGTACTTACCTGGTTGATTATGTGACATCAGTGGGCATGATAGCTTGCTTATCCAATGTTCGCTCCAAATTATCAGATCTATATTAATGCTTACAATAATGTAGAATAAACCCAATGCTTGTGAAGAAGTTTAGCTCTGCATTGTTCTTGTAAGTACATGTTGTCCTTTATCATTGTACTTATATTGAAAACTAGTTGTTCAAGTACCATCACTTTGTAGCTTATTTTCCCTTGCCCTCCATTTTCTACTCATCAGATCTATATTTACCGTTACCAAAATGTTGGATAAAACCAATTCTATTGAAGAATTTTAGCTCCGCATTACTCTTGTCAGTACCTTTGGCCTATATCACTATACTTACATTTATAGCTAGTTGATTATGTAGCATCACTCTGCATCTTATCTTAAATATTCTTCAATTTCCCTATAGTATCACATCTATATTTACTCATAGCAAAATGTAGAATAAAGGCAGTGCTTATGAAGAAGATTCTGTGGTAAACTTCTTGAATTGCCCCCCCCATCAATATTGACAAGGGCTTTATAGAGCCGGTCTTCACTACTAACGAAAGTTTATCCTTCTCAAGCCTTCATAATTTGATGTGTATATTTAGATAGGCATGACTACAACTGCTGTTATTTTGTTATTTGCATCAAATTGCGTGTTTAAAGTTTATTATGAAGAAGTTCATAAACATAAGTTTGTCCTTCTCAATTTTAGTTTTTAGTTGTACAACCAAGTTCCTTATTCATACCGTGTAAATTAAACTAAACAGAGCAAGTGATCTTCTTTTGCACCGCATGTATGCTTGTGTTCTTGATCTATAATCCAGTGGTGTGCTGAAACTACCCACTCTAGCACAATGTCATATCTTTTCTGTGTATTAACTATGAACAATGCCATATTATGTTATTGTTATTTAAATCATGTCTCTTTATTTGCCAATCATAAATGAGATAAATTTATAGTACACCGACTATTGATTCTTATACATTATTTAACACTGCATGTATACTTGTGTTCTTGATCTGTAATCTAGTGGTGTCGTGAAGCTGGCCACTCCTGCACAATGTCATTTCCTGCCATGTCTTAACTAAGAACAATGCCATATTATGTTAATGTTATGCCCGTGCATTGCAACGCGGAAGATATTTTTTTGTGAGAAGCAACGGGAAAGATAATTGATGTGTCATTCAAAAAAAGGGTCTCCACAATGGTAGGCGACAGAGCAAGGAGTTATGGTCTTCTCGCTGGACATGTTTGACACGCGAAATCTTAATAGTGGTGAGGTTGGTCGGCGTGCTGGCGAGCACCTTACTCATGCCTTTTTTCCTTCGAGGCCGCCTCCATCTCAGGGTTGTGCGGCGACCTTCGGGACACGATTGCTTCGTCCACTCTCTCCTACGGCTGCATAACCGGGTGGATTATTAATTGCAGCGCATAAATCCCATTTCATTTGCATAATCAGGCATGAATGTCCCTTCTTTATGAGAGTTTATTCTCTTTGATTATTTTAGTGCTCAAGTGCCCATAATTTTGCTCTAATTAAAGCCAAACAACATATTCTCTTTTATTGGCATGTGCCCACAATTTCTTCCATTTATAGTCAACCAACATAGAATGAACGTGCATCCCTAACCAGTGGCCAGCGCAAATATTTAAGAAAATACTATAGCGTCAGATTAGAAGAAAAAAATTATTTTTGTAACATTAAAAAAAGAATTGGCGAATATTCTTGGAAACATGAACAATTTTTTAAATCCCATTTTTTTTTCAAAAAATGTGAACATTTTTTTGAAAATTCCAATATTTTTGTAAAAAACACAAACAAAATTAGAAACATGAATAATTTCTGAAATTCACAAACAATATTTTGAAAACATGAAAAAAATTGAATATTGGTTTTTTTAAAGGAGAGCAGTCAAAACAATTTTAGAAATGAATTCTTAGATGCAAATATTACTTTGGATTTGTGTACATTTCACAAAAAATAATATTTCAAATATGGAACAATTTATAAAATGTAATTTTTATAAAACAAATCTTAAAGAATTTTTGAAAAACACAAACATTTTTTTAAATATTTGAATAAAAAATTGAAATTCTGAATATTTCTGTAAATTATTAGTTCACAAAAAAATGAAAATAAAGAAGGAAAATATAAAAGAGAAAGAGAAAGGAACAAAACAAGAAAAATACATACAGAATAAGGAAAAAGGGAAAATGGCCAGCCCAGTCTTAGGCGCCCTGTGTGAAGCCGCAACTATTTATCGCCCCATGAGATAAATAAGCTGCTACTATTTATCCCCCTGTGCGTGCTCAATAATAAGTGGGTTGGCTTCCTTGGGCCGGACCGCACACGGCCCAATTATGGAATTCTAGACCTTTTTACTTCTATAGTGGATAGACGCACAAAAATTTAGTACCACCTCGGATATTAAAAAATATTTTTTCGATGGTGAACGGATGAAAAAATTGGAGAAACGCACTTTGCTTTATTAGTAGGTATAGATTTTAAACCATGTCTGTTTATTTGCCAATAAGAAATGAGATGAATTGTCACCAGTAATATTTACATGTGCAAAACCTGTCATCTGTCTACTTGTTTCTCTTTCAGAGTGATACCTCTGACGCCAGGAAGAACTGTCACAATTATAGTGAGACGAACCCATTGCTTGTCCCTCTAACATATATTGCAGGGAAGAAGGCAACACATCTTGGAAATAGTGATACAACCCCAAAGTCATGTCTTGATGTAGTGTTGAAGTTACTCACTAATAGCAGTGACACAAGCTCGATGAAGTCACCACCTGAATCTGTTAGACTTCTTCGGTCTCAACCTCAAGCAGAAAGACATGGTTCGGCTCAACCCCTACTAGAACTCCAATCTCTATGGAAGATCAATGAGAGGTCCAGTGTGTCCATTGATGCTATGCAACTAGAGTTGGAGGATATAATCATCAAACAAGCGTAGTCTCATCAGCTTGCTTAGCTGCTTGTGCTGTAGCTCCCGGGGAGGGCTAACCTTTCTTGAAATGTGTTGAAGTGCGGTTGATTCTGTATATTATTTTGTCGGCGTGTTTATTTGCACTGGTGGCGACCTTTGATGCCCAGTGTATGTAATCTGCTGTCTGGTTGTTCTTTATTATCACAGGTGGCGAACTTTGATGCCCAGTAGATGTAATATGCCATAATTTCTTTATTGTATACTCTAGGTTTATTCTTAGTCATGACGCTTTGATTTATTTACTGTATGTGATGTTGTCGCTCCTTGAAAAGGCCGTAAGCTTTGACAGAGGCCAACGGGTGATGTCGTGGTGATCTCACGGTAGATGCCATGGGATGGCTAAGAGTGGGGGGCTACGTGAGGACGCCGGTGGGTTCCAGAGGCGAGGTTGGCACGCGCTAGTGTGTGACACGAGATGTACCAAGGTTCGGGGCCCTCCATGGGAGGTAACACCCCTAGTCCTGCCGAATGGATGATATGCACTAGGTTACAGAGTTGCTCCTGGAGCTGTTTGGGTGGTGGAGGAGGAGGTAACCGGTCCTCTGCCTTGCCTCATATGTGGGTGTGTGTGAGTGTATTTTACTAATCGGGTAACCAAGCTGAACCCCCTGCATTGAGGGGCACCGGGGGGTCTTATAGGCTGCCCCCCGGGTTACAATGGTAATGTTACATGGGCGCGGGGCCCCGGTGTCATCATTGGTAGCCGGCGGTGGGGGCCGCCAGGTCTGCTGGGTCCATCGGGTGCGGGTCTCATCGGGTCCGCCGGGTGCAGGCCGTACCAGGGCCGTCAGGTACGGTCGGCTGCCCGGCATTGTGGCACACTGCGTCCCACGTTGCGGGGCAGCTGGCGCCACCCAGCTACAGGGCTGCACTGCCCAGACAACGCCTGCCCTGGGCGGGGGTGCATAGCGCACTATCGCCACACCCGCCTGGGCTGGCCTAAAGGTGGGAGCATTGTAGCCATGCTTGCTTGTCGTCTGGAGTTGTCTTTTTACTAATCTTGGATGCCTATCATAATTAAAGCAAATTACCATGCTGTTTTTTAGGACTCTCAAAATAATATAAGTGAAGCATGAGAGAACAATAGTTTCTACAAAACAAATCCACCACCATGCTCTAAAAGATATAAGTGAAGCACTAGAGCAAAAACTATATAGCTCAAAAGATATAAGTGAAGCACATAGAGTATTCTAATAAATTCCGAATCATGTGTCTCTCTCTCAAGAAGGTGTGTACAGCAAGGATGATTGTGGAAAACTAAAAAGCAAAGACTCAAATCATACAAGACGCTCCAAGCAAAACACATATCATGTGGTGAATAAAAATATAACTCCAAGTAAATTTACCGATGGATGAAGACGAAGGAGGGGATGCCTTCCGGGGCATCCCCAAGCTTTGGCTTTTAGGTGTCCTTAGATTATATTGGGGTGCCATGGGCATCCCCAAGCTTAGGCTCTTGCCACTCCTTGTTCCATAATCCATCAAATCTTTTACCAAAAACTTGAAAACTTCACAACACAAAACTTAACAGAAAATCTCGTGAGCTCCGTTAGCGAAAGAAAACAAAACACCACTTCAAGGTACTGTAATTAACTCATTCTTTATTTATATTGGTGTTAAACCTACTGTATTCCAACTTCTCTATAGTTTATAAACTCTTTTACTAGCCATAGATTCATTAAAATAAGCAAACAACACACGAAAAACAGAATCTGTCAAAAACAGAACAGTCTGTAGTAATCTGTAACTAACGCAACCTTATGCAACTCAAAAAATTCAGCCAAAATAGGACGACCTAAATAATTTTTTTATTGATCTGCTGCAATTGGAATCAATATTTTATCACGTTCTGGTGATTTTTAACAATTGTTTTCGTGAACATAAAGTTTCTGGAATTTTCAGCAAGATCAAATAACTATTATCCAAGAAGTTCCTATAGGTTTAACTTGGCACAAACACTAATTAAAACATAAAAACGAATCTAACCAGAGGCTAGATCAAATATTTATTCCTAAACAGAAGCAAAAATAAAAAAATAAAAATAAAATTGGGTTGCTTCCCAACAAGCGCTATCATTTAACGCCCCTAGCTAGGCATTGAGATTACGATGATCCTCACATGAAAGACAAGAATTGAAGATCAAAGAGAGCATCGTGAAATACATGACAAACACATCTAAGTCTAACATACTTCCTATGCATAGGCATCTTATAGGCAAACAAATTATCATAGCAAGCAAAAACTAGCATATGCAAGGAAGCGGAAAGAAACAATAGCAATCTCAACATAACGAGAGGTAATTTATTATCATGAAAATTTCTACAACCATATTTTCCTCTCTCATAATAATTACATGCGGGATCATAAGCAAATTCAACAAAATATCTATCACATAAAATATTTTCAACACGATCCACATGCATGCAAAGTTGACACTATTCCAAAATAGTGGGATTAACATTAACTAAAGCCATGACCTCTCCAAACCCACTTTTATCAAAAATACCATAAGATTGAACATTATCCAAATATGTGGGATCTAAAGTTGACACTCTTCCAAATCCACTTTCAATATTATTTCAAACATTATTATCAATCTCATATTCATCATGGGGCTTAAATAAATTTTCAAGATCGTAAGAAGAATCACCCCAATCATGATCATTGCAACGAGTAGTAGACATAGCAAAACTAGCATCCCCAAGCTTAGGGTTTTGCATATTATTAGAACAATTGACATCAAGAGAATTTATAGTAAAATCATTGCAATCATGCTTTTTATTGAAGGAGCTATCGTGAATCTCTTCATAAATTCCTTCATCGCAATTTTCAGATTCATGAATTTCAAGCAAAACCTCATAAAGATAATCTAGTGCACTCAACTCACTAGCAATAGGTTCATCATAATTGGATCTCTTAAAAAGATTAGCAAGTGGATGGGGATCCATAAACTTTTAGCAAGCGAAGATGCAAGCAAAAAGAAGGCACATGGTAACACAAGATCGAACGGAAGGAGGGCGAAGAAAACAGCAAAGGTGAAGTGGGGGAGAGGAAAACGAGAGGCAAATGGCAAATAATGTAATGCGAGGGATAAGAGTTTGTGATGGGTACTTGGTATGTCTTGACTTGACTTGACTTGGCGCGTATCTCCCCGGCAATAGCGCCAGAAATGGCTCGTTGACGGGAGCTCAAATCTTGACTTGACTTGGTGTATGTCTCCCCGGCAACGGCGCCAGAAATCCTTCTTGCTACCTCTTGAGCACTCCGTTGGTTTTCCCTTGAAGAGGAAAGGGTGATGCAGTAAAGTAGCGTAAGTATTTCCCGCAGTTTTTGAGAACCAAGGTATCAATCCAGTAGGAGACCACACTCGAGTCCCATGCACCTACACAAACAAATAAGAACCTCGCAACCAACGCAATAAAGGGGTTGTCAATCCCTTCACGGTCACTTACGAGAGTGAGATCTGATAGATATGATAAGATAATATTTTTGGTATTTTTATGATAAATATGAAAAGTAAAATAAACGGCAATAAGAATAGCTAAGTGTTGGAAGATTAATATGATGGAGAATAGACCCGGGGGCCATAGGTTTCACTAGTGGCTTCTCTCAAGAGCATAAGTATTACAGTGGGTGAACAAATTACTGTCGAGCAATTGATAGAATTGAGCATAGTTATGAGAATATCTAGGTATGATCATGTATATAGGCATCACGTCCGCGACAAGTAGACCGAAACAATTCTGCATCTACTACTATTACTCCACACATCGACCGCTATCCAGCATGCATCTAGAGTATTAACTTCATAAGAACGGAGTAACGCTTTAAGCAAGATGACATGATGTAGAGGGATAAACTCATGCAATATGATATAAACCCCATCTTGTTATCCTCGATGGCAACAATACAATACGTGTCGTTTCCCTTTCTGTCACTAGGATCGAGCACCGCAAGATTGAACCCAAAGCTAAACACTTCTCCCATTGCAAGAAAGATCAATCTAGTAGGCCAAACCAAACTGATAATTCGAAGAGACTTGCAAAGATAACACATCATACATAAAAGAATTCAGAGGAGATTCAAATATTATTCATAGATAAACTTGACCATAAACCCACAATTCATCGGTCTCGACAAACACACCGCAAAAGAAGATTACATCGAATAGATCTCCAAGAGAATCGAGGAGAACTTTGTGTTGAGATCCAAAGAGAGAGAAGAAGACATCTAGCTAATAACTATGGACCCGAAGGTCTGAGGTAAACTACTCACACATCATCGGAGAGGCTATGGTGTTGATGTAGAAGCCCTCCGTAATCAATGCCCCCTCCAGCGGAGCGCCGGAAAAGGCCCCAAGATGGGATCTCATGGGTACAGAAGGTTGCGGTGGTGGAATTAGGTTTTTGTGGATGCCTCTGATGGTTTGGGGGTACGTAGGTATATATAGGAGGAAGAAGTACGTCGGTGGAGCAACATGGGCCCCACGAGGGTGGAGGGCGCGCCTGGGGGGGTAGGCGCGCCCCCTGCCTCGTGCTCTCCACGTTGATTGCTTTACGTAGACTCTAAGTCCTCTGGATCACGTTTGTTCCGAAAATCATGTTCCCGAAGGTTTCATTCCGTTTGGACTCTGTTTGATATTCTTTTTCTGCGAAACATTGAAATAGGCAAAAAAAACAACAATTTGGGCTAGGCCTCCAGTTAATAGGTTAGTCCCAAAAATAATATAAAAGTGTATAATAAAGCCCATTAAACATCCAAAACAGAATATAATATAGCATGGAACAATCAAAAATTATAGATACGTTGGAGACGTATCACCTAGCTTGCTCCAATGTTTTGAAAAGGGATCCGGGTTCCGTTGCTTGCCGGGGGGTCATCCCACCGACAGTAGTCCCCCAAGCTGTGAATGCTCGCCGGCTCCGAGCAGGGGGCCTTCGCAGCTTACACCCCCCCCCCCCCCGAGGAACCGGTTTCGTTGGCGAAGCTCGCGATCGTCGGGCCCCGGCAACACCCACTGAGTGCCAGCTTTCGGAAGCCGGATCTGCGCATCCCGGCCTGGACGGGAAATTGAAATGCTAGCCGAGCCTTGATTTGGGAGGGGGTTCATGCATACCGCAGCCAGACGGGCCTCCATGTGGTGAACAGCGGCGGGCGAGGCCCTGCCAGGCCACACTCACGATGGGACGCGACGGCGGGTTGGGCCCCACCACGCCGCGCCCTTGGCCCGCGCCCGGGGGATTGATTGCGGCAGAGTGGTGGGCGGTTGCGCTTCTTGATGTAGTTAAGGTGCACGGGAAACATGCCAGAATAGTGAGGGGAAGTGGGATTCTGGGCGCAAACGATCCCGCTCCCCCATGATCCTTCGCTATTATAAATGAGGGGGAGGGGGTGCGGCGGTAACGCCCATGCACGCACCCCCGCTTCCGCCTCCATCTTCATCATTTCTTCTCACGGAGCTCGAACGAGCCCTTGCCACGGCGCATAGCTGCCGCCCGAGTGGCGACCAGCAGTACCCAACGACTGCCACACACAAGCGCAGGCTGCACTTTCCCCCTCATTGCCGCGCCCGCGCCCTTGGAGAACCTTGCTAATGGTGCGACCCCAAGCGGTTGACACCGGCGATGGTGGCGGCGGCGTGCGTGGCTGGCGGTGAGAGGGTGCCGGAGCCGCAGGAGGGCGAGCATGTCGTGTTCTACTCCCATTTTACACGCGGATTCGGCCTCCCCGCAAGCCTCTTCTTGCGCTCTTTTCTTGATTTCTTCGAGCTGTAGCCGCACCACCTTGGTGCCAACGCCGTGCTGCAGCTTGCCAGCTACGCCACGCCTGCGAGGGTTACTTGGGCCTGAAGCCAGACACGGAGCTGTCGGCCAAGCTCTTCTTCCTCAAGCAGTAGGGGCCGACAGCCGGCATCATGTCCGACTGTGGGGCCACCGTGGTATGATGACCCACAAGTATAGGGGATCAATCATAGTCCTTTTGATAAGTAAGAGTGCCGAACCCAACGAGGAGCAGAAGGAAATGACAATCAGTTTTCAGCAAGGTATTTTCTGTAGGCACTGAAATTATCGGTAACAGATAGTTTGGTAGTAAGATAATTCGTAACGGGTAACAAGTGTAGCAAAAGTGCAGCAAGGTGTCCCAATCCTTTTTATAACAAAGGACAAGCCTGAACGAACTCTTATATAAAGCAAAGCGCTCCTGATGACACATGGGAATTATCGTCAAGTTAGTTTTCATCATGCTCATATGATTCGCGTTCGTTACTTTGATAATTTGATATGTGGGTGGACCGGTGCTTGGGTGTTGTCCTTACTTGTACAAGCCTCCCACTTATGATCAACCCCTCTCGCAAGCATCCGCAACTACGAAATAAGAATTAAGATAAATCTAACCATAGCATGAAACATGTGGATCCAAATCAGCCCCTTACAAAGCAACGCATAAACTAGGGTTTAAGCTTCTGTCACTCTAGCAAGCCATCATCTACTTATTACTTCCCAATGCCTTCCCCTAGGCCCAAATCATGGCGAAGTGTCATGTAGTCGACGTTCACATAACACCACTAGAGGAAAGACAACATACATCTCATCAAAATATCGAACGAATACCAAATTCACATGATTACTTATAACAAGACTTCTCCCGTGTCCTCGGGAACAAACGTAACTACTCACAAAGCATGTTCATGTTCAAGATCAGAGGGGTAATAAATATCATTAAGGATCTGAACATATGATCTTCCACCAAATAAACCAACTAGCATCAACTACAAGGAGTAATCAACACTACTAGCAACCCACCGGTACCAATATGAGGTTTTGGGACAAAGATTGAATACAAGAGACGAACTAGGGTTTGAAAGGAGATGGTGCTAGTGAAGATGTTGATGATGATTGACCCTCCCTCAATGAGAGAATCGTTGGTGATGACGATGGCTTCAATTTCCCCCTCCCAGAGTGCCGGAGCCCTAGATTGCTTCTGCCCAGGTTCCGCCTCGAGACGGCGGTGCTTTGTCCCGAAAGCTTCCTTATGGTTTTTTCTGGGTCAAAACCCTCCATATATTAGAATATGGGACCAGACGATGGCCAGGGGTCCCACAAGCCCTGGGGGTGCGCCCTGGGGGGTAGGGCGCGCCCCCAGGCTTGTGGCCACCTGGTGGATCCTCGTCTATTGTTTCTTCGCCCAATATTTTTTATATATTCAAAAACAATTCCCTGTAAAGTTTCAGGACATTTGGAGTTGTGCAGAACAGGCATCTCAGATTTGCTCCTTTCCGGTCTAGAATTCCAGCTGCCGGCATTCCCCTCTTCATGTATATCTTGTAAAATAAGAGAGAAAAAGCATAAGTATTGTACCATAATGTGAAATAACAGCCCATAATGCAATAAATAGCAACATAAAAACATGATGCAAAATGGACGTATCAACTCCCTCAAGCTTGGACCTCGCTTGTTCTCAAGCAAAAACCAAAATCGATAATCATGACCACATGTTTAGAGATAGAGGTGTCGATAAGGTAGAATACGGACATGAGGGCATCATGATCATCTTTAGAACGGCAACATATTGTCATATAACTTCTTATGCTAAGGTGATAATTCGTTCACAAGGTAAAGTATGAACCAAGACTTTATTGAAAACTAACAAACTATGATCTCGGTCACTAGGGAAATTGAAATTTATCATAACATCGGAAAGAGTCAATGTAAGAGATTTTATGTAGCAAGTTCAAATACTCAACCATCATTTAATCTTTCATAATTGATAACACTCAAGTGATATTTATGGGATCAAAGCTTCAATCAAACACATAGGAAGATAGGGGCTTATAGTTTCGCCTCCCAACCATTTACCTCAAGGGTAATATCAAAAATATTAATTTATGAGCACATACATCCAAGTGGGTATATATATATATATCTGGATCATCCCCAACATATAGTGCTTGCCAAAAAGAGAAAGTATAAAAGGAAGGGTGAATATCACCATGACTCCTATAGAAAGGTAAGAAGTAAAATAAAAGTTAGGCCCTTTTCAGAGGGAAGCAGAGGTTGTCATGCGCTTTTATGGTTGGATGCATGGAATCTTAATGCAATGGAACGCCACTTTATATTGCCGCTTGTGATAAAAAACTTTATTATGCAGTCCGTCGCTTTTATTTCTTCAATATCACAAGTTCGTATAAAGCTTACTTTCCTGACACTAAAAGATCATACATAAATTTTTATTGCTTGCACCGATGACAACTTACTTGAAGGAGCTTACTCAATCCATAGGTAGATACAGTGGACTCTCATGGCAAAACTGGGTTGATGGATTTTGGATGCACAAGTAGTATCTCTACTTGGTGCAGAAGATTTGGCTAGCATAGGATGAGAAGCAAGCTCAACATGTTGGAGGATCCATGAAAATATAACTTCTATTCGGATATAAGAAAACATAACTCATTATGTTGTTTTCCTTGTCCAACATCAACATTTTAGCATATAATATTTAATGAGTGCTCACAATCACAAAAGATGTCCAAGATAGTGTATTTATATGTGAGACCTCTCTTCCTTTATTACTTCCTATTAATTGCAACAATGACCAAAACTATGTTTGTCAACCCTCAACAAATTTCATGCGACATACTTCTTACATGTGAAGTCATCACTTTCCATAAGATTATATATAATCTCTTTATTTCTTTTATTCTATTTCTTTTCCAAGATCAAAGCAAGAAAGCAAAGCCCTCAACTCAAAACTAATCTTTAGTATATAACTATCGCACTTGATTACATAGATAGATCACAAAGCAAAACTCAAAGACTGGATCATACTAAAACTTTATTCTACTAGATCAAGATATAACCATAACGATCGAACTAAGATAAACGGTAAAGGTAGAGATGTGATGGTGATATGAGCCTGGCCACCACGCTTCCGGTCCTCCTTGTCCCTTGAACATCTCGGATGTGAAGCACCCCTCACGCATCTCAATGGTTTGAGGGTGTTGCATCACCTCCGGAAGGTAGGGGTTGATGACGTTCTCATAGAACTTGTCCTTGGGGGCGCTTGGAGACGTCATGGCGATCTAGATCTATCAGAAAATTAGCTCAAAACAAGAACAGATGATATTGCCGTGATATGGTGGTCAAAACCTTCAAGAGATTATATAATGAATTTTTACCATGCAAAACAAGTATTCTGGGAGAAAACGGAGTCCGGAGGGCACACGAGGTGGCCACAAGCCTGGGAGGCACGCCCAGGGGGGTAGGGCGCGCCCCCACGGCTTGTCGCCTCCTCGTGCACTGTTTGGACTACTTCTTATTTTTCTAATTTTTTAAGTATTCCAAAACGTAGTAAACTGTTGTTGGAAAACTTTTTGAGTCGGTTTACTTATTTTATCACATACCTATTCCTTTTCAGGATTCTAGAGCGCTCTGGATGGTTTCCCTTATGTACTCCCCTGGTGTTATGGTATGAATAATGTTAGTTTCAACATTTATGGGAGTACCTGAGATATAATGTTTCATTCTCTGCCCATTCACCACCTTCAGGTTATTACCCTCGACATTGTTGATCTTGATGGCACCAGAACGATAAACCTCCTCGATTATGTAAGGCCCTTCCCATTTGGAGAGAAGTTTTCCTGCAAAAAATCTTAAACGAGAGTTGTATAGCAAGACTTGGTCACCTATGTTAAATTCCCTCTTTTGTATTCTTTTGTCATGCCATCTTTTAACTTTCTCTGTAAACAACTTGGCATTTTCATAGGCTTGGGTTCTCCATTCATCAAGTGAGCTAATGTCAAATAACCTCTTCTCACCGGCAAGTTTGAAATCATAGTTGAGTTCTTTAATTGCCCAATAAGATTTATGTTCCAATTCAAAAGGTAAGTGACATGCTTTCCCATAAACCATTTTATATGGATACATGCCCGTAAGATTTTTATAAGCAGTTCTATAGGCCCATAATGCATCATCAAGTTTCTTAGACCAATTCTTCCTGGATCTATTAATAGTCTGTTGCAAGATCAATTTTATTTTTCTGTTACTTAATTCTACTTGACCACTAGACTGAGGATGATATGGAGATGCAATTCTATGGTTAACAATCATACTTAGCAAGCAATTTATGGAAAGCACCATGAATAAAGTGTGAACCACCATCAGTCATTAAATATCTAGGGACTCCAAACCTCGGGAAAATAACTTCTTTAAGCATTCTAATAGAAGTGGTGTGATCAGCACTACTAGTTGGAATAGCTTCTACCCACTTAGTAACGTAATCAAAAACAAGTAGAATATGAATATACCCATTAGAGGAAGGAAAACGTCCCATATAATCAAATCCCCAAACATCAAATAGTTCAATAGCAAGTGAATAATTCATAGGCATTTCCTGATGTCTAGTTATATTACCAATTCTTTGTCATTCATCACAAGACAAAACAAACTTACGAGCATCTTTGAAGAGAGTAGGCCAATAAAAACCAGATTGTAATACCTTGTGTGCAGTTCTGTCTCCAGCATGGTGTCCCTCATAAGCTTTGGAGTGACATTTGCATAGGATTTGTTCCTGGTCATGCTCAGGTACACAACGCCTAATAACACCATCTATTCCTTCTTTATAAAGGTGTGGGTCATCCCAGAAGTAATGTCTTAAATCATAGAAAAACTTTTTCTTTTGTTGGTATGTGAAACTAGGTGGTATAAATTTAGCAACAATATAATTAGCATAGTATGCATACCATGGAGTACAACGAGAAGCATTTATGACGGCTAGTTGTTCATCAGGGAAGCTATCATCAATAGGTAGTGGGTCATCAAGAATATTATCGAACCTAGACAAGTTATCTGCTACGGGGTTCTCATCTCCCTTTCTATCAATAATGTGTAAATCAAATTCTTCTAGCAAGAGAACCCACCTAATGAGTCTAGTTTTAGCATCTTTCTTTTCCATAAGGTATTTAATAGCAACATGATCAGTGTGAACAATTACTTTGGAATCAACGATGTAAGATCTGAATTTATCACAAGCAAACACAACTGCTAAAAATTCTTTTCAGTGGTAGCATAATTTCTTTGAGCACAACCTAGAGTTTTTACTAGCATAATGGATAACATTTAGTTTCTTATCAACTCTTTGTCCTAGAACAGCACCAACAACATAATCACTATAGCATCACACATAATTTCAAAGGGTAGGTTCCAATCAGGTGGTTGAACAATAGGTGCCGAAATTAAGGCTTTCTTAAGGATTTCAAATGCTTTTACACAATCATCATAAAAAACAAATGGAACATCTTTTTGCAAAAAATTAGTGAGAGTCCTAGAAATTTTAGAGAAGTCTTTAATAAATCTCCTATAGAAACCAGCATGACCAAGGAAACTTCTTATACCTTTGATATCTTTAGGACGCGACATTTCCTCAATTGTATCAAATTTAGCTTTATCAACTTCAATACCTCCTTTGGAGATTTTATGCCCCAAGAAAATACCTTCATTAACCATAATGTGGCACTTCTCCCAATTCAAGACAAGGTTAGTTTCTTTGCATCTCTGCAAAACTCAATCAAGGTTGCTTAAGCAATCATCAAAAGAAGTTTCGTAAAAGGAAAAATCATCCATGAAAACCTCAACAATCTTTTCACAAAAGTCAGAGAATATAGCAGTCATACATCTTTGAAAGGTAGCAGGTGCATTGCATAAACCAAAAGGCATACATCTATAGGTGAAAGTACCAAAAGGGCATGTAAAAGTAGTTTTTTCTTGATCCTCTTGTGACACAGGTATTTGGGAAAAACCAGAATATCCATCTAGAAAGCAAAAATGTATATGTTTTGATAGTCTTTCTAGAATTTTATCAATGAAAGGTAGAGGATAATGATCTTTCCTAGTAGCTTTGTTTAAATTTCTAAAATCAATTACCATCCTATAACCTGTAATAATTCTCTGTGGGATAAGTTCATTTTTATCATTAGGAACAACTGTAATACCTCCCTTCTTAGGGACACAATGAACAGGACTTACCCATCTACTATCAGCTATGGGGTAGATTATACCTACTTCCAGAAGCTTTAATATTTCATTCTTACCACTTCTTTCATCTTTGGGTTTAACTGTCGCTGGTGATCAACAACTGGTTTAGCATCAGGTTCCATGTTGATTTTATGCTGACAAGAGTGGGACTAATGCCCTTGAGATCATCAAGAGCATACCCAATAGCAGCACGGTGCTTCTTTAGAGTTTTCAATAATCTCTTTTCTTCATGCTCTGAAAGGTTAGCACTAATAATAACAGGATATATCTTCTTTTCATCAACATAAGCATATTTCAGAGTATCAGGTAATTGTTTGATATTGAACACAGGATCACTCTTGGGTGGTAGAGGATCTCCAAGAGTCTCAACAGGCAAATTGTGTTTCAAGACATGCATTTGTTTAAAGAATATCTCATCTATTTCATTTCTTTCATTCATGAACATGTCATTTTCATGATCTAGCAAATATTGTTCTAACAGATCAGTAGGAGGCACGATAATAGAAGCAGGACCAAAAATTTCATCTGTACTAGGCAATTCTTTATCACGGGGTTGTCTATGAAATTTGGAGAAATTAAACTCATGAGGCACATCCCCGAAACTTACGCCAATAGTTTCTTTCTCCCAATCTACCTTAGCATTAACAGTATTCAAGAAAGGTCTACCAAATATAATGGGACAAAAATCATCTTGTGGAGAATCAAGAACTAGCAAATCAGTGGGGTATTTTATTTTCCCACACAAGACTTCAACATATCTAACAATCCCAAGTGGTGTGATAATATCTCTATTAGCAAGCTTAATAGTAACATCAATACCTTCTATTTCCGTAGGTGCAATATCATTCATAATTTCTTCATATAAAGTAAAAGGGATTGCACTCACACTACCACCCGAATCACATAAGCCATGATAACAATGATCTCCTATTTTAACAGAGACAACAGGCATGCCAACAACAGGTCTATGTTTGTCTTTTTCATCGGGTTTAGCAATTCTAGTAGCTTCATTACAAAGGTATATAACATGCCCATCAATATTTTCAGCCAAGAGATCTTTAACCATAGCAACATTAGGTTCAACTTTAATTTATTTAGGGTGTGTAGGTGTTCTTGTATAACTCTTACGGACTACAACTGAAGCTTTATCATGTTCTTTTATCCTAATAGGAAAAGGTGGTTTGTCAACATAAGTAGTAGGAATAACTGCATCAACATTATAAGTAATAGCTTCTTCTTCTTCAGCTTTAGCAGGTTATACTATTTTTACTTTAGTGGGAGGATGATATTTAAGCCACTTCTCCTTAGGGAGATCAACATGAGTAGCAAATGATTCATTAAAAGAAGCTACTATCTCAGAGTCAAGTCCATATTTAGTGCTAAATTCACGAAAAGCATCGGTACCCATAAAAGATTTAACACAATCAAACTCAAGGTTTATACATGAATCTTTACCTTCGTCGAGCTCCCAATCTTCAGAGTTGCGTTTAATTCTTTCCAAAATATCCCATCGAAATTCAACAGTCTTCTTTATAAAAATTATGTATATAATTTCGATCACGATGAACTAGATGCATAGGATAATACTTCTGATGAAATTCCAATTTCAATTGGTTGTAATTCCAAGCTCTAATATCATCACATAGACTATACCATGCCAATGCCTTTCCCTTCAAAATAAAGGGAAGACTTTCTTCTTGACTTCATCTCTCGAGAAACCTGCAAGCTTAAATAATCCACAAACTTCATCCACATAGATTAGAAGCATATCAGGATGTAGTGTTCCATCTCCTGCATAAGGATTATCTAGCAGTTTCTCTATCATACTCGAAGGAGTTTCATAATAAATATTTTTCGTAGGTGTAGTAGGTTGAGGAGAAACTCTTTGCTCTTCCGGTCGAGGTGAAGATACCCCGAACAAGCTCCTCAAAGGATGACTTTCCATAGTAGCAAGTGATAGTAAATTCCAGCACGTAATATAAATGTTCCCTTACCAAATTCCACTCGCCAAAGGCGCTTCACTCCCCGGCAACGGCGACAGAAAAGAGTCTTGATGACCCACAAGTATAGGGGGTCAATCATAGTCCTTTCGATAAGTAAGAGTGTCGAACCCAACGAGGAGCAGAAGGAAATGACAAGCGGTTTTCAGCAAGGTATTTTCTGCTGACACTGAAATTATCAGTAACAGATAGTTTTGTAGTAAGATAATTCGTAACGGGTAACAACTAACAAGTGTACCAAAAGTGCAGCAAGGTGGCCCAATCCTTTTTATAGCAAAGGACAAGCCTGAACAAACTCTTATATAAAGCAAAGCGCTCCCGAGGACACATGGGAATTATCGTCAAGTTAGTTTTCATCATGCTCATATGTTTCGCGTTCATTACTTGTGACACCCTGGTTTTTGCCCTTTTTATTTTTCTGGATTTTGTTGCATTTTTGAATTGAATTTGAGTTTTGAATCAACTCATTTGGACTTAATCACTTGGGCATTTCTTTGATTTTCACCCAAGTGACTCATCTCACCTTCAAACCCATCTCTTGTACCCTTATATATATATATATTCAAATATGACCTTGGGAATATTTTTCTTAAATGAAAAATATTCATTTTGTCTATGATATAGAACTTCATTCACTTCTACTCCAAAGCAACCCTCATTTTTCTTGCCCCAAAAGATCTGAGAAAATTCCTGAATATTCTTTGGACCTTGGGATAACTTCCTATGCAAAAGTATTTCATGGTTATTTGGAATATTTTTGCTACAGAAAATCTTTTCCATTCTGGTCAGAAAATGCATGTTGTGAAGGAAGTGCATTTTTCCTTGATCCTCTGGAGCTGAAATTTTTAGGGCATCATTTCCTTCCTAAGAGAAGCTTAACCCCCAAAGATCAGCTCGTAACTCTCTCTAGAATCCTCTCTACTTAGCTCACAAGTTTCTGTCCAGAAACTTGCTAAGGCTCTCTTGTTCAATCTGGTCGGCCTCGCAGTGAGCCAACACCTCTCCTAGACCTAACACCGCAGGGTCAAGCTCCTAGACATGATTTTACTCCTCGGGGCACTGTATAGCCAGAGTTCACGTGGTGACCACGTGTGGAGACGGTGCCAGGCCGGCGCCCGACGCGCTCTGAGTGGCGCCAAGGCCTCTGTTTCGCCCGTGCGCGCGCCCAAGGCCAAACCAGCTCGCCACCTAGCGCCTGCTGCTTCGTCTCATCACCCTTGACCCCTCCTTACCACTCGCCGAGGCCAGAGCTCCCCGCAGCAATCACGAGCATGTCGTGCCCGAGTGCACAGTGACCCGTGCTCCCTGTCGTCGCCTTCCCGTGCGACCTGTGTTCGGCTATGAGCTCCCACAGCGGGCGCGTGATCCCTGGCCACTTGTTCCCCTCTCTCTCACCCCTCTCGTCGCTGTGCGCCGCTTCCAGAGAGCTCAGCGGTGCTCTCGATCCCCTCCATTTCCATGGCTATAAATAGGACCCCCGAGCTCGTTCAGCTTCACCACCCTGCTCCTCTGGCACTCACACATCTCTAGATAGCAGCAGCCAGGCTAGGCAGGCCTCTGGCTGTCGTTCTGCTCCGGAGCTCGCCGCCGACCCCGACTCGGTGTTCTGCTTCCTCCAGCGCCCATCGTCTTCCTCCGACCCCTTCAGCGTGCTAGTGGTGCTCCACTGGTCGTGCTAGTGCTGCTGGAGCTGCTGGACCGTCCCTGCCTTGCCAGATTTAACAACTCCGACGAGCCCCCTCCGCCGACACCTCCAGAGACGACCACCGCAACGCCCTCCGTCCACCTCTCGCCGAGCTACGAGTACATGCAGGTTCGTGTAGTCTTGCGCATCTATCCATCCTCTCACGGGCGGCAGCCGAGACCTCCTCACTAGAGAACCACCAGCAACGAGCCGCCCTCCGTCTGTTTCTCTCTCTCTCTGAACCTGACCGCGGGGGCCTGCTGGTCAGCCACTCAGCCACCTCCTGAAGTGGTATGAGTGGAGGCGCCCCGCCGGTTTGCACCTTCGACGTCACCTCTCTGATTTTTCTAAAAATCAATTTAAATTCAGAAATTTGACCAAACTTTGACCTGCTCTAACTTCTATTCTATAAGTCCAAACTTTTTGCATCGGTTTTTTGTTGAACTCCTCTATCAGCATGCAAAAGATGAGATTTTTTGCTTGTTGTGGATATTTTCTGGTGCATTCAATAGTGTTATGTGACATTTTCTTTTTGCTATTTTCATGGCATACTATGACTCAGTGAAATTTATTTGCAAGATGAAACCTGATAATAAACCAACTTGAACATGTTGTTGATCGAGTCATGGTGCTACCAAATCGAGCTTCCCAAGTGAAACCACAATTGCCTTTATGGGGAGGCCCTTTCACGGTCTATTGTTATGCCTCTCGCCGGTGCCTCCAACTAGGGAAGGTTATGCGCTTGCGCTACCTTGGCCTGGTAGGCAGGCATAGCCTTGTGTGCCCATAGTTGTTTTGGTACCATGTCCCCGTTTAGGACGATTGTTTTGCCACGACAGTGGTCGTTGGATGTCCGGAGTGGCATCGGGGCCACCCATGACTTAGCCCAAAGGCGAGTTGGTCGGAGTGGCCGGGAGAGCGTCATGGCAATAGATTGGTTCTGTCGGTATGCCGTTGGTCCACCCGAATGGGAGTCCGAGGCCATGGGTTCCGTGGCGTGGGTACAGTGTGCTAACCTCTACAGAGTGTGTTTGATCTATCGATAGCCGCATCCTCGGTCAAGGACACAAGTTTGTAGTAGGTCACATCGTGGATCAACAGAAATATTAAACTTGCACACTAAATGTATACTTGTGGCACTGGTTATGTTGGTGAAGTTGTTGAGACCATCGAGATGGTTTCGTTTGTGATCCGGAGGTGATCACCTTGGTATGATGATGTTCGTGGTTACGCTGTAACCGAGATGGTAAGAGGGTCTGAAAGGCCCTGTTATGAGCACTTTCACTTCATGAGAGCATGCTAGTCCTTGCATTTAACCTGCTTAAATATCATGTTGTTATTTTCCATTGTTGCTTTATTTGTGTGAGCTTGTGAGTACATTCAAAGTACTCACCTGGCGTGTCATGCCAGTTTCAGGAGAAGTCATACCGGAGTTGGAGTTGCATCATGCATCGCAGTCTAGACCGTGTCCACATCAGTGTCCCTGTGAGATGGAGTCCTTCTACGTCGTCGTTCCGCTGCCGCGTAGCTTTATCGTGATATCGAGGCCCCTACTCATGTCTACTAAATAATGTACATATGTTCAGCTACACCGTGTGTGCCGCTTGGCCTCGCTACTTGATGTAATATCGACTCTATGCTTCAATAAAGCGGTTGTCTTTCTGTACCAAGTTGTTGTGTATTGCCAGAAGACTTGACCTCTGGGCTGGCAATACAAGGTAAATGGGTCGCTCTGAGCCGGGTGCCACAACGCTTGGTATCAGAGCCGCATTGACCATAGGACATGCTAGACAGCTAACGCGCTAGTTCAAACGATAGACAGTAGCTCTGAGTGTCGGTAGTGTTTGTATGCTTGGTTGCTGCATTGCATACATATAGTTTATTTTGTTGCTAAAAGACTAATGGTTGTGAGTGTAGGTGGCTCTAGTGCCATACCCGTACCAGTCTGAGCCAGCACCGTACACTTCTCCACATCTTCTTCGGAACGTGGGGCGGCGACTCTACCCTAACGGCAATGATCCGGTGTACCAGGTGTATCGGGAGCGTCTGGCAGACTCAGTGTACGAGTACCATGCGGAGGTCACTTTACACACCAGTACCATATCAGGCATCTACACCCGTTCTTCTGGGAGTGGTTACGCTTCTACCCAGGTCAGGCAGTCCAGATCGCTGCGTTTGAGGCTCTCGTTGATCTGCGCTACAACGAAGTCCAGATGCAGCATCATCCAGGTTTATCTTACTACCCGTCCATGTCTAATGATGGACGTATCCGTTTCCCTACTATTGATCCGGAGTGCGACCGTTCCTCTAGCCACCTCCCTCGCTACATCACTGCTAGTTATGTTCTGCTTTTCGAGTTGGCCTGAGAGTTGACTCGCACTCGCACAGCTCTGGTTGCCGCTAGAGCTGGTTTCGTTCCACCTACCATCGGGTTTACCCCATTTGTTCCTCCATCTTCTGTTTCCCCCACTACTCCGGTTACCACTCAGATTAATACCTCGACAGTGACTCCCCATGAGTCTCCTGCCATCTTGCCTTTACTTCTTGCTACTCCTGCTGCCCCTATGATTCAGCCTCATCCAGCACCTGCCCCTGAGGGAGAGCCCCCCAGGCAGCTTCGTCGTGTTTCCTTTAACCCGGAGGTTTCCATCAGTGTCGTCAGTTCAGGATCCAAGACCGAGTCCGGGGAGATCCCAGCTGGAGCAGAGGAGCACTAGATCTGCAGGAGTAGTTGAGGTTGTCATGATGCTTAGATGTATGTGTAGTAGTACTTGTCATGTTATTTCCTTTCATGTATGTGTCTATGTATAATTATGTTGGAACTTCTTCCTTTATTGTTCACCTTGGTTTCTCGTTGCTTTCTTTCAGACTTTGTCGCTTGCTTTTCTTCCCCATTTATGGACGTTGCTCATCTCGATGCTTCGTATTGGGAAACATAAATAGGATGACAAGAGGAGGTAGCAGCAGTCAGGCGGGTGACGATGCTCCCGTTCATTGCTTAGGCGACAGGCGGGGCATTCCCCCGAGCCATATCAGACACCACCTCCTCCTCCACAGCAACCACCTACAATAGAGCAGATTATGAGAATGTTCAAAGAAATAAGAAACCAAGATTTACTTGAATTACTAAGAAGTGTGCAGGCTATGGTTGGGCAGAATGGAAATCAGTATGGCAATCACTCCAAGTGGTCAAACTTTCAGAGGACTAAGCCTCCCAGTAAGTCAAGTTTTCGATCCTTTGGAAGCCGACGATTCGCTGCGGACTATTGAGAAGAAGCTTGAAATTGCCCGCACCAAAGAAGCTGACAAGGTTCCATTTGCTACACACTATCTTGAAGGAGCTGCTGCTATATGGTGGGAGAATACTAAAGCTATGTGGCATGCGGACGATGAGATTACTTGGGATAAATTCAAGGACAATTTCCGCAAGTACCACATTCCCGCCGGTATCATGAAGGTCAAGCAGCGTGATTTTCTCATTCTCACTCAAGGAAACCTGTTAGTAAGTGAATATCTGCATAAATTCAATCACTTGGCTCGTTATTCTCTCTATGATGTGGCCACTCAAGAAAGGAAGATTGATCAATTCCTTAGAGGACTCAATCAGCACCTCCGATGTGCATTCAGCATGTTTGACTTCCCCGACTTCCAGACTTTGGTGAACAAGGCCCTTATTGCAGAAAGGGAGCAAAAGCTCGTTCACGACAATAAGCCAGCTTATGATGATCGCAAGTGCAAGTTCGAGCCCAAGAAGGATGGACAGCTGGTGTAGAAGGCTCGTACTTGGCAACAACCTCAGTTTGAGTTCAAACCAACCTGGCAGCAGAATACCAACAAGACCAACAACGAAGTCAAGAACATTGTGACCAACCCTATCCGGGAAGACTGTCAGCGTAACAACGCATGTTTCTCTTGTGGACAGACCGGACACTATGCGAAGCAGTGTCCCAAGAAAGGCAAGACCAACGCACCCCTCAAGCCTCAAGTCAACCACATGGAATCCTACATTGAGCAGGAACTTATCCAAGGCCAAGTGCATCATCTCTCCGCTGAAGAAGCCCAAGAAAACCTTGAAGTGGTCATCGGTATGTTTCCTGTTAATAACATACCTGCAACAATTTGATTTAACTCTGGGGCTTCCCATTCCTTTATTTCGCGGAGTTTTGTTGCCCAAAAACAAGTTTTCTTGCTCTATTCTTGAGAAAAGCATGATGGTGCAATCCTCGGGATCCATGCTCAAAACAAATATGGTATGTCGTGACTTGGAAATAAAGATTCATGGAGTTGTCTTCCCTGCCACACTGGTAGCCATTGAATCCGCAAGGCTGGATGTCATATGGGAATGGATTGGCTGACAAAGCATTAGGTCTGCATCAATTGTGCAACAAGAGAAGTTACATTAACAAATCCGGCAGGACATGCAGTGAAGTTTGTGGCTCGTAGGACCATGCCTAAGAAGGAAATGGTTTTTACAGCAATGTCCTCAGATATGGAATTAATACCAGTGGTCAGTGAGTTTCCAGATGTATTCCCTAAAGAATTACCAGGAATGCCACCAGATCGGGAACTCGAGTTTGCTATTGATCTCGTGCCAGGAACGACACCCATATACAAGAAATATTACCGGATGCCTTCATCCAAATTGGTTGAGCTAAAGAAACAACTCGATGAGATGCTCAAGAAAGGATACACCCGCCCCAGTTTTTCACCCTGGGGGTCACCTGCCATATTCGTAAACAAGAACGATGGTAGTCTTCGGATGTGTATAGACTACCGTCACCTCAACTATGTCACTATCAAGAACAAATACCCGCTCCCCAAAATTGATGATTTGTTCGATCAACTGCATGGAGCTCAAATCTTTTCCAAGATTGATTTAAGGACCGGGTATCATCAACTCAAGATCAGGAAAGAAGATATTCCTAAGACCGCATTCACCACTTGTTACGGTCTATATGAATACACAGTTATGTCATTCAGGCTGACAAATGCTCCTGCCTTCTTCATGCATATTATGAACAAAGTGTTCATTGATTTCTTGGACAAATTCGTGGTGGTCTTCATCGATGATATTCTCATATACTCCAAGGGAGAAGAAGAGCATAAACAACACCTCCGAGCAGTATTGCAAAGGCTTTTTGACCACCAGTTATATGCAAAATTCAGTAAGTGTGAGTTCTGGCTTAAGCAATTCGGATTCTTGGGGCACATTCTCTCTGCCGAAGGAATAGTTATGGAGCCAAGAAAAATCAAGGGTGTGCTAAAATGGCCAGCACCCACGTCGGTGATAGAAATCAGAAGTTTTCTGGGGCTTGCTGGTTATTACCGTCGATTCATTGAAGGCTTCTCCAAGATTGCTAAGCCCATGACAGAACTACTCAAGAAAGACCAAAAGTTCCAGACATTTATGAGAAGAGCTTTAATGAATTGAAGGCTCGTTTAACTTCAGCACCCGTGTTGACACTTCCAGACATTTATCGAAGCTTTGATGTATACTGCGACGCATCTCGAAGGGGCCTAGGATGCGTGCTCATGCAAGATGACAAGGTTGTGGCTTATGCACCCCGACAGCTATGACCGCACGAAGGAAATTATCCTACTCATGACTTGGAGCTAGCAGCCGTCGTTCATGCATTAAAAATTTGGCGGCATTATCTTATTGGCAAGCAATGCCAAATATTCACCGACCAAAAAATTCTCAAGTACTTATTTACTCAACCTGATTTAAATCTCCGATAAAGAAGATGGCTTGAGCTGGTCAAGGATTATGACCTTGGAATAAACTATCACTCGGGTAAAGCTAATGTGGTTGCGGATGCTCTCAGCCGCAAGCCAGCCACAGTAAATGCATTAATTACATCTTTGCCTCTCGAGCTTCAAGAAGAAATGGCCCAGCTCAATCTGATCATTGTTGAGGCTTACTGCACCAATATGTTGGTAGTCACTCCCACTCTTGAGGAAGAAATTCGCAAAGCTCAGTTAGAAGATCCGTTCTTGCAACACCAGGTCACACGGATGAAAGACAGCAAGACTCAAGACTTCCTGATGGATGAGCAAGGCACTCTACGGTTTCGAAGATGAATATGTGTACCCGAAGTAGAAGATCTGAGGAAGAAGATATTAACACAAGCACACGAGTCCTCATACTCGATGCATCCAGGAGGTACCAAAATGTACAAAGACCTCAGGCAAACATTTTGGTGGGATGGGATGAAGAAGGTTATTGCATATTTTGTCGCCTGCTATGATATATGCAATAAGGTAAAGGCGGAACACTAAAAACCCACTGGGCTACTTCAACCTTTGCCCGTTCCGCAATGGAAATGGGACGATGTCTGCATGGACTTCATCACCGGTCTTCCCAACACTCCTCATGGAAACAATGCTATATGGGTCATGGTGGACATGCTGACCAAGGTGGCCCATTTCATTCCTATCCGGACCACATACCGTGCGGATCATCTGGCTCAACTCAATGTGTCCAGAATCGTCAGTCTGCATGGTGTGACAAGAACTATCACATCAGACCGAGGATCCCTTTTTACCTTGGCATTCTGGTCACGACTTCACCAAGCTTTGGGGACATCATTAAAGTATAGCGCAGCTTATCACCCTTAGACAGATGGCCAGACGGAGTGAGTAAATCAAATACTCAAAGACATGCTTAGGGCATGTGCTCTTGCTCAAGGACCCAAATGGGAAGACAGCTTAACCTACGCTGAGTTTTCCTACAACAACAGCTATCAAACCAGCCTCAAGATGTCACCATATGAAGCCTTGTATGGACGCAAGTGTCGTACCCCATTAAATTGGTCCCATACCGGAGACAGTCGTATTTTCGGGACTGACTTGATGATGGAAGCCGAGAAGCAAGTCAGGGAAATCCAAGACAGACTGCAATTGGCCAAGTCCCGACAAAAGAGTTATTATGATTCCAAGCACCGACAAATCAGTTTTGAACCTGGTGAATATGTCTACCTCCGAGTCACACCCATGAAAGGAGTCAAGAGAATTCAGATTCGGGGAAAGCTTGCACCAAGATATATTGGCCCATTTCCAGTTATGACCGAAGTGGGCATAGTGGCATATGAATTGGAACTTCCTCCCGAATTGTTAGAGATACATCACGTCTTCCACGTATCACCGTTGCGAAGGTGTATCTCACCACGTGAGAAACAAACTGATATGGCAGAAATAGAGATTGCTAAGGATCTGACATATGAAGAGAAACCTTTCCGAATATTGGATGAGATGGAAAGAGTCACCCGCAGCAAGTCAGTTGAGTTTTACAAGGTGTAGTGGGAACACCATACCGAGAGTGAAGCTACCTGGGAAAGGGAAGACTTTTTTAGGAAAGCATATCCTGAATTGTTTCCTGAGCAACCGAATCTCGAGGACGAGATTCATCCTAAGGGGGGAGGTTCGTGACACCCTGGTTTTTGCCCTTTTTATTTTTGTGGGTTTTATTGCATTTTTGAATTGAATTTGAGTTTTGAACCAACTAATTTGGACTTAATCACTTGGGAATTTCTTTGATTTTCACCCAAGTGACTCATCTCACCTTCAAACCAATCTCTTGCACCCTGATATATCCGAATATGACCTTGGGAATATTTTTCTTAATTGAAAAATATTCATTTTCTCTCTGATATAGCACTTCATTCACTTCTACTCTAAAGCAACCCTCATTTTTCTTGCCCCCAAAAATCTGAGAAAATTCATGAATATTCTTTGGACCTTGGCACAACTTCTTGTGCAAAAATATTTCATGGTTATTTTGGAATATTTTAGCTACAGAAAATATTTTCCGTTCTGGTCAGAAACTGCATGTTGTGAAGGAAGTGCCTTTTTCCTTGATCCTCTGGAGCTGAAATGTTTAGGGTATCATTACCTTCCAAAGAGAAGCTTAACCCCCAAAGATGAGCTCCTAACTCTTTCTATAACCCTCTCTACTTAGCTCACAAGTTTCTATCCAGAAACTTGTTGAGGCTCTCTTATTCAATCTGGTCGGCCTGGCAGTGAGCCATCACCACTCCCCAACATGATTTTACTCCTCGGTGCACCGCGTAGCCAGAGTTCACGTGGTGACCGCGTGTGGAAATGGTGCCAGGCCGGTGCCTGATGTGCTCTGGGTGGCGCCAAGGCCTCTGTCTCACCCGTGCGCGTGCACGAGGCCAAACCAGCTCGCCACCTAGCGCTTGCTGCTTCGTCTCATCACCCTTGACCCTTCCCTGCCGGTCGCCGACACCGGAGCTCGCCGCAGCAATCACGAGCACATCGTGCCCGAGCGCACAGTGAGCCTGTGCTCCCTATCGTTGCCTTCCCGCGTGCCGTGTGTTCGGCTGCGAGCTCCCACAGTGGCTGCGTGACCCCTGGCCACTTCTTCCACTCTCTCTGACCCCTCTCGTTGCCGTGCGCCACTTCTAGAGAGCTCGCCGGCGCTCTCGATCCCCTCCATCACCACGGCTATAAATAGGACCCCCGAGCTCTTTCAATCTCACCACCCTCCTCCTCTGGCACTCACACATCCTCTAGATAGCAGCGGCCAGGCCAGGCGGGCCTCTGGCCGCCCTTTTGCTCCGGAGCTCGCCGACGACCCCGCCTCAGCGTGCTGCTTCCTTCGGCACTCCTCGCCTTCCTCCGGCCTCTCCGGTGTGCTCGTGGTGCTCCACTGGTCGCGCTGGTGCTGCTGGCCCGGTCCTCCCTCGCGAGATTCAACAACTCTGACAAGCCCTCCTCCGCCGACGCCTCTGGAGACGACCACCGCGATGCCCTCCGTCCACCTCTCGCCGAGCTATGGGTACATGCAGGTTCTCCGTAGTCTTGCACATCCATCCATCCTCTTACCGGCGACAGCTGAGCCCTCCTGACTGGAGAACCACCGGCGTCGAGCCGCCCTCCCCCTCTCTCTCTCTCTCTCTGAACCTGACCGCGGGGACCCACTCGTCAGCCACTCGGCCGCCTCCCGAAGCGGTATGAGTGGAGACGCCTCGCTGGTTTACGCCTTTGACGTCACCCCCTCTCTGATTTTTCTATAAATCAATTTAAATTCAAAAATTTGACTAAACTTTGACCTGCTCTAACTTCTATTCTATAAGTCCAAATGATATGATTCTTTTTGTATTGGTTTTGTGTTGAACTCCTCTATCAGCATGCAATAGATGAGATTTTTTGCTTGTTGTGGATATTTTCTGGTGCATTCAACAGTGTTATGTGACATTTTCTTTTTGCTATTTTAATTATTTTCAGAAGGAACTTGTTGCCTTGAGGACAACCAGGAGGAGTGTGACCCTCCTCTGCACAATGGCAAGCCATCGCAAATATTTGCAAGAATGTCATTTCAATACGTATGATTTTCACTTGAATATGATTATTTTATATGCATATAGAAAATTCCTATAAAGTCATTTGATGCTAATTTCATGTTCTTGCTATGCTTGTTCTGTTATCAGTAGCATTTTAGTTGGATAACTAAGTTTATGCAGTAAAGTAATGTGATGTTATGTTTGATCTAGTTCATATCGATATTATGTTGAAATGGTGCATATATAGTTCATTGCATTTTCATGGCATATTATGACTCGGTGAAATTTATTTGCAAGATGAAACCTGATAATAAACCAACTAGAACATGTTGTTGATTGAGTCATGGTGCCACCGAATCGAGCTTCCCAAGTGCAATCACATTTGCCTTTATGGGGAGGCCCTTTCTCGGTATATTGTTGTGCCTCTTGCCGGTGCCTCCAACTAGGGAAGGTTATGCGCTAGCGCTACCCTGGCCTGGTAGGAAGGCATAGCCTTGTGTGCCAGTAGTTGTTTTGGTACCATGTCCCCGTTTGGGACGATTGTTTTGCCACGACGGTGGTCGTTGAATATCCGGAGTGGCATCGGGGCCACCCATGACTTAGTCAAAAGGGGAGTTGGTCGGAGTGGCCGGGAGAGTGTCATGGAAATAGATTGATTCTGTCGGAATGACGTTGGTCCACCTGAATGGGAGTCCGAGGCCATGGGTTTCGTGGTGTGGGTACAATGTGCTAACCTCTACAGAGTGTGTTTAATCTATTGATAGCCGCGTCCTCGGTCATGGACACAAGTTCGTAGTAGGTCACACAGTGGATCAACAGAAATATTAAACTTGCACACTAAATGTATACTTGTGGCACTGGTTATGTTGGTGAAGTTGCTGAGACCATCGAGATGGTTTCATTTGTGATCCGGAGGTGATCACCTTGGTATGATGATGTTCGTGGCTACGAGGTAACTGAGATGGTAAGCAGGTCCGAAAGGCCATGTTATGAGCACTTTCACTTCATGAGAGCATGCTAGTCCTTGCATTTAACCTGCTTAAATATCATGTTGCTGTTTGCCATTGTTTTTTTATTTGTGTGATCTTGCGAGTACATTCAAAGTACTCACCTGGCGTTTCATGCCAGTTTCAGGAGAAGTTATACCGGCGTTGGAGTTGCATCGTGCATCGCAGTCTAGACCGTGTCCACATCAGTGTCCCTGTGAGATGGAGTCCTTCTACGTCGTTGTTCCGCTGGCGCGTAGCTTTATCGTGATATCAAGGCCCCTGCTCATGTCTACTAAATAATGTACATATGTTCAACAGCACCGTGTGTGCCACTTGGCCTTTCTACTTGATGTAATATCGACTCTATGCTTCAATAAAGCGGTTGTCTTTCTGTACCAAGTTGTTGTGTGTTGCCAGAAGAATTGATCTCTGGGCTGGCAATACAAGGTAAACCGGTCGCTCTCAGCCGGGGTGCCACATTACTTTGATAATTTGATATGTGGGTGGACCAGTGCTTGGGTCCTGTCCTTACTTAGACAAGCCTCCCACTTATGATGAACCCCTCTCTTAAGCATCTGCAACTACGAAAGAATAATTAAGATAAATCTAACCATAGCATGAAACATGTGGATCCAAATCAGCCCCTTATGAAGCAACGCATAAACTAGGGTTTAAGCTTATGTCACTCCAACAACCCATCATCTTCTTATTACTTCCCAATGCCTTCCCCTAGGCCCAAATTATGGTGAAGTGTCATGTAATTGACGTGAATAATCGACGTTCATGCAACACCACTAGAGGAAAGGCAACATACATCTCATCAAAATATCAAACGAATACCAAATTAACATGATTACTTATAACAAGACTTCTCCCATGTCCTCAGTAACGAACGTAGCTACTCACAAAGCATGTTCATGTTCAAGATCAGAGGGGTAATAAATATCATTAAGGATTTGAACATATGATCTTCCACCAAATAAACCAACTAGCATCAGCTACAAGGAGTAATCAACACTACTAGCAACCCACAAGTACCAATCTAAAGTTTGGGGACAAAGATTGAATACAAGAGATGAACTAGGGTTTGAGAGGAGATGGTGCTGGTGAAGATGTTGATGAAGATTGATCCTCTCACGATGAGAGGATCGTTGGTGATGACGATGGCTTCGATTTCCCCCTCCCGGAGGGAAGTTTCCCTAGCAGAATAGCTCCACCGGAGCTCTAGATTGCTTCTACCCAGGTTCCGCCTCGAGACGGCAGTGCTTTGTCCCGAAAGTTTCCTTATGATTTTTCTGGGTCAAAAACCTCCATATAGCAGAAGATGGGCACTAGACGATGGCCAAGGGGCCCACAAGCCCTGGGGGCGCGCCCCTAGGCTTGTGGCTACCTGGTGGGTCCCCCTCTGTTGTTTCTTCCCCAATATTTTTTATATATTCCAAAACATTTCGTAAATTTTCAGGACATTTGGATTTGTATAGAATAGGTATCTCAGATTTGCTCCTTTCTGGTCCAGAATTCTAGCTACCGGCATTCTCCCTTTTCATGTAAATCTTGTAAAATAAGAGAGAAAAGGCATTAGTATTGTACCATAGTGTGAAATAACAGCCCATAATGCAATAAATAACAACATAAAAACATGATGCAAAATGGATGTATCATGGTCACAGGCGGGACAAACGGGCAGTTCCCCAAGATGCCCATCGAGGATTCTGCCAGAAGTGGGAGAATTCATTCTTTTATGTGCGCAACATCGACTCGAAGGCGGACTACATTAACTTGCCACCGTTCGTCAACAAGCCGCCGCACGCCAAGGTGAACTGGGGCTACAAGCCCAAGAGTCCACAGCAGGAGATGCTGAGCATCTACCGCTGGATCACCGAGATGACAGCGCACGAGGGGCTTACAGGGACGAATCTCATCACCACCTTCATTGCGCGCCGAGCGCACAAGATAGCCGAGATGAGCGACCGGCATGACCCCTGTCAGATGTCGTCCCGGGAGCTGACGCATGTGCAAATCGTCGACTGGTTCAACAAGATTTCCAAGGCCGAGTTGAGCTTGGGGACGTGGCGCTTCGGTAAGGCACCATACGATCTGCAGAACCCGGCACCGGGGTGTGTCCCTGGTCCTTGTTCTTTGCTACGTCTGGGTTGTTCCTGCATCCTGATGCGGCAGGAGAGTTGTAGTTGTTCGTGGCTCAACAAGCCCATGACGGGCCGAGGACGCAGATTCTGCTGGACGACTTGCCTCAGTCGGATGGGGGAGTCCGTCGCCGAGAATGTCTAGGCGGCCAAAACGCAGCAGGTTGGCGCCGAAGCCAGTGCGACACGCCATGCGGGTAAGTCTCCACCCCCCATATCTCCTACGCGACTGGCCGGGCGACGATGAGGAGGGCCCGACGGGCGTTGGCGGTGCAGCGCCACCGCCGGGAGGAGACGACAGTGTTGACCCCCCAAGGCGAGTGAAGAAGACGGCTGGGACCGGCCGTCCCACGAGCCGGTGGCCGCACACCGGCCGCACGGGAAGGAGATGGTGGCACCGCGGTCGACCATGAAGCGTGCGGCAGAGGCGCAGCCGGCATGCGACAAGGGCGCCGTCAAGAGGACACGCCGGGTTGCCCCAGCCGTGGTGCCGAGACGGACCATCCCGCCAGCCATCGGGTAAGTATGAATTGTTGGCTTCTGTTTGCTGTTTGACTGTGTTCTACTTATGTTGTCTTCATGGCGAGTAGGTCGACCCTCGATCTGGCGCTGGTGGCGACAGTGGCCGCTTCCGAGAACGAGGCCATCTAGAGGAAAACCCGGAGCAACGTCATCGAGCGCGAGTAAGATCAGCCCTGGGAGTACCTCGTCCTGGACCCTGCCGATACATAGCGCGTCGCTTGGCGGGATCAGGCGATGGCCGATGGGGAGGTGATGGAGACATCGGCCCGGGCGTGGGAAAGGGCCACTGAGGCGAGGGGAAGGCCCACCATGGACTCGGCCAGGCCGGAGTGGGAGGCGGGCTCGACGCTGATCGCCACGATCATGGAGCCACAGAAGGAGGAGGGACGCGACCCGAGCGAGCAGGAGGAACTGGCCGACAACAAGTCGGAGGTCGACGAAGAGATCATCATGGACACGCCACCCCAGAACGACCCAGCGAATAGGAATGAGGCCGATGGAGGAGGCCGCGGACCGGATGCCACACCGGCCGGCACGCCACGAGTGTCGCCGGTCAGCAAGCCACGGGCAACGCGGCCCTGGAGGCGCCGGCTGGGGGAAGCAAAGCCCTAGTGGTCGTGCCGCCGCAGGCCACCGAGAACCCAGAGTTGGCACTGGAGAGCGGACCCGGCGCCGGTCCGCAACAACCTCGTGGTCAGGCTACGCACCCAGAAGGACGCGGCGGTGGACGCCCTGCGCCAGCAACTCCGGGGACGCGACTGCCATCTGCAGGCCTTCGTCCAGGAGGAGCAGGAGCAGGTGCGGGATTTGGAGCGTGCTGTTGCAGTAATGTCTTGTTGTTTTGTTTGTTCCTGTGGCTGAATAGTGGGGGCACGCCAGCGCACCCACTGGTTGTAGCCCCCGAGGCATGGGCCGGCTGCGGAGCAGCCGGGTCGGGTCTTTATATGCGTCTTCACTTTCTGCTGGCACTTGTCCCCTTGCAGCATCAATATGACCTGCGGGCCGGTGCACACAACCGGCTTCTAGAGAAGTACCGCGCGGCCAAGGCCCGGCTTGCCGCCAAGGAAACGGAGTTGGCACGGGCCCGAGGTATGACTCGCCTGCTTCCAGTGGGGGTGCGACAGCACACACACTGGGCGTAGCCACCGAGATTCGGGCCGCCTGTGGACCAGCCGGGTCGAATCTTAAGGCATTGTTGTCTTTTGTTCGTGTTCGGCGTCTGTCTTATGGTTTTTGCATGCATCCGCTGCGGCCGAGGTGCCGGGAATCCGGACCTAGCTTGCCAAAACCGGCTAGCAACGCGATCTGGCCGTCGTTGGCCGCGACCATCTCCAGGCCGAGGTAGACTGCCTGTAGACGGAGAGGACCGGTGCGGCGTTTGCCCACCAGGCGGAGCTGGACCGGCTGGCGGAGGAGCGCGACAAGGCGGCCGAGGAGCAGACGACGGTCGTCGAGAAAATTGGCAGGCTTGAGAAGGACCTCGAGGCCCGCAACCGCGCGTGTGTCGTGCAGGAGAACGGGATGTTGTGCGAGGCATAGCATATCAATGAGCTCTTCACCCGTACACTACTAGGGAACACCCTAGCAGTAGCGCGGGAATAATGCCTATCAGTAGTGCTGGTTACGACGCTACTAGTAAGGCGCTATAGCTAAAGGTTAGCAGTAGCGTCTGTTAACCCACGCTACTGCTATATCGACTTAGTAGTAGCACTTTCACTAAAGAGCGCTACTGGTAATTACTAGAAGCGCTTCTCTCAGCCCGCGCTACTACTAGTATTCCATATTTCACTTTTATTTCATGTTGTATTCATGCACCTTTATACAAGTTTTCATACAGCAACAATTTAGAGATAGTTTTTACATCATAATGAGTTATTACATCACAGGGTGAAAGAACCGTGGACTAGTTTCAAGTGGATGGACATACACTTGAAACTAATCTGCGGTTCTCTCACCCAATAATATAATAAAAATCATCATGATCATATCATTAACAACTTATCATCATAATACATCATTGTCATATAAAACCTCCTCATGATCATCGTTTTCATCAATGAGACATCACATAGCAAGTTGGTCACTAGTCATAATCACAACTACTCCTCATCATCAACTCTAACACATTGTACCACATAATAAACATATTGTACCTCATAGGACCTACTACATTCTCTTAGGACCTACTATATTCTCTAAGGTAAAATACCAAAAAACAAGATAGCCCCTGACTCTCCATTATAGAGAATGGAGATTATCCTGTCTCCAATTCTTGCCTTTCGCTTAATGTTGCTTCCAAGAACCTCCTTACGACCGTCCAACCATTTTTTCCATTCTTTGATTAGCATGTGTTCACCGGTTTTAGAAATCCGATATGCATAGGTGAGATCCGTAGGATGACCTGGCTGTATGTTCAGAACATCAAGGCGACCATTCTGATACATCAGATGAGGCACACAATCCATCGGGATTTCCTGTTGAAAAACATAGTAATAACTTCGTAGTTAGCAATGATGTACTAGTTTTAGAAGTATGCAAAAGATGCACAGATGTTGTAATAGTAAAAAATCTTACCAGGGTATCTCCATAGAAGTTACCGTGGTTCAACACGTGCACTAGTGGCACGTATTCACCATAATTTGGAGGAGTTCGATAATAGGTATTGTAATTCTCAAGATCAGTACAAAATGCGATCATATGATTTTTCTCCTTATAAGTTAATTCGGAGCCATCGGTGTAGTGGGTTTTGTCTACCATCTTCCGCACATTCTTTGAAGAATGAAAATAAGCTATCAATTATTTTGAAATAAACAATATAAATTAGTTAATAACTATGTTTGAGAAACTCACATAGCGGTAGAATCGGAAGCGTATCAACAAGGACCCAAATGTCCATATTGTCTTGCTCGATGTCAGGATCACCAAGATCCATGGTGACAATCATATCCTCATAAAAACCATACATTTTGCAAAGTGCTTCCCAATTTTGGCAACCAAAATGGGTTATGCTCTGAGAATTGTACAGATTTACTTCAAAATCCATATCATGATGGTCCTTAGGTGTATTTTCTTTGTTTCAAAATTTTCATGGTCTTCAAAACCCATCCTCTCCAAGACATAGCGTCTTGCATGGCATGGGATAAGCTAGTCGAATTGTAAATGATGAAAATTAGACGTTGAAATAGTTGAAGTCGTGCTTAATTACGAAAAAAACACTTGTCATCGTTGCGTACCATTTCAACATCAAAGGTCTCCTCGAGCATAATGCTGAAGCGCCGATCTTCGTCCAGGTGAGGCCTGTCGCACAGACCTCGATCGTCGTGGCACCAGCTGCACTCCCCCGGGAGACTTTCGTCGTCCGAGTACGACATTTCCTAGGTTCATAATTCAAAGATTAAACTTGTACAATTCAATATATGTACTAAAGAACCTAAATTAGATCATTATTATTCATCACGGGTTGACTATCGGTCAATCGAAATGTCGTTTAATTATTTTTCAAGAAAATCCAGGCCACTCGATATTTCCTACATATTCTAGCACAAGTCATGCCAGAATTCACGGAAAAATCCGGCATGACCTTTGCTAAAAAAGGACATATCGAGCGCCTGAAATTTCCCGGAACAGAAATTAATCAACACTCCGGCAAAACATAGGCCACTCGGAGGTGTAACCTGAACATGACCGGCCACTTGGGCAACCACATATCCTATTTGCGCAACACAAGATATATATGTTTTTATCTACATCATATCTTATAGGACTCATATTGACTTGGAGATTTGGCTGGTCTCACCTCGAGGTCAGAGGGGATCGGTGACGGGACGACGGCGGGGATGATGGAGGGGCTCCTTGATTTCTGCAAAAACAAAAACCCTATAAGTTATCACTAATACATCCCGAATAATTGCTTAAACTAAAAAAATAACAACAAATATGGCATGTTCAACTAGTTCTATTAATTCCACTAGTTCTTACTAAATATAAACTTATTATAAATAGAAAAAAACTAGTTCTTTCTAAAAATAAAGTAGTTCAACTAGTTATATTAATTTTCTTAATAAAAATACATTAGTTCTATTAATTCAACTAGTTCAACTAGTTTATTAATTTACTTACTAAACTAGTTCAACTAAAACTAAACTAGTTCAACTAGTTTATTAATTTACTTACTAATTATTTTAAACACTTACTAAAAACAGTAAAAAAAAACTACATTATACAATAGTAAAAAACATCTACTATTAACCATACTGCCCTAGTTAACTAGTACCATCACTACTACTAATTAACATCTACTACTACTAAAAATCATTATCTATGAACCCTAAATTAACATCTACTACTACTAAAAAACATCTACTAACTAAGAAGAGAGAGGGGGTGGGGGAGGGGTGGGGGGCTTACACAGAGAGGGGAGAGACGGTGGCGTGGAGGTGCTCGGCGAAGGAGGTAGGGGCGGCGAGGGCGGGCTCGGGATCGGCAGGCGGCGGTCCTGGGCGGGCTCGAGCGGTGGCGGTGAGGTCGAGGGCGGCGGCGGTGAGGTCGAGGGCGGCGACGGTGAGGTCGAGAGCGGCGGCGGGCGGCGGTGGTGAGGTTGAGGGCGGCCTCGGGCGGCGACGGTGAGGGCAGGCTCGGGCTCGGGCAGCGGCGACAGAGGAGTAGGGGAACAGGGGGAAGGAGGACTTAGCAAAATTTTGAGCCCGCGGGCGGTTAAGTCGAACTAGCAGTAGCGCTCTTAAGGAAACGCGCTATAGCTAATTTAGCTATAGCGCGTTTTAGAAAAAATGCTACTGCTAAAGGAAGCAGTTATTTCTTCTGTTTATCCCAATATCAGTACCGCTTTGTCCTGGAAAAACACTATAAGTCTAAGCATGTAAAAACATCAAAAATATAGATTGGTCATCATTGATCTTTTTGTGTAGAATCTAAATAGTCAATATGAATCCTCACTGTACCTATATCGGTACAGGCGAGGATTCATATTGCAGCAACAAATCCTACACATATAGTTCAATGAAGACCAAGTGCTCGAGATAGTTTGAGAAGTAACATATT
Organism: Aegilops tauschii subsp. strangulata; assembly: GCF_002575655.3. Taxonomy (NCBI): domain Eukaryota; kingdom Viridiplantae; phylum Streptophyta; class Magnoliopsida; order Poales; family Poaceae; genus Aegilops; species Aegilops tauschii. The sequence goes on from NC_053037.3 coordinate 338,330,333, forward strand.
TAAGGTGGTAAACACCTTGTTCGCTTAGCAGTATGGGACTAAACTTAATTAGTTGCGGTGATACTTAGCAGCAGCGAGTTTTGAAGAAAAACGCTGCTACTGAGTACATTAGCAGTAGCGCGTCCAGGAGAAGGGCGCTACTACTATATCTAGCCTGGAGGCAACGCCGTGGCAATTATAGTAGTAGCGCTTGTTTCACCTAGAGCGCTACTGCTATATGGGTGCTAGTAGCGCGGTTTCCTGGAGCTCGCTATTGCTAATTAGCAGTAGCGTTTGTTTTTAAACCACGCTGCTGCTAAGATTCTGTGTATAAGGTTTTCCCTAGTAGTGGTATGCATCTCTCTGGTCAACCCGCCGGCTTGCGAGCCGGCTGACCCTTTGCTTTGCTAACTGATTTGTTTCTTCATCTTGCTAGGGGTCTTCCTGGAGACGCAGGAGACGATGGAAGCGACTGTGTTTGCTTACCGGGCTACCCAGGCCGATGCGGGTACCGAGGTCAACCCGCACGCTGCCTGGACCTTCATGAGGCTCATGCTCGCCGCCGAGCTCGCCTAAATGTAGTAGATGGGAAGATGAGGAGGCTTTTCTTGGCTGGGTTGGGCATGACATCCACCCTCTGGCCGGGATCGGTGGTGCCCAACAGCGTTACGCAACTGGCGCGCGGGCTGGAGGCCGGCGTGCACCGGCTCCACGTGTGGAGAGTCTCTGCGGCCCATGCAGGCGCGGACTTGGCGCTGCGGTTCGTCATGTCGCGGAGGCCGATTTGGAGGTGCAGGCGCGTCGGATCGCCGGACGGGCCAGCTACCTCGCCTCGTTCACTTTGCACGACGAGTTCAAAGTGGAGCGGACGGAGGGCGACGAGGAGCTTCCGGTCGAGGATTTCGGCCTGCAGCTCGACGACCCGGCCGGCAGCTCCTATGAGACAGGGGCCTATGCGGGGATGAGGCCGCGTTGGGCGACATCGCCGCTTCGGCGGATCCAGCGCAGACCGACGCCGGTGCATCGCCCGCGAATGGCATGGACGAGCCGATGCAAGCTGATGCCAGCGCAACAACCACGAAGGAGCCAGCGGGCATGAGAACCGACACGGCTGCCGCGTGAAGCCGTCCTGTCTTATCTTTTGATTGAATTTTGTTAAGTAGCAGGTCCACCCACTAGGGGTGTAGTGTCATGTAATGAACTCCTGGCTGTAGGCCTTTGCTATATAAATATATTTTCTTGGCATGTTTGCTTTTGCCTTTTGGCCTTAGGCCTTTTCTTGTTTGCCTCCTCTTTGGACTTCCTTCCAGCTAGTCGAACAGCCGGGTGTCGGTCTGTGACTAGGAATTCGGCCTTGGAAGGGGGACGTATAGTACTTAGGCTTTTTCATACTTTGACTGCTAGCGAAACACCCACTGGGCCGGCTGGCGGCAGGCGGTGGAGCCGGCTGGCACGCAACCGGTCGTGTGGCGACTTAAGGAGGGAGGGCGGGGGTGCCGGGTGGGCCAAGCTGGCCGCTTCTTCTTAGCAGGTCTTTGCATGCTGACACTTGGCCTTTGGCTCTTGCCAGCCGGACAGCTGGGGGTCGGTCTGTGGCTTGGGGCAAAGAGTGGGCCTAGGCGACTCGGACGCATCGAAATGGACTAAGGAAGATAGCAGGGTGCGGTCCAGCCGATGAGCCATCGAGCCCCAGAGCCGGATGCACCGACCCGGAAGAGGGGTTAGAAAGCATAAAGATGCGTGGAACACAATGCTTGGTAGAATATGAAAAGGTAGCCCCCGAGTGTTGTTTGGGGGACCCGCTGTTTTCATTGAACCCAAAAGCTAGTGGTACATACATGCATACACCTAACTGTAAAATGGGCGGAGGAGCTCTGCGTTCCCAGGCAAGCTTGTCTCTTCGCCGGCTGTGTCTCTCTTGCGCTTGTTCGGCTTGTGCGCATTGCTACCTCTTGAGCATGCGTTGGTTTTCCCTTGAAGAGGAAAGGGTGATGCAGCAAAGTAGCGTAAGTATTTCCCTCAGTTTTTGAGAACCAAGGTATCAATCAAGTAGGAGACTACACGCAAATCCCTAGTACCTTCACAAACAATTAAGAACCTTGCAACCAATGCGATAAAGGGGTTGTCAATCCCTTCACGGCCACTTGCAAAGGAGAGATCTGATAAAGATAATAAGATAAATATTTTTGGTATTTTTGTTGTATAGATTGAAAAGTAAAGATTGCAAAATAAACGGCGACAGAAATAGCACGTTGGCGGGAGAATAATATGATGGAAAATAGACCCTGGGGCCATAGGTTTCACTAGTGGCTTCTCTCAAGATAGTATATTCTACGGTGGGTGAACAAATTACTGTCGAGCAATTGATAGAAAAGCGCATAGTTATGAGAATATCTAGGCATGATCATGTATATAGGCATCACGTCCGTGACAAGTAGACCGAAATGATTCTGCATCTACTACTATTACTCCACACATCGACTGCTGTCCAGCGTGCATCTAGAGTATTAAGTTCATAAGAACAGAGTAACGCATTAGGCAAGATGACATGATGTAGAGGGATAAACTCAAGCAATATGATATAAACCCAATCTTTTTATCCTCGATGGCAACAATACAATACGTGCCTTGTTGCCCCTGTTGTCACTGGGAAAGGACACCACAAGATTGAACCCAAAGCTAAGCACTTCTCCCATTGCAAGAAAGATCAATCTAGTAGGCCAAACTAAACCGAGAATTCAAAGAGACTTGCAATGATATCAAATCATGCATATAAGAATTTAGAGAAGAATCAAATATTGTTCATAGATAATCTTGATCGTAAACCCACAATTCATCGCATCTCGAAAAACACACCGCAAAAATTATTACATCCAATTGATATCCAAGAAGATCAAGGAGAACTTTGTATTGAGATCCAAAGAGAGAGAAGAAGCCATCTAGCTAATAACTATGGACCAGAAGGTCTGTGGTAAACTACTCACACATCATCGGAGAGGCCATGGTGTTGATGTAGAGGCCCTCTGTGATCGATTCCCCCTCCAGCGGAGTGCCGGAAAAGGCCCCAAGATGGGATCTCACGGGTACAGAAGGTTGCGGCAATGGAAAAAGTGTTTTTGGCTCCCTTGGATGTTTTTAGGGTATAAGAATATATATAGGCGAAGGAAGTAGGTCGGTGGAGCTATGAGGGGCCCATGAGGGTGGGGCGCGCCTACCCCTAGGCACGCCACCCTGTCTCGTGGCCGCCTTGTTGCTTCCTTGACATCCACTTCAAGTCTCCTGGATTGCGTTTGTTCCAGAAAACGATCCTCGCGAAGGTTTCATTCCGTTTGGATTCCATTTGATATTCCTTTTCTGCGAAACACTGAAATAGGCAAAAAAAACAGCAATTTCCACTGGGCCTTCGATTACTGGTTAGTCCCAAAAATAATATAAAAAGGTATATTAAAGCCCATTAAACATCCAAAACAGATAATATAATAGCATGTAACAATCAAAAATTATAGATACGTTGGAGACATAAAAATAGTAATACTTCAAGCATACTAACCAAGCAATTATGTCTTATCAAAATAACATAGCCAAAGAAAGCTTATCCCTACAAAATCATATAGTTTGGCCATGCTTCATTTTTGTCACACAAAATGCTCCCATCATGCACAACCCCGATGACAAGCCGAGCAATTGGTTCATACTTTTTAACGCGCTTTAACCTTTTCAACCCTTACGCAATACATGAGCGCAAGCCATGGATATAGCACTATGGGTGGAGTAGAGTATGATGATAGGGGTTATGTGAGAAGACAAAAAAGGAGAAAGTCTCACATTGACGCGGCTAATTAACGGGCTATGGAGATGCCCATCAATTGATGTCAATGCAAGGAGTAGGGATTGCCATGCAATGGATGCACTAGAGCTATAAGTGTATGAAAGCTCATCAAAAGAAACTAAGTGAGTGTGCATCCAACTTGCTTGCTCACGAAGACCTAGGGCATTTTGAGGAAGCCCATCATTGGAATATACAAGCCAAGTTCTATAATGAAAAATTCCCACTAGTATATGAAAGTGACAAAATAAGAAACTCTCTATCATGAAGATCATGGTGCTATTTTGAAGCACAAGTGTGGAAAAAGGATAGTAACATTGTCCCTTCTCTCTTTTTCTCTCATTTTTTCTTCTTTTTTTTATTTGGGCTTCTTGGGCCTATTTTTTTATTTGGGCTTCTTTGGCCACTTTTTTTATTTGGGCTTCTTTGGCCTCTTTTTTTATAGTCCGGAGTCTCATCCCGACTTGTGGGGGAATCATAGTCTCCATCATCATTTCCTCACGTGGGACAATGCTCTAATAATGAAAATCATCACACTTCTATTTACTTACAACTCAAGAATTACAACTCAATACTTAGAACAAAATATGACTCTATGTGAATGCCTCCGGCGGTGTACCGGGATATGCAATGAATCAAGAGTGACATGTATGAAATAATTATGAAGGTGGCTTTGCCCCAAATACAATGTCAACTACATGATCATGCAAAGCAATATGACAATGATGGAGCGTGTCATAATAAATGGAACGGTGGAAAGTTGCATGACAATATATCTCGGAATGGCTATGGAAATGCCATAATAGGTAGGTATGGTGGCTGTTTTGAGGAAGATATAAGGAGGTTTATGTGTGATAGAGCATATCATATCACGGGCTTTGGATGCACCGGCAAAGTTTGCACCAACTCTCGAGGTGAGAAAGGGCAATGCACGGTACCGTAGAGGCTAGCAAATTGTGGAAAGGTAAGAGTGCGTATAATCCATGGACTCACATTAATCATAAAGAACTCATATACTTATTGCAAAAGTTTATTAGCCCTCAAAGCAAAGTACTACTATGCATGCCCCTAGGGGGATAGATTGGTAGGAAAAGACCATCGCTCGTCCCCGACCGCCACTCATAAGGAAAGCAATCAAAGAACACCTCATGCTTCAAGTTTGTCACACAACGTTTACCATATGTGCATGCTACGGGACTTGCTAACCTTAACACAAGTATTTCTCAATTTCAAAATTACCCAACTAGCATGACTCTAACATTACCACCTTTATATCTCAAAACCATTATCAAGTATCAAATTTATCATAGTGTTTAATGCACCCTATATGAAAGTTTTTATTATACCCATCTTTGATGCCTATCATATTATGACTAATTTTATAGCCAAAGCAAACTACCATGCTGTTCTGAAAGACTGTCAAAATAATATAAGTGAAGCATGAGAGATCAATAATTTCTTCAAAATAAAACCACTACCGTGCTCTAAAAAGGTATAAGTGAAGCACTAGAGCAAAATTATCTAGCTCAAAAGATATAAGTGAAGCACATAGAGTATTCTAATAAATTACGATTCATGTGTGTCTCTCCCAAAAGGTGTGTACATCAAGGATGATTGTGGTAAACTAAAAAGCAAAGACTCAAATAATACAAGACGCTCCAAGCAAAACACATATCATGTGGTGAATAAAAATATAGCATTGAGTAAAGTTACCGATAGACGAAGATGAAAGAGGGGATGCCTTCCGGGGCATCCCCAGGCTTAGGCGTTTGGTTGTCCTTGAATTTTACATTGGGGTGCCTTGGGCATCTCCAAGCTTAGCTCTTGCCACTCCTTGTTCCAAAATCCATCAAATCTTTTCCCAAAAACTTGAAAACTTCACAACACAAAACTCAACAGAAAATCTCATGAGCTCCGTTAGCGAAAGAAAACAAACCACCACATTAAGGTACTGTAATGAACTCATTCTTTATTTATATTGGTGTTAAACCTACTGTATTCCAACTTCTCTATGGTTCATACCCCCCGATACTAGCCATAGATTCATCAAAATAAGCAAACAACACATGAAAAACAGAATCTGTCAAAAACAGAACAGTCTGTAGTAATCTGTATCAAACGCAAACTTATATAACTCAGAATAATCTGCCAAAATAGGACGACCTAGATAATTTGATTATTGATCTACTACAATTGGAATCAGTATTTTATCACTTTCTGGTGATTTTTAACAATTGTTTTTCTGAGCAGAATGTTTATGTCTTTTTCAGCAAGATCAAATAATTATCACCCAAGAAGATCATATAGGTTTTACTTGGCACAAACACTAAACTAAACATAAAACCACATCTAACCAGAGGCTAGATGAAATATTTATTACTAAACAGGAACAAAAAGCAAGGAACAAAAATAAAATTGGGTTGCCACCCAACAAGCGCTATCGTTTAACGCCCCTAGCTAGGCATAAAAACAAGAATAGATCTAGGTATTGCCGTCTTTGGTGTTGAGAAAGAAAAGAGAAAATTTCTTATCTATAGCATTTATATTTCTATTTTGAGAAAGCACATGGCCATTAATGGTGGAAGAAATATTAAGCATGCTATGGAAATTTGCATCTAAGCTAGCCTTCATCTCTTTGATAATTTCATTTTGATAAAAGCACAAAAGCGAGGTGGATTCAACCTTCTCACTCATGGGGTGCCAAAATATTTTTTTCATCTTTTCATAGGTATCTATGGCATCCCCCTCAAGAAAACCTTCTTCAAAAATAGAATCTAAAACTTTCTTGAACGAAGAGGGTAAGCCAACATAAAAGCTTTTTAGGTATATCTCAATTTGATATTGAGGCACATAGCTAGCTCAAATCCTTAATAGCCTATCCCAAGCATCTTTTAAAGACTCATCAAGTAAATAACGAAAAATTCCGGGATCATCTTCATCAAAATTATTCAAACCCTCATTGATAACCCCGGTAGGTCTTTCCATAGCATCATTATTTATGAGCTTAGAGAGGACAGAGGGAATATCCAAAGTACTAAAACCCGGGAGAGAACCCTTAGCCCTTTTTGACTCGGCCATGGCGAAAGAAAAATGAACAGGAAAGAGGCGAATAAAACGGCAAGGGTGAAGTGGGGGAGAGGAAAACGAGAGGCAAATGGCAAATAATGTAATGCGAGGGATAAGAGTTTGTGATGGGTACTTGGTATGTCTTGACTTATGCGTAGATCTCCCCGGCAACGGCGCCAGAAATCCTTCTTGCTACCTCTTGAGCATGCTTTGGTTTTCCCTTGAAGAGGAAAGGGTGATGCAGCAAAGTAGCGTAGTATTTCCCTCAGTTTTTGAGAACCAAGGTATCAATCCAGTAGGAGACTACACGCAAATCCCTAGTACCTGCACAAACAATTAAGAACCTTGCAACCAACGCGATAAAGGGGTTGTCAATCCCTTCACGGCCACTTGCAAAAGTGAGATCTGATAAAGATAATAAAATAAATGTTTTTGGTATTTTTGTTGTATAGATTGAAAAGTAAAGATTGCAAAATAAACGGCGACAAAAATAGCATGTTGGCGGGAGAATAAGATGATGGAAAATAGACCCCCGGGGCCATAGGTTTCACTAGTGGCTTCTCACAAGACAGTATATTCTACGGTGGGTGAACAAATTACTGTCGAGCAATTGATAGAAAAGCGCATAGTTATGAGAATATCTAGGCATGATCATGTATATATGCATCACGTCCGTGACAAGTAGACCGAAACGATTCTGCATCTACTACTATTACTCCACACATCAACCGCTATCCAGCATGCATCTAGAGTATTAAGTTCATAAGAACAGAGTAACACATTAGGCATGATGACATGATGTAGAGGGATAAACTCAAGCAATATGATATAAACCCCATCTTTTTATCCTCGATGGCAACAATACAATACGTGCCTTGCTGCCCCTGCTGTCACTGGGAAAGGACACCGCAAGATTGAACCCAAAGCTAAGCAATTCTCCCATTGCAAGAAAGATCAATCTAGTAGACCAAACTAAACCGATAATTCAAAGAGACTTGCAAAGATATCAAATCATGCATATAAGAATTCAGAGAAGAATCAAATATTGTTCATAGATAATCTTGATCATAAACCCACAATTCATTAGATCTCGACAAACACACCGCAAAAAGTATTACATCGAATAGATCTCCAAGAAGACCGAGGAGAACTTTGTATTGAGATCCAAAGAGAGAGAATAAGCCATCTAGCTAATAACTATGGACCTGACGGTCTATGGTAAACTACTCGCACATCATCGGAGAGGCCATGGTGTTGATGTAGAGGCCCTCCGTGATCGATTCCCCCTCCGGCGGAGCGCCGGAAAAGGCCCCAAGATGGGATCTCACGGGTACAGAAGGTTGCAGCGGTGGAAAAAGTGTTTCGTGGCTCCCCTGGATGTTTTCAGGGTATAAGAGTATATATAGGCGAAGGAAGTAGGTCGGTGGAGCTACGAGGGGCCCACGAGGGTGGGGGCGCGCCTACCCGCCTGGGCGCACCTCCCTGCCTCGTGGCCGCCTCGTTGTTTCCTTGACGTCCACTCCAATTCTCCTGGATTGCGTTTGTTCCAAAAACGATCCTCGCGAAGGTTTCATTCCGTTTGGATTCCGTTTGATATTCCTTTTCTGCGAAACACTGAAATAGGCAAAAAAAACAACAATTTGCACTGGGCCTTCGGTTAATAGGTTAGTCCCAAAAATAATATAAAAAGGTATATTAAACCCATTAAACATCCAAAACAGATAATATAATAGCATGGAACAATAAAAAATAATAGATTCGTTGGAGACGTATCATGCATCGATGAGGTTGTACGCATTTCTGTTGCAGAGGGCTTTGCTGATGATGAAGGGGGCCTCCCAAGGGGAGGCCAGTTTGTGCTGGCTAGCTGTCTACTGGATGTGCCAGAGTATGAGGTCGCCCTCGCGGAATGTGAGAGGCTTGATCTTCTTGTTGTGGTAGTGGCACAGGCTTTGCTGGTATCGCCGACCAGCTGAGGGCCAGAAGGCGCCCCTCCTCGAGCAGGTCGACGCTGTCTTTGCGGGCTTCCTTGGCCTTGGCTTCTGTGTACATGGTCACCCGAGGCGAGTCGAACTTGATGTTGGTGGGGATAATTGCTTTGGCTCCGTAGACGAGGAAGAACGGGGTGAACCCAGTCGACTGGTTAGGCGTCGTCCGGAGACTCCAAAGGACAGCCGGTAGCTCGTCGAGCCAGTTGCCGAGTGAGCGCACAAGAGGCTCGACAAGATGCGGCTTGATGCCGGCTAGGATCAGGCCATTCGCGCGCTCGACCTGGTTGTTCGACTGGGGATGTGCGATGGAGGCCAAGTCAAGTCGGATGCCGAATACAGAGCAGTACTGAGCCAGCGCGCCCTTAGCGAAGTTGGTGTCGTTGTCTGTGATGATGTTGTGCGGGATGTCGTAGCAGACCACGATATCTTTGAGGAACCGGACGACCGTCGGCCCGTCAAGTTTCTTGATTGGCCTTGCCTTGATCCACTTGGTGAATTTGTCGACGACGACTAGCAAGTGTGACATGCCGCCTCGAGCGGTTTTTAAGGGCCCCACCATGTCTAGCCCCCAGATGGAAGACGGTCATGTGATTGGGATGGTCTGCAGGGCCATCGCTAGCTGGTGGCTGCGCTTGCTGAAGCTTTGGCAGCCCTCGCACTTGAGGACCAGCTGCTCGGCGTCTTTCAGGGTCGTGGGCCAGTAGAAACTATGGCGGAAAGCCTTGGCTACCAGGGACCTCGAGGAAGCGTGGTGCCCGTGAAGGAAATATGCCCTAGAGGCAATAATAAAGTTGTTATTTATATTTCCTTATATCATGATAAATGTTTATTATTCATGCTAGAATTGTATTAACCGGAAACTTAGTACATGTGTGAATACATAGACAAACAGAGTGTCACTAGTATGCCTCTACTTGACTAGCTCGTTGAATCAAAGATGGTTAAGTTTCCTAGCCATAGACATGAGTTGTCATTTGATTAGCGGTATCACATCATTAGAGAATGATGTGATGGACTTGACCCATTCTGTTAGCTTAGCATTTGATCGTTTAGTATATTGCTATTGCTTTCTTCATGACTTATACATGTTCCTATGACACTGAGATTATGCAACTCCCGAATACCGGAGGAACACTTCGTGTGCTACCAAACGTCACAACGTAACTGGGTGATTATAAAGGTGCTCTACAGGTGTCTCCGATGGTACTTGTTGAGTTGGCATAGATCGAGATTAGGATTTGTCACTCCGATTGTCGAAGAGGTATCTCTGGACCCTCTCGGTAATGCACATCACTATAAGCCTTGCAAGCAATGCAACTAATGAGTTAGTTGCAGGATGATGTATTACAGAACGAGTAAAGAGACTTGCCGGTAATGAGATTGAGCTAGGTATTGAGATACCGACGATCGAATCTCGGGCAAGTAACATACCGATGACAAAGGGAACAATGTATGTTGTTATGCGGTTTGACCGATAAAGATCTTCGTAGAATATGTAGGAGCCAATATGAGCATCCAGGTTCCGCTATTGGTTATTGACCGGAGACATGTCTCGGTCATGTCTACATAGTTCTCGAACCCGTAGGGTACGCACGCTTAACGTTCGGTGACGATTTGTATTTTGAGTTTATGTGTTTTGATGTACCGAAGGTAGTTCGGAGTCCCGGATGAGATCGGGGACATGACGAGGAGTCTCGAAATGGTCGAGACGTAAAGATCGATATATTGGACGACTATATTCGGACATCGGAAAGGTTCCGAGTGATTCGGGTATTTTTCGGAGTACCAGAGAGTTACGAGAATTCACCGGGGAGTATATGGGCCTTATTGGGCTATAGGGAAAAGAGAGAGGGGAGGCTGCGCGCCCCCCAAGGCTTAGTACGAATTGGACTAGGGGAGGGGCGGCGCCCCCTCCTTCCTTCTCCTCTCTTTTCCCTTTCCTTCTCTCCTACTCCTACTACTTGGAAGGGCTCCTAGTTCTACTAGGAAAGGGGGAATCCTACTCCCGGTGGGAGTAGGACTCCCCTAGGGCGCGCCATAGAGAGGGCCGGCCCTCCCCCTCCTCCACTCCTTTATATACGGGGAGGGGGGCACCTCTTGGAGACACAACAAATTGATCTGTTGATCTCTCCCAGCCGTGTGCGGTGACCCCCTCCACCATAATCTACCTCGATCATATCGTAGCGGTGCTTAGGCGAAGCCCTGCGTCGGTAGCATCATCATCACCGTCACCATGCCGTCGTGCTGACGAAACTCTCTGGCGAAGCTCTGCTGGATCGGAGCTCGCGGGACGTCATCGAGTTGAACGTGTGCTGAACTCGGAGGTGCCGTGTGTTCAGTACTTGGATCGGTCGGATCGTGAAGATGTACGACTACGTCAACCGCGTTGTGCTAACGCTTCCGCTTTCGGTCTACGAGGGTACGTGGACACACTCTCCCCTCTCGTTGCTATGCATCACCATGATCCTATGTGTGCGTAGGAATTTTTTTTGAAATTACTACGTTCCCTAACAGTGGCATCCGAGCCAGGTTTATGCGTAGATGTTACTTTGGTTCAGCGGTATTGTTGTGGGCGCTACAAGTCATAGTGCTTACCAGCATGTCATACTTTGGCTCAGCGGTATTGTTGGATGAAGCGGCCCAGACCGACATTACGCGTACGCTTACGCGAGACTGGTTCTACCGACGTGCTTTGCACACAGGTGGCTGGCGGGGGTCAGTTTCTCCAACTTTAGTGGAACCGAGTGTGGCTACGCCCGGTCCTTGAGAAGGTTAAAACAGCACTAACTTGACGAACTATCGTTGTGGTTTTGATGCATAGGTAAGAACGGTTCTTGCTCAGCCCGTAGCAGCCACGTAAAACTTGGAACAACAAAGTAGAGGACGTCTAACTTGTTTTTGCAGGGCATGTTGTGATGTGATATGGTCAAGACATGATGCTATATTTATTGTATGAGATGATCATGTTTTGTAACCGAGTTATTGGCAACTGGCAGGAGCCATATGGTTGTCGCTTTATTGTATGCAATGCAATCGCCCTGTAATTGCTTTACTTTATCACTAAGCGGTAGCGATAGTCGTAGAAGCAATAGTTGGCGAGACGACAACGATGCTACGATGAAGATCAAGGTGTCGCGCCGGTGACGATGGTGATCATGACAGTGCTTTGGAGATGGAGATCAAAGGCACAAGATGATGATGGCCATATCATATCACTTATATTGATTGCATGTGATGTTTATCCTTTATGCATCTTATTCTGCTTTGTTTGACGGTGGCATTATAAGATGATCTCTCACTAAATTTCAAGGTAAAAGTGTTCTCCCTGAGTATGCACCGTTGGCAAAGTTCGTCGTGCCGAGACACCACGTGATGATCGGGTGTGATAAGCTCAACGTTCATCTACAACGGGTGTAAGACAGTTTTGCACACGCAGAATACTCGGGTTAAACTTGACGAGCCTAGCATATGCAGATATGGCCTCGGAACACTAAGACCGAAAGGTCGAGCGTGAATCATATAGTAGATATTTTCAACATAGTGATGTTCATTATTGAAAACTACTCCATCTCACGTGATGATCGGTTATGGTTTAGTTGATATGGATCACGTGATCACTTAGATGATTAGAGGGATGTCTATCTAAGTGGGAGTTCTTAAATAATATGATTAATTGAACTTTAATTTATCATGAACTTAGTCCTGGTAGTATTAGCATATCTATGTTGTAGATCAATAGCTCGCGTTTAGCTCCCCTGTTTTATTTTTTGATATGTTCCTAGAGAAAACTAAGTTGAAAGATGTTAGTAGCAATGATGCGGATTGGATCCGTGATCTGAGGATTAACCTCATTGCTGCACCGAAGAATTATGTCCTTGATGCACCGCTAGGTGACAGACCTATTGCAGGAGCAGATGCGGACATTATGAACGTTTGACAAAGCTCAATATGATGACTACTTGATAGTTTAGTGCACCATGCTTTACGGCTTAGAACCGGGACTTCAAAAACATTTTGAACGCCATGGAGCATATGAGATGTTCCAAGAGTTGAAATTGGTATTTCATGCTCATGCCCGTGTCGAGAGGTATGAGACCTCTAACAGTACTTTGCCTACAATATGGAGGAGAATAGCTCAGCTAGTGAGCATGTGCTCAGAATGTCTGAGTACTACAATCACTTGAATCAAATGGGAGTTAATCTTCCGGATAAGATAGTGATTGACAGAGTTCTCTAGTCACTATCACCAAGTTACTAGAACTTCGTGATGAACTATAATATGCAAGGGATAACAGAAATGATTCCCAAGCTCTTCGCGATGCTAAAATCGGCGAAGGTAGAAATCAAGAAAAACATCAACTGTTGATGGTTGACAAGATCACTAGTTTCAAGAAAAAGGGCAAAGGGAAGAAGAAGGGGAACTTCAAGAAGAATAACAAGCAAGTTGCTGCTCAAAATAAGAAACCCAAGTCTGGACCTAAGCCTGAGACTGAGTACTTCTACTGCAAACAGACTGGTCACTGGAAGCGGAACTGCCCCAAGTATTTGGCGGATAAGAAGGATGGCAAGGTGAACAAAGGTATATGTGATATACATGTTATTGATGTGTACTTTACTAGTGTTTATAGCAACCCCTCGGCATTTGATACTGGTTCAGTTGCTAAAAGTAGTAACTCAAAACGGGAGTTGCAGAATAAACAGAGACTAGTTAAGGGTGAAGTAACGATGTGTGTTGGAAGTGGTTCCAAGATTGATATGATCATCATCGCACACTCCCTATACTTTTGGGATTAGTGTTGAACCTAAGTAAGTGTTATTTGGTGTTTGCGTTGAGCATGAATATGATTTGATCATGTTTATTGCAATACGATTATTCATTTAAAGTCAGAGAATAATTGCTGTTCTGTTTACATGAATAAAACCTTCAATGGTCGTACACCCAAGGTGAATGGTTTATTGAATCTCGATAGTAGTGATACACATATTCATAATATTGAAGCCAAAAGATGCAAAGTTAATAATGATAGTGCAACTTATTTGTGGCATTGCCGTTCAGGTCATATTGGTGTAAAGCGCATGAAGAAACTCCATGCTGATGGGATTTTGGAATCACTTGATTATGAATCACTTGATGCTTACGAACCATGCCTTATGGGCAAGATGACTAAGACTCCGTTCTCCGGAACAATGGAGCGAGCAACTGACTTATTGGAAATAATACATACTGATGTATGTGATCCAATGAGTGTTGAGGCTCGCGGCGGGTATCGTTATTTTCTGACCTTCACACATGATTTGAGTAGATATGGGTATGTCTACTTGATGAAACATAAATCTAAAACATTTGAAAAGTTCAAATAATTTTAGAGTGAAGTGAAAAATCATCGTAACAAGAAAATAAAGTTTCTACGATCTGATCGGGGAGGAGAATATTTGAGTTACGAGTTTGGTCTTCATTTGAAACAATGCGGAATAGTTTCGCAACTCACGCCACCTGGAACACCACAGCGTAATGGTGTGTCCGAACATCGTAACCGTACTTTATTAGATATGGTGCAATCTATGATGTCTCTTACCGATTTACCACTATTGTTTTGGTGTTATGCATTAGAGACAGCTGCATTCACGTTAAATAGGGCACCATCTAAATCCGTTGAGACGACACCATATGAACTATGGTTTGGCAAGAAACCAAAGTTGTTGTTTATTAAAGTTTGGGGTTGCGATGCTTATGTGAAAAAGTTTCATACTGATAAGCTCAAACCCAAATCGGAGAAATGTGTCTTCATAGGATACCCAAAGGAGAAAGTTGGGTACACCTTCTATCACAGATCCGAAGGCAAGACATTCGTTGCTAAGAATGGATCCTTTCGAGAGAAGGAGTTTCTCTCGAAAGAAGTAAGTGGGAGGAAAGTAGAACTTGATGAGGTAACTGTACCTGCTCCCTTATTGGAAAGTAGTTCATGGCAGAAATCAGTTCCTGTGACTCCTACACCAATTAGTGAGGAAGCTAATGATGATGATCATATAACTTCAGATCAAGTTACTACTGAACCTCGTAGGTCAACCAGAGTAAGATCTGCACCAGAGTGGTACGGTAATCCTGTTCTGGAGGTCATGTTACTTGACCATGATGAACCTGTGAACTACGAGGCAGCGATGATGAGCCCAGATTCCGCGAAATGGCTTGAGGCCGTGAAATCTGAGATGGGATCCATGTATGAGAACAAAGTGTGGACTTTGGTTAACTTGCCCGATGATCGGCAAGCCATAGAAAATAAATGGATCTTCAAGAGGAAGACGGACGCTGATAGTAGTGTTATTATCTACAAAGCTAGACTTGTTGAAAAAGGTTTTGACAAAGTTCAAGGTGTTGAATACGATGAGATTTTCTCACTCGTAGCGATGCTTAAGTCTGTCTGAATCTTATTAGCAAATTGCCACATTTTATGAAATCTGGCAAATGGATGTCAAAACAACATTCCTTAATGGATTTCTTAAAGAAGAGTTGTATATGATGCAACCAGAAGGTTTTGTCGATCCTAAAGGTGCTAACAAAATGTGCAAGCTCCAGCGATCCATCTATGGACTGGTGCAAGCATCTTGGAGTTGGAATATACGCTTTGATGAGTTGATCAAAGCATATAGTTTTATACAGACTTGCGGTGAAGCCTGTATTTACAAGAAAGTGAGTGGGAGCACTACAGCATTTCTGATAAGTATATGTGAATGACATATTATTGATTGGAAATAATGTAGAATTTTCTGGAAAGCATAAAGGAGTATTTGAAAGGAGTTTTTCAAAGAAAGACCTCCGTGAAGCTGCTTACATATTGAGCATCAAGATCTATAGAGATAGATCAAGATGCTTGATAAGTTTTTCAATGAGTACATACCTTGGCAAGATTTTGAAGTAGTTCAAAATGGAACAGTAAAAGAACGAGTTCTTGCCTGTGTTACAAGGTGTGAAATTGAGTAAGACTCAAATCCCGACCACGACAGAAGATAGAAAGAGAATGAAAGTCATTCCCTATGCCTCAGCCATAGGTTCTATAAAGTATGCCATGCTGTGTACCAGATCTATTGTATACCCTACACTGATTTTGGCAAGGGAGTACAATAGTGATCTAGGAGTAGATCACTGGACATCGGTCAAAATTATCCTTAGTGGAATAAGGATATGTTTCTCGATTATGGAGGTAACAAAAGGTTCGTCGTAAAGGGTTACGTCGATGCAAGTTTTGACACTGATCCAGATGACTCTAAGTCTCAATCTGGATACATATTGAAAGTGGGAGCAATTAGCTAAAGTAGCTCCATGCAGAGCATCGTAGACATAGAAATTTGCAAAATACATACGGATCTGAATGTAGCAGACCCATTGACTAAATTTCTCTCACAAGCAAAACATGATCACACCTTAGTACTCTTTGGGTATTAATCACATAGCGATGTGAACTAGATTATTGACTCTAGTAAACCCTTTGGGTGTTGGTCACATGATGATGTGAACTATGGGTGTTAATCACATGGTGATGTGAACTATTGACGTTAAATCACATGGCAATGTGAACTAGATTATTGACTCTAGTGCAAGTGGGAGACTGAAGGAAATATGCCCTAGAGGCAATAATAAAGTTGTTATTTATATTTCCTTATATCATGATAAATGTTTATTATTCATGCTAGAATTGTATTAACCGGAAACTTAGTACATGTGTGAATACATAGACAAACAGAGTGTCACTAGTATGCCTCTACTTGACTAGCTCGTTGAATCAAAGATGGTTAAGTTTCCTAGCCATAGACATGAGTTGTCATTTGATTAGCGGGATCACATCATTAAAGAATGATGTGATTGACTTGACCCATTCCGTTAGCTTAGCATTTGATCGTTTAGTATATTGCTATTGCTTTCTTCATGACTTATACATGTTCCTATGACTATGAGATTATGCAACTCCCGAATACCGGAGGAACACTTTGTGTGCTACCAAACGTCACAACGTAACTGGGTGATTATAAAGGTGCTCTGCAGGTGTCTCCGATGGTACTTGTTGAGTTGGCATAGATCGAGATTAGGATTTGTCACTCCGATTGTCGGAGAGGTATCTCTGGCCCTCTCGGTAATGCACATCACTACAAGCCTTGCAAGCAATGCAACTAATGAGTTAGTTGCGGGATGATGTATTACATAACGAGTAAAGAGACTTGCCGGTAACGAGATTGAGCTAGGTATTGAGATACCGACGATCGAATCTCGGGCAAGTAACATACCGATGACAAAGGGAACAACGTATGTTGTTATGCGGTTTGACCGATAAAGATCTTCGTAGAATATGTAGGAGCCAATATGAGCATCCAGGTTCCGCTATTGGTTATTGACCGGAGACGTGTCTCGGTCATGTCTACATAGTTCTCGAACCCGTAGGGTCTGCACGCTTAACGTTCGATGACGATTTGTATTCTGAGTTTATGTGTTTTGATGTACCGAAGGTAGTTCGGAGTCCCGGATGAGATCGGGGACATGACGAGGAGTCTCGAAATGGTCGAGACGTAAAGGTCGATATATTGGACGACTATATTCGGACATCGGAAAGGTTCTGAGTGATTCGGGTATTTTTCGGAGTACCGGAGAGTTACGGGGATTCGCCGGGGAGTATATGGGCCTTACTGGGCTTTAGGGGAAAGGGAGAGGGGAGGCTGCGCGCCCCCAAGGCTTAGTCCGAATTGGACTAGGGGAGGGGCGGCGCCCCCTCCTTCCTTTTCTTCTCTTTTCCCTTTCCTTCTCTCCTACTCCTACTATTTGGAAGGGCTCCTAGTTCTACTAGGAAAGGGGGAATCCTACTCCCGGTGGGAGTAGGACTCCCCTAGGGCGCGCCATAGAGAGGGCCGGCCCTCCCCCTCCTCAACTCCTTTATATACGGGGAGGGGCACCTCTTGGAGACACAAAAAGTTGATCTGTTGATCTCTCCCAGCCGTGTGTGGTGCCCCCCTCCACCATAATCCACCTCGATCATATCGTAGCGGTGCTTAGGCGAAGCCCTGCGTCGGTAGCATCATCATCACCGTCACCACGCTGTCATGCTGACGAAACTCTCCGGCTTAGCTCTGCTGGATCGGAGCTCGCGCGACGTCATCGAGTTGAACGTGTGCTGAACTCGGAGGTGCCGTGCGTTCGGTACTTGGATCGGTCAGGTCATGAAGACGTACGACTACATCAACCGTGTTGTGCTAACGCTTCCGCTTTTGGTCTACGAGGGTACGTGGACACACTCTCCCCTCTCGTTGCTATGCATCACCATGATCCTGTGTGTGCGTAAGATTTTTTTTCAAATTACTACGTTCCCCAACAGCCCGCACTCGCCCTAGTGGATGTCAACGAGGATCTCTATCCCCTTGTCCTGCTCAACACAATGTTGGAATACACCTCTCGCGCGGCGCTTGATGAGCTCATGGTTGATGATGCTGTAGGCGGACGCCCGACGTTGCATTTGCCGGGCCTCGGTCTCATCCATGGGAAGCGCTCCGCTCTCCAGGAAGGCGAGGATTGGTTGGTCCCAAGACGGGGCTGTCACCACCGTGACGACGGCCACTTGGACGGGGTGGGGGCGGCAACCCACGGGCTAGAGCCGGAGGCCCCCAGGCCAGAGCCGGCAGCCCTCGAGTCGGAGCCGGCAGCCCCCGGGGCCGGGTCAAGACCGACGGCCGCTGGGGTCAGGTCGGCGGCCCCCGTGCTAGGGCCAGGTTCTTCAAGGGTGGGCAGAGTCGCTGTGGGGTCGTCCGAGACGAAGATGGACTCTGAGTCGGGAGACGGCTTGATGGACGGCTTCCGCAGGTGCTCGAGGGAGACGCTGGGTGGGATTGGTTGCCGGGTAGAATTTATCTTGGCCATCGTGTCAGCGGCCTCGTTATCCGTGCGGGGGACGTGGAGGAACTCACAGCCGTCGAAGCCTTCGGTGAGTTGCTGGACTAGGAAACGGTAACTTGCCATGTTCGCGCCTCTGGCGTCCCACTCACCGGAGACTTGCTGCACCACCAAGTCCGAGTCGCCGTAGCAGAAGATGCGTCGGATGCCGATTTCTTTGGCCAGCCAGAGGCCATGCACGAGGGCTTCGTACTTGGCAACGTAGTTGGAGGCGGCGAAATGGATCTCCAGCGTGTACCACAGCCGGTCGCCCTTCGGGGATGACAGCACGATGCCGGCTCCTAGGCCGGAGCGTATTTTGGAGCCGTCAAAGTGCATGCGCCAGTGCATCGATTCAGGTGCCGGCGGCAAGTACTGGGTCTATGTCCTCTCGACGAGGAAATCAGCCAGTACCTCGGACTCGATGGTGGTGCGCGGCTCGAAGAGGATTGTGTGGCTAGCTAGCTCGATGGCCCACTTGGCCACCCGGCCGGAGGCGTCCCGGCAGCCCATGATCTCGCCGATGGGGGTCGTGCTCACCATGGTGACGGTGTGCTCCTGGAAGTACTGCTTTAGTTTCTTGGCGGTGAAGTACACGCTCTAGCGCATCTTCTGGTAGTGGGGGTAGTTCTTCTTGGAGGCGGAGAGCACCTTGCTCAGGTAGTACGCCGGACACTGGACCAGATGAACCTTGCCCTCCTCCGAACGCTTGACCACCAGCATCATGTTGACCATCAGTGAGGTGGCAGCGATGTACAGAAAAAGAGGCTCCTTATCGACCGACACGGCCAAGACAGGTGCGGTGGAGAGCATGTGCTTCAGGTCACGGAAGGTTTCGTCCACCTGGTCGTTCCACTCGAACACCAACGTCTTCTTCATCAGCTGATATAGGGGCAGGGCCCTCTCGCCTAGCCGGCTGAGAAACTGGATGAGAGAGGCCAAGCAGCCGGTGAACTACTGGACATTTCGCAGCCCAGCCGGCTTGCGCATGCACTCGATGGTCTTGATTTTCTCCGGATTAGCCTCAATGACTTTCTCTGAGACGAGGAAGCCGAGTAGTTGGCCGGCTGGCACGCCGAACATGCACTTCTCCAGGTTGAGCTTGATCTGGTACTGACAAAGATTGGTGAAGGTTTCCTTGAGGTCAGCTAGGAGCGTGAGGTGCTGCTTGGTCTTCACCACGATGTCGTCGACGTAGACATGCACGTTTCGGCCGAGTTGGTGCAGCAGGCACTTTTGCATGCAATGTTGGAAGGTGGCGCCGGCATTCTTCAAGCCAAACGACATGGTGATGTAGTAGTATGCCCCAAAGGGCGTGATGAAGGCCGTCTTGAGGGCGTTAGCCGGGTCCAGCTTGATTTGATGGTAGCTGGAGTAGGCGTCCGGAAAGGACAGGAGCTCATAGTCGGCCGTGGAGTCGATCACTTGATCTATCCGCGGCAGGGCAAAAGGGTCCTTGGGGCAGGCCTTGTTCAGGCTGGTGTAGTCAATACACATGCGCCAAGTGTTGTTCTTCTTCAGGACGAGGACTGGGCTGGCTAGCCACTCAGGGTGGAAAACTTCCATGATGAAGCCGGCGGCGAGCAGTCGGGCGATCTCTTCACCGATGGTTCTTCGCTTCTCCTTAGAGAAGCGGTATAGGGGTTGACTGACAGGCTTGGCATCCTTGCGGACGTGGATTTTGTGCTCGGCGTACTTCCTAGGAACACCCGGCATGTCCTTGGGGGACCATGCGAAGATATCCCGATTCTCATGGAGGAAGTTGACGAGCTTGCCTTCCTATTTGCTACCGAGGCGGGTGCCCACAACAACATACGGGTTGCAGCTGGGGTCAGCCGGGTTGAGCTAGACTTTCTTAGTGTCCTTGGACGGCTGGAATGAGGCCTCGCCAGCCGACTCCTTGGGCGGATCCGGCACGGCCGGCTGCTCGCCAGCCACTGCCACAATCTGGTTGAGCTGGTGCCTCTCCTCGGCAACGACCAGCGACTCGGCCAGCCTAGACCCGGCTCGGGCGCACTCCAGGGATTTCTTGTAATCGCCGGCAACGGTGATGACGCTCTTGGGACCCGGCATCTTCAACTTCAGGTAGGCGTAGTGGGGGACCGCCATGAACATCGCCAGCACGGGCCAGCCCAGCAGCGTGTGGTAGGGGCTGGCTAGTTCCACCACCTCAAACCAAATGGGCTCGCGCCAAAAGTGGTCGCTCGTGCCGAACAGGATGTCAAGCCATATCCGGCCGACCGGAGAGCAAGTGAGACCCGACACGATGCCGTGAAACACCATCCGGGTCGGCTCCACCTGCCTTGCCTCGATGCCGAGCTTGGTCATGGTGTCGCGGTAGAGGATGTTGATGTTGCTGCCGCCGTCGATGAGAACGTGCGAGAAACGGCAGGTGCGCTTTTTAGCGACTATGGTGGGGTCGAGGACGAGGGCGTAGCCACCCGGCGTAGGCATGACGGCCGGGTGGTCCTCCCGAGTCTAGCTGACTAGGCGATCGGATCAGTGCATATACTCAGGCACGGCCGGGTACCACGGTGTTCACTTCCTGCCGAAGCCGGCACTCGCTGTGCTTGTCGCCGCCTTCGCTGGTGAAGACGATGTAGCACGCGTTTGGGTTGGGAAGGCGTCACCGTGTATGGCACCAGCCGCCGGGGCCGGAGGCGGAGGCTGAGGCAGCTGCCCCGCACCCGGCACCGGAGGGGGAGGCGAAGGGAGATCGCCCCTCGTCAGGTGCTGAGTGATGGTGCACTACCGGAGTGTGTGCGCGGACGACCTCGCGCCGATGTGGTGCTTGCAAGGAGCGTCGAGCATCTGCTCGAAACTCATGGCGGGTTGCCAGACGGTCTTGACATTTCGCTGCCGCTGGCCGCCGCCCTGCACGATGGGGGGCACCTGCTCGGCTGCGGCGACAAGGTGGTTGTCGTACCGGGGAGCCGGCTGCTCGACCTTATGTTTGTTGCCGGGGTGGTTGTTCGACTGGCGGCTGCTCTCGCCAGCCGGCTTGGAGGGCGGCACCGGCAACTCCTTGTCGGCGCCATCCACCACTACTTGGACCTGCATGGCGACGTCGGTCATGGCGTATTTGTCTACCATAGCCAGGAGCCTAGTCATCATGGTTGGCTCGGTGCGCAGAACCTTGTGCTTGAGCAGGGTGCCGTCTCGGCACCCGTCCATAAAGTACTGGATGGCTTGGACCTCATGGACCCCTTCACAGCTATTCCGGAGCTTGGTCCAGCATGTGAGGTACTGGTGGCCGGTCTACTCCGGCCCCTGAACGCACATGACGAGCTGGCAAGGCCGGCCGAGCAACTTGTAGGTGTCGGTGAAGTTGCGCTCGAACGCTTGCTCAAAGTCGAGCCAAGGGTTGATGCTGCCAGCCGGCAGGCTATTCAGCCACGTACGGGTTGAGCCCTACAGCATGAGGGGGGCGTAGCGCACGGCGAGGCACCTGTTGCCGCCCATGATGCTGACGGCCATGGTGTAGTCAGTGAGCCAGTCCTCCGGCTTGGCAGTCCCGTTGTACTTGGGGGTGTCGTGGGGGATCGTGAACCCTTTGGTGAAGGGCTCGTCACGCATGCGCGAGCCGAAGTAGCTTGGGCCGACTGTGTCGTCTTCCTCCAGCTGGACGGAGAGAGCCAGCTACTCAATGAAATGGCAAGCGTCGTTTTTGTTGATGTCACGCGGGCCCAGCCGGGTTGGCCGGGTGCGGTGACCAGCCGGCGGTGGAAGATCCTGCCGGCGCCGAGCGCCCGAAGCCGACCCGCTGTCTTGACAGTCGGCGATTGTTATGGCGCGGTCGCGCCTGGTTCAGCCACTCCGAATCCTCCCAGACTGGCCCTCGCTGGGATGCGGAGAAGACGCAGTGTTCCGCTGCTCGGGGTCCTTGGAGCAGCATGAAACAGATGCCGTGGGAGCCTCCGGGGGAAGTCGAGGCGTTTCTGCTGCATGTTCGTCGCGGCGATAAGCTCGCGAATGCGCCCTGCAAGAGCTCCAGGCCCTCCATGGCCGCCTCCACCGCACGCATGTTCTTGACGGGGGTGTCGTAGACGGGCTGGACCACGCCCAGCGTGGACCCGAGGGCTCCTCCCCGGGCGCGCACCTCGGTGACCCGGCTAGGCTCCGCCATGATCGGCGTGAAGCTGTACATAGAATCACGCTCCCACTGGGCGGACTCCTGCCGGCACTGCGTAGCAGCAAGCGTCGTGGCCTCGTCCAGCAGGTGCACACGCTCCTCGTCGAGCCGGGCTCTGGCCAGACTGGCGTCGACGTTGGTTGCGATAGGGATGTTGAGGTTCTGCAGTGTCGCGTGTAGCGGGTCGGCCTGGTTGGCACGAGCCGCTACGGCCTTGGCTGCGGCAGCCTTGGCACTGGCAGAGGAGGAGGTAGAGCCGGTGGTGAGCACCTACACGCAGGTGCAGAAATCCACCACATCACCGGAGACGGCACAGCCGACGGGGACGGGGGAGTCAAGGACGCTGAGCACCCCGCTGGGGTACTAGTCGGGGACAAGCGCGACGCAGACACGGAACACACCGAAGGGGACGATGGAACCCGCGGCAAAGCCGGCGGCACCCGCGCCAGATGCGGGAGCCATGCCATGCATGATGCGCTCGCCAGAGCAAGTGAAAGGCCTTGTCTGGAACTTGACTCCGGCCGACGCCGCGAGCAGCCCCACGGTGGGCACCAACTATCGTGGTGATCTCACGGCAGATGCCATGGGATGGCTAAAAGTGGGGGGCTACGTGAGGACGGCGGTGGGTTCCAGAGGCGAGGTTGGCACGCGCTAGTGTGTGACGCGAGACGTACCCAGGTTCGGGGCCCTCCGTGGGAGGTAACACCCCTAGTCCTGCCGAATGGATGATATGCACTAGCTTACATAGTTGCTCCTGGAGCTGTTTTGGTGGAGGAGGAAGAGGGAACTGGTCCTCTGCCCTGCCTCGTATCTGGGTGTGTGTGAGTGTATTTTACTAATCAGGCGACCAAGCTGAACCCCCCTACATGGAGGGGCACCCGGGGGTCTTATAGGCTGCCCCCTGGGGTTACAATGGTAATGTTACATGGGCGCGGGTCCCTGGAGCCATCATCTGGGAGCCGGCGGTGGGGGCTGCCGGGTCCGCTGGGCGTGGGTACGGCCGGCACTGTGGCCTCCGCATCCCATGCTACGGGGTGGCTAGCGCTGCCCAACTATAGGGCTGCGCCACTCGGACACCGCCCGCCCCGGGCGGGGGTGCAGAGAGCACTGTCGCCACGCCCGCCTGGGCTAGCGTAAAGGTGGGAGCACTATAGCCATGCTCGCTTGTCGTCTGGAGTTGTCTTCTTATGGCCAGTCGGCATGCGCTAGCCGGCTGGGCCAGGTCGCGGTGCCCGGCCGGCTCGTGCTAGGGAGCCGATAGGTTGGCGAGCCGGATTGAGGGGCCTAGTTTGCCCCGATGTTTTGAAAAGGGACCCGGGATCCGTTACCTGTCCGGTGGTCATCCCCCTACTACTTCTTGAGCTTGCGTTGATTTTTCCCTCGAAGAGGAAAGGGTGATGCAGCAAAGTAGAGATAAGTATTTTCCTCAGTTAAGAACCAAGGTGTCAATCTAGTAGGAGGCACAAGCAAGTCCCCAATATATGCACCTGCACAAACTAACAAACACTTGCAGACAACACGAAAAAGGGGTTGTCAATCCCTTCACGGTCAATTGCAAGAGTATGATCTAATAGATATAGATATAAAAGATAAGTAACAGGTAAAATAAAGTAAATATAAATAAATTGCAGCAAGGTATTTTTTGGTTTTTGGTTTTATAGATCTGAAAATATATGATTGAAAATAGACCCAGGGGCCATAGGTTTCACTAGAGGCTTCTCTCTTGAAGAAAGCATATGGTGGGTAAACAAATTACTATTGAGCAATTGATAGAAAGCACAAAGTTATGACGATATCTAAGGCAATGATCATGAATATAGGCATCATGTCCGTGACAAGTAGACCGACTCCTGCCTGCATCTACTACTATTACTCCACACATTGACCGACTCCTGCCTGCATCTAGCATATTAAGTTCATAAGAACAGAGTAATGCCTTAAGCAAGATGACATGATGTAGAGGGATAAACTCAAGAAATATGATATAAACCCCATATTTTTATCCTTAATGGCAACAATAAAATACGTGCCTCGCTACCCCTATTGTCACTGGGTGAGGACACTGACAATGACATGTACCTAGGGTAGGGTAATAGGCCTGACCTAGATGCCCTTCCCAAGGACACTGCCCTAGATTCAAAGACATTCAAAGTACATCTGACTATGTCGACTCAAATCACCTTGGAGTGCAATCCACTCGACCAGCTACCTCACTCGGATACCCCAATTCCATTCGACCAAGATAAGAGTCACTCGACTACTCAAAGAATCACTCGGAGACAGAAGATCTAAAGTCACTCATGATGGCAACGGTCAGGCGTTCATTCTGTAGTCTTAAAGATCATTTATAGCTCTTTATAGCTAGCATTACCAGTAACGCTCCGTCTTAAAGTATATTGAACCCTGTGTAATGTGGGATGGCTAGAGACCTGGCACACTCTATATAAGCCACTCCCCTCCTCCGGTACAAGGGTTCGCACCCCTTGTAACTCTCATGCGTAATCCAGTCGACCAAGCCTCAGGGCACCCAGAAGTAGGGCTTTTACTTCCTCTGAGAAGGGCATGAACTCGTAAATCTTGCGTGCACAACCTCATCGTAGCTAGGATCTTGCCTCCTCCTACGTACCCCCTATTCTTACTATCAGACTAGTTCCCACGACAGTTGGCGTCCACCGTCGGGCAGGCGTCTTAGTGACTTCCGGTGAGGTTGCAGTTTTTTTCACTCTCCATCAACATGGTTTCTGGCGGTGGTTTGGCTTTGGGCCACGAGATCCTTCTCGGTGCACTCGTCTTCATCGCCGACAACTCCGCCTGGCTCCAGGAGGCCCCCTCGATGTCGAGGCCCTTCCCGTCCGCGGGGCAGCGCACTTTCGCGCGAGTGCCTGCGGCGTCCTCCTGCGGCAGCCGTCGACCCAGTATCGGTCGGCTCCCTCATCATCCACTCTCCCTGCTGTACGCCATCGCAAGCGGTCTGGACGATCACGCTTCTAGTAGTGGGTGAAGCATGCGGTGGCCCGCCAGTGGGTCACCCCCCAAGCCACGGCAATCGAGCCTGACGAATCTCTCTACGGTCTAGTCGACTGGCTCCGCAGACGCTCTTTCCGAGTGCGGAAGCAGCGACCCGGCGGCGGAGGTCCTCATGGTCGACTCCCGTCGCAGCCCGCCTTGGTACCGTCGCAGCGGTGGCGGCGGTGGCGGTGATGGTCCGTCGTATGCTCACGATGAGTATGAACCCCAAGCCCTCACTTCGTAACAAAGGGAAGAGCTGCATCGCCGCAATGTGGAGGCGCTCCAGACCCCCATCGTGGGGGAGACTTCCGAGGCTCGGGCCGTTGAGGCTGCGCGCCTGGCCACCTTGGACGAGCGCACGCGTCTGGAGAATCTTCAGCATTCACTCGACGAGCGCGCCCATCGGCAGATCCCCGAATCCAGTCGACGGCAACAACAATTGTTTCCACCCGAGCCCCAGGTATACCGCACTCTGATCCAGAATCTTACAGCTGCAGCCCATATAGTAGAGTCGATTCAGCCATCCCAATCAGAGGCAAGAAGAGGTTTGCTACAGATCCGAGCGCTGCTCCGGGCGGTAGGTGAACAAAACAGAGCTGTTTCTCAGTCGCGCAACAGGATCCATGGTAGATCTATGCTTGCGGACACTGTCCAGTCGGCTCACAGCCCAAGATCACCCCTGCGGCGCAAAGATCGTGGGCACCGCCAGGACCAGTGATACGTCCATTTTGCATCATGCTTTTATATTGATATTTATTGCATTATGGGCTGTTATTACACATTATGTCACAATACTTATGCCTATTCACTCTTATTTTACAAGGTTTACATAAGGAGGGAGAATGCCGACAGCTGGAATTCTGGGCTGGAAAAGGAGCAAATATTAGAGACCTATTCTGCACAACTCCAAAAGTCCTGAAACTCCACGAAGGTTATTTTTGGAAATAATAAAAAATACTGGAAGAAGAATCCATGTCAGGGGGGCCTCCACTTGTCCACGAGGGTGGGGGCGCGCCCTACCCCCCTGGGCGCGCCCTACCCCCCAGGGCGCGCCCCCTGCCTCATGGGCCCCCTGTTGGCCCTCCGCTGCCCATCTTCTGCTATATGAAGTCTTTCGTCCAAAGAAAAATCATAAGCAAGCTTTCGGGACGAGACTCCGCCGCCACGAGGCGGAACCTTGGCGGAACCAATCTAGGGCTCTGGCAGAGCTGTTCTGCCGGGGACACTTCCCTCCGGGAGGGGGAAATCATCGCCATCGTCATCACCAACGCTCCTCTCATTGGGAGAGGGCAATCTCCATCAACATCTTCACCAGCACCATCTCCTCTCAAACCCTAGTTCATCTCTTGTATCCAATTCTTGTCTCCAAGTCTGGGATTGGTACCTATAGGTTGCTAGTAGTGTTGATTACTCCTTGTAGTTGATGCTAGTTGGTTTATTTGGTGGAAGATCATATGTTCAGATCCTTTATGCATATTAATACTCCTCTGATTATGAACATGAATATGCTTTGTGAGTAGTTACGTTTGTTCCTGAGGACATGGGAGAAGTCTTGCTATTAGTAGTCATGTGAATTTGGTATTCGTTCGATATTTTGATGAGACGTATGTTGTCTCTCCTCTAGTGGTGTTATTTGAACGTCGACTACATGACACTTCACCATTATTTGGGCCTAGAGGAAGGCATTGGGAAGTAATAAGTGGATGATGGGTTGCTAGAGTGACAGAAGCTTAAACCCTAGTTTATGCGTTGCTTCATAAGGGGCTGATTTGGATCCATATGTTTCATGGTATGGTTAGGTTTACCTTAATACTTCTTTTGTAGTTGCGGATGCTTGCAATAGGGGTTAATCATAAGTGGGATGCTTGTTCAAGTAAGAATAGCACCCAAGCACCGGTCCACCCACATATCAAATTATCAAAGTACCGAACGCGAATCATATGAACGTGATGAAAACTAGCTTGACGATAATTCCCATGTGTCCTCGGGAGCGCTTTTCTCTATATAATAGTTTGTCCAGGCTTGTCCTTTGCTACAAAAAGGATTGGGACACCTTGCTGCACTTTATCTACTTTTGTTACTTGTTGCTCGTTACCAATTATCTTATCACAAAACTATTTGTTACCTATTATTTCAGTGCTTGCAGAGAATACCTTGCTGAAAACTGCTTATCATTTCCTTCTGCTCCTCGTTGGGTTTGACACTCTTACTTATTGAAAGGACTACGATAGATCCCCTATACTTGTGGGTCATCAAGACTCTTTTCTGGCGACGTTGCCGTGGAGTGAAGCACCTTTGGTAGGTGGAATTTGGTAAGGAAAAATTTATATAGTGTGCTGAAATTTACTGTCACTTGTTACTATGGAAAGTAATCCTCTGAGGGGCTTGTTCGGGGTATCTTCACCCCGACCAGTAGAGCAAAGAGTTGCTCCTCAAGATACTGAACCTACTGAAAATGAAAATGTCTACTTTGAGATTCCTTCGGGTATGATAGAAAAACTGCTAGCTAATCCTTTTGCAGGAGATGGAACAGTGCATCCTGATGAGCACCTAATATATGTGGATGAAGTTTGTGGATTATTTAAGCTTGCAGGTGTGCCCGGTGATGTTATTAAGACGAAAGTCTTCCCTTTATCTTTGAAGGGAGATGCATTGACATGGTATAGGCTATGTGATGATATGGGATCATGGAACTACAAACGATTGAAATTGGAATTTCATCAGAAGTTTTATCCTATGCATCTTGTTCATTGCGATCACAATTATATATATAATTTTTGGCCTCGCGAAAGGAGAAAGCATCACTCAAGCTTGGGGGAGGCTTAAATCAATGTTATATTCATGCCCTAATGATGAGCTCCCAAGAGAAATAATTATTCAAAGTTTTATGCTCAGCTTTTTGATAACAATCGCACCATGCACGATACTTCTTGTGCTGGCTCTTTTATGATGAAGACTATTGAATTCAAATGGGATTTATTGGAAAGAATTAAACGCAACTCTAAAGATTGGGATCTCGGCGAAGGTAAGGAGTCAGGTATGACACCTAAGTTTGATTGTGTTAAATCTTTTATGGATACTGATGTTTTCCGTAAGTTTAGCACTAAATATGGACTTGACTCTGAGATAGTAGCTTCCTTTTGTGAATCTTTTGCTACTCATGTTGATCTCCCTAAAGAGAAGTGGTTTAAATATCATCCTCCCATAGAAGTAAAAGTAGCTGCACCTATTAAAGTTGAAGAAAAGGCTATCACTTATAATGATCCTATTGTTCCTACTACTTATGTTGAGAAACCACCTTTCCCTGTTAGGATAAAGGATCATGCTAAACTTCAACTGTGGTTCGTAAAAGCAATATTAGAACTTATACACCTCCTGAGCAAGTTAAAGTTGAACCTAATATTTCTATTGTTAAAGATCTCTTGTCTGATAATATTGATGGGCATGTTATTCATTTTCGTGATGAAACTGCTAGAATTGCCAAAACTTGTGCTAAAGATAAACATAGACCTGTGCTAGGCATGCCTGTTATTTCTGTTAAAATAGGAGATCATTGTTGTCATGGCTTATGTGATATGGGTGCTAGTGCTAGTGCAATACCTATTGACTTATACAAAGAAATTATGCATGATATTGCACCTGCTGAGATAGAAGATATTGATGTTACAATTAAACGTGCCAATAGAGATACTATATCACCAATGGGAATTGTTAGAGATGTTGAAGTCTTGTGTGGGAAAACTAAATATCCTGCTGATTTTCTTGTTCTTGGTTCCCCACAAGATAGCTTTTGTCCCATTATATTTGGTAGACCCTTCTTGAACACTATTAATGCTAAGATAGACTGCGAAAAGAATGTTGTTACTATAGGTTTGGGTGATATGTCTCATGAGTTTAATTTCTCTAAATTTCGTAGACAACACCGTGAAGAGGAATTTCCTAGTAAGGATGAAATTATTGGTCTTGCTTCTATTGCCGTACCTCCTAATGATCCTTTGGAACAATATTTGCTAGACCATGAAAATGATATGTTTATGAATGAAAGAAGGGAAATAGATGAAGTATTCTTTAAACAGGAACCCATCCTGAAATACAATTTGCCTGTTGAAATCCTAGGGGATCCCCCTCCACCCAAGGGTGATCCCGTGTTTGAGCTTAAACCATTGCTTGATACTCTTAAATATGCTTATCTTGATGTGAAAAAGATCCTGTTATTATTAGTGCTAACCTTTCACAGCATGAAGAAGAGAGATTATTGAAAACTCTGAAGAAGCACCGCGCTGCTATCGGATATACTCTCGATGATCTTAAGGGCATTAGTCCCACCCTATGTCAACACAAAATAAATTTGGAGAAAGATGCCAAACCAGTTCGTGATCACCAACGACGGCTGAATCCTAAGATGAAAGAAGTGGTAAGAAAGGAAATACTAAAGCTCCTTGAGGCAGGTATTATTTATCCCGTTGCTGATAGTCAGTGGGTAAGTCATGTCCATTGTGTCCCTAAAAAGGGAGGTATTACCGTCGTTCCTAATGATAAAGATGAATTGATTCCGCAAAGAATTATTACAGGTTATAGGATGGTAATTGATTTTCGCAAATTAAATAAGGCCACTAAAAAGGATCATTACCCCTTACCTTTTATCGATCAAATGCTAGAAAGATTATCCAAACATACACATTTTTGCTTTCTAGATGGTTATTCTGGTTTCTCTCAAATGCCTGTGTCAGCCGATGATCAATCAAAGACCACTTTCACTTGCCCTTTCGGTACTTTTGCTTATAGACGTATGCCTTTTGGTTTATGTAATGCACCTGCTACCTTTCAAAGATGCATGATGGCTATATTCTCTGACTTTTGTGAAAAGATTTGTGAGGTTTTCATGGACGATTTCTCCGTCTATGGATCCTCTTTTGATGATTGCTTAAGCAACCTTGATCGAGTTTTGTAGAGATGTGAAGAAACTAACCTTGTCTTGAATTGGGAAAAGTGCCACTTTATGGTTAATGAAGGTATTGTCTTGGGGCATAAAGTTTCTGAAAGAGGTATTGAGGTTGATAAAGCCAAGGTTGATGCTATTGAAAAGATGCCATGTCCCAAGGACATCAAAGGTATAAGGAGTTTCCTTGGTCACGCCAGTTTTTATAGGAGGTTCATTAAGGACTTCTCAAAAATTTCTCGGCCTCTGACTAATTTATTAGAAAAAGATATACCATTTGTCTTTGATGATGATTGTGTAGAAGCATTTGAAATACTTAAGAAAGCATTGATCTCTGCACCAATTGTTCAGCCACCTGATTGGAATTTACCCTTTGAAATTATGTGTGATGCTAGTGATTATGCTGTAGGTGCTGTTCTAGGGCAAAGAGTTGATAAGAAATTAAATGTTATTCAATATGCTAGTAAAACTCTAGACAATGCTAAGAGAAATTATGCTACTACCGAAAAAGAATTCTTCGCAGTTGTATTTGCTTGTGATAAGTTCAGACCTTATATTGTTGATTCTAAAGTAACTATTCACACGGATCATGCTGCTATTAAATATCTTATGGAAAAGAAAGATGCTAAACCTAGACTTATTAGATGGGTTCTCTTGCTACAAGAATTTGATTTGCATATTATTGATAGAAAGGGAGCTGAGAATCCCGTTGTAGATAACTTGTCTAGGTTAGAAAATGTTCTTGATGACCCACTACCTATTGATGATAGCTTTCCTGATGAACAATTAAATGTCATAAATGCTTCTTGTACTGCTCCATGGTATCCTGATTATGCTAATTATATTGTTGCTAAATTTATACCACCTAGTTTCACATACCAGCAGAAGAAAACGTTTTTCTATGATTTGAGAATTACTTTTGGGATGACCCACATCTTTATAAAGAAGGTGTAGATGGTGTTATTAGACATTGTGTACCTGAGCATGAACAGGAACAGATCCTACGCAAGTGTCACTCCGAGGCTTATGGAGGACACCACGCTGGAGATAGAACTGCACATAAGGTATTGCAATCCGGATTTTATTGGCCTACTCTCTTCAAGGATGCCCGTAAGTTTGTCCTTTCTTGTGATGTATGTCAAAGAATTGGTAATATTAGTAGACGTCAAGAAATGCCTATGAATTATTCACTTGTTATTGAACCATTTGATGTTTGGGGCTTTGATTATATGGGACCTTTTCCTGCCTCTAATGGATATACACATATTTTAGTTGTTGTTGATTACGTCACTAAGTGGGCAGAAGCTATTCCAACTAGTAGTGCTGATCATAACACTTCTACTAAAATGCTTAAAGAAGTTATTTTTCCGAGGTTTGGAGTCCCTAGATATTTAATGACTGACGGTGGTTCATATTTTATTCATGGTGCTTTTCGTAAAATGCTTGCTAAGTATGATGTTAATCATAGAATTGCATCTCCTTATCACCCACAGTCTAGTGGTCAAGTAGAATTGAGTAATAGAGAACTCAAATTAATTTTGCAAAAGTCTGTTAATAGATCTAGAAAGAATTGGTCCAAGAAACTTGATGATGCATTATGGGCCTATAGAACTGCATATAAAAATCCTATGGGAATGTCTCCGTATAAAATGGTTTATGGAAAAGCATGTCACTTACCTCTTGAACTAGAACATAAGGCTTATTGGGCTACTAAAGAGCTCAATTATGATTTCAAACTTGCCGGTGAGAAGAGGTTATTTGACATTAGCTCACTTGATGAACAGAGTACCCAAGCCTATGAAAATGCCAAGTTGTTTAAAGAAAAAGTTAAAAGATGGCATGACAAAAGGATACAAAAGCGTGAGTTTAATGTAGGTGATTATGTATTGCTATACAACTCTCGTTTAAGATTTTTTGCAGGAAAACTTCTCTCTAAATGGGAAGGCCCTTACGTTATCGAGGAGGTCTATTGTTCCGGTGCCATAAAAATCAACAACTTCGAGGGCACAAATCCGAAGGTCGTGAACGGTCAAAGAATCAAACATTATATCTCAGGTAATCCCATAAATGTTGAAACCAATGTTATTTAAACCGTAACCCCGGAGGAATACATAAGGGACACTTTTCGGAACGTTTCAGACTCCGAAAAGGAATAGGTATGTGGTACGGTAAGTAAACCGACTCCAAAACAGTTCTAATGGCAATTTTTCTCCGTTTTGGAATATTTAGAAAAATAGAAAAATAAGAAGCAGTCCGGGAAGGCCACGAGGCCTCCACGAGGGTGGAGGGCGCACCCTACCCCCCTGGGCGCGCCCCCTGCCTCGTGGGCACCTCGTGTGCTCTCCGGACTCCGTTTTCTTGCACGATACGTATTTTGGTCGGTAAAAATTCATTATATAATCTCTCGAAGGTTTTGACTCATGTATCACACAATTATCCTCTGTTCTTGTTTCGAGCTGTTTTCTGACAGGGTTGTCAAGGCCAGGCATCATGTTGTCCCCCTCCTCCAACAATGGTGACAACGATGCTTGGCTAATGAAGATAGAGCTGAAGAGGGAAGAACCCATGGAGATCAACAAGGATGAAGGGATCAAGAAGGCCACGGAGGACCAAGTTCCAGCAACAGAAGACATCCTTCAACTTGATCACAATCTTCTTACCCCAACTGAGATCGAAGCTTTCAAGATGATTGAGTTAGCTCGTATACAAAACAAGTATCTCACACGTGAAAATATTTTGTTGAAGGAGCATGTCATTGCACTCAAGGGCATTATCCGCAAGTTGGAGGATCTCTTACGCTCGATGTGCGACTACCCATCATCACCACCATCTCCTTCACCAGCAAAGGAGACATAATCACATGGGTATGGGCACTCCCCTTGGCAACTACCAAGCTTGGGGGAGGTGCCCCGATATCGTATCACCATCACACTCCTATCTTTACCGTTTTTCTTAGTTTGATCCTTTTAGTAGTATCTTGATATAGTAGAATAAAGTTTTAGTATGATCTAGATTTGAGTTTTGCTTTATGATCCCTCTATGTAATCGAGTCCGTGAGCTATATAATAAAGATTAGTGTTGAGTCAAGGGCTTGATTATCTTGCTATGATCTTGAGTGAATAAAAGAAAAGAGAAAACGATAAAAAGAAATAAAAAGAGATCATATTGATCTTATGAAGAGTAATGACTTCACATACAAAGAGTATGATGATTAAAAGTTGTTGAGAGTTGACAAACATAGCTTTGGTCATCGTTGCAATTAATAGGAAGTAATAAAGAAAGAGAGGTTTCACATATGAATATACTATCTTGGACATCTTTTATGATTGTGAGCACTCATTAAAATATGACATGCCAAAGAGTTGATGTTGGACAAGGAAGACAACGTAATGGGTTATGTTTTCTTATATCTGAGATAAAGTATATTGTCATGGATCATCCAACATGTTGAGCTTGCCTTTCCCCCTCATGCTAGCCAAATTCTTTGCACCAAGTAGAGATACTACTTGTGCTTCCAAAAACCAATAAACCAGTTTTGCCATGAGAGTCCACCATATCTACCTATGGATTGAGTAAGATCCTTCAAGTAAGTTGTCATCGGTGCAAGCAATAAAAATTGCTCTCTAAATATGT
Organism: Aegilops tauschii subsp. strangulata; assembly: GCF_002575655.3. Taxonomy (NCBI): domain Eukaryota; kingdom Viridiplantae; phylum Streptophyta; class Magnoliopsida; order Poales; family Poaceae; genus Aegilops; species Aegilops tauschii. Next base: position 338,364,815 of record NC_053037.3, read on the forward strand.
ATGATTGATTGGTGTGGAGGAAATAAGCTTTATACGATCTTGTGATGTGGAAGAAATAAAAGCGACGAACTGCATAATAAAGGTTCATATCACAAGTGGCAATATAAAGTGACATTCTTTCGCATTAAGATCTTGTGCATCCAACCCTAAAAGCGCATGACAACCTCTGCTTCCCTCTGCGAAGGGCCTATCTTTTATTATTATATTCTACCTTATGCAAGAGTCATGGTGATCTTCACCTTTCCTTTTTACATTTTATCCTTTGGCAAGCACAGGATGTTGGAAAGATCCTGATATATATATATATATATATATATATATATATAAAATTGGATGTGGGTTAGCATGAATTATTATTGTTGACATTGCCCTTGAGGTAAAAGGTTGGGAGGCGAAACTATAAGCCCCTATCTTTCTCTGTGTCCGATTAAAACTCCGTAACCACAAGTATTGTGTGAGTGTTAGCAATTATGAAAGACTAAATGATAGTTGAGTATGTGGACTTGCTAGAAAGCTCTGACATAGACTCTTTCTGATGTTATGATAAATTGCAATTGCCTCAGTGACAGAGATTATAGTTTGTTAGTTCTCAATAAAGTTTCTGATTCATACCTGACATTGTGAATAGATTATTACTTGAGCATAAGAAATCATATGACATTATCCATATATGTTGCTGTTATGAGAATAATCATGATGCCCTCATGTCCGTATTCTGTTTTATCGACACCTCTACTTCTAAACATGTGGACATATTTATCGTTATCGGCTTTCGCTTGAGGACAAGCGAGGTCTAAGCTTGGGGGAGTTGATACATCCATTTTGCATCATGCTTTTATATCGATATTTATTGCATTATGGGCTGTTATTACACATTATGTCACAATACTTATGCCTATTCTCTCTTATTTTACAAGGTTTACATAAGGAGGGAGAATGCCGGCAGCTGGAATTCTGGGCTGGAAAAGGAGCAAATATTAGAGACCTATTCTGCACAACTCCAAAAGTCCTGAAACTCCATGAAAGTTATTTTTGGAAATACAAAAAAATACTGGAAGAAAAATCCACGTTAGGGGGGCCTCCACCTGACCACGAGGGTGGGCGGCACGCCCTACCCCCTGGGCGTGCCCCCTGCCTCGTGGGCCCCCTGTTGGCCCTCCGATGCCCATCTTCTGCTATATGAAGTCTTTCGTCCGAAGAAAAATCATAAGCAAGCTTTTGGGATGAGACTCCGCCGCCACGAGGCGGAACCTTGGCGGAACCTTGGCGGAACCAATCTAGGGCTCCAGCAGAGCTGTTCTGCCGGGGACACTTCCCTCCGGGAGGGGGAAATCATCGCCATCGTCATCACCAACGCTCCTCTCATCGGGAGAGGGAAATCTCCATCAACATCTTCACCAGCACCATCTCCTCTCAAACCCTAGTTCATCTCTTGTATCCAATCCTTATCTCCAAGTCTGGGATTGGTACCTGTAGGTTGCTAGTCGTGTTGATTACCCCTTGTAGTTGATGCTAGTTGGTTTATTTGGTGGAAGATCATATGTTCAGATCCTTTATGCATATTAATACTCCTCTGATTATGAACATTAATATGCTTTGTGAGTAGTTACGTTTGTTCCTGAGGACATGGGAGAAGTCTTGCTATTAGTAGTCATGTGAATTTGGTATTCGTTCGATATTTTGATGAGATGTATGTTGTCTCTCCTCTAGTGGTGTTATGTGAACGTCGACTACATGACACTTCACCATTATTTGGGCCTAGAGGAAGGCATTGGGAAGTAATAAGTAGATGATGGGTTGCTAGAGTGATAGAAGCTTAAACCCTAGTTTATGCATTGCTTCGTAAGGGGCTGATTTGGATCCATATGTTTAATGCTATGGTTAGGTTTACCTTAATACTTCTTTTGTAGTTGCGGATGCTTGCAATAGGGGTTAATCATAAGTGGGATGCTTGTTCAAGTAAGAACAGCACCCAAGCACCGGTCCACCCACATATCAAATTATCAAAGTACCGAACGCGAATCATATGAACGTGATGAAAACTAGCTTGACGATAATTCCCATGTGTCCTCGGGAGCGCTTTTCTCTATATAAGAGTTTGTTCAGGCTTGTCCTTTTCTTCAAAAAGGATTGGGCGACCGTGCTGCACTTTATCTACTTTTGTTACTTGTTGCTCATTACCAATTATCTTATCACAAAACTATCTGTTACCTATTATTTCAGTGCTTGCAGGGAATACCTTGCTGAAAACTGCTTATCATTTCCTTCTGCTCCTCGTTGGGTTCGACACTCTTACTTATCGAAAGGACTACGATAGATCCCCTATACTTGTGGGTCATCAACCAGTACCTAGGGCGGGGCCACGGATTGTATGATCATCGGTACAGCCGCGATGACAACCGTCAAGTGCCCACGCCCCCTTCGAGGGGCGGATCGTACGCGCCCCGGCGGTATGATGCAGGCGCTTGTATGGTGACGAGCGGAGAGCTCCGGTCGACCCAAGAGAGCCTGGGTTTTATGCAAGATCACTTCTCATGCAAGGCTTGGTCCACAGAGGCTGAGCACACGGGAAAGACAAGATAGGAATCACCCGAGTGGAAGTAGAGTGCATGTGTCTGGGCCTGGATGTTTCAGCAGAGCCATCAGAGCTGCATAGATTCCCCCCAACTTCAGGTTGGCGACGGGGGTGAGTAAGTTCACCGGTGAGTCAAATCCTGACACTCGGCTAGAGGATTACCGAGTGGCAGTGCAGATTGGTGGCAGCAATGATGATGTAGCCATGAAGCACCTCCCTCTGATGCTGCAGGGTTTAGCCAGAGCTTGGTTAAATCAGTTGGCCCCTGGTAGTATTTTCAGTTGGGAAGAATTGGCCCGAGTGTTTGTCAGGACATTTGGCACCTGCAAACGACCTACTGGGCTAACTGAATTGCAACATTGCGTCCAGAAACCGAATGAAACTTTGAGAGATTACATCCAGAGATGGAACACTCTTCATCATACAGTGGAGAATGTGTCACGACATCAAGCAGTTTGCGCCTTCAAAGAGGGCGTTCAGTACAGAAAGCTCAACCTAAAATTCGGTCGGACAGGGGACATGACCCTGGCTCGAATGATGGAAATTGCCACTCGGTATGCTAACGGGGAGGAAGAAGACCGACTCCACAGTGGCAAGAACAAACCAGCTGCCCGGGACACCAGAGGAGGAAATTCCAGTCGGAAGCAGAAGCGCAAAGCTGAACCCGCAGGTCCTGGTGAGGCCATAGTTTTGAAACAAGGGAAATTCAAAGGAAAGACTAAGGGGCCATGGATCCCCAAGAAAGTGAAAGATCAAGCGGGAAATGATGTGCTTTATTTGCCGTGTCACATACACACCAAGAAAGATGAAGAGGGAAACCTGATTTACCCCAAGCATACCACTCGGCAGTGTCGACTACTAATTCAGAGCTTCCGAGAGGGTCATCCTAGTGAAAAGGAATCTGATAAGAACGAGGACAAAGAGGAGGATGATGGTTACCCCAATGTCAATGCCACTTTAGTGAATTTTGCTGACATAGAGAGCAAAAGTCGACTGAAAGTTATCAATAGATAAGTAAACATGGTTGCTCCGGCGACAATGACGTATTTGAAGTGGTCAAAAACTCCAATTACATTCGACCAGTCCGATCACCCAGCGCACGTTGCTACCCCCGGGCGGCAAGCGTTGGTGGTCGACCCAGTCGTTGGGGGCACCCGACTGACCAATGTTTTGATGGATGGTGGCAGTGGTTTGAATATTTTGTATGCTGAGACCCTCCGAGGGATGGGCATTCCGATGTCCAAGCTCAGCGAGGGCAACATGCGATTCCACGGAGTCATCCCAGGAAAGAAAGCCGACTCACTCGGTCAGATCACTCTTGATGTGGTTTTCGGTGATTCAAAGAATTACCGCAAGGAAAAGTTGATGTTTGAGGTGGTGGATTTTCACAGTGCCTACCATGCTATTCTGGGCAGGCCTGCATATGCTCGTTTCATGGCTCGACCATGTTGCGTGTACCTCAAGTTGAAGATGCCTGGCCCTAGAGGCGTGATCACAGTCACTGGGAATCGGCAGAGAGCAAAAGAATGCCTCCAGAAGGGCTCAAAGATTGCTGATGAATAGATGGCAGCAGTAGAGATGCAAGAATACCAGAAGAATGCAGATCTGAGTGATTCGCTGCGTGCTAAGAAGCTTGCTTTAGAGTCTGCATTTCAGTCGTCTGGTGAAACAAAGCCAGTTCACATTCACCGGACCGATCCCAATGCGGCTCTGACTCATATCTCAACAACACTCGACAGCAAATAGGAAGAAGCGCTCATCCAATTCCTCCGTGAGAACTAGGACATCTTCGCATGGAAGCCATCTGACATGACGGGTGTACCCAGGGGACTGGCTCAGCACCGTTTGCGAGTCGACCCAAAAGCAAAACCCGTTAAAGAGCAACTCCGTCGGTCCGCCATGGAGAAGAGGAAGCCAATTAGCGAGGAGGTGGCTCGGCTTCTGGCAGCTGAGTTCATCCGCGAGATATACCACTCTGAGTGGCTCGCCAATGTTGTCATGGTCCCCAAGAAAGATAAGTCACTTTGTATGTGTATCGATTTCAAACATATCAACCGGGCCTGCCCGAAAGTTCACTTCCCTCTCCCCCCGCATCGACCAGATCATCGACTCAACTGCGGGGTGTGAGCATTTGTCCTTTTTGGATGCGTATTCCGGGTACCATCAAATCCGACTATATGGACCCGACAAAATAAAAACAGCTTTCGTCACCCCATTCGGGTGTTTTTTCTATGTTACCATGCCCTTTGGCCTCAAGAATGCTGGTGCCACGTTCATGCGTATGATCTATAAGTGCCTGCTCACCCAAATCAGTCGGAACGTGGAAGCATACATGGATGACATCGTGGTCAAGTCACGCAAAGGTTCCAACCTACCGACTGACCTCGTTGAAACCTTTGCCAACTTAAGAAGATATGATATCAAGCTCAATCTATCAAAATGCACATTCGGAGTCCCAGGTGGAAAGTAACTCGGTTTCCTCGTTTTCGAACGAGGAATCGATGCAAACACAGAGAAGGTTGGCACAATCCTCCGAATGAAACGCCCCGTGCATGTGCACGATGTTCATAAGCTTACTGGTTGTTTGGCTGCATTGAGTCGATTCATCTCACGTCTCGGTGAAAAGGCATTACCTCTTTACCGACTGATGAAGAAGTCTAACAAGTTCGAGTGGAATCCTGAAGCTGAAGCAGCGTTTGAAGAGCTCAAAGCCCTACTTTCCATCCAGCCGGTGCTTGCCGCTCCAATCAGCAAAGAGCCACTACTGCTATATATTGCAGCCACAGGACAGGTTGTCAGCACAGTGCTCACGGTCGAGCGGGAAGAAGAAGGCAAAGCCTACAAAGTTCAACGCCCAGTGCACTATATTTCTGAAGTCTTGACTCCATCAAAGCAAAGATACCCGCATTATCAGAAGCTTGTCTATGGGATTTACTTGACCATGAAGAAAGTTGCACATTACTTTGCAGACCACTCGGTTTCAGTCATCAGTGATGCTCCATTATCTGAAATTCTGAACAATTGGGACACAACTGGTTGAGTGGCCAAGTGGGCGATTGAACTCCTTCCTTTGGATATCAAGTTCGAGGCAAAGAAAGCAATCAAGTCTCAGGCAATAGCAGATTTCCTCGCCGAGTGGATTGAGCAGGAGCAACCGACTCAGGTTCACTCGGAACATTGGACTATGTTCTTTGATGGGTCCAAAATTTTGAATGGTTCCGGTGCTGGAGTGGTTTTGATATCCCCAAGAGGTGACAAGCTCAGCTACGTCCTCCAGATTCACTTCGATTCTTCAAACAATGAAGCTGAGTATGAGGCACTTTTGTATGGGTTGCGTATGGCCATTTCACTCGGCGTCCATCGCCTGATGGTCTACGGCGACTCAGACTTAGTGGTCAATCAGGTGATGAAGGAGTGGGATATCAGGAGCCCAGCTATGACCGGTTATTGCAATGCAGTAAGAAAGCTAGAGAAGAAGTTTGAGGGGTTAGAGCTCCACCACATACCTCGAATCAAGAATCAAGCTGTTGATGATCTGGCGAAGATAGGTTCCACTCGGAAGCCTATCCCCAGTAATGTGTTCTTGGAGCATCTCCACACCCCGTCAGTTCAAGAAGATCCCTTCACGGAGGAGCCCCCACAACCGATAAGTTCAACCAATCCGACTGAGATTGAAGTCCCAGCTGTGGTCGACTTGATCATGGAGGTTCTAGTGGTCACCCCCGACTGGACGGTGCCATATATCGCATACCTGCTCAGGCAGGAGCTCCCAGAGGATGAAGATGAGGCCCACCAGATCATCCGTCGATCCAAAGCCTTCACGGTGATAAGTGGACAACTTTATAGGGAAAGTGTCACCAGAGTGGCTCAGCGTTGCATTTCTCCAGAAGAATGTCAGATGATCCTAAATGAGATCCACTCGAGGACCTGTGGTCACCATGCGTCCTCTCGGACCATCGTAGCCAAAGCATAGTGAGCGGGATTCTACTGGCCACATGCAAATGAGATGGCTAAAGATATAGTCGACAAGTGTGAAGGCTGCCAGTTTTACTCAAACCTGTCTCCCAAACCTGCATCAGCCTTGAAGACTATTCCACTCGTCTGGCCTTTTGCAGTTTGGGGAGTGGACATGGTTGGGCCCTTCAAGACCAGCAGAAGTGGTTTCACTCATTTGCTCGTAGGAGTCGACAAGTTCACCAAATGAATCAAAGCCAAGCCTATCAAGAATCTTGATTCAAGCACTGCATCAGTTTCATCAGAGAGTTGATATTCAGATATGGAGTCCCTCATAGTCTTATCATAGATAACGGCTCCAACTTTCATGCTGATGAGTTCAGAGCATTTTGTGCTTCCCAAGGCACTCGGGTCGACTACGCATCTTTTGCGCACCCGCAGTCGAATGGGCAGGCGGAAAGGGTGAATGGCTTGATCCTTCAAGGGCTGAAACCCCGACTGATGCGCGATCTCAAGCATGCTGCTGGAGCCTGGGTGACTGAATTGCCATCCATCCTATGGGGACTGAGAACAACTCCCAACCGGTCGACTGACCGAACTCCTTTCTTCATGGTGTATGGTGTTGAATCTGTGCTTTCGAGTGACTTGCTGCACAACGCCCCCCGAGTGGAACTCTTCTCAGAAGCTGAAGCTGAACAGGCACGCCAAGTTGCGGTTGACCTCCTGGAGGAGGAACGAGAGATGGCTCTGATCCGATCGACCATCTATCAAAAAGACTTGCGTTGATTCCATGCCCGAAATTTCAGAGGTCGAGCATTCCAGGAAGGAGACCTTGTGCTCCGAGTGCACCAGAAACGACCTCACAAGCTCGCTCCGGCCTGGAAGGTCCCTTCATCATCACCAAGGTGCCCCACAACGGGGCGTATGGCCTCTACAATGTAGCCAAGAAATAAGACGAGCCACGCTCGTGGAATGCGGAGCTGCTCCGCCGTTTTTATACCTCGGATCAACGAGTTGTAATAAGAATCCTTCAGTTTGTTTATCAATGACAAGATTTTTCTGGTATCTTAATGATTGTTATCCCATAAACATATATGTTCACATCCCCCAGTGGGTGGCTTAGCCACAAATCCGATTCGCCTAAGTTACAAAACACTCCGAGTGAAGAGCAACCCTCTCACTCGGGGGCTTAGCTGCGAATCCGATTCGCCTAAGTTTCAAAAACACTCCGATTAAAGAGCAATCCTCTCACTCGGGGGCTTAGGTGCGACCCCGTACTCGCCTAAGTTAAAAAATACTCCGAGTGGAGAGCAACCCTCCCACTCGGGGGCTTAGCTGCGACCCTGTACTCGCCTAAGTTACAAAACTACTCCGAGTGGAGAGCAACCCTCTCACTCGGGGGCTTAGCTGCGAATACGATTCGCCTAAGTTTCAAAAACTACTCCGAGGGGAGAGCAATCCTCCCACTCGGAGGGTTAGCTGCGACCCCGTACTCGCCAAAGTTACAAAACACTCCGAGTGAAGAGCAACCCTCTCACTTGGGGGCTTAGCTGCGAATCCGATTCGCCTAAGTTTAAAAAACACTCCGAGTAAAGAGCAATCCTCTCACTCGGGGGCTTAGCTGCGACCCCGTACTCACCTAAGTTAAAAAACCACTCCGAGTGGAGAGCAACCCTCTCACTCGAGGGCTTAGCTGCGACCCCATACTCGCCTAAGTTCAAAAACACTCCGAGTGAAGAACAACCCTCTCACTCAGGGGCTTAGCTATGACCCCGTACTCGCCTACGTTAAAAAACACTCCGAGTGAAGAGCAACCCTCTCACTCGGAGGCTTAGCTGCGACCCCGTACTTGCCTAAGTTACAAAACACTCCGAGTGAAGAGCAACCCTCTCACTCGGAGGCTTAGCTGCGACCCCGTACTTGCCTAAGTTACAAAACCACTCCGAGTGAAGAGCAACCCTCTCACTCAGAGGCTTAGCTGCGACCCCGTACTCGCCTAATTTACAAAACCACTCCGAGTGAAGAGCAACCCTCTCACTCAAAAGCTTAGCTGCAACCCCGTACTCTCCTAAGTTACAAAACCACTCCGAGTGAAGAGCAACCCTCTCACTCGGGGGCTTAGCTGCGATCCCGTACTCTCCTAAGTTACGAAACTACGTCGAGTGGAGAGCAATCCTCCCACTCAGTGGCTTGGCTGCAATCTCGGAGCTGCACCACAAATACAATGTATGATTGCACTCGGGGCTGCGCCATAAATACAACGCATGGTTGCACTCGGAGCTGTGTCACAAGTACAATGTAATAGTTGCACTCAGAGCTGCGCCACAAGGACAACGTCTATTCCGAGTGAAGAGTCAAGTTTCACTCGGAGTCAAGAGATCTGAAAGTGGTAAAAACAAAGCATCCATATTCAAAAGAAAAAACAAATTTGGATAAATCCAGCAAGGTTCAGAACCGCGAACGGAAGTACTCAGGCGTCAGGCCCGAAAGAGTTTAACGGTTACAAAAACACTCGGCATTCCGAGGCAAATAAAGTCAACACATCAAGTTTTTTCACTTAGCAGGAGGAGGGCTAGCTGGCTCGACGAACTCGTCCAGGTCGATTCCATCAGCAGTACGAGTGGCAGCGTCGATGAAGGTCTCCATGAAGGACTGGAATTGAAGCTTCTTGGTATTGGCGGCCTTGAGAGCTGCCAGCTTCTCTTCTTTAACTTCCTTGTAATGAACACGGACCAGAGATAGAGCCACGTCGGTGCCACACCGAGCAGATGACTTCTTCCATGCCTGTACTCGATCAGGGATTCATTGAGTTGAGTCATCATAGACTCGAGGTCATTCTTGAATGTCACACCTGGCCAGAGCTCCGTGTCGATCCGTGATACCACCACTTTCAGTCGAGCAAGATAGTCCATGATGCTGGCGAGGCGAGATTCCAGCCGCAGCATGTTCATCCCAGCTTCGTCCTTGACGGGGGAGTTAATGGGGTCCAGATTCGTCTCAATCCGCCTAGTCTCTTCCTCGAAATTTTGACAAAATTCTGCACACACAAAAAAATGGTGAGTCGACAGTCGTATGATGAGTCGGTAGTTGCAAATTAGCCAGACAAGGGAAAGTACCTTCAAGCATAAGGAACATCTTCTTGGCGAGTCCTCCGTCTCCAGTTCGTCTCTCCTCCGAGTGAGATCTCCGACTTTGTCGGTCAAGGCCGCCTTGTCCTTCTTCAGCTGCACGACTTCTTTGTTGGCTTCATCAATGGCAGTCTTCAGCTTGGCATTTTCTTCTTCCAACTTGCCGACTGAAGCCAGCTTCTTGTCAGCAAGTTCAGTTTTCTCTCGCGCCGTCTTCTGCGCTGCTACAAGGCCGAGGTCCTTCTGCTCCAGAGCCTGCTTCATTTTGTCTAAAGAAATAACATTCTTCAGATGAGCTCGGAGTTGTTTGTTTTCACTACGCACATCTGTTCAAGTGGAATCACTCGGTTCAAAAGACGAAAAGAAAAAGATGACAAGGCGAACAGTCGATAAGTTATTACCTCCGATGGTAGCTGCTTCATCCTTAGCCTTCTGCAAATTCTCCTTGGCCAACTCCAGGTCGAGATTGAGTTGGATCTGTTTCCTCTCCAATTCAGCGAACTGGGCCCCAAGCTCACAAGATTTCTGCAGTCAACAAATAAGACACGTCAGTCGAGAGAAACAAAGATCGATTGCTTCTGAGCGATGAGATACAAGTTCAAGTTATTACGGCAAAAAGAGTTCTAAGACTACTCCCAAATCAAACATTCAACACTAGTCTCGAGGACTATACCCAGTGGGTGCACTTGGCGTGCACCCACTGGTTCGGCTTCCCACTCGACATGGCCCGTACAGTCCGAGTATAAAAAAACGGCAACATTTATTCTCAGACCACCACCGACTGCCCGCAGTCGACCGCGGTCTTGGGGACTACACCCAGTGGGTGCACTTGGCATGCCCCCACTGGTCCGGATCCCACTCGGCACGACCTGTCTGGACCGAGTGGAAGAACTATAAAGAGACATTTTACAAAGACCCCCGCCGAATTAAACATTCGACGGCGGTCTCGGGGACTACACCCAGTGGGTGCACTCTGCGTGCCCCCACTGATTCAAGAGTTCTCTCGGCACGACAAGATCGACTCAAGTGAAAGAAGCTACAAAGCAAAAGAAGACACCCAGTGGGTGAAGAAATGCACATTAAAGGTTTGAAAATGCTCAGCCATGGACATCTTACGAATAACAAAGCAGCAGTTTTCAAGTACCATATCCTGACAGAGCGAAGATCAAGCTAAAAGACTAGTCGGAAATCGACTCACCTAGACATTGGTTTGAAGAGCAGAGATGGCATCGTAGGTAACCTTGCTAGCCTCATGCACCATGATACGTCTCCAACGTATCTATAATTTATGAAGTATTCATGCTATTATATTATCCATCTTGGATGTTTAATGGGCTTTACTATGCACTTTTATATTAATTTTGGGACTAACCTATTGACCCAGAGCCCAGTGCCAGTTTCTGTTTTTTCCCTTGTTTCAGTGTTTCACGGAAAAGGAATATCAAACGGAGTCCAAACAGAATGAAACCTTCGGAAAAGTTATTTTTGGAAAGAAAGCAATACAGGAGACTTGGAGTGCACGTCAGGAGATCAACGAGGAGAGCACGGGGCAGGGGGCGCGCCCACCCCCCTGGGCGCGCCCTCCACCCTCGTGGGCCCCTCGTGGCCCCCCTTACCCACTTCTTTCACCTATATATCTCCATATACCCTAAAACCTTCGGAGAACAGAAGAGATCGGGAGTTCCGCCGCCGCAAGCCTCTAAAGCCACCAAAAACCAATCGGGACCCTGTTCCGGCACCCTGCCGGAGGGGGGATCCCTCACCGATGGCCATCTTCATCATCCCGGCACTCTCCATGACGAGGAGGGAGTAGTTCACCCTCGGGGCTGAGGGTATGTACCAGTAGCTATGTGTTTGATCTCTCTCTCGTGTTCTTGAGGTGATACGATCTTGATGTATCGCGAGCTTTGCTATTGTAGTTGGATCTTATGATGTTTCTCCCCCTCTACTCTCTTGTAATGGATTGAGTTTTCCCTTTGAAGTTATCTTATCGGATTGAGTCTTTAATGATTTGAGAACACTTGATGTATGTCTTGCGTGGGATAACCGTGGTGACAATGGGTTATTCTATTGATCCACTTGATGTATGTTTTGGTGATCAACTTGCGGGTTCCGCCCATGAACCTATGCATAGGGTTGGCACACGTTTTCGTCTTGACTCTCCGGTAGAAACTTTGGGGCACTCTTTGAGGTTCTATGTGTTGGTTGAATAGATGAATTTGAGATTGTGTGATGCATATTGTATAATCATACCCACGGATACTTGAGGTGACATTGGAGTATCTAGGCGACATTAGGGTTTTGGTTGATGTGTGTCTTAAGGTGTTATTCTAGTACGAACTCTTGAATAGATCGATCCGAAAGAATAACTTTGAGGTGGTTTCGTACCGTACAATAATCTCTTCGTTTGTTCTCTGCTATTAGTGACTTTGGAGTGACTCTTTGTTGCATGTTGAGGGATAGTTATATGATCCAATTATGTTATTATTGTTGAGAGAACTTGCACTAGTGAAAGTATGAACCCTAGGCCTTGTTTCCTAGCATTGCAATACCGTTTGTGCTCACTTTTATCATTAGTTACCTTGTTGTTTTTATATTTTCAGATTATAAAAACCTATATCTACCATCCATATTGCACTTGTATCACCATCTCTTCGCCAAACTAGTGCACCTATACAATTTACCATTGTATTGGGTGTGTTGGGGACACAAGACACTCTTTGTTATTTGGTTGCAGGGTTGTTTGAGAGAGACCATCTTCATCCTACGCCTCCCACGGATTGATAAACCTTACGTCATCCACTTGAGGGAAATTTGCTACTGTCCTACAAACCTCTGCACTTGGAGGCCCAACAACGTCTACAATAAGAAGGTTCTGTAGTAGACATCAAGCAGTTTCTGGCGCCGTTGCCGGGGAGGTGAGTGCTTGAAGGTATATCTTTAGATCTTGCAATCAAATCTTTTTGTTTCTTGTTTTATCACTAGTTTAGTCTATAAAAGAAAACTACCAAAAAATGGAATTGAGTTTGTCTCAGATGCTTCATATTTTTAATATCTTTCGTGAGAATGATGGGAAGGAAAAATGTGCTCAAGTACTAGAAGAAGAAGTCTATAAAATTTTTGGCACTAAATCTTTGAATGATGAGCATGATTGCAATGTTGTTAGTATGAACTCCTTGAATATCCATGGTACTAATGATGATTGCACTAGTTATGATGAAAATGTCTCCTATAAACATGTCAATTTTTGTGGAGTGCATTGGGTTTGCAATTTCACACCAAATAGGGAAGATAGATATTGCAAGAGGCATAAGCATTTAGAAACAAAACTGTTGCAAGAAAGGCTAGATGTTTGTGCTAAAAATTTATTTTTCTTAGCCGTACTTGTGAACTTTGCAATGAACATGATCATTTCAGTACCCAATGCAAATTGTTTCATGATCGTATCGTGTCCAAAAATTGTGATGACTTGATTTCCCTTGCACATCATAATGAACTTAGTTTGCTACTGGGTTATGATGAAATGAAACGTATAACTAAGGTCATTCCAGAATTTGCCCTTGATAGAGTTCTTCATTTTGATCTAGAGGAAATTTATATGTATTGCACGGTGAATTGCATTGAAAATCCTTATATTGCCAACTACATAAAGAAAAGAAAACAAATAGAAGATGAAGAGAATACTAATGAAAGGGAAGAGACTTCCCAATATCCTCCTATTATTTCTTATGATGAATCAGGTAACGAGGAGGAGCCTTCTATTCAACCAATCTCATTAATAAGGAGCTCAAAAAATAGGATTGAACCCACACATGGGTGGTGAAGAAGAAGAAAAGAAAAGGTAAGAGAGGTAAAAAGATATCTCTCCCAAATAATGTTGCTCCTATTATTGTTGTGCCTCATGAAAATGAATCAAAAATAACTGTGGAAGATGATGCACTTGATGATGATCTAGTTATGCCTATTGCTTGTTGTGATGATTATGATTGGGAAGATAATGATACTTCTTATGATCTTGAAAATCTTTTTGGCACTTGCTTGGAATATGACAATTGCTATACTATTGGTGCTATCCATACTATCAATGATGAGAGTGATTATGCTTATGATATGAAAAGGCCCAAGCTTGGGGATGCTATGTTTGAAGAAGATGATGTTTTTGAGAATATATTTGCTGCAATTAATGTTTGTCCCAAGCTTGGGGATGCTACGTTTAATGAAGATGATATTTTTAGCCTCCCAAGTTTTGATATGCAAAGTTGTTATGATGATAGCTTGCCTTCTACCTATGATGATTATATTGATGAAAGTGGGTTTGGAAGAGTGTCAACTTTAGGAAGTAATGATCCCACTATTTTGGAGGATGTTGAATCTTATAATATTTATGAAAGTGGATTTGGAGAGGTCATGACTTTATTTAGTGATGAGTCCACTATCTTGGAAGAGGTTTCAATCGATTATGATGAGAACAAAGTTGCTACTTATGATGACTATTGTGATGAAACTTATGCTATAAAAAGTAGTGATGATTATATTTATAAAACTTGTCATGATTATTATTACCCTTTTTCTGAACATTACTCTTTTAATGTGGAAACAATTTATAGTATTCAAGTCTCTTATGATACTCCCACTATTCTGAATGAGAAGAATTTTGCTTGTGTGGAGAGTAGTAAATTTTCTATGCTTGTGGATCATGAAAAGAATGCTTTAGGTGCTGGTTATATTGTTGAATTCATTCATGATGCTACTGAAATTTATTATGAGGGAGGAATGTATGCTTGTAGGAATTGCAATAATATCAAGTTTCCTCTCTATGTGCTTAAAATCTTGAAGTTATGCTTGTTTTACCTTCCTATGCAAGTTGATTCTTGTTCCCATAAGTTGTTTGCTCACAAAATCCCTATGCATAGGAAGTGGGTTAGACTTAAATGTGCTAGTCATGTTCTTCATGATGCTCTCTTTATGTTTCAATTCTTATCTTTTATGTGAGCATCATTGAAATCGTCATGCCTAGCTAGGGGCGTTAAACGTTAGCGCTTGTTGGGAGGCAACCCAATTTTATTTTAGTTTCTTGATTTTTGGTTCTGTTTAGTAATAAATAATCCATCTAGCTTCTTTTTAGATGTGGTTTTATGTTTTAATTAGTGTTTGTGCCAAGTAGAACCTTTGGGAAGACTTGGGTGAAGTCTTTATGATCATGCTGTAAAAAACAGAAACTTTAGCGCTCACGAGATTAGCTAAAACTTTTTACTGGAGAGTTCTATTTAGTTGATTCTTTTTGCAGATGATTACTAGACAAATTCCTCAGATCCACCAATTTATTTTAGAATTTTTGGAGTTCCAGAATTTGCGTTAGTTACAGATTACTATAGACTGTTCTGTTTTTGACAGACTCTGTTTTTCGTGTGTTGTTTGCTTATTTTGATGACTCTATGGCTAGTAAAATAGTTTATAAACCATAGAGAAGTTGGAATACAGTAGTTTTAACGCCAATATGAATAAAGAATGAGTTCATTACAGTACCATGAAGTGGTGTTTTATTTTCTTTCGCTAACGGAGCTCACGAGATTTTCTGTTAAGTTTTGTGTTGTGAAGTTTTCAAGTTTTGGGTAAAGATTCGATGGACTATGGTATAAGGAGTGGAAAGAGCCTAATCTTGTGGATGCCCAAGTCACCCCAAGGTAATATTCAAGGATAACCAAGAGCCTAAGCTTGGGGATGCCCCGGAAGGCATCACCTCTTTCGTCTTCGTTCATCGGTAACTTTACTTGGAGCTATATTTTTATTCACCACATGATATGTGTTTTGCTTGGAGCGTCATTTTATTTTATTTTGTTTTGCTTGATGTTTGAATAAAATACCAAGATCTGAAATTATTAAATGAGAGAGAGTCCTCACATAGCTACATAATTATTTAACTACTCATTGATCTTCACTTATATCTTTTTGGAGTAGTTTGTCATTTACTCGTGTGCTTCACTTATATCCTATGAGTAAATGGTTGAATGGTTTGAATATCATAAATCTGAAATTATATATGTTTCATATTCTTATCCCATGGGGAGTAATGACTTTACATATAAGAAGTAGAGGTGGTAAATTTATTGAAGGTTAGCAAACATTGTATTAGTCACTTGAACAATTCATGAAAGAATATTGAAGGAAGAGAGATTTCACATATAAATATACTATCTTGGCCATCTTTTGTAATTGTGAGCACTCATTAAAATATGGCATGATAAAAGGTTGACGTTGGACAAGGAAGACAACATAATGGGTTATGTTTTCTTATATCTGAAATAAAGTATATTGTCATGGATCGCCTAACATGTTGAGCTTGCCTTTCCCCCTCATGCTAGCCAAATTCCTTGCACCAAGTAGAGATACTACTTGTGCTTCCAAAAATCCCTTAAACCAGTATTGCCATGAGAGTCCACCATACCTACCTATGGATTGAGTAAGATCCTTCAAGTAAGTTGTCATCAGTGCATGCAATAAAAATTGCTCTCTAAATATGTATGATCTTTTAGTGTGGAGAAAATAAGCTTTATACGATCATTGTGATATGGAAGAAATAAAAGCGACGGACTGCATAATAAAGGTCCCTATCACAAGTGGCAATATAAAGTGATGTTCCCTCGCATTAAGATTTTGTGCATCCAACTATAAAAGCGCATGGCAACCTCTGCTTCCCTCTGCGAAGGGCCTATCTTTTACTTTTATGCAAGAGTCATGGTGATCTTCACCTTTCCTTTTTTTCATTTTATCCTTTGGCAAGCACCTCGTGTTGGAAAGATTCTGATATATATATCCAATTGGATGTAAGGCATCATGAACTATTATAGTTGACATTACCCTTGAGGTAAAAGGTTGGGAGGCGAATCTATAAGCCCCTATCTTTCTCTGTGTCTGATTAAAACTTTGAACCCATAAATATCGCGTGAGTGTTAGCAATTGTGAAAGACTAAATGATAGTTGAGTATGTGGAGTTTGCTAAATCAAAGCTCTGACATAGACTCTTCCTGAAAATAAGATGAATTGTAATTGTTTGATGACTAATAACACGGTTTGTTAGTTTTCAAGAAAGTTTATGATCTATACTTTAACATGTGAATATCTTGTTACTTGATCATGAGAAGTTTTATGAGATGAGCTACTGTTATGATATATAATGATGCTAGAAAAGGTGATTGAAATTATCATTGATCAAACTTATGCACCTGCTAGCATTCACACTTCATAAATTCTTTCTTTTATCATTTACCTACTCGAGGACGAGCTGGAATTAAGCTTGGGGATGCTGATACGTATCCAACGTATCTATAATTTATGAAGTATTCATGCTATTATATTATCCATCTTGGATGTTTAATGGGCTTTACTATGCACTTTTATATTAATTTTGGGACTAACCTATTGACCCAGAGCCCAGTTCCAGTTTCTGTTTTTTCCCTTGTTTCAGTGTTTCGCGGAAAAGGAATATCAAACGGAGTCCAAACGGAATGAAACCTTCAGAAATGTTATTTTTGGAAAGAAAGCAATACAGGAGACATGGAGTGCATGTTGGGAGATCAACGAGGAGAGCACGAGGTAGGGGGCGCGCCCACCCCCCTGGGCGCGCCCTCCACCCTTGTGGGCCCCTCGTGGCCCCCCTTACCGACTTCTTTCGCCTATATATCTCCATATACCCTAAAACCTTCGGAGAACAGAAGAGATCGGGAGTTCCGCCGCCGCAAGCCTCTGTAGCCACCAAAAACCAATCGGGACCCTGTTCCGGCACCCTGCCGGAGGGGGGATCCCTCACCGGTGGCCATCTTCATCATCCCGGTGCTCTCCATGATGAGGAGGGAGTAGTTCACCCTCGGGGCTGAGGGTATGTACCAGTAGCTATGTGTTTGATCTCTCTCTCGTGTTCTTGAGGTGATACGATCTTGATGTATCGCGAGCTTTGCTATTGTAGTTGGATCTTATGATGTTTCTCCCCCTCTACTCTCTTGTAATGGATTGAGTTTTCCCTTTGAAGTTATCTTATCGGATTGAGTCTTTAATGATTTGAGAACACTTGATGTATGTCTTGCGTGGGATAACCGTGGTGACAATGGGTTATTCTATTGATCCACTTGATGTATGTTTTGGTGATCAACTTGCCGGTTCCGCCCATGAACCTATGCATAGGGGTTGGCACACGTTTTCATCTTGACTCTCCGGTAGAAACTTTGGGGCACTCTTTGAGGTTCTATGTGTTGGTTGAATAGATGAATTTGAGATTGTGTGATGCATATCGTATAATCATACCCACGGATACTTGAGGTGACATTGGAGTATCTAGGTGACATTAGGGTTTTGGTTGATGTGTGTCTTAAGGTGTTATTCTAGTAGGAACTCTTGAATAGATCGATCCAAAAGAATAACTTTGAGGTGGTTTCGTACCCTACAATAATCTCTTCGTTTCTTCTCCGCTATTAGTGACTTTGGAGTGACTCTTTGTTGCATGTTGAGGGATAGTTATATGATCCAATTATGTTATTATTGTTGAGAGAATTTGCACTAGTGAAAGTATGAACCCTAGGCCTTGTTTCCTAGCATTGCAATCCCGTTTGTGCTCACTTTTATCATTAGTTACCTTGCTGTTTTTATATTTTCAGATTACAAAAACCTATATCTACCATCCATATTGCACTTGTATCACCATCTCTTCGCCGAACTAGTGCACCTATACAATTTACCATTGTATTGGGTGTGTTGGGGACACAAGAGACTCTTTGTTATTTTGTTGCAGGGTTGTTTGAGAGAGACCATCTTCATCCTACGCCTCCCACGGATTGATAAACCTTAGGTCATCCACTTGAGGGAAATTTGCTACTGTCCTACAAACCTCTGCACTTGGAGGCCCAACAGCGTCTACAAGAAGAAGGTTGTGTAGTAGACATCACACCACCGTCATTTGCTCCATCATAAGTCCTGATTGGCGTATGGCTTCCTTAGTAGCGCTTACTTGGTAATCTGGGACATGATGGGTAACAAAGAGTGGAGTTGTTTGAATAGTCGAGGCGGCCAGAGGAGCTGAAATCCGGAGTTGCACGGTGAGAGCAGGGGCCTGAGTAGTCGACGCCAAGGGACGATCAGTTCACACAGGATCGACAAAAGAAACAGAAGCCCGAGCTGGATCCCCGGATCGTTGGGCGACTGGTTCAGACGCTGGAGTCGAGTGAGACACCTTGCTGACAGGCCCCTTCTTGCTCGAAGTCCTACCCCTTCTTCTTGTGTTCTTCTGTAGCACGTCTTCATGGTCATTTTCATCTGGAAGTTCAATAACATTTGGCGGTGCTGCAAAAGACTCGACCGTAATAGTTCAGTCGACCGATAGTACAAGTGACAAAGTGAGGGCAAGATTGTAGAGTCATACCCGCTCTGGAAGTGGCCACATCTACAGCCTCCTCATCGTCTTGCTCCTTTTTGATATTCATGGACGTCCCAGAAGTAGCAGCACTGAAAGGTTCCAAAATTTACTCGGTCAAAACAAGCAGTTGAATCGGTACAGATCGTAGAAGACAAAGAGGGAAAGCAAAACACTTACGTAGAAGTGACGAGAACATCCACCTTGATCTTGGGCAGGGCCTTCCGAGGCTTTGAGGGGACGACCTTGGGCTACTTAACGGCCTTTTCAGACGGTTCCGGAGATGAAGTCCGAGTGCGTTTTTTGCACTTGTGTGCTTGGAGGAACTGCCTTGCCACACCCACCTACAGGGTCTTTAGACTGTTTGGATCGACGTTCCGAGCGGGGCGGCGAGTCGGCCTCCTCACTGTCGTCCGAGTCGTCACTGTCATCTTCATTGTCATCTGGGGATTGCCAGTGACCACTCTCGTCTGTGCTCTCCTCTCCTTCCTGGAACTGCTCTCCGTTTGGCATCGAGTACATCTTAGGGTAGATCTGCAAGGCGCAAGTCAACAAAAATCAGTCAGACTCAAGAGCAAATGCGAGTCAAAGAGAGAAAACACTCGGCATTTTAAGCTTTACCTCTTCTGGCTCATGGTTCGTGTCGAGTGGCTGAATTCTCCTAGACCCCCTGGGGTTGTCCTTGTTTCCGGTGATGCTTCGCAGCCACTAAGCCACTGTCTCCTTGGCGACCTCCTCTGGGTGGACCTGAGCGGTGTCTCCAGGGCCTAAATACATCCATATCGGGTGGTCTCGGGCTTTGAGAGGCTGGATACGTCGACTGAGGAACACCTCCAACAGATCCATGCCAGTCACCCCCTCCCGGACGAAGTTGACGACTTGGTCGACTAAAAGATTCACCTCGCCTCTCTCCTCGGGAGCCACGGTCAATGAAGAAGGTTGGTGGAGTCGTTCCATAGTGAAAGGGGGGAGACCGGTCGACTGACCAGGAGTCGGGATATCCTTGCAGTAGAACCAGGTCGACTGCCACCCCCGAACAGACTCGGGAAGGGTAATGGAAGGAAAAGTACTCCTACCTCTGGTCTAAATCCCTAAAACCCCACACATTTGAATCACATGCGTCTTTTCGTCAGTCGGATGGGCCTTCCTCACCGACTGAGATCGACAAGTGAAGATGTGCTTGAACAGGCCCCAGTGCAGCTGGCAACCCAAGAAATTCTCGCACATCAAGATGAAAGCAGCAAGATATGTGATGGTGTTCGGAGGGAAATGATGGATTTGGGCACCGAAGAAGTTCAAGAAACCCCTAAAGAATGGGTGCGGAGGAAGAGAGAAACCTCAGTCGACATGGGTGGCGAGGAGGACAAGCTCATCCTCGCACGACCGAGGCTCAAATTCCCCCTCCGGCAATCTCCAAGACTTGTCAGCGATCAGGCCATCCTCAATGAGCTTCTCCAGGTCGTCCCGCTCAACGGTGGAGCGGATCCAATCTCCTTGGATCCAGCCCGGCGGCAGACCAGACCGCGATGACGTCCCCCGAGCCGTCTTCTTGCCCTTTGTCGTCGCCGTCACCTTCTTCGCGCGCTCCAGGGCCGCCGTCTTGTCCTTTCCCATTGCGGCGGACGGCATACGGGCAGAGCAGCGGCGTCGAGAGTAGAAGAGGATGCGGTGAAGAAGTAGAGGAAGAAGAGAGAGAATGAGGTGCATTGTGCAAACGCATTAGCCTCGGCGACCTTTTATGGGCCTACTTCCGAGTGGATGACCCGTGGGCCCAAGCAATCCTGTCAAATCCCGCAACAGTCGCTCGCCCGACACGTGGCGAAAAAGGCGGCGTGAAAATCGAGGCGTCCCTATCTAACCACTCCGATTACTGTGGCACGCTCCGTCCCGTGCGCTTCTTCGAAATTTCAAATCCCGTGAGATCCGGGAACTGCAGAGCAATCAATTGCGTCAAAGATTTTGCGCCATATCAGCACTTGAAGATTGTCAGTATAGTCCACTCGATGACCTCTGAATCGATCAAGGCGACTGAAATAAGGTTGAAGTTTCAGCATGATTCCCAAACTCGGGTAAAATGCCTCCGAAGCATAAGAATCGAGTCGGAATGAACTTCAACCCCTCTTCACTCGGACCTCAATCCATTCAGGGCCTAATGGCAATGACATGTACCTAGGGTCGGGTAATAGGCCTGACCTGGATGCCCTTCCCAAGGACACTGCCCTAGAGTCAAAGACATTCAAAGTACAGCAGACTATGTCGACTCAAATCACCTTGGAGTGCAATCTACTCGACCAGCTACCTCACTCGGATACCCCAATTCCATTCGACCAAGATAAGAGTCACTCGACTACTCAAAGAATCACTCGGAGACAGAAGATCTAAAGTCACTCAGGATGGCAACGGTCAGGCGTTCATTCTGTAGTCTTAAAGATCATTTATAACTCTTTATAGCTAGTGTTACCAGTAATGCCCCGTCTTAATGTATATTGAACCCTGTGTAACGTGGGATGGCTGGAGACCTGGCACACTCTATGTAAGCCACTCCCCTCCTCCGGTACAAGGGTTCACACCCCTTGTAACTCTCACGCGTAATCCAGTCGACCAAGCCTCCGGGCACCGAGACGTAGGGCTTTTACTTCCTGCGAGAAGGGCCTGAACTCGTAAATCTTGCGTGCACAACCTCATCATAGCTAGGATCTTGCCTCCTCCTACGTACCCCCTATTCTTACTGTCAGACTAGTTCCCACGACAGACACCGCAAGATTGAACCCATCATAAAGCACCTCTCCCATTGCAAGAAAAACCAATCCAGTTGGCCAAACCAAATGATAGATCGGAGGGAAATACAAAGCTATCTCAATAATGCATAAAAGAGTTCAGAGAAGACTAAAATAATATTCATAGATAATCTGATCATAAATCCACAATTCATCTCAACAAACGCACCGCAAAAGAAGATTACATCGAATAGATCTCCAAGAACACCGAGGAGAACATTCACTGGTACAGCGACGTGCTATACAAACGGTTTTTAACCCCTTTCCGCGACGACATTTGGAACCCTCGCCAAGTGAGTGTGGGTGATAGGGGGGTCCTTCCCACACGACCTAGAAATCATCGGGGATAGGCCCTCCTGGGACACAGGCTGGGGCTGTGTGCGATCAGGCGAAGCATCGAAACCCAATCATTTTCGTAGGTATGTACATCCCACACAGTGAATCCCAGAAAATCATTTCCGTAGGTACGTACATCCCACACGGTGAATCCCAGAAAATCATTTTCGTAGGTATGTACATCCCACACAGTGAATCCTAGAAAAATATTTCCGTAGGTATGTATATCACACACAGTTCTTTGTGTGGAAACATTTGTGCAAGGTGGCCTAATGCAAACTGTTCGCTGCCGGAAGCCGTGTGTGATTGTTAGTTGATCGAACACGCCTACTTTCTTAAAACCGTGTGGGTTGTTTGAGTTCATCGCCCACGGTGCTGTCTGAGTAACCGTTTGCAATAGAAAACCCCAATAAGCAGGGTAATTAGCCTATTATTGATAATCCATGTACTAATCAAACTGATATTTCTTATAAAACACGCCAGATATTTCATATCCGTATAAAAGCAACCAGGATTTCATAATCGAATTACATCAGATAGCTTGGGCACTCAATTACGCCATTACACAATAGCACCAAGTTTCACATGCAGCATCAAAAACCTTTGGAAAGTAGCATCATACACGGTAAATAGACAGATGAATCTCATCTGGGAAACTTCAGAAGCGGAAGGCAAATATTCAGCCTTCAGTGATGTTGAATGTCCTTGCAACTTTAGGCCAGTGGCTATGGATAATTGCCCGCCCAACCTTTGTCCTCTTCAGCAAGACTTCAATATTGTACCGTGGGTGTTGAATGAATACCTTCCTCGCCTCTTGACCATGCAGGTGGTTTGAGAGGTAATCATCAGTGAACTGCTTTGAAAAGTACTGAAAACAAAGCTATGCATAAATTGCTGTTGTAAATTTTGAAATGGCGAAATGGGTAAAAACAAGGTAAAAGAGTTGGTACCATCCTATAGTTGACTGATGTCTTCTTCATTGTGCAAACAAAGATCTTGCTGTTATTCGCAAGTTTCTTCATCCTAACAATCTTTCTGAGTTTCTTGACTTGACTGATATTCATGGACATCTCATTTCCCCATATGCAAAATGGGTCGAACAGTTGGTCTAAGCCAAGGACCTACATGTGCAAGACCAAATTGTAAGAACCCTAAATATTAGAATGATTCCTGCAACTGCACAATAATGTGCTATTAGCCAAAGGACCCTGCTTGAACAAATGTCGATGGTAAACCGCAGTGTCTCCCATTGTTTCCCTACAACGCACATAAGGAAGATCTTGATCAGGTTAACTGAGAGTTGCCATACTATCAGTAGAATATGTATTGAGTACAACCAAATTCGATTGGTGTCACATGCATAACAATACAAAATTGTACCCACAGCAAATGAAAATCAAATTGCAGAATTGAACCAAACAGTTAAATGGACAGCAGACCAAATGAACCAAAATAGTTAACTGAGCACGACATTGAAGAATAGAAACATGTACTAGAAGATAAGACAGTTAACAAAACAAAGAATGCTTGAGAATAGTACTACGAAATGTAGCAATTGTTGGACCAAAGTGTTAACTGAACATTACATTTCAGAGGACCAAACTGTTAACTGAGCATCAGATTGCATCTTAACATTACAGAGGACAAATCACTAGAAGGCACTGGCGGTGGCCTCGAGAAAACAACACAAACTGTATTTTAAAGTAGACAACCGCATGGAGGTGTCGACGGTGGCCTCGAAGACGAGGTGCTCTTCCAAGATCTGGCGGTCCACACACATGGCGGCCATAGCAACCTCGTGCGCGCGTGCGGCCGCATGCTACTGAGCTTCACGTTATACTGCATGCAAAATGGATGTGGGCGGCGCTTAATTGGAAGAGGGGGCAGTGATTTCGGTGGAAGGTGTCGCGCCGTCGGTCGGGGCATGTGGGACGGGAAAGGAGGAGGATGGTGTGGGTGGGGTGTGGATTACCTGACCATATCGACAAGGCCGCGTAGCAAGAAGAAGGGTCGGCGGTGAGGAGGCCGTGCAGCAAGAAGAAGGGTCACCGGCGAGGAGGCGGCGCTGCAAGAAGAAGGGTCACCGGCGAGGAGGCGGCGCTGCAAGAAGAAGGGTAGCCGGCGAGGAGGCGCCGCTGCAAGAAGAAGGGTCGCCGGTGAGGAGGCTGACCTGCCAGTAAGCAGCAGTGAAGGTTTGAACTTGGAAAGCAAGGAGGAACAGTGGAAACGTGGCTTTTGGTAAGAGGGAGGGGGCGAGGAGATAGATATTTCCGCGGTGGCAAAAAAAATCGCTTGGTGCCGCGGGAAATTGGCGCGCAAGTGTGGTTCAAGCGGGGGCGGTGGACTGTAGAAAATGAAGCTTCCTGCATAAGCCAGACAAGATGGTGCGCCAAGATATTTTATATCGCATCCCACACGATTCTTTCTAGTAAACTGGTTGTGGTATAACTGATTTTTTCATTATGTTTTGAAAGACAAAACTATGTTACGGAGGGAAAGGATGGTGTTTGAATTGCTAGAACATTTACGTACAGTGAACATGCAACTAGTACATGAGTGTCGTGTTTAAATTTGGAATTATTCTGGGTTCGTTTGGCATTTTTATGCAATAATTGAGTTTCTGGGCATTTAATGTGCATAATTCAAATTTGAACTACAGGCACAGGCTCCAATGCACCAAAGTTTGTTGAAAAATCACATGTGTGTCTTTGGGTGAATTTATAGGTCCCATGCAAGAAATGTGAATGAAATTCAAACATCTGGGCGTCGTGGCTCGGCCAGAAAGATTGAGAAACTTGGTTTTTTAATTCCTGTAAATACAAAACACGCCTGAAAATCATGAAACTTGGCATGGTGTCATGACATGGCACAAACATGCTGCGGTAATTTTTTTGGCCGAATTGGGACAAGCTTTGGTGTAAGCTTCTTGCAAACCGGAGCTTCCCTCAAGAAGGCTCGTGGTTCCGAGAGGGGACTTGTAACCTCTGTGTGCGAAACGAGATACGTACACTGCCTTCTCCCACCTTAATTTTTTTACACAGGCAGATTAGACCAAATAGAAGTATCGTGCTAAATTTTGGAATTATTCCATGTTCGTTTGGCCTTTTTTATACATTAAATCAGTTTCTGCACATTTAATGTGCATAATTCAAATTTGAACTACATGCACATGCTCCAGTGCACCAAAGTTGTTTGAAAAATCACATGTATGTCCTTGGGTGAATTTATAGGTCCAATGCAAGAAATAGGAATCAAATTCGAACATTTGGGCATCGTGGCTTGGCCGGAAAGATTGAGAAACTTGGCTTTTTAATTCCTGTAAATCCAAAACACACCTGAAAATCATGAAACTTGGCATGGTGTCATGACATGCCACCAACATGCTGCGGTAATTTTTTTGGCCGAATTGGGACAAGCTTTGGTGTAAGCTTCTTTCAAACTGGAGCTTCCCTCAAAAAGGCTCGTGGTTCCGAGAGGGAACAAGTCACCTCCGTGTGCGAAACGACATACGTACACTGTCTTCTCCCGCCTTAATTTTTTTACACAGGCAGATTAGACCAAATAGAAGTATTGTGCTAAATTTTGGAATTATTCCGGGTCGTTTGGCCTTTTTATACATTAATTGAGTTTCTGCGCATTTAATGTGAATAATTCAAATTTGAACTACAAGCACATGCTCCAGTGCACCAAACTTGGTTGAAAAATCACATGTGTGTCTTTGGGTGAATTTATAGGTCCCATGCAAGAAATGAGAATGAAATGCAAACATCTGGGCATCGTGGCTCGGCCAGAAAGATTGAGAAACTTGGTTTTTTAATTCCTGTAAATCCAAAACATGCCTGAAAATCATGAAACTTGGCATGGTGTCATGACATGGCACCAACATGCTGCGGTAATTTTTTTCGCCGAATTGGGACAAGCTTTGGTGTAAGCTTCTTCCCAACCGGAGCTTCCCTCAGGAAGGCTCGTGGTTCCGAAAGGAACGTGTCACCTCCGTGTGCGAAATGAGATACGTACACTACCTTCTCCCGCCTTATTTTTTTTACACGAGCATATTAGACCAAATAGAAGTATCATGCAAAATTTTCGAAATTATTCCGTGTTCGTTTGGCCTTTTTATACATTAATTGAGTTTCTGCGCATTTAATGTGCATAATTCTAATTTCAACTACAAGCACATGCACCAGTGCACCAAAGTTGGTTGAAAACTCACATGTGTGTCCTTGGGTGAATTTACAGGTCCGATGCAAGAATGGGAATGAAATTCAAACATCTGGGCGTCGTGGCTCGGCCGAAAAGATTGAGAAACTTGGTTTTTTAATTCCTGTAAATCCAAATCACGCCTGAAAATCATGAAACTTGGCATGGTGTCATGACATGCCACCAACATGCTGCGGTAATTTCTTTAGCCGAATTGGGACAAGCTTTGGTGTCAGCTTCTTGCAAACCGGAGCTTCCCTCAAGAAGGTTCGTGGTTTCGAGAGGGAACATGTCACCTCTGTGTGCGAAACGACATACGTACACTGCCTTCTCCCGCCTTAATTTTTTTACATACGCAGATTAGACCAAATAGAAGTATCTTGCTAAATTTTGGAATTATTCCATGTTCGTTTGGCCTTTTTATACATTAAATGAGTTTCTGCGCATTTAATGTGCATAATTCAAATTTGGACTACAAGCACATGCTCTAGTGCACCAAAGTTGTTTGAAAAATCACATGTGTGTCCTTGGGTGAATTTATAGGTCCAATGCAAGAAATAGGAATCAAATTCAAACATCTGGGCGTCGTGCGGCTCAAAAGATTGAGAAACTTGGTTTTTAATTCCTGTAAATCCAAAACACGCGTGAAAACCATCAAACTTGGCATGGTGTCATGACATGGCACCAACATGTTGCGGTATTTTTTTTGGCCGAATTGGGACAAGCTTTGGTGTAAGCTTCTTGCAAACCGGAGCTTCCCTCAAGAAGGCTCGTGGTTCCGAGAGGGGACTTGTCACCTCCGTCTGCGAAACGAGATACGTACACTGCCTTCTCCCGCCTTAATTTTTTTACACAGGCAGATTAGACCAAATAGAAGTATCGCGCTAAATTTTGGAATTATTCCATGTTCGTTTGGCCTTTTTTATACATTAAATGAGTTTATGCGCATTTAATGTGCATAATTCAAATTTGAACTACATGCACATGCTCCAGTGCACCAAAATTGTTTGAAAAATCACATGTGTGTCCTTGGGTGAATTTATAGGTCCAATGCAAGAAATAGGAATCAAATTCAAACATCTGGGCGTCGTGGCTCGGCCGGAAAGATTGAGAAACTTGGTTTTTTAATTCCTGTAAATCCAAAGCACGCCTGAAAATGATGAACCCTGGCATGCTGTCATGACATGCCACCAACATGCTGCGGTAAATTTTTTGGCCGAATTGGGACAAGCTTTGGTGTAAGCTTCTTTCAAACCGGAGCTTCCCTCAAAAAGGCTTGTTGTTCCGAGAGGGAACAAGTCACCTCCGTGTGCGAAACGACATACGTAGACTGCCTTCTCCCGCCTTAATTTTTTTACACAGGCAGATTAGACCAAACAGAAGTATTGTGCTAAATTTTGGAATTATTCCGGGTTTGTTTGGCCTTTTTTATACATTTATTGAGTTTCTGCGCATTTAATGTGCATAATTCAAATTTGAACTACAAGCACATGCTCCAGTGCACCAAAGTTGGTTGAAAAATCACATGTGTGTCCTTGGGTGAATTTATAGGTCCCATCCAAGAATGAGAATGAAATTCAAATATCTGGGCATCGTGGCTCGGCCGGAAAGATTGAGAAACTTGGTTTTTTTAATTCCTGTAAATCCGAAACACGCCTGAAAATCATGAAACTTGGCATGGTGTCATGACATGGGACCAACATGCTGCGGTAATTTTTTTGGCCGAATTGGGACAAGCTTTGGTGTAAGTTTCTTCCCAACCGGAGCTTCCCTCAAGAAGGCTCGTGGTTCCGAAAGGGAACGTGTCACCTTCGTGTGCGAAACGAGATACGTACACTGCCTTCTCCCGCTTTTATTTTTTTTGCACGGGCATATTAGACCAAATAGAAGTAACGTGCAAAATTTTGGAATTATTCCGGGTTCGTTTGGCCTTTTTTATCCATTAATTGAGTTTCTGTGCATTTAATGTGCATAATTCAAATTTCAACTACAAGCACATGCTCCAGTGCACCAAAGTTGGTTGAAAAATCACATGTGTGTCCTTGGGTGAATTTACAGGTCCAATGCAAGAATGGGAATGAAATTCAAACATCTCGGCGTCGTGGCTCGGCCGGAAAGATTGAGAAACTTGGTTTTTTTAATTCCTGTAAATCCAAAACACACCTGAAAATCATGAAACTTGGCATGGTGTCATGACATGCGACCAACATGCTGTCGTAATTTTTTTAGCCGAATTGGGAAAAGCTTTGGTGTAAGCTTCTTGCAAACCGGAGCTTCCCTCAAGAAGGTTCGTGGTTTCGAGAGGGAACATGTCACCTCTGTGTGCGAAACGACATACGTACACTGCATTCTCCCGCCTTAATTTCTTTACATACGCAGATTAGACCAAATAGAAGTATTGTGCTAAATTTTGGAATTATTCCGGGTTCGTTTGGCCTTTTTTATACATTAATTGAGTTTCTGCGCATTTAATGTGCATAATTCAAATTTGAACTACAAGCACATGCTCCAGTGCACCAAAGTTGGTTGAAAAATCACATGTGTGTCCTTGGGTGAATTTATAGGTCTCATGCAAGAAATGGGAATGAAATTCGAACAACTAGGCGTCGTGGCTCGGCCGGAAAGATTGAGAAACTTGGTTTTTTAAATCCTGTAAATCCAAAACACGTGTGAAAATCATGAAACTTGGCATGGTGTCATGACATGGCACCAACATGTTGCGGTAATTTTTTTGGCCGAATTGGGACAAGCTTTGGTGTAAGCTTCTTCTAAACCGGAGCTTCCCTCAAGAAGGCTCGTGGTTCCGAAAGGGAACGTGTCACCTCTGTGTGCAAAAAGAGATACGTACACTGCCTTCTCCCGCCTTAATTTTTTTACACGGGCATATTACACCAAATAAAAGTATCGTGCAAAATTTTGGAATTATTCCTGGTTCGTTTGGCCTTTTTTACACATTAATTGAGTTTCTGCGCATTTAATGTGCATAATTCAAATTTCAACTAGAAGCACATATACCAGTGCACCAAAGTTGGTTGAAAAATCACATGTGTGTCCTTGGGTGAATTTAAAAGTCCCATGCAAGAATGGGAATGAAATTCAAACATCTGGGCGTCGTGGCTCGGCCGGAAAGATTGAGAAACTTGCTTTTTTAATTCCTGTAAATCCAAAACACACCTGAAAATCATGAAACTTGGCATGGTGTCATGCCAACATGCTGCGGTAAATTTTTTGGCCGAATTGGGACAAGCTTTGGTGTAAGCTTCTTTCAAACTGGAGCTTCCCTCAAGAAGGTTCTTGGTTTCGAGAGGGAACATGTCACCTCTGTGTGCGAAACGACATACGTACAATGCCTTCTCCCGCCTTTATTTTTTTACAGAGACAGATTAGACCAAATAGAAGTATCTTGCTAAAATTTGGAATTATTGCATGTTTGTTTGGCCTTTTTATACATTAAATGAGTTTCTGTGCATTTAATGTGCATAATTCAAATTTGAACTACAAGCACATGCTCTAGTGCACCAAAGTTGTTTGAAAAATCACATGTGTGTCCTTGGGTGAATTTATAGGTCCAATGCAAGAAATAGGAATCAAATTCAAACATCTGGGCGTCGTGGCTCGGCCGGAAAGATTGAGAAACTTGGTTTTTAATTCCTGTAAATCCGAAACACACCTGAAAATCATGAAGCTTGGCATGGTGTCATGACATGGCACCAACATGTTGCGGTAATTTTTTTGGCCGAATTGGGACAAGCTTTGGTGTAAGCTTCTTGCAAACCAGAGCTTCCCTCAAGAAGGATCGTGGTTCCGAGAGGGGACGTGTCACCTCTGTGTGCGAAACGAGATACGTACACTGCCTTCTCCCGCCTTAATTTTTTTACACAGGCAGATTAGACCAAATAGAAGTATCATGCTAAATTTTGGAATTATTCCATGTTCGTTTCGCCTTTTTTATACATTAAATGAGTTTCTGCGCATTTAATGTGCATAATTCAAATTTGAACTACATGAACATGCTCCAGTGCACCAAAGTTGTTTGAAAAATCACATGTGTGTCCTTGGGTGAGTTTATAGGTCCAATGCAAGAAATAGGAATCAAATTAAAACATCTGGGCGTGGTGGCTCGGCCGGAAAGATTGAGAAACTTGGTTTTTTAATTCCTATAAATCCAAAACACGCCTGAAAATGATGAACCATGGCATGGTGTCATGACATGCCACCAATATGTTGCCGTAATTTTTTTGGCCGAATTGGGACAAGCTTTGGTGTAAGATTCTTTCAAACCGGAGCTTCCCTCAAAAAGGTTCGTGGTTCCGAGACGGAACAAGTCACCTCCCTGTGCAAAACGACATACGTACACTGCCTTCTCCCGCCTTAATTTTTTTACACAGGCAGATTAGACCAAACAGAAGTATTGTGCTAAATTTTGGAATTAGTCCGGGTTCGTTTGGCCTTTTTTATACATTAATTGAGTTTCTGCGCATTTAATGTGCAGAATTCAAATTTGAACTACAAGCACATGCTCCAATGCACCAAAGTTGGTTGAAAAATCACATGTGTGTCCTTGGGTGAATTTATAGGTCCCATTCAAGAATGAGAATGAAATTCCAATATCTGGGCGTCGTGGCTCGGCCGGAAAGATTGAGGAACTTGTTTTTTAATTCCTGTAAATCCAAAACACGCCTGAAAATCATGAAACTTGGCATGGTGTCATGACATGGCACCAACATGCTGCGGTAATTTTTTTGGCCGAATTGGGATAAGCTTTGGTGTAAGTTTCTTCCCAACCAAAGCTTCCCTCAAGAAGGCTCGTGGTTCCGAAAGGGAACGTGTCACCTCCGTGTGCGAAACGAGATACGTACACTGCCTTCTCCCGCCTTAATTTTTTTACACGGGCATATTAGACCAAATAGAAGTATCGTGCAAAATTTTGGAATTATTCCGGGTTTGTTTGGCCTTTTTTATCCATTAATTGAGTTTCTGTGCATTTAATGTGCATAATTCAAATTTCAACTACAAGTACATGCACCAGTGCACCAAAGTTGGTTGAAAAATCACATGTGTGTCCTTGGGTGAGCTTATAGGTCCCATGCAAGATGGGAATGAAATTCAAACATCTGGGCGTCGTGGCTCGGTCGGAAAGATTGAGAAACTTGGTTTTTTTAATTCCTGTAAATCCAAAACACGCCTAAAAATCATGAAACTTGGCATGGTGTCATGACGTGTCACCAACATGCTGCGGTAATTTATTTAACTGAATTGGGACAAGCTTTGGTGTAAGCTTCTTTCAAACCGGAGCTTCCCTCAAGAAGGTTCATGATTTCGAGAGGGAACGTGTCACCTCTGTGTGCGAAACGACATACGTGCACTGCCTTCTCCCGCCTTAATTTTTTACATAGGCATATTAGACCAAATAGAAGTATTGTGCTAAATTTTGGAATTATTCTAGGTCCGTTTGGCCTTTTTTATACATTAATTGAGTTTCTGCGCATTTAATGTGCATAATTCAAATTTGAACTACAAGCACATGCTCCAGTGCACCAACGTTGGTTGAAAAATCACATGTGTGTCCTTGGGTGAATTTATAGGTCCCATGCAAGAAAAGAGAATGAAATTCAAACATCTGGGCATCGTGGCTCGGCCGGAAAAGTTGAGAAACTTGGTTTTTTAATTCCTGTAAATCCAAAACACGTCTGAAAATCATGAAACTTGGCATGGTGTCATGACATGGCACCAACATGTTGCGGTAATTTTTTTGGCCGAATTGGGACAAACTTTGGTGTAAGCTTCTTCCAAACCGGAGATTCCCTCAAGAAGGCTCGTGGTTCCGAAAGGGAACGTGTCACCTCTGTGTGCAAAAAGAGATACGTACACTGCCTTCTCCCGCCTTAATTTTTTTAAACGGGCATATTAGACCAAATAGAAGTATCGTGCAAAATTTCGGAATTATTCCGGGTTCGTTTGGCCTTTTTCACACATTAATTGAGTTTCTGCGCATTTAATGTGCATAATTCAAATTTCAACTATAAGCACATGCACCAGTGCACCAAAGTTGGTTGAAAAATCACATGTGTGTCCCTGGGTGAATTTATAAGTCCCATGCAAGAATGGGAATGAAATTCAAACATCTGGGCGTCGTGGCTCGGCCGGAAAGATTGAGAAACTTGGTTTTTTTAATTCCTTTAAATTCAAAACACGCCTGAAAATCATGAAACTTGGCATGGTGTCATGACATTCCACCAACATGCTGCGGTAAATTTTTTGGCCGAATTGGGACAAGCTTTGGTGTAAGCTTCTTTCAAACTGGAGCTTCCCTCAAGAAGGTTCTTGGTTTCGAGAGGGAACATGTCACCTCTGTGTGCGAAACGACAGACGTACACAGCCTTCTCCCGCCTTAATTTTTTTACACAGACAGATTAGACCAAATAGAAGTATCTTGCTAAATTTTGGAAATATTCCATGTTCGTTTGGCCTTTTTTTATACATTAAATGAGTTTCTGCGCATTTAATGTGCATAATTCAAATTTGAACTACAAGCACATGCTCTAGTGCACCAAAGTTGTTTGAAAAATCACATGTGTGTCCTTGGGTGAATTTATAGGTCCAATGCAAGAAATAGGAGTCCAATTCAAACATCTGGGCGTCGTGGCTCGACCGGAAAGATTGAAAACTTGGTTTTTAATTCCTGTAAATCCAAAACACGCCTGAAAATCATGAAACTTGGCATGGTGTCATGACATGGCACCAACATGTTGCGGTAATTTTTTGGCCGAATTGGGACAAGCTTTGGTGTAAGCTTCTTGCAAACCGGAGCTTCCCTCAAGAAGGCTCGTGGTTCCGAGAGGGGACGTGTCACCTCCATGTGCGAAACGAGATACGTACACTGCCTTCTCCCGCCTTAATTTTTTTACACAGGCAGATTAGACCAAATAGAAGTATCATGCTAAATTTTGGAATTATTCCTTGTTCGTTTGGCGTTTTTTATACATTAAATGAGTTTCTGCGCATTTAATGTGCATAATTCAAATTTGAACTACATGAACATCCTCCAGTGCACCAAAGTTGTTTGAAAAATCACATGTGTGTCCTTAGTTGAGTTCATAGGTCCAATGCAAGAAATAGGAATCAAATGCAAACATCTGGGCGTCGTGGCTCGGCCGGAAAGATTGAGAAACTTGGTTTTTTAATTCCTGTAAATCCAAAACACGCCTGAAAATGATGGACCCTGGCATGCTGTCATGACATGCCACCAACATGCTGCGGTAATTTTTTTGGCCGAATTGGGACAAGCTTTGGTGTAAGCTTCTTTCAAACCGGAGCTTCCCTCAAAAAGGCTCGTGGTTCCGAGAGGGAACAAGTCACCTCCGTGTGCGAAACGACATACGTACACTGCCTTCTCCCGCCTTAATTTTTTTACACAGGCAGATTAGACCAAACAGAAGTATTGTGCTAAATTTTGGAATTATTCCGGGTTCATTTGGACTTTTTTATACATTAATTGAGTTTCTGTGCATTTAATGTGCATAATTCAAATTTGAACTACAAGCACATGCTCCAGTGCACCAAAGTTGGTTGAAAAATCACATGTGTGTCCTTGGGTGAATTTATAGGTCCCATTCAAGAATGAGAATGAAATTCAAATATCTGGGCGTCGTGGCTCGGCCGGAAAGATTGAGAAACTTGGTTTTTTAATTCCTGTAAATCGAAAACACGCCTGAAAATCATGAAACTTGGCATGGTGTCTTGACATGGCACCAACATGTTGCGGTAATATTTTTGGCAGAATTGGGACAAGCTTTGGTGTAAGTTTCTTCCCAACCGGAGCTTCCCTCAAGAAGGCTCGTGGTCCGAAAGGGAACGTGTCACCTCCGTGTGCGAAACAAGATACGTACACTGCCTTCTCCCGCCTTAATTTTTTTACACGGGCATATTAGACCAAATAGAAGTATCATGCAAAATTTTGGAATTATTCCGGGTTCGTTTGGCCTTTTTTATCCATTAATTGAGTTTCTGTGCATTTAATGTGCATATTTCAAATTTCAACTACAAGCACATGCACCAGTGCACCAAAGATGGTTGAAAAATCACATGTGTGTCCTTGGGTGAATTTACAGGTCCGATGCAAGAATGGGAATGAAATTCAAACATCTGGGCGTCGTGGCTCGCCGGAAAGATTGAGAAACTTGGTTTTTTTAATTCCTGTAAATCCAAAACACGCCTGAAAATCATGAAACTTGGCATGGTGTCATGACATGCGACCAACATGCTGCGGTAATTTTTTTAGCCGAATTGGGACAAGCTTTTGCGTAAGCTTCTTGCAAATCGGAGCTTTCCTCAAGAAGATTTGTGGTTTCGAGAGGGAACATGTCACCTCTGTGTGCGAAACGACATACGTACACTGCCTTCTCCCGCCTTAATTTTTTTACATAGGCATATTAGCCCAAATAGAAGTATTGTGCTAAATTTTGGAATTATTCCAGGTTCGTTTGGCCTTTTTTATGCATTAATTGGGTTTTTGCGCATTTAACGTGCATAATTCAAATTTGAACAACAAGCACACATGCTCTAGTGCACCAAAGTTGGTTGAAAAATCACATCTGTGTCCTTGGGTGAATTTATAGGTCCCATGCAAGAAATGAGAATGAAATTCAAACATCTGGGCATTGTGGCTCGGCCGGAAAGGTTGAGAAAGTTGGTTTTTTAAATCCTGTAAATCCAAAACACGTCTGAAAATCATGAAACTTGGCATGGTGTCATGACATGGCACCAACATGTTGCGGTAATTTTTTTGGCAGAATTGGGACAAGCTTTGGTGTAAGCTTCTTCCAAACCGGAGCTTCCCTTAAGAAGGCTCGTGGTTCCGAAAGGGAACGTGTCACCTCCGTGTGCGAAACGAGATACGTACACTGCCTTCTCCCGCCTTAATTTTTTTACACGGGCATATTAGACCAAATAGAAGTATCGTGCAAAATTTTGGAATTATTCCGGGTTCGTTTGGCCTTTTTTATCCATTAATTGAGTTTTTGTGCATTTAATGTGCATAATTCAAATTTCAACTACAAGCACATGCACCAGTGCACCAAAGTTGGTTGAAAAATCACATGTGTGTCCATGGGTGAATTTACAGGTCCCATGCAAGAATGGGAATTCAAACATCTGGGCGTCGTGGCTCGGCCGGAAAGATTGAGAAACTTGGTTTTTTTAA
Organism: Aegilops tauschii subsp. strangulata; assembly: GCF_002575655.3. Lineage (NCBI taxonomy): Eukaryota > Viridiplantae > Streptophyta > Magnoliopsida > Poales > Poaceae > Aegilops > Aegilops tauschii. The sequence continues at coordinate 338,400,387 of NC_053037.3, forward strand.
TTCCTGTAAAAATCCAAAACACGCCTGAAAATCATGAAACTTGGCATGGTGTCATGACATGCGACCAAAATGCTGCGGTAATTTTTTTAGCCGAATTGGGACAAGCTTTGGTGTAAGCTTCTTGAAAACCGGAGCTTCCCTCAAGAAGGTTCGTGGTTTCGAGAGGGAACATGTCACCTCTGTGTGCGAAACGACATACGTGCACTGCCTTCTCCCGCCTTAATTTTTTACATAGGCAGATTAGACCAAATAGAAGTATTGTGCTAAATTTTGGAATTATTCTAGGTCCGTTTGGCCTTTTTTATACATTAATTGAGTTTCTGCGCATTTAATGTGCATAATTCAAATTTGAACTACAAGCACATGCTCCAGTGCACCAAAGTTGGTTGAAAAATCAGATGTGTGTCCTTGGGTGAATTTATAGGTCCCATGCAAGATATAAGAATGAAATTCAAACATCTGGGCTTCGTGGCTCGGCCGAAAAGGTTGAGAAACTTGGTTTTTTAATTCCTGTAAATCCAAAACACGTCTGAAAATCATGAAACTTGGCATGGTGTCTTGACATGGCTCCAACATGTTGCGGTAATTTTTTTGGCCGAATTGGGACAAGCTTTGGTGTAAGTTTCTTCCAAACCGGAGCTTCCCTCAAGAAGGCACGTGGTTCCGAAAGGGAACGTGTCACCTCTGTGTGCAAAAAGAGATACGTACACTGCCTTCTACCGCCTTAATTTTTTTACACGGGCATATTAGACCAAATAGAAGTATCGTGCAAAATTTTGGAATTATTCCTGGTTCGTTTGGCCTTTTTTACACATTAATTGAGTTTCTGCGCATTTAATATGCATAATTCAAATTTCAACTACAAGCACATGCTCCAGTGCACCAAAGTTGGTTGAAAAATCACATGTGTGTCCTTGGGTGATTTTATAAGTCCCATGCAAGAATGGGAATGAAATTCAAACATCTGGGCGTCGTGGCTCGGCCGGAAAGATTGAGAAACTTGGTTTTTTTTAATTCCTGTAAATCCAAAACACGCTTGAAAATCATGAAACTTGGCATGGTGTCATGACATGCCACCAACATGCTGCGGTAATTTTTTTAGCCGAACTGGGACAAGCTTTGGTGTAAGCTTCTTGCAAACCGGAGTTTCCCTCAAGATGGTTTGTGGTTTCGAGAGGGAACATGTCACCTCTGTGTGCGAAACGACATACGTACACTGCCTTCTCCCACCTTAATTTTTTTACACAGGCAGATTAGACCAAATAGAAGTATTGTGCTAAATTTTGGAATTATTCCGGGTTCGTTTGGCCTTTTTTATAAATTAATTGAGTTTCTGCACATTTAATGTGCATAATTAAAATTTGAACTACAAGCACATGCTCCATTGCACCAAAGTTGGTCGAAAAATCACATGTGTGTCCTTGGGTGAATTTATAGGTTCCATGCAAGAAATGAGAATGAAATTCAATAAATCTGGGCGTCGTGGCTCGGCCGGAAAGATTGAGAAACTTAGTTTTTTAATTCCTGTAAATCCAAAACACGCCTGAAAATCATGAAACTTGGCATGGTGTCATGACATGGGACCAACATGCTGCTGTAATTTTTTTGGCCGAATTGGGACAAGCTTTGGTGTAAGCTTCTTCCCAACCGGAGCTTCCCTCAAGAAGGCTCGTGGTTCCGAAAGGGAACGTGTCACCTCCGTGTGCGAAACGAGATAAGTACACTGCCTTCTCCCGCCTTAATTTTTTTACACGGGCATATTAGACCAAATAGAAGTATCGTGCAAAATTTTGGAATTATTCCGGGTTCGTTTGGCCTTCTTTATCCATTAATTGAGTTTCCACGCATTCAATGTGCATAATTCAAATTTCAACTACAAGCACATGCACCAGTGCACGAAAGTTGGTTGAAAAATCACATGTGTGTCCTTGGGTGAATTTGCAGGACCCATGCAAGAATGGGAATGAAATTCAAACATCTGGGCGTCGTGGCTCAGCCGGAAAAGTTGAGAAACATGGTTTTTTTAATTCCTGTAAATCCAAAACACGCCTGAAAATCATGAAACTTGACATGGTGTCATGACATGCCACCAACATGCTGTGGTAATTTTTTTAGCCAAATTGGGACAAGCTTTGATGTAAGCTTCTTGCAAACTGGAGCTTCCCACAAGAAGGTTCGTGGTTTCGAGAGGGAACATGTCACCTCTGTGTGCGAAACAACATACGTACACTGCCTTCTCCCGCCTTAATTTTTTTACACAGGCAGAAATAGATGTATCTTGCTATATTTTTCAATTATTCCAGGTTCGTTTGGCCTATTTTATACATTAATTGAGTTTCTGCGCATTAAATGTGCATAATTCAAATTTGAACTACAAGCACATGCTCCAATGCACCAAAGTTGGTTGAAAAATCACATGTGTGTCCTTGGGTGAATTTATAGGTCCCATTCAAGAATGGGAATGAAATTCAAATATCTGGGCGTCGTGGCTCGGCCGGAAAGATTGAGAAACTTGGTTTTTAAATTCCTGTAAACCCAAAATACGCCTGAAAATCATGAAACTTGGCATGGTGTCATGACATGCCACCAACATGCTGCGGTAATTTTTTTGGCCAAATTGGGACAAGCTTTGGTGTAAGCTTCTTGCAAACCGGAGCTTCCCTCAAGAAGGTTTGTGGTTTCGAGAGGGAACATGTCACCTCTGTGTGCGAAACGACATACGTACACTGCCTTCTCCCGCCTTAATTTTTTACACAGGCAGATTAGCCCAAATAGAAGTATTGTGCTAAATTTTGGAATTATTCCTGGTTCGTTTGGCCTTTTTATACATTAATTGAGTTTCTACGCATTTAATGTGCATAATTCAAATTTGAACTACAAGCACATGCTCCAGTGCACCAAAGTTGGTTGAAAAATCACATGTGTGTCCTTGGGTGAATTGATAGGTCCCATGCAAGAAATGGGAATTAAAATCAAACATCAGGGCGTCGTGGCTCGGCTGGAAAGATTGAGAAACTTGGTTTTTAAATTCCTGTAAATCCAAAACACGCCCGAAAATCATGAAACTTGGCATGTTGTCATGACATGGCACCAACATGTTGCGGTAATTTTTCGGCCGAATTGGGACAAAGTTTGGTGTAAGCTTCTTGCAAACCAGAGCTTCCCTCAAGAAGGCTCGTGGTTTCGAGAGGGAACATGTCACCTCCTTATGCGAAACGAGATACGTACACTGCCTTCTCCCGCCTTAATTTTTTACACAGGAATATTAGACCAAATAGAAGTATCGTGCTAAATTTTGGAATTATTCCGGGTTCGTTTGGCCTTTTTTTACATTAATTGAGTTTCTGCGCATTTAATGTGCATAATTCAAATTTGAACTACAAGCACATGCTCCAGTGCACCAAAATTGGTTCAAAAATCACATGTGTGTCCTTGGGTGAATTTATAGGTCCCATGCAAGAAATGGGAATGAAATTCAAACAACTAGGCGTCGTGGCTCGGCCGGAAAGATTGAGAAACTTGGTTTTTAATTCCTGTAAATCCAACACACGCCTGAAAATCATGAAACTTGGCATGGTGTCATGACATGGAACCAACATGCTGCGGTAATTTTTTTAGCCGAATTGGGACAAGCTTTGGTGTAAGCTTCTTGCAAACCGGAGTTTCCCTCAAGAAGGCTCATGGTTCCGAGAGGGAATGTGGCACCTGCGTGTGCGAAACGAAATACGTACACTGCCTTCTTCTGCCTTAATTTTTTTACACAGGCAGATTAGACCAAATAGAAGTATCGTGCTAAATTTTGGAATTATTCCGGGTTCGTTTGGCCTTTTTTATACATTAATTGAGTTTCTGCGCATTTAATGTGCATAATTCAAATTTGAACTACAAGCACAGGCTCCAGTGCACCAAAGTTGTTTGAAAAATCACATGTGTGTCCTTGGGTGAATTTCTAGGTCCCATGGAAGAAATGGGAATGAAATCCAAACATCTGGGCGTCGTGGCTCGGCCGGAAAGATTGAGAAACTTAGTTTCTTAGTTCCTGTAAATCCAAAACACGCCTGAAAATCATGAAACTTGGCATGGTGTCATGACATGGCACCAACATGTTGTGGTAATTTTTCTGTCCGATTTGCGAAGGCGCACACATTAACAATCAACAAAGTCATTTTGGAACAAGTGTTGTCACGTTACAAATCGGAAACACAAGTATTATTGAAACCGTGGGCGTTCTACTTACCAATTACGTGCCGCCATGCGTCCCCTTTTTTTATTGGCTAGGAGGTGCCGTGCGGGGTAGCTATTTGAGTACGGGAGGCGTGCGATTAGACCCCTGCGCGTGCTCATCGGGAGGAGAGCCCTTTGACCGCTACCCGCCGCGCACCTCCCTCCCAACGTCTCTATTAATGGCGCCCGAGCCCCTGTTCTACGGCGTGGCTATATGTCTCACTGGACTGAGATTTAAGAGAGAAAAAAAGAAAATCTGAACAGAAAGTTTTGCACGGATCTTGATGTAAGATCTGACGGACCTATATAGCATCGACTCTGACTTGTAGCAAGCATGATGAATATAAGGACGATTACAGTGGATAATAATTGTCTTACATATTTAGGAACATAATTAAAAAAAGCCACATGCGGCAACGCCCGAAATACACAAGGGCAAAAGAAGAAGGAAGACAACAATCTGGCTCGCTGATCTCTACGTTGCTACATGCCGCGGGAACTAGTCTCCGCGGCGAGCGTGATGAGCTCTTTCCTGTCCTCAAGATGCTGCTTGAGAGCATTCATGGATTCCTCCACCAGCCTTCTGCGCTCGATGCGCAGCATGGCATTCTCGTCCATAAGTTTCTCGACGATGACGCCGGTCCTCTTCAACAAGGCAGTGGTCTCCTCCTGCTGCTCTACATTTCCGACGATCTTCGCCCTCAGCAGGTCACGCTCGGCCTGGAGCTTGACATTGATCTCATTTAGTAGCCGGATAACGCCGGTAGCCTCTTCAAAAGAGGCTTTCATGTCGTCATGTAACCTCGCCCAGCCGGAGATCTGATCCATCTGGCTATGGACGATTGCATGCATGCGCCTGTAAGAGTCCGAGCCTGCCCACGAGACATTTTCCCAGGCTGCCGCGGCGCGGGAGGACATCTCTGCTGCATTCACGGCACGGTGGGACATCTCTTCTGCTTCCGCGGTGCGGCCGGACCAGTCTGCCACATCGACAGCGTGGCGGGACCTACGTGCTGCTTCGGCGGTGCGGCGGGACCTCTGTGCTGCTACGGCCGTGCGGCGGGACATGCCGGCTGCGTTCGCAGCGAGGTGGGACATCTCTCGTGCTTCCGCTTCCATGCTCGCATCTCCCTGGTGGCAATCTCTCGACCCAGAACTCACACTGGCCATGGCAGACGCAAAGGGAACGATGATGAATGACTTGTTTGTTTTTGTGGATGAGGAGCTGAGGAGGAATGTGCACTCATCTTGGAGTAGTAGTATTTATAACCGAGTAGTAATACACTCCTAAGTGGGAAACCATTTAGGTTTTGATCGGTGTGAACAGGTTTGCAATTTGGAATGTGACGGGGCGCATGATCAAAATTTACTGACGGTTATAAGTGTGGCACTATTCTCGGAAGGCGTAACGTGGGCACGTACGCCTTCTTGGCCGCGTATGTGGCGTTTGCACCATAGGGTGCACCGCAATAGGCAATGTCAGCACACGTCTTGTTCCAACAACCGTGTGCGCTCATTATTACCATCGCGCACGCTTCTTTTAATTAGAATATGTGTGCCCGTCTAGCGCACACACGTTGATCTATCTAACTATTTCAGTTTGTTGTGGCTAATCGCAAACGGTTCATCCATGTGAAGTGTATGCCATCAATCGCAGACACTTTGATCTAGCTGACCCGTTTCTGTTATGTTGCCTAATCACAAACAGTTAATCCTTCTGAAGCATATGCCCTTAATCACACACACCTTGATCTGGCTGACTGTTTCTTTTGTGTTGCCTAATCACAAACAGTTCATCCGAGTGAACCGTGTGCTGTATATCACACACACCTTCATCGGGCTGCCCGTTTCTTTTGTTCTACCTCATCGCAAACAGTTCATTGGACTGAACCGTATGCCCTGCATTGCACACGCAACTAACATCTGTACCGTGTTTGATGGCTCCACCATCGCAAACGTTTTGCACCTTTTTGATGGTTCTTTTACACCACTGTTTGCGATTATTGCATCACACACAGTTTCTTTGAAGGGTCTCTGATCGTAGTGTCGCGTTAGCAGCATCCTGCAGTAGTGATTGTATTGAAGATCAAAGAAAGAGAAGAAGCCATCTAGCTACTAGCTGTGGACCCGTAGGTCTGCGGTAAACTACTCACGCTTCATCGGAAGGGCAGCAAGGCTGGTGTAGAGGCTCTCCATGATCGAATTGCCCTCCGATGGAGTGCCGGAAAAGTCCCCAAGATGGAATCTCACGAGAACAGAAGCTTGCGGCGGCGGAAAAGTATTTTTGGTGTGCCCTCTGATGTAGGGGGAATATTTGGGAATTTATAGTGCTAGAGTTAGGGTTAGAAGGTCTTCGAGGGGCCCACAAGCGGCGCCCCTAGGGCTCGTGGCCTCCTCATAGGTCTTCTGGCCTCCCAAAGCTTCCTAGGTTTCTTCCGGTCCAAGAAAAATCATCGTAAATTTTTATTCCGTTTGGACCCCGTTTGGTATTGATTTTCTGTAAAAGCCAAAAACAAGGAAAAAACAACAACTAGCACTGGGCACTAGGTTAATAAGTTAGTCCCAAAATAATATAAAATAGTATATTAATGCATATAAAACATCCAAAACAAATAATATAATAGCATGGGACAATAAAAAATTATAGATACGTTGTAGACGTATCAAGCATCCCCAAGCTTAATTCCTGCTCATCATTGAGTAGGTAAATGATAAAAATAGAATACTTCAAAACAATATAGTCTTGCCATAAGATTCAAAAAAAAAGTTAAATATTGACATAAAAACAATAATACTTCAAGCATACTAATAAATAAATCATGGCTTCTCAAAATATCATGGCTAAAGAAAGTTATCCCAACAAAATCATATAGTCTTGCCATGCTCTATCTGCATCACACAAAGTATTTTATCATGCACAACCCCGATGACAAGCCAAGCAATTGTTTCATACTTTTAATGTTCTCAAGCTTTTTCAACTTTCACGCAATACATGAGCATGAGCCATGGATATAGCACTATAGGTGGAATAGAAGGTGGTTGTGAGGTGAAGACAAAAAGGGAGAAAGTCTCACATCAACTAGGCAAATTAATGGGCTATGGAGATGACCATCAATCAATATCAATGCAAGTGAGTAGGGATTGCCATGCAACGGATGCACTAGAGCTATTAGTGTATGAAAGCTCAAAAGAAAACTAAGTGGGTGTGCATCTAACTTGCTTGCTCACGAAGACCTAGGGCAATTTGAGTAAGCCCATCATTGGAATATACAAACCAAGTTCTATAATGAAAAGTTCCCACTAGTATATGAAAGTGATAAAATAGGAGACTCTCTATCATGAAGAACATGGTGCTATTTTTGAAGCACAAGTGTGGGAATGGATAGTAGCATTGTCCCTTCTCTCTTTTTCTCTCATTTGTTATATTTTTTCTTTTGGGCTCTTTGGCCTCTTTTTTTATTTGGGCTCTTTGGCCTCTTTTTTTATTTTTTATTTGGGCTCTTTGCCCTCTTTTTATTTTTCAGTCCGGAGCCTCATCTTGACTTGTGGGAGAATCATAGCCTCCATCATCCTTTCCTCACGTGGGACAATGCTCTAATAATGATGATCATCACACTTTTATTTACTTATAACTCAAGAATTACAACTCGATACTAGAACAAAGATATGAATCTATATGAATGCCTCCGACGGTGTACCGGGATGTGCAGTGATCTAGCATAGCAACGATATAAAAAACGGACAAGCCATGAAAACATCATGCTAGTTATCTTACCATCATGCAAAGCAATATGACAATGATGGTGCGTGTCATAATAAATGGAACGGTGGAAGTTGCATGGCAATATATCTCGGAATGACTATGGAAATACTATAATAGGTAGGTATGGTGGATATTTTGAGGAAGGGTATATGGTGGGTGTAATGCACCGGCAAAAATTGCGTGGTACTAGAGAGGCTAGCAATGGTGGAAGGGTGAGAGTGCGTATAATCCATGGACTCAACATTAGTCATAAAGAACTCACATACTTGTTGCAAAAATTTATTAGCCATCAAAGCAAAGTACTAATACACATGCTCCTAGGGGGATAGATTGGTAGGAAAAGACCATCGCTCGTCCCCGACCGCCACTCATAAGGAAAACAATCAAAAAAATACATCATGCTCCAACTTCATCACATAACGGTTGACCATAAGTGCATGCTTCGGGAATCACAAAATTTAACACGAGTATTTCTACGAATCCACAATTACTCGATAGCATGACTCCAATATCAGCATCTTTATATCTCAAAACAAATGCAAGGAATCAAACTTCTCATATATTCGATGCTCTTTATGAATGTTTTTATTATATCCCTCTTGGATGCCCATCATATTAGGACCAAATTCATAACCTAAGCAAATTGCCATACTATTTTTCAGACTGTCAAAATAATATAAGTGAAGCATGAGAGTTCGTCAATTTCTACAAAATAAAACCAGCGCTGTGCTCTAAAAAGATATAAGTGAAGCACTAGAGCAACTGCCTAGCACAAAAGATATAAGTGAAGCACATAGACTATTCTAATAAATTCACGATTAAAGCGTGTCCCCCTCGAAAGGTGTGTACAGCAAGGATGATTGTGGCAAACTGAAAAGCAAATACTCATATCAAACAAGATGCTCCAAGCAAAACACATATCATGTGGTGAATAAAAATATAGCCTCAAGTAAATTTACCGATGGATTGAAGACGAAAGAGAGGATGCCATCCGGGTCATCCCTAAGCTTAGATGCTTGGTTGTCCTTTATATATTAATATGGAGTTCCTTGGGCATCCCCAAGCTTAGGCTCTTGCCACTCCTTTTTCTGTAGTCCATCAAATCTTTACCCAAAACTTGAAAACTTCACAACACAAAACTCAACAGAAAACTCGTAAGCTCCGTTAGTATAATAAAATAAATCACCACTTTAGGTAGTGTTGTGAACTCATTCTAAATTTATATTGGTGTTATATATATTGTATTCCAACTTCTCCATGGTTCATACCCCCTGATACTAAGCATAGATTCATCAAAATAAGCAAACACATAGAAAACAGAATTTGTCACAAACAGAACAGTCGGTAGTAATCTGGAAATTTCATATACTTCTGTAACTCCAAAAATTCTGAAAAATTAGGAAAATCTAGGAAATTTTTATATCAATCTTCTGTAAAAACTTCAGAATTTTATCACGCTCGAGTGAATTATAACATTTCTTCTACTGGACTCGAAAGTTTCTATTTTTTAGCAAGATCAAATCAACTATCACCATGACCATCCCAAAGGTCTTACTTGGCACAAACACTAATTAAAACACTAAAACATAATTACTAAAGAACTAATAATGTGTATTTATTGAAAAACAGAAGCAAAAACAAAAAACACAAAATAAAAAGTGGGCTGCCTCCCAACGAGCGCTATTGTTTTACGCCCCAAGCTAGGCATATTGCATAGATCTAGGTATTGTCATCGATGGTATGCAATCCAAAAGTAGACCTCATAATAGATTCATATGGTAACCTAATTTTCTATCTTGGAAAGTGTTCCATGCCCTTGCTTAACGGAAATTGAAACCTAATGTTTCCATCTTTCATATCAATAATTGCTCCAATCATTCTTAGGAAAGGTCTACCAAGTATAATAGGGCATGTAGGATTGTAACCTATACCAAGCACAATAAAATCTACAGGCAAATAATTCCTATTTGCAACAATAAGAACATCATTAATCCTTCCCATTCTTAAAAGTAGAATCCGCTACATGCATATTCGAGTAACAATCATCAATTTTTTGGAAACCTAGCACATCACATAAAGTTTTAGGAATAGTGGAAACGCTAGCCCCAAATCACACAAAGCATTACACTCATAATCTTTAATCTTAATCTTAATAGTAGGTTCCCATTCATTATAAAGCTTTCTTGGGATTGAAACTTCCAACTCAAGTTTTTCTTCAAACGATTTCATCCTAGCATCCACGATATGTTTAGTAAAAGCCTTATTTTGATTATAAGCATGGGGTGGATTTAGCATGGATTGCAACAAGGAAATACAATCTATTAAAGCACAATGATCATAATTAAAGTCCTTGAAATCCAAAAGAGTGGGTTCATCGCTACCTAAAGTTTTGACCTCGCCAATCCCACTTTTATCATTTTTTTTCATTAAGATCTTCTCCCTCCAAATTATTGGGACGCCTTCTAATTAAAGTTGACTCATCTATGGTCCCATATTTATCAAGTTTTATATTATCAAACAAAGATTCAATAGGAGTAACAACAATCACTTTAAGATCTTCATCATTATTATCACAAATACTAGAAGAACATGCTTTTTCTAGCCAATCTCTCTTAGCACGCATCCTAGCGGTCCTCTCTCTACTTTCATTAATAGAAATTTCAATAGCTTTCAGAGATTCATTAATATCAATCTTGGGTGGCACAGATCTAATCTTAAAAGAATCAATCTCATGAGAAATTCTATCAACGTTTCTAGCCAAATCATCAATCTTAAGCAATTTTTCTTCAACCATAGCATTGAAAATATTTTGAGAATTAATGAAATATTTAATATTGTTCTCAAGATTAGAGGGTATTTTATTATAATTTCCATAAGAATTGTTGTAGGAATTACCATAATTATTAGAGGAATTACTAGGAAACGACATAGGGTTGGAATTTCCTCTATACGCGTTATTACCAAAATTGTTCCTACCAACAAAATTCAGATACATAGATTATATTATTCTCAATCAAAGTGGACAAAGGCATACCGTTAGGATCAATAGGAGCACTCTTACTAGCAATCAATTTCATAAGTTCATCCATCTTTCCACTCAAAGTATTAATTTCTTCAATCGCATGCACTTTTTTACTAGTAGAAGATCTTTCGGTATGCCATTGAGAGTAATTTGCCATAATACTATCTAGGAGTTTATTAGCTTCTCCTAATGTTATTTCCATAAAATTACCTCCCACGGCGGAATCTAAAAGATTTCTAGATGCAGAATTCAATCCGGCATAAAAAATTTGTATGATCATCCATAAACTTAAACCATGAATACGGCAATTTCATCCTCTCCCAAGATTGTGCAACATGTTCATGATCAAGTTGCTTAAAATTCATTATATTGTTTCTAAGGGAGATGAGCTTAGCGGGAGAAAAATACTTGGAAATAAAAGCATCTTTACACTTGTTCCATGAATCAATACTATTTTTACGCAAAGATGAAGACCAAGTTTTAGCACGATCTCGTAGTGAGAACAGAAATAGCTTCAATTTAACAATATCATTATCCACATCTTTTTTTTTGCATATCACACAACTCAACAAAAGTATTTAGATGGGATGCAACATCTTCGTTAGGACTACCAGAAAATTGTTCTTTCATACAAGATTCTACAATGCGGCATTAATTTCATAAGATTCTGCACTAGTGGTAGGAGCAATCAAAGTACTAATAAAATCATTATAATTAGTGTTCGAAAAATCACACAACTTGTTATTTTCTTGATACATCGTGACAAAGCAAGCAATCTAGCACACAAGCAAAAAAAGGCAAACTAAAAGACGTACGGAAAGAAGGCGAATAAAAAGGCAAATATTTTTGTATTTTTTTGAAAACATTTTAGAAGTGGGAGAGAGGAAAACGTGAGGCAAATGGCAAATAATGTAAGTGCAAGAGATGAGATTTTATGATAGGTACTTGGTAGGCTTGATGTAGAACCTCCCCGGTAATGGCGCTAGAAATTCTTCCTGCTAATTCTTGAGCTTGTGTTGATTTTTCTCTTGAAGGGGAAAGGGTGATGCAGCAAAGTAGAGATAAGTATTTCCCTCAGTTAAGAACCAAGGTATCAATCCAGTTGGAGGCACAAGCAAGTCCCCAATATATGCACCTAGACAAACTAACAAACACTTGCACACAACGCGAACAAGGGGTTGTCAATCCCTTCACGGTCACTTGCAAGAGTGAGATCTAATAGAGATAGATATTAAAGATAAGTAAAAGTAAATATAAATAAATTGCAGCAAGGTATTTTTGGGTTTTTGGTTTTATAGATCTGAAAATATATGATGGAAAATAGACCCAGGGGCCATAGGTTTCACTAGAGGCTTCTCTCTTGAAGAAAGAATACAGTGGGTAAACAAATTACTATTCAGCAATTGATACAAAAGCGCAAAGTTATGACGATATCTAAGGCAATGATCATGAATATAGGCATCACGTTCGTGACAAGTAGACCGACTCCTGCCTGCATCAACTACTATTACTCCACACATCGACCGACTCCTGCCTGCATCTAGAGTATTAAGTTCATAAGAACAGAGTAACGCCTTAAGCAAGATGACATGATGTAGAGAGATAAACTCAAGCAATATGATATAAACCCCATCTTTTTATCCTTAATGGCAACAATACATGCGTGCCTCGCTACCCCTACTGTCACTGGGTGTGGACATCGTAAGATTGAACCCATCACAAAGCACCTCTCCCATTGCAAGAAAAACCAATCTAGTTGGCCAAACCAAATCGATAGATTGGAGAGAAATACAAAGCTATCTCAATCATGCAAAAAAGAGTTCAGAGAAGACTCAAATAATATTCATAGATAATCTGATCATAAATCCACAATTCATCGAATCTCAATAAACGCACAGCAAAAGAAGATTACATTGAATAGATCTCCAAGAACATCGAGGAGATCATTGTATTGAAGATCAAAGAGAGAGAAGAAGCCATCTAGCTACTAGCTATGGACCCGTAGGTATGTGGTAAACTACTCACGCTTCATCGGAAGGGCAGCAAGGTTGGTGTAGAGGCCCTCCATGATCGAATCCCACTCCGGTGGAGTGCCGGAAAAGGCCCCAAGATGGGATCCCATGAGAATAGAAGCTTGCGGCGGCGGAAAAGTATTTTTGGTGTGCCCTCTGATGTAGGGCGAATATTTGGGAATTTATAGTACTGGAGTTAGGGTTAGAAGGTCTCCGAGGGGCCCACAAGCCTAGGGGCGCCACCTGGGGCGTGCCTCTAGGGTTGTGGCCTCCTCGTAGGTCTTCTGGCCTCCTCCCGAAGCTTCCTAGGTTTCTTCTGGTCCAAGAAAAATCATCGTAAAATTTTATTCCGTTTGGACTCCGTTTGGTTTTGATTTTCTGTAAAAGCCAGAAAAAGGAAAAATAACAGCAACTGTCACTGGGCACTACTCTAATAATTTAGTCCCCAAAATAATAGAAAATAGCATATTAATGCATATAAAACATCCAAAACAGATAATATAATAGCATGGAACAGTAAAAAATTATAGATACTTTGGAGACGTATCACCCCCGATACTCAAATGGGCCGGCCCGCAACTCACTATATATGGACTGAAACATGGGCCCATAATCATCTCGGGCCATTAGTAGGCCTAAACGTAAACTGGCCCACTAGTAGTTTTGGGCCTTTAATAGGCCAAGTAAACCGCGAGCCTTAGTTTGGCCAGCAAATACCATGGGCTTTTAATAGGCTGAAAAGTAGATTGGGCTTGACTTGTGCCAAACAATTCATGGGCCGACTGAAGTCTAAAATGTACCTCGGCCCATGATTGGCCCAATTACATGACGGGCCGTTAACAAGCCAAATTTTATCTCAGGCCATGGTTGTCCTAATCACATTATGGGATGTAAGTAGGTTGGATGCAAAGCGGGCAATTAGTCCCAACTACATCACGGGCCCTTAACAGGCCGATAATCAGGTTGGTTTAAAATTTATCCATGAAGACTATGAGCCATTAAGAGGCCAAAAGTCACTTCGGACCAAAAATAGGCCCAGATGCAGCACGGGCCATTAAATGGCCGAAGTGAAACCGGGTCAACAACGGCCCATATGCACCAAGGGTTGCTAATAATCTAAAACAAATATCGTGCGAAACTATTAAACTGGCTTTTAATAGGCCGAAATACAAACCGGGCCTTCAATGGGCCCCAAAGCACAATGGCCTATTAACAGGTCGGATCTGATATGGGCGTAATTTGGCCCAAAACATGGCAGGTTGTTAACGGCCAGATCTGATATGAGCAGTAATTTGTCCCACAACATGGTGGGCTATTAATGGGTTGGCCCATTAGTATCTGAAAAAATATTGTGGGCCTTTGGCTGGGTCGACCCTTTTAACCTAAATGGGCCACTGCTACTTCTTGAGCTTGCGTTGATTTTTCCCTTGAAGAGGAAAGGATGATGCAGCAAAGTAGAGATAAGTATTTCCCTTAGTTAAGAACCAAGGTATCAATCCAGTAGGAGGTACAAGCAAGTCCCCAATATATGCACCTCCACAAACTAACAAACACTTGCACACACACTAACAAACACTTGCACACAACGCGAAAAAGTGGTTGTCAATCCCTTCACGGTCACTTGCGAGAGTGAGATCTAATAGAGATAGATATAAAAGATAATTAAAAGGCAAAATGAAGTAAATATGAATAAATTGCAGCAAGGTATTTTTGGATTTTTGGATTTATAGATCTGAAAATATATGATGGAAAATGGACCCGGGGGCCATAGGTTTCACTAGAGGCTTCTCTCTCGAAGGAAGCATACGGTGGGTAAACAAATTACTGTTGAGAAATTGGTAGAAAAGCGCAAAGTTATGACGATATCTAAGGCAATGATCATGAATATATGCATCACGTCCTTGACAAGTAGACTACTCCTGCCTGCATCTACTACTATTACTCCACACATCGACCGACTACTGCCTGCATCTAGAGTATTAAGTTCATAAGAACAGAGTAACGCCTTAAGCAAAATGACATGATGTAGAGGGATAGATCCAATCAATATAGTAAAAAAACTATCTTTTTATCCTTAATGGCAACAATACAAATACATGCCTCGCTACCCCTACTGTCACTGGGTGAGGACACCGCAAGATTGAACCCATCCCAAAGCACCTCTCCCATTGCAAGAAAAACCAATCTAGTTGGCCAAACCAAATCGATAGATCGGAGAGAAATACAAAGCTATCTTAATCATGCATAAAATAGTTCAGAAAAGACTCAAATAATATTCATAGATAATCTGATCATAAATCCACATTTCATCGGATCTGATCAAAGCGCCGCAAAAGAAGATTACATCGAATAGATCTCCAAGAACATGAAGGAGAATATTGTATTGAAGATCAAAGAGAGAGAAGAAGCCACCTAGCTACTAGCTATGGACCCATAGGTCTATGGTAAACTACTCACGCCTCATCAGAAGGGCGGCAAGGTTGGTGTAGAGGCCCTCTGTGATCGAATCCCACTCCGGCGGAGTGCCGGAAAAGACCCCAAGATGGGATATCATGAGAACAGAAGCTTGCCGTGGCGAAAAAGTATTTTTGTTGTGCCCTCTGGTGTAGGGGGAATATTGGGTAATTTATAGTGCTGGAGTTAGGGTTAGTAGAGCCATGGGGGGCCCACAAGCCCTCTGGTCGCGCCCCCTGGGGCGCACCCCCAGGGCTTGTGGCCCCCTTCTGGGTCTTCTGGCCGTAATTTTTATATTTCTATAAAGATTACTATATGCATGTCTAATTTGCTTACATATGAGCCGACTCCATTAGTTTGTGATTCATATTTTCTTCAATTTATAGAAAGTGGGCACCCCTAATGGAAAACCCAACATGGTCAAGATACAATGGACCGACCTCACCGAGGCGACAAACGCAGTGTTGGTAATGTGTGATCGCACGTATTACCGTTATGATTTTTTTTGTTGATTTTTAGTCTTCCATCTATGAACACAGAAAATGAATGAGGATGAGCTCGATGGGATCCCCAAGTGCCCCTACTGTTCCGACAATGGGGGTATGTGCGAGGATCCTCATGTAGAGGCCGATAGGTACTTCTCACTAACGCTTAAAGAGGACTACAAATATTATATGGTAATTTCTACACATATTTCCTTTTAACTAAATATGTCTCAAGTTTTTTTTGTTTTAACGTGTAATTTCTGTTTTTGTCTCAATCCGATTAGTGCATCCCCTGCTATGCAAGGCCTTTTGTCCTAGAGAAGCTGCATGTCAAAGATAGAGATGAATTTGCTGAAAGTACTGTTTACTTGAAGATGAAACATGGTTTCGTTTTCGAAGCTAGGATCTACAATGAAATAGTTCACACATATTTTGGTTGCACTAATTGGGAAGGATTATGCAAGGCTTACATATCTGAGGAGGGTATGATTATAACATTTGATATTGGCATCTTTCAAGGCACCTTTCCTCATTTTGATCAAGACATTTGGGTGGAAATAGACATAATTCCTATTTTTCCTCCGTGTGATTTTCTTAAACACATTTTCAATTAATCTAACTTAAAAATTTGTTATTCACTCCTAACTTAACAATTTAATTAAAACATACATCTTATTTTCTGTCTCGAAGAAAAATACGTAATATAGTAGACGAGCCCTATTACACTGCTGGCTCCGAGCTTACTTGGCAGGAGAAGAACTACGTTGTCTCCTTTATTAATGATGTTGAGTCATTTAAGGGCACTTACGGAGCTGGTCCAAATACTACACCACATGTGCCACTAGTCCACAAGTTGAGCGATACCAACATTCATAAAAAATGCATGGTATGATTTTGTACTATTATTGTGCCACTAGTCCATCTTAAATAAACTACACTTCTTACTATGTTAGTATGTTGTTCTTCAATAGAAGCTCCCAAGAGTTGTTGTGCCTGCAGCGATGGATGCAACAGGTGAGATACATTTATTTGCCATCAGAAGACTAATTTCAAAGGCACCTACTTGACTGCAAACCCACGAGATGGATGCCTCAAAATTGATGAATCGCGACAAATATTGAATGAGTGCAGACAGAAATTGGAGATCGGTGGATCTCTGTGATCCACTATGGAGATGCACGGGCATTCTTATTCTTTTTAATTTATCCTAAAAGAGAGGAGTAGGTCGTACTCCTTTGCCATTATCAGGACTAATTAACTGGTGGATGTTTGTATCGCCAGTCGTGTTTTGCCTACTATGTGTTGGCTGCTACCTAGCCATAACTATTTAGTTTGTGCATTGTAGTCATGATTGATACGTCGCGGGGAGAGCCTCACTGGGAGCGCGATAAACAGGAAATAGCCTAGCCTAGTGGTAAACCTCTAAATGAATTGTGTATTGAAGCATGTGGTCATGAGTTCAAATCCCACAGAATCATTTTTTCTGTTTAGATTTTCTTCACTAACTCCCGAGCATTTTGTGTGACATTGAAAACCGTCCTAGAAAACTGAAATGAATTGTGACGCTCAAATGTGTCACCTAAAATCAAGCTGAAACGTCACCTAAGATGCCAGGGTTGGCCATCCCGGGGGTCATTTTTTGGTGACGGCCACCGTCACAGAAAATGATTTTCGACGATGGTTTGTTCTTCGTCGTGAGGGTTTTTGTCACTGAATAGAAAAAAAATTGTAGTTCATGAAAGTGTTTTTTTTGTAGTGGAGGGATTGCAATGGCATAGAGGGAGATTACTACCGAGATTTATTTTTACAAAGAGTAGATCTTCGCATGAGAAGCCTCTATCCCCCCTTATATACATGGTGGCGGCTAGAGTTTTACAAGTGGAGATACGATCTAGGTGGCTGCCGCCACCAACTTGGGGATCAAGATGACCTAGGGGCGTTGCTCCCTTCCTTCGGGCTCTCTCGTGTTGTTGGATCAGTGGTACCGGGCTCCCTAGTGGTGAGCCACGCCTGGTGTATGACACCGTCAGTAGCCCTCAAGCGCGGCAGAGGCCGCAGGAGTTGGCCTTCGAGACCTCTGTTGGGCTCCTCCTTCTATAGTGCTTGTGTCTATAGTTTCCTTTAAGGAGCCCGACTCCTGATGAAGTCTGTGCATCAACTTGTCTTCGATTTGGGCCATGTGTTGAAAAACATAGTAAAATAAAAAAATCCGTCCTACGATCACAATCCAAGAACACTATGAAGATGCATTAGAGGTTTAGATAGGATCATTACCAACTTCGAGTTGCAGCAGAAGAAGAGTTGGTATAGATCATTGATGAAGTCCCTCAAACCATTCAGGAATGATCCCTTGAACCGAAGACCAAAAGCACGTCCTCTCTACGGATTGTAGTACAAGCTTCATGATCTGACAGTGCTTTGCCGTCTAGAGCTAATCATTGCCGGAGAATTAGAGGGGGAATAAAAGAACCACATAAGGCTTCTCTATTATAAGGATTAGAGAGATCTAGGTCTATCTCTAATCATCTAAATTAGAACTAGAACTAGATAACTAGAGGAGGCTGCAAAAACTTGTGTCTTCCAAGGGGCAAAATCCTCTAGTATATATAGGTTGAGGGGAGAGGGAGGGGCGCCACAAGGGGAGGAGGACTCATCCCCCTTGTGTCAGCTCTAGGGGGTGGAGGGGGCCTCCTCCACGTCCAATTCGGGCTCCCCTAGGATCCAAAAAGGCTAAGGGGGCGCCACTTATGTTATTGGGCCCTAGGGCCCAATAAGGCAATAACTCTCCACCACTGGGCCTTTTACTATTTTCTCTAGCCAGTTGATATTAAATATATTATAAAAGCCTCCTAATCAATATTAGAACTTTTTATCATTTATTTAACATCTCTGGAAACATCTTCCACCTATATATTGTCCTCGTATTGCCCGGTAAACCCCGAAACTCTTCCGCGGCCCAGACAGGCTAGTGATACGTCTCCAATGTATCTATATTTTTTGATTGTTTCATGCTATTATATTACCAATCTTTGATAATTTATATGAAATTTTACATCATTTTTGGGACTATCCTATAAACTCAACGCCCACCCAATCCCAGTTGCTGTTTTTTTTTTGCTTTTTTGGCTTTTCAGAAAATCAGTACCAAACGAAGTCCAAACATGATGGAACTTTACAATTATTTTTTCTGGACTAGAAGGGACACTAGAGCGTTTGGGAGGAGACCAAAAGATCTATGGGAGGGCGGAGAGCTCACTCGGCGCGCCTAGGGGGCACACCCCTGAGCTTATGGGTCCCACGCAGCTCCGTTTGACCTAATTCCAACTCCATAAATTCCCAAATATTCTCAAAATCAACAAAGAGCCACCCAAAACACTTTTCCCGCCTCCGCAAGCTTCTGCTCTTCCGTGATCCCATCTTGAGGCCTTTTCTGGTACTCTGTCAGAGGGGGATCGATCATGGAGGGCTTCTACATCATCCTTGCTGCACCTCCAATGATGTGTGAGTAGTTTACCACAGACCTACGGGTCCATAGCTAGTAGCTATATGGCTTCTACTTTCTCTCCGATCTTCAATACCAAGTTCTCCATGATCTCCATGGAGTTCTATATGATGTAATCTTCTTTTGCGGTGTGTTTGTTGGGATCCGATGAATTGTGGGTTTATGATGAGATTATTCATTAAAAATTATCGAGTCTATTTTAAACTTTATTATGCATGATTGTTATAGCTTTGTATTTCTCTCCGATCTATCCATTTGGTTTGGCCAACTAGATTGATTTATCTTCAGTGGGAGAGGTGCTTTGTAATGGGTTCAATCTTGTGGTGCTATATCCCAGTGAAAAAAGGGGATCAGACACGTATTTGTATTGTTGTCATTAAGGGTAAAACGCCGGGGTTTATTCACATTGACTGGGTTTACTTTGTCTACATCATGTCATCTTGCATAAGGCGTTACTCCGTTTTCATGAACTTAATACCATAGATGCATGCTGGATAGCGGTCAATTGGCGGAGTAAGAGTAGTAGATGCAGGCAGGAGTCAGTCTACTTGTCTCGGACATGATGCCTATATACATGATCATTGCCGTGAATAACATTAAACTATGCGCTTTTCTATCAATTGCCCAACAGTAATTTGTTCACCCAACGTATGCTTTGTGTTCGAGAGAGAAGCCTCTAGTGAAAACTATGGCCCCTGGGTCTACTTTAATCATATAAAATCCAAAAATACTTTCCTGCATTTTATTTACTTTTATTTTACTTTGCAATTTATCCTTCTACCTATACAAGATTTGATCCTTGCAAGTAACGAGTTCAAGGGGATTGACAACCCTCTTGCCTGCGTTGGGTGCAAGTATTTGCTTTTATGTGTGTAGGTGCTGAAGATGGGAATTTGCGTGGTTCTCCTATTGGTTCGATAAACCTTGGTTCTCAACGAGGAAAATACTTATCTCTACTGTACTCGCATGCCCCTAGGGGTATAGATTGGTACAAAAGAGGGGACCCACGAGGTGCACACAAGACATGCAAGAGGAGGACGAAATGGCACATACACATATGGTTAATAAAAAAGTTTACAATTTAATTACCTAGCACACGGCCGCTCTCTACGTAGTGTCGCGAATGATTGTTCGCCTACTTTGTGATGTGGAATGCGACGTAGTTGCACACCATGCCACCGGCTTGCAACTGCCGACCGGCTTGTAGACGACCATTCCCTGCATGTTCAACTGCTCTATGCATGTCGTTGCTCACAGTTAAGGTAGCCCGACGCGCGCTCTACTCGCATACCTCCATGTGCGCTCTGCCCACTTCCCTCCACATGCGTTGCCAGCGTTTGGGGTCGGCGCGATCACATATGTTGGGGGTGCCATTATGCATGCAGTTGCGCCGGGCGCGGCGCCATGGTGTAGTTACGTGCGCCATGATGCAGTCACCTGCTACAAAAACTGCCATGCGGACATGCCGAGAATCCAGGACGTCGGGCCCCCATTTATTGTCGCGGCCATTTACCTTAATCTCTCGCACCCCACGACACAATAAGCACACCCACGACGACACATACAGAGAGGATATCCAGGGGCTCCAATGGCGCTCCTCGTGGCTCCAAAGGCGCTCCCAGTAGTTGACAGTGACGACGGGTGGCAGTTCACCATGCCTTACCTAGTGGACACCCACGTGAGGGGGAAGGACCTCTCGGTGTTGTACACGAACGAGCTAGTTTTGGTGGAGAGATCTATCCACACTATGGAGTAGTTGCTTGCTTAGGACAAGTACCAAGTGGTCGGGTTCGACCTCGAGTTCACCAGCGGTCGTGTCGGGTATGATCAGAAGGTTGACGTGGCCTAGTTGTACATGCACCATCACATCCTCGTCTATCACTACTGTCTGGCCACAAGGCCTTGCGAGCGTTTTGTCGGGTTTATCAACAACCTTGACTACAATTTCACTATGGTGGACACCAACAATGATCTAAAAGCGCTTGAGATTTCAGGCTTGGCCTGCCAGAAGCTTGTCGACATCCTGGTACCACAGGGTCTGGGGCAGCATGAAGAACAAGCATGATTCTCTGATTGACCTCGCCTCGGCCATCATCGACCCCTACTACAAGAACATGAAGGATGAGCGCAAAAAGAACAAGATCGCCTGGCACAGTGCCTGGGTGCAAAGACTTGATGAAGAACACGTCAAGTACACGGCCAAGGACGCGTACACGAGCTACGAGATGTACATGCGGATCGTTGACATGAGGAAGTGCCTTCGTCCTGCCCAAGGCGAGGGATCGAGCCACAGAGCAGTGGCGACAGCGTCACAGAAAGTTGATGATTAGATGATCGTTTCTCCTAGTTTAGAATGCATGTAATTGTTTATTAAGGTATCTGTGAATGTTTCGTATAGTCACTTATGTAATTGGATGTTTAATTTGGTTATATATGTTGTTCTTCCGTAGACACAACAAATCACATCGCACATGGACTAAACTAGGGAACTCGTCGGCGATGATTTCATCAATCGCTGACAATTGTATACCAGCAAGCATTTTCCCACAACACACACGACTTATTAGTAGGAATCGTCTGTGTTATTATCGGTCTTCCCACACATTTCTGATTAGTGACCTGTTTGTCGCGTATCACACACATCTTATTAAGCTGAATCATTTGTATTAGTTTTGGCTCATCGCAAACAGTTCATCTGAGTGAACTGTATGCCGTCTATTGCACACACCTTGATCTAGCTGACCATTTCTGTTGTGTTGGCTAATCGCAAGTAGTTCATCCGAGTGAACTGTATGCTGTATATTGCACACACCTTGATCTTGTTGATAGTTTCTGTTGTTCTAGCTCATCACAAATAGTTCGTATGGATCAACTGGATGCCACGTATCGCACACGCAACTCTAATCTGAATCATGCTTGATGTCTCCGTCGTCGCACATAGTTCGTCTTATTGGTGACAGTTTTATTACGATATTGTTTGCGGTTCAATGATCACACATAGTTTGGTCGAAGGTCTTTGATTCATGTGTCGTGTTAGAAGCATCCTACAATAATGATCCTCAAATAGTGCACACATCTAGGGGTGCCCGTCTATATTTTGTAGATGTTGGGTTTGCATATTATTTATTGATATCGTTTGTGCAAATCTGGTATTGTCATAGATCCACCAAAAAGGGGAGATTTTTAGGGCATATTTCTCATTTATAATTTTGGTGATTAATGACAATGCGTTTTATGGACTAACCGTGTGAGTTGAGCTTTCAGAGATTATTAGATGGCTCAAGATGGTTTGTTTCCCCTCGATGGTTAAGAGTGAAGACGGTTATTTTCTGCTGATTTTTTTGGTGGATTTGAGTAGTAGGAAATCCGTACTATCAAGAGGGGGTTCGCATTTTGAAAGGCTAGGATAGAATCAACACGTACACATCACCTTTGCGCCCTCTTTCCTTCCCAGCAACTTGGAGCACCATCAATATTCTGTTTTGGGCTTACTAGAAGCACATAAGCAGTAGTACCGCACCGGGGAGCGGTAGTACTGCTCCAGCGGTACTGCCGCACTCCAGTACTTCAGGCACTTCCGCTTGTTTTAGGCGTTCTGTAAATGGGCGGTAGTACCGCTCGTGTGGTACTGCAGCTCATGCTACTACCCCATTACCGTGGATTCCCCGAACCCTAGAGGGCTAACCAGTAGTACCGCTACTCCAGAGCAGTAGTACCGCTTGTGTGGTACTACCGACATCTTCTTCCGCCCGGAGAACCGCTTAATTTTATGCTTCTATAACCTCATTCCACTCCAGCGGAAGTAGAGAGGTAATAGCTAGCGGTAGTAGCGCCCTGTGTGGTTCCACCTCTGTCTCTACTACTGTGGTTCCACCTCTGTGTGCCACTGGTACATCGAGCTACTATACAAACGGTTTTTAACCCCTCTGCGACAAGAGTTTAAACCGTCGCCTTGCTAGTGTGGGCGGTAGGGCTGTCCTTCCCACACGACCCAGAAACCATCGGGGATAGGCCCTCGGGTCACACACGCTGTGCAAAATGAGCTCGTGTGCGATCGGGCTAGCCATCGCATATAGTTATATAGGCCCAATCATTTCCGTTCATAAGTACATCCCACACTGAATCCCAGAGAAACAATTAACTTTGTATGTACATCCCACACAGTCAATCGAAGGAATACATTTCTGTTCGTATGTACATCCCACACAATCAATCCAAGAAGTACGTTTTCGTTTCGTATGTGCATCCCACACGATAAATCCCAGACAAACATTTCCGTTTGCACGTACATCACACACAATTTTCCTCATCAAATCGTCTAGGATAGCATTGCCATTGCAAACGATATTAACAATTTTATCGTTTGCGTTATTGAATGCATCACGCACGACGCGTAGAAGAAACTGTGTGGCATATATAGGTGTAACATCCCAAAATTCTAAATTTTGGAATGTTATAATTAATAAATAGTTCTGATTGTTTGTTTGATTTTTGTGTGATTGATTGACTGAAAGTGAGTGAAATTGAAATTTTTGAAAGTTAAATGAGAGGGAATAAAAGGACTTTCCCAAACTTTCATTTTTGCATTTATAATCTCCGTGAATTCAAATTCTTTTCAAATACAAAACCCTAGAGAGAAGATGACATGACTTCTTCCATTTAAATAAATGAAAAGGGTTTTTGAAAAAAAGATTTGAATTCCATTTGGAAATATTTTAAATTCAGAAACTTTAAGCAACTCAATAATTTTCTTGAGAGAAGATAAAATGACTTATTCAATACATATGAAATATGAGTTGGAAGTTTAAACGAATCAAATTTAAAGTCCCTTTGAAATTATTTTCAATTAGGAGTTATCTGGTTTCATTCAAATTATTTTTCTCCAAAAATAAAATATATGGAAATAGGGTAAAATGATTCCCTACATAGAAAAATGGAGAGAAATAAATTTGAAATTATTTTGGTATTTTTAAAATGATTTTTATTGGATTTTATTAGAGTTGTAGCACTATTTGATTTATTTGAAATTTTGTGGATTTTATTTGATGCTATAAAAATGATCATGCTGTAGAAAATCTTTTTCTGAAATTTTTGATATATAATATGCCTATATATAATTTTTTATTATTTCGCTTTTTTTCATCTTAGTTTTTTTTAAAGAAGAGAAGCCCCGACCGCGCCAGGCCAGGCCAACCGGCCCAGCCCAGCAGCGGCCTGCGTCGCGCCCGATCCGCCGAAGCGGTACGCGCTCGCCCGTTCCCTCGCTCTCTCTCCCCTCGCTGATAGGTGGGACCCACCTCTCAGCTTCTTCCTCCCAACGCCACCGCGAGTCCGTCGCTCGCAAGCCTCGCCAGCCGACGACGTGCCCGACCTGGACTTCTTCCCTCACCTTGCCCCTTCTCCACGAAGCCCCCCTCCTATATAAATCCTCGACCTCGGCCCCGTTCCCCTCCTCAAACCACGCCACCACCGCCCCCTCGCCTCACGCAGCTCTCGCCGGAGTTGCGAGCTTTGCCGCGCTCCGCCGCCATCGCCCCGCACTGTCCCGCCTCCCTTGACCGATGCCGACGCCGCCCTCGCCTCGTCGCGCCTCCCCGTGCCTCCGCCCGTCGCCGCCGACCCTGGAGCAGCCATCCCCGTCCAAGGCCGAAGCCGCTGCCGCCGTCTTCCTCACCGCCGGCGCCGTCAACCGCCGCGGTAAGCCGCTTCGCCCCTCAGCCGTCCGATCTAGATCCTAGGGCCCGGATTAGATCTAGCTGTGTTTTTCTTTTCGAAACGGTATGTGCTATTTAGCGAACGTTCGCTAGGTTGGACTTCGGTAGTGAATGGTTTTCGTTCGTTAGCGTCCTGTAGCGAACGTGCGTTCGATAGGATTTTTCTTTTTCTTTTTATTTTCTGCTAGGGACCTATTCATGATAAATTTTCTTCACAGATTAGTCCCTGTACTTCAATCGGTCCTTACTTTTTGCTCGCTTATCCAAATCCAACGAAACCAACGTCCACTTCTTCGTTATGATCCCCTCTATCCAGATAATCAACTTAAACATGTTTTTGAAAATTTAAAATTTGATTTCAAACAGATTTGAATTTGAACTTCTTTTGTTCATAACTCGAGTTTTATAACTCCGTTTGAGTTGATTCTTTTTGCAAATTAAAGCTCTTGACCTAAACTTTCTGATAAGGCCAAATTCACTTAATTTTGGTACTATTATAAATTGTTTTCTATTGCAAGAGTTATTTGCTTGGTTTTGAAGTTTTCCGAATTGTTTTCTTCGTTCTTTCCGATCTTTTGAGTGAGTGCTTATGTATGAAATTGCTTGCTCACGATAGATTGACCGGAGTAAGACGAGTAGAACTATCAGGAGTTATGAGTGCGAATCATCTTCATCATCAGTACAAGGCGAGTTCACACTTTGATCATATCCCTTTTCATTACCCAGTTTTTATGCATTAGTTTCAACCCTCAAACATTGCATGAGTAGGATCTGATTAACATGTGGGTATTGGGAAGTAGTTGATGAGGTAAGAACCTAGTGTCCTGCATTCAAACCTTGGGAGTTACTGCTACGTTATGCTCATACTGCTCTGCTATGCTCGTAGACGTGGATTGGTTAAGTGTATTCATGACAGATGTGAGAGTTATGATTAATGGTTAACTTAAGGTGGCTACTTTAACACACATCTGGGTGGATTGGTTGGGGCACCCTGGGGATATACCAGTGGCTTGCCCGGACACCTGGGGATATACCAGCGTTGTCCTTTGGTTCGCCACCCAGGCTCAAAGGGATCATAAGATTATTCATGCTAGAAACTTCCGTGTGCAGCCACAAGCTATTATGGGCTCTAGCAAAGTTGAGTATGTTGCATGACCTCTTTCAGTGGTGGGCTAGCAGATGTAGGGGAAAGTAGGTGTAACTGTCCACCCAGAGTAAAGAGTTAATGTTTCTCAAAGACTATGTCTCGGTCATCCGTTTCTCAAACACCATGTAGTGCGAGAAAACCAACAGAGGAGATCGAGTCTTGTGGGGAAAAGTGCACAAACCTCTGCAGAGTGTACAAACTAATCATGATTAGCCGTGTCCCGGGTTATGGACATCTTGAGTACCTGGTACTTGAATTATTTGATTGCTCTCATCACTCTACTTAATTAATTTGTTGGGTTGTTCACTTTTAATTGGGATAGAGTTAGGGATATACCTTCTCAATATTTTCAAACAACTGTGTAGTTAAATAAAATTTATTCCTTTGAGGTAGGGAAAAATTGGCTTTATGCAAAATGAACTTAGAGCTTTTCCACCAGCCAAATATGCATGTAGTGATAGCCATTATTCAGCATCTCTCTACAGTATGAAATTGCCAGTACATTCAATGTACTGACCCTTTGTGGCTGCAACGTCTCATGTTGCAGGAATCTTACAACAAGTGATATGTTAGGGTTACGATTTCTACACTCAACTTTGCCGTTGATGTTGGTGGGAATCCTTGAGTACTTTACGTTACTTTATACATGTGATTTACCTCTGTTATAAATCCTCGAGTATTGTGTGTGTCAGCATACCGATCCAGGGATGACACTTAAGCAAAGAGACTTGACCGTCTGAGGTCGGGTCGCTACAAGATGGTATCAGAGCACATGTTGACTGTAGGACATGGCCCCTAGAAACTGGCAAGCCCATAGTTAAGATTTTTTTTCTAATACTTTATTTTCAAAAGATCTTTTCCTCTCTTCTTTTCTGAGCTTTATCAAATTTCCCTTTTAGTTAGACCATACCCCTTTCCCCTTTTGACCACACGAAGATTCGACTGATGAGACCACTCCAAGAAGTACAAGATATCATACAACTAAGACCACTTTGGAATGAAGAGGATTTTACCGAGCATTATAGTAATTGAAACTACAACTATTGAAGACTCTGAAGACTAGGATAATTTGAAGGCTCTGAAGAATTTCCAGAGTGGTATGACCTAGGAAGGCTACCCTTATGGAACGTGTCAGACTATTGAAGCTGTCAATACCCGAGATCAAGGTGTGCCGGAGAAAGACCGGAATAAGGAGCGTTAAAACCCAAAGTTTTTGTCAATAAAACCCTAAGGCAGGAGATATCAACTATGGAATGATAGCTCATGGCAATGACATGAGCAGAAACACGGCTATCCATGATGTTATCGCTCACTTACGCTACTGTCATCGTGCTGAGATAAGCATGCATGTCTTCGGAAGGATTGGATGGTAGAAGGCTGATGGAGCACCTATCAGCAAAGGATGCAGTTTTAACCTTAGCTGGTGTATCGCCAGGATCTGGAGTATTACATGAAGAATTTTTAGACGAACCTTTAGGAAGCCGTATTTGACAAAGAAGTGTTTCGTGAAGAACTTAGGACCCAAGAGCTGAAGTAGCCAACCTGGAGGAACAAAACCTCGAGACACCGGAGATTCGTCAGGAACTGAAGGACAGTAGGACATGGTTCATGCCAAGGATAGGTTGTTGAAACCCAGAAGTTGGAACGTAACTCCAGAATATTAAAGGATGTCACGAGAGACTTCGCGTCAACAGAGATGATTTGGCAAAAGAACTTGAGAAGGACAAGCACGATCGGAAGAAGCCCATCGGAGACATGAACAAGACTTGAAGAGTTTGGCGACCTTGAAGATTTATTGACCTTTAGAAGACCAAACCCCTGTTATATACTTACGTTAGATGCGATGTTTGTGAGCTGTCATTTGTTTGATGTTTTCCCGATAGCCACAAAATAAAAATCTATCTTTTCAAAACTATTGTTTGTATTGGGTGTACCCCTCTCTATCTCTCTCATCTCACCCCAAAACCCCGGAACCAATAGAGGATGAGTGGAGATGAACTCATATTTTCTAGACCGACGAGTCAATTGGACACGGACCGATGGATTTAGAACATGGAAGATCATATGGAGAATAACACTATAGCCAAAAAGGATATGGCCCAACATGCTCTTCACTGCTTTGAAAGAGGTGCTGCTACTTGGTGGGGGATGTACCAAACCATCAATGGATGGCAAGGAGTAACCACTTGGGAAGAATTTAAGCTGACTCTACTAAAATATTGGCTTGTGTCCCAGAAGTTGAAGCCTTATGGAAATGATATGAAGAAACCTTGTGCATGCAAGCTTTGTGGAGAAATAGGACACAACCATAAAGAACACAAGGATGAATGCCCTAATTGTGAAGGAAGTCACCCAGCTGAAGAATGCCCAACTAGGCAGATCACTTGTTTCTTGTGTGAAGGGACTACCCACTACCCTGCTCAGTGTCACATTTACCCCATGGTACAAAGAACCATCCAGCAGAAGAAAGAAGCAATGAAAGGAGCCCTCATGGAAATTTTAGAAGAACCTGTGATGAAGGAAGAGGTGGAGGACACACCCAAAGAGGGCCCAATTAAACCCTGCACCAAGTCGTGCTATTCATGTGGAGAAGAAGGACACATCTCCCAGGATTGTCTTAATGGGGATTTAGTAGAATTCCTGACAGAGGAAGTAGAGTATGACCCACAGGAAATAGAAGCCCTGATTGGAACGGAAAATTCCAGGAAGAGAAATAGATTGGACTCCAAGAAGGACCTGCGTCATATCATATGTTTTAGGTGTAGAGATTCAGGGCACTACTTCAGCGGTTGCCCTAAAAGGAAGCCGAGGACCCAAGGAGGCTATGTAATCACAAGGAAACCTTGAGACTTGTCAGAAGTAATATGTTTCCGTTGTAATGAAGCAGGGCACTTTGCCAGAGATTGTCCCAATGAGGATATTCGTGTTAAATAGTGGAGTCTGTGAGAAATATAGTAATAGTGGAAACATTTCTTTCATACTAAGGTGTTAAGTTGATGCATGTAATGGAAATGCAGGAGATTGTAGTGAGAAGCTATAAAGTTAGCATCGTTGGTACTGATATGGATTTTATGAGTAGTTACTCCATGAATAAAGATTTTGACCATTTTCGAGGATATGAGAAATATGGTCTATGGATGAATTTGTGCATTTCAAGGGTGGTAGTACCCTGCGAGGACCCTTGACCCTGGAAAGGATAATGATATTCCACCTGGACAAAATAAGTACGAGTTTTATCTCGATATGTGGGATACCCCAAGAGTATGAAGGGAAGGAGTACTATTGGATATAAAGGAGGTATAATATTAGTAGTATGGAGCAATTGAAACTCCATGATGAGTCTGAGTAATCACATCTTAGTTTGGTACAAATAGAAGGAAGGGAGACAATACAATTGGATGGATTTAAGAATGCTGGGAAGCTGGATGTTGGAATAATGATCAGTTGGCCCCCAATGATGAGTTCAAGGTTTACAAGTGATGAGATGGGCCATAACCCACAGGCCCCAGGACCTGCCAAGAAGCAAGCACACTCTTGCTGAAGGAAAAACCCTGGAAGAAGTTACGACTCAATCGACAGACGATCTTATAGGAGTAACGCAAAACCCGAGAGTTGTGAAGAAACGATAGATGTTAGTTTGGCTTGCAGAATCAATGGATTTTTTTCCGAACTTAGTTCGTTGAAAAGAGGAATTCTGCAATGCTTGTGAGGATGACCAAGTGTTAGAATGCGAGATTCGCTAAACCGTATATAAGGTAGTGATTTGGGTGCGGGATGGATTGATCACCATACCGACTTACTCTTATTATTCGCCTTGATATATGGAATGGTAAATCTGAGTGACCTACCTATAGTAGAGACACGATGATATTAAACCCTGTTTAAACCTTAGAATGGTATGACAACTTTTTCCCTTGTACAAGGCAGTTGTTGCCAACCGTAGGATATACGGTGTGGTTCAGCCCAGACCCATTTTTCTGCTGGAGAAACCATAAATGGTTGACCACCATGAGATATCGATAGTTGTTTAGTATTGGCGCCAGACCTATCAGCTAAGAATACCAGTCTCGGAATAACCTTACCAAGATGAAAGGACAGAAGAACTGCGTTAAAGGTTATGCCACTACCGGAAGAGCCCAGAGAAGGAATTATCTTGAAGATCTGAGAAGATTGACACTGTCAAGAATAACGATGGCGTATATGAGTTTTGTTGGGACCGTAACGATGTTTCTAAGGGTGTTAGCACCCCCGACCCCCTGAGACGGTCGATGGATTTTGATAAGACCCCCAAACCCAACCTATTTCTTTCTAGCCTCTCCGAATCTCAAGGACGAGATTCATTTTAAGGGTGGTAGGTTTGTAACATCCCAAAAGTCTAAATTTTGGAATGTTATAATAAATAAATAGTTTTGATTGTTTGTTTGATTTTTGTGTGATTGATTGACTGAAAGTGAGTGAAATTGAATTGAAAGTTAAATGAGAGGGAATAAAAGGACTTTCCCAAACTTTCATTTTTGCATTTATGATCTCCGTGAATTCAAATTCTTTTCAAATACAAAACCCTAGAGAGAAGATGACATGACTTCTTCCATTTAAATAAATGAAAAGGGTTTTTGAAAAAAAGATTTGAATTCCATTTGGAAATATTTTAAATTCAGAAACTTTAAGCAACTCAATGATTTTCATGTGAGAAGATAAAATGACTTCTTCAATACATATGAAATATGAGTTGGAAGTTTAAACGAATCAAATTTAAAGTCCCTTTGAAATTATTTTCAATTTTGAGTTATTTGGTTTTATTCAAATTATTTTTCTCCAAAAATAAAATATATGGAAACAGGGTAAAATGATTCCCTACATAGAAAAATGGAGAGAAATAAATTTGAATTATTTTGGTATTTTTAAAATGATTTTTATTGGATTTTATTAGAGTTGTAGCACTATTTGATTTATTTGAAATTTTGTGGATTTTATTTGATGCTATAAAAATGATCATGTTGTAGAAAATCTTTTTCTGAAAATTTTGATATATAATATGCCTATATATAATTTTTTATTACTTCGCTTTTTTATTTTCATCTGAGTTTTTTTTAAAGAAGAGAAGCCCCGACCGCGCCAGGCCAGGCCAACCGGCCCAGCCCAGCAGCGGCCTGCATCGCGCCCGATCCGCCGAAGCGGTACGCGCTCGCCCGTTCCCTCGCTCTCTCTCCCCTCGCCGACAGGTGGGACCCACCTGTCAGCTTCTTCCTCCCAACGCCACCGCGAGTCCGTCGCCTGCACGCCTCGCCGGCCGACGCCGTGCCCGACCCGGACTTCTCCCCTCGCCTTGCCCCTTCTCCACGAAGCCCCCCTCCTATATAAATCCTCGACCCCAGCCCCGTTCCCCTCCTCAAACAACGCCACCACCGCCCCCTCGCCTCACGTAGCTCTCGTCGGAGTTGTGAGCTTTGCCGCGCTCCGCCGCCGTCGCCCCGCACCGTCCCGCCTCCCTTGACCGACGCTGACACCGCCTTCGCCTTCGCCTCGTCGCGCCGTGCCTCCCCGTGCCTCCGCCCGTCGCCGCCGACCCCAGAGCAGCCGTCCCCGTCCAAGGCCGAAGCCGCCGCCGCCGTCTTCCTCACCGCCGGTGCCGCAACCGCCGCGGTAAGCCGCTTCGCCCCTCAGCCGTCCGATCTAGATCCTAGGGCCCGGATTAGATCTTGCTGTTTTTTTTCTTTTCGAAACGGTATGTGCTATTTAGCGAACGTTCGCTAGGTTGGACTTCGGTAGTGAACGGTTTTCATTCGTTAGCGTTCTGTAGCGAACGTGCATTCGATAGGATTGTTCTTTTTCTTTTTATTTTCGGCCAGAGACCTATTCATGATAAATTATCTTCATAGATTAGTCCCTGTACTTCAATCGGTCATTACTTTTTGCTCCCTTATCCAAATCTAACGAAACCAACGCCCACTTCTTCGTTATGATCCCCTCCGTCCAAATAATCACTTAAACATGTTTTCGAAAATTTAAAATTTGATTTCAGACAGATTTGAATTTGAACTTCTTTTGTTCATAACTCGAGTTTTATAACTCCGTTTGAGTTGATTCTTTTTGCAAATTAAAGCTCTTGACCTAAACTTTCTGATAAGGCCAAATTCACTTAATTTTGATACTATTAGAAATTGTTTTCTGTTGCAAGAGTTATTTGCTTGGTTTTGAAGTTTTCCGAATTGTTTTCTTCGTTCTTTCCGATCTTTTGAGTGAGTTCTTATGTATGAAATTGCTTGCTCACGATAGATTGACCGTAGTGTGACGAGTAGAACTATCAGGAGTTATGAGTGCGAATCATCGTCATCATCAGTACAAGGCAAGTTCACACTTTGATCATATCCCTTTTCATTACCCAGTTTTTATGCATTAGTTTCAACCCTCAAACATTGCATGAGTAGGATCTGATTAACATGTGGGTATTGGGAAGTAGTTGATGAGGTAGGAACCTATTGTCCTACATTCAAACCTTGGGAGTTACTTCTATGTTATGCCCATACTGCTCTGCTATGCTCGTAGACGTGGATTGGTTGAGTGTATTCATGCTAGATGTGAGAGTTATCATTAATGGTTAACTTAAGGTGGCTACTTTAACACACAACTGGGTGGATTGGTTGGGGCACCCTGGGGATATACCAGTGGCTTGCCCGGACACCTGGGGATATACCAGCGTTGTCCTTTGGTTCGCCACCCAGGCTCAAAGGGATCATAAGATTATTCATGCTAGAAACTTCCGTGTGCAGCCACAAGCTATTATGGGCTCTAGCAAAGTTGAGTATGTTGCATGACCTCTTTCAGTGGTGGGCTAGCAGATGTAGGGGAAAGTAGGTGTAACTGTCCACCCAGAGTAAAGAGTTAATGTTTCTGAAAGACTGTGTCTCGGTCATCCGTTTCTCAAACACCATATAGTGCGAGAAAACCAACGGAGGAGATCGAGTCTTGTGGGGAAAAGTGCGCAAACCTCTGCAGAGTGTACAAACTAATCATTATTAGCCGTGTCCCTGGTTATGGACATCTTGAGTATCTGGTACTTGAATTATTTGATTGATCTCATCACTCTACTTAATTAATTTGTTGGGTTGTTCACTTTTAATTGGGATTGAGTTGGGGATATATCTTCTCAATATTTTCAAACAACTGTGTAGTTAAATAAAATGTATTCCTTTGAGGTAGGGAAAAATTGTCTTTATGCAAAAATAAACTTAGAGCTTTTCCACCAGCCAAATATGCATGTAGTGATAGCCATTATTCAGCATCTCTCTACAGTGTGAAATTGTCAGTACATTCAATGTACTGACCCTTTGTGGCTGCAACGTCTCATGTTGCAGAAATCTTACGACAAGTAAGTGATATGTTAGGGTTACGATTTCTACACTCAACTTTGCCGTTGGTGTTGATGGGAATCCACAACCTTGTTGTTACTTCCGCTATTTGGATTGAGGTCATAGTATTTACGTTACTTTATACATGTGATTTACCTCTGTTATAAATCCTCGAGTACTGTGTGTGTCAGCATACCGATCCAGGGATGACACTTAAGCACAGAGACTTGACCGTCTGAGGTCAAGTCGCCACAATAGGTTGTCCATCACGCACACTTTTTGTGTAGAAAACATTTGTCCATGGTGTTCTAATGCAAACAGTTTTCAAGAGGAAGTCATGTGTGATTGTTCATTGATCCAACATGTTTTCTTCCTAGAAAGTGTGTGGGTTGTCTGAGGCCATCGCCCACGGTGTTGTCTCAATAACTGTTTGTAATAGAAAAACCCAATAAGTAGGCTAATTGGCCTATTATTAATAATCCATTTATTAATCAAATTGACATTTCATATTAAGCACACAATATATTTCATTTTCGTATTACGGAACCAGGATTTCATAATTGAAATACATCAGAGTACAACATCATATAGCTTCAGCACTCAGTTACACCATATAGGCATACAGCTAGCTACCCCATTACACAACTGCATGAGCACCAAGTTTCACATGCAACATCTATAACCTTTGGAAATTAGCATCATAGACGGTAGATAGACAGGTGAATCTCATTTGGAAAATTGCTTAAGCGGAAGGCGAATATTGAGCCTTCATTGATACTGAAGGTCCTTGTAACTTTAGGCTAGTGCCTGTGGACGATTGGCCATCCATCCTTCGTCCTCTTGAGGAAGACTTCAATATTGTACCGTGGGTGTTGTATGAATACCTTCCTCGCCTCCTGACCACACATGTGGTTTGAGAGGTAATCATCAGTGAACTACTTTTTAAAGGCCTAAAAACAAATATATGCATAAATATCTTCTCTAAATTTGGAAATGGCACAATGGAATAAAAAAGACAAGGTATAATAGTTAGTACCATCCTGTAGTGCACTGGTGTCTTCTTCATTGTGCAGACAAAGATCTTGTTGTTTTTTGTTGCTACTTTCTTTATCCTAACAATCTTTCTGAGTTTCTTGACTTGACTGATATTCATGGATAACTCATTTCCCCATATGCAAAATGGGTCGAACAGTGGGTCAAAACCTCTGACAGCAGAACCTACATGT
Organism: Aegilops tauschii subsp. strangulata; assembly: GCF_002575655.3. Classification (NCBI taxonomy): domain Eukaryota; kingdom Viridiplantae; phylum Streptophyta; class Magnoliopsida; order Poales; family Poaceae; genus Aegilops; species Aegilops tauschii. Next base: position 338,435,285 of record NC_053037.3, read on the forward strand.
GCAAGACCAAATTGTTAAAAACCTAAATATTAGAATGGTTCCTGCAATTGCACAATAATGTTCTATTAGACAAAGGCCCGTGCATGTGCAAACCTCGATTGTAAACCTCAGTGCTTGCCATTGTTTCCCTACAACACATATAAGGTAGCTATTGATCAGGTTAAGTGAGAGTTGGCATACTATCAATAAAATATGTTGATGAAAAATAAACACATTGCAGATTCAGCAGATTAATTCGAGCCACATGGAAAAGCCATTTAACCGAACCAAGCATTATTAAGAACTAGGAAATATAGCAATTGTGTATGTTTCTCAGATATTTAGTATAGCCAAATTAGATTTATTCCTCACATGCATAACAATACAAAATTGTACCCACAACAATTGAACATTGCATTGTAGAATTGAACCAAACAGTTAACTAAACACCACAACAAATGAACCAAACATTAACTGAGCACCACATTGCACAATATAACATACTCCTAATAGAAGATCAGACAGTTAACCAAACCAAGCATGCTTAACAACTTGGAAATATAGCAATTGTTTTTGTTTCTCATGTATTTAGTACAGCCAAATTCGATTTGTTTCTCACATGGTACACAATAAGAAATGCACCCACAAATTACTGAACAATGCATTGCAGAATTGAACCAAATAGTTAACTAAACACCACGACAAATGAACCAAACATTAACTGAGCACCACATTGCACAATATATAACAAACTCGAAGATCAGACGGTTAACCAAACCAAGCATGCTTGACAACTTGGAAATGTAGAAATTGTATTTGTTTCTCATGTATTTTGTACAACCAAATTTGATTTATTTCGCAATGGAAGACAATACAAAATTGCACCCAGAAGAATTGAACATCACATTGCAGAATTGAACCAAACAGTTTGTAACATCCCAAATTTTCAATTTGGAATGTCATACATAGGTCATACATGCATATCATATTTTATTGCATTTCGTTTCGCAATCCTCGAAATTCTACGCAACTCAAGGACCCTCGGAGAGAGTTGGGGATTTCACCGTTCTCATATTTGAATTTTATCAAATATTGAAACAAGGGTCATTTGTTTTAATTATTTTTCTCTCCGAAAATATTTCATATCAAAATATATGAGAGGCGATAATATGACTTCCCCAAAACAATGAAATATTGGAGGAAAAATATTTAAAAACAAATAAACATATTTATTTGGATTTTATTTCTATTTTATTTGAATTAGGAAAAATATGTGTTTTTCAAATTTGCATTAGAGTCCTAAATAAATTTTCACCTTGTCCTGTAGATTTTTAGATGACGGGGAAAATTTATTTTAGGATTTTTGGAGTCCGTTTAGTATTTCTTTTCTTCGTTTTTCTGCACGTCGGAATATTTAAAAAAAAGTAACCGACCTAACCGGGCCGTGTCTGCCTAGGACTCCTGGCCCGGCCGGCCTTTATAAGCCGGGAGGCCCGACCCCAGCAGCCCAGCGCCCCGCCCGAAACCCTAAGTCACCGCCGCCGCCGCCGCGCCGCCCACGCCGCTCGCCAGAGTTCGTCGCCGCCGCCGGTTTTCTTTGCCGGTTCGGTTTTTCCGGTAAAAACCCTAGATCTGTTTTTTTATAGATCGGTTCGTTTTTTTTCCCGTCGGTTTATTTATTTAGCAGACGTTCGTCCGTACGTTCGTTTTAACGAACGCCGTTCACCCGTTAGCCACAGCCAGCGAACGTTCGTTAGCCTGTTCGTCAGTTTTTCTTTTTCCAGGGTTTTTCGCGATTATTTTCGATCGCGATTTCTGACCCTATTTTCGTTTTAGTTTATCTTTTCGCTCGTTTATCGGAATCAGGCGATTCAAGCGCCTAGATCTTTGTCTCGAAGCTCTATTTATGTTTAACCAACTTGAACAAGTTTTGGTACTATAAAATTTGACTTTAGTCCAAATTAGTAATCGGATCGTGTTTCTTTCGTAGTTTGAGTTTCGTTGCTCCGTTTGATTTGATTCTTTTTGCAAGTCGAATCTCTTCAGTTGAATTTTCAGATTCGATCTTCTTATTTGAGTTTTACCCGTGCATATTTGCTTGATTGCTTATGTATGCTATTGTTTGTTTGTGATAGAATTCCCGGAGTGCGAAGCGTGCTACTACGAGTCTCTAGGTTTTGCGGATCGTCAGCAAGGCAAGTAACACATTGATCATACTCTTTTCATACCCAGTTTTTATGCATTAGTTCCAAACCTCAAACACATCATGATTAGGATGTGTTTAACTTGTGGGTATTGGGAAGTAGTTGATGAGGTAGAACCTATTGCCCTGTTTATTATCAAACCCTCTGGAGTTACTTCTACGCTATGCTTATACTGCTATGCTATGCTCGTAGACGTGGTTTGGGTGAGTGAATCCATGACAGATGTGAGATGATTATTTAATGGTTCAACTTAAGGTGGCAACTTTAATACACATCTGGGTGGATTGCTTGGGCACCTGGAGAATCCAGTGTTGTCCTAGGATATCCCGGAGTACCCGTGTGATAATCCTACGCTCCGCCACCCAGGCTCAAAGGGATCTGAGATATTTCATGCTAGAAACTTCCGTGTGCAGCCACAAGCTATTATGGGCTCTAGCATAGTTGAGTAAGTTGCATGACCTCTTCCAGTTGTAGCCTAGCAGATGTAGAGGGATGTAGGTTGGTACTGTCTACCCGGGGTTAGAGTTAATGCTTCTGAAAGACTGTGTCTCAGTCATCCGTTTCTCAAACACCATGAAGTGCAAGAAATCCAGCGGAGGAGATCGAGTCTTGTGGGGAAAAGTGCGCAAACCTCTGCAGAGTGTACAACCTAATCATGGTTAGCCGTGTCCCCGGTTATGGACATCTTGAGTATCTAGTACTTGGATTATCATATGTATCTCATCACTCTAATTTAATTTGTTGGGTTGATAATTATTTTTAATTGGGATTGAGTTGGAGGTACCTTCTCAATGTTGTTCAACCACCATGATAGTTAAATAATATATATATTCCTTTGTTGTAGGGAAAAATTGGCTTTTCGCAAAAACCTTATAACCATCGAGCCTCCACCAGCCATATATGCATATAGTGATAGCATTTATCTGTTCATTGCTCTACTGTGTTATATTGCCAGCATATTCCATGTGCTGACCCGTTTTCGGGCTGCAACGTATTATGTTGCAAACTTTTCACACGACGAGTAAAGGTGCGAGAGGTCGTTGTTGTGCATCTCAGCTATGCCGTTGGAGTTGATGGACTCACTTATCTTCCAAGTCTTCCGCTGTTATCTTCTTAGATGGCCTTAAGCCATATTTATTGTGATAAGTTCTCTTTTGAGACATTCGATGTAATAAGTGTGTGATTGCTACTCTGTTATAAATCCTTCGAGTACTGTGTGTGTCAGCATTACCGATCCAGGGATGACACTGAAGCACAGAGACTTGACCGTTTGAGGTTGGATCGCTACAAGATGGTATCAGAGCACATGCTCAGTGTAGGACACGACCACTAAGATAAGCCATAGGTCACTCTTCTCTACTCATTTCTGACTCCTCTCCATTTTCTACTCCTTAGGATGGCGGATTCGAGGAACAAGTTTGCACAACCGGATGAAGACACACCCTTTGGACGACACTTGAAGGAAGTCACTAGGTACCTGAACATCAGAATACCAAGCTTCACCGGGACCTACAACACCACTTTACCAGAAGAGGAGCGTTGGATGATTCGAGTTCAAGTTCCAGGAAGGACATTCACGCCAGTTACGGAACCCATAGAGTTTTCCTTTGATGCACCCACCTGGAGTCTAGGAAAGAGCATGGCAGCCCACATCGCCGTGGGACGCATCGGCGAAGTTTACCACAAGGATCTCAAGGATACTATCTACCAGATATGTGGGCGCCGAGATGAGCAATGGGAGATGATCAGCACCAGGAAGGACAGGTCCATTGCAGCTTTCATCCAGGAGTTAAACCAGCACATTCGACGCCAGGAGAATCAGATGTGCACAAGCATGATGGATCTGAAGAAGGCGATGACCAGGATCACGGAGCTAGAAGAGGAACTCAAGTCTACACGTGATGGATATGAGGAGGAAATCACAATACTATTGGAGAAGAATGACGACCTGATAAAGAAGATCGGAGTTTTCATGGGAGACCCCACGCCAGGAGGAGAAGACGACAAACCCAAGGAAATTCGTTGTGAAGACTACATCATCATCGACGACACTGACTCCGACCCTGATGGTAGTGAGGATGATTGTGAAGACGAAGCTGGAGCGGATATCATGGAGTCTTCCACCGATCAAAATTTCTAGATGACCACCATATGATTAGTAGTCTTTTCCCATGTATATAGTATAGTTCGAGCACTGTAACGATAGTTCTAGACCGTTTGTATGCCCTTGCTTGACTGATTGAGTGAAATGATTGTGTTTGTCTCATGTGAATATGGGTAGTGTTTTCTCACTAGACCTCATTTCTATTCTAATCTCTCCCCTCTAAACCCATCAGATGCCTCCGAGACGTGACACCGGATTTGTCTTCCCACCGGAGATCACCCAGTTGATTCAGCAGCAGAATGCCTTGATGCAGATATTAGTCCAGAACCAAGGCAACAACAACAACAACAACAACAACAACAACAACAATCCGCCGCCGCCACCACCTCCAGTTGACAACTTAGCCCGTTTTCTGAGGTTGCAGCCGCCGGTGTTTTCTAGTAGCACTGAGCCAATAGTTGCGGATGACTGGTTACGCAAGATTGGAAGGGAGTTGACTACCGCAGGTTGCACTGATAATGAGAAGGTGCGTTTTGCCGCACATCAATTGGATGGACCAGCAGCTTCATGGTGGGAAAATTACACAGCCACTTTCCCTATAGCCAATATCACTTGGGATCAGTTTCAGCAAGCATTTCGCACAGCCCATCTCTCAACTGGAGCTATAAGCATGAAGAAGCGCGAGTTTCGCAACTTGCACCAAGGAAATCGTAATGTGGCTCAGTACGTAGAGGAGTTTAGTAAGCTGTCTCGTTATGCCCCGGATGATGTGGCCACAGATGTCGCGAAGCAGGAGAAGTTTATGGAAGGGCTGAATGACGAGATGAGCATGCAGTTGATGGTGGCAACATTCAACAGCTACCAGGAGCTGGTAGACAAGGCTCTTATGATGGAAGGGAAGCAGCAGCAGATTGAGAGCCGCAAGAGGAAGTATGGGCAAGGAAGGTACAACTCAGGAGCTCAGCAGAAGCCTCTTTTAACCCCGAACTCGGGAGGATTTACCCATAACCATGGAGGTCATACCCACAATGGAGGAAGTTCACATAACCACCATGGTTCCAATAATGGGAATGGGAACGGAGCAAGCAACAATCAGAACCACTCCAATCCAGCCACACCCGCCAAGAGAGATCTAAGTCACATTACTTGCTTCAAGTGCGGGAAGACTGGACACTATGCCACAGAGTGCCCTGAAGCAAAGAATGGAAATGGTAATGGGAGCGCTGGGAAGAAGCCCAATCCATTCAACAAAGGACAAGTGAACCACGTTAACGTGGAGGAGGTTGAAGAGAAGCCAGACGCAGTTATCGGTAAGTTTTTGGTTAAGTCTTTTACCGCTCTTGTTCTTTTCGATACCGGTGCATCTCATTCATACATATCAAGGGAATTCGTGGATAAGTTTAAGTTGCCAACCCAAGCCCTTAGGACACCTATGTTAGCAGGTTCACCTGGAGCAGAGTATATGGCCAGCCGATGGTGCGACCGGATACCCTTAACCATTGGTAGCCATGTTTTCTCATCAGACATAATAATTATGGAGTCACAAGGATTGGATGTGATACTAGGAATGGATTGGCTATCGATGTGTGGGGGAAACATCAATTGTGCCAGTAAGACAATTTTGCTCACTACCCCGGAGGGAAAAAGGATCAAGTATGTATCCAGGCATTCGTCAAGGAGAACCCAAGTAAATTCCCTCTCAGTAGTTGTTCAGGAGGAAGTGACTGTTGTAAAGGATTACCCGGATGTATTTCCAGAGGAATTACCAGGCATGCCGCCAGATCGATACATCGAGTTCTTGATAGAAATGTTTCCAGGCACCGGACCGATATCAAAGAGACCATACCGGATGCCCGCAAATGATCTGGAGGAGATTAAGAAGTAGATTAAGGAGTTGTTGGAGAAAGGTTACATCCGACGAAGTTCATCACCGTGGGGAGCCCCAGTGCTCTTGGTTGAGAAGAAGGATGGATCGTTAAGAATGGTTGTTGATTATCGTGTGTTGAATGAAGTGACGATCAAGAACAAGTACCCACTGCCGATGATCAATGATTTGTTTGACCAGCTGCAAGGAGCTAAAGTGTTTTCGAAGATCGATCTGCGGTCAGGATATCACCAGCTGAAGATTCGGGAGAAGGATATACCTAAGACAGCATTCACCACTAGGTACGGGTTATATGAGTATACGGTTATGTCTTTTGGACTGACTAACGCCCCTGCCTATTTCATGACTATGATGAATAAGGTGTTCATGGAATTCTTGGATAAGTTTGTGGTGGTGTTCATTGATGATATAATGGTATACTCGAAGAATTAAGAGGAGCACAAGGAGCATTTGCGTTTAGTTCTCGAGAAAGTCAGGGAACATCAGTTGTATGCCAAGTTCAGCAAATGTGAGTGTTGGTTAAAGGAAGTTGGATTCCTTGGACATGTTATATCAGGAGAAGGTATAGCAGTAGACCCCACCAAGGTTCAGTCAGTCACTGAGTGGTTGGCACCCACCTCAGTTAGCGAGATCCGCAGTTTTCTTGGACTCGCGGGATACTATCGGAGATTCATTGAGAATTTTTCCAGGATTGCGAAACCTATGACGGAGTTATTAAAGAAGGATACCAAATTCTATTGGACTGAAGAATGTGACGCAAGTTTCCAGGAGTTGAAGAAGCGTTTGACTACAGCCCCAGTGCTGATTCTGCCGGATATACGCAAGGATTTCCAAGTGTATTGCGATGCCTCTCGCTTAGGACTTGGAGGTGTACTTATGCAAGACGGAAGAGCTATTTCGTATGCATCTCGACAGCTTCGACCGCATGAGTTGAATTATGCTACTCATGATTTGGAGTTAGCAGCCGTAGTGCATGCACTCAAGACCTGGAGACATTACCTTATTGGAAACCGTTGCGATGTGTACACGGATCACAAGAGTTTGAAGTACATTTTCGCCCAAAAGGAGCTAAACCTCAGGCAGAGGAGATGGTTGGATCTCATAAAGGATTATGATATGAAGTTGCACTATCATCCAGGAAAGGCCAATGTCGTAGCAGACGCTTTGAGCCGGAAAAGTTATGCCAATACCCTAGTAAGCGGAGGGATGCCAAAGGAGTTAGCTGAGGATCTCAGGGAACTTTGTTTGGAGATTGTTCCTAGAAGTTTTGTTGCGGCAATGGAAGTTCAGTCTACATTGTTGGGAAAGATTCGAGAAGCTCAGAAGGATGACAAAGAAATTACAGAGATAAAGGAGAGAATGAGCAAAGGAAAGGCCAAAGGTTTTCGTGAGGATGAGCACGACACCTTACAGCCTGTTTGGTAAACACTTAGGCAGGGGAATGGGAGTTTGCACAAGGGTGTTTATGAAGGGATTAGTCATGGGAAGTAGATTTTTACTCCCATTCCCTTGTTTGGTATATGATGGGAATTAGCGTGGGATAAAACTCTGCTCACGAATTAACAGGGTACCCCCTGGGAAGAAATAGGTGGGAATTGGCTTCCTCAACTCCCATTCCCCTTCCTACTTAAACTCCCATTCCCTCTAATCAAACAGTGGACTTTTAATCTCCTCACCCCTCAACTCCCATTCCCCATCTCGAATTCCCCCGAACCAAACACGCTGTTATGGTATGAGGACCGCGTTTATGTGCCCAACAATGCAGAGATCAGGAAGCTGATACTTCAGGAGGCCCATGACTCGCCATACTCGATACACCCCGGAAACACCAAGATGTATTTGGATTTGAAGGACCGTTTCTATTGGACTGGTATGAAGAAGGATATTGCCGAGTATGTAGCTATATGTGATGTATGTCAGAGAGTAAAGGTAGAACATCGGAAGCCAGCAGGATTACTGCAGCCTATGCAGATAACCGAATGGAAGTGGGACAAGCTTAGCATGGATTTCATCACCGGATTGCCCAGGACCCGATCAGGATATGATTCTATCTGGGTAGTAGTGGATCGTTTGACCAAAGTGGCCCACTTTATCCCAGTGAAAACCACCTATACAAGTGCGAAGTTGGCCAAGATATATATGACCAGGATCGTATGTCTGCATGGAGTTTCGAGGACCATCGTATCAGATAGAGGAACACAGTTTACTTCAAAGTTTTGGCATCAGCTGCACCAGACTTTGGGGACCAGGCTAGATTTTAGCACAACCTTTCATCCGCAGACAGACGGACAGACCGAGAGAGTCAACCAAATTCTGGAGGACATGTTGAGAGCTTGTGCACTAGATTATGGATCTAGTTGGGATGAAAATTTGCCGTACGCGGAGTTTTCATACAACAACAGCTACCAGGCCAGTTTGAAGATGGCACTTCGAAGCACTGTATGGGAGAAGATGTCGAACGCCATTGATGTGGGATGAAGTAGGAGACCGTCAGTTGTTTGGACTAGATTTGATCAAAGAGTCTGAAGAGAAGGTTAAGTTAATTCGAGACCGGCTGAAGGTAGCTCAGTCAAGACAGAAGCGTTATGCAGACTCGAAATGCAAGGAGGTAGTCTATGAGATCGGAGACAGAGCATATCTTTGAGTGTCACCTCTGCGAGGAGTAAAACGTTTTGGAGTTAAGGGAAAGTTAGCCCCGAGATTTGTAGGACCGTACCGTGTCTTGGAACGCATGGGAGAGGTATCCTACAAGTTGGAGTTACCTGAAGGATTGTCGGGGGTTCATGATGTGTTTCATGTATCCCAGTTGCAGAAGTGCCATGCAGACATGGCCGATATACCGCTCAGAGATACAGTAACCCTGGAAGCAATTCAGTTGGACAGTGATCTGACCTATGAGGAGAAACCGGTCAAGATTCTTGAGTTTGCCAACCGAGTTACTCGCAGCAAGGTTATCAAGTTTTGCAAAGTTCAGTGGAGCCACCATACCGAGGATGAAGCCACCTGGGAATGAGAGGATGATCTACGGAAAGACCACCCACACCTATTTTCTAGCCAACCCGAATCTCAAGGGCGAGATTCATCTTAAGGGGGGTAGGTTTGTAACATCCCAAATTTTCAATTTGGAATGTCATACATAGGTCATACATGCAACTCAAGGACCCTCGGAGAGAGTTGGGGATTTCACCGTTCTCATATTTGAATTTTATCAAATATTGAAACAAGGGTCATTTGTTTTAATTATTTTTCTCTCCGAAAATATTTCATATCAAAATATATGAGAGGGGATAATATGACTTCCCCAAAACAATGAAATATTGGAGTAAAAATATTTAAAAACAAATGAACATTTTTATTTGGATTTTATTTCTATTTTATTTGAATTAGGAAAAATATGCGTTTCTCAAAATTGCATTAGAGTCCTAAATAAATGTTCACCTTGTCCGGTAGATTTTTAGCGGACGGGGAAAATTTATTTTGGGATTTTTGGAGTCCGTTTAGTATTTCTTTTCTTCATTTTTCTACGCGTCGGATTTTTTTTTAAAGTAACCGACCTAACAGGGCCGTGTCCGCCTAGGACTCCTGGCCCGGCCGGCCTTTATAAGCCGGGAGGCTCGACCCCAGCAGCCCAGCGCCCCGCCCGAAACCCTAAGTCGCCGCCGCCGCCGCGCGCTGCTGCTGCAGCCTCGCCGCCATGCTGCTGCCGCCGCCCCGCCGCCGTGCCGCGCCGCCGCCAGCGCCGCTCGTCGGAGTTCGCCGCCAACGCCGCCGGTTTTCTTCGCCGGTTCGGTTTTCCGGTAAAAACCCTAGATCCTTTTTTTTATAGATCGGTTCGGTTTTTTTTCGTCGGTTTATTTATTTAGCGGACGTTCGTCCGTACATTCGTTTTAACGAACGCCGTTCACCCGTTAGCCGCAGACAGCGAACGTTCATTCGTTAGCCTGTTCGTCAGTTTTTCTTTTTCCAGGGTTTTCGCGATGATTTTCGATCGCGATTTCTGACCCGATTTTCGTTTTAGTTTATCTTTTCGCTCGTTTATCGGAATCAGGCGATTCAAGCGCCTAGATCTTCGTCTTGAAGCTCTCTTTCTGTTTAACCAACTTGAACAATATTTTGGTACTGTAAAATTTGACTTTAGTCCAGATTAGTAATCGGATCTTGTTTCTTTCGTAGTTTGAGTTTCGTTGCTCCGTTTGATTTGATTCTTTTTGCAAATCGAATCTCTTCAGTTGAGTTTTCAGATTCGATCTTCTTATTTGAGTTTTACCCGTGCATATTTGCTTGATTGCTTATGTATGCTATTGTGCTCGAACCTTATTTGGCAAGCACATGATTTTCAATCATAAGATGTTAAACTTCGCCAAGCTCGAAGAAAAGCCATGCTTCCACAATACACCTGATCATACTGAACATGCTCTTTTGAAGAGATTCATGCGTTTCAATCATGGCTAGAACAAGGAAGTTATTCTTCAGTTCTATGCCATGTTGTACATCATAGGAGAATTAGGAAATACTTCAATGTGGATGCTTGAATGGATGACTGACAGGCAGAGAATCAAATGCTCAGCAGATCATTTTTCTGGCCCTGATAAATTTGCCTCGGTGAATTTGAGAATGACAGAGATCGCAGGCTGCATTTCTGGGAAGTGTCCGAAGCACAGCTCCATGTCCTGATGGATCCCACCATGGTGGGTGACGAATGCATTGATGTTGATCCGAAGGAGTTGGCCTATGACAACAAAGTGTTATTCCACATTCTGTGCAATACCATCACGCCAATAAACCGGCCCAACTCCATCAAAGGCATCGTACGAAATGCTCTTGTAGTAGTATCTCAGGGAATCAAGTTTGACATTCCTGATCTTTTGATTCGGAACCTGGCATGTGCTGCAGATAGCCCTCAATCGCTGAAGCCGTATGCTCCATGGATTATGTTCGCCATTGAGCGGCTCACAAATGATAAACTCTTCTGGGCTTACAAGCTGAAAGTATTCATGCCACCTGTTTGTGACACTTTGCGCATTGTGAAGGATAATAGAAAGGGGAAGGAACCGGTCGATGCTGCTGCAAATGCTTCTGCATCTGAAAATGCACTGAAGGTTAAAGAAGCCAGGATTGAAATCTCTCGTGAAGAAAATCGTTCAATCCATGAGATTTGTATTCACACGCAGTAGACTCATGGAAAGACACATCAAGATGGACAGAAAAGCAAATGTGGAATTGATGGCTGAGTTGAATCTAATTCATAATCACTCTCGCCAAATTCTTCTGCATGAGAAGGATGCAAGAAAGCGATCATGGACCTTGATGCGGAAGCATTACTCTAGCAAGGATCTAGCCAAGAAGGGTCTCTTCAAGGAATATGATCATCTGGACTTGTTTGAAGTACCACGTATCCGAAGACAAACTCCAGTGCTCCCACAACGTTCTGCTTCAACGGATCTGCTGTTTGTCAATCATGATGGTGAAATTACAGATACAGCAAGTACTCGTATTTACAAGCCAGATGCCCATCCTTCCAAGTCTTCCAAGAACAAGGCTGCTACTCCTACTTCTGCCTCGACCATTCTACATCCTTCCGACTCTGATTCTTTGAGTGGTTTCAATTCGGATTCAGAAGATTCTCCCACGGAGTAATTCCTCGAATGTCTTCTCTTTCCTTTTTGACACTTGTTGACAAAAGGGGGAGAATTACATCGAGTGATAGTTTATCAGGGTTTGCAGGGTGTGTTTTCTTTCGCCATTTGGTTTTCCCTCAAACAATTTGTTTCAAGAACTTTATCACACCGCATGTGGTGCTGAAACTCTCGATCGTCATGTAACGTTAATAACCCCCGCCTGCAATATCTTTTGCTTTCCATTATGTGACTGCAGGTACCTTTAAATGTGTTTGTGTTGTGAATGCTTATCACAGACGATTATCTATCTTACAGGGACACATAACTGATGCTCGAAGAAGAACAGAGTATCATCAAATGATGATATTTTTAAGTACCTCAAGTACTAAATGATCTATAACTATGATGGTTGGATAAGCTCTTATTGCTGTCTCTCATTATCTAACCGTGCAGGAAGATAAAGTCAGCCTATGCACAAATGCCTTATTGAAGGCTATCTATATGACGGACAAAGTGTTTTTCCTCATAGATATCATTTGCATCATCTATATTGTAGGAAAACCCCCTTCAAAGCATATCCACTCTGAGCAACGTATTATTATTCGATCCTGCTTTGATCATATCGAATGCCTAACATGCAGGAAACCTATACCTCGTGTGGATTCAAAATGTGTTCTGAAAAAATCTTCATGACTTATCCTTGTCACAAATATTTCAACTCTTGTTTTACGTCTAACCCTTGTTGAAGTTTTGTGACAGGAACTACCTCAGACACCGTTGAGTGCAATGAAAGAAATCAATGATCTGCTGTGAATGACACTCATACGAACAGAAATATTGTTTCCCAAATCAAAGCATATCTTAAGGGGGAGAATATTTTATCTTCGAAATTATCGCTCGTCTTCCATTATTTTTCGCATTACATTTCATTCCTTATCTATCATTCGATGTGATCTGTTTTGTCAACAATCGTCCAAAAAGGGGGAGATTGTTGGTACAATATCTGCCTACCTTGTGTTTTGGAGAATGTTGACAGAGACAGGTATGGACTAATTTGTTTTCTAGTGCATACAAAGAGAGAAAGTCCATACACAACCAAAGAATATGCTGTCTCCGGTGCTGCGTTCGAGGAACTTCACCGAAGTACATCTGCGTTGCAGAGATGAACGAGCTATATTTGTTGAACTGATAGAGTCGAGAAGATTGATGAGAAGAAATCAATCCCTCAAAAGTTTACTGCTGAAGTAAAGCTTTTTGATTTGGTACTGTCGTCCGAAGAAATTGACTGCAGTGATGGTAGTCAAAGACTAAGTGAAGATGTAGCATTCATTTAGTTGTTCTTCTTTCATTTATTTGAGTCATAGGACGTTTGTACTATTATGATGGGTATAGGTTCTCGATGCTTAGATCCGTTGTGATGCTTAGCCAAAACCTATGAAAGTTGCGGGAGAAATCTCTTTGTGCTCCGAGCAAATACTTGCCAGCAAGAGACTGTGATCTTCTTTGCTGCAAGAGATTTGCCTCAAACCGAGGAGTTAGCATTTCTTGCTCTGCAAGAAATGTTACCATTGTGCTCAAACGACTGTTGGAATCATGTCATTCGGCCATTGGCTGATCCCGATGTCTAATTTGGTCATTTCCCATTAGGGAAGGCTGCGGCTATAAATAGCCACCCCGCTCCAACATTGTTCGTTGGCTGCACCGCTTGAGATTTCTGAGAAGATTGATTTGAGCAATGCTACTTCTTGAGCTTGCGTTGGTTTTTCCCTTGAAGAGGAAAGGGTGATGCAGCAAAGTAGAGATAAGTATTTCCCTCGGTTAAGAACCATGGTATCAATCCAGTAGGGGATACAAGCAAGTCTCCAATATATGCACCTACACAAACAATCAAACACTTGCACCCAACGTGATACAGGGGTTGTCAATCCCTTCACGGTCACTTGCAAAGGTGAGATTTGATAGAGTTGGATATAAAAGATTACTAAAATGTCAAACAAAATAAAAGTAAATAAATTGCAGTGAGATATTTTTGGGTTTTTTGGTTTATAGATCTGAAAATATATGATGGAAAATAGGCCCGGGGGCCATAGGTTTCACTAGAGGCTTCTCTCTTGAAGGAAAATAATACGATGGGTGAACAAATTACTGTCCAGCAATTCATAGTAAAGCGCAAAGTTATGATGATATCCAAGGCAATGATTATGAATATAGGCATCACGTCCGTGTCAAGTAGACCGACTCCTGCCTGCATCTACTACTATTACTCCATACATCGACTGCTATCCAGCATGCATCTAGAGCATTAAATTCATAAGAACATAGTAACGCCTTAAGTAAGATGACATGATGTAGAAGGATAAACTCAAGCAATATGATGAAAACCCCATCTTTTTACCCTTGATGGCAACAATACAAATATGTGCCTGGCTAGCCCTACTTTGTCACTGGGTGAGGACACTGCAAGATTGAATCCAAAACTAAGCACCTCTCCCATTGCAAGAAAAACCAATCTAGTTGGCCAAACCAAACCGATAATTCAAAGAGAAATACAAAGATATCAAATCATGCATATAAGAATTCAGAGAAGATTCAAATAATATTCATAGACAATCTGATCATAAATCCACAATTCATCGGATCTCAACAAACACACCACAAAAGAATATTACATTGGATAGATATCCAAGAACATTGAGGAGAACATGGTATTGAGGATCAAAGAGAGAGAAGAAGCCATCTAGCTACTTGCTATGCACCCGTAGGTCTGTGGTAAACTACTCACACTTCATCGAAAGGGCAATAGAGTTGATGTAGAAGCCCTCTGTGATTGAATCCCCCTCCGGAAGGATGCCGAAAACGGTCCCAAGATGGGATCTCACGGGTACAGAAGGTTATGGCGGTGGAAAGTATTTTGGTGGACGCTTCTGGTCGTTTGGGAATATTTGGGAATTTATAGGCCAAAGATCAGGGTTGGAGGAGTCCCATGGGGCCCACAAGCCAGAGGCGCCCCCCTAGGGCGTGCCCCGAGGGCTTGTGGAACCCTCAAGACTCTTCTACCTTTGTCTCCAAGTCCTACTAGTGTCTTCTGGTCCAAGAAAAGTCATCGTAAAGTTTTATTCCGTTTGGACTCCGTTTGATATTCCTTTTCTGTAAAACTCAAAAACAAGGAAAAAACAGAAACTGGCACTGGGCTCTGGGTCAATAAGTTTGTCCCAAAAATAATATATAATAGCATATTAATGCGTATAAAACATCCAAAACAGATAATATAATAGCATGAAACAATCAAAAAATGTAGATATGTTGGAATGCTACCTAACATATTTATCCATGTAATTTTCTTTATTGTGGCATGAATATTCAGATCCACAAGATTCAAAACAAAAGTTTAATATTGACATAAAAACAATAGTACTTCAAGCATACTAATAAAGCAATCGTGTCTTCTCAAAATAACATGGCCAAAGAAAGTTATCCCTACAAAATCATATAGTCTGGCTATGCTCCATCTTCATCACACAAAGTATTAAATTATGCACAACCCCGATGACAAGCCAACCAATTGTTTCATACTTTTGATGTTCTCAAACTTTTCAACTTTCACGCAATACATAAGCGTTAGCCATGGAAATAGCACTATAGGTGGAATAGAATATGCTGGTTGTGGAGAAGACAAAAGGAGGGAGATAGTCTCACATCAACTAGGTGTAGGATCGAAAGTAGGTCTAGAGGGGGGTGATTAGACTACTTGACCAAATAAAAATCTAACTTTTTCCCAATTTTAATTGTTGGTAGATTTTGGCAACCAGTATAAGTCAAGCAATCAACCAACACAAGCAATTCTAAGAGTCGAGCAACGGAAAGTAAAACATTGCATATGAAGGTAAAGGGAAGGGTTTGGAGAAGGCAAATGCAAAGTAGAAATGGAGATTTTTGGCATTGTTCCGATAGGTGGTGCTATCGTACGTCCATGTTGATGGAGACTTCAACCCACGAAGGGTAACAGTTGCGCGAGTCCATGGAGGGCTCCACCCACGAAGGGTGCACGAAGAAGCAACCTTGTCTATCCCACCATGGTCATCGCCCACAAAGGACTTGCCTCACTTGGGTAGATCTTCACGAAGTATGCGATCTCCTTTCCCTGACAAACTTCTTGGTTCAACTCCACATTCTTGTCAGAAGCTCCCAAGCGACACCTAACCAATCTAAGAGACACCACTCTCCAAAAGGTAATAAATGGTGTGTTGATGATGAACTCCTTGCTCTTGTGCTTCAAATGATAGTCTCCCCAACACTCAACTCTCTCTCACAGATTTGGCTATGGTGGAAAGATGATTTGAGTGGAAAGCAACTTGGGAAATGCAAGAGATCAAGATTCTTGTGGTAGGATTGGAAAGTCTTGGTCTCAACACATGAGTAGGTGGTTCTCTCTAAGAAAATGAGTAGTGGAAGTGTAGGCACATTCTGATGGCTCTCTCACAAATGGAGAAGGGGGTGGAGCGGTATATATAGCCTCCACACAAAATCCAACCGTTACACATATTTGGCTCAACTCGGTCAGACCGAATAGAAGAACTCGGTGAAACTGTTTCAGTTCAAAATGTGAACGTTAGGAATCTCGGTGGGACCGACGAGAACAACTCGGTGGGACCGATGTGCTAGGGATAGGGCAAAACCTCATCTCGGTGAGACCGAGTGCGTGAACTCGATGAGACCGATTTTAGCAAAGAGCAAACAGAGAGGTGGTCAAGCAAACTCGGTGGGACCGATCGCTCATTTCGGTGAGACTGAAATGTGACAAAGGAAAATAGAGAGTTTGTAGGGCCATCTCAGTGAGACCGAGATCCTTATCGGTGTGACCGAATTGTCTAGGATTTCTGGCCGTGGCTATGTCAAGAGAACTCGATGGCGCCGGATAGAATGGTTTGGTGGGGCCGAGTTTGACTTTGAGTTTTGGACATATGTGGAAATGAGAAAGTGGCTGAGGGTTTTGGAGCAAGTAGACCATTAAGCAACATCTCATCCCCTTTTAATAGTATTGGATTTCCTATGGACTCAATGTGATCTTGGATCACTAAAATAGAAATGAAGAGTCTTGAGCTTTTGCCAATCTTTGTCCTTTGCATTTTGAGGGGTCCACATTTCTAGTCCATGCCATGCCAATCATTGAACTTTCTGAAATATTTAACTTGAAAGGATATTAGTTCAATGAGCTATATGTTGTTATGAATTACCAAAACCACCCGGGGATTAGTTGCACTTTCAGTCTCCCCCTTTTTGGTAATTGATAACAACATATAGATCAAAGCTTCGATAAATGATAATATGAATGAAATGCATCATCGCTTTGAGAAGTATGTGATAAGCAAGAGCTCCTGTGCATTATTTAAGATTTGCTTTTGAATGCAAATGCACAATCGATTAGGATCATGCGTCACTCTTCCATGTCAGATACATCTTGGTGGAGCGCTCAAAATGATAAGATTTAAATAACATGCACTCATCACCAAGGGTACAAGTGACTGATCATACACAAATTCATGGATATAAGCAAGCAACCACACATTAAGCATAGTATGATCAAACACATGATCACATAAGTATCTCACGGGCATAACACAAATTGTAGCATAGGAATCAAACAACCAAATGATCAAAGTAGCAAGCGAAGCAAATAAAATCAACACTCACTCGCTCTCTCTCGAAGCCTAAGATCTATACACTTTCTCCCCCTTTGGCAACAAGTTACCAAAAAGTTTAAAAACGTATAGTGCTATACGAAACTCTAGGCACGATCTCTGGGAGCTCCTGAAGAGGTCTTCTGGCTTGTTGCTCTGGTGTGCGTAGAAGGCATTGAGAGGAGGGCATCTGCAAAAGCTTCGGCAGAGGTCTGTGGAGCTGGAGGGGTTGACACGGGAGGTACAACCGTGGCAGTTACTGCAGGTGCTGAAGTAGTAGTCCTCGAGTCTCTGACAACTGGCACTGCTGATGACCTTTGTGCCCTTGGCACTCTTTGGAAAGTATCTGTAGTTGGCCTATCCTCCCTGTCCTCAGCTTCTTCTTGGAGCTTCTCCACAGTGGTCTGTATCTCAGTGACCTTCACATCTAGGTCATGGAATTTAGTCTCAATGATCCTCTCAAGACTTTCCTGATTTTGAGTCAGGGTGGCCAAGCCCTTCTCAATTCTCATTGTACCCTCAAGCAGATAACTGAGTTGATCTTTCTTGGTCTTGAGCATCACTGTGGAGGCATCTAGTGCACTTTCTGCTTTTGTGGCCTTTGCTTTCTCTATCTTCTCCTGGGCTTCTGCACAAGTAGGATGGGAAGGATCCATGACAACCTCGTTGTCCTCAAAGTCTAGCCTCAGGGGAAGATGCTCTCTGTCAAGAAGATATGTCCCAGTTCCCATCTTGGAATTGATCAACATTTGAATGTGAGGAGCATATCCACATGATCTCTTTTGATCAGCAGCTGTTCTCTTCACTGCCTCAACAATCAAGCTCATTACCTTGAACTTCTGAGGTACATCAAATAAGTGGAGCAAGTTTATGGAGTGACCACGGATCATTCTGTGATCTCCTGACTTGGTCAAAAGAGTGTGCCTCAATAAAGTGTTGATTGTGTGGCCAGGCCAGCAAGCAGGAAGTAGATAGATCCAAACTTGTGAGTCTCCAAGGCTTCATCAAGAATTGTCCTGTACATGTTAGCCATGGAGTTGTGATCCTTTCTAGGCTTAGCATACACATCAATGTAATTCTCCTCGTCCTCTGGAGCATTGATCAGCTTGGCCCATTCTGATAGTATATTGATATCTTGTTCCCTCAGTCATCCGTACAATCTTTCCATCAGGATAGAAGTGAGCAGTGGAGTAGAATTGCATGATCATCTCATCGTTCCACTTAGTCAACTTCTGACCAACAAACTTGTCAACTTCATTCATTCTGAAGCTCTCATGCACACTTGGGAAATAGTCCTCATTGTCATTAATGTATTTCCAGTCAACCCATTTCATGTCACAAACTATGAGCTTCTTTTCCAACAAGACTGTCTCATAGCAATCTTGTTGTTCCTTTGTGTGAAAGCGGTAGTCCACAGCAGTACTCCTCCTAGTGGCATAGGGATCAGTCTTTCTCCAAAGTCTCAGACCTGCATCCTTTCTTAGCTTCATATTTTCTGCCACAGGATGATCATCACTATGATTTGGAATCTTGGGCTTCAGCTTTCTGAGCGCTTGTGACTCTTCTTCTTCTTGAGCTTCAGGCACTAGGGCCTTGTTCTTTTCAGCAGCAGGGATGTTTCTTGTCGATCTCTTTGGTGAAGTTGTCTTGGGTGCTTGAGCTTGAGCTGAAGGCTTGGGGGCAGGCTTGGGCTTAGATGGAGCATCCCCTGACCTTATGGCATCCCCCATAAGCTTCTGAGTCTTTGCAGGAGGTGCAACATGCTCTTCCTCCTCCTCTTCTTCTTCAGATGAATGCCTTTCAAATTCAGTCATTGGATCAACTAGCTTGCACCATCTTCCCCTTTTTCCTTTCCTTCTTCTCTCTGGCCTTTGACATTGGAGCTCTTTTGGATGGAGCTTTCTTCTACATTCCAGGCTTGGTGGTAGCAACAGCAGCATACTCTTTCTTGAGAACTTTCTTCTTGGAGGTCACTTCCTCCTCAATCACAAAATCCTCATCCTCAGATTCAGATGTTCTCTTCTTCCTTTGCCTAGTTGCTGCCTTAGGCAAGTTGTTGGGAGTGCTTCTGCTCCCCTCATCATAGCTACTTGAGGGACTAGTGCCCTCACTGAGGTTGAGCCGCTCTTCAGACTTGTTCTGACTATCACTGCCCTCTGACATTGTTGAAACTGACCCTGTGAATAGTTGGGTACAGATAGAGTGGATGAGCATCACAAAGTGCAGCTTATTTTACAAAAATATTGAGACAAAAAATTAATTTTAGTTTTCTGCAGAAAGCATTTCGGAGCTACCAATTTGACAAACTCGGTGACACCGAAGCACTAACAGAGTCTAAACACACAGTTTCGGTCAGACTGAAATGCGGTTCGGTGACTCCCAGATGCTAGGGTTTCACAGAGAAATTGATTTTGATCGCATCGATCAGTACACTTCGGTCAGACCGAGTTGTACTTGTGCAATGGCCAAGGCCCAATCGGTGTGACCGAGATCCTCAGATCGGTCGGTCCGAGATGAGTTCGGCGGAAACCTAACCCTAAGTTTTGCATCAAATCTATTCTAAGGAGTTATTTTGGTGGACAGATCAATCTCAAACGTGGGAAGAACATGGGCATTATACTTTGTGCAAGAATCAGAGTTATGGAAAGCACAAAGGATCAAATCCGTACCCTAACTTGCCGACGGACTTGCTACAGCGGCAACGGCGGTGAGGATTCCGTTGACGGCGGCGGAGACCAGCAGCAGGAGGTCACTGGCGATGACGGCAATGATCCGGAGACCAAGGGGGCGATAGTGCTGGGAGGTGCAGTCGAGTGGTTTGGAGGAGTTTGCAAAATTTCAACCCGCGGTATATATACCCAGACGCTGTCGGTGTGACCGAGTGGAACGACTCGGTGGCACCGAGATGTAAAACTGCTAGCATTTGCTGCAACTCGGTGTGACCGAATTGTTCAAATCGGTTGTACGGAGGTAAAAACCTAGATAAACTTAATGAGTTTGGTGAGACCGAGTAGGAGTGAGTTGGTCTGACTGAAAGGCATTAAGAGGTTTTGGAAGTTAAGCCCTTGATAGATCGCTGGCTCCAAGTGCTCCTCACCCGAAGGGTCCGAATTTGACTTGTTCAAACTTTGTGATGTAGCATGAATATAGTTTGAAACAAGAAAAACCATGGATAGCTAGAGGGAGTACTTAGGCATTCTTGTCCATCCATTTGGCAAAAATAAAAAACAAACAATCAAAGCAACAAATGGATGTCCTCGAATGGAGAAAATTATGCAACCAACATGCTCACACAATAAGATGGCAAATAAAACATGTGGCAAAGCATGCACAAACACTCTAGCATCTCTCAAGCAATTGGCAATGACTAGGTCATCTATATATGAGTATATTGACTTAGGAGTCAAATGAGAAGATTTGATCATAGGTCATACTCATCGTTTAAGCACAAGTGGGGTTAAAACTTTTACATAAAGCATTGTTGTGTTCACATCATTAGAGTTGCTTTAGCTCAATTTTCTTAGAGCAAAGCTCCCCCTATATGTGATATCCCCCCTTAGAGGGATGAACTAACCTTGGGTTTTGTTGATGATGACTTCATGTAGGTGTTGAAGATGTGGATGCTCAATGTTGATGTAGATCATTTGGAGCAATCCATTGGAGTGAGTTGCACTTTCAATACCTACATGGGTTAGTCCCACAAGGAACACACAAGGATATCCATAGACATAGAGTGAAACACACATATGATGATGTCCATGAAAGCATTAGGTTACCTTGTCCCTTGTCTTACCAATAAGAGGGTTTGTGACTCCATGAACTAGTGCAAGATATGAAAGTTGGTTGCACTTGTCCTTGCCAAAATGAATATGAGTGAGGTATGTTGGCAGAGTCACCCTCAAGAACTCTCTAGTTCTTCTTCTTTGGGATCCACATCAACTTGATGTGAATCCTTGGAGTTGTAGTCGTACTTGATGAAGTAGAACTTGATGTAGTCTTGGGAACCCATTTGACCAAGGGTTTAGGAGCTTCTTCAAATGAATCAATCTCTTCTTCTCAAAGCTTGTCCTTGCCATTTAGCTTGTGGTCTTGTGGTGGAAGATCATCTTGAGCTTGTGTTCGCTTGAAAGAAGTGGGGTCATACTTCTCTTGTTGAGGAACAAACTTCGTCTTGGGGTATTGATCTTCTTCCCACTCAACTCCATTGGCATTGAACTTTCGTTCAAAACCAACACCTTGATTCTTCCGGTGCCTTCCTTGCTTGCGTACATTTTCCTCAAATTGCTTACTTCCAGCAAGGCTCTTGTAAACACCTTTCTCTATAATTCCCTTCAATAAGCTATTTTCTTGCTCAAGTGTAACTTGGCTAAGAGAATCATTAGTGGAATCAAGAGAACTACTAGAAGCAACAATATTGGATTTAACATGACTATTGCTACTACTAGAAGAAGAATCTTTCTTGCTCTTGTTGCTAGATTTTACTTGTGGCATATAAGTAGACAAGAGTAAACGCTTGGCAATGTAAGAAGAACTTTTCTTTCGAAGATCATCATTGATTGCTTTTAGGAACCCATGCTCTTGCTCTAAATTTAGCTTCTCGAAGTGTAGCTTCTCATGAGTTCTTAGAAGCTCTCGATGATCCTGTAAAGTTGTTTCATGAGCTAACTTAAGAGTGTTTAGTTCTTTAGTTAGACGCTCAATCTCCTTCTTATCATTGTCATTCGTTTCATCTTGATTAGCCTGATTAATAGCAATTTCATCATAGTTTTCATCACTAGTGTTGTCAACAAGTAAATCATCATCACCTAGCAAATCATCTTGTAGTGACCAGACCTCAAATGGCCTGTGCTGCTGTGCACCAGTGTCATCCCTGGATCAGTAATGCTGACACGCACAGTACAAATGGAGGATTTATAACAGAGTAGCAATCACACACTTATTACATCGAATATCTCCGAAGAGATTAAGTATGAAAAACATGGCTTAAGGCCATCTAATAACGATAACAGCGGAAGACTTGGAAGATAAGTGAGTCCATCAACTCCAGCGGCATCACTGAGTATAAGACCACGACCTAAGGCACCTTACTCGTCGTCTGAAAAGTCTGCAACATGAAACGTTGCAGCCCGAAAACGGGTCAGCACATAGAATATGCTGGCAAAGTAACACATAGAGAGCAATGAACAATAATAATACTATACTATATGCATATATGCTGGTGGAAAGGCTCTATGGTTACAGTTTTGCGAAAAGCCAATTTTATCCTACATCAAAGGAATAAATTTTATTTAAATATCATGGTGGTTGAAACATTGAGAAGGTACCTCCAACTCAATCCCAATTAAGTAACATCATTAACCCAACAAAATTAATTATAAGTATCACGGTGATGAGATTCAAATGATAATCCAGATACTAGATACTCAAGTTGTCCATAACCGGGGACACGGCTAATCATGATCAGTTTGTACACTCTGCAGAGGTTTGTGCACTTTTCCCCACAAGACTCGATCGCCTCCGCTTGATTCTCGCACTGCACGATGTTTGAGAAACGGATGACCGAGACACAGTCTTTCAGAAACAGTCACTCTCTACTCTGGATGGACCGGTACACCTACTTTCCCCTACATCTGCTAGTCCACCTCTTCAAGAGATCCTCTAACCTACTCAGCTATGCTAGAGCCCATAATAGCTTGCGGCTGCACACGGAAGTTTCTAGCATGAATAATCTTATGATCCCTTTGAGCCTGGGTGGCGGACCTTATACATACAGACAACACTGGGTTCTCCAGGTGCCTCAGTCCACCCAGATGTGAGTTTTAGTTGCCACCTTAAGTTGAACCATTATTAAGCATCTCACATCTGTCATGAATATCTCTCAAACCCAATCCACGTCTACGAGCATAGCATGGCAATAAGAATAGCAACGTAGAAGTAACTCCCAAGGGTTTGATAAATGAAACAGGTAATAGGTACTACCTCAACTACTTCCCAATACCCACAGTTTAAGTAGATCCTAATCATGCAATGTTTGAGGAAAACAGATCTAATGCAATAAAACTGGGTATGAACGGGGTATGATCAAAGTGTTACTTGCCTTGCTGATGATCCGCAAAACCTAGCGAGTCGAAGTAACAAGCGGCACACTCCGGGTACTCTATCGCAAACAAACAAGCATACAATCAGTACTCATCTAATGCGCAGGTAAAACTCGAATGAAAGATCCAACCAGAAAGTTCAACTTAAGAACTCCGGTTTGCAAAAAGAATCAACTCGAAAGAAGCAACAAAAGTCAAACGGCGAAAGAAAGAAACTTCGTTTGCTAATCTGGATCTAGGTCAAATTTTACTGTAGCAAAAACTTTTTGAGTAGGTTAAACGGAAAGAGAATTTCGAAACGAAACTCTAGGCGCTTGAATCGCCTGATTCCGATAAACGAGCGAAAAGTTAAACAGATTCGAAAATTCGATCAGAAATCGAATCCGAGAAAATAACGAGAAAATCCGACGAAAAAGAAAAACGGACGAACGGTTAAATAATGGACGTTCGTTAACAGAGAAAAACCGATGAACGCGTTCGTTAAAACGAACGGTTCGGTGAACCCTCGCGAAATAAGAAAACCGAAAAAAACCGATCTAGGGTTTTTTTTCTTTAAACAAAAGGTTTTTTTTACAAAAAACCGGTCAACACGAGACGACCGGCGGCAGTACCTCGGCGGCGGCTCGGCGAGGGGCTCCGGCGGCGAGGGGTGCGGGGCTCGGGAGGGGGTGCTCTGGCGGGCGGGGCGGCGGCTCCGGCGACTCCCGGCGGCGGCGGCGAGGCAAAAAGGCGGCGGCGGCGAAGGGCTAGATGCGGCGGCGGCGGCGGGCTCCTCCGGCGGCGGTGGTGAGGAAAACGGAGGGGGTATTTATGGAGGGGGGGTGCGGGCGGCTTGGGGAAGGGGCTACCGAGGCGGCGGCGGCTCCCGTGGCGTGCTCGGACTCCGGCGGCGTCGCGTCGTGGGGAGAGAGGAGAGGGGCGACGGGGCGGGCCGTCGGCTGGGCTCGGCCCAGTCGGCGCGGCGCGGTTTTTTTAAAAAAAAAAATT
This sequence comes from Aegilops tauschii subsp. strangulata, assembly GCF_002575655.3. Taxonomy (NCBI): domain Eukaryota; kingdom Viridiplantae; phylum Streptophyta; class Magnoliopsida; order Poales; family Poaceae; genus Aegilops; species Aegilops tauschii. Next base: position 338,459,838 of record NC_053037.3, read on the forward strand.
TCTGCGGAAATATTGCGTAGAAAAATAAATAAATAATCAGAAAAATATGAAATAAATTTTCCCCGTCTAGTTAGAAAATCTAGAATAGGGTGAACATTTTTAAAATCAAAAATAAATATTTTGAAAACATGCATATTTTTTAATGCAATAAAAATTGCAAATAAATTCCAAATAAATTCCAAATAATGATTTTAACATTTTTCCTCCAGTATTTCCATGTTTTGGAGAAGTCATATTTTCTCCTCTCGTTTATTTAATATGAAATATTTTTCCGGAGAGAAAAATAATTAAAAATCCCAATCCTCGTTTGAAAAATCAAATAAGAAAATTCGAGAAAATCCCCAACTCTCTCCGAGGGTCCTTGAGTTGCTTAGGATTTACCGAGGATTTTGTCAAAATGCAACAAAACATGATATGCATATGATGATCTATGTATAACATTCCAAATTGAAAATTTGGGATGTTACAAACCTACCCCCCTTAAGATGAATCTCGCCCTCGAGATTCGGGTTGGCTAGAAAACAGGTGGGACTGGTTTTTCCGTAGATCTTCCTCTCGCTCCCAGGTGGCCTCATCTTCTGTGTGGTGACTCCACTGGACTTTGCAAAACTTGATAACCTTGCTGCGGGTAACTCGGCTGGCATACTCGAGAATCTTCACTGGTTTCTCCTCATAGGTCAAATCACTTTCCAGTTGAATTGCTTCCAGTGGCACGGTATCTCTCAGCGGTATCTCAGCCATTTCTGCGTGGCACTTCTTCAACTGCGAAACATGAAATACTTCATGTACTCCAGACAATCCTTCGGGCAATTCCAGCTTGTAGGCAACTTCTCCCATACGTTCCAACACTCTGTATGGTCCGATAAAACGGGGCGCTAACTTTCCCTTAACTCCAAAGCGCTTCACTCCTCGAAGTGGCGATACTCGAAGATACACTCTGTCACCGACTTCGTGAACTGTCTCCTTGCATTTAGAATCGGCATAACTCTTCTGCCTGGACTGGGCTACCTTGAGCCTATCGCGAATCAACTTTACTTTCTGTTCAGACTCCTTAATCAAATCTGGTCCAAACAACTGACGATCTCCAACTTCGTCCCATAACAACGGTGTTCTACACCTCCTTCCGTACAAAGCTTCGAAAGGGGCCATCTTCAAACTGGTTTGATAATTGTTGTTATACGAAAACTCCGCATATGGCAAATTGTTGTCCCAACTAGATCCATATTCTAGTGCACATGCTCTCAACATGTCCTCCAAAATCTGGTTGACTCTCTCGGTCTGTCCATCTGTCTGCGGGTGAAATGCTGTACTAAATTCCAGTCTGGTTCCCAATGTTTCATGTAACTGCTTCCAAAACTTCGATGTAAATTGGGTTCCTCTGTCTGATACAATGGTCCTCGGAACTCCATGCAAACATACTATCCTGGTCATGTATATCTTTGCCAACTTAGCACTGGTGTAAGTGGTTTTCACTGGAATGAAATGAGCCACTTTCGTCAAACGGTCGACTACAACCCATATCGAGTCATAGCCTGAACGAGTCCTGGGTAATCCTGTGATAAAATCCATGCCTATTTTATCCCACTTCCATTCGGGTATCGGCAATGGCTGTAGCAATCCTGCTGGCTTCTGATGCTCTGCCTTCACTCTCTGACATACATCACAAACTGCTACAAACTCCGCAATATCCTTCTTCATTCCGGTCCACCAGAAAGTATTCTTCAAATCCAAATACATCTTGGTATTCCCTGGGTGAATCGAGTACGGTGAATCATGCGCTTCTTGCAAAATCATCTTCCTGATCTCCGGATCAATTGGCACATAAACGCGGTCCTCAAACCATAAGGTATCGTGCTCATCCTCACGAAATCCCTTGGCTTTTCCTTTGCTCATCTTCTCCCTTATCTCTTCAATCTCCTTGTCTGTCTTCTAAGCTTCTCTGATCTTTTCCATCAAGGTAGATTGAATCTCTAATGTCGCTAAATAGCCTCTAGGGACTATCTCCAAGCATAGCTCACGAAGGTCCTCGGCTAACTCCTGAGGTAACTCTCCTGTCATGAGGGTGTTAACATGACTCTTGCAGCTCAACGCGTCTGCTACTACGTTAGCCTTTCCGGGGTGATAATGCAATCTCATATCGTAGTCCTTGATGAGCTCCAACCATCTCCTCTGTCTGAGGTTTAACTCCTTCTGCGTGAAAATGTACTTCAAACTCTTGTGATCCGTGTACACCTCACAATGGTTTCCGATGAGAAAATGTCTCCATGTCTTCAATGCATGCACCACGGCTGCTAATTCCAAATCATGCGTAGCATAATTCTTCTCATGGGGTTTAAGTTGTCGTGAAGCATACGAAACAACTCTTCCTTCCTGCATGAGCACTGCTCCAAGTCCTCAACGAGAAGCGTCGCAATAAACTTCATAGTCCTTCCGTTGATCTGGCAGAATCAACACTGGTGATGTAACCAATCGTTTCTTCAACTCTTGGAAACTAGCTTCACACTCCTCAGTCCAATTGAATTTGGTGTCCTTCTTCAATAGCTCAGTCATGGGCTTAGCAATCCTTGAGAAATTCTCGATAAATCTCCGGTAGTATCCTGCAAGTCCAAGAAAACTCCGGATTTCTCCAACTGTAGTGGGTGATTCCCAACTGGTCACTGTGTCAACCTTGGCAGGGTCTACTGCTATTCCTTCTCCAGAAATAACATGTCCAAGGAATCCAACTTCCTTCAACCAAAACTCACATTTGCTGAACTTGGCATATAATTGATGTTCTCTGAGCTTCTCAAGTACCAATCGTAAATGCTCCTCATGCTCTTCTTCATCCTTGGAAAAGATTAAAATATCATCAATGAACACCACGACGAACTTATCCAAAAACTCCATAAACACTTTGTTCATCAGGTTCATGAAATAGGCCGGTGCGTTAGTCAGTCCAAATGACATAACGGTATACTCATACAATCCATATCTGGTGGTAAATGTTGTCTTGGGTGTATCCTGCTCTCGAATCTTCAACTGATGGTATCCTGATCGTAGATCGATCTTGGAAAATACTTTAGCTCCTTGCAAGCGGTCAAACAAATCATTGATCATCGGCAGTGGGTACTTGTTTTTGATGGTCACTTCATTCAATCCTCGGTAATCAACAACCATCCTTAGTGATCCATCTTTCTTCTCCACTAGAAGTACTGGTGATCCCCAAGGTGACGAACTTGAGCGAATATAGCCTTTATCCAGTAACTCCTTGATCTGCTTCTTAATTTCCTCCAAATCCTTTGCAGGCATCCTGTACGGTCTCTTAGATATTGGCCCTGTGCCTGGCAAAAGTTCAATCAAAAACTCAATGTCTCTATCTGGTGGCATGCCTGGCAACTCTTCTGGAAATACATTCGGATAGTCCTTCACCACTGGTACTTCCTCCTATACAACTCCTGATAAGGAATTCACTTGTGTCCTCTTCGGCATATGCCTGGATACATACTTGATCCTTTTTCCTTCCGGGGTGGTAAGCAAAATTGTCTTGCTGGCACAATCGATGTTTCCTCCATACAACGATAGCCAATCCATTCCCAAAATCACATCCAAACCTTGCGATTCCAAAACAATGAGGTCTGAGGGGAAAATATGCCTTCCAATGGCCAACGGTATCTGAAAACATCCTTGGGTGGCCATATACTCTGCTCCTGGCGAGGTTACTAACATGGGGCTTTTGAGAACTTGGGTGGACATCTTAAACTTGTTTACGAATCCCCTTGATATGTATGAATGCGATGCACCAGTATCGAAAAGAACAGTTGCAGTAAATGACTTAACCAAAAACTTACCTATTACTGCATCAGGCTGAGCTTCAACCTCCTCCACGCTCACATGGTTCACATGTCCTTTGTTGAACGGGTTCGGCTTCTTCCCAGAGCTTCCATTGCCATTTCCATTTTGGGCTTCGGGACAATCAGTTGCATAATGTCCCGTCTTCTGGCACTTGAAACAAGTAATGTGACTTAGATCCCTCTTGGTTGGGGTAGATGGGTTGGTGCGGATCTGTCCGTTTCCTCCTCCATTCCCATTACCATTTTTGGAGCCATTATGGTTGTGCGAACTACCTCCTCCATGGGTATGCTGAAACTGTCCTCCCGGCTTCGGGGTAAATCGTGGCTTCTGCTGGGCTCCAGAATTATACTTCCCTTGTCCATACTTCCTCTTGCGGTTCTCAATCTACTGTTGCTTCCTTTCAATCATGACAGCTCTATCTACCAGCTCCTGGTAGTTGTTGAAACTTGCTACCATCAACTGCATACTCAGCTCATCATTCAATCCTTCCAGAAATTTCTCCTGCTTGGCAGCATCCGTAGCAACGTCATCTGGTGCATAACGTGCTAACTTACTGAAATCCTCCACATACTGGCCTACGGTGCGTCCTCCTTGGCGTAGGTTGCGAAACTCACGCTTCTTCATAGCCATAGCTCCTGCTGAAACATGAGCTGTACGGAAAGCTTGCTGGAACTGGTCCCATGTGACAGTGTCAATAGGGTGCGTGGCTGTATAATTCTCCCACCATGATGCTGCGGGTCCATCAAGCTGATGTGCGGCAAAACGCACTCTTTCCGCATCTGTGCACCCTGCAGTGGTCAACTCCCTTCCAACTTTGCGGAGCCAGTCATCTGCTACAATCGGCTCGGTGCTACTGGAAAACACCGGTGGGTTTAGCCTTAAGAAACGGGCTAAGTGATCAACAGGTGGTGGTGGCGGTGGGTTGTTGTTGTTGTTATTGCCTTGGTTCTGAACTAACACTTGCATCAGGGCATTCTGTTGCTGAATCAACTGGGTGATCTCTGGCGGGAAAACAAATCCGGTGTCACGTCTCGGAGGCATCTGATAGGTTTAGAAAAGATGAGAATTAAGAATAGAATGAGGTCTAGAGAGAAAACAATACCCATATGCTCATGAGACAAATTCAATCAATATCACTCAATCAATCCAAACAAGGCAAAACAATCGATCTAACTAGCGTTACAAAGTGCTTGAGCTATACTACTAAATGGGGGAAAACTACTACTGATATGGTAGTCTACTAAAAATTCTGATCCATTGAAGACTCCATGATGTCTGCTCCAGCTTCATCAATCCATTCGTCTTCACTTGGTTCCGAGTCGGTGTCGTCGATGATGATGTAGTTATCCGGATAGGTGCATTCGTCGACTTCTGCTTTTGGCACTGGATTTGCCACGAAAGCTCCAATCTTATTCTCCAGGTCGTCAATCTTCCCTACTAGTGCGTTGATTTCCTCCAAATAATCTTTGCGTGTAGTATTGAGTTCTTCTTGGAGTTCCTTGATCTTCGTGAATGCCTTCTTCAGTTCTTCCTTGTCCGTGCACATCTGGTTCTCCTGGCGTCGAATATGTTGGTTCTGCTCCTGGATGAAGGCTGCAATTGATCCATCCTTCTTGGTCTTGATCATCTCCCATTGCGTGTCTCGACGTCCACAAATCTGATAAATTGCATCCTTAAGCTCCTGGTGATAGACTTCTCCAATGCGTCCCATGGCGATGTGTGCGGCCATGCTCTTCCCAAAACTCCAAGTTGGTGCTTCGAAAACCAATCTCATGGCACTAAACATCCTTCCTGGAATGATCACTTGGATCTTCCAGCTCTCCTCTTCAGGTAATGTGGCGTTGTAGGTTCCGGTGACGCTTGGTATTCCTATGTTCAAGTACTTGATGACTTCCTTCAAATGTCGTCCAAATGGCGTGTCTTCATCTGGTTGCATGAACTTGCTCCTTGCATTCGCCATTCCTAAAAGAGTAGAAAGTGGAGAGGGGTCAGAAATGAGAAGAGAGAAGTTTTCTAGGGCTTAAGCTTAGTGGTCGTGTCCTATAGTCAGCGTGTGCTCTGATACCAACTTTGTAGCGACCAGACCTCAAATGGCCTGTGCTGCTGTGCACCAGTGTCATCCCTGGATCAGTAATGCTGACACGCACAGTACAAATGGAGGATTTATAACAGAGTAGCAATCACACACTCATTACATCGAATATCTCCGAAGAGATTAAGTATGAAAAACATGGCTTAAGGCCATCTAATAACGATAACAGCGGAAGACTTGGAAGATAAGTGAGTCCATCAACTCCAGCGGCATCACTGAGTATAAGACCACGACCTAAGGCACCTTACTCGTCGTCTGAAAAGTCTGCAACATGAAACGTTGCAGCCCGAAAACGGGTCAGCACATAGAATATGCTGGCAAAGTAACACATAGAGAGCAATGAACAATAATAATACTATACTATATGCATATATGCTGGTGGAAAGGCTCTATGGTTACAGTTTTGCGAAAAGCCAATTTTATCCTACATCAAAGGAATAAATTTTATTTAACTATCATGGTGGTTGAAACATTGAGAAGGTACCTCCAACTCAATCCCAATTAAGTAACATCATTAACCCAACAAAATTAATTATAAGTATCACGGTGATGAGATTCAAATGATAATCCAGATACTAGATACTCAAGTTGTCCATAACCGGGGACACGGCTAATCATGATCAGTTTGTACACTCTGCAGAGGTTTGTGCACTTTTCCCCACAAGACTCGATCGCCTCCGCTTGATTCTCGCACTGCACGATGTTTGAGAAACGGATGACCGAGACACAGTCTTTCAGAAACAGTCACTCTCTACTCTGGATGGACCGGTACACCTACTTTCCCCTACATCTGCTAGTCCACCTCTTCAAGAGATCCTCTAACCTACTCAGCTATGCTAGAGCCCATAATAGCTTGCGGCTGCACACGGAAGTTTCTAGCATGAATAATCTTATGATCCCTTTGAGCCTGGGTGGCGGACCTTATACATACAGACAACACTGGGTTCTCCAGGTGCCTCAATCCACCCAGATGTGAGTTTTAGTTGCCACCTTAAGTTGAACCATTATTAAGCATCTCACATCTGTCATGAATATCTCTCAAACCCAATCCACGTCTACGAGCATAGCATGGCAATAAGAATAGCAACGTAGAAGTAACTCCCAAGGGTTTGATAAATGAAACAGGTAATAGGTACTACCTCAACTACTTCCCAATACCCACAGTTTAATTAGATCCTAATCATGCAATGTTTGAGGAAAACAGATCTAATGCAATAAAACTGCGTATGAACGGGGTATGATCAAAGTGTTACTTGCCTTGCTGATGATCCGCAAAACCTAGCGAGTCGAAGTAACAAGCGGCACACTCCGGGTACTCTATCGCAAACAAACAAGCATACAATCAGTACTCATCTAATGCACAGGTAAAACTCGAATGAAAGATCCAACCAGAAAGTTCAACTTAAGAACTCCGGTTTGCAAAAAGAATCAACTCGAAAGAAGCAACGAAAGTCAAACGGCGAAAGAAAGAAACTTCGTTTGCTAATCTGGATCTAGGTCAAATTTTACTATAGCAAAAAAATTTTGAGTAGGTTAAACGGAAAGAGAATTTCGAAACGAAACTCTAGGCGCTTGAATCGCCTGATTCCGATAAACGAGCGAAAAGTTAAACAGATTCGAAAATTCGATCAGAAATCAAATCCGAGAAAATAACGAGAAAATCCGACGAAAAAGAAAAATGGACGAACGGTTAAATAACGGACGTTCGTTAACAGAGAGCCGATGAACGCGTTCGTTAAAACGAACGGTTCGGTGAACGCTCGCGAAATAAGAAAACCGAAAAAAAACGATCTAGGGTTTTTTTTTAAAAACAAAAGGTTTTTTTTACAGAAAACCGGTCAACACGAGACGACCGGCGGCAGTACCTCGGCGGCGGCTCGACGAGGGGCTCCGGCGGCGAGGGGTGCGGGGCTCGGGAGGGGGTGCTCCGGCGGGCGGGGCGGCGGCTCCGGCGACTCCCGGCGGCGGCGGCGAGGCAAAAAGGCGGCGGCGGCGGCGACGGGCTAGATGCGGCGGCGGCGGCGGGCTCCTTCGGCGGCGGTGGTGAGGAAAACGGAGGGGGGTATTTATGGAGGGGGGGTGCGGGCGGCTTGGGGAAGGGGCTACCGAGGCGGCGGCGGCTCCCGTGGCGTGCTCGGACTCCGGCGGCGTCGCGTCGTGGGGAGAGAGGAGAGGGGCGACGGGGCGGGCCGTCGGCTGGGCTCGGCCCAGTCGGCGCGGCGCGGTTTTTTTTTTAAAAAAAATTCCGCGGAAATATTGCGTAGAAAAATAAATAAATAAATCAGAAAAATATGAAATAAATTTTCCCCGTCTAGTTAGAAAATCTAGAATAGGGTGAACATTTTTAAAATCAAAAATAAATATTTTGAAAACATGCATATTTTTAAATGCAATAAAAATTGCAAATAAATTCCAAATAAATTCCAAATAATGATTTTAACATTTTTCCTCCAGTATTTCCATGTTTTGGAGAAGTCATATTTTCTCCTCTCGTTTATTTAATATGAAATATTTTTCCGGAGAGAAAAATAATTAAAAATCCCAATCCTCGTTTGAAAAATCAAATAAGAAAATTCGAGAAAATCCCCAACTCTCTCCGAGGGTCCTTGAGTTGCTTAGGATTTACCGAGGATTTTGTCAAAATGCAACAAAACATGATATGCATATGATGATCTATGTATAACATTCCAAATTGAAAATTTGGGATGTTAGACATCTTCATCACTATTGAAATCAACATACTCAGGGTGTGATACCTTAGGGCCTTTAGCCATGAAGCATTTTCCAATTCCTTCATTTGGTGAGTGAAATATGTCGTAGGAGTTGGATGACACAAGTGCAAGACCGGCAACACCTTCATCTTGAGTATATTCAGAGTTGGAGTGATAACTTCTCTCGGAGTAGTTGTCGGAGTCGGAACCGGATACCCATTCACCAACGTGAGCTTGATGTCTTTGTCTTGTGTAGCTCTTCGATGACTTGTCCTTCCTTTCTGAATCCTTGCTTCTATGAGAGGGTCTTCGTTCATAACGATCATCTCTACTCCTCCTCTCTCTTGGTGGTTATTCATCTCTTTTACTTCTCCTTTTTGGTGAATCTTCCCTTCTTTTGTAGGGACTCGTACACTCATTGGAGTAGTGTCCGGGTCTTCCACAATTGTAGCAATTGCGATCACGACTAGAAGATCTTTTGTCATTGTAGGACCTTGACTTGGAACTTCTCTCTTTGCTTCTACTCTTGTAGAATTTGTTGAAGTTCTTCACCATTAAGCTCAATTCTTCATTGAAGACTTGTTTCTCACTTGATGTTGTAGGAGCATCACATGAAGCTTTATAAGCACCGCTAGACTTATTGTGGAGCTCTTCCTTATCCTTGAGTGACATCTCATGAGCAACAATTCTACCAATGACTTCCGTTGGCTTGAGATCTCTGTAGTTGGGAATCATTTGGATCAAGGTGCACACAGTATCATATTTTCCATCAAAGGCTCTTAGGATCTTCTTGATGATGAATTTGTCGGTCATCTCTTCGCTTCTAAGCCGGCAATCTCATTTGTGATGAGAGCAATCCTAGAGTACATCTTAGCGACTCCTTCACCATCCTTCATTTTGAACTTGTCAAGTTGACTTTTAAGCACATCCAATTTGGATTCCTTTACGGACTCGGTACCTTCGTGCATATCAACCAAAGTATCCCAAATTTCTTTTGCATTCCCAAGGCGGCTGATTTTGTTGAATTATTCAGGGCACAATCTGTTGAAGAGAATATCACAAGCTTGAGCGTTGTATTACAACATCTTCAATTCTTCTGCGGAAACTTCACGATCCGGTTCTCTTCCATCCTCGAAGTATTCACCTTGCAAGCCAATACGCACAATAGCCCAAACGGCGGGGTTATGACCAAGAATATGCATTTTCATCTTATGCTTCCAACTAGCAAAATTAGTACCATCAAAGTAAGGACCTCTAAAGTGATAATTTCCCTCGCTAGACGCCATACTCTCCTAGGTTGTGAAACCAAGGCTATGATCACCAAAGCTTTGGAAATCAAGGAAAATGGAGACCAAAGCTCTGATACCACTTGTAGGATCGAAAGTAGGTCTAGAGGGGGGTGATTAGACTAATTGACCAAATAAACATCTAACCTTTTCCCAATTTTAATTGTTGGCAGATTTTAGCAACTAGTACAAGTCAAGCAATCAACCAACACAAGCAATTCTAAGAGTGTAGCAGCGGAAAGTAAAACATTGCATATGAAGGTAAAGGGAAGGGTTTGGAGAAGGCAAACGCAAAGTGGACACGGAGATTTCTAGCGTGGTTTCGATAAGTGGTGTTATCGTACGTCCAAGTTGATGGAGACTTCCACCCACGAAGGGTAATGGTTGCGCGAGTCCACGGAGGGCTCCACCCACGAAGGATCCACGAAGAAGCAACCTTGTCTATCCCACCATGGCCATTTCCCACAAAGGACTTGCCTCAGTTGGGTAGATCTTCACGAAGTAGGCGACCTCCTTGCCCTTACAAACTTCTTGGTTCAACTCCACAATCTTGTCGGAGGCTCCCAAGCGACACCTAACCAATATAGGAGACACCACTCTCCAAAAGGTAATAAATGGTGTGTTGATGATGAACACCTTGTTCTTGTGCTTCAAATGATAGTCTCCCCAACACTCAACTCTCTCTCACAGATTTGGCTATGGTGGAAAGATGATTTGAGTAGAAAGCAACTTGGGAAAGGCTAGAGATCAAAATTCTTGTGGTAGGATTGGAATGTCTTGGTCCCAACACATGAGTAGGTGGTTCTCTCTAAGAAAATGAGTAGTGGAAGTGTAGGCACATTCTGATGGCTCTCTCACAAATGGAGAAGGGGGTGGAGGGGTACATATAGCCTCCACACAAAATCCAACCGTTAGACATATTTGACTCAACTCGGTCAGACCGAATAGAAGAACTTGGTGAGACCGATTCAGTTCAAAATGTGAATGTTAGGAATCTCGGTGGGACCGACGAGAATAACTCAATTGGACCGATGTGCTAGGGCTAGGGCAAAACCTCATCTCCGTGAGACCGATTGCGTGAACTCAGGGAGACCGATTTTAGCAAAGAGCAAACAGAGAGTTGGTCAAGCACACTCGATGGGACCTATCGCTCATTTCGGTGAGACCAAAATGTTACAAAGGGAAACAAAGAGTTTGCAGGGCCACCTCGGTGAGACTGATATCCGTATCGGTGTGACCGAATAGTCTAGGGTTTCTGGCAGTGGCTATATCAAGAGAACTCGGTGGCGCCGGATAGAATGGTACGGTGGGCTGAGTTTGACTTTGAGTTTTGGACATGTGTGGAAATGAGAAAGTGGTTAAGGGTTTTGGAGCAATATCACTAAGCACTTTGAGCAAGTAGACCATTAAGCAACATCTCATCCCCTTTTAATAGTATTGGCTTTCCTATGGACTCAATGTGATCTTGGATCACTAAAATAGAAATGAAGAGTCTTGATCTTTTGCCTATCTTTGTCCTTAGCATTTTGAGGGGTCCATGCCATGCCAATCAATGAACTTCCTGAAGTATTTAACTTGAAAGGATATTAGTTCGATGAGTTGTATGTTGTTATGAATTACCAAACCACCCTGGGATTAGTTGCACTTTCACTAGGCATATCAACAAGCTATGGAGATGCCCATCAATAGATATTAATGTGAGTGAGTAGGGATTTCCATGCAACGGATGCACTAGAGCTATAAGTTTATGAAAGCTCAAAAAGAAACTAAGTGGGTGTGCATCCAACTCGCTTGCTCACGAAGACCTAGGGCAATTTGAGGAAGCCCAACATTGGAATATACAAGCCAAGTTATATAATGAAAAATTCCCACCAGTATATGAAAGTGACAACATAGGATACTCTCTATCATGAAGATCATGGTGCTACTTTGAAGCACATGTGTGGAAAAAGGATAGTAGCATTGCCCCTTCTCTCTTTTCTCTCATTTTTTTGGTGGGCTTCTTTGGCCTATTTTTTTGTAAAGTCTGGAGACTCATCCCAACTTGTGAGGGAATCATAGCTTCCTTCATCCTTTCCTCACATGGGACAATGCTCTAATAATGATAATCATCACACTTTTATTTACTTACAACTCAAGAATTACAACTCCGTACTTAGAACAAAATATGACTCTATATGAATGCCTCCAACGGTATACCGGGATGTGCAATGATCTAGCGTAGCAAATGACACCAAAAAACGGACAAGCCAAGAAAACATCATGCTAGCTCTCTTACGATCATGCAAAGTAATATGACAGTGATGGTGTGTGTCATAATAAACGGAACGGTGGAAGTTGCATGGCAATATATCTCGGAATGGCTATGGAAATGTCATAATAGGTAGGTATGGTGGCTGTTTTGAGGAAGGGTAACTGGTGGGTGTAATGCACCAACAAAAGTTGCCGGGTACTAGAGAGGCTAGCAATGGTGGAAGGGTGAGAGTGCGTAAAATCCATGGACTCAATATTGGTCATAAAGAACTCACATACTTATTGCAAAAATTTATTAGTTATTGAAACAAAGTAATAGACGCATGCTCCTAGGGGGATAGATTGGTAGGAAAAGACCATCGCTCGTCCCCGACCTCTACTCATAAGGAAGACAATCAATAAATAAATCATGCTCCGACTTCATCACATAACGGTTCACCATACGTGCATGCTACGGGAATCACAAACTTTAACACAAGTATTTCTATCAACGCACAATTACTCACTAGCATGACTCTAATATCACCATCTTTATATCTCAAAACAATCATAAGGAATCAAACTTCTCATAGTATTCAATGCACTTTATATGAAAGTTTTTATTATATCCCTCTTGGATGCCCATCATACTAGGACTAAATTCATAACCAAAGCAAATTACCATGATGTTTAGAGACTCTCAAAATAATATAAGTGAAGCATGAGAGTTCAAAAATTTCTATAAAATAAAGCCACTGATGTGCTCTAAAAAGGTATAAGTGAAGCACTAGAGCAAATTGCCTAGCTCAAAAGATATATATAAGTGAAGCACATAGAGTATTCTAATAAATTACGATTCATGCGTGTCCCTCTCAAAAGGTGTGTACAGTAAGGAAGATTGTGGCAAAATAAAAAGCAAAGACTCATATCATACAAGACGCTCCAAGCAAAACACATATCATGAGGTGAATAAAAATATAGCCTTAAATAAATTTACCGATGGACGAAGACGAAAGAGGGGATGCCATCCAGGGCATCCCCAAGATTAGATGCTTAGTTGACCTTGAATTACCTTGGGGTGACTTGGGAATCCCCAAGCTTAGGCTCTTGCCACTCCTTCTTCCATAGTCCATCAAATCTTTACCCAAAACCTGAAAACTTCTCAACACAAAACTCAACAGAAAACTCATGAGATCCGTTAGTATAAGAAAATAAATCACCACTTTTGGTACTATTGTGAACTCATTATAAATTTATATTGGTGTAATATCTACTATATTCCAACTTCTCCATAGTTCATACCCCCCGATACTACCCATAGATTCATCAAAATAAGCAAACAACACATAGAAAACAGAATCTGTCAAAAACAGAACAGTCTAGAGCAATCTGTAAACTTTGAATACTTCTATAACTCCAAAAATTCTAAAAAATAAGGACAAAGAGGTAATTTGTATATCAATCTTGTGCAAAAAGAATTAGGATTTTATCGCGCTTCTGTGAATAATGAAAATTATTTTACTGGTCGCAAAAGTTACTGTTTTTCAGCAAGATCAAATCAACTATCACCCTAAGCCATCCCAAAGGTCTTAATTGGCACAAACACTAATTAAAACACCAAAACACATCTAACCAGAGGCAATATGATGAATTTATTCAAAAAACAGAAACAAAAAGGCAAGAACAAAAATAAAATTGGGTTGCCTCCGAACAAGCGCTATTGTTTAACGCTCCTAGATAGGCATAAAACATAGATCTAGGTATTGTCATAATAGTAAGGGAGATCATCCATACTCATCTCATACTCCCTTCTTTCAGAGGAAAATTTCATTTGTGGTAAGCAAAAATAATCAAAAGGGCTAAATTTAATAGGATAAGGATCCCTAAGATCAAGTGCGGGAGGAATATACTTGGAAATAAAAAGCATCTTTACACTTATTCCATGAATCAATACTATTTTTAGGCAAAGATGAAAACCAAGTCTTAGCACGATCTCGTAGTGAGAATGGAAATAGCTTCAATTTAACAATATAATTATCCACATCTTTCTTCTTTTGCATATCACATAACTCAACGAAAGTATTTAGATGGGATGCGGCATCTTCATTAGGAAGGCCGGAAAATTGTTCTTTCATAACAAGATTAAGCAAAGCGGCATTAATTTCATAAGACTACGCACTAGTGGTGGGAGCAATCGAAGTACTAATAAAATCATATTAGTATTGGAAAAGTCACACAACTTGGTATTCTCTTGAGTCATCATGACAAAGCAAGCAATCTAGCACACGAGCAACCAAAAAGCAAACAAAAAGACAAACGGGAGAAGGGCGAATAAAGAGGCAAATCTTTTTTGTATTTTTCTGAAATCGGTTTAGAAGTGGGGGAGAGGAAAATGGCAAATAATGTAATGCAAGAGATGACAGTTTATGATGGGTACTTGGTAGGCTTGATGTAGATCTCCCTGGCAACAGCGCCAGAAATTCTTCCTGCTACTTCTTGAGCTTGCGTTGGTTTTTCCCTTGAAGAGGAAAGGGTGATGCAGCAAAGTAGAGATAAGTATTTCCCTCAGTTAAGAACCAAGGTATCAATCCAGTAGGACATACAAGAAAGTCTCCAATATATGCACCTACACAAACAATCAAACACTTGCACCCAACGCGATAAAGGGGTTGCCAATCCCTTCACGGTCACTTGCAAAGGTGAGATCTGATAGAGATAGATATAAAAGATTACTAAAACATAAAACAAAATAAAAGTAAATAAATTGCAGCGAGATATTTTTGGGTTTTTTGGTTTATAGGTATGAAAATATATGATGGAAATACACCCAGGGGCCATAGGTTTCACCAGAGGCTTCTCTCTTGAAGGAAAATAATACGGTGGGTGAACAAATTATTATCGAGCAATTGATAGAAAAGCTCAAAGTTATGACGATATCCAAGGCAATGATTATGAATATAGGCATCACGCCCGTGTCAAGTAGACCGACTCCTGCCTGCATCTACTACTATTACTCCACACATCGACTGCTATCCAGCATGCATCTAGAGTATTAAGTTCATAAGAACGGAGGAACGCCTTAAGTAAGATGACATGATGTAGAGGGATAAACTCAAGCAATACGATGAAAAACATTCTTTTTACCCTTGATGGCAACAATACAAATACATGCCTCGCTACCCCTACTTTGTCACTGGGTGAGGACACCGCAAGATTGAACCCAAAACTAAGCGCCTCTCCCATTGCAAGAAAAACCAATCTAGTTGGCCCAACCAAACCGATAATTTGAAGAGAAATACAAAGATATCAAATCATGCATATAAGAATCCAGAGAAGATTCAAATAATATTCATAGATAATCTGATCATAAATCCACAATTCGTTGGATCTCGACAAACACACCGCAAAAGAATATTACATTGGGTAGATCTCGAAGACATCGAGGAGAACATGGTATTGAGGATCAAAGAGAGAGAAGAAGCCATCTAGCTACTTGCTATGGACTTGTAGGTCTGTGGTAAACTAGTCATGCTTCATTGGAAGGGCAATAGAGTTGATGTAGAAGCCCTCCGTGATCGAATCCCCCTCCGGCAGGATGCCGAAAAGGTCCGAAGATGGGATCTCATGGGTACAGAAGGTTACGGAGGCAGAAAAGTATTTTGGTGGACGCTTCTGGTCATTTGGGAATATTTGGGAATTTATAGGCCAAAGATTAGGGTTGGAGGAGTCCCGTGGGGCCCACAAGCCAGGGGCGCCCCCCCTAGGGCGCGCCCTGAGGGCTTGTGGAGCCCTCGGGACCCTTCTGCCTTCGTCTCCAAGTCCTTCGTGTGTCTTCTGGTCCAAGAAAAATCATCGTAAAGTTCTATTCCGTTTCGACCCCGTTTGATATTCCTTTTCTGTAAAACTCTACAACAAGGGAAAAACAGAAACTGGCACTGGGCTCTAGGTTAATAAGTTAGTCCCAAAAATTATATAAATAGAATATTAATGCATATAAAACATCCAAAACAGATAATATAATAGCATGGAACAATCAAAAAATATAGATACGTTGGAGACGTATCAAGCAACCCCTCTCTGAGTGATTTGAGTTTAAGATCCATAGAGAGAAAAACCAAGAGCCCAAGCTTAGACAGTGGTTTAGCATCACAGTAGTTTTGAGTGAGAGTTCTTGTACCTATTACTCTTGAGAGCTGCGCACTTTGTCTTCGAGTGTTGAAGAGTTGTTGTCTTCACCAAGCCTGATCTTCAGCAACCAAGAATGATTGTGGTTCGCGAAGGTCGACCGAAGGTTTGGAGATCGCCGACAAGGATCTACCACGAGTGAAATCAACCTGAGTCTTATCAGCTCTGTGTTGATGGAGAATAGGGTTAAGAGAGTTTATCTTCCGTGTTAAGTCACAGCCCCTCCAACCAGACATAGCCCTTTGGCAGAAGGGTGAACTGGTCTACCAAATCTCTTTGTCGCCATCGAGCACCACTAGTTATATCTATTCTACTGCATTTCCTTCAGTAGTTATTATTCGTGCTCTGTGCCGATAGTTTACTTGATCAGTCTGTATTGTTATCATCATACCGTGTGTTTGTGTTCTTCCATGTTCTTTTTCATCACCTGTATTCATTCCTGACCATCATGTACCTCTGTTTTAATTATGAAATCTGTAAGTAGCATTTTATTCAGTCTCTGTTATGTTGTGTCTTATCTTATTACATCTGTTTGCTTGTTGCATAACCCTCATGGTTTTTAAACCTGTGATCTATCAAGCTCATACTATTGTCAATACTTTTCTCGAAGAATATGCTTCTCACGAAGAAGAATGATTTAGTATATTTCCTTCGATACTCTACTCTGCTGCTGTGATTGGGTTAAGTTTCAAAGCTTTCGAAAGAAAATTTGAATCTCCCATTCACCCCCCCTCTGGTCGATATACTCTCGGTCCTAAGAACAAGAAGCCTCATGATTCCGGTAGGGAACGTGTCACCTTTGTGGACAAACGATATTCGTCGCCTCTTCTTGCTTTCAAATTTTTTCTAGTGTCAACATAGAACAACAGGAGTGTCGTGTTAAATTTTGGAAATTTTCAGGGTTCGTTTGGACATTTTTATACATAACTTAGTTTTCTAGGCATTTATGTGCATAATTCAAATTTGAACTATATGCACATGCTCAAGTGCATAAAAATGGGTTAAAAAATCAAATGTTGTCCTTGGTTGCATGCTTAGGTCACATCTAAGAAATGGGAATGAATGTCAAACACCTCGGCACCATCGCTCGGCCGCAAACATTGAGATAC
This sequence comes from Aegilops tauschii subsp. strangulata, assembly GCF_002575655.3. Classification (NCBI taxonomy): domain Eukaryota; kingdom Viridiplantae; phylum Streptophyta; class Magnoliopsida; order Poales; family Poaceae; genus Aegilops; species Aegilops tauschii. Next base: position 338,477,284 of record NC_053037.3, read on the forward strand.
TTGGTTTTTAAATTCTAGTAAATCCAGAACTCGTCTGAAATTCACGAAACTTGGCATGCTATCATGGAACGACATCAACATGTTGTGGTAAAAAAATTCTCCCATTTGGGGAAGGTTTGGGTATAAGCTTCTCACAAACCAGAGCTTCTCACACAAAGCCTCATGCTTCCGGTAGGGAACGTGCCACCTACGTGGATGAAACAATATTCGTTGCCTCTTCTTGCTTTCAAATTTTTGTCTAGTGGCAACATAGAACAACAGGAGTATCGTGTTAAAATTTGGATTTTTTCTGGGTTCGTTTGGACATTTTTATACATTAACTGAGTTTTCTAGGCATTTTATGTGCATAATCAAATTTGAACTATAGGCACATGCTCTAGTGCAGAAAAATGGGTTGAAAAATCAAATGTGTGTCCTTGGGTGCATGCTTAGGTCCCATGTAAGAAATGGGAATGAATTTCAAACACCAGGGCACCGTTGCTTGCCGGCAAAACGTTGAGATACTTCGTTTTTTAATTCTAGTAAGTCCAAAACTCATCTGAATTTGATGAAACTTGGCATGCTATCATGGAATGGCACCAACATGCTGTGGTAATTTTTCCCATTATGGGCAGGCTTTTGTATACGCTCCTGACACACCAAAGCTTCTCCCAAGAAGCCTCGTGGTTCGGGTAGGGAACGTGTGTCACCTTTCTGGACGAAACGACAATCATTGCCTCTTCTTGCCTTGATTTTTTTCTAGATACAACATAGATCAACATGGGTGTTATGTTAAATTTTGGAATTATTTAGGGTTCATTTGGACATTTTTATGCATTAACTGAGTTTTCTAGGCATTTCATGTGCATAATTCATATTTGAACTACATGCACATGCTCCAGTGTAGCAAATTGGGTTAAAAATCATATGTGTGTCCTTGCGTGCATGCTTAGGTCCCATGAAAGAAATGGGAATGAACTTCAAACACCTCGCCATCGTGCCTCGGCCGCAAACATTGAGATACTTGGTTTTAAAATTCTAGTAAATCCAAAACTCGTCTGAAATTTGTGAAACTTGGCATGCTATCATGGAATGGCGCCAACATGTTGTGGTATTTTTAGTGTCCAATTTGAGAGAAGGCGCATGAATCAACAGCCAACAAAGGTATTTTGAAACAAATAGCTGCCACCTTATCATATCCAACATTTGTATAATTTAAATCATGGGCGTTCTGCTAACCATTCACGTGGCGCTACGTGTTACACTTTTAATGGTTAGGAGGTGCCGTGCAGACAGCTGCTTGAGTAGACGGGAGGCATGCAAGCGCAGTCCGCTTCGCAGGCTGGCCGGGAGGCGTGCAAGCTGTCCTCCAATGCGTAGGCTCATCGAGAAGCATGCGAGTTGTATGCTACGCAGGATCACTGGGAAGCGAGCCCTTTGACTTCCATGGCCGCCTGCCTCACTCCCATCCTCTCCATTAATGGCGCCCCTGCCGCTGTCTAATATGGGCGGCCTTAATCTTCGCCTCCCATTCCCCTCCCACAGACCTCACCAATGCCATGGCGGAGAAGGATCATCTGCCATTGGTCTTCCAGTTTGGTGAAGTCGACTCCATGTCGGATCAGATAAAAATAAGGTGGAATGGGGCCTCATGGACATGGCCCTGAACGAGCTGGCCGCGGCGGTTGCTGCCCCCGCGCCCGTCCCAACTGTTGGGGAACGTAGCATGCAATTTCAAAAAAAAAGCCTACGATCACACAAGATCTATATAGGAGATGCATAGCAACAAGAGGGGAGAGTGTGTCCACATACCCTCATAGACCGAAAGCGGAAGTGTTAGCTTAACGCGGTTGATGTAGTCAAACGTCTTCTCGATTCAACCGATCAAGCACCGAACGTATGACACCTCCGAGTTCTGCACACGTTCAGCTCGATGATGTCCCTTGAACTCTTGATCCAATAAAGTGTCGAGGGAGAGTTTCGTCATCACGATGGTGTGGTGACGGTGATGGTGAAGTAATCCATGCAGGGATTCGCCTAAGCACTATGACAATATGACCGGAGGAGTAAACGGTGGAGGGGCACCGCACACGACTAAGAACAATTGATTTGCCTTAGAGGTGTCCCCCTCCCCCGTATATAAAGAAGGGAGAAGGGAGGAGGCCGGCCTAGGGGCGCACCAAGTGGGATGAACTCCCACTTGGACTCCTAGTCCAATTCGCCCCCCTTCCTTTTACCGAAAGGGGAAACGGGAAAGGAGAGGGAGAAGGAGAAGGAAAGGGGGGGCGCGCCCCCTCCCCTAGTCCAATTCGGACTCCTCCCTTGGGGGGGGGGAGCTCCACCCTTGTGGGCTGCCTTGCCTCCCTCCTATGGCCCATAGGGCCCATATCTCCCCCTCCCCTAGTCCAATTCGGACTCCTCCCTTGGGGGGGGGAGCTCCACCCTTGTGGGCTGCCTTGCCTCCCTCCTATGGCCCATAGGGCCCATATCTTCCCCCAGGGGGTTCCGGTAACCCCCCGGTACTCTGATGTGTACCCGATACATTCGGAGACACTTCCGGTGTCTGAATACTATCGTCCAATATATCAATCTATACCTCTCAATCATTTTGAGACTCCTCGTCATGTCCGTGATCTCATCCGGGACTCTGAACAACCTTCGGTCACCAAAACACATAACTCATAATACAAATCGTCATCGAACGTTAAGCGTGCGAACCCTACGGGTTCAAGAACTATGTAGACATGACCGAGACACCTCTCCGGTCAATAACCAATAGCGGAAGGATGCTCATATTGTCTCCCACATATTCTACGAAGATCTTTATCGGTCGAACCGTAATGACAACATACGTTATTCCCTTTGTCATCGGTATGTTACTTGCCCGAGATTCGACAGTCGGTATCTTCATACCTAGTTCAATCTCGTTACCGACAAGTCTCTTTACTCGTTCTGTAATGCATCATCCCGCAAATAACTCATTAGTCACATTGCTTGCAAGGCTTATTATGATGTGCATTACTGAGAAGGCCCAGAGATACCTCTCCGATACTCGGAGTGACAAATCCTAGTCTTGATCCATGCCAACCCAACAAAACACCTTCGGAGATACCTGTAGAGCATCTTTATAATCACCCAATTACGTTGTGACATTTAATAGCACACAAGGTATTCCTCCGGTATCCGGGAGTTGCATAATCTCATAGTCAAAGGAGTATGTATATGCCATGAAGAAAGCAATAGCAATAAAACTTAATGATCATTAGGCTAAGCTAACGGATGGGTCTTGTCCATCACATCATTATCCTAATGATTTGATCCCGCTCATCAAATGACAACACATGTCTATGGTTAGGAAACTTAACCATCTTTGATTAACGAGCTAGTCTAGTAGAGGCTTACTAGGGACACTGTGTTTTGTCTATGTATCCACACATGTATCAAGTTTTCGGTTAATACAATTCTAGCATGAATTATAAACATTTATCATGATATAAGGAAATATAAATAACAACTTTATTATTGCCTCTAGGGCATATTTCCTTCAGTCTCCCACTTGCACTAGAGTCAATAATCTAGTTCACATCGTCATGTGATTTAACACCAATAGTTCACATCTTTATGTGATTAGTTCACATCGCCATGTGACTAACACCCAAAGGGTTTACTAGAGTTAATAATCTAGTTCACATCGCTATGTGATTAACACCCAAAGAGTACTAAGGTGTGATCATGTTTTGCTTGTGAGAGAAGTTTAGTCAACGGGTCTGCCACATTCAGAGCCGTATGTATTTTGCAAATTTTCTATGTCTTCAATGCTCTGCATGGAGCTACTCTAGCTAATTGCTCCCACTTTCAATATGTATCCAGATTGAGACTCAGAGTCATCCGGATCGGTGTAAAATCTTGCATCGACGTAACTCTTTACGACGAACTCTTTATCACCTCCATAACCGAGAAATATTTCCTTAGTCCTCTTAGGTAAGTAAGGATAACTTTCATCGTTGTCCAGTGATCCACTCCTGGGTCACTATTGTACCCCCTTGCCAAACTCATGGCAAGGTACACAATAGGTCTGGTACACAACATAGCATACTTTATAGAACCTATGGCTGAGGCATAGGGAATGACTTCCATTCTCTTTTTATTTTCTGTCGTGGTCGGGTTTTGAGTCTTACTCAACTTTACACCTTGCAATACAGGCAAGAACTCCTCCTTTGACTGTTTCGTTTTGAAATACTTCAAAATCTTATCAAGGTATGTACTCATTGAAAAATCTTATCAAGCGTCTTGATCTATCTCTATAGATCTTGATGCCCAATATGTAAGTAGCCTCACCGAGGTCTTTCTTTGAAAAAACTCCTTTCAAACACTCCTTTATGCTTTCCAGAAAATTCTACATCATTCCAATCAACAATATGTCATTCACATACACTTATCAGAAAGGTTGTATTGCTCCCACTCACTTTCTTGTAAATACAGGCTTCACCGCAAGTCTGTATAAAACTATATGCTTTGATCAACTCATCAAAGCGTATATTCCAACTCCGAGATGCTTGCACCAGTGCATAGATGGATCGCTGGAGCTTGCACATTTTGTTAACACCTTTAGGATTGACAAAACCTTCTGGTTGCATCATATACAACTTTACTTTAATAAATCCATTAAGGAATGTAGTTTTGATATCCATTTGTCAGATTTCATAAAATGCGACAATTGCTAATATGATTCGGACAGACTTAAGCATCGATATGAGTGAGAAAAACTCATCGTAGTCAACACCTTGAACTTGTCAAAAAAACTTTTGCGAAAATTCGAGCTTTGTTGATAGTAGCATTACCATCAACGTCTATCTTCCTCTTGAAGATTCATTTATTCTCAATGGCTTGCCGATCATCGGGCAAGTCCACCAAAGTCCATACTTTGTTCTCATACATGGATCCCATCTCAGATTTCATGGCCTCAAGCCATTTTGCGGAATCTGGGCTCATCATCGCTTCCTCATAGTTCGTAGGTTCGTCATGGTCTAGTAACATGACTTCCAGAACAGGATTACCATATCACTCTGGTGTGGAACGAGCTCTGGTTGACCTACTAAGTTTGGTAGTAACTTGATCCGAAGTTTCATGATCATTATCATTAGCTTCCTCACTAGTTGGTGTAGGCATCACGGGAACGGTTTTCTGTGATGAGCTACTTTCCAATTCAAGAGAAGGTACAATTACCTTATCAAGTTCTACTTTCCTCCCATTCACGTATTTCGAGAGAAACTCCTTCTCTAGAAAGGATCCATTCTTAGCAACAAAGATCTTGCCTTCGGATCTGTGATAGAAGGTGTACCCAACAGTCTCTTTTGGGTATCCTATGAAGACGCACTTCTCCGATTTGGGTTCGAGCTTATTAGGCTGAAGCTTTTTCACATAAGCATCGCAACCTCAAACTTTAAGAAACGACAGCTTAGGTTTCTTGCCAAACCATAGTTCATATGGTGTCATCTCAACGGATTTAGATGGTGCCCTATTTAAAGTGAATGCAGCTGTCTCTAATGCATAACCCCAAAACGACAGTGGTAAATCGGTAAGAGACATCATAGATCGCACCATATCTAATAAAGTGCGGTTACGATGTTCGGACACACCATTACGCTATGGTATTCCAGGTGGCGTGAGTTCTGAAACTATTCCACATTGTTTTAAATGAAGGCCAAACTCGTAACTCAAATATTTGCCTCCGTGATGAGATCGTAGAAACTTTATTTTCTTGTTACGACGATTCGCCACTTCACTCTGAAATTATTTGAACTTTTCAAATGTTTCAGACTTGTGTTTCATTATGTAGATATACCCATATCTGCTCAAATCATCTGTGAAGGTCAGAAAACAACGATACCCGTCACGAGCCTCAACACTCATTGGACCGCATACATCGGTATGTATTATTTCCAATAAGTCAGTAGCTCGCTCTATTGTTCCCGAGAACAGAGTTTTAGTCATCTTGCCCATGAGGCATGGTTTGCAAGTATCAAATGATTCATAATCAAGTGATTCCAAAAGTCCATCCGCATGGAGTTTCTTCATGCGCTTTACACCAATATGACCTAAACGGCAGTGCCACAAGTATGTTGCACTTATCATTATCAACTTTGCATCTTTTGGCAACAATATTATGAATATGTGTATCACTACGATCGAGATTCAATAAACCATTTACATTGGGTGTATGACTATAGAAGGTTTTATTCATGTAAACAGAACAACAGTTATTCTCTGACTTAAATGAATAACCGTATTGCAATAAACATGATCGAATCATATTCATGCTCAACACAAACACCAAATAACATTTATTTAGGTTCAACACTAATCCCGAAAGTATAGGGAGTGTGCGATGATGATCATATCAATCTTGGAACCACTTCCAACACACATCGTCACTTCATCCTTAACTAGTCTCTGTTCATTCTGCAACTCTCGCTTCGAGTTACTAATCTTTAGCAACTGAACCGGTATCAAATACCCAGGGGTTGCTACGAACACTAGTAAAGTACACATCAATAATCTATATATCAAATATAACTTTGTTCACTTTGTCATCCTTCTTATCCGCCAAGTATTCGGGGTAGTTCCGCTTCTAGTGACCATTCCCTTTGCAGTAGAAGCACTCAATTTCAGGCTTAGGTCCAGCCAGTGGCGGAGCCAGGATTTCCGACATGGGTATGCGTGGTAAAAAAATTGCTTCACGAAATTGTAAGAAATAGAAAAGTCCATAATAATAAGAAAAAAACATGATAGATAGTGATGGCAGAATACTGGCATGGTGGGCAGTCTCACAAATTCAAATATTCATAATTCAGAAATTTATATGCATGAGATTCACCTTGTTTTCCCTGTACCGCTTCACAAGTTTTCTAGCAAGCCAATGCAAACCACACTCAAAATTGACTGGATGCTACAATAGGTCAATCAAAACAAAATTTGGGAGTGAAAATAATCATCTCTTCTTAACTAACAAAACGGAGAAATCAAGATTGAACACTCACTGACTTGAAAAAAACAATCATAGTAATCGATGCCTAATGTGTGTGCGCTGGTGCTGCCGGCGCCGCGACCGCCGTTTCTCAATTGGAGCGCGAAGCAGCGAACAAACGCGAGGCGATCGACCTGCTAGATCCAAGATGGCAGATCAGCGACGCTGCTGATGGCTGATGCGGGCATGCGGCGCGACGATGTGCGTCAGAGGTGGCGGAGGAGGCGTAGCGCAGCGCAGCGGCGGTTGAATCGAAGGATAGAGGCGACACGTTCCAGGTGGAGCTGTCTCCTCGGCTTCGCCAATCGGCCAGCCGCATCATTAAGCCTCAACGATACGGCCCAGTAGCGCTAACTAAGAACATAGCAGCCCAATATTGGCCCAAGTGGCGCTGGAATCGTTCTCTTCTTCGTTTCTCTCCTCTGTACGTACAAAAAGATTGCCGTATGTGATATAAGGGCATATAGGAGCTTATATACTGAATTGTTTTGCAAAAAAGATTGGGTATGCATTGCATACCCTTGCATTAGCCTAGCTCCGCCCCTGGGTCCAGCTTTGGGCTTCTTCATGGGAGTGGCAACTTGCTTGTCATTCTTCTTGAAGTTCCCTTTATTTTTTCTTTGTGCTTTTACTTGAACTAGTGATCTTGTTAATCATCAACACTTGATGCTCTTTCTTGATTTCTACCTTCGCCGATTTTAGCATCGCGAAGAGCTTGGGAATCATTTTCATCATCCCTTGCATATTATAGTTCATCACAAAGTTCTAGTAGCTTGGTGATAGTGGCTAGAGAATTTTGTCAATCACTATCTTATCTGGAAGATTAACTCCCACTTGATTCAAGCGATTGTAGTACCCAGACATTCTGAGCACATGCTCACTATTTGAGCTATTCTCCTCCATCTTGTAGGCAAAGTACTTGTTAAAGGTCTCCTACCTCTTGACACGGGCATGAGTCTTGAAATACCAATTTCAGCTCTTGGAACATCTCATATGCTTTGTGGCGTTCAAAACGTCTTTGAAGCCCCGATTCTAAGCTGTAAAGCATGGTGCACTAAACTATCAAGTAGTCATCATATCGAGCTTGCTAAACGTTCATAACGTCTGCATCTGCTCCTGCAATCGGTCTGTCACCTAGCGGTGCATCAAGGACATAATCCTTCTATGCAGCAATGAGGATAATCCTCATATCACGGACCCAGTACGCATCATTGCTACTAACATCTTTCAACTTATTTTTCTCTAGGAACATATCAAAAAACATTGGGAGCTATAACGCGAGCTATTGATCTACAACATAATTTGCAAATACTATCAGGACTAAGTTCATGATAAATTAGAGTTCAATTAATCATATTACTTAAGAACTCCCACTTAGATTGACATCCCTCGAGTCATCTAAATGATACGTGATCCAAATCAACTAAACCATGTCCGATCATCACGTGAGATGGAGTAGTCATCAATGGTGAACATCTCTATGTTGATCATATCTACTATATGATTCACGTTCGACCTTTCGGTCTCTAGTGTTCCAAGGCCATGTCTGTACATGCTAGGATCGTCAAGTTTAACCCGAGTATTCCGCATGTGTAAAACTGTCTTGCACCCGTTGTATGTGAACGTAGAGCCTATCACACCCGATCATCACGTGGTGTCTCAGCATGAAGAACTTTCGCAATGGTGCATACTCAGGAAGAACACTTATACCTTGAAATTTAGTTAAGGGATCATCTTATAATGCTACTGTCGTACTAAGAAAAATAAGATGCATAAAAGATAAACATCACATGCAATCAAAATATGTGAAATGATATGGCCATCAACATCTCGTGCTTTTGATCTCCATCTCCAAAGCATCGTCATGATCTCCATCGTCACCGGCTTGACACCTTGATCTCCATCGTAGCATCATGGTCGTCTCGCCAACTATTGCTTCTACAACTATCGCTAATGCATAGTGATAAAGTAAAGCAATTACATGGCGTGTGCATCTCATACAATAAAGCGACAACCATAAGGCTCCTGCCAGTTGCCGATAACTTTTACAAAACATGATCATCTCATGCAACAACGTATATCACATCATGTCTTGACCATATCACATCACAACATGCCCTGCAAAAAACAAGTTAGACGTCCTCTACTTTGTTGTTGCAAGTTTTACATGCCTGCTACGGGCTTCTAGTAAGAACCGTTCTTACCTACGCATCAAAACAGCAACGGTGTTTCGTCAAGTTTGTTGTTTTAACCTTCAACAAGGACCGGACATAGTCAAATTCGATTCAACTAAAGTTGGAGAAACAGACACCCGCCAGCCACCTTTATGCAAAACTAGTTGCATGTCTGTCGGTGGAACCGGTCTCATGAACGTGGTCATGTAAGGTTGGTCCGGGCCGCTTCATCCAATAATACTGCCGAATCAAAATAAGACGTTGGTGGTAAGCAGTATGACTATCACCTCCCACAAATCTTTGTGTTCTACTCGTGCATATCATCTACGCATAGACCTGGCTCGGGTGCCACTGTTGGGGAACGTAGCATGCAATTTCAGAAAATTTCCTACGATCACGCAAGATCTATCTAGGAGATGCATAGCAACGAGAGGGGAGAGTGTGTCCACGTACCCTCGTAGACCGAAAGCGGAAGCGGAATCTTAACGCGGTTGATGTAGTCGAGCGTCTTCTCGATTCAACCGATCAAGAACCGAATGTACGACACCTCCGAGTTCTGCACACGTTCAGCTCGATGACGTCCCTCGAACTCTTGATATAGCAAAGTGCGGAGGAGAGTTTCGTCAGCATGACGGTGTGGTGACGGTGATGGTGAAGTAATCCGCGCAGGGATTCAACTAAGCACTATGACAATATGACCGGAGGAGTAAACGGTGGAAGGGGCACCGCACACGGCTAAGAACAATTGATGTGCCTTAGAGGTGCCCCCCTGCCCCCGTATATAAAGGAGGGAGAGGGGAGGAGGCCGGCCTAGGGGCACACCAAGTGGGGGGAAGTCCCACTTGGACTCCTAGTCCAGTTCGCCCCCCCTTTCCTTTTACAGGAAGGGGAAAGGGGAAAGGAGAGGAAGAAGGAGAAGGAAAGGGGGGCCACGCCCCCTCCCCTAGTCCAATTTGGACTCCTCCCTTGGGGGGGGGGGCATGCCACCCTTGTGGGCTGCCTTGCCTCCCTCCTATGGCCCATAGGGCCCATATCTTCCCCTGGGGGGTTCCGGTAACCCCCCCCCCCCCCCCCCCCGATACTCCGATACGTACCCGATACATTCCGAAGCACTTACGGTGTACGAATACTATTATCCAATATATCAATCTTTACCTCTCAACCATTTCGAGACTCCTCGTCATGTCAGTGATCTCATCCGGGACTCTGAACAATCTTCGGTCACCAAAACACATGACTCATAATACAAATCGTCATCGAACGTTAAGCGTGCGGACCCTACGGGTTTGAGAACTATGTAGACATGACCGAGACACCTCTCCGGCCAATAACCAATAGCGGAACCTGGATGCTCATATTGGCTCCCACATATTCTACAAAGATCTTTATTAGTCGAACCGTAATGATAACATACATTATTCCCTTTGTCATCGGTATCTTACTTGCCCGAGATTCGATCGTCGGTATCTTCATACCTAGTTCAATCTCGATACCGGCAAGACTCTTTACTCGTTCCGTAATGCATCATCCCGCAACTAACTCATTAGTCACATTGCTTGCAAGGCTTATTATGATGTGCATTACCGAGAGGGCCCAGAGATACCTCTCCGATACTCGGAGTGAAAAATCCTAATCTGGATCTATGCCAACCCAACAAAACACCTTCGGAGATACCTGTAGAGCATCTTTATAATTACCCAATTACGTTGTGACGTTTGATAGCACACAAGGTATTCCTCCGGTATCCGGGAGTTGCATAATCTCATAGTCAAAGGAATATGTATATGCCATGAAGAAAGCAATAGCAATAAAACTTAATGATCATTATGCTAAGCTAACGGATGGGTCTTGTCCATCACATCATTCTCCTAATGATGTGATCTCGTTCATCAAATGACAACACATGTCTATGGTTAGGAAACTTAACCATCTTTGATTAACGAGCTGGTCTAGTAGAGGCCTACTAGGGACACTGTGTTTTGTCTATGTATCCACACATGTATCAAGTTTCCGGTTAATACAATTCTAGCATGAATAATAAACATTTATCATGATATAAGGAAATATAAATAACAACTTTATTATTGCCTCTAGGGCATATTTCCTTCACCAACTGCCATCCCCATGCCTGGGCCAGCGACCATCCCTGTAGCATTGACGGGTTGGTCACCGAGCACCAGCGCCCCCGCCCATGCCCGTGCACGCCCCTGCACCCTCCATGGCGCCGGTCCCCTTGTGTTTGCCTGCACCCTCCGCCCCCGTGCCCGTGCACACGCCTCCCTTAGCGTCATGGGACACCTCCGTCGATCGCTACCTCGCAGCACCGTGAGTTGCCGTCCTCCCGCACCCCGCCCGTCGATCGCGCAATGACAGGGTGTTTGATTTCCAAGTGAAGAACATTATGTGCTGTGTTGAAGACTTCAAAAACAGCGTCCCAGAAGACGACAACGCCGGTGCAGCACGACACCTCCGCCATAGCCGAAATTAGTTTTTTTGGGTTTAATATTGTATCTCGATCGTATGAATATAAAGTCACAGTGTGACTGAATGAAACATATGGTTTGAACAAACTTGCGTTTTTATCTCTGAATGTACAGACTTATCAAACGATTTAAAAAAACATCAATGGTTTTTAAATTTAAAACACTCATCGCAAACGTTTTAGATAGAACACCCGTATGCAAACTGACAACTTCAGTAAGCCAAGGGAAAATGTGTCACGCAGGATTTGTGCATCTCTTCATCGCAAACGTTTTAGATAGAACACCCATATGCAAAGCAAGAGTTGTGGTCCTTCCCGACTAAGCCAAGGGAAAATTTACCATGCAGGATTTATGCATTTGTTCATCGCAAACAGTTCATATTGAACACGCTATGCAAAGACAGATTTGTGGTTCCTTGGCCACTAAGCCAAGAGAAAATCTGGCGCGCGGGATTTGTACATCCCTTCAACGCAAACGATTTTTTTTCTGATGACCCGTGTGCAACCACATACACACAATTTGGTAAGATTTGCATCTGTCATATTGGGTATATTGCCATTTGTCAAACTGGAAAGATTGACATTTGTCAATCTAGTAACATTGTCCTTTGTCAACCTTGTAACACTGCCATTTATCAAAATTTGCAGCTAAAAATCACTAGCACTATCTAATTTTGCAATTGAAATTCGGTAAGCATAGATTTCATTCATAGATTAAGCAGTCATTCTTTATACAAACAGTTCAACTCGAGAGCTGAACCGACCAAAATTTTCCCCAGTTGTTGCCAACCACGTACTGAAATAGCTAGTTCGACTATATATACTAGCTAATTTTAAGTACGTAGTACAGTTCAACCACATCTATAGTCAGATGAACTAAATAAACTAGCCCCTAAATACTACCACTACAGAGGGGCTTTGTACTACTTCCAGCTGCCTCTCCTCTGCCGAGTGCGCTTAGTAAGAGACAAAGGAGGAGGAGCCTACCGACGAGATGGACAACTGGAATCTGGTGCCTGCCGCAGCTGCACCTTTAGTGACGCTCACCTCAAACGCCCTCTGCTGCTCCAGACGACCCCTCTCAAAGCAGCGGGAATCCTCGTAGATCTCCTCACTCCGCGCCTCTGCGGCAGCATGTGCTGCGGCCACGGCAGCGGTAAGACTATTTGCGTGCTCGACCAGGTGCTCCTCCTCCTCCCGCATGAACTCGGTGTAGCGCGCAAGGTCCCTGACGCACATGCGGGGCTCCACCTCCACCTCCCGCCTTCGGATGGCGGTGGCGGAGCGGGTGATGACCCCGGCGGTCGACGGTGGGCTAGAGGTCACGGCGGCCGACCGTGGGCTGGCGGTCACGGCGGCCGACCGTGGGCTGGCGGGCACGAGGCTACCTCCTACCTTCGAGTCGCGGTGGCGGAGCGGGTGATGGCCACGATGGCCCAAAGTGGGGTGGCGGCCACGACGGCCACCTCCCGCCTTTGGGCCGCGGTGGAGGAGCGGGCGATGGCCCTGGCTTTCGACGGTGGTGTGGCGGCCACGGTGGCAGACTGTGGGGTGGTGGCAACGCCGACCGTCAACACCTGCCGATGGGCAGCGGCGGCAAAGCATGTGGTGGGTGTTGCGCGCATACCCAACAGGGACTCCACGCGCACTACACTACGTCGGGGACTGCGCCGGCACCGCGGTGTAGCCTCCCAGCTGGAGCTGTCCTCTGATGATGGTGGAGTGGCTGAGCAACGACAACGGACCAGTGCCATTGGCGATTGTGGGAGAAGCAGACAAGATAAGCTACAGGGAGGGAAGGGAAAATGCGACGCAATACTCGATGGCCGTGAGGGTTTATATAGCAGGCTGGTAAGCATTGGGATTTTGGGGGATTTCGGCTAGTCAGAAGGGAAGCTTGCGCGTCTATGCGTGGGAACAGGCTCACAGACGATTCATTGGCGCCACTTCGAGCCACCGTTTGGCCAAAAGAACGCTTGCGCGGTGCTCAAGCTTGCACTCGCTGCAGTAACGGGGTGACAAGACGTGAGAGGAGGACAAAATGACACATACACATACGGTTAATAAACAAAAACGTTTGCGATTTAATTACCTACTACCTCTGTCCTAGTTTATAAGTCCTCTTTGTATTTTTGTGCCAAATTTTGACTAGAGATTTAACTAATAAAGTACGAATGCATGTCACCAAAGATTATATCGTTGGACTCGTATTTGAACATATGTGTCTGCGTGTTAGTTAAATTATATTATTTTTTATAACATGCATTAACATTTTGTTAGTTAAATTTAAGGCTAAAGTATGGCAAAGAATATAAATGGGACTAATAAACCAGGACGGAGGTAGTAGCACAAGTCCGCTCTCTAAGCAGCATCGCGAATGATTGTTTGACCACCGTGTGACATGGAACGCGACGTAGTTTCATATCATGCCGCCGACTCGCAACTGCCGGCCAGTTTGTAGACGACCATTTCCTGCGTGTTCAACTACTCTATGCGTGTGGTTGCTAGTGGTTGAGCCAGCCGCAGCGCACTCTGCTCGCGTCCCGCCATGTGCTGTTTGGGGCCGGCGCACGATCACGTACGTTTGTGCTGCCATTATGCATGTGGTTGCGCCTAGCGCGGCGCCACGATTGTAGCGACCCGAACTCAAACGGTCAAGTCTCTGTGCTTCAGCGTCATCCCTGGATCGGTAATGCTGACACACACAGTACTCGAAGGATTTATAACAGAGTAGCAATCACACACTTATTACATCGAATGTCTCAAAAGAGAACTTATTACAATAAATATGGCTTAAGGCCATCTAACACGATAACAGCGGAAGGCTTGGAAAATAAAGTGAGTCCATCAACTCCAACGGCATAGCTGAGTGCATGACAACGACCTATCGCACCTTTACTCACCGTCTGAAAAGTCTGCAACATAATACATTGCAGCCTGAAAACGGTTCAATGCATGGAATATCCTGGCAATATAACACAGTAGAGCAATGAACAGATAAAGGCTATCACTACATGCATATATGGCTAGTGGAGCTCTACGGTTATATGGTTTTTGCGAAAAGCCATTTTTTCCTACAACAAAGGAATAAGTTTTTTTAAACTATCATGGTAGTTGAAACATCATTGAGAAGGTACCTCCAACTCAATCCCAATTAAAAGTAATTATCAACCCAACAAATTAAATTAGAATGATGAGATACAATAGGATAATCCAAGTACTAGATACTCAAGATGTCCATAACTGGGGACACGGCTAACCATGATTAGTTTGTACACTCTGTAGAGGTTTGCGCACTTTTCCCCACAAGACTCGATCTCCTCCGTTGGATTTCTCACACTACATGGTATTTGAGAAACGGATGACCGAGACACAGTCTTTCAGAAGCATTAACTCTTTACTCCGGGTGGACAGTTACACCTACTTTCCCTCTACATCTGCTAGCCCACCACTGAAAGAGGTCACACAACATACTCAACTATGCCAGAGCCCATAATGGCTTGTGGCTGCACACGGAAGTTTCTAGCATGAAATATCTCATGATCCCTTTGAGCCTGGGTGGCGGACCGTAGGAGGATCACACGGTATATCCCCGGGATCTCCTAGGACAACACTGGTATATCCCCAGGTGCCCAAACAAGCAATCCACCCAGATGTGTATTAAAGTTGCCACCTTAAGTTGAACCATTAATTAACAACTCACATCTGTCATGGATACACTCAAACCCAATCCACGTCTACAAGCATAGCATAGCAATATAAGCATAACGTAGAAGTAACTCCCAAGGTTTGATATTAAAACAGGTAATAGGTTCTACCTCATCATCTACTTCCCAATACCCACAAGTTAATCACATCCTAATCATGCAGTGTTTGAGGATTGTAACTAATGCATAAAAACTGGGTATGAAAGAGCATGATCAATGTGTTACTTGCCTTGCTGACGATCCTCAAAACCTAGAGACTCGTAGTAGCATGCTTCACACTCCGGGAATTCTATCGCAAACAAACAATAGCATACATAAGAAATCAAGCAAAGATGCATGGGTAAAACTCAAATAAGAAGATCTAACCAGAAAGTTCAACTTAAGAACTCTGGTTTGCAAAAAGAATCAAATCAAACGAAGCAACGAAACTCAAACTGCAAAAGAAACAAGATCCGATTACTAATCTGGAATAAAGTCAAATTTTACAGTACCAAAATCTTGTTCAAGTTGTTTAAACAGAAAGAGGGCTTCGAGACGAAGATCTAGGCGCTTGAATCGCCTGATTCCGATAAACGAGCGAAAAGATAAACTAAAACGAAAATCGGGTCAGAAATCGCGATCGGAAATAATCAAGAAAAACCCTGAAAAAAGAAAATCTGACGAACAGGCTAACGAACGAAAGTTCACTGTCTGTAACTAACGGGTGAACGGCGTTCGTTAAAATGAACGAACGGACAAACGTCCGCTGTTTAACCGAACCGAGAAAAACAAAACCGAACCGATCTATTAAAAATCTAGGGTTTTCGAGAATAAACCGAACGATTTAAAAAAAACGGCGGCTACCTCGGCATTCGTGTCGGCGGCGGTGGCGGCTATCTCCGGCAGCGGCGTGCGGCTCCGGCGACGGTGGCATGCAACGGCGGGCGGCGGGGCGGCGGGACGAGCGGCGGCGCCGGCGGCAAGCAGCGGCGGCGGCGAGCAGCGGCGGCGGCATGAGCGGCGACGGCGGCGGCTGGCGGCGGGGTCGGGTTAGGGTTTCGGGTGGGGTGGGCTGGCGGCTTATAAGAGGCCGGCCGGGCGAAGTCCTAGTCGGTTACGGCCCGACTAAGTCGGTTGACTTTTTTTAAAACAAATTTTGATGCGCAGAAAAAGAAAGAAAAGAAATACTAAATGAACTCCAAAAATCCCGAAATAAATTTTCCCTGTCCTCTAAAAATATGTCGGACAAGGTGAACATTTATTTGGGCCTAAGATGCAAATTTGGAAAACACATATTTTTTTTCCTAATTCAAATAAAATTGCAATAAAACCGAATAAAATCAAATATTTGATTTTAATATTTTTCCTCCAATATTTCATTTATTTTTGGGGAAGTCATATTATCTCCTCTTGTATATATTTTGATATGAAATATTTTCGAAGGGAGAAATAAATTAAAACCAAAGTGATCCTTGTTTCAATATTTGATAAAATTCAAATATGACAAACGTGAAATCCCCAACTCTCTCCATGGGTCCTTGAGTTTCTTAGGATTTCGAGGATCGCAAAATGAAAATGCAGTAAAATATGATATGCCTGAATGGCCTATGTATAACATTCCAAATTGAAAATTTGGGATGTTACAAACCTACCCCCCTTAAGATGAATCTCGTCCTCGAGATTCGAGTTGGCTAGAAAATAGGTGCGGGTGGTCTTTGCGTATATCATCCTCTCGTTCCCAGGTGGCTTCATCCTCGGTATGGTGGCTCCACTGAACTTTGCAAAATTTGATAACCTTGCTGCGAGTAACTCGGCTGGCAAACTCTAGAATCTTGACAGGTTTCTCCTCATATGTCAAGTCACTATCCAACTGTATTGCTTCCAGGGGCACTGTATCTCTCAGAGGAATATCGGCCATCTTCGCATGGCACTTCTTCAACTAGGAAACGTGAAACACATCATGAACTCCTGACAGTCCTTCCGGTAACTCCAACTTGTAGGCAACTTCTCCCATGCGTTCCAAAACACGATACGGTCCCACAAATCTCGGGGCTAACTTTCCCTTAACTCCAAAACATTTAACACCTCGCAAGGGTGACAATCACAGATATGCTCGGTCTCCGATTTCATAGACTACCTCCTTGCGTTTTGAATCTGCATAACTCTTCTGTCGGGACTGAGCTATCTTCAGTCTATCTCGAATCAGCTTAACCTTCTCCTCGGACTCCTTAATCAAATCCAGACCAAACAACTGACGGTCTCCAACTTCATCCCACATCAGCGGTGTTTGGCATCTTCTTCCATACAGGGCTTCGGACGGTGCCATTTTCAAACTGGCCTGGTAGCTGTTGTTGTACGAGAACTCCGCGTAGGGCAGGTTGTCATCCCAACTAGATCCATAATCTAACGCACAAGCTCTCAACATGTCCTCCAGGATCTGATTGACTCTCTCGGTCTGTCCATCTGTCTGCGGGTGAAAAGTTGTACTGAACTCCAGTCTGGTTCCCAAGGTCTGGTGTAGCTGGTGCCAAAACTTTGAAGTAAACTGTGTTCCTCTATCTGATACAATGGTCCTCGGAACTCCGTGCAGACATACGATCCTGGTCATGTATATCTTGGCCAACTTTGCACTGGTATAGGTGGTTTTCACTGGGATAAAGTGAGCTACTTTGGTCAAGCGATCCACTACTACCTAGATAGAATCATATCCTGATCGGGTCCTGGGCAAACCGGTGATGAAATCCATGCCAAGCTTGTCCCACTTCCATTCGGGTATCGGCATAGGCTGCAGTAATCCTGCTGGCTTCTGATGTTCTGCCTTCACTCTCTGACATACATCGCATATGGCTACATACTCAGCGATATCCTTCTTCATACCCGTCCACCAGAAACGCTCCTTCAAATCCAAATACATCTTAGTGTTTCCGGGGTGTATCGAGTATGGCGAGTCATGAGCTTCATGTAGTATCAACTTCCTGATCTCTGCATTATTGGGCACATATACACGGTCCTCGAACCATAAGGTGTCGTGCTCATCCTCATGAAAACCTTTGGCTTTTCTGTTGCTCATCTTCTCCTTTATCTCAGCAATCTCTTTGTCATCCTTCTGAGCTTCTCGAATCTTTCCCAACAACGTGGACTGAACTTCCATTGCTGCAACAAAACCTCTAGGAACAATCTCCAAACATAGCTCCCTGATATCCTCGGCTAACTCCTTTGGTATCCCTCCGCTTACGAGGGTGTTAACATAACTCTTACGGCTCAAAGCATCTGCTACGACATTAGCCTTTCCTGGATGATAATGTAGCTTCAAGTCATAATCCTTTATGAGCTCCAACCATCTCCTCTGCCTGAGGTTCAGCTCCTTTTGGGTAAAGATGTACTTCAAACTCTTGTGATCCGTGTATACATCGCAACGGTTTCCGATGAGAAAATGTCTCCAGGTCTTGAGCGCATGCACCACAGCTGCTAACTCCAAATCATGCGTGGCATAATTCAATTTGTGCGGTTTAAGTTGTCGTGAGGCATACGAAACAACTCTTCCGTCTTGCATAAGTACTCCTCCAAGTCCTAAGCGAGAGGCGTCGCAATACACTTGGAAATCCTTGCGTATATCCGGCAGAATCAGCACTGGGGCTGTAGTCAAATGTTTCTTCAACTCCTGGAAACATCAACAATGCCGTCATTGGCTTTGCAATCTTGGAAAAATTCTCAATGAATCTCCAATAGTATCCCGCGAGTCCAAGAAAACTGCGGATCTCTCCAACTGAGGTGGGTGCCAACCACTCAGTGACTGACTGAACCTTGGTGGGATCCACTACTATACCTTCTCCTGATATAACATGTCCAAGAAATCCAACTTCCTTCAACCAAAATTCACATTTGCTGAACTTGGCATATAACTGATGTTCCCTGAGCTTCTCGAGAACTAAACGCAAATGCTCCTTGTGTTCCTCTTCATTCTTTGAGTATACCAAGATATCATCTATAAACACCACGACAAGCTTATCCAAGAACTCCATGAACACCTTGTTCATCATACTCATGAAATAGGCAGGGGCGTTGGTTAGTCCAAATGACATAACCGTATACTCATATAGCCCATATCTTGTGGTGAAAGTTGTCTTAGGTATATCCTTCTCCCGAATCTTCAACTGGTGGTATCCTGATCGCAGATCGATCTTCGAAAACACTTTAGCTCCTTGCAACTGGTCAAACAAATCATTGATCATCGGCAGTGGGTACTTATTCTTGATTGTTCATTCAATGCATGATAATCAACAACCATTCTTAACGATCCATCCTTCTTCTCAACCAAGAGCACTGGGGCTCCCCATGGTGATGAACTTCTTCGAATGTAACCTTTCTCCAATAACTCCTTAATCTGCTTCTTAATCTCCTCCAGATCGTTTGTGGGCATCCGGTATGGTCTCTTCGATATAGGCCCGGTGCCTGGCAACAACTCTATCAAAAACTCGATATCTCGATCTGGTGGCATGCCTGGTAACTCCTCCGGAAATACATCCGGGTAATCCTTCATTACCGGCACTTCCTCCTGAACAACTCCCGTGAGAGAATTTACTTGGGTCCTCCTTGGCGCATGCCTGGATACATACTTGATCCTTTTTTCCTCCGGGGTGATGAGTAAAATTGACTTACTCGCGCAATCGATGTTTCCCCCATACATCGATAGCCAATCCATTCCTAGTATCACATCCAAACCTTGTGACTCCAAAATGATCAGGTCTGAGGGGAAAACATGGCTTCCAATGGTCAATGGCATCTGAAAACATCCTTGACTTGCCATATACTCGGCTCCTGGCGAACTTACTAACATGGGTGTCCTAAGTACCTTAGTGGGCAACTTATACTTATGCACGAATCCCCTTGATATGTATGAATGCGATGCACCAGTATCGAAAAGAACAATTGCAGTAAAAGACTTAACCAAAAACTTACCGATAACTGTATCAGGCTGCTCCTCAACCTCCTCCACGTTCACGTGGTTCACTTGTCCCCTATTGAAAGGGTTGGGCTTCTTCTCAGCGCTTCCATTGCCATTGTCATTCTTCAATTCCGGACAATCGTTGGCGTAGTGCCCAGTCTTCCCGCACTTGAAACAAGTAATGTGACTTTGATCCTTCTTGGTGGGTGTGGCTGGGTTAGAGCGGTTCTGATTGCTGCCTGCTCCATTCCCGTTTCCATTCTTGGGGCCATTGTGATTATGGGAACTTCCTCCATTGTGAGTGTGGCCTCCATGGTTATGGGTAAGTCCTCCCGAGTTCGGGATGAAATGAGGCTTCTGCTGAGCTCCAGAATTGTACTTGCCTTGTCCATACTTCCTCTTGCGGCTCTCAATCTGCTGTTGCTTCCCTTCCATCATAAGAGCCTTGTCTACCAATTCCTGGTAGTTGTTAAAAGTTGCCACCATCAACTGCATGCTCATCTCATCGTTTAGCCCTTCCATAAATTTCTCCTGCTTTGCGGCATCTGTGGCCACATCATTAGGGGCATAACGAGACAGCTTACTAAACTCATCTACATACTGAGCCACTGTACAGTTTCCTTGGCGTAAGTTGCGAAACTCACGCTTCTTCATGCTCATAGCTCCAGTTGAGACATGGGTTGTGCGGAATGCTTGCTGAAACTGATCCCAAGTGATGTTGACTATAGGGAAAGTGGTTGTGTAATTCTCCCACCATGATGCTGCTGGTCCATCCAATTGGTGTGCGGCAAAACGCACCTTCTCAGCATCGGTGCAACCTGCGGTGGTCAACTCCCTTCCAATCTTGCGTAACCAGTCATCCGCAACTATGGGCTCGGTGCTACTGGAAAACACCGGCGGTTGTAACCTCAGAAATCGGGCTAAGTTTTCAACTGGAGGTGGTGGCGGTGGGTTGTTGTTGTTGTTGTTGCCTTGGTTCTGGACTAATATCTGCATCAAGGCATTCTGCTGCTGGATCAACTGGGTGATCTCCGGTGGAAGACAAATCTGGTGTCGCGTCTCGGAGGCATCTCACGGGTTTAGAGGGGAGAGATTAGAATAGAAAAAGGTCTAGTGAGAAAGCACTACCCATATGCACATGAGACAAACACAATCATATCACTCAATCAATCAAGCAAGGGCATACAATCGGTCTCGAACTATCGTTAAAAGTGCTCAGACTACTACTATGTACAGGGGAAATACTACTAGTCATATGGTGGTCATCTAGAAATATTGATCGGTGGAAGACTCCATGATATCCGCTCCAGCTTCGTCTTCATAATCATCATCACTATCGTCAGGGTCGGAGTCAGTGTCGTCGATGATGATGTAGTTCTCCGGACAAGTGGAATTGTCGTCCTCTCCTCCTGGTGCAGGGTCTCCCATAAAAACTCCTAGCTTCCTTGTTAGGTCGTCGTTCTTCTCCACGAGTATCGTCATTTCCTCCTCATATCCATCGCGTGTAGACTTGAGTTCCTCTTCTAGCTCAGTGATCCTTGTCATCGCCTTCTTCAAATCTATCATGCCTGCGCACATCTGGTTCTCCTGGCGTCGAATGTGCTGGTTTAGCTCCTGGATGAATGCTGCAATGGACCTGTCCCTCTTGGTGCTGACTATCTCCCACTGCTCATCTCGGCGCCCACATATCTGGTAGATAGTATCCTTGAGATCCTTGTGGTAAACTTTGCCGATGTGTCCCATGGCGATGTGGGCTGCCATGCTCTTTCCTAGACTCCAGGTGGGTGCATCAAAGGAAAACTCTATGGGCTCAGTGACTGGCGTGAATGTCCTTCCTGGAACTTGAACTTGAATCATCCAGCGCTCCTCTTCTGGTAAAATGGCGTTGTAGGTCCCGGTGAAGCTTGGTATGCCAATATTAAGGTATCTAGTGACTTCCTTCAAGTGTCGTCCAAAGGGTGCGTCTTCATCTGGTTGCGCAAACTTGTTCCTCGAGTCTGCCATCCTAAAGAGTAGAAAATGGAGAGGAGTCAGATATGAGTAGAGAAGGGTGACCTATGGCTTTTCTTAGTGGTCATGTCCTACATTCAGCGTGTGCTCTGATACCATCTTGTAGCGACCCGACCTCAAACGGTCAAGTCTCTGTGCTTCAGTGTCATCCCTGGATCGGTAATGCTGACACACACACATTACTCGAAGGATTTATAACAGAGTAGCAATCACACACTTATTACATCGAATGTCTCAAAAGAGAACTTATTACAATAAATATGGCTTAAGGCCATCTAACACGATAACAGCGGAAGGCTTGGAAAATAAAGTGAGTCCATCAACTCCAACGGCATAGCTGAGTGCATGACAACGACCTATCGCACCTTTACTCGTCATCTGAAAAGTCTGCAACATAATACGTTGCAGCCTGAAAACGGGTCAGCACATGGATTATGCTGGCAATATAACACAGTAGAGCAATGAACAGATAAAGGCTATCACTAAATGCATATATGGCTAGTGGAGCTCTACGGTTATATGGTTTTTGCGAAAAGCCATTTTTTCCTACAACAAAGGAATAAGTTTTTGTAAACTATCATGGTAGTTGAAACATCATTGAGAAGGTACCTCCAACTCAATCCCAATTAAAAGTAATTATCAACCCAACAAATTAAATTAGAGTGATGAGATACAATAGGATAATCCCAAGTTGGAGTAGTTGAACCACTAATGCATTCCAAAACACGATACGGTAACACATTGAAACACAATAGGGTAGTTGAACCATTAATTAACAACTCACATCTGTCATGGATACACTCAAACCCAATCCACGTCTACAAGCATAGCATAGCAATATAAGCATAACGTAGAAGTAACTCCCAAGGTTTGATATTAAAACAGGTAATAGGTTCTACCTCATCATCTACTTCCCAATACCCACAAGTTAATCACATTCTAATCATGCAGTGTTTGAGGATTGTAACTAATGCATAAAAACTGGGTATGAAAGAGTATGATCAATGTGTTACTTGCCTTGCTAACGATCCGCAAAACCTAGAGACTCGTAGTAGCACGCTTCGCACTACGGGAATTCTATCGCAAACCAACAATAGCATACATAAGCAATCAAGCAAAGATGCACGAGTAAAACTCAAATAAGAAGATCTAACCAGAAAGTTCAACTTAAGAACTCCGGTTTGCAAAAAGAATCAAATCAAACGGAGCAACGAAACTCAAACTGCGAAAGAAACAAGATCCGATTACTAATCTGGACTAAAGTCAAATTTTACAGTATCAAAATCTTGTTCAAGTTGTTTAAACAGAAAGAGGGCTTCGAGACGAAGATCTAGGCGCTTGAATCGCCTGATTCCGATAAACGAGCGAAAAGATAAACTAAAACAAAAATCGGTTCAGAAATCGCGATTGGAAATAATCGTGAAAAACCTGGAAAAAGAAAATCTGACGAACAGGCTAACGAACGAACGTTCGCTGTCTGTAACTAACGGGTGAACGGCGTTCGTTAAAACGAACGAACGGACGAACGTCCGCTGTTTAACCGAACCGAGAAAAACAAAACCGAACCGATTTATTAAAAAAAATCTTGGGTTTTCGAAAATAAACCGAACGGTTTAAAAAAACCGTCGGCTACCTCGGCGTTCGTGTCGGCAGCGGTGGCGGCTATCTCCGGCGGCGGCATGCGGCTCCGGCAACGGCGGGCGGCGGGGCGGCGGGACGGGCGGCGGCGGCAAGCAGCGGCGGCAGCAGCGCGAGCGGCTCCGGCGGCGGCGGCGTGGAGCGGCGGCGGCTGGCGGTGGGGTCGGGCTAGGGTTTCGGGTGGGGTGGGCCGGCGGCTGGCTGCTTATAAGAGGCCGGCCGGGGGAAGTCCTAGTCGGTTACGGCCCGACTAAGTCGGTTGACTTAAAAAAAACAAATTTCGATGCGCAGAAAAAGAAAGAAAAGAAATACTAAACGGACTCCAAAAATCCTGAAATAAATTTTCCTCGTCCTCTAAAAATATGCCGGACAAGGTAAACATTTATTTGGGCCTAAAATAGAACTTTGAAAAACGCGTATTTTTTCCTAATTCAAATAAAATTGCAATAAAATCCGAATAAAATCAAATATTTGATTTTAATATCTTTTTCTCCAATATTTCATTTATTTTTGGGGAAGTCATATTATCTCCTCTCGTATATATTTTGATATGAAATATTTTCGAAGGGAGAAATAAATTAAAACCAAAGTGATCCTTGTTTCAATATTTGATAAAATTCAAATATGACAAACGTGAAATCCCCAACTCTCTCTGTGGGTCCTTGAGTTGCTTAGGATTTCGAGGATCGCAAAATGAAAATGCAGTAAAATATGATATGCATGAATGACCTATGTATAACATTCCAAATTAAAAATTTGGGATGTTACAACGATGCAGTTACCCGCTGCAAAAACTGTCATGCGGACGTGCCGAGAATCCAAGCCGCCTTGCCCCCATTTATTCCCGCGGGCATTTATCTTAATCTCTCGCGCCACATGACACAATAAGCACATCGACGATGACACATATAGAGAGGATAACCAGTGGCTGACGACGACAACAGGTGGCAGTTCACCACGCATCACATAGTGGACACCCACGTGAGAGGGAAGGACCTCTCGGTGGTGTACGCAAATGAGCCGGTCTTGGTGGAGAGCTCCATCCAAACTATGGAGCAGTTGCTTGCTGAGGACAAGTACCAAGTGGTCGGCTTCGACCTCGAGTTCACCGGCGGTCGTGCCGGGCATGATTAGAAGGTTGCCGTCGCCCAGTTGTGCGTGCTCCATGATGTCCTCGTCTACCACTATCACCTGGCCACAAGGCCTTGCGAGCGTTTCACCAGGTTTATCAATAGCCTCGACTACAGTTTCGCTACAATGGATACTACGAACGATCTAAAAGCGCTCGAGGTTTCGGGCTTGGCCTGCCAGAATCTTGTCAACATCCGTGACCACGACAAAGTCTGGGGCAGCACCAAGAACAATCAGAACTCCCTGGTTGACCTCGCCTCGACCATCATCGCCCCCTACTACATGAAGATGAAGGATGAGTGCAAGAAGGACATGATCGACTGGCACAATGCCTGGAAGCAGAGACTGGATGAAGAACACGTCAAGTACGCGGCCAAGGACGCGTACACAAGCTACGAGATGTACAGGCGGATCATTGACATGAGGAAGTGTCTTCGTCCTGCCCCAGATGAGGGATCGAGCCCTAGAGCAGTGGCGGCAGCGTCACAAGAAGTAAAGATTAGATGATCATTTCTCCTAGTTTAGAATGCATGTAATTATTTATTAAGGTGTGTGCGAATGATTTGCATAGTCACTTATGTAATTGGATGTTTATTTTGGTTATATATGCTCCTTCTTCGTGGTGGGACCCGATATACAGTTCCACCGAGAGAACTTGTTGATTCTCTAGGGTTTGCTTGAGAGGGGGCCCCACTAATCCCTTGCGGATTTTTTTAACTCTTGGGTGTTTGGGCACCCTAGATGGAAGAGGTCACCTCGGAGCCACAATTCATTGTGGTGAAGCTTCGTGGTGGTGTTGGGAGCCTCCAATTAAGTTGTGGAGAGAGATCCAACCTTGTTCGTAATGGTTCAGTTGCCGCCTTCAAGGGCACCACTAATGGAATCACGGCATCTTGCATTGTGCGAGGGCGTGAGGAGAATACGGTGGCCCTAGTGGCTTCTTGGGGAGCATTGTGCCTCCACACCGCTCTAATGAAGATGTACTTCCCCTTAAAGGGAAAGAATTTTGGTAACACATCCTTATCTCCATCGACTCCACTTGTGGTTATTTCTCATCTTTACTTTGTGCAAGCTATTATTGTGTTGTATTCTTTGCTTGCTTGTGTGGTGTTTGTTGTTAGCATCATATAGGTTGTTCATCTAGTTGCATATCTAGACAACCTATTTGTTACTAAACCTAATTTGTTAAGAAAAGCTAAAATTTGATAGTTGCCTATTCAACCCCCCCCCCCCCCCCCTCTAGTCAACAATATCGATCCTTTCAATAAGCCTAGTGGTGGAGGTGGATTTATTTTTTGGAAGATCCGGTAAACTACTGTCATTCATATATTAAGCAAGGAGAAGGCTGTAAAATGCGTTGACCATGGTTACAAGATTTTGGTGGCAAGGCACCAATTAGCTTAGAGAAAAAAAATTAGGACTCGACCCGGGTCTCCTAATGGCGTCTCCAGGCATTTAGCCCCAGCTAGCCTCCATGAGTCCATGTCCCTTCTGACTTTCTTTTGGTAATATGTAATCCAAACTTGGTGGTCGGGTTTCTACGCAGCTTCCTTTCTTTAATATACAATACGCACACCCGTGCGTACTTGAGAAAAAAAGAGACTACAAAGCATCTGTGGTGACTTCGTCAATCTTAAAATATTGTGTCGGCTCTGTATCTCGAAGATACTCATGGGATAGGGTGTGTGTATGTTCATAGGCATAATAGCCTCGTTTCGAAGCGCTCGCTTCATATGGACGTACGTCGATGAGTATAGTGTTTGTGAGCATCTGTGGTTGTATATATACTATGTTAAGAAAATGAGTACGAATGAATAGTCTACCCTATAAATAGGAATAATCTCATTTCCACCTTTGCATTTTTAAGCGGGTACGCGATATTGCAAGACAGATGATGGGTTACAATACGTGGATCCATGTAGGCGAGGAGTCAACGAATAGACATAAAGTAGCAATTTCACAAATAAAAAGGAACAAAACACACATAATAAATGCCTTCCGCTTGGCATGTGAAATATTCACCATTAATTTCTTGATTCAAGTTGGTCTGCAGGAGCCTGCTGCCACGTTGGGGAATTGATGGGGAGATGACTCGGAGGCTGGTCAGCACTGGCGGAGCTTCAGCAAGGCTACATGGGCCATGGCCTGCCCAGCTTTGCACCACATCCTCCTATTATAGCCGGCCCATGGGCCGGGGAAAAACCAATTTCATGCAATTTAGCCTACCCAGCCCCTCCAGGAATTTGCTGCAAGCTCCGCCAATACTGGTCAGGGTTTGGTCCAAAGTCCACACCACGAGCCTCGGCACTCCTAACGCGCTGCCTTGCCGCCCCCCTCCCCCCCCCCCCTTTTGCCTATGTACCCCATGGGGTTCTTAGCATCTCGTGTATAGTGTAAAATTGTAAGTTCACTTAGTACATTAAAAAAACTCGACTAATAGTAAAAAGTGGACAATGCATTTATGATTCAACACTTCGCATCCGCAAAAAGAACAAAAGATTCAACACTTCTCATAGTATCCGACTCTCTCAGACCTAAGGAAGGTGTGAAGCGCTTCTACTCGAGCTGAGTCCTCAACAGTGATTTCGATGCTGCGGCAGAGGACGCAGACGTCCAGCTCATGGTCAACTTCGTCCATGCAGGTCGTGTCAAACGGTGTGTGCACGGTAGCCACCTCCTTGAACTCAGCATCGTCCATCCTTGCAGCTCAGCTGCAAGCCCCGGCTCCACCTCCACTGCCCCCTCCTCGTCGGCGTCCTCCATCGCGGCATCCTCCTCGCCAGCCTCCATCACCCCTTCTCATTTTGCGTGCTTCCGGGTAAGTTTGAGGTGATCTTAGATCCCGTAGATGGCGACACAATTTGTGATCTTCGTGCGGACCATGATGAACATGGTGATGGTGGTGATTGTTGTGAGCGTCAATGGAAGGGTCGTTGGCAATGGCACATGTTGGGGTTTTATAGACCGACGAAGTTCATGCGGGGAATGCGGTGCGGGAATGGCCGGCGACATGTGGTCTTGCCATTGGTCGGGCGGAAGAAGACAAGGCAGAATGACAACGCACGTCGATACTAGACCCGACATCTTTGAACGGTTCATACACTTTCGTTTAGGAACAACTAGAAAAGGATATGGTTTATGTTTGATACTCTACTCTTACCGCACTAGCTACACATACACTTAAAAACGCTCAGATCTTGTGTTCGAGTCCCATGACCCCAAATTTTATTTTGCTTAGTTGTTTCAGTTTTTTGGTTTCGCTGACAAGTAGGTCCACACCCTTACTTCTCCACTTTGGCCTCATCGCAACTTCTTATCCCCAAATCTTGTCGATTGCCACCACCTCTCATTGTCCACCCCTCGTCTTCCTTTTGCAATCCCAATGTGGACAAGGACACCAAGAAAATGGAGATAAAATCTTCATCTATCTATTGTAAGGGCATCTCTAACGCCGACCATTAAATTTCCTCCCGCATCCGTCTATGGACAGAGCGATCATTCCACTGACACGGATGTCGGAGCCGGTCATTTAACACTATCCGCAAATATCTCAAATATGATTTAAACAAACAGAACGAAATTTTAACAAACTCGACCGATTTCATTCAAGTTTGGAGATAATTTGCATAAAAATGTCAATATTTCGACAGTTTAACTAACTTTAAAAAAATACTAAACCCTATACCGGACGACTGTCTCGTAGGCGTGGCCGCCTTGCCCTGCCACACCCCCGCCGTCATCGTCATTGTCCCTCCAGTGGCGGAAGGGCGACGGAGGGCCGCGGCAGTCTTGTCCAGCGGCAGGCCGCTCTGCCTCCTGTTGCGCGGAGCGGAGGGCCGCCAGGGCCAATGCTAACAGCGCCTGTGGAGCTCTGGCGGCAAGCTTGACCATGCCGGTGTTGGAAGAGGAGTCGCTAAGTGATCACTCCTCGCTGATTTAAGCAAGCTCGCCGTCAACGCGGCGGCAGCGCCCGGCGGCTTTCTTCGCGGTGGTGACAAAGAAGTCGAGGGCCCCACGGTGGCGAGGTCCCGGTCGTTGCAGACCCATTTTGGCTTTCGCATCGGGCTTGACAAATGGCGGGCGCGTTGCGTCGGTCATACCGTGTCGCGCTCTCCTCCTCGAAGACGACGACACTTGAGCCCGAGGGACCACTGACACCGCCACCTCCGACTTAATGGAGGATGCGGCCCCGCACCTTCCTGATCGCCGGTGGCAGCTCCTCCTTTGCGGGGCGGTGGTTGGGGCGGGGCGGCGACGCCGGCTCGTCCTTGACGCGGTGTCCGAACCGGACGCCGTGGTTGCGTGAGGGAGGCGCTGGCTCCTCCTTGACGCGGCACCCAATCTAGACGTTGCGGTTGCGCAGGGGCGACGCCGGTACCTCCTTGACCCACCAGAGTGGGGACTTCGGCTCACGCTTCACACAGTGGTGCGGTGGGGACGGTGGCTCCTCCTTGACGATGGTGGCACCGGGAACATGTAACGGAGCAAACGCTTCGTCATTATCTTCATCTAACCAACAAATTCTTCGTCTGCCAGAGCGGTCTCCGTAGGGTGTTCCGCACAACTTAAATAGCAGATGTCACAGATACTAGTGAGGAAAATACTCTAAACTAGCGGCACAGCTTAAATAGCAGCGGCCACGGCCAGCCGAATGGGCGGTCAGCCCGCTTCAATGCGGCACAACGGCCAGAGTTGGTTTCTCGGGATGCGACATCACATTGAAGCGGCGACGCCCGAGTGGTCGCGCTCATCAGCGTGGCCCTCACATCTGGTCACATCGTGGGGCATCAATATCGGCCATTGCATGTTGTGGGCTGGCATGAATGTGGCGCGGCAAGCGGCGCATACGTTCGATGGAAAGCGCGGGAGAGGAGGGTGGTGTTGTTTGGTGGGTCAGGGTAGCCAGGAGCGGGTGTGACAGCGGTTTGGACGCCTGCAAAGCCCCCTAGTTTGTCTCTGGTTTGCGGGGAGAAACATGTCGAACCAGCCCGAGGACCACTACAGGACCGCGTTGGATGGCAAAACAAGCCCGGATCGTGCGGTCCAGACTATTGCGGACGGCTTAAGGATCCGTGTTAGAGATGCCCTAATCCCCTGCAATCCCTTTTCCATATTTTTTTGGGATAATTAATTTGGTGCCCTTAGTTGTGCCCCCCTCGGCAGGTTTGCCCCTAGTTTCCAAAAACCCTCGTTCTTGCCCAACTCACTTTGGTTTCTTTGTGCTTTTGCCCTCCCGTCACGGTTCCGTCCAGTCAGCGTCGTTTGACCGCTACCGCCGCTAGATTTTGGACACGGCTTGCCCCCCGTGCTCACTCGCTTGTCCCCCCCCCCTCACTCTTTCGTTCCCCATTCCTCCCGTCACTCTCTCACCCTGTCCAAACCCTAGTTCGTCGGCGCCACCACCAGATCCAGAAACCCTAAGGGCACCACCACCAGAACGTCGTCTGCAACACCAGCACATCCATTTCCAGGCGATGGGGGAGAATGGAGAAACCCTAGGCGGCGGCCGTCGCCACAAGAAGGGAATCGCATCGGCGCGGGAGGGCGATGGCTGCGCGCACGGCCACGGCGGCGGTGGCCTCGTCGACGGCGAAAAAAGCTTGCCATCGGTTACGGGGAGCGTTAAAGGAGGCTGTGGTAGCAGTCAGGGCGACAAGGGCAAGGGCACCGCATCTGCACGGGAGATCCCGACGGGGTAAGTCTCAGATCTGCTTTTCCATAGTATCGTAGGCTTGATTCAGAGCAGATTTAGTCATGGTAGATGTTGTGTTCATTATTGTAGGATGGATCCAGCTGTTGCATTCTTTCTATCTATTAGAATGGAGACCACAGTCATAGTTTTTGCTGGTACCAGAGGAAAAGAAAGCAGCTTCACATTTCCATTAGTTGTGGACAGCAGTAGTAGTTCATTTAATGATTTTAGGGCTAGTATTTGTGCAAAGTATCCATGGGGATTGTTTGATGCTGTTGAAATAAGATATTGGGACAGTTCACAGGAGAGTTGGAACCCTCTACAGTGTGATGGTGAGTTAGGTTTGATGTTTGCAAGAAATGCAGAGACAAGGTCATGCAATTTGGAAATTACAGTAATTCAGAGAAAGAGAGGAGAAAGGTGTGAGAAAACACCTGCATCTAGGACAACTGCTGGAGGGACCAGAGGTAGAAGAAGGGGTAGACCATGTGCATCTAGGACATGAGCTAGCAGTACTCCTAGTGCTCCTGGCACTAGTGCAACAAGTGCTAGTACCACCCCAACTGCTCCAAGTGGCACTGAGAAAGAAGATGATCAACCTGATCCAGTTGTGGAGGAAGCACTGCCTGATGCACCTATTTTGTCTGATGAGGAGGATGAGAAGCTTTATCCAGGTTATGTACAACAAAATAGTCAGGAACATGCAGCAAATGAGGACTACATACCTGCAGAATTTTTAGATACTGATGAAGATGAAAGGCAAGAGGATCATGACATGGGAGCTTTTGAGGATGCAGATGAGGACAGACCTGTCATGATGTATGATAGAGATAACCCAAGCATTGAGGAAGGTGTGGTCTTTCCTGGGGCAGTTGATTGCAGAAATGCAGTTGGAACATTCTCAATCAAGTCTAAAACTGAGTACATCACACTGAAGAATGGCCAGAGTAGGTTCACTGTTAAATGTGCCTATGACAGGTGTAAGTGGAGGCTGCATGCATCTTTGATGAGGAGGAGCACTTTGTTTCAGGTACTAGCTATTTAGTTTACTACTATTTGTTTTAAAATTGTGACTTTTTGTTTCATGTACTAGTTGGACATGGTTTTTCAATAATTTGAAGAAAGTTATAGGACACCCTGAAGGATTAGTTATCCATATTGATGCTTGCAAAGGACTGGAGAGTGTTGTTGATGATGTTTATCCTGGAGTTGAGCATAGAGAGTGCATGAGACATTTGTCTCAAAATTTTGGCAAGAAATTCAAAGGGAAATTTTATGATGACAATCTGTGGCCTTGCTCACTTACTTACAGCATCAAAAAGCACAATTATCATCTGAACCAGTTGAAAAGCAAGCTCAAAGTGAAGGACTATCTTGAGGAGCACCACACCAAAATCTGGGCTAGAGCTGATTTCACTGAGTTGAGCAAGGTTGACTATGTAAATAACAATCTAGCTGAATCATTCAACTCTAGAATCAAGAAATACAAGGGCCTACACCTAGTTGACCTGCTTGACAAGATCAGGCAGTATATTATGGAGAAGTTTGACCTAAGAAAAAGAATTTGCATTGACCATTTCATTGGGCACAACATCATACCAGCAGTAATGAAGGCATTAATGGAGAAAACTAAAGGTTTGGAGATGAGCATTGTGAGGAGAAGCCCAACAGAGGCTGAGGTAACTGCAACTGACAGAGAGAAGAGAGAATGGAGGTATCATGTGGACTTGGAGAAATGGACTTGCAGTTGCAGGCAATGGCAGGTCACTGGTAAGCCATGCATCCATGCACTTTTCTTCATCACTTCTCTAAGGGGTGATGCTAATGCAATTGATAAGTATGTCCATAAGTACTACTCTGTTGAGATGTTCAGAGCCACTTATGCTGAAAACCTACCAGCTTTGGAAGGCAAGCAGCAGTGGGACATTGTAGATCCTAGATTCAAGTTATGTGCTCCTGTTCAGAAGCAAGCACCAGGCAGGCCAAAAAAACAGAGGATTAGAGCAAGCAGTGAAGGAAAGGGCCTTGGGCCAAGGAAGAAGAAGTGCAAAAGGTGTGGTAGATGTGGACACCAAGCCAAGGGATGCACACGATCTGTTGATCCAGCTTTTGGAGAAGAAGAGCATTGGGGTGCACAAAATGCAGATGATCATCCAACAGCAGATGAGCCAGCAATAGCAGAAGTGCAGGATGAGGATGAGGATGAGGATGAGGATCAGCCAATACCTGATGTAGTCCAGCATGAAATGAGACCACCAAGGGAACCATCTCATGAAGCATCTACACAAGCAAGTGTAGTAAGGTATGTGCAATTCTCACATCCATTTCTGTTCATGCATACATTACAATTTGTGACATATTTGCAATTTTTAGCCCTAGGAAAAACTATAAAAAAGCAGCAGAGAGAGGAGCTTCTCCAAGGTTTGTGAAAGAGAAGAGAGGTGGAGATGTACAACCAGCAACTACATTGTCAGCTACTGGAAGCAGTGTTGACATCAAGCTTGTTCCTCCTGCATCAAAAGAACCAGCACAAAACCAAGCTCCACCAACTGGCCCCAACCCAGCCAGAAACATTAGAAGCAAGGCAAGGGAAGCTCCAAACCCAGCCAGAAACACCAGGAGCAAAAAACTGAAGTTCTAGATGTTGTTATCAACTAGATGGTGTTTTTTACACCTTTTATTTACTGTTATGTGTACTGTGTGATGTTGCTAAACTTCTGAGATGCACCTGTTATGTCTACTATCTGCTATGGTGTTGTTATGTACTTGGTGTTTTTATGCACAATGTGTTCTAATCTTAAGGTTGTCGAACTTGTGTCATTCATATGTGATGCACAATGTTGTGTCATTCTAGTTGTTGTTGAACTTGTGTCATTCATCTGTCATTTCACAAGTTTATGATCAAATTGAGCTGGCAAGATCAAATTCAGCAGTACAAGATCAAATTCATTCACCACACCACATTTGACAACAACATCTTGGAATACCAAACTACTATAGCTGACATCGAACAACTGCATAATTTCTTCGACAACTACCATAGTACTGCAACTATCATACTAATTCCCACAAGCAACAGTGCCCACAACAGCAGCATCTCATCTCTCTCTCTAAGCTTCTTCTTCAAAGCCTTGTTCTTCCTTGCCAGCTCAATGTTTTCCTTCTTCAAATGGTGGCACTTGATCCAACTCACTTCAACCTCAGCGTGCAAGTCTTCAAAAGCTAGTCCAACACGCAATGGAGGAGCTGGGTCAACCCAAACCACCCAGTCACACTCATCTGGTAACTAATTGTAAATCAAGAGTCATAATTAGAAAAGTAAAAATTAGAGAGTAAAAATCAAGAGTCATAATTTGACATGAACTTACATCCAATGGGAAACCTAAAAAACGGCGGCCACTGCTTGCACCACCCCATGATACACGGCGGGCAGGAACAAGGCCATGACCGGGGCATCGATGCTTCGACAGAAACTCCAAGCCGGAATAAGACTTGTCGGGAAGATAAAACTCTGATGAATGCTACACAATCCCGACCCCGTCGACCTAAAAAAAGTCAAATTTCCCCCAAAATGTCACAAACCCTAGCTTTGAACCCCAAAATGTCTGGTAGGGTGGAGAAGCACGACCCCACCATATTGCTTACCTCTTCGGTCGCCGGCGAGAAGCTGGATGAGCCCGAGCTCGCCATGCGCACCGGCTCCTTCTTCTCCTACGTCCAGCTCCCCCCTCCAATCTGGCCGCGCCTTCCTTTCCTCTGTTTTTGGTGAGAGCTAGATGAGGACGAAGGGGTACTGAAGTTAGCAGCCACAGGGGCAAAAATGTCCAAAATCTAGCGCCGGTAGCGGTCAAACGGCGCTGACTGGACGGAACCGTGCTGGAAGGGCAAAAGCATAAGAAAACCAAAGTGAGTTGGGCAAGAACGAGAGTTTTCGGAAACTAGGGGCAAACCTGCCGAGGGTGACACAACTAGGGGTATAAAATCAATTTTCCCTAAAAAAATTCCTATTGATTGAAGGTTTGGATTTGTAGTGCCCAAAGTGTTCGGGCTCCGAGGGTTTTTGAGGCGCGGACAACAGGATGTTGAAGTTTTCTTCTCAAACACTCCAAGAGGGCCTTGAACATAGCATGGTATATTTATACTAATGGATGGTTCTTTCAACATGGTGTAGGTGATTTGTTCGTAGTTAAGTTAGTGATAAGCCATAAGTGTAAGGGAACACAATATTCTTCGAGGGAAGTATCATAAACCCCAAAAAAATGGGTCTTCTTATCTTCGGTACCAATCTAGTGGTCGGAATGATGGATCCATCCTACGGAATGATGCAATAATTTTGAGGATGCTTTCGCCATGCTAAGCATGCGTTTAAAAAAATAACTTTGTAATATGAAATTGACATCTGCAGATACTATGTGAATACTGTAACTTATATACATGGTCATATATTTTTCTTAATATTTATTTGAGAAAGAAATGAAATAATGAGATGAATTTAATTCATTAGTGTGTGACCGAAACTGAAACATAAATTCGATCGAAACACATTAATTTTGTAGGAAGCATTTTAAACCGATTATGCTGGAGATATCGTAGGATGTTTGGGAGAAATGGACCGGCTATGATAGAGTTGATGCAGATGGCTTTGTGTAGGGATTAGAGAATGTACTGTGATGACGTCTCCGGTCTCCTACTTAGGCCCCCTTTGATTCATAGGATACGGATTTCATGGAAATAAATAAATCATACAAAGTGAGATGATATGTATCTCAAATTCTATATCAAAAGTGATGTCATTATGTTCATAGGATAAAGTATTTTTATTGGGTCTAGACTAATGTATTTTTCTTTAATACAAAGGATTGATTCAACACAAGAATATGATTCCGCTTTATAAATCAAAAGGCTTCAAAGAAAAAATTCCAGCAAAATTCTTATCTTTTGGAATTTCTAAAAGAATTTTGTAAATCCTATTCTATACAAGAATATGATTCTGCTTCTATAAACGAAAGGGCTTCGAAGAAAACATTTCTACAAATTCTTATCCTTTAGAATTCATATAAGCTTTCTATAAATTATAAGGGGCCTAACAGGTTTTTGTGCACGGATAGGTGCACCAACTTGATTCTTGACTACCAGTCCACCGGCTCGATTGTTAATGTCCTTTCTTGACGACCAGTGTGAAACTCTATAGACATCAGCACAAGAAAAGTAGGGTTGAAGATTTCGAGCTGTAAAAGTGATAGTGGAAAAGGAAGATTTGAGCAGCGAATTAAAGAAAAACTAAGCCTGACCGAACGCCAGAATTATGACTTGCTTCAATAATAATGACCATGACGCTTAGTCGGCATGTTTCAGCCTAGGTAACATCCAATATACTCCCTCGGTCCCATAATACAAAAGTGTTTTGCTCTTGTATTATGGACGGAGGGAATATCTTTCAACAGGGTCTCTCTACGGAAAATATTTACTATTTGTTACAGTAAAAAACATGTCTCCTCTTTTGGCAGGAAACAGTAAAAATGTCTTGATGTTGCCTTCAAATTTTATAAGGCCCTTAAGTGCAACAAAAGAAACTGCATCCAACTGAATTGAAAAAAAGGCAGATAGCAGATAAAAAAGATCAGTTGATTTTGCAAACAAAACAAATGAAAATTGTTCAGTTTAGACACTAGACTGCTCTTTTTTTAGAAACGATGTACGCATGTACACCAAAATAAATCTAAAAAATGCGAGCACTCATGACAAATTTAGGACTTAAACCTGCATATACTGGCTCCACTACATGAACCTAACTATTTGAGCTATGCTCACTTCGCAGTACATTGCTCCTCTTGATAGAAGTTGAAGATGCATTTTTTAAAATATTTTCATATGTCTTGTTGTGTATCTACAATTTTGCAGTTTAACTCTATGTGCCCTACAAAAAAAGAGGAAAATGAGTAAACTGGACGGTGAATAAGGTTCATGCCATAACAATAAGTTTTGACACTATTTTCTTCCAGCGTATTACTTTGCAGAAAGGAGGATGCTCATTAGTAAAGGTACCTTTCTAATCTTGAGCTCAAATGTTCCTGGTATGAACAGTAAAATAAAAAAGAAACAGAAAAATCACAAAATTCTGATTTTTTTGGCAAACTTTAAGAAATGTTTGAGGTGCATGCAAATTTTCATCACGAAATCACATTGGTGGTGGTCGTGGCAAAAAAAAAAACAGAGCTCTGAAATGCATTTGAAAGTAACATTTTCATAGCACCAATTTTGTTTTACTGTTTTTACTATTTCTTTGAATTTACTGTTCATCGAAAGGTTTTAGACTTAGTAGAACTAAAACTGAGTACATGAGGTGTGGTTTCAGTACTACTAGGAGGAGGTTAGCCTTGATGGGCAGGTGGTGCCTCAGAAGGACACCTTTTGATATTTTAGGTCAATGCTGCAGAAGGATAGGGATATCGATGAAGAGGCGAACCATCGAATCAATGTTGGATGGATGATATGGCACCAAGCTTCTGGTGTTCTCTGTGATAAGAGAGTGCCATAAAATCTAAAAGGCGGGTTCTATAGGACGGCGATTCGACCCGCAATGTTGTATGGCGCTAAGTGTTGGCCGACTAAACTGCACATGTTCAACGGTTAGGTGTGGCGGAGATGCGCATGTTGAGATGGATGAGTGACCACACAAGGAAGGACTATGTCCGGAATGATGATATACGAGATAGAGTTGAGGTAGCACCGATTGAAGAGAAGCTTGTCCAACATCGTCTGAGATGGTTTGAGCATATTCAACGCATGCATCCAAAAGTTTCAGTGCATAGCGGACGGCTCAAGCGTTCTGATAATGTCAAGAGAGAACGGGGTAGACCGAACTTGACATGGGGGGTTCCATAAAGAGAGATCTGAAGGACTGGAGTACCGTCAAAGAACTAGCCATGGACAGGGATGCATGAAAGCTTGCTATCCATGTGCCGAAACTATGAGTTGGTTGCAAGTTCTTATTAGTTTGAGCTCTAGTCTACCCAAACTTCTTTGGGACTTGTTGTTGTTGTTGTACTATTCATCCAGGAGCATTTGAGCTCGAGATTAGAAACTCCACTCCGCTCATCAACCTCTACATTAAGCAATGCACACAACCATCCCTAATATTTATGTAAGCAATGGATATCGAAAATTCCTAGGGGCACTCACCTGCCAAGCCCTGCCGCACGCTCGATTTTCCTTGTGATTCACGAAGTACTTGTATCCCGCATGAGGGCACAGTAAAAAAATCCCTTAAGAAGTTTTAAGTTTCAACAAATTTCAGAGATATAATTTTAAGCATTTTTTCCATCGGTCGTAGACACAAAATAATTGTTTTTTACCGGTCGCAGTACTAAGTATTAACATTGAAACTTAACATATTTTTAAAAGTTGTCAAAATATATTTGAATTGAATCTTATATGAAAGTGCTGGTCGCGAGAAACACGAATATGAAAACAGAACTTAATTTAAAATTTCGTTCAAAAGATATAGAACTTTGAAAATCAAAAGCCAAAATAAAAAGTCGGCACTAGGGACCCGAGTGCCCCCGCGCTTGCATATGCCGCAAATCCTCGTCCCAATGGATATACCATACCTGGGTTCATGCGGCGTCCACGATGCAATTCTTGGTTATGAGAGGTTATTGTGGTGCAGATCTATCTTTGGTGGATTTGCTCAGATCTCGTCGTTGTTCGTCCACGTTCGTGTGTCTTCGGTTTGGATCCTTCCGATCTATGTTATTTTTCATCGGCGGCGGTTGCTGTTCTGGGGTGCTGGTCCTATGGGGCCTTAGCACGACGACTTCCCGACTGTCTACTACAACAAGTTGTGCCCGGCTCCGGCGATGGAGGGGCGATGACGGCGGCGCGCCTTCGGCTTGCTTTGGTGCTTGTAGTCGTCGCCAGGTGGTCTACGGATCTGGATGTAATTTTTATTTCTGGTGTTCGTTGTACTGCCATGATTGAAGATGAATAGATTGGAAGTTTTTCAAAAAAAAGAATTTACATGCATTACTATAACTACGACCACTGGTGCATACTACAGCAAAATTCAAATGTGAGCTCGAGCTCATATGCCATTTCATAACTACCAACCGTTAGTCGTTGCAGCCCTCTTTTGAAAAGAACTCCAATACTCTAGCTCTCCATTGACTATTATAAGAGGTTCTAACTTTTTTCTGATTTCAATGTATATGGACGCATTTTTATATGTTTGTTCAGTCATTTTAATCTATATATGTATAGTTCATGTTGAAATATTCAAACCTCGCAAAAAAATGTTGAAATATTCACAACATTATAGTATTTGTGAACGGAGGGAGCAGAATACTACTATCTCCGTCCTGATTTATTGATCCCATTGTATTTTGTACCAAATTTTAACCTATATATTTAACTAACAAAATGTTTATACATCTCATCGAAGATTATATAATTGAAAACAATATTCAAATACGGATCCAACAATACAATTTTTTGACATACATTACCAGTTTATTAGCTAAATTTTTAATCAAAATTTGACACAGATTAAAAAAGATCAATAAAGGACGGAGATAGTAGTCCTGGGTGGCAGCGAGCCCTGACCCATTTCTCTTGTGATTAGTTAATTCTGTGGAGACAGAGGGGGAGTTTTCAGTTGAGATCTGTGCCCTCGTCCCGAGGAAGCCTTTATTTAAGCCCTCGTCTCCCTGAGCTACTCCCATTCCGTTCCGTTCCATTCCCAGCCTTAAACCTTTCGACTCTCCACCAGCCCCTAGAGCAGAGCGAGGACTCGAGCACTAGCCCGCCTGCTCCTCCTCCTCCTCCTCTGGTTCAACCGCGGTTGGTTACACAGAGCCAGCCAAGAAGCGTATACACGGGAGGGAGGGAGGACGGCGATGAAGTACGTGGTGGTGACCGGCGGCGTGGTGAGCGGGCTCGGCAAGGGCGTCACCGCCAGCAGCATCGGCGCCGTGCTCAAGGCCTGCGGCCTCCGCGTCACCACCATCAAGATCGGTACCCACCCATTCTTCATCTCTTCCCTTCCTTCCCACCACCCTCCCTACCCGTGCCGGTTGTTTCTCTGGAACGCTAGGCTCTATTTTTGGCCTTCCAGCACAGAAATAACCGCCGCGAACCTAGAGACCGAAAGAAAAGAAAATGAATTTTTTAACGCGGCTTTGATCCGTCCTGCCTCCCGCATGTTGGAGCCCAGAGGTCCAAAAAACAAAACACCACCCTTGCTTTCGCCGCTAGACAGGCCAGTGTAGTGTCATACTGGGGATAAGGAGGAGGAGGCAGCACAGCAGCACTCCCAAATGTCTCTGGGGCCTGCAGCTCGGGGGCGCGTGGCAGCCAGCTGTGCGAACGCGCTTGGTTGCCGTCTCCCCAGTCTTTTTTACACCAGAACTATAGAAAAACCAAGCGGGATTGAAAAGCCAGCTGCTGTTTGCTTTCGACTTTTCAGTTTAAGCTGTTGGAGCTTGCAGTCTGAGCTCTGAGCTGAGATTCGCATTGTTTTTTTGGTCCTCTAATCGGCGGCTTAATCTTTGCATTACTCCGCATTAGGTGGAGAAGATTGATTATTCCTGGCAATCTTCTTCCGGCCGGTCTTCTCCCCCAGTGTTCTTTCGGTTACTCATCGTCGTTCATCTTTACGAAGCGGATACCCGATCTTTATGTCGGTGTCGCCACCTCGATTCCTTCCAACGCACGAAATCCTCTCTTCTTAAAGCCAACTCTGTCATCTCATGCATTAAATTTCATGACTAATTTTCCTGTACTGTCCTTTTTTCTCTCTCTAAGAAAAGTAAGTTTGTTTCGGTTCACTCGAGATGACTCGGCAGAGAAGAAAAAAATGACTGATACGTGGTGTTCAGGTCAAGACTTTAGTTGCAAGGTTTCCATAATACAAGTTGGTGAAGGGGTTAAAGAAGCCATTTATTCCATTTTATGTTAGGTGGCCATTATTCCTTCTTGTTAATTTCTCATCCTTGCTCGTCTGCTGTGACTGCTCATCTGCATGCAGATCCATACCTCAACACCGACGCCGGCACAATGTCTCCGTTCGAGCATGGCGAGGTCTACGTTTTGGACGACGGTGGAGAGGTAACTGCTCCAACATCGCCGTTTGTCCGCCTCTCCTAGTGCAAAACTGCATACGGTTTCTTTTTACGAGATATGCTCCTACTAGTTTATGTACTCCCTCTGTAAAGTAATATAAGATCAAGTATTTATTTGACGAGAAACTGCACAATGTCATGTGTATCTGTTAACATAACGAGCGTGTCATGTGGATTTTTTTTTATAAAGAAAGGCTGATTGGACTCTCTTCCGTTTTTCTTTCATGAAGGTGGACTTGGACCTTGGAAACTACGAACGTTTTCTGGACATCAAATTGACCCGTGACCACAATATAACCACAGGAAAGGTGTATCAGGTAACTAACTGGATTCGTTAGTCCTAATCCTTGTGCAGTGAGACTGCGCTATCAAGTCAAAAGAAAAACTGGCTATACGTTTGCCTTCTGAATGAAGAAAGGGGAAAAGGTTTTGCTCAACTTTTGCATGAACAAACCAGCAACTTTCAGGATATCTGCAAGTTATGTTTGAGCATTTGATACACCGAATATCATGCATGGAACCCACAAATCCTTATCGATTCGCTTTACGTTTCATCGTAAGATCTACTGCGGTACAATCATATGCATGTGCAGAATCATCCGGTCCTCCACTCTGCCACCCTTGTCGGGTGCTACTGATGTAAGATTCAACCTGTCACATGGTGGCTTAATTGTAGAGACGATGCTCTGCAGGCTGCTCCTGTCAATTACTACTACGAGCGAATAAAAGAATCTTTCTACTGTTGACCACCTGAGTTTTCTACGGTTTGCAAAGTAGGCCAGGCTTAGGTTTCACAAATACAGTTGAAACCTACACCAGTACGACAGTTTAAGTTAGCCGGCCGTTTACAGTTGAAGCCTACACCGGTATGACAACGTTGTCTTAGGAACAAATCCAAGTAGTATCAGTTTTACAACTTGTCTTACAAACCTACCTGGTTAACTTGACACCGTTGACCAGGCAACTAGGTTTCCGGTTGATTTTTTGTATTCAAACTTTTTTGGGTTCTTTTATTATCAAATTGTAGATGCTTGTTCTATCTTCTGGAAGTTAACAGCATTTTTCCTTGTAAAATCCTCACACCAGGCTGTCATTGACAAAGAAAGGAGAGGAGACTACTTGGGGAAAACCGTCCAGGTTTGTGCTCAGTATATACTGTGTAGCTGGAGCATTCATGCGAAACAGCATATATGACAAAGAGATTACTGGCTGTTGATTTATCTTCCTTTTCAGGTTGTGCCACATATCACTGATGAAATTCAGGATTGGATCGAACGCGTGGCGATCAAGCCGGTCGACGGTAAAGAAGGGCCTCCTGATGTTTGTGTAATAGAACTCGGTGGCACTATAGGTAAACAGAACAATTTCACTTGTAGCACAGTTTGCAATGCCCGCATACTTGAAGCAAAGATGTGGAAGTAGTTTGGCCTATTTTCCCTCAGTTGTTCCTATAGCTGTGCAAGCCTGCCCAGTGCAGGGACAAAATCTTTTCGCCGCATAATGACAGTGGCACTCTTGATGCAGGGGATATTGAATCAATGCCTTTTATTGAAGCATTAGGTCAATTTTCATACCGTGTCGGTCAGTAAAGATCAGCTCTTCCCTGAATGTCCATATCTGTTTTGGCATTTGTTTGCTTTCACACATTTAGCTCAAGTTGACACATCATTTCCTTATTCTGAGTTGTAGGACCTGGAAATTTCTGCCTGGTCCATGTCAGCCTTGTTCCGGTACTAAATGTAGTTGGTGAACAGGTATGTTTTACTCATTTGAACAAAGAGCCAAGATAATGAGAAGTTGTTGCAATGCACAGTTCTGTTGAGCTCCATGTCATGTAGTACTACTATATGCCAAATAGGTACTTTTCGCAAAGAAATATAAGTACTTGAAAAACCAATTTCCTAAATGATATGAACTATGAAAGTGTAATTGTACTTGCAGTTTCCGCTGAGATGCAATTTGGCTTAAGCAAAGTGGCACTTTGTTACTCCCTCTGTCCCAAAATATAAGAACGTTTTTGACACTAGTATAGTGTTAAAAACGTTCTTATATTATGGGACGGAGGGAGTATTATAGTAAAAATGGAAGGAGGAGACGAACATAAAAAAAATATTGAATTGTTGATGGATCTCTCAAAACAGTCTCAGCTGGTTGTGGGTTCGTTTGGTGAGGTTGGTCGTGTTTTTCTCTCTTTTCTTTTCTGGACTTTGTCATTGGCGGGTGCGGTGCTCATTACAAATATATGTAAACCTTGGCCCCTCACGCTTCTTTGGCGCTTTCTTCTCAATGAAAATAACATGCGCCCGGATGTGTTTGAAAGAAATTTTTTTTTTCAGTTATCTGAGTTTATTGCATTCGATATTTTCTTGCAAATCATGATCTATCTTTCATTTATGCAGAAAACTAAGCCTACCCAACATAGTGTTCGTGGTCTAAGGGGACTCGGGTTGGCACCTGACATTTTGGCATGCCGCAGTACCGAGGTACACAGTCTAACCCTTCATTCTTTCATTCCTTTATAGCAAGCACTCTATGGTCCATTACCCTTTGTGCTGAAATTGCTTCACTCGGTCATCTCTGTGCTTTTGACAGCCACTGGAGGAACATGTGACAACCAAGCTCTCACAATTCTGCAATGTGCCAGTAATGATAATTAATTTGAAGGCTATTTTAGGTTTTGCCTCTTGCTGGCATAGTGTTGACAATGACTTATTTGTTGCAGATCTCAAGTATTGTGAACCTCCATGACGTTACAAACATTTGGCACATCCCCTTGTTGCTAAGGGTATGATGAGTTTCTTGAAATGCATGTGTTCTAAACTTGAATCTTACAAAATTGCAACCGGTGCGACTTGGAACTGCCCCATTTTTAACCAATGTACACTTGATTCTTTCTATATAGGACCAGAAGGCACATGAAGCCATTCTGAAAGTTTTAGATCTTCAGCTGTATGTATTTTTTAAGTTTATTCATCACTTGATAGTTTGAAGCAACAATAGTGACATTTCAATGTGTTTGCCCCGGTTATGTATGCAGTGTTGGCAAAGTACCTCGAGAACCTAAGTTAGCTGAATGGACCGAAAGAGCCAGCAAGTTTGACAAACTGAAAACTCCGGTAGGATTACTTATGTTCTTCTTTTTAGCTCACACTCTTCTGTTGTGATGGGTATCATGTTGCCTTTTTTCGATATATACGTAGTGTTTACATAGCTGATAATTATTGCACAATTTGCTTCCAGGTTAAGATCGCCATGGTTGGAAAATATACTGGCCTGTCGGATTCTTATCTATCTGTTTTAAAGGTGAAGTTATTAAATAATACAAACTAGATTACGAACAGTAACATACTAAGCTACACTGCTACCTTAGAATTGTAGG
Organism: Aegilops tauschii subsp. strangulata; assembly: GCF_002575655.3. NCBI lineage: Eukaryota > Viridiplantae > Streptophyta > Magnoliopsida > Poales > Poaceae > Aegilops > Aegilops tauschii. Next base: position 338,521,545 of record NC_053037.3, read on the forward strand.
GTTCACTGATTTATCTTGTTTGACCCTTGTTCCAGGCTCTCTTGCACGCATCAGTTGCTATGGAAAGGAAACTTGTACTGGAGTGGGTTCCTTCCTGTGATCTTGAAAATTCTGCAGCCAAAGAGGTCGGTGTTGTTGAGTATGGGCTCCCCATCAGTTTTTTTTTCCTCCATGAACCTACCACTGATGCTCTGGAGGTGCTTGCTTTGTGTAGACCCCTGAAGCCCATCAGAAAGCATGGAAATTACTGAAGGTTAGCAGATTTGACATTCTTGACTACTGCCATGTGCAATTCTTGATACTTCTGTTGAGTCATCTGAAGAAAATTCTACCTCAGGGTGCGGATGGTGTGCTTGTTCCTGGAGGCTTCGGAGATAGAGGAGTTGAGGGCAAAATTCTCGCCGCAACATATGCACGGGAAAAGAATGTTCCTTATCTTGGCATTTGCTTGGGTATGCAAGTCGCTGTGATCGAGTTTGCCCGTTCGGTCATGAAACTAGGTGGCGCAAATAGCACAGAGTTTGACCCGGCCACAGCATCACCCTGTGTCATCTTCATGCCAGAGGTAGATTGTGCATGCTAACTTCATACTGTTTTGGATGTCCTTCTCTGTTAAGCATCAGATTTTAATGCATATATTTTGGACAACACCTCATCAGGGCTCCAAAACCCAAATGGGGGCGACGATGCGCCTTGGATCAAGGAGGACGCATTTCCTAGCCAATAACTGCAAATCCGCAAAGCTGTAAGAAAACACTACTGCTGGTCATCTTCCTAGATCGTATTGCGTTTAACTTTGCATTTTATCGTTTGATATTCACTCCTGTTTATGTGTGAAATATAATTATGATGAATTATCTCAGGTATGGCAATGCTACCTCCATTGATGAAAGACATCGACACAGATATGAGGTAAACACATGGAACTATTTGACGGCACGGATCATTCTATGCTTCCCTTAGTCTTCTGTATAATGGTGGAGATGTAATAATTTTATTGTTTTTGCAGGTGAACCCTGAAATGGTCCCATTGCTTGAGAAGGCGGGTCTTTCATTTGTTGGCAAGGATGAAAGTGGAAGACGCATGGAGGTATATATAGTTGTTAAAACAGTTGCTTTGATCTTCAATATGTGCTTAAGAATAAACTTCATCTACTGGATGCAGATCATTGAGCTGCCGAATCATGTGTTCTTCATCGGTGCACAATTCCATCCTGAATTCAAGTCAAGACCAGGAAAGCCATCTCCGCTTTTCTTAGGTAACACACAACTCTAATCTTGATACAACACTTGTTCATTGAGATTAATCTTGGGTGTCTGCATTTTCTGAATACTAATGCATCTAACGATCACAGGGTTAATAGCGGCAGCGTCCGGACAACTAGACCTGCTGCTCAAGCGCAGCTGCAGCGTCATCAGTTCGAAACCGACGCCACCCAGATATAGCACCAACGGCACCGGCACCGCGGTCCTGACCATAAAACCTTACCCCAACGGGCACGCAAAGAAGGCACTCACCAGCTTGGTGAACGGATGCTACGCGAATGGCAACGGCATCCACATCTAACTGAGCAGCCGCGGCGTCACACAACATTCGTTTCTGCTGCTTTGCTCGTACCCTCTCGTCTCTCTTTTTTTCCGGGATTTCTTTGGTTTTGGATTTGGAACTGCTCAAATGAGGAGGCGAAGGGGTGTTTTAAGTGTTTTGCATGGCCCCCCTCCACGAAAATCTCCTCTCACTTGGAGCAACTCCATTGAGGATCTGGAGCTGCCAGAGGAAGTGTTTGGCTAGCCTAAAAGGTTAGCTATTGAAGCTCCGGCCGTCAACACGCGTTTCTGATATTTTTACGAGGAACGTCCTCCAGTCATGTTGAAGCAAAGGCTGTTTCCCCTAGGGTCTAGTGTGGTGTATTCCTTTTGTTTTCCCAAAACTGTTTTGTATCTTCAATGGACCGAATGAACAGAAACCAGATTTACTTGGTCTAATAGTTATCTTTCTGAATCAACAATATGTATCACTTTAATGTTGAGTGCTAGTAATAGTCTCACTTTATTTATTTCCAATAAATTGCACTAAATCCTATACTCTACTAAAGATTGACAGTTATGGGTATTGGACTGAGCTCCTAATATACCCACTCTATTCCTTATCTCCAAAATTCCTACAAGCCGTGGAATTATCCAAAATTTTGCACATGGAATGCAGTGAAGTACTTGTACTACTTCAAGGGGCCATATTGAATCAACTTTTATCAATGTCAGAGTGCAATTGTTTCATAACGAGGCATCTTGCAGGCCAGTTTTGTGATATCTCTCATACAGCTGACTGGTACTATGTTAATGAATTCTTGCAAGGATAGTTTAGAGAGAACCCCATGATACGGAGTTGTACATTAGCCATAATATACTGTCATGGAATATAAGAACCTTGAGAACATGATGATGGATAGGACGGTCCACAGAAAGCGGCAGACCTTAATAATCACCCGCTGCTGTCTCCGGTTAAACCAAGCAACGTAGCGTAAGGCAGTCTCCAAAATCGCGTCCCCATCTAGAAAGTATACCTGTTCATCCTTTACATGGTTAGGTACCAGAAGAGTACTCCTGTCTCTTGAGACGCAGTAGGCAAACATGTTTAAGTTCAAACTGAAGACATGCAACTACAAAACCGGACGACCAAAGTACTTCCTCTGTTTTGTTATAGTATCTCTCTTTGCCCTTGTGGGTCTTTGTTTCAAAATAGTTGTCCATTTAGGGAATCAAGGGTGTAGTTATTGAAATGTTTTCACTCCCTACCCCTACTTTATGCGTTGAAAAGGATTACATAGTTGCTGTAACTTGTAGGTCCTGAATTCCTTAGATTTCTTAATACCCTCGGTGAGTATGCATGTGGAGTTCTGGAGAGAGATATAGAAACAGAGGGAGTATACGAGAAGAGTAGTGTCCAAAAACCAACTTGTTTCGTATGCACAAAAAAGAAATATATACAGTAATCCCAATATCAAAGAAAAGTTCAGTAAATGAAGGACTTACCGGTAGGCAGTTAACGGCAGCCAATGCCGCAGACACATGAAGCAAACAGCTTAAACAATTTTCCAAGATATAGGGAACATCTGCAATAAGAAGGAAGAATGCCCATCGGGGCCTGTAGGGGGATAACTTAACAGAACTTGCTGTCGATGACAGATCACCAACATAAACAAAAGTTCCCCCACAGGGACTTGGACCGAAGTTATCATTTGTAGCATGTGATGACGATAAATTTCCTTCTTTCTGTAAACACTCCAAAGAATATGGCCTGGCGTAGGAGATCTCTATCCATGAAAACCCAGGGGTAAGAACAGGTACCAAGCAGCACTCCTCCTGCCAGCATTAATAAAAATCACAGTTGGTAAATCATACCAAAAGGATTACTGTTACTACAAGGGGAAAATTCCTCAAGATTATGCATGAAGACTCCAAATTCATTATGACATTGTTGTAATAACTCGCAACAAAAATCTTACCTCCAAACAGGTACAGTTACTGTCATCATCTTCTGTACCCCGCCATCCATTTCCACATTTTTTTAGTTTAACTACGTCTTTTGCAATCAAGCAATACAAGTCCTCAGTTTGTTTCTTGTCACTTACTTTGTCAGTCCCAGGAAAATACGCGGAGCCATTACAGGAAAATTTCCCAAACACTATCAGTTCATCTGGGCAAGATAGCTTGTCATTTATCTGCCAGAGATTCTTGCTTGCATCCATCCATGAGTTGGGGACACAATAACCTTTGCCAGAATTAGTAGCACCATAGCTCTGAGAACCACCAAGAAACTCATGACTACTGGTTTTCTCTACAGTGCCTTGAGCCAGCATTTTCATCCAATCGTCAGTTCTTCTTATGTTCAGACCATCCACAGACAGGATAACATCATGAACAGACAATGACCTTGACAGAGAAGATGATTGTGAGACTCCCATTACCTGTTATGCAGCCATTTAGAATCGCAAGATTGCGGAGATAAAAAATGATGAGAAGTGAAAGGAAACAGACTTACAATAAGGCCATCACCACTCACGTAGAGAGGACAGAGGACCAAAGGAAGTAATAATGCCATCAGCACGCATGCTGCACAAAACTATTTAACATGAAATCATAACAGCTACATCATTACGAGGCTTATGAAAATATTGCAGAAATGGTACTTCTAAAATATGGTAAGGTATACAAGTATACAATTAAAAACCTCCATGGTGCCACATCTAAGATTGGAAGTGTTGTTACAAAGCTTATAATCCAGTACACCTTGACCTGTATCATCATGTACTTAAATGCTCATGCAGAAGTTTCTAGCTAGTGTCAAACTTCTCTGACCTGATGTCAACTATCATTATTATACAAGCAATTATTGTTATCCGGTTCATACTTCATACCTCTCAGGCCCTGGTTAATCATAAAGTATACCAAGAAATGTATGGTAAAACAACCTACTAGTAAAGATCAATATGAGCTATCAGATGTCTCGGTCAAGGAAAAGTTTCCCAATGGTTTACTATAGACATATACGTGCTGATATATTCCACAACAAATTTGTAGGGATAAATCTATTTATTACCAGTATGAGGATATTCGTGCATGATTACCCACTGTAGGATACTAAATTTCCAATATCTGTTGGGCAATCGTCTAACTGAGGCATCCAATTGTATCTTATGCCAATCAACATAAAGCTAATTGTTCTTAGTTCTTGTTTGATGTCCTCGTTACTGCAAGAATACTAGATATATGTGCTTGCACCAAGGGTCACTACAACTTAGTATGGCATACCGCAGATATTGAAAATAGATGTTTGCAGCAAGAATACAAGTTACATGTGATTCTTTTTATCTGAGCACCAAGGGTCTCTATAATTTAGCATGGCATACCACACATATTGAAAATAGATGTTTGCGGCAAGACTTTGAAATTAATTCATGCAAATCGGGATAACTTACTATAACATTATGCCAAATTCCCGCGCAATATATCCGAAGCATTGAAAAGAGGGGTAGATTCTCAAGCAGGTCATAGTTCAGAGCAACTAATGCCCCAGGAAAAAGTACAGCCATGAATATTGCAACATATTCCATCTGTACACCCTCGCTGTTGCATATTGAGCAATGAACATACCAGCAATTCAATAGTGTGCCAAAAAAAACATCAGTAGGTGGAAGTAATATTATGAAACAACACTCGGAGTTTTAGAGTATCAAAGAACGGAAGATACATTTAAGCACAGGCAACACATCTCACAAAAAAGGTGCACGAGCAGATGAGGGATAGACCTTGCAGCTGCAATAGCATGTCCAAATTCATGAAAAGCAATAGATAAGATTGTTGATGCTATGATGATTGAGGTGTCCATTATTGATCCGCTGAAGCTGGGAGCCTACAATGAGTGAAATGCGTGCTGAGTGGTTGACTTGAAAAATTGAAAGAACGAAGCATGTCTCCTCACCAGTATATTTGGTAACCAGGCGCTAATGGATCCGCGTCTAAAATATAATGCACCAATTGAATCCCACAATAGCAACTGAAAATTGCAACAGAACAATATAACGATCCAAAATTGAATAGAAATGATATGTTAACTACCTACTGTAGCAATCTCAGGAACCAATGAACTAGGAAGATACAGATTAACAGCATTAATAAATTTATTAATATAGGCAACAATTTCAATATTTTTGTGATGGCTACTAGAGCTGCAATGAAATCTTTGTGTGGAAAAGGCAGGCCATGAAGGTGGAAAACCAGAAACCAACTCCCTTTTGGCGGATGAAGAAAACAAAGCATTTTTATGATTTTCTGAATAGGATCTGGATTATCGGAGGCGCCAATTTCAGCTCTATTCACACACTTATGTTAATGTTAGTTACCATAAAAATAGCCGTTAAATATTCAGGGAACTGAGTGAAAAATCTCAGTGCCCTATCTGCTCTCTGAAGTAGGTATCAAGATACCAAGGTCACATACAGATGAATATATCACATAATCAGCAAGTATCATAAATTTGTCAAGTCAAAAATAAAATTATTTAAGCAGCAACATGGCATGATATTGTGAGATTCATGACACAGAGGTATACTATCGAACTTTGGAACAAACATAATAATTGGAACAACTACATTTCATTATTTGCCATAATAATGAGAGTTAACTTACCAAAGATATACCAACTAAAGCAACGAGAGAGAAATAAACTCCTAAGGAAAACCATGCTCTGGTGTATCTGCAAAAAAAAATTTAACTCGGTATGACTTTAAGTACAATCAATGACTAAGCTCTAAATTATGAGTATAACAAGGAAATTATGTGATGTTCATAGTAAGATGGCTCTTCTCATCAGAATATTCTTCTCAGTCAACAAAATAAGTACATCGTATATGCTTAAGTTTTCCAGAGAAAAATGGGAATTAAACATTGCTATCAGGTGCTAAATTTGTCATCGACCTTTAGCATGCCAGATCGGCCAGAATATATTTTAATTTTTGGTGTGGTGTATGGACAACATTCTTCCAAAATGACTTGATGTGTAGTAATAACTGTTTATCTACACATGTGGATAGCATGGGTGTGTCGTAAGATAGATATATGATTCAAGCCATGCAAAAGAAATGTCGCAAACAGATACAATGACTTGACTTGGTTAATGTAAATGGTACTCCAACCGTCCCACAATATAAGAGCGTTCTTATCTTTGTACAGATGCCAAGGAAAATCGGAGCTACGTGGAATTTGCACAAATGAGAAAAAAATCCAGAATTATAAAAACTTCAAAGGCTAAGATAAATCATACCTAGCATGTTTCCACCCCAAATTGAATATCATGTCGTTGAAGACATAAATTTTGCAGTCACAGTACCTGAAGTTCGCATAGGCACAATAAGTGAACATAACAGCCACTTTGTGTACTAATACTAACACAAAATGACGACAACGAAACAGGAAGCTAAATCAAAGCTGATTTAGATCGAGTGGATTGGGTAAGTTTAGCTGGGGAGAAATCGGGACAGAAGAGAGAGAGGCCGTGTGGATTGACTTACCAGCAGGAGACGGAGCTCTCAGTGCGGTTCACGGAGGGGCCCGAGGGCAGGGTGGCCGACGCGCGCCCGCGCCGCCGGCTGCGTCCGCCGCCGCCGCCGATCATTCGAGAGCGGAGAAGCACCGAGTCGTCGGCTTGGCCACCGCGGTTATTATTCAGGAAAAATAGCTGGGTACTTAGCCCGCCGTCGGATCTACATCGGAGGGCAGATCTTGGCGGAACTCTCAGTCTGTCTGAGGCTGAAGGCTCAGACAGTTTTTGCAAAGAAGCCCCTTCGGTTTCTCACATTTGCACCTCCGCTCCTTGTCCACTTTTCTTCTTTCCCTTCTGCCCGTTTGTCTCCCCATTCCGAATCGCATCTCGCGGCGGCCGGCGATCCCCCAGAAGAGAAGATCCATCGGGGTTGCGCAGCGCCACCGCCGACGGAAGCTCCAGCGCGCGCGGCCGCACCACCGTGACGCGCCTCTTTCGCCGCGCCTTCGGTCATATTTCGGTAGGGGGGATCGAGCGGGGCTGGTTCGCAGGAGAAGGGATAGGAGAGGATGATACTGCTCCAATCCCCATCCAGGTTCCTACTCCAGATCCTGAAGGATCGCGTCGTCAGGTATGTCGCTGCTCAGCCGATCTTTCTTCGTGGACCCAGAAGGTATATCGCATGTGGCTCATGCGAGTATTCGCGCTGCAGCGGCGACAAGGGCGTGGACATCGATTGCCACACGGTGGAATTCGACGATGTGCGGTATCATATCCAGGTTAGTGCTTTGTATCCTCCTGCCGCCCCATTTCGGTTTGCTGTCTTAAGGTCATTTATTTTGTGTGTGGGGGTGGGGGTAATAGTAGGAACAAATCTGAGCTGCTTTTTTTCTTATTTAAATTACCTGAGGCTGATGTGGGTTTCTTTGCTGTCTAACTTCTTATTATGTAAATCCTGACATGCTATTCTTCAAGCACTGCAATTGCAAGCTGAAAGTAAAGTTAAATTTGCTAAACAGTGGAGTGCTCCCATTGCTATTGTTTGCAACCAGTGGTCAGCTTATGCCTGTATACTGATGGACATTGGACTTCTGTTGCAGTTTTCAATGAGGAATCCAAAGGTAATGGTGCTATCAGTGGCATTGCCCCTCGCACCTCCTGAGGCTATTCTGCACGACGGGCTTCCTCTTGGTGCCATTGATGCTATAAAGGCGGCATATGGGGCAGTGGTTCAAATTCTTGATCCTCCAAAGGACTGCTTTGATGTCACAATGAAGATAAACTTAACAAAGCTTCCGACAGATGAAGGTTCTAGAGTTCCCTTTCCAAGGTTATCATTGTCTTGTTGTGCTACATGATCATTAGCTGGTGGTGTCTATCTTAGATGTTCTCCATTGGCAAAATAATACTTTTGGTGCAAGTGATGGTTGGAAACTGGTTCATCTTTTCACATGTAGATGTAGATGCCCTGGAGTTTATAATCTTCAGAAATACGTCAGATATGTACTGTATTATACACTTGATTGCCCAGGACTCGGACACAGATGTTGCTTGCCTAGATCATGGAAGCAGTTTTATTTTTTGTGTGTGTAAATACCAAAATGGAAGAAATGTGGAACTCGCCTGAGTTTATATGGAACCTTAACTTACCTATGGCCTTGTTTGCAGGAGCTCAGTAATAGGTTCTAGATATCAATTCTATCTTTCCACCGAAGTCAACTCATTTGCATTTTTAAGTTTGTGGTGTAATTTTGGTATAAGAGTCTCTTGTTATAATGATGACGAGTCTCTTTACTCATTTTTCATTGTTGGTGATTTTTTCGTGCTTCTTGGGCCAATCACACTGTTGGTTGCATGATTAATTGCTTATTTTTCGGAACAAGAGAGTTGGTCGAAGTACAATCTGCAATTTTTTGGTTTTGGTCAAGCCTGCCCAAATCATAACATTCTATGTTGTCTAGTTCATGCTCTCAATTGAAATTGCCATCTAACTACCTATTACATTTCTTATGTTCCAGAGCAGCGGAATGTTGTCTTGACACGAATTGCATCTGTGAGAGAGGTTGTGCTGGGTGCACCGCTGAAGCTTCTGCTCAGGCATCTAGCTTCAAAGACAGTGGCTCCTAACGTGGATAAGCTGGTTGCCCTTGTTCACCGTCCTAATGAATCGTTCTTCCTTGCTCCCCAGGTATGACTTTCAGATTAAACATCTCAGATCTGGGTATATTACGCTGAAACATCACCGTTTTGTGGCCACCAACTCCTGGCTGCTTTGTGAATCTGTTGGTAGACGTATTTTATTATTTCAAATTATTTGTGTATTTGATTTTTAGTGTTGGTTCTTAATTGTATCTTCTGCATATTCACTCGATGAAATTATTTTTTCCCAGGCAGACAAAGTTACGGTTGTATACCCAATGAGGTTCCAGGATTCGATTGATATTGTCTTGGCAACTTCGTTTTTGCAGGTATTATGGACATTTATAGCTTTTGTGGCTTCAGTTTCTTCTTTTCACCTTTTATGTTCATCTATATTAGACTGATATTTAGGCTTTCAGCACTTCTGTCATTTTATGATTAATGATATATTTGGCGTACTAGATTCATGAGTTTGAAGATTTAGTGAATTTCAATGTTTACATAACTATCTTATGCAAAGCCGTTTGGTAAGCCACAATTTGCTGCGAGCACTCTGCTGAATGTGCTTAAAATTTGGGATGGTTATGTGTAGGAATTTGTAGAAGCAAGGCGGACTGCTGCACTTAACAATGCCCCTTCCTGTATGTGGTCTCCAGTACCACCTCTTGAGTTAAAAGGCGTGAATGCTGATGCACTTGATGCAAATGCTGGTTTTGTTACTTTTGGTAATGTGTATTTCTGACAATAGTTTTTCATATTCTTCCAAGATATCAGTTTTCTACCCTCAAAAATTAAAATATATAAATTTGTCTCACAGCCTTTCTTTATGGCAGTTGTTTTCCCTCGGCATGTTGAGGGTAGAAAGCTAGACAAAACAGTTTGGAGTTTGTTAACCTTTCATGCTTATGTAAGCTACCATGTAAAGGTAACGTCCTTGTTTGCATGGTCTGGTTTCATATTTATCAAGTTCGTGGATCCCTGAAATAGCTGCGAACCAGTCAGCAGTAGCCACTTTGCAGATTTCCCATCAATCTTAAATTTTACAAGTAGGAAAATACAAGTTGGTCTTTTTATTTATTCTTGACTAAGAGTCCAAGACCTGCCATGTTTTCTGATTTAAGCTAGTTTGGGTGAGCCAGCCTTGGAACCAACTGGGAACAGTTTTATTAAGCCTGCTCCAGCATGGTGTCAATTTTGTGAAACACTTTTCTTCTGCTTTACATATACTCCCCCTGTAAAGATCTAAACGCTCTTATATTTCTTTACGGAGGGAGTACATAGCTACCACCATAAGTGGTATCCTATCATAACATTGCAAGCACTCAATTGCTGCTATTTGGTGTATTACAGTGTTCTGAAGGATTCATGCACACCAGGATGAGGCGTAGAGTTGAGTCTCTGATCCAGGTAAATATAAACGTTGTTTCACTGAATCATAGCATTTTATACACCTTGTAAAATCTTTACTTAAGTTATCCAATAAGTTTGCTAGGTTTAGTCAAAACTCCGATTATTCAGTACCTTTTCGGCCTGTGTAGTTATAGTAGCAAATGTGGGTTTAGTATAATCGAACAGAGGAGACTATGATCATGATGTTAACCTGCTGTTAATTATGCTTTTAAGGCAGGTAAAAAATTGGATATCCAGTAGTTCACCTGAGTTTGCAAGAAGGAAGAAGCTAACAAAAATAACAACAAACTGAAATGTTGAAAATCATGAGATTAAATAGGTGTGATCTAAGCCTTTATAGTAAGTCAAATTGCTAGTCATGGGAAGTCTCGAGTCAAAGGATGATGATCTTCCAATTGTTATTGACTTTCGCTTTAAAAGGCGAGAATGAAACTGAATTTGAATTGTCCCCATCTAGCAGACGCCAATTTGGAAAAGCACATTGAGAGTTAGATTAAGGGATCATGTTAATGAAACAAGATAATGGTTAAACATGAAATATCCCGTAAATGAAAGCGCTATGGAATTATGTCTTGATGGCTTGCTTATGGCTGCAGGCCTTGGACCGTGCTAAATCCGATGCAGAGAAGCTGAAGAAGTTGGTACATGGCGGGTCTTTTAGGAGACTGGTTTGTGCAAATATCAACCAAACTTGTATTTGAAAAGAAGGGACCTATCATATTCGCATGTGTGCATATTTCACTGATTGAAACTCTCTCCGCGCAGAGCATGAAGCACGAAGGCAACTCTAATCACTGAAGGAAGACTCAGACAAGCAAATATATGAAGGTTTTGCTCAACTTTCCATCATGGGTGCTACTGGTAGAACACTTATTTTAACTTCCGGTAAGATTTGGGTGGCAGCCGTTGAGACAACAAGAGCACCCTACTGTGGCCCGTCGCTTGTTTGTTTGTTTGTTCCGGGAGGATACTGTATTTATGGTCGAAATTCGACTTGAGGAATAGGTGAGATTTAATTGGTCTTTGTAAATCTCGGTGCGTATGTCCTGACGCTATTTTGCACATAACTTTCCACAAGAAAAAATAAATTAGAGTACACAGCCGTTTGCGTACCATAGTTTTGTAGGAGAAAACAAGTCCATTCACAAAAGGAAGAGCACCAAACTAAATAAGAAACATCACTTAACTACTCGCTACACAATGCAACCCCTACCACTCCTGCCATGGCCCGTAGCTTTATCTCATTAAGGTTTTTTTTTTCAATAGATTGATCCCAGTTGCGATGTGTTACCCAAAAGACTAAGGTTGTCTGTAACGACGTGCTGCAAATGTCTGAACAGCGGTATCCAGATCAATTTTGTTGTCAAACGCGGTGTCGAATACGTCTGTGGACGCGCGGGGAGGAAAAGAACTAGGCCTGTCGATACTGGATGTTACCATAGTTCTAGTTCTAAAATAGACTGTCAATTTCTTCTTAAAAATAGAAGGTATATGAAAGAAGAGAACGAATAAGTGGATTGGGGAATAAAAGCTTGGAGACGAAGAGAAACTTCTCATGATAACTCAAGACGGGTTGGGGAATAAAAGCTTGAAGACAAAGAGAACTTCTCATGGTAATTGGAGAACCCCGGCAGTTTCTTTGCTCTTGTGTTCCTGTTTTGCTCTCCCCCTTTTCTCACTTAGTTTATGTTTTGCTCTCCCCCTTTTCTCACTTAGTTTAGCTGGAATGGAAAGAGAACTTCCTTTAATTTTTCTTTTTTTCTTTTTTGCATGGTTCGGGAGTAAATTGCAAAAAACCACCGCAATTGGAGACCCTAATTCAAAAAATCGCCACCATTCGAATTTTTTTTCAAAAAACCACCAACATTGTGATGATGACAGTTTTCAGAAAACGCTGATTTGACGATTAGAGCCGTTTAATTCGGAATCTGACGGATGGGTCCCATTGTCAGGTGCCAAGTGGCCAAGAAAAATGGAAGGCATGGACAGACGTTACGCGACCGGTCAACCTCTGCTTTGCCAGCACGTAGCACGTAGCAGGCACACCAGATTGGCAGCCCGGTGCACGTAGCAGGCACACCAGATTGGCAGCCGGTGCATCCTCCCGACGGCCCTGCTCCCCGTTAGCCACTGCCCCGGCTCGCCACAACCCTCTCGTCGCCCGAACGCTGCGTACTGCTGCTGCTCGCCGCTGCCACTTGTGCTCGCTCGTCCAACCTCAGCGGCTCACTCGCGAAGACCTCTGTTGTGCTCTCGGCGCCCTCGGGGAGCCCCGGCACGCGCTGGAGGCGCAGCCGCCCTCTGCCGTGGCGCGGCGTCGACCTCCCGACGCGGCGCTCCTCCCCGCGGCGCAGCACAACCGATGGCAAGCGCCACCCGGCAGGAGCCACGACGCCCTCAGGCACTCGGGTGCCGCAGTACGGCGAGGAAGACCCAGGCCGGCGACGGCCTCGGGCGTGGCGACGACAGAGCATAGCCGCGGGGTGGCCTAGTCGGGAACGGGTGGATCTCGCCGGCTGGGATAGGGAAGACAGCCGTGGGTCGGGGACCGGTGGATCGCCGGCGGCCGCGAGTCAGGACTACGGCGGCGGGAGAGTTTGCTCACCGGGTGGCACAGCAATGTGGGTGGCCTTGCAGCGCCGCCGACACACGGGCCCCGCAGGTCGCGTCGGCGGTGGTCTGGCCGAGCCGGAGCTCCACGGCGCCGGTGGCTCGGCCTGGAGCAGGTGGCGACGGCGCGCCTCGGGGAAGGGAGGCGGCGGTGATGGAGCGGCCCAGCAGGGCGGGGCAGCGGCGTTGCAAGGCAGGCCCGCCGGCGGGCGCGGGTCGGCGGCGCGGTTGTGATTTGGATAGGTGAAAACTTTTTTTTAAACGTGAACTGGTCAAACGTTTGCGCCGTGAGACGTGAGTATGTGCGGACGGGCACCGTCTTCACCCAAGCCACGTGGCACCTGATAGTGGGGTCCATCCGTCAGATTCTGCACTAAACGGCTCTAATCATGGGTAGGGTACAGAGCAATACCATACCATACTCGTCTAGTCAGTGGGTACAAAATTCTACCCATACCCGTACCCACGGGTATAAAACTTTACCCATGGACGGATACCCATATCATTGGGTACCCAACGGATAGACCAAATAATACACAAGTTGTTCACAATTTTACGCTCATTTATAGCACATTTGACAAAAAAATCAAATATCTTAGCTCAATAACAAGTAGATGGATACTAGACTATATCAAAATTTAAAAATCACAACATACTCATAAGTCAATTGGAGTAAACGAGTCACATGACAAATTAAAGATTAATCGACAACAAATTAACATTACTTTTACAAATGGGTAGGGTATACCCGTAGGTACAAGGCTATATCCGTACCCTACCCTGACTTAAAAGTGTGCCCATACCCTACCCATGCGGGTACGGTACCGCGGGTACCCGTAGCCATGGGTAAAATTGCCATCCTTGCTAATCGTCATAATCAGCGTTTTCTGAAAACCGTCACCACAATATTGGTGGTTTTTTGAAAAAAAATCTAATAGTGGCGGTTTTTTTGAATTAGAGTCCTGGTTTTTTGCAATTTACTTCATGGTTCGGCCGTATCATCAATTTTGTCGTTGAACGCAGTGTCAGATATGTCCGTGGAGACGCGAGTCCAAATTCCTGTAAATTGGCACCAAATGTGGGGAACCAGCGAGGTTTGTACACGTTTGGACTAGTTCCATGTATATGTGCCAGACTACGTGGTTCATGGTCCCACCTGAACTCATCGCCGCACATTCTCTCCCAACTCTCGGCAGGATAGTCGCGTTGCCGCTCCTGGGCCGTCCTCCTCCGCCGTCATGACAGACAAAGAGGAGGTCGTGCTCTCCTCCGACTATGAGGACACAACCGCACCTCCTCACGAAGACGGATGAGCGAGTACGCAGCACACCTGGAGCTCCTCCGTGACCGGGGGCCGACGCCTCCCTCGCCGCCTCTCCACACGTGAAGGAGGAGCCACGGTCGTCTCCTCACTACCACCGTACCACGTCAAGTAGGAGCCCCGCTCCTCCGGCAACCACGACGTCCACGACATCACCGCACTTCCCACGCCCGATCGCCATGAAGGAGCCCTCCCGGTGCTCGTGGACGTGCGCGCCCGACGTCGTGCCGGACAGGAACACCAGCTCGTTAGTGCCACGATAGGAGGATTCTACATTTCTACAATTCATTGGTGCCCAGCTCTTCCATAGTGGCCTTTGCTACAGCTAGCATAGTGCGTCCCGGCTGCATTCCATTTCCACTCGAATCCATCAGTCTCGCCCGTGTTGATCTGAACACTTGCAGTGTATCTAATCTAATCTAAAAAGATGGCAGAGTGTTTGCACGAACAGAAAATTAATGGTCTTGCTAAGCAAACTGACAAGCAGTTCTTATTATTGCGAGCTCACACGCAGACTCTTTTACAGAACACAACTCGCTACACAAACACAACGCGCCGCGCGCAAATGCAGCGACCCAGATCGAAGATCGTGCGACGCGCGCGCCCGGCAGGGCGCCACAGAACAGAACCCAGATCACGCGCCGGTGCCGGTTGCCCCGGCGTCGCCGGCCTGGCCCGGCTCCTTCCTGGCAGCGAAGGCGCTGTCGTCGACCTTGCGCGACGCGGCATCCTCCACCTTGTCCTGCACCTTCTCGATCTGGATGTTGCCCTGGTCCTCCCGCGACCTCAGGTCCGTGCGCGTGCGGTTCTCCCCGCCGCCCACCGACCCGTACGTCGTCGGCGTCGTCTCCCCGACCGGGTGCGCCCCCTGTGCCCCCGACATCCTGCCTGTCTTCACTACACCGCACACACGTATGTATATATGCGCTTGCTCCTGGCTGATTCGACGTGCGCTCTTCCTGCTCGGCTCCGGTGTTGTCTGGCGGCAGCGGGCCGGCGTATAAATATAGCTGGGCTGCAGCGAGCGCGAGCGGCGCGGTATCGGCGCGTGGCATGGGGACGTGGTGTGACGCGGGTGGTGTCCGCGTGACACATGGCTCGGATATATCTGCGCGGGGCGTCTAGATTGGACTCGTGTCCGCTGTCGCGCGCAGCTGGACGCTCGAGGCTTCGTGCTGCAGAGAGCGTGTGCGTTTCGCCGAGTAATGGATAAACATCAACTCGGGGTCAGCTGGCGTCTAGGATGATAATGGTCGGCGTGCCCGCCAAAACCACATTGGCCTGTGGTCGTTTCTGCAAAAAAAAAGTGTTCACTCATTTCAGTTTGTATTGTAATTCATATTGAAATATCCAAAGCATTTTATACTTGTGAACAGAGGGAGTAGGTTTCAGTGGTGTAGTTAGGATTTTGGGCCAGGTGATCCAGTTGACTATCAGCTAAACTTATTAAAACCTTGAAGCAAATAAAAGTAAGCTCCTCAACTTCCAAGAATCTCGTAACAAGATTCGGAAAAGAAAGAGGAAGAGGTTTAACTATAAGTTGCTTCTTGACAAAGGGGTGATACCAAAGAATCTTGAGAGATTGAAAAACTTGAAAAAGGACATGAAAAGCTAAAAAAAAAAGAACTTGAAAACACTCCGGTTGAAAAGAGGAAGACAAGGAATACAACACGAACTTGGACAAGAAAGGAGGAAATCGAAGGAGATGAAACATACACACGTTCGACCGAACTAGACATGGGAGGAGTCCGTTAAAAGAGATCTGAAGGACTGGTGTATCACCAAAGAACTAGCCATGAACAAGGCGCGTGGAAGCTTGCTATCCATGTGCCAGAACCATGAGTTGGTCGAGATCTTATGGGTTTCACCTCTAACCTACCACAACTTATTTGAGACTAAAGGCTTTGTTCCGGCAAGCTCAACATGATATCGGATTTATAGGTGAAAGATTTACGTGGCAACAAGGGCAAATTGGAGACAGGCTCAATAAAGTGATTGTGACTTGAGATGGACTCAGATGTTCCCGATCATTGGGATCGTCAACCTGGAGTTCAGCCAGTCTAATCACAGGCCTTTATTGATTTGTACATAGCACCACAATTCGGCAAGTACAGGTGCACCGGCCAAAAAAAATTTGAAGCCCATTGGCCGGAAGAATATGAATTCGGGGATCGAGTACATCAGGCATGGGCCGACGCGTATGTTCGTGCTGATGGAGGAGTGATCTCAAAACTGTCATACATGCATGTTGAATTCCATGACTGGGGTTAGTGAGTACTAAAGAAACCCAAGAAGAGATTACGTAGAGCCTAGAAGGAACTCGACAAGGTGATGAGTGGTGCAATGAATGTTGAATCCAAGGTAAAAATGAAAGAATTGGCACAACCTGTTGAGTACTTACTTGAGCTCGAAGAAATCCAACACATGCAACGATCCCACGTAAATTGGCTCCATAATGGTGATGGCAACACCCAATTTTTTGACCTGTTTGCCACAACAGAAGGAAGAGGAATAGAACAACCCACCTAAAAATAATCAGGGCTGGTGGGTAGAAGGTATCGACCATCTTAATCCAATAATTCAATCTTATTTTTAATGACATTTTTTCCTCAAAGGTTCATGGTACAGATCCGGTTGTCCTGGAGAAAGTCCAAAGACGTGTAAAGGACCATATGAATGATGCACAATACCTACTTACACAACTGATGATGTGAAGAAGGTTGTCTAGAGTGTCGGGGATCTCAAGGCCCCGGAGCTGGATGGTCTTCATGCCATCTTTTACAAAAAGATATTGGCACATCCTCGGTGAGGAGATCTCTCATGAGGTGTAGGTTGCTATAAATTCAGGAACAATACGAGAGGAGTGGAATGACACAATCGTGGTATTAATACCTAAGATTGAATCTCCCGAATTAATTACGTAGCACCGCTCTATCAGCATGTGCAAGTTATCCATAAAATCATTTCAAAGATGTCAAATGTCGTCTAAAAATCATCCTTCCAGAGATCATCTCCTTTGTTGATTAAGTTTGTGTGATATGAAATTGGACATCATAAGGCCTATGACAGAGTTGAATGAGTTTTCTTAAGAAAAATGATGATAAAATTGGATTTCAAGCAATGGGTCAACTTAATTATGAACTGTGTGAGCTATGTGAAATATACGATCAGGTATAGTTCTTAGGAGACAGAGAGTTTCATCCATGCAAGGGGCATTAGGCAAGCGAACCCCCTTACCTTTTTTTTTACTTTGTGTTGAGAAGTTATCAAGTATTTTGATGCATGAAAAATAAGCTGATGGTATTGATGGGATTAGTGTGCAGAAATGCGCCATCAATGTCACACCTACTTTTTGCCTATATACATGATCGCTGCTTTGGATATCGTCATAATTATTTTCTCTTCTATCAATTGTCCAACAGTAATTTGTTTACCCATCATATGATATTTTCTCAAGAGAAGCCACTAGTGAAATCTACGCCCCCGGGTCTATTTCTATCTATTATTTTCAGATCTATTATTCCAAAAAACCCAAAATACCTTGCTGCACTCTTTCTTTATTTATTTTATTTTGTATTTTCGCTAGATCTATTTATCCAATTCTCATCTCCTTGCAATTACTTTATTTTCCATTTCCCTCTCGTTTTCATCTCCACCACTTCTAAAAAGTTTTTACAAAAATACAAAAATTATTTTTTGTTTGCTCGTTTATTATCTTTGTTTGTGTTACAATGTGCCTTCTATTTGCTTGCACCTTCATTTGCTAAAAATCTACTGATATGGATCCTCATCCACTTGCTACTCTTTTCAAAAGACCAAATTATAATAAACCAATTGCTAGTGAGTTGAGTGCACTTGATTATCTCTATGAACTTTTGCTTGAAAATCATGAATCTGAAAAATTGTGATGAGGTGTTAAACGAAAATTTTATAAAGTGATTCATGACAGCTCCTTCAATGAAAAGCCTGATTGCAATTATGTTATTATAAATTCCATTAATGTTAATTGTGTTAATAATATGCAAAACACCAAGCTTGGGGATGCTAATTTTGCGGTGTCCACTATTTATTGCAATGATCATGATTGGGGTGATAATGCTTCTTACGATCTTGATAGTTTATGTAAGCCTCATGATGAATAGGTTTGCAACAATATTGAAAGTGGGTTCGGAAGAGTATCAACTCTAGGTAAAAATAATCCCACATATTTGGAGAGTGTTCAGTCCTATGATTTTTTTTATAAAAGTGAGTTCGGAGAGGTCATAACTTTAGTTGATGTTAATCCCACTATCTTGGAAAATTATAAAACTTTTATGCATGTGGATCATGAAGAGAAAATTTTATATGATATCTATATTGTTGGATTTTATTATGATCCTACATGTAATTATTATGAAAGAGGAAAATATGGTTGTAGAAATTTTCATGTTACTAAATTACCTCTCGTTATGTTGAGATTGCTATTGTTTCTTTATTCTTCCTTGCATATGCTAGATATTTCTTGCTTGATAATTTGTTTGCCTAAAAAATGTCTATGCATAGGAAGTATGTTAGACTTAAATGTGCTTGTCACAAGTTTTAGGATGCTCTCTTTATGCTTCAATTCTTGTCTTTCATGTGAGCATCGTTAAAATTCCAAGCCTATCTTAACGGCTATAAAGAAAGAGCTTGTTGGGAGACAACCCAATAATTTTCCTGTTCTTAAATAAGTACACAATTATGCTATTGTTATGATTGTGTTTTTTATGTTTTAATTAGTGTTTGTGATAAGTAAAGCATTTAGGATCATGTTGGGTGATAGTTGATTTGACCCTGTTGGAAAACAGAAACTTTTCCGTCCAGTAGAAGAATATTTTAAAATCACAGAAGCTTGATAAAATTCTGAATTTTAAGCACGGGATTGATATACAAATTGCCTACATTTTCCTAATTTTTTAGAATTTTTGGAGTTACAGAAGTCCAGATTACTACAGACGGTTCTGTTTTTGATAGATTATGTTTTTGTTGCATTGTCTGCTTATTTTGATAAATCTATGGACTATATGGGGGGGGGGGGGTATAAGCCATGGTAAAGTTGGAATACAATAGGTATAATGCAATAATAAAAAATGAATGGGTTTGCAACAGTACTTAAAGTGGTGGTTTGCTTTTATTATACTAACGGTCTCACGAAGATTTTTTGTTAAGTTTTGTGTGATTGAAGTTTTCAAGTTTTGGGTGAGATCACGATGGATGAACGAATAAGGAGTGAAAAGAGCCTAAGGCTGGGGATGCCCATGGCACCCCAAGGTAATATTCAAGGAGAACCAAGCAACTAAGCTTGGGGATGCCCCGGAAGGCATCCCCTCTTTCTTCTAACAACCATCAGTAATTTTACTTGGAGCTATATTTTTATTCGTCACATATCATGAGTTTTGCTTGGAGCGTCTTGTATTATATGAGTCTTTGATTGTTTTTCTTTTTAGTTTGTTACAATCATCCTTGCTGGACACACCTATTTGAAAAAGCCATAATGATGCTATGATTTGTTAGAATTGCTCTGTGTGCTTCACTTAAAATTTTTGAGCTATAGAATTGCTCTAGTGCTTCACCTATATCTTTTTTAGCATGGTGGTGCTTTAATTTTTGAAGAAATACTCTCATGCTTCACTTATGTTAATTTTAGAGTTACTAAATTTTTGAAGAAATTCTCTCATACTTCACTTATATTATTTTGAGAGATGAAAAGAATTATTTATGCTCATGTTCTCCACTTAAATTTGTTTGAGAGCTTGCTATAAGCAATGGTAATATATGAAATTAGTCCCAAAGTGATAGATATCCAAGGGGGATATAATAAAAACTTTCATGAAGATCATTGGATATTACAAACTTGATTCATTGCAATAGTTTTGAGATACGATGATAGTAATATGTGAGTCATGTTGGTGAGTAATTATGTTTTAGTATTGGTGTTAAGGTTTGTGATTCCCTATGCAAGCACGAAAGTCAATAGTTATGCAATGAAATTACATCCTACTTATGGTGCATTATTCGGTGTTAGTTATGCTTAATGCTCGTTTATGATCGTTTCTGTTTCTTGGTAGGTTGCTTCTCAATCTATTTGCTAGCCTTTCCTTGTACTAAGTGGGAATACTATTTGTGCATCCAAACTCCTTAAACCAAGTTGTGCCAAATGAGTCCACTATACCTACCTATATGCAGTATTTCCGTGCCGTTCCAAGTAAATTTGTATGTGCCAACTCTAATTTTCAAAATAAATTTCCTTTTTGTGTGCCTGTACCGCTCATGAAGCGGCAGGAGGTGGCCAATATTTTTTCATGCTAGATGCGTTATTCTCAATATGACTGTTTATTCACTTGTCATTGCACGAGAGTGTGGCGGTAATAGGGACGCCCAGTCCTGAAATGAAAAAGAAATTTACTTTATGTCAAATAATAAATTCCTTGGAAATTGTTGGTATGGAAGGCACCCGTGGACACGGCTAGCCATGGATTGTAAAAGAATGGTGGAAAAAGGAATAAACTTTATTTTATGTTTAGGAACCGCCTATGATGTATCTAGCATGGAAAGTATTGGGAATTACTCGATTGTTTTTGTTGACGGGAAAAGCATGCCTCTCAAAATATGTTTTATCTCTCAATTTAAGCTTTGAGCTCTGGCACCTTTACAAATCTCTGATTCCCTCTTCGAAGGGCCTATCTATTTACTTTATGCAAATTTTTTTGAGTCTCCATCTTCTCTATAAAGCACCAACTAGGAAGCACTATGATCATACTTGTGCATTGGATGTAGCTAATATTTGAGTGTGTTTCATGAACGGATCAATTATTGACCATGGTGGGCTAGGGATAACTTTCTTTAGTGTTGATTTTTGAAAGACATGGTTGCTTGTTGATATGTTTGAGTATTAAAATCTTCATGTCAAATATAGACTCTTGCTTTGAATCATCCAAAAGTCCAAATGTCCATGTGATGCGGCTTCAACTACGTTGGTATTTCCCCAAAGAGGAAGGGATGATGCAGCACAGCTACGGTAGGTATTTCCCCTCAGTGATGAGATCAAGGTTATCGAACCAGTAGGAGAACCACGCAACACCACATAAACAGCTCCTGCACACAAAGAACAAATACTTGCAACCTGCAACCTCTTGAGCACTGCGTTGGTTTTCCCTTGAAGAGGAAAGGGTGATGCAGTAAAGTAGCGTAAGTATTTCCCTCAGTTTTTGAGAACCAAGGTATCAATCCAGTAGGAGATCACGCACGAGTCCCTGACACCTACACAAACAAATAAGAATCTCGCAACCAACGCGATAAAGGGGTTGTCAATCCCTCAACGGTCACTTACGAGAGTGAGATCTGATAGATATGATAAGATAATATTTTTGGTATTTTTATGATAAAGATGCAAAGTAAAATAAAAGGCAATAAAAATAACTAAGTGTTGGAAGATTAATATTATGGAAAATAGACCCGGGGGCCATAGGTTTCACTAGTGGCTTCTCTCAAGAGCATAAGTATTACGGTGGGTGAACAAATTACTGTTGAGCAATTGATAGAATTGAGCATAGTTATGAGAATATCTAGGTATGATCATGTATATAGGCATCACGTCCGCGACAAGTAGACCGACTCCTGCCTGCATCTACTACTATTACTCCACACATCGATCGCTATCCAGCATGCATCTAGAGTATTAAGTTCATAAGAACAGAGTAATGCTTTAAGTAAGATGACATGATGTAGAGGGATAAACTCATGCAATATGATATAAACCCCATCTTTTAATCCACGATGGCAACAATACAATACGTGCCTTGCTGCCCCTGCTGTCACTAGGAAAGGACACCGCAAGATTGAACCCAAAGCTAAGCACTTCTCCCATTGCAAGAAAGATCAATCTAGTAGGCCAAACCAAACTGATAACTCAAAGAGACTTGCAAAGATAACCAATCATACATAAAAGAATTTAGAGGAGATTCAAATATTGTTCATAGATAAACTTGATCATAAACCCACAATTCATCGGTCTCAACAAACACACCGCAAAAGAAGATTACATCGAATAGATCTCCACGAGAATCGTGGAGAACTTTGTATTGAGATCCAAAGAGAGAGAAGAAGCCATCTAGCTAATAACTATGGACCCGAAGGTCTCAGGTAAACTACTCACACATCATCGGAGAGGCTATGGTGTTGATGTAGAAGCCCTCCGTGACCAATGCCCCCTCTGGCGGAGCGCCGGAAAAGGCCCCAAGATGGGATCTCACGGGTACAGAAGGTTGCGGCGGTGGAATTAGGTTTTTGGCTCCGTATCTGATAGTTTGGGGGTACGTAGGTATATATAGGAGGAAGAAGTGCGTCGGTGGAGCAACGTGGGCCCCACGTGGGTGGAGGGCGTGCCCAGGAGGGTAGGCGCGTCCCCTGCCTTGTGCTCTCCTGGTTGATTTCTTGACGTAGACTCCAAGTCCTCTGGATCACGTTCGTTCCAAAAATCACGTTCCCGAAGGTTTCATTCCGTTTGGACTCCGTTTGATATTCTTTTTGTGCGAAACACTGAAATAGGCAAAAAAAACAGCAATTCGGGCTGGGCCTCCGGTTAATAGGTTAGTCCCAAAAATAATATAAAAGTGTATAATAAAGCTCATTAATCATCCAAAACAGAATATAATATAGCATGGAACAATAAAAAATTATAGATACGTTGGAGGCGTATCAAGCATCCCGAAGATTAATTCTTGCTCGTCCTCGAGTAGGTAAATGATAAAAACATAATTTTTGATGTGGAATGCTTACTTAGCATAATTTTCAATGTAATTCTCTTAATTGTGGTATTAATATTCAGATTCGAAAGATTCAAGATAAAAGTTTAATATTGACATAAAAATAATAATACTTCAAGCATACTACCCAAACAATTATGTCTCCTCAAAATAACATGGCCAAAGAAAGTTATCCCTACAAAATCATATAGTCTGGCTATGCTCTATCTTCACCACACAAAATATTTAAATCATGCACAACGCCGATGACAAGCCAAGCAATTGTTTCATACTTTTGGTGTTCTCAAACTTTTTCAATCTTCACGCAATACATGAGTGTGAGCCATGGACATAGCACTATATATGGAATAGAATGGTGGTTGTGGAGAAGACAAAAAGGAGAAGATAGTCTCACATCAACTAGGCATATCAACGGGATATGGAGATGCCCATTAATAGATATCAATGTGAGTGAGTAGGGATTGCCATGCAACGGATGCACTAGAGCTATAAGTATATGAAAGCTCAAAAAGAAACTAAGTGGGTGTGCATCCAACTTGCTTGCTCACGAAGACCTAGGGCATTTTGAGGAAGCCCATCATTGGAATATACAAGCCAAGTTCTATAATGAAAAATTCCCACTAGTATATGAAAGTGATATCATATGGGACTCTCTATCATGAAGATCATGGTGCTACTTTGAAGCACAAGTGTGGTAAAAGGGTAGTAACATTGTCCCTTCTCTCTTTTTCTCTCATTTTTTTTATTTTTTTTATTTGGGCCTTTTCTCTCTTTTTTTTGGCCCCCTTTTTTTTCTTTTTATTTTTCGTCCGGAGTCTCATCTCGACTTGTGGGGGAATCATAGTCTCCATCATCCTTTCCTCACTTGGGACAATGCTCTAATAATGATGATCATCACACTTTTATTTTCTTACAACTCAAGAATTACAACTCAATACTTAGAACAACAATATGACTCTATGTGATTCCTCCGGCGGAGTACCGGGATATGCAATGAATCAAGAGTGACATGTATGAAAGAATTATGAACGGTGGCTTTGCCACAAATACGATGTCAACTACATGATCATGCAAAGCAATATGACAATGATGAAGCGTGTCATAGTAAACGGAATGGTGGTAAGTTGCATGGCAATATATCTCGGAATGAATATGGAAATGCCATAATAGGTAGGTATGGTGGCTGTTTTGAGGAAGGTATATGGTGGGTGTATGATACCGGCGAAAAGTGTGCGGTATTAGAGAGGCTAGCAATGGTGGAAGGAAGAGAGTGCGTATAATCCATGGACTCAACATTAGTCATAAAGAACTCATATACTTATTGCAAAAATCTACAAGTTATCAAAGCAAAGTATTACGCGCATGCTCCTAGGGGGATAGATTGGTAGGAAAAGACCATCGCTCGTCCCCGACCGCCACTCATAAGGAAGACAATCAATAAATAAATCATCCTCCGACTTCATCACATAACGGTTCACCATACGTGCATGCTACGGGAATCAAAAACTTTAACACAAGTATTCCTAAAATTCACAAGTACTCAACTAGCATGACTCTAATATCACCATCTTCATATCTCAAAATAATTATCAAGCATCAAACTTCTCATAGTATTCAACACACTCATAAGATAATTTTTTCTAGTCCTGGATGCCAATTACTTTAGGACTAATTTTTCAATTTAAGCAAATTACCATGCTGTTTTGTAGGACTCTCAAAATAATATAAGTGAAGCATTAGAGAACAATAGTTTCTATAAAACAAATCCACCACCGTGCTCTAAAAGATATAAGTGAAGCACTAGAGCAAAAACTATATAGCTCAAAAAGTATAAGTGAAGCACATAGAGTATTCTAATAAATTCCGAATCATGTGTGTTTCTCTCAGAAGGTGTGTACAGCAAGGATGATTTTGGTAAACTAAAAATCAAAGACTCAAATCATATAAGACGCTCCAAGCAAAACACATATCATGTGGTGAATAAAAATATAGCTCAAAGTAAAGTTACCGATGGAAGTAGACGAAAGAGGGGATGCCTTCCGGGGCATCCCCAAGCTTTGGATTTTTGGTGTCCTTAGATTATCTTGGGGTGCCATGGGCATCCCCAAGCTTAGGCTCTTGCCACTCCTTGTTCCATAATCCATCAAATCTTTTACCCAAAACTTGAAAACTTCACAACACAAAACTTAGCAGAAAATCTCGTGAGCTCCGTTAGCGGAAGAAAACAAAACACCACTTCAAAGTACTGTAATGAACTAATTCTTCATTTATATTGGTGTTAAACCTACTGTATTCCAACTTCTCTATGGTTTATAAACTATTTTATTAGCCATAGATTCATCAAAATAAGCAAACAACACACGAAAAACAGAATCTGTCAAAAACAGAACAGTCTGTAGTAATCTGTAACTAACGCAAACTTCTGGAACTCAAAAAAATCTACCAAAATAGGAAGACCTAGACAATTTGTTTATTGATCATAAGCAATTGGAATCAATATTTTATCACGTTCTGGTGATTTCTAACAATTGTTTTCGTGAACAGAAAGTTTCTGGAATTTTCAGCAAGATCAAATAACTATCATCCAAGAAGATCCTATAGGTTTAACTTGGCACAAACACTAATTAAAACATAAAAACAAGTCTAACCAGATGCTAGATCAAAAATTTATTCCTAAACAGAAGCAAAAAAAAACAAAAAACTAAAATAAAATTGGGTTGCCTCCCAACAAGCGCTATCGTTTAACGCCCCTAGCTAGGCATAAAGCAAGGATAGATCTAGGTATCGCCATCTTTGGTAGGCAATCCATTAGTGGCTCTCATAATAGATTCATATGGTAATTTTATTTTCTTTCTAGGGAAGTGTTCCATGACTTTCCTTAACGTAAATTGGAATCTAATATTCCCTTCCTTCATATCAATAATTGCACCAATCGTTCTAAGGAAAGGTCTACCAAGAATAATAGGACATGAAGGATTGCAATCTATATCAAGAACAATAAAATCTACGGGCACATAATTCCTATTTGCAACAATACGAACATCATTAATTCTTCCCATAGGTTTTTTAATAGTGGAATCCGCAAGGTGTAAGTTTAAAGAGCAATCATCGAATTCGCGGAAACCTAACAAATCACACAAAGTTTTTGGAATCGTGGAAACACTAGCACCCAAATCACACAAAGCATAGCATTCATGATATTTAATTTTAATTTTAATAGTAGGTTCCCACTCATCATACAGTTTTCTAGGGATAGAAACTTCCAACTCAAGTTTTTCTTCATAAGATTGCATCAAAGCATCGACGATATGTTTAGTAAAAGCTTTATTTTGGCTATAAGCATGAGGAGAATTTAGCACGGATTGCAACAAGGAAATACAATCTATCAAAGAGAAATTATCATAATTAAATTCCTTGAAATCCAAAATAGTGGGTTCATTAATATCTAGAGTTTTGATCTCTTCAATCTCACTTTTACCAATTTTTGCATCAAGAGCTAAAGACTCCGAGTTTTTGGAACGCCTTCTAGGTAAAGGTGGCTCATACTCAGTCCCATCATTATCAAGATTCATATTGCAAAACAAAGATTTAATAGGGGATACATCAATAACTTTTAGATCTTCATCTTTACTTTCATAGAAACTATCCGGTTTAGCGGCCATCTTATTAACTAAGGTGGCCTGCTTATCCGAAATTTCAGCAACTAATTTTTCGAGATGAGCAATCTGAGATTTCAAACCATAAAATTCCTTAGACATATCGTCGAGCTCTTTATTCATGTAACCCATAAAGCTTTTTTGTTCTTTAAGCTCATTTCTAAAGAAATTGTTATGCTCAAACTGTAAAGTCATGAAACTTCTAACATTGCTTTCAATCTCTTCTAACCTTTTAAGGTGAAGATCACCAAATCTAGGTAGAGCCATCGTGACAAGCAAGCAAACCAACACAAGAGCAAACAATAAGCAAGCGAAAAAGAGGCGAACGGAAAAGAGAGGGCGAATAAAACGGCAAGGGTGAAGTGGGGAGAGGAAAACGAGAGGCAAATGGCAAATAATGTAATGCGAGGGATAAGAGTTTGTGATGGGTACTTGGTATGTCTTGACTTGACTTGACTTGGCGCGAATCTCCCCGGCAACGGCGCCAGAAATTCTTCTTGCTACCTCTTGAGCACTGCGTTGGTTTTCCCTTGAAGAGGAAAGGGTGATGCAGTAAAGTAGCGTAAGTATTTCCCTCAGTTTTTGAGAACCAAGGTATCAATCCAGTAGGAGATCACGCACGAGTCCCTCACACCTACACAAACAAATAAGAACCTCGCAACCAACGCGGTAAAGGGGTTGTCAATCCCTCATGGTCACTTACGAGAGTGAGATCTGATAGATATGATAAGATAATATTTTTGGTATTTTTATGATAAAGATGCAAAGTAAAATAAAAGGCAATAAAAATAACTAAGTGTTGGAAGATTAATATTATGGAAAATAGACCCGGGGGCCATAGGTTTCACTAGTGGCTTCTCTCAAGAGCATAAGTATTACGGTGGGTGAACAAATTACTGTTGAGCAATTGATAGAATTGAGCATAGTTATGAGAATATCTAGGTATGATCATGTATATAGGCATCACGTCCGCGACAAGTAGACCGACTCCTGCCTGCATCTACTACTATTACTCCACACATCGATCGCTATCCAGCATGCATCTAAAGTATTAAGTTCATAAGAACAGAGTAATGCTTTAAGTAAGATGACATGATGTAGAGGGATAAACTCATGCAATATGATATAAACCCCATCTTTTTATCCTCGATGGCAACAATACAATACGTGCCTTGCTGCCCCTGCTGTCACTAGGAAAGGACACCGCAAGATTGAACCCAAAGCTAAGCACTTCTCCCATTGCAAGAAAGATCAATCTAGTAGGCCAAACCAAACTGATAACTCGAAGAGACTTGCAAAGATAACCAATCATACATAAAAGAATTTAGAGGAGATTCAAATATTGTTCATAGATAAACTTGATCATAAACCCACAATTCATCGGTTTCAACAAACACACCGCAAAAGAAGATTACATCGAATAGATCTCCACGAGAATCGTGGAGAACTTTGTATTGAGATTCAAAGAGAGAGAAGAAGCCATCTAGCTAATAACTATGGACCCGAAGGTCTCAGGTAAACTACTCACACATCATCGGAGAGGCTATGGTGTTGATGTAGAAGCCCTCCGTGACCAATGCCCCCTCCGGCGGAGCGCCGGAAAAGGCCCCAAGATGGGATCTCACGGGTACAGAAGGTTGCGGCGGTGGAATTAGGTTTTTGGCTCCGTATCTGATAGTTTGGGGGTACGTAGGTATATATAGGAGGAAGAAATACGTCGGTGGAGCAACGTGGGCCCCACGAGGGTGGAGGGCGCGCCCAGGGGGGTAGGCGCGCCCCCTGCCTCGTGCTCTCCTGGTTGATTTCTTGACGTAGACTCCAAGTCCTCTGGATCACGTTCGTTCCGAAAATCACGTTCCCGAAGGTTTCATTCTGTTTGGACTCCGTTTGATATTATTTTTCTGCGAAACACTGAAATAGGCACAAAAAACAGCAATTCGGGCTGGGCCTCCGGTTAATAGGTTAGTCTCAAAAATAATATAAAAGTGTATAATAAAGCCCGTTAATCATCCAAAACAGAATATGATATAGCATGGAACAATCAAAAATTATAGATACGTTGGAGGCGTATCACAACCCGACGTAAGAGAGGGGTTGTCAATCCCTCACGGCTAAAAAGATAGGTAAAATTTTAGTAGATTGGATAAATAGATCTTGCGGGAACGCGAGATAAAATAAATAAATAAAAATTACAGCAAGGTATTTTTGTATTTTTGGATTAATAGATCTGAAATAAAATAAAATAAAAATATATCGTGAAGGCAAATATAATAAAGAAGAGACCCGGGGGTCGTAGATTTCACTAGTGGCTTCTCTCGAGAGAAAAACAACATACGGTGGCTAAACAAATTACTGTTGGGCAATTGATAGAACTTCAAATAATTATGACGATATCCAGGCAATGGTCATTATATAGGCATCACGTCCAAGATTAGTAGACCGACTCCTTCCTGCATCTACTACTATTACTCCACACATCAACCGCGATCCAACATGCATCTAGTGTATTAAGTTCATGGAGTAACGTAGTCATGCAATAAGAACGATGACATGATGTAGACAATATCTATTTATGTAGAAATAGACCCCATCTTGTTGTCCTTAATGGCAATGATACATACGTGTCGTTTCCCCTTCTGTCACTGGGATCAAGCACCGTAAGATCGAACCCATCACAAAGCACCTCTTCCCATGGCAAGAAAAATCGATCTAGTCGGCCTAACTAAACCAAAGATTCGAAGAAGAAATACGAGGCTATAAGTAATCATGCATATAAGAGATCAAAGAACTCAAATAACTTTCATGGATAAAAACATAGATCTAATCATAAACTCAAAGTTCATCGTATCCCAACAAACACACCGCAAAAAGAGTTACATCAAATAGATCTCCAAGAGACCACTGTATTGAGAATCAAAAGAGAGAGAGGAAGCCATCTAGCTACTAACTATGGACCCGTAGGTCTATAATGAACTACTCACGCATCATCGGAGAGGCACCAATGAGGATGGTGAACCCCTCCGTGATGGTGTCTAGATTGGATCTAGTGGTTCTGGAACTTGCGGCGGCTGGAATTGATTTTCGTCGCCTCCCTTAGGGTTTCTGGAATATTGCGGTATTTATAGAGCAAACAGGCGGTGCGGGAGGCCACCAAGGTGGGCACAACCCACCTGGGCGCGCCTGGACCCCCAGGCGCGCCCTGGTGGGTTGTGCTCCCCTCGGAGCCCTCCTCGGGTACTTTCTTGGCCCATCGTGTGTCTTCTTGTCCAGAAAACACCAAAAAGTTACACTACATTTGGACTCCGTTTGGTATTGATTTCCTGTGAAGTAAAAAACAAGCAAAAAACAGGAACTGGCACTGGGCACTATGTCAATAGGCTAGTCCTAAAAAGTGATATAAAGTTGCTATAAAATGGTTGTAAAACATCCAAGAGTGATAATATAACAGCATGGAACAATAAAAAATTATAGATACGTTGGAGATGTATCAGCATCCCCAAGCTTAATTCCTGCTCGTCCTTGAGTAGGTAAATGATAAAAACATAATTTTTTATGTGGAATGCTGCCTAACATGTTCATAACATATTCTTTATTTGTTAGCATGGACATTTGGACTTTTATATGATTCAAAGCAATAGTCTAGTTTTGACATGAAAATTTCAATACTCAAGCATATCAACAAGCAACCATGCCTTTCAATATATCAACACTAAAGCAAGTTATCCCTAGTCGATTATGCTCAATCATTGATCCATTCATGAAACACACTCGCATATTAGCTACACCCAATGCTCAAGTACGATCATAGTGCCCCTTAGTTGGTGCTTTATAAGAGAAGATGGAGACTCAAATAAAAATAAAAATTGCATAAAGTAAAAGAAAGGCCTTTTGCAGAGGGAAGTAGGGATTTGTAGAGGTGCCAGAGTTCAAAGAGAAAAAGATAGAGATAAAACTTTTAGGATGGCATGCTTTTCCTGTCAACGAAAACGATTGAGTAGTTCCCAATACTTTCCATGCTAGATATATCATAGGCAGTTTCCAAACAGAAAATAAAGTTTATTCCTTTTTCCACCATACTTTCACTTTCCATGGCTAACCGTATCCACGGGTGCCTTCCATACCAACACTGATGCGGAGCATCCTACGATCATCCCCATGTACACTTCGACTACTCCCCAAGCCCCAAGAGGACATACGATGATATCTCGACCATACGCCATTGGACACAAGGTAACTCGCTCCTCTTCGATCCGTCACTTTCCACATGTGAGACATGGCTACTACCTCATGCATGGACCTTGCATATACTCAGGCACAACCGAGATGACCATGGAGAATCCAGGGACCAAAGCCAAGCATGGAAGAGGAGAAGGAAGAAGAAGAACGGAGCAAGACAGGACTTGCCTGGATCATCCGGATCCCCAGCCGAATGATCCGGACAGAGCACGGACGATCCGGACGACCACCCGGACGATCTGGACGATGTGCCTGAAAACACCTGAAGCCTGCTCGTCGATCCGGATGATCCGGACCAGGTCTCGGATCATCCGGACGGAGCCGGACATCCGGATAGCTGATGCCGCTACGACACCTCCGGACGATCCGGACGGTCGCTTGGATCATCCGGACGCCCGACACCCGGATCATCCAGACCCCGCCTGCGTGCGTGACTTAAGCCGAAGCCCATGTACCCCTTCGCCCCCCTAGCCTATATATACTCCTCCTCCTCCTCCACCTTTCTAGGGTTAGCAAAGGATTAGCTCATTTGAGAGATAGAGCTTTGCTCATCCACTTGGTTACTTCTCCATTGGAGTCCACGACCTCTTCGGAGAAGATCCCCCAAGCGGATTCAAGACCCCTCATGGGAAGACCCCTCAAGACCTCCTCAAGGAGAAGAACTTGCTACTTGATCGTCCTTTGTTAATCGTGGATCGTGTATCTCTTTGTGTTTCGAGGATCTAGCACAAGTGTAATCGAATCTTGTTGGTTTGAGTGAATCCTCTCGTGTTTTCCCCTCGTGTTCGTCGTGTTCTTCGTGGGATCCGCTCCAATCGTGAAAGACCAGGCGTCTAGGGTTCTACCCTACATCATCTTGGATCAGAGCAAGGTTGATCACGAATTTGGAGCCCCTACCCCTTTGTTTTCTAGCCTAATTTTGTTGATTTCATCCTAATTTCGAAAATTCCCCACCAAAAATAGCCCCTGAAAATGCGTTATATCGACTAGAGGGGGGTGAATAGGCGATTTTTACAAATTCGTCACTGAGGAAATTCAACTTGAGGAATTTCCTAAGCAACGAACTACAATCAACGGAATAAGTACTCAGGTGGATGCATAACAAAGCAGTAGCATAGTCATCATGATGAAAGAAACATACACAGAGCACGGGTAGCGTGTAAACAGGATAAGCAGGCTGAAGACAAAATGACTGAAGAATTAGGATTGAGGAAATTGAGAAAGTCTTCAGTCAAAGTCTTCAAACAGTAACGATCAATTTCATGAACACATGAATGAGGAAATGAAAGGGTCGAGGAAATAGAACCAGTAGCTTGGTGAAGACGATGATTTGGTAGACCAGTTCCAACTGCTGTGACAGTTGTACGTCTGGTTGGAGCGGCTAGGTATTTAAACCTGAGGACACACAGTCCTCACCGCATTCTCCTTGAGCTTAGGTCACACAGACCTCGCCCAATCACTCGTGGTAAGTCTTCAGGTGATTTCCAAACCTTCACAGACTCGGTCACTCAGCGATTCACAATTCCTCTTGGATGCCCTAGACCAGGACGCCTAACCGTCTAGAGGATGCGGTTCCACACAGGAACAATCTCTTTAGTGATGCTCAATCACTTTGGGTTGTAGGTGTTTGGGTTTGGGTTTTTCCTCACTGATGATTTTCTCTCAAAGTCCTCAGAGGATGGGATGCTCTCAATGACAAGTGTCAGTTTCTCTCGGAGCAGCCAACCAGCTAGTGGTTGTAGGGGCGGCTATTTATAGCCTAGGATCAGCTCAAAATGATAAGACATAAATGCCCTTCAATGATATGACTGTTAGGTGGATAGGATATTTTGGACAGCTGGCGCATAGCACAGCAACAGTCGGAAATTTGAGCTCTCAAATTCCTGAGGGCTATCATGTTCCTCACTTGTAGGCAATCCGCACTGGCGAATTCCTAACTCCTTAGTCAGAACAAATTCCTCAGAGACTAGAAGATCTTCGTCTCTATCACTGAAGAAATTGACTGAACTGTATGAGATTTCCAATGGCTTCACTCGAAAGGATTGAGTAGGTGTAGGATTTTGAGATGAGCATCACTTGGAAACTTTTCCTTAGTTTTACCTCGACCTCCTTTAATAGTACGTCGTTTCCTATGACTCAAGAAAGAGGAAATAAAACTACGAAAACAAAAGTCTTCATGCTTCATAATCCTCACATCAATATCGAAGTCTTCAAGGTCACACAAATTCCCTCATTTTCAAAGTCTTCAAGAAAACCAAAGTCATCAACTGAAGACATTCATTTTTAGGGATCGACTTTCATCGTAAATATCAAACTCCTCATAGACTTATAGTACCTGTGTACACTCACAAACACATTAGTCCCTTAACCTATAAGTCTTCAATACACCAAAATCACTAAGGGGCACTAGACGCACTAACAATCTCCCCCTTTTTGGTGATTGATGACAAATAGGTTACTTTTTCAACGGGGATAAACATATATATGAAGTGTAAATACTGATATTGAGGAATTTGATTGCAAGATATAGAAGAACTCCCCCTGAAGATGTGCATATTTGAGGATTTTTCTTAGGATTGCAAATGCACATTATAGAGTAATATCATGGAGATCTCCCCCTATATCTCGTAATTCATACACGCATTTATCATATGATATGAAGAATTTGAAATGCATGATGAAATATGGTGTCTGACGAAAGCAGTTCAAAAGTATCAGAGCACCATAGGACTTAAGTTTACAACTCATCACAGCAAACACCTCAGAAGAGCAAGAGTTGTAACTTAACAGAAAAAACGCCCATATATAATAACCGCTTGAAGACTAACTCAAATTTCTCCCCCTTTGTCATCGAATGACCAAAAGGGACGAAAAATGAGAACTAATGCCCCTGAAGAATATCATCATGATGTCAATGGAGGAGCGCCAGCGTTGTTGGGGTCGTCCGTTGATATAGGGCCTGCCACAGTGTCGTTCAAGTCTTCAGCTTCATCCGTCTTGCATGATGAAGAATATGAACTGGTGATGAGCTGAGGAACTTTGACCTTCTTGAATTTCTTCGAAGGAGGCTGAGACCAGTCAAAGTCCTATTGAAATCCCATCTGCTTGAGGTCTTCATCACCGTAGAAGTGAGACAATATGGCCCAAGTGCGATCAAAGGCTTCGTGCAGGTAGTAATGGTTTTTCTTCACACTGTTTTGAGTGGCAATCATATTCTGAAGAATTGAGCCAAATTGACGCTTGGCCCACTTGTGATTTCGATCGACCTTCTGATGAAGACTTAGGAGAAGCTAATGATCAGTCATCACTCATGGAGCAGTGGCTTGAGGATTTTGCTTTGAAGCTTTTGCGGCAGAGTCTTGTGTTGCAGAGTCATCATTGGTGGAATAAGATGCAGCTTTGCGAAACTGCCATCCAATGGACGAGTGCCTTCATCAATAACAGCAGCTTTGCCTTTCTCATCAGCTGAGGAAATAGTCCTTTTGAGGACTTCAATAGGAGGCAAATAGCTGAGATGATTCTGATAATCTGCCTTGTAATGAATTGAAGACCTTGATCTGATGAATTTCATGATCCAGGGAGCATAAGGCTTCAACTCAAAAGGTGACAGAGCAACATTAGCCAAAGTCCTCATGAAGAAATCATGGTAGTTGATAGGAATGCCATGTATGATGTTGAACAGCAGATTCTTCATGATGCCAACAACCTCTTCTTCTTCAGAGTTGTGGCCCTTGATTGGACTGAGGGTTTTGGTCAGAATGCGGCATATTGTCCTTGGCACATATAGTAATTCCTTCACAAGGAATGTGGTTCTTGGAGCTTGGACTGGCTTCAAAGGTTTCATCAGCACTTGCATCAGATGATTTGAAAGTTCAGGTTCCTCATATATGAGCCTTGCGCCTTCAGCAGGAGGACTGACTGGAACGACATGAAGTAATTCAGAGGCCGGAGCTTTGTAGTGTGTGTTCTCAGTCATCCAATCAAGCACCCATGAATTCACATCTTCCACATTGCCAGTGAAGTGCAGTGTAGCATAGAATTGAAGAATTAGCTCTTCATTCCAGTCGCAGATGTCAGCGTAGAAGTTCAAAAGCCCAGCGTCATGAAGAACATTCAGGACAGGTTGGAAGCACGGGAGAGACTCCATATCCACATGAGTAATTTGACAATGCTCAAATACCTTGTCCTTATAGAATAAGAGTGATGAATAGAAGTTCATATGACTAGCAGTCCACGGTCGCTTGCATCGAAGTCTTGCTGAGTCATAAGGATTGAAATCCGTGAAGAAATGGTGCTCAGCAAAGAAATCGTCAGCTTTGAATTTCAGCCTTTTAGCATGAGGATTTTGTTGCTTGGGCTGAAGATTTACCGTTGAAGACTTCACAGCCTCTTGCTTCAAAATCTCTGGAGCTGCTGCCTGAGGAATTGAAGCTTCAGGTTCTTCAGCAGCATGTTGAGTTTCAGTTTCATCAGCTGTTGCAGCTGGAACTTCTTCAGGAATGGAAAGAAGTGATGTTTGACGTCCGTCAGATCCTGTTTGAATTTCTTTAGTTTGCACAGGGGACTGCGGAATTTGATGCAGAGGAGTGTTCAATGGCGAATTGGGGTGAAGTCTTTCCCAATAGTCATCATTCAGAACAGGTGTAGTAGACCCAATGTCCACATCCTCGTCTTCTTCCATTTCTTCAACGCCTGCCTCTTTAGCTGTGAACTGAGGGATGGGCGATGATACCAGTGGGGTTGAAGGGATATCATCCACTTCGATTTCTTCGTCCAACTGCTCTGAAGTAGCAGCAGAAGGATTGTCTTCATCTGTGTCATCTGGTATGAGATATTCTTCACCAAAAGGAACAATTTCCTTTGATGGCACTATTGAAATCAGAACAACATCAATTGGGTTGTTGAAAGAGCTCGTCAAAGTCCTCACTTTCTTAGGAGCTGAGGACTCTGCAGTCGTTGATGTTTTCCTTTTCTTCACAGCTGTCTTCTCCGTAGCTTTGGTTTTCTTCACTTCTGATGCAGAAGGAAGGTTGATATTCTTCATCTGTGATGACTTTGTAGGAGGAGCAGATGAAGTTGGTTCAGTGTCTTCAGGCACGACTGATGCAGTCGCCCTGGCATTTTCAGTTTCTTCAGGCGCAGCAAATGCTTCAGCTGGCCTGGTTTGTTCTTCAGGCGCAACATTGGAGGTTGCCCTGGCATTTTCCTCGGGAGCTAGAATTTCTCCATCAGCCCTGGTATATTCAGTTTCATCAGCAACCTGATTTTGATCAGCTGCACTGGCAGTTTCTTCAACAGACTGAACCGAAAAATCATCATGAGGAAGTTGTTGTTGCGATGGTGCTGCAACATTCAACTTGAGGGTCTTGGAGAGTTTGACGAATCTGACCTTTGCACCGAGCCAATCTGTATGGTAGGTGTTAAATTCATCACTGAGGTGTTTGATTTCCTTTTGCATGTTTACAAGTTCTTCAGGAGTCATATTCAGAACATTTTTCTTCAGAAATCTCTCCTTTTTATACTGGGCCTTCTTGACTTGTCTTCCCTTCTCAAATTTCCATTCTTCTTCACTAATGAAGGCAGCCAACATATGACTTTGACCAGGAGTGAGGTTTAAATCAGGCAGAGGAGTGTTGGGATCCTTGTGCCATAGATCAATATAATCCAAGATCTTCTTCGGATCCAGCATGAGGGGCACAACACTGCCTTTGGCTCTAGCGGCCCTTTCTTGTTGGGGAACGCAGTAATTTCAAAAAAATTCCTACGCACACGCAAGATCATGGTGATGCATAACAACGAGAGGGGAGAGTGTATTCCACGTACCCTTGTAGACCGTAAGCGGAAGCGTTATGACAACACGGTTGATGTAGTCGTACATCTTCACGATCCGACCGATCCTAGTACCGAAAGTACGGCACCTCCGCTATCTGCACACGTTCGGCTCAGTGACATCCCATGAACTCTTGATCCAGCTGAGTGTCGAGGGAGAGCTTTGTCAGCACGACGGCGTGATGACGGTGATGATGAAGCTACCGACGCAGGGCTTCGCCTAAGCACTGCAATGGTATTACCGAGGTGGATTATGGTGGAGGGGGGCACCGCACACGGCTAAGAGATCAATGATCAACTTGTGTGTTCTAGGGTGCCCCCCTGCCCCAGTATATAAAGGAGCAATGGGGGAGGCTGGCCGGCCCTAGGGCGCGCAAAGGAGGGGAGGAGTCCTCCTCCTAGTAGGAGTAGGACTCCCCCTTTCCTAGTCCAACTAGGAGGGGGAAAGGGGAAGGAAGGAGAGGGAGAGAGGGAGGGAGGGAAAGAGGGGGCGCCTGATACGTCTCCGTCGTATCTACTTTTCCAAACACCTTTGCCCTTGTTTTGAACTCTAACTTGCATGATTTGAATGGAACTAACCAGGACTGACGCTGTTTTCAGCAGAATTGCCATGGTGTTATTTATGTGCAGAAACAAAAGTTCTCGGAATGACCTGAAACTCCACGGAACTTATTTTTGGAAAATATTAAAAATACTGGAAGAAGAATCCACGTCAGGGGGGCCTCCACCTGTCCACGAGGGTGGGGGGTGCGCCTGCTCCCCTGGGCGCGCCCCCTGCCTCGTGGGCCCCCTGACGCTCCACCGACCTCAACTCCAACTCCATATATTCGTGTTCGGGGAGAAAAAATCAGAGAGAAGGATTCATCGCGTTTCATGATACGAAGCCTCCGCCAAGCCCTAAACTCTCTCGGGAGGGCTGATCTGGAGTCCATTCGGGGCTCCGGAGAGGGGAATCCGTCGCCGTCGTCATCATCAACCATCCTCCATCACCAATTTCATGATGCTCACTGCCGTGCGTGAGTAATTCCATCGTAGGCTTGCTGGACGGTGATGGGTTGGATGAGATTTATCATGTAATCGAGTTAGTTTTGTTAGGGTTTGATCCCTAGTATCCACTATGTTCTGAGATTGATGTTGCTATGACTTTGCTATGCTTAATGCTTGTCACTAGGGCCCGAGTGCCATGATTTCAGATCTGAACCTATTATGTTTTCATGAATATATGTGAGTTCTTGATCCTATCTTGCAAGTCTATAGTCACCTACTATGTGTTATGATCCGGCAACCCCGAAGTGACAATAATCGGGACCACTCCCGGTGATGACCATAGTTTGAGGAGTTCATGTATTCACTATGTGTTAATGCTTTGGTCCGGTACTCTATTAATAGGAGGCCTTAATATCCCTTAGTTTCTGCTAGGACCCCGCTACCACGGGAGGGTAGGACAAAAGATGTCATGCAAGTTCTTTTCCATAAGCACGTATGACTATATTCGGAATACATGCCTACATTACATTGATGAATTGGAGCTAGTTCTGTGCCACCCTATGTTATGACTGTTACATGATGAACCGCATCCGGCATAATTCTCCATCACCGATCCAATGCCTACGAGCTTTTCACATATTGTTCTCCGCTTATTTACTTTACCGTTGCTACTGTTACAATCATTACAAAACCCAAAAATATTACTTTTGCTACCGTTACCGTTACTTCCATACTATTTTTCTACTAAATACTTTGTTGCAGATATTAAGTTATCCAGGTGTGGTTGAATTGACAACTCAGCTGCTAATACTTGAGAATATTCTTTGGCTCCCCTTGTGTTGAATCAATAAATTCGGGTTGAATACTCTACCCTTGAAAACTGTTGCGACCCCCTATACTTGTGGGTTCCAAGACTATTTTCTGGCGCCGTTGCCGGGGAGCATAGCTCTGTTCTTTGAGTCACTTGGAATTTATATCTGCTGGTCACTATGAAGAACTTGAAGGACGCGAAAACAACAATTTATCCCTCAACTATGAGGGGAGGTAAGGAACTGCCATCTAGCTCTGCACTTGATTCACCTTCTGTTTTGAGTAAGCTTGCGACACCTAAACCTGATTTTGCTATTCATTCTGATATGTCGCATGTTATTGATGATGCCACTTCTGCTATGCATGATACTTATGATGAAACTACTTCTATGCTTGATACTACTGTGCCACTTGGTGAATTTCTCGATGAACAACTTGCTAGGGCTAGAGAGAATGAAATTATTGAAACTGATAATATTGATGATAGTGATGATGAAGACTCTCCCCCTAATAAATATGAATTACCTGTTGTTCCTGAGGGTTATGTTATGAATGAAGAAGCTGCTAGAGCTATTTTAGCTTGCAATGATAGATATGATCTTAATAAGTTATTAGCTAAATGGAAGCAGCAATCTCTTAATGCTAGAATGAAACCTGACTCTGCTTTTGCTACTTCACCTATCTGTGTTACCGATAAGGATTATGAATTCTCTGTTGATCCTGATATAATTACTTTGGTTGAATCTGATCCTTTTTATGGCTATGAATCTGAAACTGTTGTGGCACATCTTACTAAATTAAATGATATAGCCACCCTGTTCACTAATGATGAGAAATCTCGCTACCTTTATATCCTTAAAATATTTTCGTTCTCATTAAAGGGTGATGCTAAGATATGGTTTAATTCTCTTGATCTTGGTTGTGTGCGTAGTCCCCAGGATATGATTTATTACTTCTCTGCTAAATATTTCCCTGCTCATAAGAAACAAGCTGCTTTAAGGGATATACATATAATTTTGTGCAAACTGAAGAAGAGAGTCTCCCACAAGCTTGGGGGAGGCTTCTCCAATTACTTAATGCTTTGCCTGATCATCCTCTTAAGAAAAATGAAATACTTGATATCTTTTATAATGGACTAACCGATGCTTCCAGAGATTACCTGGATAGTTGTGCTGGTTCTGTTTTTAGGGAAAGAACACCGGATGAAGCTGAAATTCTATTGAATAATATGTTGACAAATGAAAATAATTGGACACTTCCTGAGCCAGCTCCTGAACCTATTCCTAAACCAACTCCGAAGAAAAGAGGCGTTCTATTTCTCAGTCCTGAAGATATGCAAGAGGCAAAGAAATTTATGAAGGAAAAAGGTATAAAAGCCGAAGATGTTAAGAATTTACCTCCTATTGAAGAAATACATGGTCTTAATTTACCACCTGTTGCAGAAATATCTGATCTTAATCCACTACCTATTGAAGAAACTCATGGTCTTGATAACCCGACACAGGTAGTAAAGGTAAATTCTCTCTATAGATATGATAAAGCTGAAATCCTTCCTACTAAAATTGCTAGCCAATGTTTAGATGAGTTTGATAATTTTGTTGTCAAACAAGAAAATTTCAACGCTTATTTTGGTAGACAATTAAAAAATGCTTATATGATTGAACACTTGGGTGATTATATGTCTAGAGTTAAAGGTGAACTTAAACTCATTAGTAAACATGCTTCTATGGTTACCACTCAAGTAGAACAAGTACTTAAAGCTCAGAATGATTTGCTCAATGAATTGAATAGTAAGAATAATGATTATGCTGTAAGAGTGGCTACTAGAACTGGTAAAATGACTCAGGATATCCTGAAGGCCATCCTAAGAGAATTGAGCAGGATTCTCAAAGAAATAATGTTGATGCACCTAGTCCTTCTAAAAAGAAGAAAAATAAAAATGATAGGACTTTGCATACTTCGAGTGAACCTATTGCTGAACCACCTGAGAATCCAAATGATATTTCTATTTCTGATGCTGAAACACAATCTGGTAATGAACATGAACCTAATGAAAATGTTAATGAAGATGTTCATGATGATGCTCAACCTAGCAATGATAATTATGTAGAAATTGAACCTGCTGTTGATCTTGATAACCCACAATCAAAGAATCAACGATATGATAAGAGAGATTTTGTTGCTAGGAAACACGGTAAAGAAAGAGAACCATGGGTTCAGAAACCCATGCCTTTTCCTCCTAAACCATCCAAGAAAAAGGATGATGAGGATTTTGAGCGCTTTGCTGAAATGATTAGACCTATCTTTTTGCGTATGCGATTAACTGATATGCTCAAAATGAATCCTTATGCTAAGTATATGAAGGAAATTGTTACTAATAAAAGAAAGATACCGGAAGCTGAAATTTCCACCATGCTTGCTACTTATACTTTTAAGGGTGGAATACCTAAGAAACTAGGAGATCCAGGAGTACCCACTATACCATGCTCCATTAAAAGAAACTATGTTAAAACTGCTTTGTGTGATCTTGGAGCCGGTGTTAGTGTTATGCCTCTCTCTTTATATCGTAGTCTTGATTTGAATAAGTTGACACCTACTGAAATATCTTTGCAAATGACTGATAAATCAACTGCCATACCTGTCGGTATTTGTGAGGATGTGCCTGTTGTGGTTGCAAACGTTACTATTTTAACGGACTTTGTTATTCTTGATATTCCCGAGGACGATAGTATGTCTATTATTCTTGGAAGACCTTTTTTGAATACTGCAGGGGCTGTTATTGATTGCAACAAAGGCAATGTCACTTTTCATGTTAATGGTAATGAGCATACGGTACACTTTCCGAGGAAACAACCTCAAGTTCATAGTATAAATTCTATTGGAAAAATTCCATCAATTATTTTTGGAGGTTTTGAATTTCCTCTACCTACTGTCAAGAAGAAATATGATATTCTTATTATTGGGGATGTGCATATCCCCGTTGAGGTAACCTAGTGTTATTCGAAATTTCTCCGGTTCCATGTTAGTCGGAGTGAGTTTGTTAACAAGACTTGATGAACCTTGTTAGTGGATTCCTTTTGATGAGCATGAGATGGATGAAGTTAGAAAGCACAACCTTCTGTACCCTCTCTCTACTTCCTGTTATTTAGTTGAAATAAAGCAAAAATAGTATTTTCTGTCTGTTTTCTGAATTATCCGTGCAATAAATACCCCAAAAATAAAAGTTCTCCAAATGCCCTGCCAATTTAATATGATTTTTTCTGGAATATTTGAGAATATCTGGCACTGAGAACACAGCAGGGGGAGCAAGCACCTGGCCACGAGGGTCCAGAGCGTGCCCACCCCTACAGGGCGCGCCCCCTGCCTCATGGGCCCATGGTGGCTCCCCTCCACTTATTCCTGCATCCACACACTTCTTCTTCCTCCCAAAAATATCACCATCCAGCTCAAGCACGAGTTCTAGCTCATTTTGCTGCAATTTTCAATCTCCTTGCTCAAAGCACTTCTCACAAAACTGCTTGGGGGGGTTGTTCCTTGGTATGTGACTCCTCCATTGGTCCAATTAGTTTTTGTTCTAGTGCTTTATTCATTGCAAATTTTTGCTGCCTAGGTGACCATGTTCTTGAGCTTACATGTCAAATTTATATGGTTCCAAGTAGTTCTAATGCATGATATAGGCTCTAGGCACTTGTAGGAGTAGTTGCTATCAATTTTGTTGAGCTTGGTTCACTTTTATTTGAAGTTACTAAAAATTTCAGAATTTTTCAGAAAATAATGAAGAGATTTTTGAGGGGCTCATCGAGCTGAAGCTCGAAGGAAAAGCAAAGTGAAGAAGCAGAGAGGCCCAAATATAATTTGCCTCGCACCGCGGAGGTTCGGCCGTGTGAATGGCCTTCCAATGATTTCTTGAGAGTGGCCGGGATTTATGATGATTTTTATGAATTGGCTGAGAATGCAGGCCTCACCGACTTCCTCCGCGACCAGTATCTCTTACTCACCAATACTATTGTGCAAAACTTCTACTATTATCCTAAGGAATCACCTCCTTCAGTAGAGTTTCATTTATATGATGTGGTTAAGAAGATGTCACTAGATGAATTTTGCAAGGTTTGCAAAATACCTTTCGAGGGTAGCTTAGAGGAACCACATCGTAAAGATGTGGACGGGTTTATTGACACTATTACTATAGGGGAAACTAGGAAGGTTTCCGATGCAAGACTTACTAGCATACATTTTCCCGTTTGACGCTACTTTGCAATATTTGCTAGTCGTTGCTTAATTGGTCGCAAAAACTGTGGAAACCTTAGTGTTCCTGATATTATTATTTTGTTCCATGGTTTATTCTGTGATAATACTGAGTATGGGCGGTATTATTGCCAAACGGTTCAGTCTGAACCGTACAAAGGGCCCCATCTTTGGAGGTGTCTATGCTTCACGCCTTGCTGCATATTATAACATACCTATTAGGCACTATGAAAAAGAAGAAAAATTGCTGCCCACTGTTTATTTTGATTATAAGAGTATGGTAGCACATGACTTTATTGTTAAGAATAGGGAAGGGGCGCTTAAATACAAATTGTTCTTTGATAAACATCACCCTGAGACTATTACCTTGCATGCTCCTTCCTTGTTTGATTTATCTGCAGGTCCGTATCTCGTTCTGCTGGCGGCCATTCACGCCTACCGGAACCCTACATCAGCCACAGAGCCAGAGCCGGAACCACAATTTGAACCTCCACGACAGTCTAATTACCAGTGGGATCCGGAGATGATTGCCAACCAGTGGCAATAAGAGTCTTCTTCATCTCAGTACGACCCCGGTTATAACTTTGGATATCCGCCAGGCCATCCGTGGCAATAAACCAGCTTAGGCCAAAAGCCTAAGCTTGGGGGAGTACGTATTTCTCACCGACATTACATTCATGTTCACACACTCATTGCTAGATGTCGGTGCTCATACTTTTTCACTGTAATATCCATGCTAGTTTATTTTCTTTTTACGCTTTTTTCTTGTGTGTTTAATAAACCTTAAGAAAAACAAAAAAATTTAGTTGTAGCTTTTAGTTAGTTCACTTTTCTTGCTGTAGTAATAATTAAAAGAAAAACCCAAAAATATTTCCCGTTCTTCTTTTGCTTGTTGGGAGCTTTCCCGTGTAAATAGTTTTATTTCTTTTCTTTTCTTTGGGGGTCGATAGGAGAAGACCATGATTAAATTTTTGAAGTGGCTCTTATATGCATTATTGTTGATTTAACCAAGAGCCCATATTGCCTTGTCTTCTCCTGTTTATTGAATGCTCGCAGATTCCAGCTTAGCCCAATGCACGTGCACTCTTATTATTTTCACATCGTTCGGTCATGCAAGTGAAAGGCAATTATGACGATGTATGATGGACTGATTGAGATGAGAGAAGATGGTATGAACTCGACCTCTCTTGTTTTTGTAAATATGATTAGTTCATCGTTCCTGATTCAGCCTATTATGGATGAACATGTTTGCAATGACAATTAGAGATCATAGTTGCTCGTGCCATGCTTGATTAGCTATGAGTTATAATGGTTTACCTTGCGTGCCAACATGCTATTAAAATGGTTGTGATGTGGTATAGTGGGGTGGTATCCTCCTTTGAATGATTCAAGTGACTTGACTTGGCACATGTTCACACATGTAGTTGAAACAAAATCAACATAGCCTTCACGATATTTATGTTCATGGTGGATTATATCCTACTCATGCTTGCACTCAATGTTTATTAATTTTAATGCATGTTCATGACTGTTGTCGCTCTCTAGTTGGTCGCTTCCCAGTCTTTTGCTAGCCTTCACTTGTACTAAGCGGGAATACTGCTTGTGCATCCAATCCCTTAAACCCCAAAGTTATACCATA
Organism: Aegilops tauschii subsp. strangulata; assembly: GCF_002575655.3. Lineage (NCBI taxonomy): Eukaryota > Viridiplantae > Streptophyta > Magnoliopsida > Poales > Poaceae > Aegilops > Aegilops tauschii. Next base: position 338,566,252 of record NC_053037.3, read on the forward strand.
TGAGTCCACTATACCTTCCTATATGCGGTATCTACCTGCCGTTCCAAGTAAATTTATATGTGCCAAACTCTAAACCTTCAAATGAAATTGTTTTGTATGCTCGAATAGCTCATGTATCAACTAGGGCTGTCCGTATCTTCCATGTTAGGCGGGTTATTCTCAAGAGGAGTGGACTCCTCTCCTCACTCACGAGAAAATGGCTGGTCACCGGGATGCCCAGTCCCATGCTTTATGCAAACTAAATCAAAATAATTGCAAACAAAACTCCCCCGGGGCTGTTGCTAGTTGGAGGCACTCGTTGTTTCGAGCAAGCCATGGATTGATGCTTGTTGGTGGAGGGGGAGTATAAACTTTACCATTCTGTTTGGGAACCGCCTATAATGTGTGTAGCATGGAAGAGGTCGCCATCTCTTGGTTGTTATGTTGACAATGAAAGTATGCCGCTCAAAATATTATTTATCTCTATTTCAAAACCGAGCTCTGGCACCTCTACAAATCCCTGCTTCCCTCTGCGAAGGGCCTATCTATTTACTTTTATGTCGAGTCATCACCCTCTCATTAAAAAGCACCACCTGGAGAGCACTGCTGTCATTTGCATTCATTACTATTAATTTATGTTGGGTATGACTATGACTGGATCTCTTATACCATGAATTACAATGTCTAGTCAGTCCTTGATCTTTAAAGGTGCTCTGCATTTATGTTTTGCGATCTCAGAAAGGGCTAGCGAGATACCATCTTATTATATCATATTATGATTGTTTTGAGAAAGTGTTGTCATCCGAGATTTATTATTATTGCTCGCTAGTTGATTATGCCATTGACATGAGTAAACATGAGACCTAAGAGTTATTGTGAATATGGTTAGTTCATAATCTTTGCTGAAAACTTGAATGCTGGCTTTACATATTTACAACAACAAGAGCAAACAGAGTTTGTAAAAGTTTTTCATTATCACTTTCAGTTTATCAACTGAATTGCTTGAGGACAAGCAAAGGTTTAAGCTTGGGGGAGTTGATACGTCTCCGTCGTATCTACTTTTCCAAACACTTTTGCCCTTGTTTTGGACTCTAACTTGCATGATTTGAATGGAACTAACTCGGACCGACGCTGTTTTCAGCAGAATTGCCATGGTGTTATTTATGTGGAGAAACAAAATTTCTCGGAATGACCTGAAACTCCACGGAACTTATTTTTGGAAAATATTAAAAATGCTGGAAGAAGAATCCACGTCGGGGGGCCTCCACCTGTCCACGAGGGTGGGGGGCGCGCCTGCCCCCCTGGGCGCACCCCCTGCCTCGTGGGCCCCCTGACGCTCCACCGACCTCAACTCCAACTCCATATATTCGTGTTCGGGGAGAAAAAAAATCAGAGAGAAGGATTCATCGCGTTTCACGATACGGAGCCGCCGCCAAGCCCTAAACTCCCTCGGGAGGGCTGATCTGGAGTCCGTTCGGGGCTCCGGAGAGGGGAATCCGTCGCCGTCGTCATCATCAACCACCCTCCATCACCAATTTCATGATGCTCACCGCCGTGCGTGAGAACTTCCATCGTAGGCTTGCTGGACGGTGATGGGTTGGATGAGATTTATCATGTAATCGAGTTAGTTTAGTTAGGGTTTGATCCCTAGTATCCACTATGTTCTGAGATTGATGTTGCTATGACTTTGCTATGCTTAATGCTTGTCACTAGGGCCCGAGTGCCATGATTTCAGATCTGAACCTATTATGTTTTCACGAATATATGTGAGTTCTTGGTCTATAGTCACCTACTATGTGTTATGATCCGGCAACCCCGAAGTGACAATAATCGGGACTACTCCCGGTGATGACCATAGTTTGAGGAGTTCATGTATTCACTATGTGTTAATGCTTTGGTCCGGTACTCTATTAAAAGGAGGCCTTAATATCCCTTAATTTCCGCTAGGACCCCGCTGCCACGGGAGGGTAGGACAAAAGATGCCATGCAAGTTCTTTTCCATAAGCACATATGACTATATTCGGAATACATGCCTACATTACATTGATGAATTGGAGCTAGTTCTGTGTCACCCTATGTTATGACTGTTACATGATGAACCGCATCCGGCATAATTCTCCATCACCGATCCAATGCCTACGAGCTTTTCACATATTGTTCTTCGCTTATTTACTTTACCGTTGCTACTGTTACAATCGTTACAAAACCCAAAAATATTACTTTTGCTACCATTACCGTTACTTCCATATTATTTTGCTACTAAATACTTTGTTGCAGATATTAAGTTATCTAGGTGTGGTTGAATTGACAACTCAGCTGCTAATACTTGAGAATATTCTTTGGCTCCCCTTGTGTCGAATCAATAAATTTGGGTTGAATACTCTACCCTCGAAAACTGTTGCGATCCCCTAGACTTGTGGGTTATCAGCGCCGCCCCCCCTCCTTGTCCAATTCGGACTCCTCAAGGGGGGCACGCGGCCAGCCCTAAGGCCCCCTCCTCTCTCTCTCACAAGGCCCATGTTGGCCCATTAGTTCCCCCGGGGGTTCCGATAACCCCAAGGCACTCCGATAATTATCCGGTGTCCGAATATAGTCATCCAATATATCAATCTATATGTCTCGATCATTTAGAGACTCCTCGTCATGTCCGTGATCACATCCAGGACTCTGAATTATCTTCGGTACATCAAAACACATAAACTCATAATACCGATCGTCACCGAACGTTAAGCGCGCGGACCCTACGGGTTCGAGAACTATGTAGAGATGACCGAGACTCATCTCCGGTCAATAACCAATAGCGGAACCTGGATGTTCATATTGGCTCCCACATATTCTACGAAGATCTTTATCGGTCAAACCGCATAACAACATACGTTGTTCCCTTTGTCATCGGTATGTTACTTGCCCGAGATTCGATCGTCGGTATCTCAATACCTAGTTTAATCTCGTTACCGGCAAGTCTCTTTACTCGTTTCGTAGTGCATCATCCCGCAACTAACTCATTAGTCACATTGCTTGCAAGGCTTATAGTGATGTGCATTACCGAGAGGGCCCAGAGATACCTCTCCGACAATCGGAGTGACAAATCCTAGTCTCGATCTATGCCAACTCAACAAGTACCATCGGAGACACCTGTAGAGCACCTTTATAATCACCGAGTTACGTTGTGATGTTTGGTAGCACACAAAGTGTTCCTCCGGTATACGGGAGTTGCATAATCTCATAGTCATAGGAACATGTATAAGTCATGAAGAAAGCAATAGCAACATACTACACGATCAAGTGCTAAGCTAACGGAATGGGTCGAGTCAATCACATCATTCTCTAATGATGTGATCCCGTTAATCAAATGACAACTCATGTCTAAGGCTAGGAAACTTAACCATCTTTGATTCAACGAGCTAGTCAAGTAGAGGCATACTAGTGACACTTTGTTTGTCTATGTATTCACACATGTACTAAGTTTCCGGTTAATACAATTCTAGCATGAATAATAAACATTTATCATGATATAAGGAAATATAAATAACAACTTTATTATTTCCTCTACGGCATATTTCCTTCAGTCTCCCACTTGCAATAGAGTCAACAATCTAGATTACACAGTAATGATTCTAACACCCATGGTGTCTTGGTGCTGATCATGTTTTGCTCGTGAGAGAGGCTTAGTCAACGGGTCTACAACATTCAGATCCGTATGTATCTTGCAAATCTCTATGTCTCCCTCCTTGACTTGATCGCGGATGGAATTGAAGCATCTCTTGATGTGCTTGGTTCTCTTGTGAAATCCGGATTCCTTTGCCAAGGCAATTGCACCAGTATTGTCACAAAAGATTTTCATTGGACCCGATGCACTAGGTATGACACCTAGATCGGATATGAACTCCTTCATCCAGACTCCTTCATTTGCTGCTTCCGAAGCAGCTATGTACTCCGCTTCACACGTAGATCCCGCCACGACGCTTTGTTTAGAACTGCACCAACTGATAGCTCCACCGTTCAATATAAATATGTATCTGGTTTGTGACTTAGAGTCATCGGGATCAGTGTCAAAGCTTGCATCGACGTAACCATTTACGATGAGCTCTTTGTCACCTCCATCAACGAGAAACATATCCTTAGTCCTTTTCAGGTATTTCAGGATGTTCTTGACCATTGTCCAGTGATCCACTCCTGGATTACTTTGGTACCTCCCTGCTAAACTAATAGCAAGTCACACATCAGGTCTGGTACACAGCATTGAATACATGATAGAGCCCATGGCTGAAGCATAGGGAACAACTTTCATTTTCTCTCTATCTTCTGTAGTGGTCGGGCATTGAGTCTGACTCAACTTCACACCTTGTAACACAGGCAAGAACCCTTTCTTTGCTTGATCCATTTTGAACTTCTTCAAAACTTTATCAAGGTATGTGCTTTGTGAAAGTCCAATTAAGCGTCTTGATCTATCTCTATAGATCTTGATGCGCAATATATAAGCAGCTTCACCGAGGTCTTTCATTGAAAAGCTCTTGTTCAAGTATCCTTTATGCTATCCAGAAATTCTATATCATTTCCAATCAACAATATGTCATCCACATATAATATTAGAAATGCTATAGAGCTCCCACTCACTTTCTTGTAAATACAGGCTTCTTTAAAAGTCTGTATAAAACCATATGCTTTGATCACACTATCAAAGCGTTTATTCCAACTCCGAGATGCTTGCACCAGTCCATAAATGGATCGCTGGAGCTTGCACACTTTTGTTAGCATCCTTTGGGTCGATAAAACCTTTGGGTTGCATCATATACAACTCTTCTTCCAGAAATCCATTCAGGAATGCAGTCATTACATCCATTTGCCAAATTTCATAATCATAAAATGCAACAATTGCTAACATGATTCGGACAGACTTAAGCATCGCTACGGGTGAGAAGGTCTCATCGTAGTCAACTCCTTGAACTTGTCGAAAACCTTTCACAACAAGTCGAGCTTTGTAGACAGTAACATTACTGTCAGCGTTAGTCTTCTTCTTGAAGATCCATTTATTCTCTATGGCTTGTCGATCATCGGGCAAGTCAACCAAAGTCCACACTTTGTTCTCATACATGGATCCCATCTCAGATTTCATGGCCTCAAGCCATTTTGCGGAATCCGGGCTCATCATCGCTTCCTCATAGTTCGTAGGTTCGTCATGGTCAAGTAACATGACCTCCAGAACAGGATTACCGTACCACTCTGGTGCGGATCTTACTCTGGTTGACCTACGAGGTTCAGTAGTAACTTGATCTGAAGTTATCTGATCATCATCATTAGCTTTCTCACTAATTGGTCCGAAGTTATCAATCTTTATGTCTCGACCATTTCGAGACTCCTCGCCATGTCCGTGATCACATCCGGGACTCCGAACTATCTTCGGTATATCAAAACACACAAGCTCATAATACCGATCGTCACCGAACGTTAAGCGTGCGGACCCTACGTGTCGTGGATTTGTCACGGCAGATGTCCTAGTGTGAGGACTTAGTCGCGAGGCCAACGCATCTATGTGGTAGCTTGAGAGGGGTTGATCGGAGTCGAGAGACGCAACACGCAAGACAAAGATTTAGACAGCTTCGGGCCCCGGGAAACATCATCCGGTAATAACCCTACATGCTGTTTGTGGCTAGGTCTCATTATGCTCATGAGGGAGTCGCCGTAAGCCGGCTCTCCTAGTTATGTCTAACCTAGAGATTATTCAACCTGTCCCTCTTGGGGTGCCCTGCCCCTTCTTATATAAGTTGAAGGGGCGGGTTACATGTAGAGTCCAACTCGGACTTAAGACTTAACTATTCTGACTTCTCTTCACGGGCTTCTCTCCATGGGCTTCTTAACATTTTGGGCTTATTAACCCCAGGCGACTCTGTCACAGTCTGACTTAAACATCTGGTTTAAACAATCTGCCGGCTTAACTGTCTTGCTTAACTGTCTGGCTTAACTGTCTCCGCCGGCTTACCATGCTTAACTGTCTCCGCCGGCTTACCCTGCTTAACTGTCCGTCAGCTTACCTTGCTTAACTGTCCGCCAACTTACCCTGCTTAACTGTCTGCCGGCTTATAATCTGCCGGCTTAAATAGCTTAAACAATCTGCCGGGTCACCAATGAACACCAAGTCCCAGCCGGGTCATATCTCCGGCCGGGTCACACCGCGGGGTATATCCCCAACATTAGCCCCAGTTTAATTTGGATTTATCCATGTTAAATTGATCCTATAAACAAAACACAAGAACAATTTTAACAGGTTATGCTCCTGGTTAAATATTCTTTGTAAGCCGGCACCTAATCATACTTAACTCCTTGTTATTTCCTTCTTCGAAAATCCGGGTCAATAAGCCAACTTCATAATCAATTTGCTGACGATGGTTTCTCACAGAGAAAGACTGTGAAGAATAACTCATTTGACTCAGCTCCCAATGCTTAAAAATATTGGTCTTGTAATACTCACAGAGAAAGACTGTGAAGATTTCTCTCCCTCATATCCATATTTCCTGTAGCCCCCAAGTCTTGAGCAGAACAAAGTGATGACTTAAGACTTGCTTCAACATAAATATTGCAACCTTGAAGAAATCCAGATTGTTCATCTCAGTCGCTAATCAGAACTGAGTATTCCACATATGTAGCCCCCAAGGGTCGGGTCATTATGCAATAATGAGCAGGGACTTTGTATGTATGATCATGTAGATTCGACCAACAACGTTTAGCCCCCAAGGGTCGGGTCATTATGCAATAATGAGCAGGGACTTTGTATGTATGATCATGTAGATTCGACCAGCAACGTTTAGCCCCCAAGGGCCGGCTTAGTAAGATAATACTGAGCAGGGACTTTATATATACTTCATTGAAAATAATATCATATGATGTAACCCCCATCATGAGGCTTGAACCCACGTCCACAAGGTTAAGAGCTTTGTGCTTTACCAACCAAGCAGTGGACCCTTCAATATAATGGATTAAGACTTATGTACCTTGAATTATTGATAGGAGCAATTGGTAGCCCCCAAGGGTCGGCTCATTACAATGTGATGAGTCGGGTCTTCAATAAGGTGAGCAAAAAATTACCTTGCATTAGCCCCCAAGTGTCATGGTGCATGCTTGCAGCGACATGAGACTTGCATATTTGATGTAATCTCAACTTGAATAATGTAGTCCCCAAGTGTCGGGTCGTAAGCCTGCAGCGACTCGGGACTATTCCTTCCATTGTATAATAAATCATATCCATTGATAAAATAATATCCATTGCACTAAAGCGACTTTGAAAACCTCCATCATAATACTGGTTATTGATAACCATAATAAAAATCCAGCCATGTTGGCTATTAAATATTTGAATAATATAACCCTGTTTGAAAACCAGTTCCTGTGATATTTGATCACACTGTTGGTTTACCAAGCCAATAGAATAAGGGCAATAACCCAAAACTTGATCATTGGGAATTATCATACGTTTCCGGCTTATGAATATAGCCAGGCCGGGTCGATCAACACCGGACACTATTTTATGTCATGCTGGCGACTTATAGTCAAAAGCCAGGCCGGGTTAATAAACACCGGCGTATTGTGATATATGATCCGTAAGGCATTATAAGCCTTACTGGTTTTCAATCATGTATGACGATGTCATAAGAGAAAACGCAAAAAAGACTTTCAAATCAAATCAACAGAAAAATTTCGAGGCTTTCATAGGCCGCCAAGCCAAAATTTTCTTCTTCAATGAAACTAGCATTAGCCACTAGAAGGTACGCCCTTTTTGTGAGCCGGCCCTCATTTACCCAATCGACATTTTAACCCTGATAAGTTCAGTTCTTATTTAAAGATAGACTTATCAGGAGTACACGGGGTTAGAGCAGCATCGTGCATCACAGGCCGATTTATCCAAGTTTCAAGGAAGGCGGCTTTATCAGCCTGAGCTTCCCCTTGCTATCTGTAAGCCGTGCCCTCTCATGACAGACTGGCATTTTAACCTTAACCAGTTCAGGGTCTTGTTGAAAAGATTGACTGTTAAGAGTTCGCCGGGTCAATCAGGATTACCTGATGGAGAAGCATCTGGCATACACGCAGGATAACCCAGGGTTTTAGGTGAATACACCTGGCTTCCAAGCCTGGCTTTTAAGCCTATCACAAGGGTTATAGCAACTCTTGTTCTTTAGAACAAAAAGAGGCCCCAAGTAATTTTTTTGAGCTATGCTCAATGGGCACCTATGTTTGAGTTGTGCTTTTGCAACAGACTCTCTTTGGTCCCTTTAATCTGGGTAGCAAGCCCCCAAGTGACCATAATAAGATAAGCCCATAAGGCAGGATACCTATGTTTGCACCGCGCATCATGGCAGCAAGCTCTCTTTGGCAACCTTTAATTTTTCTGAGAACTCAAACTTGCGAGAGATGAACTTCTTTTTCAACCGGAGTTTTAAACCGGATATTGAGAGCTTCAAAGCTTTGTGGGAGACAGATTTCCCTTGAACCGGATTTTAAACCGGAATCTTCATTTTGAGCCAGAAATTTCCTGATGACCTTTTAAGTTTTCATCAATATAACAACAGCCTCCAGGACTGGGTTATCTTCCCTCTAATGATCTGGGGTCTTGAATCTCACAATGTTTACTAAGTGATGTCATCGTAGCCCCCGAGTCTTAAGACTACTCGAGGAGTTGGCTTGAGACTCTCCATTTTGACCATAGCATAAGGTGTATATCATTGGTTTTGATAGCGCGATGTGAATCCACAGAAGGTTGAGGTGATTGCGGCGGGTTATAAATGATCTTGTATGAGCCGTGTCAGCAACTCGGCCAATGGTTCCTTCCAACTGGCTATTTGAAGTTAACCAAACTGTAGTGGCGGTGACTTTTACGTCTGCCCATTGAGCCATCCAGTGCAGACGGCGGCTTATAATACATGATAATTTTCTCCAAAGTTGTTGGAAGAAAACTGGGCTACCCAAGCAGTGACTGGCTTTATACTCAATAAATAGCCAATGCATACAAATGCGGCCCGGTGTGTTGATGTAGAACAGGCCATGATAGTCGGACGGTAAAGACGACCATAGCGTTAGAGGCGGTACAGACAGATGAGTCAGTCACGGCGTTGTAAGCTGGTGCGGACGGGCGAGTCAGCCGCATCATGTTGATGTAACGAGGGCGGCAACTTGCTCACGTATCCGTCCATCAGCACGGCACAGACAATCGCTAGTCCAAAAATAATATTGGCGCATGCCCCTTTGCGACACCTTTGTAACAAAGAATGGTCCTGCGAAAAATACCACAGACCAAAGTAATTGTTCTCAAATAATTTAATATGTATTGATAAGATACATAGAAAAGATAGCACCTGGTATTTTCATCGGGTGAACGTAGACAACGTCTTGACTGTAGCTATACCTGGCCATGGGAAGCCCGGCCCGGCCGGCCCGGCCCGAAAAAGCCCGACCCGGCCCGGCCCGACGCTGCCCCCGGGCCGGGCTCGGTCCTAGATCTTGAGCCCGAAGGCCAGGCCGGGCCTGGGCCCGTCATTTTTGCATTTCTCGGAAGGTCGGGCCGGGCCGGCCCGGAGCCCGACGGGCTTTTATGTGTTCGGGCCGGGCTCGGGCCCAGAAAACAGGCCCGATGACCGGGCCGGGCCGGGCTCGGGCCTGGGTTTTTTTTCGTCGGGCTTGGCTAGGCCCGGCCCGAAGCCTGGCCCGGCCCGAGGTATGGCCAGGTATAACTGTAGCCTTAACCTCATGTGGAGTAGTAGTGGCCGGCTCACAGTAATGCCGCGGTGGCAACAGTGACACGCCCCCTTTGCTTTTCTCTTTTCTTCATGGCAGAACACTCGTGCTAACAGTAGTATTTAATATTGCAGTAACAGTAGTCGATGGCTCAGCACGCGAGACAGCGAGGGCGCATCCACAAGTGAAAAAAGGCGTAACTCCACAGCAGAGGCGGCCGGGCGGCTCAATGCGCGGCAGGGATGGCTCAATGTGGCTTCAGGAAACACCAGATTAAATCCTCCAGGAGCTCCGTGTGGGGTAATAGTATTCTATAGTGCTGATTGATTTTTGCTTCCAGCATGTGTACGGGGGTCAAACAAGTATCCAGTTTGACCCTCTTTTCCCTTTGGCTTGAACTCTTTGTAGTAGAGCGCTGCAGCGCTTTCTTTTGAAACATCATCCGCGGCGGTTCAACGGGTACAGGCCGGGGGTACGGGGCAGCTCTCTGCGGCGGCTCACGGTAGTGGAAACTTAACCGCGGTGTAGACCCGGCGACGGCTCTTAGGCAGGCCTCGGCGGCTCGACCGCGATGTGGTTAATGACTCAATGGTACCCCGGCGAACCCGTGGTTTGAAGGACTCCGGCGAATAATTTGGCGAGGGCGGCTCAGCGTGGTGGAAGCGGCTCGAAGGCCGGCTGTTCGGAAGAGCAGAGACCAGCAGGGGCAGTATAAGCAAGCGCGAGGGCACACGGGCGTTTCAACAACGGCATGAGGCGGAAAACCGGGGCATCTTGCGGCAGCAGCAAGCGGGCGGCTCAGGGCGCTGGAGGTCAAGCTCGGGAACGGCTCAAAGCAAGCAGAGGCAGGCGGGCACAGCCGGCCAACGTGGCAGGGGTGGCCCCATCGCTACTGTTCAGGGCGCAGCTTCAGCGGGTCAGCAATCCGTCAGGGCGGCGTCTCATGCCTGGAACCAATCAGGCGGCTGGTGTAACCACGGGTGAAGGCCCGATTCAAACCCCGGACGGCGGCTCTTGCAGATGATGACGGCGAAAACCGGCTTGATTCGGAGGCACCAGGCTGTGGCGGAGACGGACGGCGCGCCGGGCGGCCTGGATGGCCTGAAGCAGAAGGTGAAGCCAACGCCAGGCCACAGGAGCAAGCTCACGCGGGAGCGAGGAGGAGCGGCTCGCAGGTAGCCAGGCGCGATAGCGACTTGGAGGAGGCAAAGACGGTAGGTCCATGATGGCAGAGTAATCCGGGGCGCCGCAAGGCGACTTGGGGGCGCCGGGCGGAACGACGTGGCCGTGCCAGAGGCCCGCGCGAGAGGTGCACTCAAGGCACACCTGCAGCGACGGTGGCTCAACGCGAAGTAGAGGCGGTCATGGTCCGGCAGCTAGGCGCGGCGCAAGAAGCGGCGGCTCGATCCGAGGTCCTCGTCCATCCCAATCTGATTCCGTCTCGTTGACTGTTCGTCGGTTGTCTTTCCCTTTTCTTTTAAACCAAGATCACTTGAGTTGATGCGATTGAGAAGGTTCTGGCGTGCGTTCGTACGCGAAGGCAGCAGCTAGCGGATCGATGAGCAACCCATGGACACGAATCTTCTCGGGACTTGAAACCTGACAGCGTGGAAAAAACCGTGGAACTCAGCGGATTAAATCGCGGCCTCGAACGACTTACGCGTGCACTGAACTCCTGTCGGTCTTAGCGTACTATTGCAATACAATTGCTGCAGCGAAAAATCCAGTCGTTTGTAGGCGATCGGCGGCGGCGCAAGGACAGGCAACTTTAATGCTCTCGTCTCGACAACCAAGCGTCGACATTGATCCTTCCAGGCTGGCTCTTGTTCAGCCAGAAATTACTAACTTCTCGATCCCTTTGAGAGATCCCTTCAAGAACTCAACACCACCATGCGCAGGCCTCACGGTGGGTGTCAACTGTCGTGGATTTGTCACGCCAGATGTCTTAGTGTGAGGACTTAGTCGCGAGGCCAACGCATCTATGTGGTAGCTTGAGAGGGGTTGATCGGAGTCGAGAGACGCAACACGCAAGACAAAGATTTAGACAGTTACGGGCCCCGGAAAACATCATCCGTAATAACCCTACATGCTGTTTGTGGCTAGGTCTCATTATGCTCATGAGGGAGTCGCCGTAAGCCGGCTCTCCTAGTTATGTCTAACCTAGAGATTATTCAACCTATCCCTCTTGGGGTGCCCTGCCCCTCCTCATATAAGTTGAAGGGGCGGGTTACATGTAAAGTCCAACTCGGACTTAAGACTTAACTATTCTGACTTCTCTTCACGGGCTTCTCTCCATGGGCTTCTTAACATTTTGGGCTTATTAACCCCAGGCGACTCTGTCACAGTCTGACTTAAACATCTGGTTTAAACAATCTGCCGGCTTAACTGTCTTGCTTAACTGTCTGGCTTAACTATTTGGCTTAACTGTCTGCTGGCTTACCATGCTTAACTGTCTCCGCCGGCTACCCTGCTTAACTGTCCGTCAGCTTACCCTGCTTAACTGTCCGCCAGCTTACCCTGCTTAACTGTCTACCAGCTTATAATCTGCCGGCTTAAACAACTTAAACAATCTGCCGGGTCACCAATGAACACCAAGTCCCAGCCGGGTCATATCTCTGGCCGGGTCACACCGCGGGGTATATCCCCGACACTACGGGTTCGAGAATTATGTAGACATGACCGAGACTCATCTCCGGTCAATAATCAATAGCGGAACCTCAATGTTCATATTGGCTCCCACATATTCTACGAAGATCTTTATCGCGCATAACAACATACGTTGTTCCCTTTGTCATCGGTATGTTACTTGCCCGAGATTCGATCGTCGGTATCTCAATACAAAAAAAAGATGATGAATCTGCATGTGCTTAGTCTTCGAGTGCTGAACTGGGTTATGAGCAATCTTGATGGCACTCTCGTTGTCACAGTAGAGAGGCACGTTCTTCATGTTGATGCCATAGTCCTTGAGGGTTTGCTTCATCCACAACAATTGAGCACAGTAGGAACCAGCAGCAATGTACTCAGCTTCAGCAGTAGACAGTGATACGCAGTTCTGCTTCTTCGAGGACCAACATACCAAGGATCGTCCGAGGAAATGGCATGTGCCTGATGTTGACTTGCGATCCACCCGATCACCAGCATAGTCAGAGTCAGAATATCCAATGAGATCAAAAGCAGAGCCCTTGGGATACCATAATCCAAGTGTTGGAGTGTGAGCTAGATATCGAAGAATATGTTTCACAGCCTTATGGTGTGATTCCTTCGGTGTAGCTTGAAAACGGGCACACATGCAAATACTAAGCATAATATCTGGCCTAGATGCACATAGATACAATAAAGAGCCAATCATGGAGCGGTATACCTTTTGATCAAAGTCTTTACCATTTTCATCAGTGCATAGATGGCCATTTGTGGGCATAGGGATTTTGACGCCTTTGCAATCTTGCATGCCAAATTTCCTCAGCACATCCTTGAGGTATTTCTCTTGAGATATGAAGATGTCATTGCGTTGTTGACGAATTTGAATACCTAAGAAGAATTTCAGTTCTCCCATCATAGACATTTGATATTCCTCACTCATCATATAGGCAAATCCGTCACTGTAACGTTGGTTAGTACAGCCAAAGAAATATCATCAACATATATTTGGCACACGAATAATTCATCATCGTAGGTTTTGGTGAAAAGAGTTGGGTCAAGTGAACCGGGTTTGAAGCCTTTCTTCATGAGGAATTCCTTCAAAGTATCATACCACGCCCGAGGGGCCTGCTTGAGGCCATAGAGGGTCTTATTGAGTTTGAAGACTTTGTCAGGCTGCTTAGGATCTTCAAAACCTGGTGGTTGAGCAACATATACTTCTTCCTCAAGCTTACCATTGAGGAATGCACTTTTCACATCCATTTGATATAAGATGATATTATGATGGTTAGCATAAGCAAGCAATATGCGAATAGCCTCAAGTCTAGCAACAGCTTCAAAAGTTTCATCAAAATCAATTCCTTCAACCTGTGTGTAGCCTTGAGCTACAAGACGAGCCTTATTCCTTACCACAAGGCCATTTTCATCTTGCTTGTTGCAGTAGATCCATTTGGTACCGATGATTTTGTGCTTGCGTGGGTCTGGTCGCTTGACAAATTCCCAGACATTGTTGAGCTCGAATTGATGTGGCCGCTTGACAAGTTCCCAGACATTGTTGAGCTTGAATTGATGTAATTCCTCTTGTATCGCTTGAATCCACTCAGGCTCCAGAAATGCCTCATCAACTTTGGTGGGCCTGTTGATGATGTGGCATGCAGTATCAATTGCCTCAGGCCAGAAGTGACGAGGCATCTTGTATTCATCAAGAATAGTGCGAGCCATCTCAACAAGAGTCCTGTTCTTGTGCTCCACGACGCCATTCTGCTGAGGAGTATAAGGGGTTGATAACTCGTGAGTAATACCAAGTTCATCAAGATAGTCATCAAGACCAGTATTCTTGAACTCGGTCCCATTTTCACTCCGGATATGCTTGATATTCACACCAAAATTCGTCGAGGCCCTTGAGGAAAATCGTTTGAAGACTTCCTGCACTTCAGTTTCGTACGTGATGATATGCACCCATGTGTAACGAGAATAGTCATCAACAATAACAAAGTCATATAGAGATGCTGCATTTGTCAGTGTGGCATAATGAGTAGGGCCAAAGAGATCCATGTGAAGCAATTCAAAAGGACGAGTGGTAGTCATGATAGTCTTCGAGGGGTGCTTGGACTTGGTCATCTTTCCAGCCTCACAAGCCCCACAAAGATGGTCTTTAAGGAATTGGACACCCACGATGCCAATGACGTGCTTCTTCTTCGCGAGTGTATGCAAGTTCCTCATGCCAGCATGACCTAGTCGTCGATGCCATAACCAGCCTTCTGAAGCTTTTGCAAGTAGACATGTGGCAGGCTGTGGTCCTGCAAAGAAATCAACAATATACAAGTCTCCTCTCCTAAAGCCTTCAAAGACTTTGAAATTGTCAGATTCCATGAGCACAATGCAACGATATTTGCCAAAGATGACAACCATATCAAGATCACAAAGCATTGAGACAGACATGAGATTGAATCCTAAGGACTCGACAAGCATGACTTTGTCCATGTGTCGATCCTTTGAGATTGCAACCCTACCTAGACCCAATACCTTGGTTTTGCCCTTGTCAGCGTAGGTGATATGCTTCAGATCCGATGGAGATAAAGAATTGTCCATCAATAAGTTCTTGTCACCGGTCATGTGATTTGTACATCCACTGTCGAGGACCCACTCAGTAGCTTTGGGTTGATCATCCTGCAGATGAATTAGTGCATCTTACGAACTCATATACTTCATCAGTGAAGAATATGACATCAAATTCATCAGATTGAATTTCATCAAGCAGTACAACAGATATAGCAATATAAGGACGTGAGAAATTAGTAATTCATTTCTTCATGATTAGCTTGCATCCTTTCAAGCATATTCAGGTCTCCAGCAAATTCATCAGACATTCAAGTTCGTCTAGAGTCCTGACCCTGCATAAGAGATTAATTATTTTTCTTCACCATCCACATCTGGAGGGGTGGCAAAGATTTCATCATTCTGCGAGCTCTATAAAAGAAAGGTGGCATTGAAGCCAGTGCACTTCATTTCACAAAAGAGGGGTTAGAGTAAGCATATGAATAGGCTGAGAAATTCTTCGAGGACTTATGAACATAATGATTTGAAGAATAATGCACATCATAGCCTTTAGATTTACCCTGCGAAACAGAAGCGTTAGCAGGATGATGTTCATATGAGGATTTGGATCCATATGAGGAATTTGGTCCGTATGAGGATTTAGATCCATATGAAGACTCTGGTCCATATGAAGAATTTGATCTGGGGTTCCTATTCTTCATAGGTGGTGTCATGAGGACATTCACCTGAAGACTTTCAAGGCACCTTTTGGGACCCCAGATTTTCTTCATAGGGGGACCATTCCTGCAGTTAGTACCAACATATCTAGCAAATACTTCACCATTCTGATTTTTAAACAATTTATAGTTGGAGTCAAATGACTCATCAGATGAATATGAAGATTCACATGTAAAGCCAGATAAAGTGGATGGATCTACGGGAGGTCCTTTCGCAGCAATCCATGAGGTTTTGGGATACTGCTCAGGTTTCCAGTAGGTCCCATTAGCATTGAGTTTCCTCTCAAAGGCAATACCCTCTTTCCTAGGGTTTCTGTTGAGGATCTGCTTTTTAAGCACATCACAAAATAGCCTGATGCCCTTTGAGGCTTTTGTACATGTCTGTCACATACAATTCCTTCAACCCTGCATTGTCAGTGATACATGTGGTATCCTTAGATGAGGAATTTGTGACCACAGAGACAGTTGAAGAATTTGCAGCAATAGAAGCATTTGAACTTTCAGGTGAAGAATTAGCAGATTCACCTTCAATGCATTTCAAACATGGTGGAATGAATTCTTCCTAAGAGAAGCTGATCTGTTGAGCAAGCAATGAATCATTTTCCTTCTGAAGATCTTCATAGCTCACCCTTAGCTTCTCAAGATCTTGCTTTCTTTGAAGAAATTCATAAGAAAACTTCTCATGATCGGCTAAGAGAGTGTTATGATGACTCTGAAGATTATCAAACTTGGACTGTAGTCGCTCCAGATTATCAATCAGAGTGTGAGTTCGATCCATTTCCTCACCCAACAGGTCATCGCTTTTATCTAGCAGATTTGGAACCCTTTCGAAAGCCTTTTTTTGTTTGACATCAATCTTAGCAAGTTTGGAATAGCTAGGTTTGAGATTTTCATCGAATCCATCCTCACTAGATTCAGAGGAGGGATATTTGAGTACCTTGGCACCTTTTGCCATGAAGCAATATGTGGGAGCGTAGCCATCGTCGCCGTCGTCAGCAGTGTTGGGGAAGTCATTTTCCTCAGTGTTGAAGATGGACTTGCTGACGAAGGCAGTAGCGAGGGCTAGGCTCGCCACACCAGAGTCTGAATCCTTAGATTCCTCCTCTTCCTCATTTTCCTCAGATTCAGCTTCAGAGTCCATTTCCTTGCCAATGAATGCCCGAGCCTTTTTGGACCTGCTCTTCTTGTGAGATGAAGACTTTGAAGATTTTGACGATGAGGACTTTGAAGATTTCTTCTTCTTCGAGTCATCAGAACTATCATCCTTGTACTTCTTCTTCTTTGATTCCTTCGCCCACTAAGGACAATCAGTAATGTAGTGGCCAGGTTTCTTGCATTTGTGACAGGTCCTCTTCTTGTAATCGCGGGATGAGGAATCTGATCTCATGTCATCACCTCTTAAAGATTTTCCAAAGCGACCACGTCTTGAGAACTTCTGAAATTTCCTCACGAGCATTACTAGCTCCTGGCTTAGTTCTTCAAGATCACCAAGGCTGCTATCAGAATCTTCTCCTTCATATTCAGAAACTGCCTTGGCCTTCAGAGCACGTGATCTTCCATAACTTGGCCCGTAAAGGTCTCTCTTCTCATCAAGTTTGAAATCATGACTATTTAGCCTCTCGAGTATAACAGCAAGATCTAGTGACTTGTAGTCTCCACATTCTTGAATCATCAGTGCAAGTGTATCGAATGAGGAATCAAGTGATCTCAGCAATTTCTTCACCACCTCATGGCCGGCGATGTCAGTGGCACCAAGTGCTTGAAGCTCATTTGAGATGTCAGTGAGGCGATCGAAGGTTTGTTGAACATTTTCATTGTCGAGTCTTTTGAAGCGGTTGAAGAGACTGCGAAGAACGTCAACTCGAGAGTCACATTGAGTGAGACTCCTTCGTTGACCTTGGACAACCTATCCCAGATAAGTTTTGCTGTCTCCAAAGCACTCACTCTGTCGTACTGTCCTTTGCTCAGATGGCCACATATGATATTCTTCGCTTGAGAGTCGAGTTGCTTGAATCTCTTCACATCAGCAGTGTTCACGGAAGGAGTGATGGAGGGAACACCATTTTTCACAACGTACCAGAGATCGTTGTCAATTGCCTCAAGATGCATGCGCATCTCATTCTTCCAGTAGGGATAGTCCGTCCCATTGAAGGTAGGACACCCAACTGAGACCTTGATCATGCAAGTGGTTAAATCAAAATCACACAGAACAAGGGAGTACCTTGCTCTGATACCAATTGAAAGTGCGTTATATCGACTAGAGAGGGGTGAATAGGTGATTTTTACAAATTCTTCAGTGAGGAAATTCAACTGGAGGAATTTCCTAAGTAACGAACTACAAGCAACGGAATAAGTACTCATGTGCATTCATAACAAAGCAGTAGCATAGTCATCATGATGAAATGAAATATACACAGAGCACAGGTAGCGTGTAAACAGGATAAGCAGGCTGAAGACAAAATGACTGAAGAATTAGGATTGAGGAAATTGAGAAAGTCTTTAGTCAAAGTCTACAAACAATAACGATCAATTTCATCAACACATGAATGAGGAAATGAAAGGGTTGAGGAAATAGAACCAGTAGCTTGGTGAAGACGATGATTTGGTAGACTAGTTCCAACAGATGTGACAGTTGTACGTCTGGCTGGAGCGGCTAGGTATTTAAACCTGAGGACACACAATCCCGGACACATAGTCCTCACCGTATTCTCCTTCAGCTACGGTCACACAGACCTCGCCCAATCACTCATGGTAAGTCTTTAGGTGACTTCCAAACCTTCACAGACTCAGTCACTCGGCGATCCAAAATTCCTCTTGGATGCTCTAGACCATGACGCCTAACCGTCTGGAGGATGCAAAGTCCTCAAAGGTAACAAGCATCGGTTCCACACAGGAACAATCTCTTTAGTGATGCTCAATCACTTTGGGTTGTAGGTGTTTGGCTTTGGATTTTTCCTCACTGATGATTTTGGCTCAAAGTCCTCGGAGGATGGGATGATCTCAGTGACAAGTGTCAGTTTCTCTCAGAGCAGCCAACCAGCTAGTGGTTGTAGGGGGCGGCTATTTATAGCCTAGGAGCAGCCCGACATGATAATACATAAATGCCCTTCAATGATATGACCGTTAGGTGGATAGGATATTTTGGACAGCTGGCGCACAGCACAACAACGGTCGGAAATTTGAGCTCTCAAATTCCTCACGGCTATCATGTTCCTCACTTGTAGGCAATCTGCACTGGCGAATTTCTAACTCCTCAGTCAGAAAAAATTCCTTAGAGACCAGAAGATCTTCGTCTCTGTTACTGAAGAAATTGACCGAACTGTATGAGATTTCCAATGGCTTTACTCGAAAGGATTGGGTAGGTGTAGGATTTTTGAGATGAGCATCACTTGGAAACTTTTCCTTAGTTTTACCTCGACCCCCTTTAACAGTACGGTGTTTTCTATGACTCAAGAAAGAGAAAATGAAACTACGAAAACAAAAATATTCATGCTTCCTAATCCTCGTATCAATATCGAAGTCTTCAAGGTCACACCAATTTCCACATTTTCAAAGTCTTCAAAAACCAAAGTCTTCAACTGAAGACATTCATTTTTAGGGGTCGATTTTCATCGTAAATATAAAACTCCTCATAGACTTATAGTATCTGTGTACACTCACAAACACATTAGTCCCTTAACCTATAAGTCTTCAATACACCAAAATCACTAAGAGACACTAGATGCACTAACAGCCCCAATTTTTTTGGGATTTGTTGATTTGATGAAGTTTTGTTGATTTTGATCCATGGATTTGCTTGGTTTCGAGTGGATCTAGCATCTCTACAAGTTTCCCCACCATGCATCCACGAAATCTCCATAATTTTTGCTCCGAAATCATCCAATTTTCGCCCAAAATTTCGTCCCCAAGAGGAAATCCCGAGCAGTTTGACCTGCCCGGATCATCTGAAAGTGCTCCCGGATCATTCGGACCAACACGGATCAGCTGGACCCTCTCTCGGACGTCCGGACACCCTACGGGACAGAAATCCGGTTGACGAACCCAGATCATCCGGACCTACTCCCGGATGTCCGGGTAACCCTGAAACTGACACGGTCAAATTTTTGTTTTGGTCATAACTAATTCATCCGGAGTCCGATTTTGACGTTCTTTAGCTTGTTTTGAAGCTATTGGAATCCTCCATACCACAAAAATACTACCAACACCATTTGAATCCATCAAAATTTTGGAACTTTGGCACCTTTGCCTAGGGCCACTAATACATCATCCGCAATACCCGACTTCCGCAACTTAACCCATTTTGTTCCCCATTGCATATGTGGTTTCTTGAGTAGTGATTCGAGTCTCCTAAGGTGTTACGGCTACTTAGGGACGGTTGCTTCTTCATCAACCACCACCACTTCCGCATAACCTTGCCCACCATACATTTCCGCCACCCCAACTTAACCAAATTTTGTTTGTGTTGTGAGTTGTGTCTCCTAAGGTGTTTCGGCTACTTAGGGACCGTGCTTCCAACTCTGACACCATGTATAGCCCATCATACCCTTCCTCCACCTTAACCCATTTTGACCGGGTTTCCACCAATACTTCCGCAACCACCACCGCATTTCGCTACCACCATTTGACATTTCAGATTTTGAGTTCGTGTTTTTTCCATTTCCTAAGGTGTTATGGGTAATTAGGGATGGGTCTACATCAAGAACACCGACAGTCATCATCGCCATGGACGTTAACCTCCATATCATCTTGGTATCGTGGTATCCCTTCATTGTACATTCTCCTTGCCATTGCATTGTTAACCCCTAGCCCATTTTGCGACACTTGCATATCGAGACTAGCCTTTGAGTATTGCCGGCAACGTTACTTGTGCACATTAGTGATCATCGATCTACACCTTCCATTGCATACATACCATATCATCTTGGTATCATCATATCATCCCTTGTGTCACAAGATTGTTCCCGCATATACACAATTGCTATCTTAGTTTGTGCATCGTGGCCATATAAAAAAAAGCTTTTAAGCAAAAGGAGAGCAAAGAAGCTTGTAAGCAATAGCCATAGCATCATACCACATTGCACATAAGATTGTCATATCCGATCATCTTGGATCATCTTGAGAGGAACACCGGGAACCATATACATAACATACTTGGGATAGACGAAGCCGTTGCTTTTGCATCTTATAGGTTGTGGAGCTTCTCTTGTCCCACTAGTGGCCTATCTTGCAAATGATTGCTTGCATGATGTTGATCACCTTATGGATTCATCGCATACTATGTCTTGTTTCGATATGCCACCCATTTATGATGAATATAATGATGAGCATATTGAATTTCCTAGTTGTGATGCTATGCTCCATAGGATATCATGTGAAAATTCTTTTGGTCACATCATGTTCAACAACCCTTTAAACTTGTCATATGCTATGAGTGAGATCTCCCACATTGCATCATTTCAATCTCAACATAGTAACTATGCATGCCCCATTAAAATAAATCCCATTTGCACTTATGGCATAAATGACGAGATGATGGTCATTGGCTTTTGTTTTTCATGCGATGATATTGCTATGCTTCCTTTACATGAATTGCGCAATTCATCTACTATGCCATGCCATGAACACATTGCTTCGGATATGCATTGTTTTTTATGTTGTCAATATTCTCCATGTGATGTTTCCACTAATGCTCATGAGGAGACCCCCATAGTTTCCTCATACATATTAGGAGATTTTGATTCTTTCCATACTTTGCATGATTCCCATAATTGCGTGCACCATATGCATTCCATGAATAACAATGCTCTACATATTTCTCATGATGCATTACACAATTTGAGAATCCATTATGCTATGCATAATAACAAACCTCTCATGATGGATGACATGTTTCTATATCATGCATCTCATTTATTTGAGCATTGGCTATTTTGTGCTAACCAACACATGCACGTGCGCACCATGATGGATGAAGTGTACATATACCACGCACACACAATTCTCCCTTTGCCTTTGTTTTGTGTAGGTACTCATGAATACTCGTCAACCTCACCATCCCACGAGTTGACGAAACGAGCTCTTGAGAGCAACGATGACTTAGGATCCCGTGGACTATCCTTACCAATATTCCCTTTGCGCAAGGACTACGCACATCTCTTCTACTTGGCTCTCACATGGCTATGGGCAATATACCATTTGTCATCTTCTACCCATTTTACCATTTTCACTATGCATGTTATGCCTCTTTATATGCCTTTGCCATGCAATTGTGACCCTTGCTTGCACTTACATGTGATTCACCATTATACTACTTCTATGTGTATTTGCATGCTTGGTGGAGATCCTTGTTGCTATTACCATGTTTACATTGTACCTCATGCCATTATTGATTCTTGTGTTGGGAGAGTCATGATGTTACATTGCTATTTACATAGGACTTCTTTCCAATACAATGATGATACATTACTCATATCTTGTTTTCATGCTTGTGATGTGTCACGTGCATTATGTATGCCCACTATTTGCCCACATGACATGATTTCCATAAATACTTCTAGTATGTTGCATCTTCGCACTACTAGCTTCATGACTTGATCGCTATGATTGCTTGCTTTGTTGCATCACCCATGATCCATTCTTGCTCGCTTCATTGGGTTGATAACGTATATACACATGCCTCTCACATGATTTATCTTGCTCATTGTCAATTGTCTCCATTAGTTGCATATCTCATATTGCCTTGTAGTGAGTGCAACCATGCTATGTTTATCGATCTTGGAGACTTGTACATCTTACATGTGACGCATGCTTGTTTGATTAAGCTTAATGCATTTGGTTGTTCTTGCATCTTATGCCTACATACCATGCCGTACACCCTTGTACTTTCTTATGATAAGAATGATGAAAACAATTGTTGGGTATCTCACCATACGAATGATAGATTTTGCTTCCATGCTAATCTCATTTGTTTTTCCGAGTGTTTGTCATGTTCTTTCATTTGAAGGATTCATACAGCATTACCATCACGAGACATATTGGTTATGTGACGGTGTATATGATGTGCGACACCAACATTTTCGAGAAACTACTAAAGGTGAAATCCTTCCCTTTGAGCCATCCTCACATACGCATCTTGGATGGGTCATTCTTTCATTGTTGTTTCCTTCTTCTTGTCTACATGATACACATATTGGATGGAGGACCGACATTGGAGATGGACCCTATGGACCTTCAAGTTGAGGAGTGCCACGACATCGAGCTTTGGTACAACACCACCCATAACAATTTGCATCTTATGCATGGATTGACTCACATTATGATTGCCTTGTTGCATCTTGTATTTCTATGTCATCCATGATTTATGAGCTTGTGCATTTCCTTAGCAAATTTGTTGTGATCTTTCTTGATGGCATATTCATACATAATGATCACATTACCTACCATCAATTGCATGATAACATAATCATATTGAGCATCCATTGCCATGTTCATGCTCTTGACATACCATCTCTCTATGACATCATTTTGCACAATGGTAGCATTTGTAGCTTTGTGCACCATGAAATTTACCATACCTTTCCGTGCACAACAAATGATTTTGCTCTCATGAATGCTTTGCATATCATTCTACATCATTTGACTAAGCATCTTGTGCCTTGTCACGAAAAAAATTATCGGACGAACTCATGCTTACATGATGGACACCTTGTGTGCGCTAACCATTGTATTTCCGAGTGTCGTTTGTGTTTGCTCTTTTTGCATGTATACCACTATGGAGACACCTTGGAGTACTTGGATTGCGCCATGCCTTCAAATTTGTCCAATTACAAGTTCATCCACGACTACTGTTTCCATGGTGATGAGGATTACGATCCGAGGTTGGATCTTTCCCAAGGGGGGGGGAGATGATGCGGAGCATCCACGATCATCCCCATGTACACTTTGACTACTCCCCAAGCCCCAAGAGGACATACGATGAGATCTCGACTGTACGCCATTGGAAACAAGGTGAACTCACTCCTCTTCAATCCGTCACTTTCCACATGTAAGACATGGCTACTACCTCATGCATGGACCTTGCATATACTCAGGAACAACCGAGATGACCATGGAGAATCCAAGGACCAAAGCCAAGCATGGAAGAGAAGAAGGAAGAAGAAGAACGGAGTAAGACAGGACTTGCCCGGATCATCCAGACCCCCAGCCGGATGATCCGGACAGAGCACGGACGATCCGGACGACCACCCGGACGATCCGGACAATGTGCCCGATGACACCCGAAGCCTGCTCGTCGAAGCCGGACCAGGTCCTGGATCATCCGGATGGAGCCGGACATCCGGACTAGGTCCTGGATCATCTAGACCAGCTGCTGCCGCTACGACACCTCTGGACGATCCGGATGGTCGCCCGGATCATCCGGACCCCCGACACCAGGATCATCCGGGTTACCATCCGGATCATCCGGACCCCGCCTGCGTGTGTGAGTTGGGCCGAAGCTCATGTACCCCTTCGGCCCCTAGCCTATATATACTCCTCCTCCACTACCTTTCTAGGGTTAGCAAAGGATTAGCTCATTTGAGAGATAGAGCTTTGCTCATCCACTTGATTACTTCTCCATTGTAGTACACAACCTCTTCGAAGAAGATCCCCCAAGCGTATTCAAGACCCCTCACGGGAAGACCCCTCAAGACCTCCTCACGGAGAAGAACTTGCTACTTGTATCGTCCTTTGTTGATCATGGATCGTGTATCTCTTTGTGTTTCGAGGATCTAGCACATGTGTAATCGGATCTTGTTGGTTTGAGTGAATCCTCTCGTGTTTCCCCTCGTGTTTTCCCCTCATGTTCATCGTGTTCTTCATGGGATCCACTCCAATCGTGAAAGATCGGGCATCTAGGGTTCTACCCTACATCAAACACTTCACAAGGAATTTATTATTTGACAACATAGAGTAAATTCATTTTTCATTTTGGGACTGGGCATCCCTAATACCTTTGCCATACTCTCGTGCAATGACAAGTGAATAAACACTCATCTTGAGAATAACACATCTAGCATGGAAATATATCAGCCACCCCCTACCGTTTCATGAGCGGTACAAGCACACAAAAGAGAAGTTTATTTTGAAAATTAGAGATGGCACATACAAATTTGCTTAGAACGGCAAAAGAATACCGCATATAGGTAGGTATAGTGGACTCATGTGACAAAAACTGGTTTAAGGATTTTGGATGCACAAGTAGTGATCATACTTAGTGCAAATGAAGGTTAGCAAAAGATTCAGAAGCATCCAACCAAGAAACGAAAAATCTCATAAGCAAGCATTAAGCATAACAAACACCGAATAATGCACCACAAGTAGGATGTAATTTCATTGCATAACTATTGACTTTCTTGCTTGCATAGGGAATCACAAACCTTAACATCAATATTCTTACTAAAGCATAATTACTCATCAATATGACTCACATATTATATCATAATACCGCAAAACTATTACAAGGAATCAAGTTTATTTTGTCCAATGATCTTCATGAAAGTTTTTATTATATCCCTCTTGAATATCTATCACTTTGGGACTAGTTTCATATGTTGCTTTTGATAGCTCAAACAAATCTAAGTGAAGAACATGAGCATAAAAAAATTTCTTCTCTCAAAATAATTTAAGTGAAGCATGAGAGAATTTCTTAAAAAATTACTAACTCTCAAATAAATCTAAGTGAAGCATGAGAGCATCTCTTCAAAAATACTAAAGCACACCGTGCTAAAAAATATATAAGTGAAGCACTAGAGCAAATCCATAGCTCAAAAAGATTTAAGTGAAACATAGAGAGCAATTCTAACAAGTCATAGCATAACTTTGGCTCTCTCAAATAGGTGTGTCCATCAAGGATTCATGACTAAAAATAAAAAGCAAACAAGAAAAGACTCATATCATACAAAACGCTCCAAGCAAAACTCATGATATGTGATGAATAAAAATATAGCTCCAAGTAAAATACCGATGGTCGTTAGAAGAAAGAGGGGATGCCACTCAGGCATCCCCAAGCTTAGTTGCTTGATTCTCTTTGGATAATAGCTTGGGATGCCATGGGCTTCCCCAAGCTTAGGATATTCTTACTCCTTATTCCTTCATCCATCGCAATATCACCCAAAACTTAAAAACTTCAATCACACAAAACTCAACAAAACCTTCGTGAGATCCGTTAGTATAAGAAAGCAAATCACTACTATAAGTACTGTTGCAAACCTATTCATACTTTATTTATGCATTATATATACTGTATTCCAACTTTTCTATGGCAAAAACTCTTCAAAGGAAACCATAGAATCATCAAAACAAGCACACAACGCAAAGAAAACAGAAGCTGTCAAAAACAGAACAGTCTGTAGCAATCTGAATATTTCGGATACTTCTGTAACTCCAAAATTTCTGAAAAATTAGGACAACATAGGCAATTTTTATATAAATCTTCTACCACAATAATCAGTATTTTATCGTGCTTCTGTTAAAAATGAAAATTATTTTCATGAGCATAAAAGTTTCTGTTTTTCAGCAAGATCAAATCAATATCACCCAACATGATCCCAAAGGCTTTGCTTGGCACAAACACTAACTAAAACACAAAAAACACAATCATAACAGTGGCATAATTGTGCAAACACTCAAGAATAGAAAGGAAAAGAGAAAAAAAATGTATTCATTGGGTTGCCTCCCAAGAAGCGCTATCGTTTTATGCCCCTAGCTAGGCATAATGCAAGGATTCAAGTATTGTCATCTTTAGTTTCCAACTCTTCAATCAAACACTTGGAATTCTTCAAGGATTTAGCATGCAATTTTTTAATGACAATACTCCTAGGAACAAGTTTAATGAATTCATTCTTGCACAAAGGATCTCTTATAACTTCAACAAAATTCGGGTGAATACTAATCATCTTAAGATCTTCTTTACGGTTATTACTAGAAGTTGCACCCTTGTTCTTAGTATCTTGAGTAATCTTGCTAATTTTTATGGAAGTTTTTTCAATAGTTTTAGCGGAAGCAAAAGCCGTGCTTAGATTACTAAAGTTCTCTTCCAATTAATCGATCCGAGAAGGGCTTTCTTCAATTCTTTCATGAATTACGGTTCCCTTTTCTTTCAACAACTTAAAAACCTCTCCCGCTTTTGATCCAATTTTAGTAGCAAAATTATGCATCTTTTTATCCAAGTTTTCAATATGTTCTTCAGTGAGCATTTTCTTTTCAATAGCATCAAGTCTTTCCATAACATGCTCAAGAGTCAAAGTTGTTTCATTAATCATAAGAGGCGGTGAGCCCACTAAATTTCCCATAGCATTAAAGGCATCAAGAGAGGGACACATCAAGAAATTCCCACCGGTAATCGTATCAAGGATGAATATATACCAAGTGGTGATACCCACATAAAAACAGCACAGAAGAACAATGGTATATTGCTTACGAATAGATCTATTATGAGCATTGCAAATCCTATACCAAGCATCCTTTAAATTCTCCCCTCCCCTTTGTTTAAGGTTAAGAACCTCGTCCTCGGGAGTGCACGCAATAGAGGAAGAACTATCCATAACAACAAAAAGTGGTCAACAAGATTGCACACAAAAATAGATCTGACGAGAAAAATGACGAACGAAAAAGTGGGCGAATAAAACGGCAAATTTTTGTGAAGTGGGGGAGAGGAAAACGAGAGGCAAATGGCAAATAATGTAAATTGCAAGGAGATGAGATTCGTGATTAGGAACCTGGTAGATGTTGATGATGTCTCCCCGGCAACGGCGCCAGAAATTCCTTTTGATGCGGCTTGAACTACGTCGGTATTTCCCCAAAGAGGTAGGTATTCCCTCAGTGATGAGACCAAGGTTATCGAACCAGTGGGAGAACCACGCAACACCACGTAAACAGCTCCTGCACACAAAGAACAAATACTTGCAACCCGACGTAAGAGAGGAGTTGTCAATCCCTCGTGGGTAAAAAGATTGGCAAAATTGTAGTAGATTGGATAAATAGATCTCGCGGTAATGCGAGATAAAATAAATAAATAAAAATTGCAGCAAGGTATTTTTGTATTTTTGGATTAATAGATCTGAAAATAAAAACAAATAAAAATAGACCGCGAAGGCAAATGTAATAAAGAAGAGACCCGGGGGCCGTAGATTTCACTAGTGGCTTCTCTCGAGAAAAAAATAGCATATGACGGGTAAACAAATTATTGTTGGGAAATTGATAGAACTTCAAATAATTACGACGATATCCAGGCAATGGTCATTATACATGCATCACGTCCAAGATTAGTAGACCGACTCCTGCCTGCATCTACTACTATTACTCCACAAATCGACCGCTATCCAGCATGCATCTAGTGTATTAATTTCATGGAGAAACGGAGTAATGCAATAAGAACGATGACATGATGTAGACAAGATCTATTTATGTAGAAATAGACCCCATCTTGTTATCCTTAATGGCAATGATACATACGTGTCGTTTCCCCTTCTGTCACTGGGATCAAGCACCGTAAGATCGAACCCATCACAAAGCACCTCTTCCCATGGCAAGAAAAATTGATCTAGTTGACCTAACTAAACCAAAGATTTGAAGAAGAAATATGAGGCTATAAGTAATCATGCATATAAGAGATCAAAGAACTCAAATAACTTTCATGGATAAAAACATATATCTGACATAAACTCAAAGTTCATCGGATCCCAACAAACACACCGCAAAAAGAGTTACATCAAATAGATCTCCAAGAGACCATTGTATTGAGAATCAAAAGAGAGAGAGGAAGCCATCTAGCTACTAAATACGGACCCGTAGGTCTACAATGAACTATTCACGCATCATCGGAGAGGCACCAATGAGGATGATGAACCCCTCCGTGATGGTGTCTAGATTGGATCTGGTGGTTCTGGAACTTGCGGCGGTGGGAATTGATTTTCGTCACCTCCCCTAGGGTTTCTGGAATATTGGGGTATTTATAAAGCAAAGAGGCGGTGCGAGAGGCCACCGAGGTGGGCACAACCCACCTGGGCGCGCCTGGGCCCCCAGGCGTGCCCTGGTGGGTTGTGCTCCCCTCGGAGCCCCCCTTAGGTACTTTCTTGGCCCATCCTGTGTCTTCTGATCCAGAAAAAATCACCAAAAAGTTTCGCCGCATTTGGACTCCGTTTGGTATTGATTTCCAGCGAAGTAAAAAAAAGCAAAAAATAGCAACTGGCACTGGGCACTATGTCAATAGGTTAGTCCCAAAAAATGATATAAAGTTGCTATAAAATGATTGTAAAACATCCAAGAATGATAATATAACAGCATTGAACAATCAAAAATTATAGATACGTTGGAGACGTATCACCATGCTACAAAAGAAAAGAATATGTGATGAACATGTTAGGCAGCATTCCACATCAAAAATTCTGTTTTTATCATTTACCTACTCGAGGACGAGCAGGAATTAAGCTTGGGGATGCTGATACGTCTCCAACGTATCTATAATTTTTTATTGTTCCATGCTGTTATATTATCATTCTTGGATGTTTTATATTCATTTTATAGCAAATTTATATCATTTTTTGGGACTAACCTATTGACATAGTGCCTAGTGTCAGTTGTTGTTTTTTGCTTGTTTTTTACTTTGCAGAATATCCATATCAAATGGAGTCCAAACACAGTGAAACTTTTTGGAGATTTCTTTCAACCCAGAAGACAACTTGGGGGCCAAGGAAGTGCGGGAGAGGAGGCCTGTGGGGCCCACAAGGCACCAGGGCATGCCAGAGGCCCGTGGCGTGCCCTGGTGGGTAGTGGGGCCCACAGGTGTCCTCTCCACCACCTCTCAGCTCTATAAACACCCAAATGTTCCAGAAACCATAGGGGAGTCGATGAAAAACAATTCCAGCCGCCGCAAGTTCCAGTACCACAAGACCCAATCCAGATCCCTATTCCGGCACCTTGCCGGAGGGGAACACGATCACGGAGGGGTTCGTCATCCTCATTGGTGCTCCTCCGATGATGCATGAGTAGTTTACTACGGACCTACAGGTCCATAGGCAGTAGCTAGATGGCTTCTTCCCTCTTTTTGATTCTCAATACAATGTTCTCCTCGATGTTCTTGGATATCTATTTGATGTAATGACTTCTGTGAACTCGTATATGCATGATTGTTATAGCCTCGTATTTCTTCCCCAAAACTTTGGTTTGGTTTGGCCAAAAAATTATAGATACGTTGGAGACGTATCAAGCATCCCCAAGCTTAATTCCTGCTCGTCCTCGAGTAGGTAAATGATAAAAACAGTATTTTTGATGTGGAATGCTACTTGGCATAATTTCAATGTAATTCTCCTAATTGTGGTATGAATATTCAGATCCGAAAGAGTCAAGATAAAGGTTTAATATTGACATAAAAGTAATAATACTTCAAGCATACTAACTAAGCAATTATGTCCTCTCAAAATAACATGGCCAAAGAAAGTTCATCCCTACAAAATCATAAAGTTTAGTCATGCTCCATTTTCGTCACACAAGAATGCTCTCATCATGCACAACCCCGATGAGAAGCCAAGCAATTTTTTCATACTTTAGTAATCTCAAACTTTTTTCAACCTTCACGCAATACATGAGCGTGAGCCATGGATATAGCACTATGGGTGGAATAGAATATAATGATGGGGGTTATGTGGAGAAGACAAAAAAGGAGATGCCCATCAATTGATGTTAATGCAAGGAGCTAATCAATGAGCTATGGAGATGCCCATCGATTGATGTTAATGCAAGGAGTAGGGATTGCCATGCAACGGATGCACTAGAGCTATAAAAGTATGAAAGCTCAACAAAAGAAACTAAGTGGGTGTGCATCCAACTTGCTTGCTCACGAAGACCTAGGGCATTTGAGGAAGCCCATTGTTGGAATATACAAGCCAAGTTCTATAATGAAAAATTCCCACTAGTATATGCAAGTGACAAAACAAGAGACTCTATCATGAAGATCATGGTGCTACTTTTAAGCACAAGTGTGGAAAAAAGGATAGTAGCATTGTCCCTTTTTATTCTCTTTTTTTGGGCCTTCCCTTTTTTTTATTTGGCCTTTCTCTTTTTTTGGGGACAATGCTCTATGAATGATGATCATCACACTTCTATTTATTTACAACTCAATGATTACAACTCGATACTAGAACAAAGTATGACTCTATATGAATGCCTCCGGCGGTATACCGGGATAGCAATGAATCAAGAGTGACATGTATGAAAAATTATGAACAGTGGCTTTGCCACAAATACGATGTCAACTACATGATCATGCAAAGCAATATGACAATGATGAGCGTGTCATAATAAACGGAACGGTGGAAAGTTACATGGCAATATATCTCGGAATGGCTATGGAAATGCCATAATAGTAGATATGGTGGCTGTTTTGAGGAGGATATAAGGAGGTTTTTGTGTGAAAGAGCGTATCATATCACGGGGTTTGGATGCACCGGCGAAGTTTGCACCAACTCTCAATGTGAGAAAGGGCAATGCACGGTACCGAAGAGGCTAGCAATGATGGAAGGGTAAGAGTGCGTATAATCCATGGACTCAACATTAGTCATAAAGAACTCACATACTTATTGCAAAAATCTACAATTCATCAAAAACCAAGCACTACGCGCATGCTCCTAGGGGGATAGATTGGTAGGAAAAGACCATCGCTTGTCCCCGACCACCACTCATAAGGAGGACAATCAAACAACACATCATGTTTCAAATTTTTTACATAACGTTTACCATACGTGCATGCTACGGGACTTGCAAACTTCAACACAAGTATTTCTCAAATTCACAACTACTCAACTTGCACAACTTTAATATCACTACCTTCATATCTCAAAACAATCATCAAGCATCAAACTTCACTTAGCATTCAGCACACTCATAAGTAAGTTTTTTACTAGTCTTGAATACCTAACATATTAGGATTAATTTCCCAATTTAAGCAAATTACCATGTTGTTTAAGACTCTCAAAATAATATAAGTGAAGCATGAAAGAATAATAGTTTCTATAAAACAAAACCACCGCCGTGCTCTAAAAGATATAAGTGAAGCACTAGAGCAAAAACTATATAGCTCAAAAGATATAAGTGAAGCGCATAGAGTATTCTAATAAATTCCGAATCATGCGTGTCTCCCTCAAAAGGTGTGTACAGCAAAGATGATTGTGGTAAACTAAAAATCAAAGACTCAAATCATACAAGACGCTCCAAGCAAAACATATATCATGTGGTGAATAAAAATATAGCTCCAAGTAAAGTTACCGATGGAAGTAGACGAAAGAGGGGATGCCTTCCGGGGCATCCCCAAGCTTTGGATTTTTGGTGTCCTTAGATTATCTTGGGGTGCCATGGGCATCCCCAAGCTTAGGCTCTTGCCACTCCTTGTTCCATAATCCATCAAATCTTTTACCCAAAACTTGAAAACTTCACAACACAAAACTTAACAGAAAATCTCGTGAGCTCCGTTAGCGAAAGAAAACAAAACACCACTTCAAGGTACTGTAATGAACTCATTATTTATTTATATTGGTGTTAAACATACTGTATTCCAACTTCTCTATGGTTTACAAAATATTTTACTAGCCATAGATTCATCAAAATAAGCAATCAACACACGAAAAACAGAATCTGTCAAAAACAGAAAGCCCTCGGTACGCGTCAACTTAGTAGGCCCACAGGTCAGCCTCAGAAATGGTGCGCCCCAGATGTCAGGGGGAGGAATCATTTTTTGGGCGGCTGAAGCAAGAATATCCGAGATTAAAGAAGAAGCATGATATCCGTTGGATGGACATCCAACGGCCACAGCTGCCAGAACCGTGTGTTGTTGACAAAGCCTTGCATACGCGTCAACTTAGTTTTTTAGGGGACGCGTCAACTTAGAAGGCCCACAAGTGTGTGGCAGAGAACATATAGCCCAGTTGCGATTTGTAAGAATGTACAACCCGTTTTTTAATTCTAATGGAATTTACTACAGCCCATTTACAGTTTGTTAAAAGTACAGCCCATTTTCTAGCTAGGACAACGATTAATAATTTCAACCAACCGCTCAAAACAGAATTCAAACAGAATTCCCACATTTTTATGGGATCCCAAATATTTTTATCCAAAATTTCTAGTCAGATTAAATATAATTTCAAAATAAAGTTGTATTACGTTAAAATCCAACGAAATATTGCGCGCGCAACAAGTAATGAAATTAAAAATTTCAAATTCCGAAAATAATATTTTTTTTAAACTAATTACGCGTTTGGTGCATCTTTTTATAGTTACTGCCCAGTTATTATAATTACATCTCATTTATTATTTCTTAAAGTCCATTTTCTTGTTAAGCCTAATGCATACCTCCTAGGAAAGTTTGCAGCCCAGCGGGGCGGAGAATAACAAGTTGACCCGGATATTGTGTACAACTGTCGGCCCAGTTGCATTGTTGATGTTGAAAAAAAGGCCTGTGTAGTACAGTACAACCTAACATGGCTACTCAGCCCACATTCAGCGACGCCGGAAAGGCCCAAACAAGGCTTCTGTACAACTTTTTGAAGTCAGTGAGCTCAACTAATAACTTAAGAAAAAGTTAGATTACAGTGGAACCTAATTAAAAGTCGTCACGAGCAAAGAAATAATTCAACGGGGCCCACTTGTGCGTGTGTGTGAGAGAGAGAGAGAGACCCATCGGTCGATGCTCGTAAATACATCTTTCAGCCATATGCATTGCTGATGCTCAGTAAAAACTTATATAGTTGACACAATCATA
The DNA here is from genome assembly GCF_002575655.3 of Aegilops tauschii subsp. strangulata. Taxonomy (NCBI): domain Eukaryota; kingdom Viridiplantae; phylum Streptophyta; class Magnoliopsida; order Poales; family Poaceae; genus Aegilops; species Aegilops tauschii. Next base: position 338,599,654 of record NC_053037.3, read on the forward strand.
TAGAACATCATAGCACACTTAACTTGCATACAAAAATTTCACGCAGGCGGCACAATCAGGATGGAAGCAGTGGATCGCTACGGGTAGGGCTATGTTGAAACCAACGAACTCGTACATAACGGTTCATCTTCTTTATCAATGACAGGGAAATATCTTGAATGTTGTGCAAAGAAAACAGACAGACAACACAATAAGTTCTGGTAGCACATTAAGTTGACGTACAACCCTTTCTAAAAAAGTTCAGGTACACATTAGAACAGGTCACAATCAAATGTACTGGCACATCAGTGCTTCACACCCATAGCCAGGATTTAACTAGTATCTGACAAGATTCAGTTGTTACCTCAAATTAGAGCACATCCAGGCAGCCAGCCCTGCCTCTTCTCCCAAAGAAGCAGTGGCCTCCACCGCGCGATGGAGTAGGCCCTGTGCCATCCATCGTTCTGAGCAACACGGGGAAAGTCTGACGTTGACTCCTGTAACGGACGTCGTCGATGGACCCTGGCACCAGCGGCGGCGTCAGGACTTCGATTGATGGATTGACCACTTCTTCGACATGCACGAACACTTGATACAGGTACATCCCTAACGTGGTCCGCGGGGCCTTGGTGGCGACGAATAGGACAACCCCGGTTCCTGCACCGGTATCTCAACACCAATCACCTTCGGTATGGTGGACGGCTTCTTCATCCATGCCATAACCGTCAGAGCCCACCTGTCTGGAGGAACAAACATACTTACGACCTCACCTCCAAGGTCGTTGATAAGCTCATTCATGGACTCGTTGTTCCAAGCACGTCGAGGCATGCCGTGGAAGGTAAGCTTTGTTAAAAACTCAAGCTCAGAGGGCACCGAGCCCCATCCTGGGTGCCACCGATCAAAGCTCACCAGCGCGCCATCACAGAATAAACGCCGGGAGGATTCGAACACACGACTGCAGTCAAAAGTTGTCCGGAACCTGACGAAGAAATCAGTCGGTGGCGGACAAACTTCGACGAGCAAGTCACTTATTTGGATGTCGTGCGCAATGCCAAGTGCTTTGACAAGGTCGTCCGGCGAGACGGGAGGCCGGTCGCCATTGATGGTTACCATCAGCACTTTGCCAGCAAACTGGTCGTCAAGCGCCGCCATGCCACTATTGAGCGACAGCACGCAGCGACTGAAGGCAGGACGGACCTCAGGATCTCCGGCTCGGAGATCCGCGTTGACCGGCGACATGATAGTGAGCTTGAGTACAGGGAGTACAGGAGGGGGATTTGGGGGAACTGGAGTAGGAATCGAGATTCCAGAGGTGGGGGAGGGGCGGGAGATTGGGGATGAAAAGTTAGCTTGAATTTCGAACACGCGCCAATATGCTCTCGGCGCGCAAGCGCACGAAAACACCGGTGGCGCCCACATGTCGGCCTAAGAGTCCTTATTCTTTCTTTTTTGGAGAGCCTGGCCTTTTTTTAGGATCTTTTGAGAGCCCGGCCTGAGAGTCATAATTGACCTGTTTGGCTTGCGTTACTACTCGGCCCATATTCAACGACACCTCACTGGCCCAAACAAGTGTACATCATCGAAAAGACACTGAGCTCAAATTATATAACTTGAAAAAAGGAGATACACTCTGAACCCTGGAGAATGGTGATGCCCTCATTTAGCCCACCAGTAGTTCGAGACAATAAACAGTTCGAAACAACGATATATACAAATTCAAACACTAACTAGTGACTACTACTGACATAAACAGCAAGACATGATAGTTCATAAGTCTTGCTACACCACCAAAACGCACCCATCTACAGCGCTCAGACTCTCGTGATCCAGACGAGAATGACATTCTAAACAGAGCCAACTATTACATAGTAAGAGTGACATAGACGAGGGTGACCAAATGACAAGGAATATGCATAACAAAAGAAAGAACTACCCATCCAGAACAAGCAGCAAAGACAACAAAGTCATAAGAGATGATCCAACACCATCATAATTTGCAGCCCCGCTTCAGCGACCAATGATCCGGAGACACCAGTACTCCACCCTTTCGACGCAACAACCCAATTACCTATCAACCTGAAGGCTTGAACCACATCACTGCCTGTCGTAATTGAGACATCCAAGGATCAAAGTTAATCCGGATGCCTTTGTCATTCTCACCTTCTTTTGGCTGTAGGTTGTATCATTGACAATCAGGGGAGTTTGCTCCTGAACTCCTAGGGCTCGCCGTGTAGACACAGTTTTCCATAGCAAACAGAGCCTCTCAGCCATCAAGGTCCTTGCCAACGGTGATCTCCTGGTTAATCGGATAATTGAGTCCGAGAAACAAAGAGTGTGAACCAAGGCTGTTTACCCGCCTCCAACTAAAAAATCCCGAAGGCCCCAACAAGCTGGTATCCTGCTCATAGACGTAACAGCCACTGTCCGGATACTCACGTATTTCACGGTGCTTGTATACAGTGGGGGTTTTGCAATATAACTTTTCCGGCTCATGTGTCCGAATGATCATCAGTCTTTTGCCGTCGTCTGATCGAGTGAGGAACCAGTTGTGCTTCCTTTTTTTTGGCAAAGGTGGTGTGATTACAAAGGGCAGTAACTGTAGGGACACTACATCATATCAAAAAGGACAGGCATTGTTAATGTAAGATCAGCATTGTTCAGAGTATGAGTAGGATAATGCAAGAAACAACATTGATATGTCCCTGTTGGAACTGGGAGGAAAATACAGGGAAATGTATACTGCGTTCAAAAATATAGAAGTGCCATGCATGGTTATACTCATGCTATCTCGCAATCGATTCTTCACAGGAAACTACCATGTCATGCATGTTATGGAATCATGTTCTGTCCTCACAAACAAATTCTTCAAGGTAACTAATAGACCATGCATTGTTATATACTCGTGTTCTGTGGGCAAATTTTTTGTGAGGATATTATTCCAGCCATTGATTGCTGAAGGGCGAATATAGGTATGTACACATGGTAAGCATTACAGGATTTCACTACTTCCAAATATAGAGTTCTCCATATGCACATTTACTTCCCTAATGTATGGTTAGATGAAACCAACAGTGTGGTGCATGTTTCTACGTCATGAAAATGAGGAAACTAACATGGCCATTGATACACACTCATATTTAGTAGCAGTATATAGATTACTGTAAAATAAGGAGAATATCCATATATTCCTAACCGTTTGATTATTCCGGGGTACAAATTGGCTGTAATGACATGATCACAATCGCATGAATTAACTCATTCCAAATATAGCTGATTTACGACGTCTCTAATACATTGCCATAGTTCTACTCAAATTCTGCTCAAACAGGGATATGCCAATCATCACAAAAAGTTCAAACAGTTTCATGGCGTCATCATTAACATGAGACGGAAACAACTTACACGCGCCGTCCCAGCAATACGTGGTGACATCTGCTTTGTCGATCGCGTAGATGATGCCATTGTGTTCAATAGCATCACAGAAGTGTGTATCAGCTTTGACGACGATCCACTGCGAGCTGAGTTGTCTCCATCTAAAGAAGGCACCGACGTAAAGATAGGCGAGTCCCTTGTCGAACAAGGCAATTAGCTTGAAGTCAGCGTAATCCGCATGTCGTGTGGGCACTTGGCAGATTACAATCTTCTGCAAAACAAGGTCCGTCCAACTAACGCGGTAATCTAGATGACTAGGACCGCGATGGTAATACTCTATATAATCCAACGGAGGAAGGATAATCTCATGGGAGGTCTGGAAGTTCACGAGCACCAACTTTTTACCGTCTTCTCTCACGGCAGCCATCCAGTGGGAGTTCATGCCGACCCAGTACATACCTGCCAAGAAGTTTCGAGCGATGGTGATCGGATCGAAGTCGAGGGAAATGATGTACGACGACCCACTACATACCTGCAAAGAAGTTTCGGCTAATGTAGATCGGATTGAAGTCGAGGGGCATCATGTACGCCTCCGTATCATGGCGAGCCAATCTCGCAAGACCAGATAGCAGCAAGCAGGGTGTCTTGAAAAGCTTAGGCCTCGCTTCAACGATGGCCGTGTGCATGCCCCTCGAGCATGCAGCCAGCCGCAGGGCGCTCAACATATCCATACACGAACAACGAAGGTCGAGGACGTCACTGGGGAGATAGCTCCAATGGCGGCTCATATGGATCCTGCGCGGTTCGCGTTCGGCAATGGTGGAGTTTGGAAGGTGGGGTTTTGGGGGGCTTGATTTACGGGGGAGAAGGCTGTCGGTGCTGGAGCGGCTAGCGAGGGAATAGTGGTACTGGGGGAGGCGAGCGAGGCGAGGGTATGCGGGGGCACAGTGAGATAATGAAGAGTGACCTCAGGATCTCCGGCGAGACGGAGATGGAGATGGAGTGGTGCTAGGGGAGAGGGAGACGAGGCGAGGCATGCTATACAGCGGCGGTGACAGTGACTGCACAGTGCACAAGGTGTGGCTGACTTTGGTAACCCAGACACGCCGCCTCGACTGGTGTCGCCTCGGGCGCAGGGTCTTGTCACTTCACTGTGAGGACCAGATGAATAATAGTATTTTGACCATCAAGTGTACATGTAACATACCAAATTTCTAATTTGGAATGTTATACATAGATCATTCATGCATATCATGTTTTATTGCATTTTGATTTGCGATCCTCGAAATTCTAAGCAACTCAAGGACCCACGGAGAGAGTTGGGGATTTCACCGTTTTCATATTTGAATTTTATCAAATATCGAAACGAGGATCATTTGTTTTAATTATTTTTCTCTCCGAAAATATTTTATATTAAAATATATGAGAGGAGATAATATGACTTCTCCAAAATAAGTGAGATATTGGAGGGAAAATATTAAAATCAAATATTTGATTTTATTCGGATTTTATAGCTATTTTATTTGCATAGGAAAATATGTGTTTCCCAAAATTGCATTATAGGCCCAAATAAATGTTCACCTTGTTCGGCTTGTTTTTAGAGGATGGGGAAAATTTATTTTGGAACTTTTGGAGTCCGTTTAGTACTCTTTTTCTTTCTTTTCCTGCATGCCAGAATTATTTTAAAAAAAAGGAACCGACTTCGGGCCGTACACGGCCAGGAGACCTCGGGCCGGCCCGTTATAAGCCGCCCCAGCCGCCCCACCCCGCAGCCCACCCCAGCCGCCCCGCCCCGTCAGCCCTAGCCGCCGCTGCCTGCCGCCGCCGCCTCGCCGGATCTTGCCGTTGACCGCCGTTAACTGGTCGGTTTTCTACGGATAACCCCGGTTTTTTTATTTTTTTTCTTCGGTTTATTTTCGTTAGATCGGTTTTTCCGACGGTTTATTTATTTTGCGGACGTTTGTCCGTTCGTTCGTTTAAACGAATGTCGTTCACTCATTAGTCACAGACAGCGAACGTTCGTTCGTTAGCCTGTTCGTCAGTTTTCATTTTCTCGGATTTTTCGCGATTATTTTCGATCGCGATTTCTGATCCGATTTTTGTTTTAGCGTATCTTTTCGCTCGTTTATCGAAATGAGGCGATTCAAGTGCCTAGATCTTCGTCTCGAAGCCCTCTTTCCGCTTAACCAACTTGAACAAGATTTTGGTACTGTAAAATTTGACTTTAGTCCAGATTAGTAAACGGATCTTGTTTCTTTCGCAGTTTGTGTTTCGTTGCTCCGTTTGATTTGATTCTTTTTGCAAACCGGAGTTCTTAAGTTGAACTTTCTGGTTAGATCTTGTTATTTGAGTTTTACCCGTGCATCTTTGCTTGATTGCTTATGTATGTTATTGTTTGTTTGCGATAGAATTCCCGGAGTGCGAAGCATGCTACTACGAGTCACTAGGTTTTGCGGATCGTCAGCAAGGCAAGTAACACATTGATCATACTCTTTTCATACCCAGTTTTTATGCATTAGTTCCAATCCTCAAACACTGCATGATTAGGATGTGATTAACTTGTGGGTATTGGGAAGTAGTTGATGAGGTAGAACCTATTACCTGTTTTATTATCAAACCCTTGGGAGTTACTTTTACGTTATGCGTATTGCCATGCTATGCTCGTAGACGTGGTTTGGTGAGTGAATCCATGACAGATGTGAGATTGTTAATTAATGGTTCAACTTAAGGTGGCTACTTCAATACACATCTGGGTGGATTGCTTGCTTGGGCACCTGGGGAATCCAGTGTTGTCCTAGGAGATCCCGGGGTATCCGCGTGATCATCCTATGGTCCGCCACCCAGGCTCAAAGGGATCGTGAGATATTTCATGCTAGAAACTTCCGTGTGCAGCCATAGGCTATTATGGGTTCTAGCATATTTGAGTATGTTGCATGACCTGTTCCAGTGGTAGGCTAGCAGATGTAGAGGGATGTAGGTTGGTACTGTCTACCCGGGGTTAGAGTGAATGCTTCTGAAAGACTGTGTCTCGGTCATCTGTTTCTCAAACACCATGTAGTGCGAGAAATCCAACGGAGGAGATTGAGTCTTGTGGGGAAAAGTGCGCAAACCCCTGCAGAGTATACAATCTAATCATGGCTAGCTGTGTCCCTGGTTATGGACAATCTTGAGTATCTAGCATTTGGATTATCAAATGTATCTCATCACTCTATTTTAATATGTTGGGTTGATAATTACTTTTAATTGGGATTGAGTTGGAGGTACCTTCTCAATGATGTTTCAACTACCATGATAGTTAAATAAAATCTATTCCTTTGTTGTAGGAAAAAATTGGCTTTTCGCAAAAACATATAACCATAGAGCATCCACCAGCCATATATGCATGTAGTGATAGCTTTTATCTGTTCATTGCTCTACTGTGTTACATTGCCAGCATATTCCATGCTGACCCGTTTTCGGGCTGCAACGTATCATGTTGCAGACTTTTCAGACGACGAGTAAAGGTGCGACAGGTCATTGTCATGCACTCAGCTATGCCGTTGGAGTTGATGGACTCACTTTATCTTCCAAGCCTTCCGGTGTTATCGTATTAGATGGCCTTATGCCATATTTATTGTAATAAGTTCTCTTTTTTGAGCCATTCGATGTAATAAGTGTGTGATTGCTACTCTGCTATAAATCCTTCGAGTATTGTGTGTGTCAGCATTACCGATCCAGGGATGACACTGAAGCACAGAGACTTGACCATCTGAGGTCGGGTCGCTACAAGATGGTATCAGAGCACACGCTGAATGTAGGACACGACCACTAAGAAAAGCCATAGCTCACTTTCTCTACTCATTTCTGACTCCTCTCCACTTTCTACTCTTTAGGATGGCGGATTCAAGGAACAAGTTTGCTCAACCAGATGAAGATACACCTTTTGGACGACACTTGAAGGAAGTTACTAGATACCTGAACATAGGAATACCAAGCTTCACCGGGACCTTCAACGCCACCTTACCAGAAGAGGAGCGCTGGATGATTCCCAGCAAGGACTTTCACGCCAGTCACTGAGCCCATAGAGTTTTCCTTTGATGCCCCAACCTGGAGTCTAGGCAAGAGCATGGCAGCCCACATCGCCATGGGACGCATCGGCGAAGTTTACCACAAGGATCTCAAAGATACTATCTACCAGATATGCGGACGCCGAGATGAGCAATGGGAGATGATCAGCACCAGGAAGGACAGACCGATTGCAGCTTTCATCCAGGAGTTAAACCAGCACATTCGACGCCAGGAGAACCAGATGTGTGCAGACATGATAAATTTGAAGAAGGCGATGACAAGGATCACCGAGCTAGAAGAGGAACTCTAGTCTACACGCGATGGATATGAGGAGGAAATCGCGACACTATTAGAGAAGAACGACGACCTGATAAAGAAGATCGGAGTGTTCATGGGAGATCCCGAGCCAGGAGGAGATGACGACAATTCCACTTGCCCGGAGAACTACATCATCATCGACGACACCAACTCCGACCCCGACGACAGTGATGATGACTTTGAAGACGAAGCTGGAGCAGACATCATGGAGTCTTCCACCGATCAAAATTTCTAGTAGACCACCATATGATTAGTAGTATTTCCCCATGTATATAGTAGTAGTCCGAGCACTTTTGACGGTAGTTCTAGACCGTTTGTATGCCCTTGCTTGATTGATTTGGTGTGATGTGTTTGTGTTTGTCTCATGTGCATATGGGTAGTGTTTTCTCACTAGACCTCATTTCTATTCTAATCTCCCCCCTCTAAACCCATCAGATGCCTCCGAGACGTGACACCGGATTTGTCTTCCCACCGGAGATCACCAAGTTGATCCAGCAACAGAATGCCTTGATGCAGATATTAGTCCAGAACCAAGGCAACAACAACAACAACAACAACCCGCCTCCGGTTGACAACTTAGCCCGCTTTCTGAGGTTACAGCCGCCGGTGTTTTCCAGTAGCACCGAGCCGATAGATGGAGAGAAGGTGCGTTTTGCCGCACATCAGTTGGATGGACCAGCAGCCTCATGGTGGGAGAATTACACAGCCACTTTTCCCATAGCCAACGTTACATGGGACCAGTTTCAGCAAGCATTCCGCACAGCCCATGTCTCAACTGGAGCTATAAGCATGAAGAAGCGTGAGTTCCGCAACTTACGCCAGGGAAACCGTACTGTAGCTCAATACGTGGATGAGTTTAGTAAGCTATCTCATTATGCCCCTGATGATGTGGCCACAGATGTCGCGAAGTAGGAGAAGTTTATGGAGGGGCTGAATGATGAGATGAGCATGCAGTTGATGGTGGCAACATTCAACAATTACCAGGAGTTGGTAGACAAGGCTCTTATGATTGAAGGGAAGCAGCAACAGATTGAGAGCCGCAAGAGGAAGTATGGACAAGGAAAGTACAAATCTGGATCCCAACAGAAGCCTCGTTTCGCCCCGAAATCGGGAGGACTTGTCCATAATCATGGAGGCCACAACCACACTGGAGGAAGTTCTCACAACCATAATGGCCCCATGAATGGAAACGGGAATGGAGCAGGCAGCAATCAGAACCGTTCTAACCCATCCACACCCGCCAAGAAGGGTCAAAGCCACATTACTTGTTTCAAGTGCGGGAAGACTGGGCACTAAAACAACGATTCTCCGGAATTAAAGAACGGCAATGGTAATGGAAGCGCTGGGAAGAAGCCCAACCCTTTCAATAGGGGACAAGTGAACCACGTGAACGTGAAGGAGGTTGAGGAGCAGCCTGATGCAGTTATCGGTAAGTTTTTGGTTAAGTCTTTTACCGCTCTTGTTCTTTTTGATACTGGTGCATCACATTCATACATATCAAGGGGATTTGTGGACAAGTTTAAGTTGCCAACCCTAGCCCTCAGGACACCCCTATTAGTAATTTCACCTGGAGCAGAGTATATGGCCAGCCGATGGTGCGACCGGATACCCTTAACCATTGGTAGCCATGTTTTTCCGTCAGACCTAGTAATTTTGGAGTCACAAGGATTGGATGTGATACTAGGCATGGATTGGATGTCAAAGTATGGAGGAAGCATTGATTGTGCTAGTAAGTCAATTCTGCTCAGTACCCCGGAGGGAAAAAGGATCAAGTATGTATCCAGGCATGCGTCAAGGAGGACCCAAGTAAATTCTCTCACGGGAGTTGTTCAGGAGGAAGTGCCGGTAGTGAAGGATTACCCGGATGTATTTCCGGAGGAGTTGCCAGGCATGCCACCAGATCGAGATATTGAATTTTTAATAGAGCTGTTGCCAGGCACCGGGCCAATATCAAAGAGACCATACCGGATGCCCGCAAATGATCTAGAAGAGATCAAGAAGCAGATTAAGGAGTTATTGGAGAAAGGTTACATTCGAAGAAGTTCATCACCATGGGGAGCACCAGTGCTCTTGGTTGAGAAGAAGGATGGATCCTTAAGGATGGTTGTTGATTATCGCGCACTAAATGAGGTGACGATCAAGAACAAGTACCCATTGCCGATGATCAATGATTTGTTTGACCAGCTGCAATGAGCTAAAGTGTTTTCCAAGATCAATCTGCGATCAGGATATCACCAGCTGAAGATTCGAGAGAAGGATATACCAAAAACAGCATTCACCACAAGGTACGGGTTATATGAGTATACGGTCATGTCATTTGGACTGACTAACGCCCCTGCCTGAGTATGATGAATAAGGTGTTCATGAAATTTTTGGATAAGTTCGTTGTGGTGTTCATTGATGATATAAGGGTATACTCGAAGAATGAAGAGGAGCACAAGGAGCATTTACGTTTAGTTCTCGAGAAACTCAGGGAACATCAGTTGTATGCCAAGTTCAGCAAATGTGAGTTCTGGTTGAAGGAAGTTGGGTTCCTTGGACATGTTATATCAGGAGAAGGTATAGCAGTAGACCCCACAAAGGTTCAGTGAGTCACTGAGTGGTGGGCACCCACCTCAGTTAGCGAGATCCGCAGTTTCCTTGGACTCGCGGGATACTATCGGAGATTCATTGAGAATTTTTCCAAGATTGCGAAACCCATGACGGAGTTATTGAAGAAAGATACCAAACTCAAATGGACGGAAGAATGTGAGGCAAGTTTTCAGGAGTTGAAGAAATGTTTGACTACAGCCCCAGTGCTGATTCTGCCGGATATACGCAAGGACTTCCAAGTATATTGTGATGCTTCACGCTCAGGACTTGGAGGTGTACTTATGCAGGATGGAAGAGCTGTTTCGTATGCATCCCAACAGCTTCGACCGCATGAGTTGAATTATGCTACCCATGATTTAGAGTTAGCAGCCGTAGTGCATGCGCTCAAGACTTGGAGACATTACCTTATTGGAAACCGTTGTGATGTGTACACGGATCATAAGAGTTTGAAGTACATTTTCACACAGAAGGAGCTGAACCTCAGGCAGAGGAGATGGTTGGAGCTTATAAAGGATTATGACATGAAGCTGCATTATCATCCAGGAAAGGCCAATGTCGTAGCAGACGCTTTGAGCCGAAAGAGTTATGTAAACACCCTCGTAAGCGGAGGGATGCCAAAGGAGTTAGCCGAGGATCTCAGGGAACTACGTTTGGAGGTAGTCCCTAGAGGTTTTGTTGCAGCAATGGACGTTCAGTCTACATTGTTGGGAAAGATTCGAGAAGCGCAGAAGGATGATAAAGAGATTGCCGAGATAAAAGAGAGAATGAGCAAAGGAAAGGCCAAAGGTTTTCGTGAGGATGAGCACGACACCCTATGGTTTGAGGACCGCGTTTATGTGCCCAATAATGCGGAGATCAGGAAGTTGATACTTCAGGAGGCTCACGACTCGCCATACTCGATACACCCCGGGAACACCAAGATGTATTTGGATTTGAAGGAGCGTTTCTGGTGGACCGGAATGAAGAAGGATATTGCCGAGTATGTAGCCGTATGTGATGTATGTCAGAGAGTAAAGGTAGAACATCAGAAGCCAGCATGATTACTGCAACCTATGCCGATACCCGAATGGAAGTGGGATAAACTTGGCATGGATTTTATCACCGGATTGCCCAGGACCCGATCAGGATATGATTCTATCTGGGTAGTATTGGATCGCTTGACCAAAGTAGCCCACTTTATCCTAGTGAAAACCACTTATACGAGTGCGAAGTTGGCCAAGATATACATGACCAGGATCGTATGTCTGCACGGAGTTCCGAGGACCATCGTATCGGATAGAGGAACACAGTTTACTTCAAAGTTTTGGGATCAGTTACACCAGACTTTGGGAACCAGGCAAGATTTCAGTACAGCTTTTCACCCACAGACAGATGGACAGACCGAGAGAGTCAATCAGATTCTGGAGGACATGTTGAGAGCTTGTGCGTTGGATTATGGATCTAGTTGGGATGACAATTTACCCTACGCGGAGTTCTCATACAACAATAGCTACCAGGCCAGTTTGAAGATGGCATCGTTCGAAGCCCTGTATGGAAGGAGATGCCGAACACCATTGATGTGGGATGAATTTGGAGACCGCCAGTTGTTTGGACCGGATTTGATTAAGGAATCTAAAGAGAAGGTTAAGCTAATTCGAGATAGACTGAAGGTAGCCCAGTCCCGACAGAAGAGTTATGCAGATTCCATTCATGCATATCATGTTTTATTGCATTTCGATTTACGATCCTCGAAATTCTAAGCAACTCAAGGACCCACGGAGAGAGTTGGGGATTTCACCGTTTTCATATTTGAATTTTATGAAATATCGAAACAAGGATCATTTTTTTAAATTATTTTTCTCTCCGAAAATATTTCATATTAAAACATATGAGAGGAGATAATATGACTTCTCCAAAATAAATGAGATATTGGAGGAAAAATATTAAAATCAAATATTTGATTTTATTCGGATTTTATAGCTATTTTATTTGCATAGGAAAAATAAGTGTTTTCCAAAATTGCATTATAGGCCCAAATAAATGTTCACCTTGTCCGGATTATTTTTAGAGGATGGGGAAAATTTATTTTGGAATTTTTGGAGTCGGTTTAGTACTCTTTTTCTTTCTTTTTCTGTACGCCGGAATTATTTAAAAAAAAGGAACCGACTTCGGGCCGTACCCGGCCAGGAGACCTCGGGCCGGCCCGTTATAACCCGCCCCAGCCGCCCCACCCCGCAGCCCACCCCAGTCGCCCTGCCCCGTCAGCCCTAGCCGCCGCCGCCAGCCGCTGCCGCTGCCGCCGCCGCCTCGCCGGATCTCGCCGTTGATAGACGTTGACCGGTCGGTTTCTACGGATAACCCCGGTTTTTTTTTATTTTTTCTTCAGTTTATTATTGATAGACCGGTTTTTCCGAGGGTTTTTTTATTTTGCGGACGTTCATCCGTTCGTTCATTTAAACGAATGCCGTTCACTCGTTAGTCACAGACAGCGAACGTTCGTTCATTAGCTTGTTCGTCAGTTTTCTATTTCTCGGATTTTTCGCGATTATTTCCGATCGCGATTTCTGATCCGATTTTCGTTTTAGCGTATCTTTTCGCTCGTTTATCGAAATCAGGCGATTGAAGCGCCTAGATCTTCGTCTTGAAGCCCTCTTTCCGCTTAACCAACTTGAACAAGATTTTGGTACTGTAAAATTTGACTTTAGTCCAGATTAGTGAACGGATCTTGTTTCTTTCGCAGTTTGTGTTTCGTTGCTCTGTTTGATTTGATTCTTTTTGCAAACCGGAGTTCTTAAGTTGAACTTTCTGGTTAGATCTTGTTATTTGAGTTTTACCTGTGCATCTTTGCTTGATTGCTTATGTATGTTATTGTTTGTTTGCGATAGAATTCCCGGAGTGCGAAGCATGCTACTACGAGTCACTAGGTTTTGCGGATCGTCAGCAGGGCAAGTAACACATTGATCATACTCTTTTCATACCCAGTTTTTATGCATTAGTTCCAATCCTCAAACACTGCATCATTAGGATGTGATTAACTTGTGGGTATTGGGAAGTAGTTGATGAGGTAGAACCTATTACCTGTTTTATTATCAAACCCTTGGGAGTTACTTTTACGTTATGCGTATTGCCATGCTATGCTCGTAGATGTGGTTTGGTGAGTGAATCCATGACAGATGTGAGATTGTTAATTAATGGTTCAACTTAAGGTGGCTACTTCAATACACATCTGGGTGGATTGCTTGCTTGGGCACCTGGGGAATCCAGTGTTGTCCTAGGAGATCCCGGGGTATCCGCGTGATCATCCTATGGTCCGCCACCCAGGCTCAAAGGGATCGTGAGATATTTCATGCTAGAAACTTCCGTGTGCAGCCATAGGCTATTATGGGTTCTAGCATATTTGAGTATGTTGCATGACCTGTTCCAGTGGTAGGCTAGCAGATGTAGAGGGATGTAGGTTGGTACTGTCTGCCCGGGGTTAGAGTGAATGCTTCTGAAAGACTGTGTCTCGGTCATCTGTTTCTCAAACACCATGTAGTGCGAGAAATCCAACGGAGGAGATTGAGTCTTGTGGGGAAAAGTGCGCAAACCCCTGCAGAGTATACAATCTAATCATGGCTAGCTGTGTCCCTGGTTATGGACAATCTTGAGTATCTAGCATTTGGATTATCAAATGTATCTCATCACTCTATTTTAATATGTTGGGTTGATAATTACTTTTAATTGGGATTGAGTTCGAGGTACCTTCTCAATGATGTTTCAACTACCATGATAGTTAAATAAAATCTATTCCTCTGTTGTAGGGAAAAATTGGCTTTTCGCAAAAACATATAACCATAGAGAATCTACCAGCCATATATGCATGTAGTGATAGCTTTTATCTATTCATTGCTCTACTGTGTTACATAGCCAGCATATTCCATGTGCTGACCCGTTTTCGGGTTGCAACGTATCATGTTGCAGACTTTTCAGACGACGAGTAAAGGTGCGATAGGTCGTTGTCATGCACTCAGCTATGCCGTTGGAGTTGATGGACTCACTTTATCTTCCGAGCCTCCCGCTGTTATCGTATTAGATGGCCTTAAGCCATATTTATTGTAATAAGTTCTCTTTTTTGAGACATTCGATGTAATAAGTGTGTGATTTCTACTCTGCTATAAATCCTTCGAGTACTGTGTGTGTCAGCATTACCGATCCAGGGATGACACTGAAGCACGGAGACTTGACCATCTGAGGTCGGGTCGCTACAAGATGGTATTAGAGCACACGCTGAATGTAGGACACGACCACTAAGAAAAGTCATAGGTCACTTTCTCTACTCATTTCTGACTCCTCTCCACTTTCTACTCTTTAGAATGGCGGATTCAAGGAACAAGTTTGCTCAACCGGATGAAGATACACCTTTTGGACGACACTTGAAGGAAGTTACTAGATACCTGAACATAGGAATACCGAGCTTCACCTGGACCTTCAACACCATCTTACCAGAAGAGGAGCGCTGGATGATTCAAGTTCAAATTCCAGGAAGGACTTTCACGCCAGTCACTGAGCCCATAGAGTTTTCCTTTGATGCCCCAACCTGGAGTCTAGGCAAAAGCATGGCAGCCCACATCGCCATGGGACGCATCGGTGAAGTTTACCACAAGGATCTCAAAGATACTATCTACAAGATATGCGGACGCCGAGATGAGCAATGGGAGATGATCAGCACCAGGAAGGATAGATCGATTGCAACTTTCATCCAGGAATTAAACCAGCACATTCGACGCCAGGAGAACCAGATGTGTGCAGACATGATAAATTTGAAGAAGGCGATGACAAGGATCACCGAGCTAGAAGAGGAACTCAAGTCTACACGCGATGGATATGAGGAGGAAATCGTGACACTATTAGAGAAGAACGACGACCTGATAAAGAAGATCGGAGTGTTCATGGGAGATCCCGAGCCAGGAGGAAATGACGACAATTCCACTTGCCCGGAGAACTACATCATCGTCGACGACACCGACTCCGACCCCGTCTACAGTGATGATGACTTTGAAGACGAAGCTGGAGCAGACATCATGGAGTCTTCCACCGATCAAAATTTCTAGTAGACCACCATATGATTAGTAGTATTTCCCCATGTATATAGTAGTAGGCCGAGCACTTTTGACGATAGTTCTAGACCGTTTGTATGCCCTTGCTTGATTGATTTGGTGTGATGTGTTTGTGTTTGTCTCATGTGCATATGGGTAGTGTTTTCTCACTAGACCTCATTTCTATTCTAATCTCTCCCCTCTAAACCCATCAGATGCCTCCGAGACATGACACCGGATTTGTCTTCCCACCGGAGATCACCAAGTTGATCCAGCAGCAGAATGCCTTGATGCAGATATTAGTCCAGAACCAAGGCAGCAACAACAACAACAACAACAACAACCCGCCTCCGGTTGACAACTTAGCCCGCTTTCTGAGGTTACAGCTGCCGGTGTTTTCCAGTAGCACTGAGCCGATAGTTGCGGATGACTGGCTACGCAGGATTGGAAGGGATTTGACCACCGCAGGTTGCATAGATGCAGAGAAGGTACGTTTTCCCGCACATCAGTTGGATGGACCAGCAGCCTCCTGGTGGGAGAATTACACAGCCACTTTTCCCATAGCCAACGTTACATGGGACCAGTTTCAGCAAGCATTCCGCACAGCCCATGTCTCAACTGGAGCTATGAGCATGAAGAAGCGTAAGTTCCGCAACTTACGCCAGGGAAACCGTACTGTAGCTCAATATGTGGATGAGTTTAGTAAGCTATCTCGTTATGCCCCTGATGATGTGGCCACAGATGCCGCGAAGCAGGAGAAGTTTATGGAAGGGCTGAATGATGAGATGAGCATGCAGTTGATGGTGGAAACATTCAACAATTACCAGGAGTTGGTAGACAAGGCTCTTATGATTGAAGGGAACCAGCAACAGATATAGAGCCGCAAGAGGAAGTATGGACAAGGAAAGTACAAATCTGGATCCCAACAGAAGCCTCGTTTCGCCCCGAATTCGGGAGGACTTGTCCATAATCATGGAGGCCACAACCACACTGGAGGAAGTTCTCACAACCATAATGGCCCCAAGAATGGAAATGGGAATGGAGCAGGCAGCAATCAGAACCGTTCTATCCCATCCACACCCGCCAAGAAGGATCAAAGCCACATTACTTGTTTCAAGTGCGGGAAGACTGGGCACTACGCCAACGATTGTCCGGAATTAAAGAACGGCAATGGCAATGGAAGCGCTGGGAAGAAGCCCAACCCTTTCAATAGGGGACAAGTGAACCACGTGAACGTGGAGGAGGTTGAGGAGCAGCCTGATGCAGTTATCGGTAAGTTTTTGGTTAAGTCTTTTACCGCTCTTGTTCTTTTCGATACTGGTGCACCGCATTCATACATATCAAGGGGATTTGTGGACAAGTTTAAGTTGCCAACCCTAGCCCTTAGGACACCCCTGTTAGTAAGTTCACCTGGAGCAGAGTATATGGCCAGCCGATGGTGCGACCGGATACCCTTAACCATTGGTAGCCATGTTTTTCCGTCAGACCTAATAATTTTGGAGTCACAAGGATTGGATGTGATATTAGGCATGGATTGGATGTCGAAGTATGGAGGAAGCATTGATCGTGCTAGTAAGTCAATTCTGCTCACTACCCCGGAGGGAAAAAGGATCAAGTATGTATCCAAGCATGCGTCAAGGAGGACCCAAGTAAATTCTCTCACGGGAGTTGTTCAGGAGGAAGTGTCGGTAGTGAAGGATTACCCGGATGTATTTCCGGAGGAGTTGCCAGGCATGCCACCAGATTGAGATATTGAATTTTTAATAGAGTTGTTGCCAGGCACCGGGCCAATATCAAAGAGACCATACCGGATGCCCGCAAATGATCTAGAAGAGATCAAGAAGCAGATTAAGGATTTATTGGAGAAAGGTTACATTCGAAGAAGTTCATCACCATGGGGAGCACCAGTGCTCTTGGTTGAGAAGAAGGATGGATCCTTAAGGATGGTTGTTGATTATCGCGCACTGAATGAGGTGTCGATCAAGAACAAGTACCCATTGCCAATGATCAATGATTTGTTTGACCAGCTGCAAGGAGCTAAAGTGTTTTCCAAGATCGATCTGCGATCAGGATATCACCAGCTGAAGATTCGAGAGAAGGATATACCAAAAACAGCATTCACCACAAGGTACGGGTTATATGAGTATACGGTCATGTCATTTGGACTGACTAACGCCCCTGCCTATTTCATGAGTATGATGAATAAGGTCTTCATGGAATTTTTGGATAAGTTCGTTGTGGTGTTCATTGATGATATAATGGTATACTCGAAGAATGAAGAGGAGCACAAGGAGCATTTACGTTTAGTTCTCGAGAAACTCAGGGAACATCAGTTGTATGCCAAGTTCAGCAAATGTGAGTTCTGGTTGAAGGAAGTTGGATTCCTTGGACATGTTATATCAGGAGAAGGTATAGCAGTAGACCCCACCAAGGTTCAGTCAGTCACTGAGTGGTTGGCACCCACCTCAGCGAGATCCGCAGTTTCCTTGGACTCGCGGGATACTATCGGAGATTCATTGAGAATTTTTCCAAGATTGCGAAACCCATGACGGAGTTATTGAAGAAAGATACCAAACTCAAATGGACGGAAGAATGTGAGGCAAGTTTTCAGGAGTTGATGAAACATTTGACTACAGCCCCAGTGCTGATGCTGCCAGATATACGCAAGGACTTCCAAGTATATTGCGATGCTTCACGCTCAGGACTTGGAGGTGTACTTATGCAGGATGGAAGAGTTGTTTCGTATGCATCCCAACAGCTTTGACCGCATGAGTTGAATTATGCTACCCATGATTTAGAGTTAGCAGCCGTAGTGCATGCGCTCAAGACTTGGAGACATTACCTTATTGGAAACCGTTGTGATGTGTACACGGATCATAAGAGTTTGAAGTACATTTTCACACAGAAGGAGCTGAACCTCAGGCAGAGGAGATGGTTGGAGCTTATAAAGGATTATGACATGAAGCTGCATTATCATCCAGGAAAGGCCAATGTCATAGCAGACGCTTTGAGCCGAAAGAGTTATGTAAACACCCTCGTAAGCGGAGGGATGCCAAAGGAGTTAGCCGAGGATCTCAGGGAACTACGTTTGGAGGTAGTCCCTAGAGGTTTTGTTGCAGCAATGGACGTTCAGTCTACATTGTTGGGAAAGATTCGAGAAGCGCAGAAGGATGATAAAGAGATTGCCAAGATAAAAGAGAGAATGAGCAAAGGAAAGGCCAAAGGTTTTCGTGAGGATGAGCACGACACCCTATGGTTTGAGGACCGCGTTTATGTGCCCAATAATGCGGAGATCAGGAAGTTGATACTTCAGGAGGCTCACGACTCGCCATACTCGATACACCCCGGGAACACCAAGATGTATTTGGATTTGAAGGAGCGTTTCTGGTGGACCGGAATGAAGAAGGATATTGCCGAGTATGTAGCCGTATGTGATGTATGTCAGAGAGTAAAGGTAGAACATCAGAAGCCAGCAGGATTACTGCAACCTATGCCGATACCCGAATGGAAGTGGGATAAACTTGGCATGGATTTTATCACCGGATTGCCCAGGACCCGATCAGGATATGATTCTATCTGGGTAGTATTGGATCGCTTGACCAAAGTAGCCCATTTTGTCCCGGTGAAAACCACTTATACGAGTGCGAAGTTGGCCAAGATATACATGACCAGGATCGTATGTCTGCACGGAGTTCCGAGGACCATCGTATCGAATAGAGGAACACAGTTTACTTCAAAGTTTTGGCATCAGTTACACCAGACTTTGGGAACCAGGCTAGAGTTTAGTACAGCTTTTCACCCGCAGACAGATGGACAGACCGAGAGAGACAATCAGATTCTGGAGGACATGTTGAGAGCTTGTGCGTTGGATTATGGATCTAGTTGGGATGACAATTTACCCTAAGCGGAGTTCTCATACAACAATAGCTACCAGGCCAGTTTGAAGATGGCACCGTTCGAAGCCCTGTATGGAAGGAGATGCCGAACACCATTGATGTGGGATGAAGTTGGAGACCGCCAGTTGTTTGGACCGGATTTCATTAAGGAATCTGAAGAGAAGGTTAAGCTAATTCGAGATACTGAAGGTAGCCCAATCCCGACAGAAGAGTTATGCATATTCAAAACGCAAGGAGGTAGTCTATGAAATCAGAGACAGAGCGTATCTGCGAGTATCACCTCTTCGAGGAGTTAAGCGTTTTGGGGTTAAGGGAAAGTTAGCCCCGAGGTTTGTAGGACCTTACCGTGTCTTGGAACGCTTGGGAGAAGTTGCCTACAAGTTGGAGTTACCTGAAGGACTGTCAGGAGTACATGATGTGTTTCACGTTTCCCAGTTGAAGAAGTGCCATGCAGAGATGGCCGGTATACCTCTGAGAGATACAGTGCCCCTGGAAGCGATTCAGTTGGACAGTGAATTGACATATGAGGAGAAACCTGTCAAGATTCTTGAGTTTGCCAGCCGAGTTACTCGCAGCAAGGTTATCAAGTTTTGTAAAGTTCAGTGGAGCCACCATACCGAGGATGAAGCCACTTGGGAACGAGAGGATGATCTTCGCAAAGACCATCCACGCCTATTTCCTAGCCAACCCGAATCTCGAGGGCGAGATTCATCTTAAGGGGGGTAGGTTTGTAACATCCCAAATTTCCAATCTGGAATGTTATACATAGATCATTCATGCATATCATGTTTTATTGCATTTCGATTTTTGCGATCCTCGAAATTCTAAGCAACTCAAGGACCCACGAAGAGAGTTGGGGATTTCACCGTTTTCATATTTGAATTTTATGAAATATCGAAACGAGGATCATTTGTTTTAATTATTTTTCTCTCCGAAATATTTCATATTAAAATATAAGAGAGGAGATAATATGACTTCTCCAAAATAAATGAGATATTGGAGGAAAAATATTAAAATCAAATATTTGATTTTATTCGGATTTTATAGCTATTTTATTTGCATAGGAAAAATATGCGTTTTCCAAAATTGCATTATAGGCGCAAATAAATGATCACCTTGTCCGGCTTATTTTTAGAGGACGGGGAAAATTTATTTCGGAATTTTTGGAGTCGGTTTAGTACTCTTTTTATTTCTTTTTCTGTACGCCGGAATTATTTAAAAAAAAGGAACCGACTTCGGGCCGTACCCGGCCAGGAGACCTCGGGCCGGCCCGTTATAAGCCGCCCCACCCCGCAGCCCACCCCAGCCGCCCTGCCCCGTCAGCCCTAGCCGTCGCCGCCTGCCGCTGCCACTGCTGCCGCCGCCGCCCGCCGGAGCCGGAGCCGCCGCCGCCGCGCCGGATCTTGCTGTTGACCGGTCGGTTTCTACGGATAACCCCGTTTTTTTATTTTTTTTATTTTCTTCGGTTTATTTTCGATAGATCGGTTTTTCTGATGGTTTATTTATTTTGCGGACGTTCGTCCGTTCATTCGTTTAAACGAACGCGTTCACTCGTTAGTCACAGACAGCGAACGTTCGTTCGTTAGCCTGTTCGTCAGTTTTCTTTTTCTCGGATTTTTCGCGATTATTTCCGATCGCGATTTCTGATCCGATTTTCGTTTTAGCGTATCTTTTCGCTCGTTTATCAAAATGAGGCGATTCAAGCGCCTAGATCTTCGTCTCGAAGACCTCTTTCCTCTTAACCAACTTGAACAAGATTTTGGTACTGTAAAATTTGACTTTAGTCCAGATTAGTAAACGGATCTTGTTTCTTTCGCAGTTTGTGTTTCGTTGCTCCGTTTGATTTGATTCTTTTTGCAAACCGGAGTTCTTAAGTTGAAATTTCTGGTTAGATCTTGTTATTTGAGTTTTACCCGTGCATCTTTGCTTGATTGCTTATGTATGTTATTGTTTGTTTGCGATAGAATTCCCGGAGTGCGAAGCATGCTACTACGAGTCACTAGGTTTTGCGGATCGTCAGCAAGGCAAGTAACACATTGATCATACTCTTTTCATACCCAGTTTTTATGCATTAGTTCCAATCCTCAAACACTGCATGATTAGGATGTGATTAACTTGTGGGTATTGGGAAGTAGTTGATGAGGTAGAACCTATTACCTGTTTTATTATCAAACCCTTGGGAGTTACTTTTACGTTATGCGTATTGCCATGCTATGCTCGTAGACGTGGTTTGGTGAGTGAATCCATGACAGATGTGAGATTGTTAATTAATGGTTCAACTTAAGGTGGCTACTTCAATACACATCTGGGTGGATTGCTTGTTTGGGCACCTGGGGAATCCAGTGTTGTCCTAGGAGATCCCGGGGTATCCGTGTGATCATCCTACGGTCCACCACCCAAGCTCAAAGGGATCGTGAGATATTTCATGCTAGAAACTTCCGTGTGCAGCCACAAGCTATTATGGGCTCTAGCATAGTTGAGTATGTTGCATGACCTCTTCCAGTGGTAGGCTAGCAGATGTAGAGGGATGTAGGTTGGTACTGTCTACCCGGGGTTAGAGTTAATGCTTCTGAAAGACTGTGTCTCGGTCATCCGTTTCTCAAACACCATGTAGTGCAAGAAATCCAACGGAGGAGATCGAGTCTTGTGGGGAAAAGTGTGCAAACCTCTGCAGAGTGTACAATCTAATCATGGTTAGTTGTGTCCCCGGTTATGGACAATCTTGAGTATCTAGTATTTGGATTATCAAATGTATCTCATCACTCTATTTTAATATGTAGGATTGATAATTACTTTTAATTGGGATTGAGTTGGAGGTACCTTCTCAATGATGTTTCAACTACCATGATAGTTAAATAAAATCTATTCCTTTGTTGTAGGGAAAAATTGGCTTTTCGCAAAAACATATAACCATAGAGCATCCACCAGCCATATATGCATGTAGTGATAGCTTTTATCTGTTCATTGCTCTACTGTGTTACATTGCCAGCATATTCCATGTGCTAACCCGTTTTGGGGCTGCAACGTATCATGTTGCAGACTTTTCAAACAACGAGTAAAGGTGCGATAGGTCGTTGTCATGCACTCAGCTATGCCATTGGAGTTGATGGACTCACTTTATCTTCCAAGCCTTCCGTTGTTATCGTATTAGATGGCCTTAAGCCATATTTATTGTAATAAGTTCTCTTTTTTGAGACATTCGATGTAATAAGTGTGTGATTGCTACTCTGCTATAAATCCTTCGAGTACTGTGTGTGTCAGCATTACCGATCCAAGGATGGCACTGAAGCACAGAGACTTGACCATCTGAGGTCGGGTCGGTACAGTACCACAGTTGTACTACTACTACTAGTAGGAGTAGTAGGAACATGATTACACTCCCGTGCTAGCATGCCTCTGGGTTCACTTCATCCTCCAGCTATCATCCATATTGCGAGCAGAACCAAATTCTCGTGCATGCGGAAGCGCGAAGAAGGACTTTTCTTTTTTTGAGGATAACCGCATATTCCTTAACCGTAGTAGGAACATGAGTAGTACTCCCTCCGGTCCTCTTTTGTTTGCGCATAACTTTTTTCAGTATTTCTCTAATTAGTCTGCGTATATACCCTTTTGCATGCGCCCATTTCCCTCCATGCCCCGCATTCACAGCATTAATTAGCGTACGCATGAGCAGCTACAGCCCGACTCCAGCCAATAAACTGCAGCATGCAAGTGGGCCACTCTGTGCGCATGGGAGAGAGAAAAGGCAGCCGAAGAGCCCGTCCAATCCATTGCATGCAGCAGTCAAACCACCGCACCTCTCCTCATGCATGCGCATAACTTCTCCCATTTACTTCTCCATCGGGAACCGATTTTCCTCGGCTTTTTCACTACTCCTTGATCTTCATTTGCATCCAAACCACACTACATTCACATTGTTTTAACCTCTTCACATCCTCCTGGAGTAATTCCGAAGCCCCTATAAATAATCATCTTCTTCAGTTAGATTATCCATCTAATCCTAATTCTCCAAACCATAGCCCTCCGGTCCAGCGGTTGCAAATGGCGAAAGAGATCGGGATGCAGGTTTTTAGCGTCCAACATGTCCTCGTCGAAGGCTCGTTGAGCATAGTTGCCACACTCACCGACCACCCAAGGGTTGTTCGGAAGTGGATCAACAATGTATCCAACTCCCTCCAAAAGGTGGAGATGAATGTCATCGGTCTCGACGCAGAGTACACGGAGCGTGCCACTGGGAAGATCCAACGCGCCGATGTCCTTCAGTTGTGCCTCGAACATGATGTTTTGGTGTACCACATCATACACGCGCCCTCCATACCAGGTGAGCTTCACGATTTCTTGTCTCAGGAGGACATATACTTCTGTGGGGCAGCCATCGCAGGGGACAAACAGAAGTTGGAGCTGTACAACCTTTATTTGAAAAGCATCGCTGACCTACAAACCAGAAAAAAAATTCCTGTAGAAGATTGTGATAAACCGACACCATCCCTATTCGACGTAGCAAATTTTGTGCTAGGAACAAATCTTCAGAAGGGTGACGAGACGCTGGCATTAAGGTCATCTGGATGGGAGAATTATCCCTTGACGTACGAGCGGATAAAATATGCTACCCTCGATGCCCGTGTGAGTTTCGAGATAGCTGCAAGGTCCAGAGAGCTTGTTGCGAAGCCGTCGCCCACAGAAAATGAGAACAAGAACAAGAAGAAGAAGAAGAAGAAGATGCTGCACCAGCAGCAGGGCCTTATGGATGGATGAACTATTTCCTCTCTTGTAAAAAAAATATTCCCTCTCTATGTATGTTGATATAGATGGATTGTTTCAATGGTGTGCATGTCTTTGGAACAAGTAGTAGCGTGGGTCCGCTTGACTATAAGGAACTATTTATCCACCTAGATTTCTCTACTACTCCTTCTAGTGATCGGTATGCAATGCATGTGTCCGTAGACATGACAGCTTGGCCATGGAAGTTCAACTACGGCGACCATCACGTTTCATCCACTGCCGCTCGCGATTCCCACAACGCCGCTCCAACCCACGGCACCACGTCCCCCGACGTGCGCCTCACCCCTCTCGGCTGCACCGCCCCTCTGCCTTTGTGTGCATGACATGTGGGCCACCTTAAATGCGGCGAGCATCAAGTTTCTACCATAGCCACACGCGATTCCCACGACGCCGCACGAACCCATGACACCACACGTCCCGCGCCATCGAATTTTCATCCAGTGGCTGTGACACATTTCGTCCCGGGCATCAATCCTCAGCTGGAGTACTTCTGTACTACAGGTAGTACCCGCCGGTGTGGCCATCTTTGCCTCGTAACGCCCCGACGCCCAGCTGTGGCACCCTCACCACGGCCACGCCACCACCGGCCGGTTCATCTCGAACGAGTGAGTCGCGAACCACACCACCACCATGAGAATGACATGTGGGCCAGCCGCATTTAACGTCCGCATGTCATTGACTCAGAGCATGGTTAATAATATAGCCGGCTGCTGGCTATATGATGTTGCCACGTCACATATAGCCAAGCTTGTAACCAGCAAGTACAATAGTTGAATATTAATATGTATTACTTTATTGTTACATGACCCACCTCGCTCTCTCATAAAATGCCTAGGAGCACGTGCTGCAGCCGGCTGTTAACTAGTAGCCCGCTTCTCTTCTCTTTCATCTTCTCTCTCGTCCAACTAAGAAAAAATATAATATTTAATGTCTTACAGCCCGCCTACATCACCTTATTGTACTTGTTCTCATAGGTCGGGCACTAAGCCACTGAAGTTCGGTCCCGTGGGCCCCGAGAAGGAAATGTAACTCCTGCGGCAGGCCTTGTGGTGCTCCCGCAGTACGAGCTCGTGCCAAACCCGGAATTTGTTTCATACTACTACCAACTACTAGTAAGGTACACGTGCATTGCACGCATGAGATTCTGGTGGTTTATGCATTATGCTTCTACATGTGGAGTCTTCTAGATTCTACATGTGGCAAAATCTGGTGGAATGTAGGTGATATCCAACGGCCAGTAGTGCTCAGATTTGCCATCTTTGTACCATCGGATTGGCTTCATCCAACGACCAACTTTCAAAGTTATGGTTTGGTTTGCAGCCTAAGGTTGCCACGCCTAAGCTTAGGCGTGCCGGCATGTGTTTGGTTCATTGCTACACTTGTGGCTTGCCACACTTTTCTAGCTACATGGTCCACATGTCATAGACTCAACTTCTTGCCAAATCTTGCCACACTTGTGGTGGCCATTTTGTTAGCCACATTTTTTGTGGCAGACACACTTTGCCTAAGCTTAGTTGTGGCAAAGTTAGTCATGAATGAAGTTCAACCATGGAGTCTTCTAGATTCTACATGTGGCGGAATCTGGTGGAATGTAGGTGATATCCAACGGCCAGTAGTGCTCGGATTTTCCATCTTTGTACCGTTGGATTGGCTTCATCCAACGACCAACTTTCAAAGTTATGGTTTGGTTTGCAGCCTAAGGTTGCCACGCCTAAACTTAGGCGTGCCACAAGTGTGTTTGGTTGCGTTCTCGTCTCAGCATAGTTGTTCCCTCTTCATGCATGCTCAACTCAACACCCCTCTTCATGTATGCTCTCTTCATGCATGCTTCTAGTGTATTTGTGCTAATCTAGTGTGGACTCATGCACCCTCCATACACTCTACCAAACACCCAAAAATGGGTCGAGAAGGGAACTCTCGGGATCATGCACCCTTCATACACCCTACCAAACACACCAGGCATGTGTTTGGTTCATTGCTACACTTGTGGCTTGCCACACTTTTCTAGCTACATGGTCCACATGTCATAGACTCAACTTCTTGCCAAATCTTGCCACACTTGTGGTGGCCATTTTGTTAGCCACACTTTTTGTTTCAGACACACTTTGCCTAAGCTTAGTTGTGGCAAAGTTAGTCATGAATGAAGTTCAACCATGGAGTCTTCTAGATTCTACATGTGGCAGAATCTGGTGGAATGTAGATGATATCCAACGGCCAGTAGTGCTCGGATTTGCCATCTTTGTACCGTCGGATTGGCTTCATCCAACGACCAACTTTCAAAGTTATTCACACACTATATAGGGGGTATAGATATAGATGTGTCGGCCCGTTGCAATGGATCCGAAGTATATCTGTTTAGTGGAGTGCACTCTAAACACATTATCTATTTATTTTTCTCTAACCTTTCATAGCCATGCAACCAAGCCACATAAGCTTCATGGGTGCCCCCACATCATATTATTCATACTACGTTGACAGAAAAAAAAGATAAATCACCCAAAACAAGATCTTCCCTTTTTTTGTTCCTACGATGCTGTGTCGTGCACGTACCTACTAGTTGTATAGTGGTAGTACTAGTTGTATAGTACAAACTTGGTACTAGTAGGAGCAGAGTAGTACGGAATGCTCCTACTCTATCAACGAGCCCCATCTGACACCAAATTTCTTGGCTTCCGTGCTACAGCTAGATCTTCCCCTCGTTTCTGTTTTCCAACCCGGCGGCGGGCGGGTTGCGGTTTGCCAATAGTCGGTTTGCTCAACGGCGGTCCCACATGAAAGTGAAAATGCTAGGCAACACGCCTTCCCTAAGCTATGTGTCGTGTCGGACGGGCCGTGGAGTACTCCCGATTCCCGGGCGTGTGGGGGGGAGTGCGACGCGAACGCGGCAGGCCTTTTCCTTTTACTAGCAATGTGCCCGTGCGTTGCGACGGATCCAAAGTAGTAGAATAGTAATACTTGTTCACAAACTTGAAAGAAATCACTCTTGTTTTGATATACTCCTAATATATTACTCCCTCCATTCCTAAATATTTGACTTTTTAGAGATTTCAAATGGACTATCACATACGGATTATATAGACATATTTTGAAGTGTAGATTCACTCATTTTGCTCCGTATGTAGTCACTTATTGAAAAATCTCTAGAAAGACAAATATTTAGGAACGGAGGGAGTACTTTTCACTCAAAATACATTTCTCAGGCTGTTTTGATGAGGTGAGGGAGGGATGTGGTTGCTTTCAAGTTAATAAGGGGTTTTCTGCAAATTGGAGCAGAGAAGTGGGCTATTGTTGCAAAAATGCCACAACTTACCTCACAGCCGTTAGATGCAGATCTAATGGTCAGAAACGATGTATGGCAGACACACCACCATCACCAACTGAGTCTTTTATAGAAGTATATATTTCTCACGCTGTTTTGATGAGGTGAGGGAGGGATGTGGTTGCTTTCAAGATAATAAGGGGTTTTCTGCAAATTGGAGCAGAGAAGTGGGCTATTGTTGCAAAAATGCCACAACTTACCTCACAGCCGTTAGATGCAGATCTAATGGTCAGAAACGACGGATGGCAGACACACCACCATCACCAACTGAGTCTTGTATAGGAGTAGGAGTAGAGAAACATTTATAAATTGTAACATTTTGGTTCTGCTCCTTGGCACGATCGATAGATAGAAATAACGATTGGAAACGCTAGGGCGAGGCTATTTCCGCCAGATAAGCAGGGTACGTAGTAGCTAGGTTGGCGCATCATTGGTTTGGTCACACGCGGTCCGACATGTTCTAGTGTTTCTAGCAAGATGCCCGCGCGTTGCACGAAGTTGATGGAAAAGGTAAGACAACTTATAAATTGACGGATGGAGTACTAGTTACAGTGATGCATATAATTAAGCAAAGGTATCACACATGTCGGTATTGACTGGAACGAGAATGCAACACCACAATAAGAATTAAGGCCACGATGATGATGTGATCGCAGTGGTGGTTACAGAAGGCATGAAGAAAGATGCATCCATCAACGTACGACCTCCTCCTCCTCAACTTAGTGCCCCGGGCCACCGACCGGCAGCTAAGGAGCGGCGGCTTTTGTGGCGAGGTCGAGGTGCTTCTCAGCAAAGGCATCCAAGGCTTCCAGCCGGTTGAGGAAGGCCAACGTCGCAGCGTCCTCACTGGCCTTGTAGATACCTATGTACACGATTTGCTCGTACACGTGGATGTGTAGGTCGACGAATTCTTGCAGGGCGAGGCGCCTTGCGGCGAGCGCGACCTCCAGGTGGACATTCTTCGTGGCATCGGCGGGCAGTCGTGCTTGAAAGAGGTTCCGGCCATGGAGGCCGATTAGGGTGGCAGGCAATGAGGAGCCCGGGTGCGCGGGCTGGAGGAGTACGGCGATGTCGTCCGCGAGCTTCTTGAGGACGGTGAACTTGTTGGTGGTGGCAACGATCATCTGGTCCAACTGAGAGTCGTAGTTTGCGTCGACGGCGGCCATCCACCAACCGGTCTCCAACACCGTCTGGAGACGATCCTCGGCGCCATGCCGCAGGCCGACGTCGTGGACCATCTGGCACAGCCGCTGGTCGCTCGCGCGCATCGCCGCCATGGGTCTGGAATGAGCTCTTTTGCGCTTAGTGTAGGTGCTTGGGCAAATGCTTAGGTGCGTACGATGTGGAGATGCATTGGAATGGAGGGGCGCCTTTATATGAGGGCAAACTGCGTTGCATTCACATCGTGCAGCCTCTTTTCCGGTCCTCCTCCCATTACTTCCCTCATGCATTAATTGAAGGAGGATGCATTGGTCGTTCAACATTTCGGGAACCGCTACTCCCTCGCTCGTCTGCATTAAAGCTGTATCAGGAACTGCGCCACCTGCTGTGAAATCGAATAGTAGTACTGCGCTGCCCGCTGCACGCCCGGCTGAACACGCCTCCTCGCCTCCATCAAACCCCTCCGTTAAACCCGCATGCAAACCAAGAAACCTACTCCGGCCACACGTCCGTTCATGAGCGGGCCAGAATTAAAGGCAGCACCGACCGAGCTCCTCCCGTCCGCCCACAGTTTAAACGAAGCCAGACGCCGGCCAAGCTCCTAGCGTCCGCCCTCTATTTACACGAGGCCAGACAGACAGCAGGCAAGAATCGCACCCCTCCGCCGCTCCCCCATCTCCGCCTTCACCAATTTCTCCACTCTTCCGATGTCTTCCGAGGAGCCGCTCTCCGGCATATTACCCGGCTGGGTGGCCCGCCGAGCCCTCCGGATACGGGCGAGGCCGCTCGGTGCTTCACCAACCTCGCTTGGCCCGACGGAGCCAGTTGCCGCCCCAAGCAGGCGCGTGGTTCAGCAACTCACCGCTCCAGTTTAGCTCGATGAGGAGTGGCGAGTTGCTCCACGCCGGCACGGCGGCGAGCACACCGGTACGGGCATCGTCGCTGCCGCGTCGTACCGCGCCTCCCGTGTCTGTGGGCGCGCCTCCCGTGCCTGTGGCAGCGCCATGCAGGCAGAGACAGAAGCCGGGTGCGTGGACAGCGACGAGTCGGTGGCCAGCTTCTCCGTGTCCTCCGCCATCATCGAGGAGAAGTAGAACACGGGAGGCCGCCGCCATTTGGGTCCCATGAAGGCCACCGCCGAGGCGACGACTGCGCATTCAGGTGGTTTCTTTGCTTCTTCGTCTCTTCCAAGGACCTTCGTCGACCCCGCAAAGTGTCTGCCCGACATGAGGAAGACAAAGGGATCCGCGGGCGGCCATTTAGATTATGTACTCCCTCTCCAGCTGGTGGGATTTTATTTTTCTAAGAATGGATAAATTGTATGTATCTATAACTAAAATAAGTGTAGATACATCCATTTCTAGGACAAGTGTTTCCGGACGGTGGGAGTATTAATTATACCAAGATAGCCGGATTGGCACCGCTTAGTTCATGTAAATGTAATGAAATCCATCATGTTTATATGAAGATCCGGCTTTTTATATGAAATCCTTCATGCTTATATGAAATCAGTCCGTGTTTGCACGAATTTCATCTGGTTGGTTAGAGTTGTGAAAATGTATGCCGCTGGCGTTTGATGTCGTCCTCCGTGGAAGGAAACGGGAGGAAATTTGCCGGATGCCGTTGGAGATGCTCTTATGCTGGAAATAATAGAGTGACATCCAATCCATTTGAGTTAATTGTGTGTATGATTGTCCCTCTATAAAAAGTTAATTGCATGTACAGTGTACACGTGACTTGCAGGGTGGCTACAGCTTCATACAGAAAGTTAAAAAGAAACAAGTCCATCCTTAATCTTGTATTCTAAGTACTCTGTGGGTTCCACTGTCAGTACAGTAGCGAAAGAAGTATATATTAAATAACTAATATAAAAATCTAAAGTTAAAGACAGAATTTGAACTCATGTCATCGCGTTGCGAGCATCCGGCGCTAACCAGTCCAGCACATTTTTGTTGTAGACCATGATGCTGATATATCTCCATGTCTACTCTTATACTCCATCCGTTCCTAAATATTTGTCTTTTTCAGATTTCAAATGGACTACCACATACGGATGTGTATGTAGACATATTTTAGAGTGTAGATTCACTCATTTTGCTCCATATGTAGTCACTTGTTGAAATCTCTAAAAAGACAAATATTTAGGAACGGAGGGAGTAGAAAACAGAGTTGGTGATGATGGTGTGCGTGCCATCCTGCAATATAGGCCGTCGGATTTATATCTAACGGATTGGAAGAAAACTATGGCAATTTTGCAAAAATTTACCCACACCCTCTTCACGTTCGCAAATACGGGCTTCCCTCGTTCATCCTTTTCTCTCACAAGATAAACTACTCATACAAATGCATCTTGATTTTCCGTGCAACGCACGGGCATCTAGCTAGTTTCTTTTAAAATAGTTACTGCGATAATTGGGTTGAAGTGATATATTTTATGGCTGCCCCGAATGATTTAGGATTCACTAGTAGTAACAAAGAAAAGGTTGCCTTGTTAATTAACAGAAAACAGGGTGAAAACTATCACATGAGGCCGGTAAAAACGAGGCACACTGGGTTCAACGTTATCGTCACTACAGCTGTGTGCGCGCGAGAAGTCTACGTATCGAGGGGGCTACTGAGCGAGGCACAGAGACACAATGTTCAAGAGAGAAATCAATTGACAGATTACGATCAGATTGAGTTGTCACCCCTCTGCTGTCATTGTTGGGGTGGGGGGAGGGGGAGGGAGAGAAAGACGTATCGAGAGTGTGCGTGGTAGGCACAGAGGCACAACTAGCGAGTGTGTGTGTGTGTGTGTGTGTGTGTGTGTGTTTGAAAGAGGAGTAGATAGATTACTATCAAGATCGAGGTGCCGCCCTACTCCTTCGGTGTCGGGTAGTGTGTGTGCGTGTGTGTGTGTTTGAGAGAGAAGCCAGTCGATAGATTAGTATCAAGATCGAGGTGTCACCCTACTCCTTCGATGTTGGGAAGTGTGTGTGTGTGGTTGTGTGGTTGTGGGTGTGTGTGTCGGGGGGGCGGGGGGACAGTGACACTTACATATCCCTACTCTTATAAAAAATAGAGTTGGTGATGATGGTGTTCCTGCCATCCTGCAATATAAGCCATCCGATTTATACCCGACGGATAGGAAGGAAATTGTGGCAATTTTGCAAAAAGATACCCACACCCCTCTCCGCATTTGCAAATAAGGCATTCCCTCATTCATCCTTTTCTCCCACAAGATAAACTACTCATACAAATGCATCTTGATGTTCGGTGCAACGCATGGGCATCTTGCTAGTAGGGAGAAGGAGCTTGTGTGACACATATCTAGCTATATTAAGGGATAGGTAGATAGCATTTGTGCGAGGCATACTTAAAGCATCACGAAGATAAACAAAATTGTGTGCATGCAAGTGCCGGAAAAAATGAAGCGAGAAACAATGTGTTGGAGAGAGAGAGAGAGAGAGAGCGAAATCTCAAAACAAAAGGTGCTGTGTTGGAATCCCATTGTATGTATTCATATGGTTCCAGAACTCGAGTTAACCTTAGGCATATGTGTGAGAGACATTATTATACTTTGAGACATTAGTGGCTTTGGGTGGGCGGAATTAAAGGGGTGGGCGTGTTCGACAGAGAGAGCGTGTGTGTTTCTGTGTGAGAGACTTGTAGGACGGGGTAGAAAGACGAATTCTAACCTTGACGGAGGGAGAGAAATACACGAAGTGCGCGTGTGTGATTCCGATGACCACAGGGAAATAAGATATGTATGCGTGTGAGAGAGATTGCACAATTCATTCACGTAACACTATCTAGCGATCGTGGATGTGCATCGCTTGAACATAAATCAGTATCTACTTCGTATCGTGGCCAAAGGTACAATATCGATTCAACGCTATAAAGATTGGACACTCACATATCACATTTTTTCTATTTAAATAAACCTTTTCATTTGTGCATGCCAAAGTTACAGTGATGTTTCTTTAAACAACCAATGTAGCTATCATGTACATGCACCATTGTTACTCTTGCATTCAAAATCATTAGTCTTGGATGATTTAAGGTTCTATTATGAAGTAATATATGTAATATTCATATATGAATTCAACGGGTACGCAATTTATGAAATGGAGGCTATGTAATCATATGAGGTAACACTTTTAAGTAGCGGACTTCTTTTTGTGCGCCTCTACACTAACACGTCAATGCATTATGTTTAAAGTAAATAACCAATTACACTAAATTATCTATTTACACGAGAAATACAAAGGCTGAGCGTTTGATCCCTTTTTTCTGAACGCGCCACTACACCCGTACGATTGGTCGCGCCCGTGTGAACGTCCAAGTTATCGGCGCATCATCCCGCGTTATTGTCTTTTTTTCTGGGGTGGACACGCCAGTTATTAACTGCTGACGCGTGCCCCGTGTACACAGTCTCGCATGACCTTCCCGATAGCACGGTCCAAAATTAGTTGATACTGGATACGAACGATCCCGCGGGCGGCAAAATCTCCCGCCTCCTTCTAAAATTTCCGCCACCTTAGTCTTTAGCATGCCAAATTCCCCTTTTGTCCTTTGGTGCACGGAGACCAACAGTTACAATACCGCCCTCATCTACATAATAGGTCGGGTCTGCTTCGGTAACTTCCAGTTCCCCCCACTACACGGCACCCCCATTTCCTCTCCCCTGCCGCAAAAACGACTAACTCCACAGCACCAGAGCATCTCACATCACGCCGTCCGTACTTCATCGGCCTTTCTCCCCTCCCCTCTTGAAACCCTAGACTGCTCATCCACCGGCGTACCAGAGCCCATTCACTGCCAGCGGCGTCCACCCCGCCGGATCTGCTTCTGAGGCCGCATCTACCCCTCCCACCTCCCCTAGAAACAAGTAGACTGCTCATCCACCACTGTACCACAACCCATTCAGTGTCGGCCTTGTCCACGGCGCCAGATCTGCTTCGCCGGTACTCTCGTCAACCGCAGCGCATCTGCAGCGGCTCATTCGTACTCCCCACCGGAGACGCTTCGTCCACCCCCCACCCCCCCCCCCGGAGCCGCCCCACCGACGCCCCCGTCGACGGCCTCTGATCCTCTTCGCCGACACCTTCCTCAACCCTACCAGAGCCGCTTCGCCGACAACATCGTCAACCCCACCGGAGTAGCTTCGCCTATACCATTTTCAACCCTACCAGGGCCGCTTTGCCAACTCACAAGTCCACGGCCTCAGATCCGCTTCCTCGCACCCTCATCCAACCTACTGGAGCAGCTTCTGACGCCCCGTCCACGGCCGCAGATCCGCATCGTCGACACCGTCCTTAACCCAACCACCGGAGCAGCTTCACCTACGCCCTCGTCCACGGCCACTGATCCGCTTCGCCCACACCGTAGTCCACCCTACCGGAGCCGCTCCACAAACACCCTACTCGACGGTTCTAGATCTCCTTACCGGACCCCGACTGCCAGCGCAGCGTCATCACACTTGACATTTCTAACCTGATTCCCACCGTCTGGCAAGATGCCAAGCACCCGCCACGGCCTAGGTACTTGTCACCTTTAAACCCGTCCAGCATCACCTGCCCGATGTACTTCAAATATACTAACAGGTCGCTTTTACCTGTTATGCAGCTAGCAAAAACTACAAGGACGATGTTTCTTCTGGATCTAACAGCTTGGCCAACCAAGATCCTGGACCGAGGCATTGTTATGATCTTGTAAGCGTGTCTCTCTCTCTTGTATTGTTCTGTGCCTGCCAGCGTGCTTTGCTAGGATTTTTGACCAATATTCCCTTTGTGCAGACAATGATTTCTACTACTGGCTGCTAAATTAGATATGTAGATGTCATACATGATACTACCTCGTACCTCCGTTCCTAAATATAAGTCTTTCTAGAGATTCCAATATAGGCTACATACGGAGCAAAATGAGTGAATCTACACTCAAAAATGCATCTATATACATCTGTATGTGGTCCATACTGGAATCTCTACATAGACATATATTTAGGAACAGAGGCAGTACATTACACAAAATCGTAGGTGGCATGTAGGAATTCCAGTACACTACATTAGGCTCCCTTAGAGTGCCTGCTAGTCCAGCACACAGAGTCATGGCTAGTTTATACTACGCACACAATCATTAATTGGTGGTTTAAATATGCGCAAGGGATGTGCAATGTATTATCATGTAGAGATGTCTGAAATTAGCCGTGCCAACTTGCAGATTGGGTTACACAATGAAAAAGTATAAGATGTATGTAGCAATTTCATGGAACATCGCAAAAAAAGGAGAGCCAGCGGTGAGCCTATACAGTGTGCTATGGTACGTCACTCCTTCATTGCAATCATCGTGACATGTTATTTGTATGTCAGTTCTATTGGCCAAGTTTCTTAGGGACAGTTATTACGAGTTATCCTAAGAAAATAAGCACCTGTGAATATAAGCTCCATGTAATAAGCCAACCAGTTCTTTTCATTGCGTTTTCAGCTTATCTTTGGTATGATAAGTGAAAAGTCTAGATTGCATTATATTTTTTCATTTTGCTGCCCATATGAAAAAAAATTGACTTGCAAACATCACAAATTGAACCCAGTGTAGTAATTAATATGGTAGGAAAATAGACCGTCACTATTTGCTCAAAATGCAAATACAAAGATACCATCTACTTGGCACAATCTACTTTGGTCAATGTTTTCCATAGAGATCCCATTGCCTAATTTAAACGAAAAACGCATGACCCACATTTAAATGAAGAGCAATTATTTATTGAAATTCGATGGTCCAAGTGGATGGTTATTATCATATAGCAGCACCACCTGAAAGCATCATGTAGCAGCAGCAACAGCTCATAGCAACTCATCATACAGCAGCAGCAGCAGCAGTGTGCAATTCATCATATACCAGCAGCAGCTCATAGCAATTCATCATATAGCAGCAGCAGGAGCAGCTCATAGCAATTCATCATATAGCAACAGCAGGAGCAACTCATAGCAATTCATCATACAGCATCAGCAGGAGCAGCTCATAGCAATTCATCATACAGCAGCAGCGGGAGCAGCTTATAGCAACTCGTCATATAGCAGCAGCAACAGCTCATAGCAATTCATCATATAGCAGCAGCAGCTCATAGCAATGCATCATATAGTAGCAGCAGAAGCAGCTCATAGCAATTCATCGTATAGTGGATCAGAATGAAAATTTGGCAAAAATCGGAGGAGATCCTCACCTTGTTGGATGAGCTCATCCTTCAATAGCACCTCAAGGCCACGGCCTGGGAGGTGGGGAGGGGGAATAAGGTGCCTTCTGCCGCAGTGTGGCATCAGCCGTAGTTGTGCAGCGCCTGCCGGAGTAGTGCGTTGGACGAACCACAGTGGAGCAGCTACTGGAGACCATGAGAATGAGGGGTGGCACCAGAGGGAGGAGCAGCCAGGGAGATTTGCCCCTACCCGCCGGCCATGTAGCCTAGCTGGACAGAGCATCGTCGAGGACCAGTCCAGATGGGACCAGTGGCGACGGCTTGCTGGAGGAACCCTAGTGCTGCAGGCAGGGGATCGAGGTAGAGGGAAAGGGGAGAGGAGATGCAAGCGGGCAGGGCAGTGAACGCTTGCGTGTTTGTTTTTAATTGAGGGTGAGGTGTGACGCGGGCGTCACCAGTTGCATTTTGAGTGTAATATAGGCAGACAACAGAGCCATTTCACTATTCCCCTTCCCTTCAATTTTTAGTGAGGTTCTACCCGAAACACCCCCCTCCAAAGCGAAATTAGTTAAGCCCAAGCCCATAACTCAAAAATGACTTCTTTACATCTTTTATGGCTTATTTTGACAATAAGCCCTGAAAAGGCGGAATAGAACTGGCCCTTAACCTGCAATTCAATTGTGCGTGCAATGATGAATCACTCCTGCCTGCTATAGTGTACATTTAGGCATCATCATACATGGCATAACCTAATACATGTGCATTCCATTGTAGAATCTGGAATATGCAATGTTTATGTTAGTTCATACGTTGCACATGATGTTTAAATGCCCCTTAAATCTGGTCAGTCAAGTGATGGTCTTTAAGCCTCCTTCTTTGCTTCTTTTCTTGATATGTAAGATTTGCTCACACATCTGTTCAATTGCTTGTTTGCATCAGCCAGCCATACTAGGACTGTTTGCTTTGATTACTTGCTGTTCTTGACCTAACACTCTAACAGAACTTGTCAACAATTTAAACACTAAGGTCTGCTGTAGTGGGGTCTTTTCTAACTCATAGGTGACATAAAGGTTTGGCTGTACAGTAAAGTAGGCTCTCCAAGAGTACCTGGAGATCCAGTTCGAAGGTATGCCTAGTTTTTACATAGTGCACACATAGTAAATGCTCATTTCATTGTGTGCAAGTGCAAGAGATGCGGCATGTTTCATTATGTGGTGTTGTTTTGTTATAATCTCATCCTTTTGTGTTCATAGACTGGAAAGTATGCATATTTATCTTCCAAGGAGACGAGTAACTAGTTTGTGTCACCTTGCAGAGGGGGTGCAATGAAGATAAGATTGAGGATTTCCAAGTACAAGATGTTAGGAAGGAGCCTTGCAAGAGAAGTAGGAGCTGCGCTGAGCCTCTTCAACCTGTTAAGGCAAGTCACTGTATCCAACTCAACAGTTCAATTCCTTGTTTGTTTCAGGCATAGTTAATTTGCTCTTTTCAATTGCTTTATTTGTCCTCAGTTAATGAGATTCCCAAAGAATGATGCCTGATGTTGGGTACTTGTATAACTATTAGTTGACATAATTAAAGGCCTTACCATTTAATTACTCTGCTGAAGTGTGCCTGAAGCTTTGAAGTCTATTAACCAACTATTATTGAATGAGGCTCACAATCTAGTTTTTACTAGGCTAATGATTGCATAGTTTTGCTTGCTGTAGTATGTTTGTATGAAATCCTCTGTTGTTCATTATGCTCCCTAAGACTTTAATTGAGCTACAGAATGGCCAACTGCTTGCTTACTTCTATGCAACGTGTTGTCTAAATTTGTAACTTGTCTGTGTTTTGGATTGGGCCCCAACATCATGCTCCTCTGGTGAGCTGAGAGAGATTTCTGTATGCAGGCTGCACAGACTACCTTTTTTATAATTTTTAAAATATCACCTGCTTATGCTTCATGACGTGTAACATTATTGTTAGTCTTGTTTTGCCATGTACAAAATAGTCTGTCTTGCTCGCTTCACTGTTGTAACTATATTTTTGCCCTAGTCATGTGTACTTACAGAAACATTTCAGGATGAAGTGACATCAACACAAAGATCTGCGAGCAGTGCGGCATGGCCGTTACCGGATGATTATGGATTGGAATTGGAATGTGCTGATGTTCTCGAGCATCAACTAGAGGTGGCAAGACAACGTGTACATGATTCTAAACGTACAATCAACAAGTTGAGACTGGACATGCAGGTATTAGATGAAGGAGTCAAAAAAATGAAACAAGACACTGAGGTAACAACGAAGGAATTGGAGATTTTGCAGACTGAAATTTCTGCTATCTAAATCCAGCCAATCCTATTTTCTGAAGAGATTATAGTTCAAATGGTAACTTATGTTGATGCGCGTCCATGATGTATGAGCTGTATTTGCCCAGTGTATGTAATTTGCTATTTGTGTATGCTTTATTATCACTGGTGCCGAACCATAATGCCCAGTGGGTATAATCGGCTGTAATTTCTTTATTGTATAGTGTAGGATTATTCTACGTTTCTATGCCTTAGTCTCTTTATTGTATAGTGTATGTTTTTTAGAGGTGATAGTATAGAGTAGGATAATTCTTTGAATATGCTATATCGTTCAAACGGGGCCCAACTCGCCCAAACGTTGTAGTGACCATGGCCCTCCACAGGCCGTACGTTCCATGGGCCATCTACGGGACGGACGATCCCTGGCCTTCTGTGGCCGTCGGATTCGTGGGCCTTCTATGGGCTGTCGGATCCGTTGCCCTTCTATCGGGTGTCGGATCCATGGGCCTTCCATGGGCCAGCGGATCCATGGGCCTCCTATGGGCCGTCGGGTCAATGGGCCTTCTACGGGTCGTCTCATCTATGGGCCTTGTACGGGCCGTATAAGGGGTCGTAAACGGGCTAGAGTGGAAATCGTACGTTTTATGGGCTGACCATAACGGGCCGTTAAACGGCCGTATTTGATGATGTTATGAAAATGGCCCCACAGATTAAAGGGCCACAAACGGGTCGACTGTGTCCACTGGCTGAATTTGGCCCACAAGCAGAAAAGGCCTGTAACGGGTCGTAAGTAAATGAATGCTGGAAATGAGCCCAAGAATAAATGGGCCCTGAGAAGGCCGAAAGATAACATGGGCTGGAAACGGCCCAAAGGTATAATGGGCCGTTAATGGGTATAAAGTGATACACTTTCATCACGGGCCAGTTTTACCACGGGTCATTAACGGGCCGAGGGTTACTAAGGGCCTCAGATGGGCCAAAAGACGTCATGGTCCATACATGGGCCGGAAGTTAAAACGGGCTGGAATTATATTGGACGGCCCAGATGACGCTACTGGGCCTAATTTGGATAGGCCGTAAACGGGCCCTGGGTTAGCGGGCTGTAAATGGGCTATATGCGAACAGGCCGTTAATAGGCTTGCCGTGGGCTGGCCCGCCACCTTTTGACCAAGTCAAATGGACCGGCCTTTTCACAAGAATGGGCCTCTGTTGGGTCATGCCATGTGTCGACGTATCATAGGCGCTTTGGGTCCAATGAGTGGGTGACATCTGTCCCAACGGTGAGCCGACACGTGTTTCCTCCAACCAATGATGATTTTACATGTGGAAAATCCCCATCGGTCGGGGCTGTTAACGGGTTATCGGATCCAAAACCGGACCTGATAGCTTAACGGCGTTCCGTTACGGTGGATGCCACGTGTCGGTCACCCTTGACGAAAGCACTTCTGTGACGCGCGATTTATCGTCATGGAAGTGGACACTTTCGTGATGATAATTTTGGTAATGTCATGGAACACTTCTACGACAGCACAGGTATGACTATCTTGATTCTGTCATAAATTTGTCATGGATGTACATGCATGACAAAAAATGCGACCTACTGTGACAAACACGTATCATCACGGAAGTGTATTTTTTTTGTAGTGTATGCACGTGTGGCATCATAAACTGTTAAATAAAAGGTTCCTAGTCTTGCCTCTAGGACTAGCTCAAGTGTT
The DNA here is from genome assembly GCF_002575655.3 of Aegilops tauschii subsp. strangulata. Classification (NCBI taxonomy): domain Eukaryota; kingdom Viridiplantae; phylum Streptophyta; class Magnoliopsida; order Poales; family Poaceae; genus Aegilops; species Aegilops tauschii. The sequence goes on from NC_053037.3 coordinate 338,639,357, forward strand.
GTTAGTGATCATGTTTTCTGGATATTAGGATATCGTTAAGTGTTAAACGATAGTCCTAAAACAACATTGAGATTATGATGTTGGAAGAACGATCATATTGAATCGACCCGATCTTGTCCGTTATGAGTTGAGTTAATATCGTTTGTAATAAATTGTAATGACACGGAGTATTAACGTGTGATTTTGCTCCTTAGATCGTGAAAGTATCGTAGTCACTTCTTACCATACGGTGGGCTTTGTAGTTGCTCAAACGTCACCTGTAACACGGTGATCATAACAACTTACAGGTTCATCAGAAAGTTTGACAAGGGACTAGATATCTCGAGAGTGGGATTTGCTCCTCCGATGATGCAGAGATATTCTTAGGGCCCTCTTAGTGTGTCTGCATCCATCATCGTCTGCCCAGACACAGGTGACTATCATCACGGGGATGCCAGTACACGATAACGAGAAAGAAGAACAAAACCAGTAATGAGGATAACGGTATGGTGAGCAAGTGATGACTCAGAAGGATACAGATGCATCTCGGGTTTTGTGAAGTATCGCGAAGCAAAGGGAACATCACATGATAACCAAAGGTTCACTCGAATAGCATTAGTGTGCTCATAGGGATCGATATGGACGTCCATGGCTCCGCTGTCAATCATTGAACGAAGGGGTTTCGTTCATGTCTATGAGTTACCGAACCTACGGGGTCACAAGGTTAAGGCAATAATGATCTGCTAAATGTTAGTAGGATGGGACTGATGATAATATATTTGTGAAATTGTTTCATTAATATTCGGAACAGTTTCGAGAGGATCTGGAAGCGTTTCGGGGTCATCGAAAGGGTTTTGGATGTTTTCAGAAATGTTCTAGTGCGAGGACACTTTGGTTGGGCCAAGGGGTAAGGCCCATGAGGCTTTAGGTCGGTGCAAAAGGGGTTTTGCGGAGATTAGGGACCAGACGCCGGGGATGCCTAGGTCTGAGGCATTTCCGGAAACGCCAGGAACCTTGTCGTTTCATGTTGGAAACCGAGGAGGACTTTTCTGTTGGGGAACGTAGTAATTTCAAAAAAAAAAATCCTACGCACACGCAAGATCATGGTGATGCATAGCAACGAGAGGGGAGAGTGTGTCCACGTACCCTCGTAGACCAAAAGCGGAAGCGTTAGCACAACGCGGTTGATGTAGTCGTACGTCTTCACGATCCAACCGATCAAGTACCAAACGCACGGCACCTCCGAGTTCAGCACACGTTCAACTCGATGACGTCCCTCGAACTCTGATCCAGCCGAGCTTTGAGGGAGAGTTCCGTCAGCACGACGGTGTGGTGACGATGATGATGTTCTACCGACGCAGGGCTTCGCCTAAGCACCGCTACGATATGACTGAGGTGGATTATGGTGGAGGGGGGCACCGCACACGTCTAAGAGATCCAAGGGATCAATTGTTGTGTCTATGGGGTGCCCCTGAGGGAGTCCTGGATTAGGGGGTCCTCGGACAGCCGGACTATATACTTTGGCCGGACTGTTGGACTATGAAGATATAAGATTGAAGACTTCGTCCCGTGTCCGGATGGGACTCTCCTTTGCGTGGAAGGCAAGCTTGGCAATTCGGATATGTAGATCTCCTCCCTTGTAACCGACTCTGTGTAACCCTAGCCCCCTCCGGTGTCTATATAAACTGGAGAATTTAGTCCTTAGGACAACAACAATGATAATCATAGGCTAGCTTCTAGGGTTTAGCCTCTATGATCTCGTGGTAGATCAACTATTATAATACTCATATCATCAAGATCAATCAAGCAGGAAGTAGGGAATTACCTCCATCGAGAGGGCCCGAACCTAGGTAAACATTGTGTCCCCCCCCCTCCTGTTACCATCCGCCTTAGACGCATAGTTCGGGACCCCCTACCCGAGATCCGCCGGTTTTGACACCGACACCCCCCTCCCCCGTATATAAAGGAGTGGAGGAGGGGGAGAGGGCTGGCCCCTATGGCGCGCCCTAGAGGAGTCCTACTCCCACCGGGAGTAAGATTCCTCCCCTTCCAAGTAGTAGGAGTAGGAGACAAGGAAGGGGGAGAGGGAAGAGAAGGAAGGAGGGGGCGCCGCCCCTCCCCCTAGTCCAATTTAGACTAGTCATTGGGGCGCGCGTGGCCTGCCTCTCTCTATCCCCTAAAGCCCAATAAGGCCCATATACTTCTTCCCCCGTATTCCCGTAACTCCCCGGTACTCCGAAAAATACCCGGACCACTCGGAACCTTTCCGATGTCCGAATATAGTCGTCCAATATATCGATCTTTACGTCTCGACCATTTCGAGACTCCTCGTCATGTCCCCGATCTCATCCGGGACTCCGAACTATCTGCGGTACATGAAAACACAAAACTCGTAATATCGATCGTCATCTAACTTTAAGCGTGCGGACCCTACGTGTTCGAGAACTATGTAGACATGATCGAGACACGTCTCCGGTCAATAACCAATAGTGGAACCTGGATGCTCATATTGGCTCCCACATATTCTACGAAGATCTTTATCGGTCAAACCGCATAACAACGTTGTTCCCTTTGTCATCGGTATGTTACTTGCCCGAGATTCGATCGTAGGTATCTCAATACCTAGTTCAATCTCGTTACCGGCAAGTCTCTTTACTCGTTCTGTAATACATCATCCCGCAACTAACTCATTAGTTGCAATGCTTGCAAGGCTTATAGTGATGTGCATTACCGAGTGGGCCCAGAGATACCTCTCCGATAATCGGAGTGACAAATCCTAATCTCAAAATACGCTAACCCAACAAGTACCTTCGGAGACACCTGTAGAGTACCTTTATAATCACTCAGTAACGTTGTGACGTTTGGTAGCACACAAAGTGTTCCTCCGTTAAACAGGAGTTGCATAATCTCATAGTCATGGAACATGTATAAGTCATGAAGAAAGCAATAGCAACATACTAAACGATCAAGTGCTAAGCTAGCGGAATGGGTCAAGTCAATCATATCATTCTCCTAATGATGTGATCCCGTTAATCAAATGACAACTCATGTCTATAGCTAGGAAACATAACCATCTTTGATCAACGAGCTAGTCAAGTAGAGGCATACTAGTGACACTCTGTTTGTCTATGTATTCACACATGTATCATGTTTCCGGTTAATACAATTCTAGCATGAATAATAAACATTTATCATGAAATAAGGAAATAAATAATAACTTTATTATTGCCTCTAGGGCATATTTCCTTCAGTCTCCCACTTGCACTAGAGTCAATAATCTAGTTCACATGGTCATGTGATTTAACATCAATAATTTACATCACTATGTAATTAACACCCATAGTTCACATCATCATGTGACCAACACCCAAAGGGTTTACTAGAGTCAATAATCTAGTTCACATCGCTATGTGATTAACACCCAAAGAGTACTTAGGTGTGATCATGTTTTGCTTGTGAGAGAAGTTTAGTCAACGGGTCTGCCACATTCAGATCCGTATGTATTTTGCAAATATTCTATGTCTACAATGCTCTGCACGGAGCTACTCTAGCTAATAGCTCCCACTTTCAATATGTATCTAGATCAAGACTTAGAGTCATCCAGATCGGTGTCAAAGCTTGCATCGACGTAACTCTTTACGACGAACCTTTTATCACCTCCATAATCGAGAAACATATCCTTATTCCATTAAGGATAATTTTGACCGATGTCCAGTGATCTACTCCTAGATCACTATTGTACTCCCTTGCCAAACTCAGTGTAGGGTATACAATAGATCTGGTACATAGCATGGCTTACTTTATAGAACCTATGGCTGAGGCATAGGGAATGACTTTCATTCTCTTTCTATCTTCTGCAGTGGTCGGGCATTGAGTCTTACTCAACTTCACACCTTGTAACACAGGCAAGAACCCTTTCTTTGCCTGATCCATTTTGAACTTCTTCAAAACTTTGTCAAGGTATGTACTCATTGAAAAAACTTATCAAGCGTCTTCATCTATCTCTATAGATCTTGATGCTCAATATGTAAGCAGCTTCACCGAGGTCTTTCTTTGAAAAAACTCCTTTAAAATACTCCTTTATGCTTTCCAAAAAATTCTACATTATTTCCGATCAAAAATATGCCATTCACATATACTTATCAGAAATGTTGTAGTGCTCCCACTCACTTTCTTGTAAATATAGGCTTCACCGCAAGTCTGTATAAAACTATATGCTTTGATCAACTCATCAAAGCGTATATTCCAACTTCGAGATGCTTGCACCAATCCATAGATGGATCGCTGGAGCTTGCACACTTTGTTAGCATCCTTTGGATCGATAAAACCTTCAGGTTGCATCATATACAACTCTTCTTCCAGAAATCCATTCAGGAATGCAATCTTTACATCCATTTGCCAAATTTCATAATCATAAAATGCGGCAATTGCTAACATGATTCGGACGGACTTAAGCATCGCTACGGGTGAGAAAGTCTCATCGTAGTCAACTCCTTGAACTTTGTCAAAAACCTTTTTCGACAAGCCTAGCTTTGTAGATAGTAACACTACTATCAGCGTCCGTCTTCCTCTTGAAGATCCAATTATTTTCTATGCCTTGCCGATCATCGGGCAAGTCAACCAAAGTCCACACTTTGTTCTCATACATGGATCTCATCTCAGATTTCATGGCCACAAGCCATTTTGCGGAATCTGGGCTCATCATCGCTTCTTCATAGTTCGTAGGTTAGTCATGGTCAAGTAACATGACCTCCAGAACAGGATTACCGTACCACTCTGGTGCGGATCTCACTCTGGTTCACCTACAAGGTTCGGTAGTAAGTTGATCTGAAGTTACATGATCATCATCATTAGCTTCCTCACTAATTGGGGTAGGAGTCACAGGAACAGATTTATGTGATGGACTACTTTCCAATAAGGGAGCAGGTACAGTTACCTCATCAAGTTCTACTTTCATCCCACTCACTTCTTTCGAGAGAAACTCCTTCTCTAGAAAGGATCTATTCTTAGCAACGAATGTCTTGCCTTCGGATCTGTGATAGAAGGTGTACCCAACTGTCTCCTTTGGGTATCCTATGAAGACATATTTCTCCGATTTGGGTTTGAGCTTATCAAGATGAAACTTTTTCACATAAGCATCGCAACCCCAAAATTTAAGAAACGACAAATTTGGTTTCTTGCCAAACCACAGTTCATAAGGCGTCGTCTCAACGGATTTAGATGGTGCCCTATTTAATGTGAATGCAGCTGTCTCTAATGCATAACCCCAAAACGATAGTGGTAAATCGGTAAGAAACATCATAGATTGCACTATATCCAATAAAGTACGGTTATGACGTTCAGACACACCATTATGCTGTGGTGTTCCAGGTGGCACGAATTTGTGAAACTATTCCACATTGTTTTAATTGAAGACCAAACTCGTAACTCGAAAAAATTTCTCCGCGATCAGATCGTAGAAACTTTATTTTCTTGTCACGATGATTTTCCACTTCACTCTGAAATTCTTTGAACTTTTCAAATGTTTCAGACTTATGTTCCATCAAGTAGATATACCCATATCTACTCAAATCATCTGTGAAGGTCAGAAAATAACGATACCCGCCGTGAGCCTCAACACTCATCGGACCGCATACATCAGTATGTATTATTTCCAATAAGTCAGTTGCTCGCTCCATTGTTTCGGAGAACGGAGTCTTAGTCATCTTGCCCATAAGGCATGGTTCGCAAGCATCAAGTGATTCCAAAATCCCATCAGCATGGAGTTTCTTCATGCGCTTTTACACCAATATGACCTAAACGGCAGTGCCACAAATAAGTTGCACTATCATTATTAACTTTGCATCTTTTGGCTTCAATATTATGAATATGTGTATCACTACGATCGAGATCCAACAAACTATTTTCATTGGGTGTATGACCATCAAAAGTTTTATTCATGTAAACAGAACAACAATTATTCTCTAACTTAAATGAATAACGGTTTTGCAATAGACATGATCAAATCATATTCATGCTCAACGCAAACACCAAATAACATTTATTTAGGTTCAACACTAATCTCGAAAGTATAGGGAGTGTGCGATGATGATCATATCAATCTTGGAACTACTTCCAACACACATCGTCACTTCACCCTTAACTAGTTTCTGTTCATTCTGCAACTCCCGTTTCGAGTTACTACTCTTAGCAACTGAACCAGTATCAAATACCGAAGGGTTGCTATAAACACTAGTAAAGTACACATCAATAACATGTATATCAAATATACTTTTGTTCACTTTGCCATGCTTCTTATCCGCCAAATACTTGGGGCAGTTCCGCTTCCAGTGACCAGTCCCTTTGCAGTAGAAGCACTTAGTCTCAGGCTTAGGTCCAGACTTGGGCTTCTTCACTTGAGCAGCAACTTGCTTGATGTTCTTCTTGAAGTTCCCCTTCTTCCCTTTGCCCCTTTCTTGACACTAGTGGTCTTGTCAACCATCAACACTTGATGTTTTTCTTGATTTCTACCTTCGTCGATTTTAGCATCGCGAAGAGCTTGGGAATTGTTTTCGTCATCCCTTGCGCATTATAGTTCATCACGAAGTTCTACTAACTTGGTGATAGTGACTAGAGAACTTTGTCAATTACTATCTTATCTGGAAGATTAACTCCCACTTGATTCAAGCAATTGTAGTACCCAGACAATCTGAGCACATACTCACTGATTGAGCTATTCTCCTCCATCTTTTAGGCAAAGTACTGCCAGAGGTATCATACCTCTCGACACGGGCATGAGTCTGAAATACTAATTTCAACTCTTGGAACATCTTATATGCTCCATCACATTTCAAAAACGTTTTTGAATCCCCGATTCTAAGTCGTAAAGCATGGTGCACTAAACTATCAAGTAGTCATCATATCGAGCTTGCAAAACGTTCATAACATCTGCATTTGCTCCTGCAATCGGTCTATCACCTAGCGGTGCATCAAGGACATAATTCTTCTGTGCAGCAATGAGGATAATCCTCAGATCATGGATCCAATCCGCATCATTGCTACTAACATTTTTCAACTTAGTTTTCTCTAGGAACATATCAAAATAAAACAGGGGAGCTAAACGTGAGCTATTGATCTACAACATAGATATGCTAATACTAGCAGGACTAAGTTCATGATAAATTTAAGTTCAATTAATCATATTACTTAAGAACTCCCACTTAGATAGACATCCCTCTAATCATCTAAGTGATCACGTGATCCAAATCAACTGAACCATGTCCGATCATCACGTGAGATGGAGTAGTTTTCAATGGTGAACATCAGTATGTTGATCATATCTACTATATGATTCACGCTCGACCTTTCGGTCTCAGTGTTCCGAGGCCATATCTGCATATGCTAGGCTCGTCAAGTTTAACCCGAGTATTCTGCGTGTGCAAAACTGGCTTGCACCCGTTGTAGATGAACGTAGAGCTTATCACACCCGATCATCACGTGGTGTCTCGGCACGACGAACTTTGGCAACGGTGCATACTCAGGGAGAACACTTTTATCTTGAAATTTAGTGAGAGATCATCTTATAATGCTACCGTCAACCAAAGCAAAATAAGATGCATAAAGGATAAACATCACATGCAATCAATATAAGTGATATGATGTGGCCATCATCATCTTGTGCTTGTGATCTCCATCTCCGAAGCACCGTCATGATCACCATCGTCACCGGCGTGACACCTTGATCTCCATTGTAGCATCGTTGTCGTCTCGCCAACTATTGCTTCCACGACTATCGCTACCGCTTAGTGATAAAGTAAAGCATTATAGGGTGATTGCATTGCATACAATAAAGCGACAACCATATGGCTCCTGCCAGTTGCCGATAACTCGGTTACAAAACATGATCATCTCATACAATAAAATATAGCATCATGCCTTGACCATATCACATCACAACATGCCCTGCAAAAACAAGTTAGACGTCCTCTACTTTGTTGTTGCAAGTTTTACGTGGCTGCTACGGGCTGAGCAAGAACCGTTCTTACCTATGCATCAAAACCACAATGATAGTTCGTCAAGTTAGTGTTGTTTTAACCTTCTCAAGGACTGGGCGTAGCCACACTCGGTTCAACTAAAGTTGGAGAAACTGACCCCCGCCAGCCACCTGTGTGCAAAGCACGTCGGTAGAACCAGTCTCGCGTAAGCGTACGCGTAATGTCGGTCTGGGCCGCTTCATCCAACAATACCGCTGAACCAAATTATGACATGCTGGTAAGCAGTATGACTTGTATCGCCCACAACTCACTTGTGTTCTACTCGTGCATATAACATCTACGCATAAAACCTGGCTTGGATGCCACTGTTGGGGAATGTACTAATTTCAAAAAAAATCCTACGCACACGCAAGATCATGGTGATGCATAGCAACGAGAGGGGAGAGTGTGTCCACGTACCCTCGTAGACCGAAAGCGGAAGCGTTAGCACAACGCGGTTGATGTAGTCGTACGTCTTCACGATCCAACCAATCAAGTACCAAATGCACGGCACCTCCGAGTTCAGCACACGTTCAACTCGATGACGTCCCTCAAACTCCGATCCAGCCGAGCTTTGAGGGAGAGTTCCGTCAGCACGACGGCGTGGTTACGATGATGATGTTCTACCGACACAGGGCTTCGCCTAAGCACCGCTATGATATGACCGGGGTGGATTATGGTGGAGGGGGCACCGCACACAGCTAAGAGATCCAATGGATCAATTGTTGTGTCTATGGGGTGCCCCCTGAGGGAGTCCTGGATTAGGGGGTCCTCGGACAGCCGGACTATATACTTTGGCCGGACTGTTGGACTATGAAGATATAAGATTGAAGACTTCGTCCCGTGTCTGGATGGGACTCTCCTTTGCGTGGAAGGCAAGCTTGGCAATTCGGATATGTAGATCTCCTCCCTTGTAACCGACTCTGTGTAACCCTAGCCCCCTCCGGTGTCTATATAAACCAGAGGGTTTAGTCCGTAGGACAACAACAATGATAATCATAGGCTAGCTTCTAGGGTTTAGCCTCTACGATCTTATGGTAGATCAACTATTGTAATACTCATATCATCAAGATCAATCAAGCAGGAAGTAGGGAATTACCTCCATCGAGAGGGCCCGAACCTGGGTAAACATTGTGTCCCCCGCCTCCTGTTACCATCCGCCTTAGACGCACAGTTCGGGACCCCCTACCCGAGATCCGCCGGTTTTGACACCGACACCCCCCTCCCCCGTATATAAAGGAGTGGAGGAGGGGGAGAGGGCCGGCCCCTATGGCGCACCCTGGAGGAGTCCTACTCCCACCAAGAGTAGGATTCCTCCCCTTCCAAGTAGTAGGAGTAGGAGACAAGGAAGGGGGGAGGGAAGAGAAGGAAGGAGGGGGCGCCGCCCCTCCCCATAGTCCAATTCGGACTAGTCATTGGGGGGACGCGCGGCCTGCCTCTCTCTATCCCCTAAAGCCCAATAAGGCCCATATACTTCTTCCCCCGTATTCCCGTAACTCCCCGGTACTCCGAAAAATACCCGAACCACTCGGAACCTTTCCGATGTCCGAATATAGTCGTCCAATATATCGATCTTTACGTCTCGACCATTTCGAGACTCCTCGTCATGTCCCCGATCTCATCCGGGACTCCGAACTACCTTTGGTACATCAAAACACAAAACTCATAATATGATCGGCATCTAACTTTAAGCGTGCGGACCCTACGGGTTCGAGAACTATGTAGACATGACCGAGACACGTCTCCGGTCAATAACCAATAGTGGAACCTGGATGCTCATATTGGCTCCCATATATTCTACGAAGATCTTTATCGGTCAAACCGCATAACAACATACGTTGTTCCCTTTGTCATCGGTATGTTACTTGCCCGAGATTCGATCGTCGGTATCTCAATACCTAGTTCAATCTCATTACCGGCAAGTCTCTTTACTCGTTCCGTAATACATCATCCCGCAACTAACTCATTAGTTGCAATGCTTGCAAGGCTTATAGTGATGTGCATTACCGAGTGGGCCCAGAGATACCTCTCTGACAATCGGAGTGACAAATCCTAATCTCGAAATACGCCAATCCAACAAGTACCTTCGGAGACACCTGTAGAGTACCTTTATAATCACCCAGTTACGTTGTGACATTTGATAGCACACAAAGTGTTCCTCCGGTAAACGGGAGTTGCATAATCTCATAGTCATAGGATCATGTATAAGTCATGAAGAAAGCAATAGCAACATACTAAATGATCAAATGCTAAGCTAACGGAATGGGTCAAGTCAATCACATCATTCTCCTAATGATGTGATCCCATTAATCAAATGACAACTCATGTCTATGGCTAGGAAACATAACCATCTTTGATCAACGAGCTAGTCAAGTAGAGGCATACTAGTGACACTCTGTTTGTCTATGTATTCACACATGTATCATGTTTCCGGTTAATACAATTCTAGCATGAATAATAAACATTTATCATGAAATAAGGAAATAAATAATAACTTTATTATTGTCTCTAGGGCATATTTCCTTCATTTTCCTTGCGTTCCAAACCGACTTTGGGGAGGCCCTCTCCCCAAGTTACGACCCCAAGGCTCAACATATAAATAGAGGGGTAGGGCTAGCCCCTAGAACATAGGTTTTGAAGCTCCTCAAGTTCTCTCTTGATCTAGTTCTCGTCTACTTTGATCTAGACTAGATCTAGTGTTAGTTTTCTCTAAATCATCATAATAGAGAAACCCTGTGTGGTTCTCTTCTTCTCCCTCTATTTCTGCGGCGACGATTAGCTCTGGACGGCGAAGCGCTGCCGGATGATGAAGACTTTATGCTTGCAATCTGTGGAGAGGCCATGCTTTCGGTCTTCCATTCAAGGGACAGTTCATGAGCAGTTTTGAGGGATCGTTCATCTACGGTTCGAGGGACTTCAAGTACGATCTACACCGTCTCGTCTACTTCTGCTGCACTACGGAGTCGGCAACGATCGTTGATCCAAACCTTAGATGCATCTTCATATTGTTCCTGGGTGATCGTACGGCAAAAAAAATCATTTTCTACTACGTTTCCCAACATCATGACACAACTATTTGGAGGGCAAAGCCTAAGAGCATCTCCAGCCGTTGGCCCCCCCAGGACGCATAAAAATCGCCCCCTGGGGGCGAGCCGGCGATACAATCGGCGCTGGGGGCGGTTTTGCGCCCAGTCGTCGCCCCCAGGTTGCCCCCAGGCGCCGATATTGGCCCACTTTTCAGCCCCCTTTCAGCGAATAAAGGGCCCATATGGGCGAGAATATGCCCATATTCGGCGTGGTTCGCCGTGGCTCGGCGTTCAATTATCAACATAAATATTTTTTATCACAGAAAAATCAAATACTTCAACAAAATAGTACAACAACAAATAGTTCAATACAAATTATATAGTTCAACAAATAAAAACTCATATTTCATCACACGTCGCGCCCGGCGTCGCCCTTGAGCCTCCATAGGTTCTCCACCAGATCATGCTGCAGCTGGTGATGCACCTGTGGGTCTCGGATCTCCTGACGCATACTGAGGTAGGCAGTCCAGGTTGCCGGTAGCTGGTGATCAACTTCGGCTAGAGGACCCTGCCTGTAGTATGGTTCAGTGTCAAACACTGGGTCTTCTTGCTCGCTCTCGATGATCATGTTGTGCAAGATGACACAGCAAGTCATGATCTCCCACATTTGATCTTTCGACCAGGTCTGAGCAGGGTATTGGACAACAGCAAATCGAGATTGGAGCACACCAAATGCTCGCTCGACATCCTTCCGGCAAGCCTCCTGCACCTTGGCAAAGTGGGACTTCTTGCCTCCTGGCACAGCGTTTGAGATAGTCTTCACAAATGTAGACCATCTCGGATAGATGCCATCAGCTAGGTAGTACCCCATGTTGTAGTGCCGCCCATTGATCTCGAAGTTCACCGGAGGAGAATGGCCTTCAACAAGCTTGGCAAAGACAGGAGAGCACTGCAGCACGTTGATGTCATTGTGAGTTCCTGGCATACCAACGAAGGAGTGCCAAATCCAGAGGTCCTGTGTGGCCACCGCCTCAAGTACCACACTGCAACCGCCTTTGGCGCCTTTGTACATCCCCTGCCAAGCAAATGGGCAATTCTTCTATTTCCAATGCAAGCAGTCGATGCTTCCAAGCATCCCAGGAAATCCTCTTGCTGCATTCTGTGCTAGGATCCGAGCAGTGTCTTCCGCATTGGGTGTTCTCAAGTATTGCGGTCCAAACACTGCCACCGCTGCCCGACAGAACTTTTAGAAACACTCTATGCTGGTGGACTCGGCCATGCGCCCATAGTCGCCGAGTGAATCACCGGGAGCTCCATATGCAAGCATCCTCATCGCTGTCGTGCACTTCTGGATCGAGGTGAATCCAAGTTTGCCGGTGCAATCCATCTTGCACTTGAAGTAGTTGTCAAACTCCAGGATGGAATTCACAATCCTGAGGAAGAGCTTTCGGCTCATCCGATAACGGCACCGAAATGTTTTGTCGCCGTGAAGTGGAGCATCGGCGAAGTAGTCGGAGTAGAGCATGCAGTACCCTTCGAGTCGATGCCGGTTCTTTGCTTTCACCCGCCCCGGCGCCGAGCCACCTCGCCGCGGCTTTTCGTTGCTCGCCAGCAGCTGGGCGAGGGCGGCGAGCACCATGAGGTGCTCTTCTTCCTGGACGTCGGCCTCGGCTTCCTCCTCCAGCAGCGTGGCGAGCGCTTCCTCATCATCCGAGTCCATCGCCGAGGCAGGCAAATCGCCGAACACCTTGCGCCCGGTGGGCGTGCACCCGCCACTAAACTGCCCCTCCGCGGCCAGAAACGGCGGCCGAAAACGCCCAACTGCTGTTGGAGGGGCTGCCGCGGCGAACTTCTGCTATTTTTCCGGCGGGGAATGGCTATCTAGCGGTGAAGGGCGGCGGGCGGCGCCGGGATATAGCTAGTGGCGGCCGAGGGCGCGGGGGTTGGGAGGCGAGTCGGGGAAGAAAATCCTGACTTTTCACCTGACGGTGGGGCCAGCCGCGCTTTTCCCTTGCGCCGGAGCCCCCGATTGCCCCCTAGTGCGTCGGGTTCGGCCTGAGACCGTGGGCGGAAAAAAGGGCCGAACCGGCGCTTTTCGTCGTCCTGGGGGCGCGACTGGGGCTTTTTTGCTGCCGGCGCCGAAAAAGTGGCCGGGGGGGCCTAGGGGGGCGCGGCTGGAGATGCTCTAACACTCTGAATTCTGCTTTCTGGACTGCAATTTTGAAGGTAAGGCCTCTTCTCATTTCAGCATATATTTATGAAATTGTAGATGGCAATAGTTCATTGTGGAGCACCCCTTGGTTTGAAGGTTGGGAAAACATCTATGATAACCTCATCATACAACCCCATCCTTTTAATTACCCTGCTCAAATTATGGACCTCTAGATTCCTGGACGAAAAGTTTGGAATGTTAATCTAATTAATATGTTATTTTCTCTTGTTATAGTTGATTCAATAATTCACACTCCGATTGTCTGTACTGCTAGCCAAGACATTGTTGTTTGGAAGCTAACTCCTACAGGTCTATTCTCTTCCAAAAGTGCATACTTCCTTCAAAACAGAGACCAAAAACTATACCACCACAGATTACAGCATTGCTCAACCAGGTATCGAAAGAGAAACATATGGCTCCAAGAGTCCAAACCTTTGCTTGGAGACTTCTTAGGAATGCACTTGCTACAGGTAAAAGGGCGGGTACTTACTCTGAATTTATTAGTGAAAACTACACAACTTGTGGAAATACTGAAGATGAAATGCATTTTTTTTCATATGCCCTTTTGCAAAAGCAGCTTGGTATAGTTTCCCATGGTTTATTAAAACTATTTCATTGCCCAACATAATAGTTCAGTTTCACAAATGATCCAAGCCCTTCACACTTTCAATCATCCACAAATAAATGTTGTCTCACTGTATACCTTCCTGTGGTGTCTTTGGAAATCTCAAAACGACAATCGCTTTTGCGGGACTACAAGGCCTCCTTCCCAGGTATTTGCAGCATCAATGACGATCATGCAAGGAACCGGCAGTGCATGAGGAGGCCCTTTTGCAAAGACGGGATCACTTGAGAATGCAATTGATACCATCTCCTGGGGAAACAATCATGGACATCTCATCTTTTCGGGTACCATTGTTTATACAGATGCAGCCTGGAGTCCAGGACTTGAAGATCAGCCAATTGCAGCAAGTTTAAGTATATTTATACAGGTTGCAGGAAATCAACATTATTCACAGTTGTCCATCTCGGCAGTCAGTGAGACTACAAAGTAGTCAACTCGACTGGAACTGACAAAGCAGTGCATGAGGAGGCCCTTTTGCAAAGCCAGGATCACTTGAGAATGCAATTGATACCATCTCCTAGGGAAACAATCATGGACATCTCATCTTTTTCAGGTACCATTGTTTATACAGATCAGCCAACTGTAGCAGGTTTAGGTACATTTATACAGTTTGCAGGAAAACAACAGTGTTCATAACTGTGCATCTGGGCCGTCTCCCCACCGACGACATCAGCTATCCAAGCCAAAGCAAGCCCATTCTTGCTCCAGGTCATTGGACACTAAGGCCACAGCTTGCATGCATAACAGCTTATTTAGCCTTTGATGCTACAAGAATTTATCATATCAATAGGAGCTACAACTTCCGATCACACACCAAGTTAGATTAGCAATCAGAAGTCAAAACTTTTCTTACAAGTTTAAATGTTTAGGTTCGGGCAATGGTTTCTTGCCTTAATGCAGCAGCAGTTGAACTTTCTTTTGTTCTGCAATGTAAGGTTCTACATGTGCGATGCTGCTAATCTATGAAATTATTTGAGTTCAAAAAAAAACCTAGCAAACATTCAATTTGAGTGTGGCTAGATCATCGATTGAGATTTAACCAAATCTCAGTCAAGTGAGATACTCCCTCCGTCCCACAATATAAGAACGTTTTTGACACTACACAAGTGTTAAAAACGTTCTTATATTATGGGACGAAGGGAGTAGTATATAAAAAAAACTAAAAAGATAATTTTGCACGGATCCACAAGATCAAACGAATATAGCATCGACTGAGAAAATTCTCAATCAACTGAGACTAGCAAAATTGGTTTCAAACTCGACTTGTTTAAAAAAAACGCTGGCAGCCAGAACTCTTTTCTAGTAAGTAGCAGGATTTTTCCTGCTCTCCTAAAAAAAGGGCAAACTACCAAGCAAATTAAACGAGCAAACTATGCATCTCCATTCAAATGTAGAAGCTGCTGGTTAGACATGACACAATCATCAGATGTGAATAATGGTTCTATATGTCCTTTATTGTGAGCCCCACTTACATAACATCAGCATCTACAGAATCGCTTGCATGTTTGACAATAATATGCGATGGTGCAGTAAAAGCTCGTTCTGTTCAGGATGAAAGCATGACAGGTAATGGCGACATAAGCAAAATGACTTGAATCGATGAGTAATGACTATTCAAGCATTGAAGTGGAAGAGGTCTTTCACAGTCTTGATTTGAGCTCAGCAGCAACAGCGTCAATGAACTCTTCAGTGTTCAGGTAATCGCTTCTTGTAACTCTGAAAACGAAAGAGCACAATGAGATATCAGATTATCAATTATGAATTCAGGGTAATAATAGAGAAAAATACAGTAGAGGGAAAGCTGAACAGCATAACATACTTTGAGGATCCATGGACAAGGAGTGCAAGGTCCTTGGTCATCTTCCCAGACTCCACAGTTCCGACGCACGCTTCCTCAAGTTTCTGTGCAAATTCAAGAAGTCTAGCATTCTCGTCTAGCTTTGCCCTGCAGTGTGGACATGGGAGAATCAGCTAAAAAGCAAAGTCCACTAGAGTAATAATTATAGGCACCAATATACTTGTCTTAATTACTATTTTGGTCACACCAGAAAAAGGTATGCTGTCACTGATACAGTATAACTGAACAAAGTGGAAATTACCCTCGTATACATGGTTATCACAAAAGGTTGCACACTGGCACCGGTAGAGATATAGAAGTACTAGGTGTACCTGTGTGCAAGTCCTCTTGTCCAAGCAAAGATTGAAGCAATGCTGTTTGTGCTGGTTTCACCACCTTTCTGGTGAACACGGAAATGGCGGGTAACTGTGCCATGGGCAGCTTCAGCTTCGATGGTTTTACCATCAGGGCACATCTATAAATATCAAAAGGAATTAGCACAACCTAACAAATATTCTCAATATATATTTAGAAGTACTGACATGGATATGACCAAAGTAAAGGCTTTTCACACTAGAGATAACACCCAAGATTTAGTCAAGATTCAAGAACATTAGTAATGAGAAAATACATACCAATACTGACGTCATCAAGCCCAAAGAGCCAAAACCTGCACATACACTTCAGCATTGGTTATTGAGCACGGGAAAAAAAGATACATTTTCTGAATATTTTATGCAGAGACTCAAAAGTTGCAGTGTTGTGACCTTGAGCTAAGAAATCACTCTGCACATCTCCGTCATAGTTCTTGCAAGCCCAAACATAGCCTCCTTCGCTCTTAAGTGCATAGGCAACCATGTCATCGATGAGACGATGTTCATACCTACCAAAAAGCAACTCATGACATACTTTGACAAAAGATTCCAAAAGAGCTCGAAGCAAGAATGATTCAAAACGTACCATATTCCAGCAGCCTCATATTTGGATTTCCAGCCAGCTTCATAGATCTCCTGGAAAATGTCCTTGAACCTACACAATAAAAGTATATTTAGCCTGATCTAATTGTCTCGGAACAGGCCTTAACTAATATTTAAGTGTAGCTATGAACTACCTGCCATCATATTTCTTAAGGATTGTGTTTTTTGTGCTAAGGTACAATGGCCATTTCTTCTCATAAGCGATTGCCATAGAAGCTTCAGCAAAACCTCGAATTGACTGTACACAATAATTAATTAATTAGATGTCTGGATTTTACACCAAAATGCAAATATTGTTTGTAATTGCAGAAACCAGTCCAGGCATAGCAGTACCTCATCTGTGTTGTACATAGCCATGGCGACTCCTCCAGCACCAGTGAAGTTAAAAACCTCAAGGTCAACCGTCTCGTCTTTTCCCTCTGCCAGTAGACCAAAGAAACAAAAAGGCAAAGAATATCAGGGTTTGCTAGCACCAGTTCTCTGAACAAACAAGACAATCATACGTGAAAATATAGAACTACAAAGACTTCATTCTTTCATACTTAAATTTTAAGTGGAGTGATTATGCAACCGTACCGAAAACTAGTCTGAGTTTGCCAGGTCCCTTGAGAACGGCATCAGTTGCTCTGTACTGATCACCGAAAGCATGCCTTCCAATGCAGATGGGCTTAGTCCATCCTGATTACACCAAAGAAACAGTTTAGCAAGGAAATTTTGCATTTCAAAATGTGTTCACGTTAGAAAAAAAAGTATGCACTCCCTCCGATCCATATTATTTGTCACTGCTTTAGTAGTACAAAGTTGTACTAAAGCAGGGGCAGGTAATATGAATCGGAGGGAGTAGTAGTTTTAATCCTGCTTACCTGGAACAAGCTTTGGGACATTCTTGCATATAATTGGCTCTCTGAACACGGTGCCTGCAGGTAACAAGTGTAAGAGAAATGTCAACAACCTAACTACGTTCATTTTTTTAGCGAAAACCTAATATGTCCATTATATTGAAATACAGCAGGAGCTTACCATTTATAATGTTCCTAATTGTGCCATTTGGGCTCCTCCACATTTGTTTTAGGTTGAACTCCTTAACCCGATCTTCATCTGTCATGGTGAAGTAACCAGATATTAGAGAGAAAATATCATCAAATAGTGCTAGTGCTTCAACAATATGAAGAACAAATAATTGAGCTGCATAAGCTTGAGTGAAATATACCTGGAGTAATGGTTGCACATTTAATAGCCACATTGTACCTGAAAATAACATTGAATTAGAACAGCACTATAGGACAACAAAGTCATAAGAATATGCTAAAGTTATATATGGTCAAATACTTCTGACAAAACTAGCTAGTTTCAAAGATATGAAAATGATACAACTAATCAACAAGACTAGTGAAATGATATCTCCCTCGTTGTTAATAATATTTGAATAATTAAGAACATCAATCATAGTACTCAAAATTCGTAGGGAAATATACCGCAACAAAACTACTAATGATTAAAAAACAGGACACACAAATTGCAGGCTACATAAATCGCTTGAAATGGTGTGATCACAGCAACCATATTTTTACTTGAACCCAAGCATAACATCAGCACAAACTCAAATTATTCAAAACTTCTTACTTGAGAGTAGCCTCTGCAGCCTCCACTGTAACCTTGTCATCAGTTGCATCACGGTGTAGAACTCCCAAGTCAAAGTACTTAATGTCCAAGTCCAAAAATGGGAAGATAAGCTGAAACAAACGAAACAATCAGCCTGACAGCATATGGAAAACAAGAACCACACACACACAATGGCCCAAGCGGATCAGATTTGTCAGAGCTGTTGCTTATTGACTACCTTGTCCTTGATAGACTGCCAGAATACTCTGGTCATCTCATCGCCTATAGGTAAAAAAACAGGACATCAGCACGACAGCGGACCAACAAATCAATTGATTACATAAGATGAAAAAAACTACAAATATTAGTATTATTTTGTGAACAAATTTATTGCTTAAACCGAAAGTTCGACATCATTTTCTTTCCCAAAAAAAAACGAGCTACCCAATGCAACATGCGATGCAGGCATGAAGCACTGGCTACGATTGGACCGAAAGCGTGAGCAATCGTGTCAAAAAACACTTAAGGTTACGGTTTCTGAAAATAGATTTCAAAGACGAGATCCAGTAGTTATACGTCAGACAGAACTATTTCACCAGCAGAGTACGCCCAACCCTGCACCTTCCCACTGTCAATAGACAATCATGTTCGTACCCAAGGTGTCATGCATGTGCAATTATCTCGCCATCTACGTTCTAAATCCGATCTCTGACACCACGGCGGCGATCCAACTACGGAGATAGATCAGAGGCACCTGAGCCCAACAGTTAAGATTGGAATAAAGGAGGGGCAGAACGACGGCTACATCTCTCAGATCTCCCGGCATCACCCCGACCAGAATACAAAATTCAGCAGAGGCATCGTTTATATCGGCAAGGGAACGGCGGAGATAGATCTGCCGGGGAGTGGGAGCGGGAGCGGGATCTGACCGTCCATCTCGACGATGGGGTTGGCGACCTTGATCTTCTCGAACGCCATGGCGGCCGCGGCGGACGCTGATTGCCTCGGAGGTCGGGAGCGGGTCGGGGCAGGTTGGTGGGGTAGGCGGCGGCTGTGGTGACTCGGGGAGGTGAGAGAACGGAGTGAGTAACTTTGCCAGCGCATTTAAAGACCAGGTCGGAGGGGGCGAGTGGGCCCGTCTGCGGTAGGGATATTTTAGAAAAACATTTAAATCTGCCTCACTCCGGCCGATAGGATCGGATCAGACTGCGCGTGGGGATGGGGGTGGGGCGTTTGGACTTTGGATGGTGCGTGCGGGTGTTGGGACTTTGGGACCTCCGTGGCCAAGGAGTTTTTGGCTTGCAAGTGTCTGAAGAGTCCGAGTTTTTTTAGCACTGCTATGCACACAACATTGTGTGCATGATGATTCCTGCATAATATTATGGGCGTGTTTGATTATCCGCATAAGTCCGAACCAGGCCCGGGTGAGAAGAGTTTTGACTGTTTGGTTGGCCTGGATACACTGTTCAGCCTGTATCGCACGAACTTTAAAGCACCCTCGAGCCAGTCCCGCGAATTACGATTGAATCGGCAGTTTCTCGCGAGTCGGGCCCGAGTGAGGCACGTGGGCGACGGGGGCTGCACGCGAGCCACCCTCAAGAAGCCGCTTTGCTTTCCGAAGCGCCGGCAGTTATTACCCTCATCGCTCGCTCTCTCCTCTCCCCACTCTCACCGACGGCGGCGGCGTGCAGCAGATCAAAGAACAGCAAGTCGACCTCCTGCCACCTTGACTGGCATCCGCAGCAGCACTTCGGCAAGGGTGGTAAGCTATTTTCCCCCTCCTCGCCTACTACATCGCATTCGATTTGAGTTTCGATTCGATCCGCGTTAGGGGCACGGGGAATCGAAGTAAACACCGTAGAAGCGACCATAACATCGCCATGACTACCGGTGCGGTCACCCAGCGAGCAACCTAGGAAGAAATCCCTCCATCCAATGCCCCAAGGGAAGGGGTTGGCATTGGGGTTTGGGTTGGGTTGGGGTTGGGGTTCATGGCATTAGGTTGGAGGAAGAGCGAGAGACTGGGTAAGTGGTGAGCGGCAAGGTGGGTTAATAAAGGGGCACGCGAGCATAGGTTTTAATGGCGGTGTTGCAACGTTCATAATGCAGATGGTCACCCAGCCTTTGAAACTCTTCATAATGCAGATCGACATGGAGAACAAGGGAAAGGAGGTGGTGCCATCGACGGAGCAGGGCAGGGGCAAGGACGATGTGCCGCCCTCTGAGGTGATGCCCGTCCAGAGCCCGGGCACGGACGACGGCGTGCCCCCCACTTGCAAGTGCCGGAACTATGGCCACTACCATGAGGTGGGAGGGCCAACCACCTTCTGCAAGGTGATCATGGCCTCCCAGCTCGAGGTCATACCTATGTCGTTGGACTTCATGAGGCACTTCCTGTAAGTGTCGCGGGAGTTCAAACTGCAGACGAACACCAACTGCTTCTGGAGGGTCACTATCCGGCTATTGAACGGCAGGGTCACTCTCGATCAGGGTTGGGCCACCTTCGCCGCCATCCATCATATCAAGATAGGCTTCATGGTGACCTTCAAGCTGCCGACTCCCGACATGTTGAAGGTCATCGTCTTCAATGCCAAGTGGTGACCAGGTGCGGGAGGCACGATGACGCCTTCGTCGTCAATGCCTAGTACAGCCCCTCGTATGCTCCAGTTGCTTTAGTTTAATATCAAACTGATTTGCGTTTGAACTTGTTCGTTTATGTGTGGCACAATATTTATAACTGCTTAGTACTACTATGTTCTGTTGTGTGTGTTCTACCTAATGGCGTTGTGTGTTGGTAACCTCAGCACCGCACCGAAGAGGTTATCAGACAACAGGGGTTGCATGCAACCAAACACCAGGCCTTGTGTTCGCGCGTACACAAGCGGGCAACCAAACACCATGTGCAAAGCTAGCTCCTAATGCATGAGAACTAAATGCGAGCAACCAAACAGGTTGCAGATGTTGGTTTAGAGGCTACATTTGCTCAACCAACCTCATGTGAGCCAGGCTTGAGCTAGCCAGGCCCAGTCACTACGGCTACCAAACACGCCCCATATATCAGTCCGTTCATGCATGTATCAAAGTGCAGCATACGGTTGGTTGACCATCGTGCAGACATGCATTGTCTGCACAACAATTCTATTTTTTACCGTAATTTGAATAGTCTGAGTTCTTGGATAACAAGTAAAAAAATGCTAATGATATTCAACGAACATTCGAATGTATGAGTTTGCAAATGTTTTTCACGGTATTTTATGTTGTGGGAACATGGCAATTCCTTTAAGCGAACACGGCAAATTTCAAGCAAAATCCTTCTTTTGCAGAATTTGTCATGTGTTTCTGAAGAAATTCTCGTGTGTGTTTGAAGAACTTGCTATGGAAAACGTTTGGAAATGCCATGCTCCCAAAGAACGTCCACTGGCTATTGCGGTCAAAAAAGAGTTTGAATTTTTATTGTTGTTAACTTGTTATCTTTGGGCTTTATTTTGATGGGTGTGTGGCTCAGTCCATTTTTAATCAGACCTTTTGTTTCCCTTTTGTCTGACGTATAGGCTGGACAGGGGTCCGGACAGAAAAACATTCTTCAACCGGTGCTTCTACTTTTAACCCTGAATGTATGGGTTGTCCAGCATTCTTCAAACCCAGCCTAAATTTGGGACGATTTAGGATCGCTCGTACAAGTCTATCATGTCGAGCTCACGGTATGAACCCATAGAAAATCAAGCAGTCTATCGTGGAGCTCATCAGTTTGCCCACATGCATTCATGGTATGGTGCCGCATGTCGCCCTTGCCAAGTTCGTCATCGATTGCACCCTCTCGCGAAGAACCGTTCCATCCCGGGGTCCCTTTAGTCTAAGCATATGGTGACAACATACCGTCGTGAGATCCGTCTATGTGACGTCAAGCAAGAGCAACTCTTTACGGTGGACCCCTGGCGACAAGGAGATGCCCTATATTCGCCTCGCCATTGATGGCCAAGTGCCCACAGCTACGACAAAAGCGTCAGGGACTTCTTTCTGACGAGGAGTAGGGGAGTTATAGTTTGTTCAATTGCAATTTTCCTTTTGTATGTAGATTCTAGTTCCTTTTTATCTCTCTGTTTATAAACTACGTAAATCTACGGTGCATGTTTTTGTATAGAATTGAAGGTTTGGGAAAAAGTGGCGTGGTTGCCTAGGCGGATAAATGTGGATCGGCCGACTCCTGTCCACGGACACATCCGAACATGTACATAGACATATAATTGTAAATGGCTTTAGCCTCTCTTTATATAAAAGCTATATGATCGAATCGATACAAAGTGACGAGGAAACTCTCTTACAAAGCAGATCAAAGACAAACATAAGAACATGAGTAGCCACGCCCTAACAAGAAGCACTCGAGACTACTAACAAGATGAGCAACCACACCTTTAGAAAAAACCATCGGACATCGTGCAACGAACACACTAAGTTGTCACTAGAGAGGGCCATCTTCTCTCTCGCTTCGGGCCATGGAGCGCCAATCATGCGAGTGGGCAACGAGGATTGAGAACAATGTCAATGAGGTCGAATGATAGGATGCAACCGAGACCATCCCACACCTAAGCCAAAGGGATTTGAAGCTAGGATCAAAGCTTGCCCATTAATGACAACGTGCCATGACCAGAGAGAACCTGGAATCCATGACACCGCCCCTAGGAGGGTAACAATGCAATGTGTCCTCGTCGCTAAGACCAAAGGTACGATCAATGATTTACACCTGAAGACCTGATGCGGCGAGAGGGGCCTCAACTACGCCCCCAAAAGGAACATGACAACCACATACATCGTTGCCGGCAGCACCAGAGCCTGAAAAGTTGAGTTTTCTCCTGAAGCCTCATCCACATCACATCAAGGTACCATGGTCATTGTGCCCGTTGATACGTCCATTTTGCATCATTATTTCTTACCGTAATTTATCTTATTTCAATAATATATTTCACATTATGGTGTAATTCCGATGTCTGTTCTTTCTTAAAATGCAAGTTATACCAAGAAAGGGGAATTGCCGACAAGTGGAATTCTGGACCTAAAATAGCAACAGAAGAGAAAGAAATTCTTCGGAGCTCAAAATGAAGCATGAATTTTTGAAGAATTATTAGCATATATGAAGAATATTAGAGCAAATAAGTACCATAGGGGCCCACAGGTAACCACATGGACAGGTGGCCCGGTCTACCCCCTGGTCGTGCCCTTTGTCCATGTGGGCCTCAGGAGGCTATCCCGATGCCCTTTGGCCATAAAATCCCATTTACCCTAGAAAAATCACAGAAATGTTTTGGGACTTTCCGTCTCCGCCTGCGACGAGGAACAGGAGCACTTTTACTCTCCGGTGAAGCGATTCTGCGAGGGAAACATTCCTACTGGAGGGGAAATCAAAGGCTTCATCATCGCCAACACTCTGTTCATTGTGGGGATCATCATCTTCATCAACATCATCTCATCTCCAAACCCTAGTTCATCCTAGGGATGAAAACAGACGAAACTAGGTGCTACCACATTTGTTTTCATAATTGAGCAGAAGCAGAAAGGAATGCAGAAACCCTGGAAATGAATACGAAAACAGATATTGTCAAAAACTAACATAGAGAAAATACAGCGGACATGGAAACAGAAGTGTGTGTTGACCGGAACTTAAACCCCCCTGAACATAGAGAAATACACACAAAAAACAAACAAATTTAACGAATTGTTAGCATGGCTACAAGATAATATGGTTGTGTTAGCAACTTAGGGTAGTATTGTAGTAGTACTGGACCGTTCCATATAGGATCTAGTTGAGTACGTGTGTGCTAGTAGAAGTTGGCCCTCAAATGATCCATTCTGCTCATTGTGTCATTATGTGTTGTTTGGTAGTTGGGCTACAAAGCAGCCATAGACCTATAGTAGAAACGGAAGTTCCATATTCACGGAAATGAAAAGTTCCTTTTCCACGTCTGTTCCACCAGAAAACACCATTCCATTTTTGTTTCCGTTTCCACATAAAAATTCCATTTTTGTTTCCGTTTTCATATTTCGTCTCTGTTTCCATTTTTCCTCCAGAAAAGCATAAACTTTCCACTTCATTTTCATTCCTATCTTTTGTGTTCAATCTTGTATCAAACATCAGATTGGTGCCTGGGCATGCTAGTAGCATTGATTACACCATGTAGTTGATGCTTGCTGGTTTAATTGGTGGAAGATTATTATGTTCAGATTGTTAATCATATATTTATGCCCACTCTTCATGATCAATATGATGAGTTGTGAGTATTTTCTTTAGTTCTTGAGGACATGGAAGAAGTCTTGTTGCTAGTAATCATGTGAAGTTGATCACTTTTCAATGTTTTGATATTATCTTGTGTTGTTCTCCCTCTAGTGGTGTTATGTGAAAGTTGACTACATTACACTTCACCATCTTTGGGCCTAGGGGGAAGGCATTGTGAAATTAGTTTGTAGATGATGGGTTGCGGGAGTGATATAAACATAAACCCCAGTTTATGAATTATTCCGTCAGGGGTTGGCTAGATTTGGATCCAATTGTTTAATGTTGTGATTAGATTTATCTTAATTACTTTTATTGTAGTTGTGGATGATTGCATGGAGAGTATAATCTTTAGTAGGTATTTGTTCAAGTTAGGACAGCACCTTAGCTCTGGTCCACCCACATAACACTTATCAAGGCAATGAACGTAAGTTGATGAAGGTGAAAGTAACTTGGCGATATTTCCCTTCATCCTCAAGAGCGTTTTAATCACTATAAGAAGCACCATCAGCTTGTCCTTAGTACAATGAAGAATTGGCCACTTGCTACACGTTGCTATCTTGTTACTTGTTATCTCTTGCTACAAATTATCTTGTTATCAAACTATGTATCAAAACTATCTTACAACACTTGAAGTCAAATTCTTGTTGAAAATTGCCTATCAATTCCTTCTGCACCTCGTTGGGTTTGACACTATTACTTATCGAACGGACTATGATTGATCCCCTGTATTTGTGGGTCATCATGCGCCATCACCAAATCAAGCCTTCGCATCGTGATCAGAAAGACGCCACTGCTGAAGCACCGCCATCGTGAGGATCCCCCGCCACACCCTTCCACATCATCCACATAGCTAGGGAGAGAAGCCACCACCGCAATGTTGCCTGCCGCAGTGAGGAATGTGTTGGGGAACATAGCATGCAATTTCAAAAATTTACCTACGCTCACGCAAGATCTATCTAGGAGATGCATAGCAACGAGAGGGGGAGAGTGTGTCCACGTACCCTCGTAGACCGAAAGCGGAAGCGTTAGGTTAACGCGGTTGATGTAGTTGAACGTCTTCACGATCCAACCGATCTAGTACCGAACGTACGGCACCTCCAATTTCTGCACACGTTCAGCTCAATGACGTCCCTCGAACTCTTGATCCAGCAGAGGGTCGAGGGAGAGTTTCGTCAGCACGACGGCGTGGTGACGGTGATGGTGATGTGATCCGCGCAGGGCTTCGCCTAAGCACTACGACGCTATGACCGGAGGAGTAAACTGTGGAGGGGGCACCGCACACGGCTAAGAGAACAAATGACGTGCTTTGGGGTGCCCCCTGCCCCCGTATATAAAGGAGGAGGGGAGGAGGCCGGCCGCCAGGGGCGCGCCAAGGAGAGGGGAGTCCTACTGGGACTCCAGTCCTAGTAGGATTCGCCCCCCTTTTTTTCCTTTCTACCGGAGGGGGAAAAGGGGAAGGAGAGGGAGTAGGAGAAGGAAAGGGGGTGGCGCCCCCTTACCTAGTCCAATTCGGCCTCCTCCCTTGTGGGGGGAGGCACCAGCCCCTTGTGGGCTGGTTAGCCCCCCTCCTATGGCCCATATGGTCCATATCTTTCCCCAGGGGGTTCCGGTAACCCCTACGATACTCCGGTATGTACCCGATACACTCCGGAACCCTTCCGGTGTTTGAATACTACCTTCCAATATATCAGTCTTTACCTCTCGACCATTTTGAGACTCCTCGTCATGTCCGTGATCTCATACGGGACTCCGAACAATCTTCGGTCACCAAAACACATAACTCATAATACAAATCATCATCGAACGTTAAGCATGCAGACCCTATGGGTTCGAGAACTATGTAGACATGACCGAGACACATCTCCGGTAAATAACCAATAGAGGAACCTGGATGCTCATATTGGTTCCTACATATTCTATGAATATCTTTATCGGTGAAACCGCAATGACAACATACGTCATTCCCTTTGTCATCGGTATGTTACTTGCCCGAGATTCAATCGTCGGTATCCTCATACCTAGTTCAATCTTGTTGCCGGCAAGTCTCTTTACTCGTTCCGTAATGCATCATCCCGCAACTAACTCATTAGTCACATTTCTTGCAAGGCTTATCATGATGTGCATTACCGAGAGGGCCCAGAGATACCTCTCCAATACTCGGAGTGACAAATCCTAATATCGATCTATGCCAACCCAACAAACACCTTCGGAGACACCTGTAGAGCATCTTTATAATCACCCAGTTATGTTGTGACATTTGATAGCACACAAGGTGTTCCTCCGGTATTCGGGAGTTGCATAATCTCATAATCAAAGGAATATGTATAAGTCATGAAGAAAGCAATAGCAATAAAACTGAACGATCAACATGCTAAGCTAATGGATGGGTCTTGTCCATCACATAATTCTCCTAATGATGTGATACCGTTCATCAAATGACATCACATGTCTATGGTCAGGAAACTTAACCATCTTTGATTAACGAGCTAGTCAATTAGAGGCATACTAGGGACACTTTGTTTTGTCTATGTATTCACACATGTATCAAGTTTCTCGTTAATACAATTCTAGCATGAATAATAAACATTTATCATGATATAAGGAAATATCCGTAACATCTTTATTATTGCCTCTAGGGCATATTTCCTTCAGTCTCCCACTTGCACTAGAGTCAATAATCTAGTTCACATCGCCATGTGATTTAACACCAATAGTTCACATCGCCATGTGACCAATACCCAAAGGGTTTACTAGAGTCAATAATCTAGTTCACAACGCCATGTGATTAACACCCAAAGAGTACTAAGGTGTGATCATGTTTTGCTTGTGAGATAAGTTTAGTCAACGGGTCTGCCACATTCAGATGTATGTATTTTGCAAATTTCTATGTCTACAATGCTATGCACGGAGCTACTCTAGCTAATTGCTCCCACTTTTCAATATGTATCTAGATTGAGACCTAGAGTCATCCAGATCAGTGTCAAAGCTTGCATCGACGTAACCCTTTACGACGAACTTTTTGTCACCTCCATAACCGAGAAACATATCCTTATTCCACTAAGGATAATTTTGACCGATGTCCAGTGATCCACTCCTGGATCACTATTGTACCCTCTTGCCAAACTCATGGTGAGGTACACAATAGGTCTGGTACACAGCATAACATACTTTATATAACCTATGACTGATGCATAGGGAATGACTTTTCATTATCTTTCTATTTTCTGTCATGGTCGGGTTTTGAGTCTTTACTCAACTTCACACCTTGCAACACAGGTAAGAACTCCTTCTTTGACTATTCCGTTTTGAACTACTTCAAAATCTTGTCAAGGTATGTACTCATTGAAAAAACTTATCAAGCATC
Organism: Aegilops tauschii subsp. strangulata; assembly: GCF_002575655.3. Classification (NCBI taxonomy): domain Eukaryota; kingdom Viridiplantae; phylum Streptophyta; class Magnoliopsida; order Poales; family Poaceae; genus Aegilops; species Aegilops tauschii. The sequence goes on from NC_053037.3 coordinate 338,667,259, forward strand.
TTGATCTGTCTCTATAGATCTCAATGCTCAATATGTAAGCAGCTTCACCGAGGTCTTTCTTTGAAAAACTCCTTTCAAACACTCCTTTATGCTTTCCAGAAAATTCTACATCATTTCCGATCAACAATATGTCATTCACGTATACTTATCAGAAAGGTTGTAGTGCTCCCACTCACTTTCTTGTAAATACAGGCTTCACCGCAAGTCTATATAAAATTATATGCTTTGATCAACTCATCAAAGCGTATATTCCAACTCCGAGATGCTTGCACCAGTCCATAGATGGATCGCTGGAGCTTGCGCATTTTGTTAGCACTTTTAAGATTGACAAAACCTTCTTGTTGCATCATATACAACTCTTCTTTAAGAAATCCATTAAGGAATGCAGTTTTGACATCCATTTGCCAGATTTCATAAAATGTGGCAATTTCTAACATGATTCGGACAGACTTAAGCATCGCTACGAGTGAGAAAATCTCATAGTAGTCAACACCTCGAACTTGTCAAAAACCTTTTGTGATAAGTCGAGATTTGTAGATAGTAACACTACCATCAGCGTCCGTCTTCCTCTTGAAGATCCATTTATTCTCTATGGCTTGCTGATCATCGGGCAAGTCAACCAAAGTCCATACTTTGTTTTCATACATGGATCCCATCTCAGATTTCATGGCCGCAAGCCATTTCGCGGAATCTGGGCTCATCATCGCTTCCTCATAGTTCGTAGGTTCGTCATGGTCTAGTAACATGACTTCCAGAACATGATTACCGTACCACTCTGGTGCGGAATGTACTCTAGTTGACCTATGAGGTTCGGTAGTAACTTGATCTGAAGTTTCATGATCATCATCATTAACTTCCTCGCTAATTGGTGTAGGCATTACTGAAACTGATTTCTGTGATGAACTACTTTCCAACTCGAGAGAAGGTACAACTACCTCATCAAGTTCTACTTTTCTCCCACTCACTACTTTCGAGAGAAACTCCTTCTCTAGAAAGGATCCATTCTTAGCAAAAAATCTTGCCTTCGGATCTGTGATAGAAGGTGTACCCAACAGTTTCTTTTTGGGTATCCTATGAAGATGCATTTCTCCGATTTAGGTTCGAGCTTATCAGGCTGAAGCTTTTTCACATAAGCATCGTAACCCCAAATTTAAAAAACGACAGCTTAGGTTTCTTGCTAAACCACAGTTCATACTGTGTTGTCTCAACGAATTTTGACGATGCCCTATTTAACGTGAATGCAGCTGTCTCTAATGCATAACCCCAAAACGATAGTGGTAAATCGATAAGACACATCATAGATCGCACCATATCTAATAAAAGTGTAGTTACGATGTTCGGACACACCTTTACGTTGTGGTGTTCCAGGTGGCGTGAGTTGCGAAACCATTCCACATTGTTTCAAATAAAGACCAAACTCGTAACTCAAATATTCGCCTCTGTGATCAGATCGTAGAAACTTTATTTTCTTGTTACGATGATTTTCTACTTCACTCTGAATTTTTTTGAACTTTTCAAATGTTTCAGACTTATGTTTCATTAAGTAGATATGCCCATATCTGCTCAAATCATCTGTGAAGGTTAGAAAATAATGATACTCGCCGCGAGCCTCAACACTCATCGGACCGCATACATCGGTATGTATTATTTCCAATAAGTCAGTGGCTCGCTCCATTGTTCCGGAGAACGGAGTCTTAGTCATCTCGCCCATGAGGCATGGTTCGCAAGCATCAAGTGATTCATAATCAAGTGATTCCAAAAGCCCATCAGCATGGAGTTTCTTCATGCGCTTTACACCAATATGACCTAAACGGCAGTGCCACAAATATGTTGCACTATCATTATCAACTTTGCATCTTTTGGCATCAATATTATGAATATGTGTATCACTACGATCGAGATTCAATAAACCATTCACATTGGGTGTATGACCATAGAAGGTTTTATTCATATAAACAGAACAACAATTATTCTCTGACTTAAATGAATAATCGTATTACTATAAACATGATCTAATCATATTAATGATCAACGCAAACACCAAAAAACATTTATTTAGGTTAAATTCTAATCCTGAAGGTAGAGGGAGTGTACGATGGTGATCGTATCAACCTTGGAATTACTTCCAACACACATCGTCACCTCGTCCTTAACTAGTCTCTGTTTATCTTCCAACTCCTATTTCAAGTTACTACTCTTAGCAACTAAACCAGTATCAAATACCGAGGGGTTGATATAAACACTAGTAAAGTACACATCAATAATATGTATACCAGATATACCTTTGTTCACTTTGCCATCCTTCTTATCCGCCAAGTATCTAGGGCAGTTCCACTTCCAGTGACCATTTCTTTTGCAGTAGAAGCACTCAGTTTCAGGCTTGGGTCTGGCTTTGGGCTTCTTCATGGGATTGGCAACTTTCTTGCCATTCTTTTGAATTATTCTCTTTCTTTCCCTTGCCCTTTACTTGAAACCAGTGGTCTTGTTAACCATCAACACTTGATGTTTTTTCTTGATTTCTACCTTCACTGATTTCAGCATTGCGAAGAGCTTGGGAATCGTTTTCGTCATCCCTCGCATATTATAGTTCATCACGAAGTTCTAGTAACTTGGTGCTAGTGACTAGAGAACTCTGTCAATCACTATCTTATCTGGAAGATTAACTCCCACTTGATTCAAGCAATTGTAGTACCTAGGCATTCTGAGCATATGCTCACTAGCTGAGCTATTCTCCTCCATCTTGTAGGCAAAGTACTTTGTCAGAGGTCTCATACCTCTTAACACGGGTATGAGTCTGAAATACCAACTTCAACTCTTGGAACATCTCATATGCTCCATGTCGTTCAAAACATTTTTGAAGTCCTGCTTCTAAGCCGTAAAGCATGGTGCACTAAATTATCAAGTAGTCATCATACCGAGCTTGTCAAACGTTCATAACGTCTGCATCTGCTCCTGCAATAGTTCTGTCACCTAGCGGTGCATCAAGGACATAATTCTTCTGTGCAGCAATGAGGATAATCCTCAGATCATGGACCTAGTCCGCATCATTGTGACTATCATCTTTCAACTTAGTTTTCTCTAGGAACATATCATAAATAAAACAGGGAAGCTATATGCGAGCTATTGATCTACAACATAGATATGCAAATACTATCAGGACTAAGTTCATGATAAATTTAAGTTCAATTAATCATATTACTTAAGAACTCCCACTTAGATAGACATCCCTCGAGTCATCTAAACGATCACGTGATCCATATCAACTAAACCATGTCCGATCATCACGTGAGATGGAGTAGCTTTCAATGGTGAACATCTCTATGTCGATAATATCTACTATATGATTCACGTTCGACCTTTTGGTCTCCAGTGTTCCAAGGCCATGTCTGTACATGCTAGGCTCGTCAAGTTTAACCCGAATATTCCGCACGTGCAAAACTGTCTTGCACCTGTTGTATGTGAACGTAGAGCTTATCACACCCGATCATCACGTGGTGTCTCGGCACAACGAACTGTCGCAACAGTGCATACTCAGGGAGAACACTTATACCTTGACATTTCAGTAAGGGATCATCTTATAATGCTACCGCCGTACTAAGCAAAATAAGATGCATAAAAGATAAACATCACATGCAATCAAAATATGTGACATGATATGGCCATCATCATCTTGTGCCTTTGATCTCCATCTCCAAAGCACCGTCATGATTTCCATCGTCACCGGCTTGACACGTTGATGTCCATCATAGCGTCGTTGTCGTCTCGCCAACTATTGCTTCTACAACTACCGCCAACGCATAGTGATAAAGTAAAGCAATTACATGGCGATTGCATTTCATACAATAAAGCGACAACCATAAGGCTCCTGCCAGTTGCCGATAAATTTTACAAAACATGGTCATCTCATACAACAATTTATATCTCATCACCTCCTGACCATATCATATCACAACATGCCCTGCAAAAACAAGTTAGACGTCCCCTACTTTGTCATTGCAAGTTTTACGTGGCTACTATGGGCTTCTAGCAAGAACAGTTCTTACCTACACATCAAAACCACAACGTTTTTTGTCAAGTGTGCTGTTTTAACCTTCAACAAGGACCGGCCATAGTCAAATTTGATTCAACTAAATTTGGAGAAACAGACACCCGCCAGCCACTTGTGTGCTAAAGCACATCGGTAGAACCGGTCTCATGAACGTGGTCATGTAATGTTGGTCCGGGCTGCTTCATCCAACAATACCGCCGAATCAAAATAAGACATTGGTGGTAAGCAGTATGACTATTATCGCCCACAACTCTTTGTGTTCTACTCATGCATATCATCTACGCATAGACCTGGCTCGGATGCCACTGTTGGGGAACGTAGCATGCAATTTCAAAATTTTACCTACGCTCACGCAAGATCTATCTAGGAGATGCATAGCAACGAGAGGGGGAGAGTGTGTCCACGTACCCTTGTAGACCGAAAGCGGAAGTGTTAGGTTAACGCGGTTGATGTAGTCGAACGTCTTCACGATCCAACCGATCTAGTACCGAATGTACGGCATCTCCGAGTTCTGCACACGTTCAGCTCGATGACGTCCCTCGAACTCTTGATCCAGCAGAGGGTCGAGGGAGAGTTCCGTCAGCACGACGGCGTGGTGACGGTGATGGTGATGTGATCCGCGCAGGGCTTCGCCTAAGCACTACGACGCTATGACCGGAGGAGTAAACTGTGGAGGGGGGCACCGCACATGGCTAAGAGAACAATTGATGTGCTCTGGGGTGCCCCCTGCCCCTGTATATAAACAAGGAGGGGAGGAGGCCGGCCACCAGGGGCGCGCCAAGGAGAGGGGAGCCCTACTAGGACTCCAGTCCTAGTAGGATTCGGCCCCCCTTTTTTCCTTTCTACGAGAGGGGAAAAAGGTGAAGGAGAGGGAGTAGGAGAAGGAAAGGGGGGTGGCGCCCCCTTCCCTAGTCCAATTCGGCCTCCTCCCTTGTGGGGGCGCACCAGCCCCTTGTGGGCTGGTTAGCCTCCCTCCTATGGCCATATGGCCCATGTCTTTCCCCGGGGGGTTCCGGTAACCCCTCCGGTACTCCGGTATGTACCCGATACACTCTGGAACCCTTCTGGTGTTTGAATACTACCTTCCAATATATCAATCTTTACCTCTCGACCATTTCGAGACTCCTCGCCATGTCCGCGATCTCATCCGGGACTCCGAACAATCTTCGGTCACCAAAACACATAACTCATAATACAAATCGTCATCGAACGTTAAGCGTGCGAACCCTACGAGTTCGAGTACTATGTAGACATGACCGAGACGCATCTCCGGTCAATAACCAATAGCAGAACCTGGATGCTCATATTGGTTCCTACATATTCTGCGTATATCTTTATCAGTGAAACCGCAATGACAACATACGTCGTTCCCTTTGTCGTCGGTATGTTACTTGCCCGAGATTCGATCGTCGGTATCCTCATACCTAATTCAATCTCGTTACCGACAAGTCTCTTTGCTCGTTCCGTAATGCATCATCCCGCAACTAACTCATTAGTCACATTGCTTGCAAGGCTTATCATGATGTGCATTACCGAGAGGGCCCAGAGATACCTCTCTGATACTCAGAGTGACAAATCCTAATCTCGATCTATGCCAACCCAACAAACACCTTCGGAGACACCTGTAGAGCATCTTTATAATCACCAGGTTACGTTGTGACGTTTGATAGCACACAAGGTGTTCCTCCGGTATTCGGGAGTTGCATAATCTCATAGTCAAAGGAATATGTATAAGTCATGAAGAAAGCAATAGCAATAAAACTGAACGATCAACATGCTAAGCTAACGGATGGGTCTTGTCCATCACATCATTCTCCTAATGATGTGATCCCATTCATCAAATGACAACACATGTCTATGGTTAGGAAACTTAACCATCTTTGATTAATGAGCTAGTCAAGTAGAGGCATACTAGGGACACTTTGTTTTGTCTATGTATTCACACATGTATCAAGTTTCTGCTTAATACAATTCTAGCATGAATAATAAACATTTATCATGATTTAAGGAAATATAAATAACATCTTTATTATTGCCTCTAGGGCATATTTCCTTCGTAGTCCACCTTCGAGAGCTGGAGCGCAAGGGCTCGAATCCCTGGACCACCATCCACTGCACGCCGACATCAAAACAAACCACCGGAGGGGATGGAAAGAAACCTCGTTTCACATCTAGAGGACAACTGACCACCCCTACCATGCCACACCAAGCCCCCAAACCAAACCTGTCAGAGTTGTGCGTCGGCCACCCGCCAGCTCAGACAACGCAGCACTGGCACCGACAACCCATTCCGGTGGACGCTCATGCCACCTTGTCCCCTTGATAGGGGATGCTCTACGACAAGGGAAAGAGCAACCGTGGATTGGGTGGAGAAATTCCACCGAAAGGCACCAAAGGTATTGGCACTCACTAGATCTGAGACGAGTGGTACTAGATCCATCCGCCAGCCGGCAACATGCCCGGAGTATGGGATCTGGCTGGGCTGCGCCGCACGCTGGCAGCACCACCACGTGCACTGCAGTCAAGGCGCAGCGAGGCATGGCAAACAGGTCGGATCCCGCAAACCGTGGCACAAGCTGAGCGTTACGATGAGAGGAGCAAGGGAGGGTAGTGTACCAGGCCCAAGCGAGGCGCAAGCACCCATTGCCGCTAACCACCATCTAGGGCTTTGCCCTGGTAATGCCGATCAACGGAGGTGAGGCGACATGTGGAGAGGGGGATAGAGGAGCGACGATGGGGGCGCCACCCGAGTTGCCCATGGGGACAACGCGGAGCACCTAGGGTTCCGTTCAAATCAACACATAGACATATAAGGGGTCGGAATAGTTCGTTGTGGTTGGAGATGCTCTTATCATTTGGAGTGCTAGGATCAAAGCTTGGCCATCGTTGACTACATGCCATGACAAGAGAGAACCTAGAATAAATGACGCTGTCCTAGGAGGGTAATGATGCAATGTGTCCTCGTCGCTAAGACCAAAGGTACGATCAAGGATTTACATCCGAAGTCCTGATGCGGGAAGAGGGACCTCAATGACGCCCCTGACAGGAACATGACACCCACAAACATCGTTGTCGGTAGCGCCAAAGCCCGAAAAGTTGAGTTTCCTCCTGAAGCCTCATCCACATCACATTAAGGTACCATGGTCATCGTGCCTACTAATACACCCATTTTGCATTATTATTTCTTACCATAATTTATCTTATTTCAATTATATATTTCACATTATGGTGTAACTCTAATGTCCTTTCTCTCTTAAAATGCAAGTTATACCAAGAAAGGGGAATTGCCGACAAGTGGAATTCTGAACCTAAAATAGCAATAGAAGAGAACGCAATTCTTCGGAGCTCAAAATGAAGCGTGGATTTTTGAAGAATTATTGGCATATATGAAGAATATTAGAGCAAATAAGTACCATAGGGGCCCACAGGGTAACCACATGGACTGGTGGCCCGGTCTACCTGTCGGTGTCAAAACCGGCGGATCTCGGGTAGGGGGTCCCGAACTGTGCGTCTAAGGCGGATGGTAACAGGAGGCGGGGGACACAATGTTTACCCAGGTTCGGGCCCTCTCGATGGAGGTAATACCCTACTTCCTGCTTGATTGATCTTGATGATATGAGTATTACAAGAGTTGATCTACCACGAGATCGTAGAGGCTAAACCCTAGAAGCTAGCCTATGATTATGATTGTTGTTGTCCTACGGACTAAACCCTCCGGTTTATATAGACACCGGAGGGGGCTAGGGTTACACAGAGTCGGTTACAAGGGAGGAGATCTACAGATCCGAATTGCCAAGCTTGCCTTCCACGCCAAGGAGAGTCCCACCCGGACACGGGACGAAGTCTTCAATCTTGTATCTTCATAGTCCAACAGTCCGGCCAAAGGATATAGTCCGGCTGTCCGAGGACCCCCTAATCCAGGACTCCCTCAGTAGCCCCCGAACCAGGCTTCGATGACGATGAGTCCGGCGCGCAGATTGTCTTCGGCATTGCAAGGCGGGTTCTTCTCCAAATTCTGAGTACCTGTTGAGTAGTGTCCGGCTTCCCATAAATGTTGCACTCCTTGGCTTCTGCGCCTAGTAATGGCTATCCTCCACGTGTCGAGCGAATGCGAGAAGCCAGGGCATTTTTACATTTGCCACCCTAGCCATGCGAGTAAACCATCTATTTAAAGAGCCGGGGATCCTCAGATCCAGATCACACCATCCTCCCATAGCGAGTATCCATCGGAGCGCGCCCGGAAAAATCCATCCTATCATGGCCGGTCACCGCAGCTCCTCCTCTCGCTCCCGTAGCCCTAAGTCAGGCAATTGGAAGAAGTGTTCCGTCTCCCACAGACAGTTAGTAGAATTACAGACCCAGGGGTTTCTCCCTCCTGCATATATGGTCCCCGTCCGAGCTGGACTAGCCACTTATAATGGCGGGGAGCAAGCGGAGAGCTTTCCCAACCCATTATTTGGGGGAGCGGGTATGCCTTGTCCCGTACTTATTAAGGGGACTTGGATTTCCAATCCATCCGTTCCTCCGCGGGCTCCTGGAGTTCTACGGCCTCCAGCTGCACAATTTTACTCCTGCCTCCATATTACACATCGCAGGCTATGTCGCCCTTTGCCAGCTGTTTTTGGGCTGCGAAGCTCATTTCGAGCTATGGAAGAGGCTATTCTGCCTCATGCCCCTACGCAGGAGGGGTCAATATATCAAGTAGGCGGAGCCGAAATATGGTGCATCGCCGGGACCGGATATCTGTCCGGTACTCCGAAGAAGACATCCGAAGGCTGGCCTTCGGAGTGGTTTTATATAGAGGACGTCCCCCTTCCAGACCCTATTCGGAGGGGCCTTCCTGAGTTCGATAACGCCCCTCTGAAGAAACGCCGCAGCTGGCGCCCTCGGGGCCCCCAGGAGGAAGATAACAGGGAGGTCCTATACCTAATGGGCCGGATACAAATGCTGGCCAAATCAGGATTGACAATAATCGAGGTTATGTCGATATGTATAATGCGGGGGGTGCAGCCACTTCAATATCGGGGACAACCCATGTGGCACTTCAATGGAGAAGACGATGCCACCCGCTGCGGTCGTAAAGGTCCAGACTCAGTCGCCGCTCTAGCAAAGATATTGTCCAATTTATATAAAGGAGAGGAAGAGGAGTTCATCCACATTAAACCACGGGATGGATTCTCCATGTACAACCCCCCAAACTGGGTGAGCTGCTACTTTTTACTCCAGACCTTCCCGCATTCTTTATCATAAATATTTACCTTGCTATTTCATAGCAGGAACTGCGAAAAGCTGTGAGGGAGGTCCACAACCCATCCCCACAGCCGGAGGACCCTGACCGGGTCCTTGACCCCGGACTCGAAGAAGATCCGGACACATTTGTGGAGCTCATCGACAGGACGTTCTATCAATTAAGCTACGACGGTGCCATGGTGGCCATCATAGCCGATTATCGTGGACTACTCCCTGTATCGCATGTAAGTAAAACCGGAGTCCCAACTTCTGAGAAGGATCCCCTTTTTCTGCACTTCACCCACCGAACACATATGGTGTCTTACAGGGAAGGCCTTCGGGACGCCATGCCGAACCCGCAGTGACTCACCAACAAGGGGCACCGAAGCCAGGCAGGCTTAAAAGGAAGGCGGTCAGGACTGAGACGCCGTCACAGAGGTATGAAAAAGAACCCCGCTCCGTGGTTGTCGTCTTTTAAAATATAATAACGCCCATGTTTCCTAGTAGGAAAAACGCTCACCGGACTATATCCGGAGAGGTTGCCGGCCACGCCTCCACCAGTCGGGCTCCAGAGCCGGACCTAGAAGCGGACACTAACATGGGGCCAACACCGGATGTTCCTCCTACAGAGGATGCGGATAGGCTGTCCGCTACGAATTCCGAAGTGGAGAGCGCCATGAATCACAGGCGTCGTCGGGCCGTACTCCGCGACGCTTGTTTCTCCCAAGAGGCGTTCGATGCCTTCAACTCAGGAGACGCGTACATCCGAGCTGCTCAAAATGGTCTGGCCAGAGCCACGAACAAGTATGTAAAGGATATACGGGTAAGAAAATCTAATAATTATGTATATCGGTAGCCCCCGAGACTTGAAACAGTTGGCACAACTGATTTAAGGATCATTGTTTGCATAGGTTCTTACGAAGAAGAATACCCAATTGTCCCAAGAGCTGGAGGAGTGCAAAGCCCAGCTACAGGCCGCAGTTGCCGCAGTGAAGGAGTCCGAGAAGGCCCCATCTGGTAACACTTGTTTCTATTGCAAAGAATGACATGTACCGGTTAGTGTGCGGCATGCCTGCAAATCTAACAATAGATTATGCAGATGATCCCGAAATGAATCCGGAGGTCGTGCGAGGGGATGAGCAACACGCTCAACGATAGTTAAAGGCTGGCGAGCGCGTGCTTAAGAAGGTTAGGCGGGAGAAAAACAATCTCCAAGATGCCAACATCCGGCTGAGTGTTGAACTAAAAGATGTTCGGGCCCAGCTTGCTGACTCCGTAAAGGAGAATAAGAGGCTTCGGCGCGGCATTTTAGGTAAGTGCTTAAACTAACTTTTATAGAGTTCGGCGAAGAAACCGGCTAACAGAGTTATATCTGTAGGTATGCTGACGGGTCGTCCTGCAGAAGAGATGCCCGGGTCTGCAGGTGATCTTCTGCCCGAGCTCTCACAAATGCACGAACAAGTTCGACAGGTGATGCAGGGCATTGCCCAGGCCTTGTGGCCATCCGCCTCCCTGCCGGGAGGCATGGAGGGGGGCTCGTAGAGATGCTCAAGGGAGCACGGCGGCGCTTCCGATTATGGAAGATATCTGCCTGCCGACAAGGTGCGAGGGAAGCCTGGGCCATGGTGAAGACTCGATATACCAAGGCTGACCCGAACCATATGGCCGAAGTCGGACCTGTGGGGTCTGATGGGAAAGAAATCCCCGTCAGTTTGGTGTATGACCAGGTGAAATTAGCCGCAAAGTATTCCCAACAGGATTGTAGGCCAGACAGCCTGTTGGATGGTATAGCAGAAGAATTTAGTCAGTCTAAGTGACTGTATACTTCAATTGACATATATTGTCCCTAGCCGGATTGTAAATCATTTGTCATGGCGGACCTTTTCGCTTCGACCTCCGGACCCGACAGTCCGGAGTGTATCCGAATACCCGCTCAGTTATGTAAAAACCGGGGTACGCATGGAAACCAGGCGTAGGGGTCATAAGTGCTTGAACAGACAAGTACCCAATTAGCTATGTTATATTACATGGGTAGTAAGAAACATCTTCCAGGGAGAATAGTTCCGTTAAGGGTTCCTTTTCCTGGGTACGCATGCATGAATGTGCATGTCCGGACTGCAAAAAGAGACGCAGGATATAAACATCTGGGGGCATGTATTTCAATAAGTAAAAGTCATCTTTTGTTCACCGACCGAATATTCCCTTAAGAACGCTAGCTTTCGGCTTCACCCAGTCTGAGGTACACATCCGGCTGATCCGGCAGTAACAATCGCAGAGGTGCTCCCCTTATGCCCTAGCCGAATTAATGGGAACGTAGGGCATAAACACAAGAGCCAGGCAACCCAGCTTGGCGAAAACTTAAGTCATATCGATGCATATAATGACGAAAAAAGGTACATGTGGAAAAGTAACACATGTGTGGGACATAGAGCCCGAAAAATAGTTATATTAAGCTTCTGTATAAGAAGCCCCCAGGTATAATGAGCACGCCTAGCGCGTCAAGATTGTGCAGTCGAAACACAATTTAACCTTTTACGGCCGTGAAGAAAAAGGGGAAGAAAGAAAGAAAGAAAAGACAAGTAACAGATATATAAAAAAATGGACGGAGGTAAGGAGACGAACACAGAGTCCGGCATTAGGCGTAGAATCGTCGGAGTCTGGCCGCATTCCATGGGTTTGGCTCGAGTCGATTGTCCGATGCATCCCGCAGACGGTACGCTCCACCGGTCAGGACTTGGTCGATAACGAAGGGACCTTCCCATTTGGGCTCGAGTTTGTTCTTTTTCTTCTCTGGTAGGCGTAGAACTAGTTCGCCAACATTATAAGTTTTGGCCCGTACTTCTCTGTTTTGATACCGTCGAGCCTGTTGCTGATAGAATGCGGAGCGGGCTTTTGCCATGTCACGCTCCTCCTCCAGGGCGTCCAAACTGTCCTGCCGATCAAGCTCGGCTTCTTTCTCTTCGTACATGCGCACTCGAGGTGAGTCATGAATGATGTCGCATGGCAGTACCGCCTCTGCACCGTACACCATAAAAACGGTGTGTATCCAGTAGTGCGGTTCGGCGTGGTCCGCAACCCCCATAGTACGGAGTCGAGCTCCTCTACCCAGTGCATATCTGATTCCTTTAAGGATCGCACTAATCTGGGTTTAGTGCCGCTCATGATAAGACCATTTGCCCGTTCGACTTGACTGTTGGTTTGAGGGTGATAGACGGAGGCATAATCGAGCTTAATGCCCATGTTGCTGCACCAAGTTTTTACCTCGTCGGCTGTAAAGTTCGAGCCGTTATCGGTGATGATGCTGTGGGGGACGCCGTAACGGTGTACAACCCCGGATATGAAGTCTATCACTGGTCCGGATTCGGCCGTTTTAACTGGTTTTGCTTCTATCCATTTGGTGAATTTATCCACCATGACCAATAGGTATTTTTTCTTATGGCTTCCCCCTTTAAGGGGTCCGACCATATCAAGCCCCCAGACCGCAAAGGGCCAAGTAATGGAGATTATTTGAAGGGTGGTAGGTGGCATATGGCTTTGGTTTGCAAAAAGCTGGCAACCGACGCAACGTTGAACGAGGTCTTGTGCGTCTGCTCGGGCCGTCGGCCAGTAAAAACCTGTTCGGAAGGCCTTGCTTACAAGGGCCCGTGCTGCCGCGTGATGGCCGCCAAGTCCAGCATGAATTTCTGCCAATAGTTGCCATCCTTCCTCTTCGGAGATGCACCTTTGAAGTACTCCGGTAGCGCTTTTCTTATAAAGCTCTCCTTCGTGGACCTTGTAGGCTTTAGACCGCCGCACAATGCAACGTGCCTCGTTTGGGTCCTCGGGGAGTTCTTGCCTAATTAGGTAAGCCAAGAAGGGTTCTGTCCACGGGGCGATGACAGCCATGATCACGTGGGCCGAAGGTGTTATTTCGGTGGCAGAGCCTCCGATTACGTCAGAGTGTTCGGGATCTGGCGTTGTGGCCGGGTCCGGACTATTGTTGCCGGTCTCTCCTTCCCATACCACGGAAGGCTTGAACAGCCTTTCCAAGAAGATATTAGGTGGGACGGGGTCGCGCTTAGCGCCGATGCGGGCGAGGATATCCGCCGCTTGATTGTTTTCCCGGACCACATGGTGGAATTCAAGCCCCTCGAGCCGAGCTGACATCTTGAGGACGGAGTTGCGGTAAGCCGCCATTTTCGGATCCTTGGCGTCGAAGTCTCCATTTATTTGAGATATTGCGAGGTTCGAATCCCCACACACCTCTAGGCATTGAATGCCCATGGAGACTGCCATCCGGAGACCATGTAACAAGGCCTCATATTCTGCCGCGTTGTTGGAGTCTGTGTACAGTATTTGGAGTACGTATTGGACTGTATCTCCGGTGGGGGATGTCAGGACGACGCCAGCCCCCAGACCAGCCAGCATTTTAGAGCCGTCAAAGTGCATGATCCAATTGGAGTACACGCCGTACTCTTTAGGGAGTTCGGCTTCTGTCCATTCGGCGACGAAATCGGCCAGTACTTGTGACTTAATGGCTCGCCGTGGTTTGTATATTATGTCGAACGGGAGGAGCTCAATAGCCCATTTAGCAATCCGGCCCGTGGCATCGCGGTTGTTTATTATGTCGTTGAGTGGTACTTCAGAGGCCACCGTAATTGAACACTCTTGAAAGTAGTGTCGTAGTTTTCGGATGCCATGAAGACCGCGTATGCTATCTTTTGATAATGTGGGTACCGTGGTTTGCATGGAGTGAGGACAGTGGATACATAGTATACCGGCTTTTGAAGCAGGAACTTATGTCCGTCCGTCTCTCGTTCGACGACGAGCACTGCGCTTACAACTTGGTGTGTTGCCGCTATATATAACAGCATTGGTTCGCCGACATTGGGCGCGGCCAAGATTGGGTTGGTGGCCAGGACGGCTTTTATTTCCTCCAATCCGGCCGTGGTCGCATCCGTCCACTCGAAGTGTTCGGTGCGTCGAAGAAGGCGATAAAGAGGTAGTGTCTTTTCTCCTAATCGGGAGATAAAGCGGCTTAAGGCAGCCACACATCCAGTTAGTTTCTGGATTTGCTTGAGGTCTGTGGGCATAGCCAACTGTGACAGAGCTCGGATTTTAGCCGGATTTGCTTCAATTCCTCTATTGGAGACGATGAAGCCTAAGAGCTTTCCGGCGGGCACGCCGAAGACGCATTTTTCCGGATTGAGCTTGATGTCGTATGTTCGGAGATTGTCGAACGTGAGCCTCAAGTCGTCTATTAAGGATTCGACATGTCTGGTTTTAATGACCACATCGTCTACGTATGCCTCCACTGTTTTGTCGATCTGTGTTTCCAAGCATGTCTGAATCATGCGTTGGTAGGTTGCACCGGCGTTTTTGAGCCCGAAAGGCATGGTGTTGAAACAGAAGGGGCCGTATGGGGTGATAAATGCCGTTGCGGCTTGATCGGACTCCGCCATCTTAATTTGATGGTATCCGGAGTATGCGTCGAGGAAACACAATGAGTCGTGTCCTGCGGTAGCGTCGATAATTTGGTCGATGCGGGGGAGAGGGAAGGGATCCTTGGGGCAAGCCTTGTTAAGGTCTTTGAAATCGACACACAGGCGCCAGGATTTGTCCTTCTTTGGTACCATCACCAGGTTTGCTAGCCAGTCCGGATGCTTTATTTCTCTGATGAATCCGGCCTCAAGTAACTTGGCTAGCTCCTCTCCCATGGCTTGCCGATTAGGCTCGGAGAAACACCGGAGAGTCTGCTTGACCGGCTTGAACCCCTTTAGAATGTTAAGGCTGTGCTCGGCCAGCCTGCGTGGGATTCCTGGCATGTCTGAAGGATGCCAAGCGAAGATGTCCCAATTCTCGCGCAAGAACTCCCGTAGTGCGGCGTCTACTGTGGGGTTTAACTCTGCCCCGATGGATGCTGTTTTTGTAGGGTCCGTTGGGTGGACTTGGAATTTGACTATTTCGTCCACTGGTTTAAAAGAGGTGGACTTGGGTCTTTTGTCGAGTATCACGTCGTCCCTGTCCACTGTGGAGCGCAGCGCGGTTCGTTCTTCGGCCGCAAGGGCTTCGGGTAACGCCTCGAGGGCTAGTGCGGCGGTTTTATTTTCGGCGTGGAGTGCTATGTCCGGATCACTAGCTAGAGTGATGATTCCATTAGGCCCGGGCATTTTGAGCTTCATGTACCCGTAATGGGGTATAGCTTGGAAGATCGTGAATGCCTCCCGCCCTAGAAGGGCGTGGTATCCGCTACTGAATGGGGCCACTTGGAATGTGATTTCTTCGGACCTATAATTCTCTGACCCCCCCCCCCCCCCGGTCGCGCCCATTGTCCATGTGGGCCTTGGGAGGCTATCCCAATGCCCTTTGGCCATAAAATCCCATTTACCCTAGAAAAAGCACAGAAACATTTTGGGACTTTCCGTCTCCGCCTGCGAGGAGGAACAGAGGCAGAGCACTTTTACTCTCCAGCGAAGCGATTCTGCGAGGGAAACTTTCCTACTGGAGGGGAAATCGAAGGCTTCATCATCACCAACACTCTTTTCATCGTGGGGATCATCATCTTCATCAACATCATCTCATCTCCAAACCCTAGTTCATCCTAGGGATGAAAACGGAGTGAAAACAGACGAAACTAGGTGCTACCAAATTAGTTTTCATTTTTTTTGCAGAAGCGGAAAGGATACAAAAACCCTGGAAATTCTTGATACTTCTTATCTTGCTACAAATTATCTTGTGATCAAACTGTGTATCAAAACTATCTTACAACACTTGAAGTGAAATTCTTGCTGAAAACAGCCTATCAATTCCTTCTGCTCCTCGTTGGGTTTGACACTCTTACTTATTAAAAGGACTATGATTGATCCCATGTATTTGTGGGTCACCATCCGCCATCACCAAATCTAGCCTTCACATCATGATCAAAAAGACGCCATGGTTGAAGCACCGCCATCACGAGGATCCCCCGCCACACCCTTCCACACCATCCACGTAGTTAGGGACAGAAGCCACCACCGCAATGTCGCCCGCCGTAGTGAGGAATGTGTGGTCCACCTTCGAGAGCTAGAATGCAAGGGCTTGAATCCCTGGACCACCATCCACTGCACGCCGACATCAGAACAAACCACTGGAGGGGATGGAAAGAAACCTCGTTTCACATCCAAAGGACTACTGACCACCCCTACCATACCACACCAAGCCCCCAAATCAAACCTGCCAGAGTTGTGGGTCGGCCACCCGCCAGCTCACACAACGCAACACTGGCACTGACAAGCCGTTCCGGTGGACGCTCATTCCACCTTGTCCCCTTGATAGGGGATGCTCTACAACAAGGGAAAGAGCAACAATGGATTGGGATGGAGGAATTCCACGAAAGGCACCAAAGGCGTTGGCACTCACTAGATCCGAGACGAGTGGTACTAGATCCGGCCGCCAGCCAGCAACATGCCCGGAGTACAGGATCTGGGCGGCTGTGCAGCACGCTGGCAGCACCACCCCGCCACCGCAGTTAAGGCACGACGAGGCATGGCGAACAGGTCGGATCCCGCCAACCGTGGCACAAGTTGAGCGTCGCGACGAGAGGAGCAAGGGAGGGTAGTGTGCCAGGCCCAAGTAAGGCGCAAGCACCCATCGCCGTTAACCACCATTTGGTGCTTTGCCCTGGCAACGCCAATCAACAGAGGCGAGGCGACATGTGGAGAGGGGGATAGAGGAGCGGCGATGGGGGCGCCACCCGAGTTGCCCATGGGGACGACGCAGAGCACCTAGGGTTCCGTTTGAACCAACACATAGACATATAAGGGGTCAGAATAGTTCATTGTGGCTGGAGATGCTCTTATCATTTGGATATGTCATGTGAACTGAAGCGCGTGAAAGTCTCCAACTCGCCTTCATCGTGTATATTATCTCGAAGCAATTACTTGTGCTCTGGCAGTTTACTATCGTCGTGTATCCTCCTTTGCAGGACAATGCAAATTTAGCGAAGTACTTGCATGAGTTTAAGCCTGGAGTAGCAGAAAAGACTAAAATATCATTTTTTCTTAAAAGGCGAAAATCCATGGATTAAGTAGCACGAATCCTTAGAAATACATTATTGCAAAAATGGAAAAACTCTTTCAATTTCTTTGGGGTGCCAAAATCTTCTTCCTCCTGCATCCATCAGCGGTACGCCCTGAATAATGCTCGTTACCGCCTCCGGGCCTCCGTCTCAACAGAGCAAATTTGTTTAAACCAGGAGATTGTAGAAACAACGGGCAGAAAGTCATTTATGTGTACCATAAGACATCTGCATAGCAATTTGCCACCCCGAAGAAGAAAACGACATATAGAGCCTATAGAACGTCCAGGTTCTGACCAGACGGAGTCGTAGAGCACAAACCTCACAAGCTCACCGACGAGGCCATGACTGGCCAACCTTTGTCAGTCGAAACTGGAGCCAAAGGACCAAGACGTACAACAACGTCGTCCACTCCGCAAGACAGCGCGATTAGTGCCAAAGCTTCATGGGGGCCAAAGGGGGCCACTCCCTACTCTAGGGAAACTCTTAAGTGTACCCTTATATATTATTAGGCTTGAATATCAAAGTTTTCTCAGAGTTCATGCATAACTTATCTTCTTCGCCCCGTTCAACAATCTTCATCACGCTCCGCCACTGAGCGCAATCAAGACAAACCCGCAGAATAAAACGCCAAACCCGAAGAACTGGATTCATCTTTCACAAGCTTCCCGACGATATGAGGAAGCATCATCGGCACGAAGACAATGGGGAGACCTTATTCCACGTCAACGGCGACATCATCGTTTCGACATCGCCAAACGGAGACCTACTAAGAGCATCTCCAATAGCCACGCTAGATATCGCACGCGCGGGAAAAAAACTAGTTTTAGCGGGCGCGGGGCGGTTTGGCGCGCTCCAGCAGGCACGGAGAAATCGGTGTGGGAAAAAGAAGTGCTCGCGCGCGAAAAAGTGTCGGGCCCGCGGTGTCGGGCGCGCTCTATAAAACCCGCGCGCGAGCCTGCCAACCGCCACTCCAGCGCCTCCTTCTTCCCCGCCGCCCCCTTCTTCCTCGCTATTTCGGCGCTGTAAAATTGTTGAAGATGCTCTAATGCATCAATAAAGAAAACTATGTCTCTCACCAGTGAATAGTGATCGGGGCCTCCCCGTACATTCCCACCGACAAAGCTAGCAAAGGAGGAGGCCGGCGATTATCGGCGGAGGAACATGACCGCGGAGGACAGTAAACTTGAAAACAAACTCAAACAATATGTCGTGAATGGGAGACTTTGTGAGTTGCGCCAAAGGGCTCGCAGGGGTGTCTCGGTAATTTCAACATTAGACTATCATCAGTGCATCTTTTAGCATCTCCACCAACTACCAAAAGCGTCACAACACAACCTAATCCAATCATGCCTTCGCTGTGAGCCTGTGACCCTTCGGCAATGCCCGCCGGCGGGTAGGCCTCGACAAATATGTCCCACGTCGTCAGTCACTCAGCATTTTATATGTTGATGATGTTCGGTAGAACAGAAGCGAGCGGAAATTTCTCACCTACCGCTTCCCACCAGCTGCTCTGACAAGCCTCACCGGCAAAGTGCCCAGCGGCTCAGGGGCCGGGAGAACTGCAACACTTGTGCAGACCCTTTGGCATGACGCATAAAATTCAAGTTCAAAACGGGAGAGACAAAAAATCAACAGGCCTCCGATGAATGACACGGGGTGAGAGAGAAGAAGACTGGCAGCTTGGGAAAATGACATCATTATCACAATGAACAATTTTTGGATTTCTTCTTTCATTTCATCGATCCACTGGTTTTAATTGCCATAGCTTTCACCTCTCTTGAGTATTATGGTTTGTGCTAGATTTCAAGAAAAATCATGAAAGCGTTGGAGGAAGACGTGTGTTCATTGAAGCTATGTCGAAGTCACAAAAATCCGGGGTCCTTTTCACGAGAAGCAGCTCCATTCGGCTTACTGGCCCAATAATAGTGCAAGAGTCAACAGAGTATTGGCGCTTAAGCAGCGCTAGAGGACATCATTGTTCGTTTCCGTATGATTATCTGTGCACATGCTATGCTTACCCTTGAGTAATGTTTTTTTTTTGCGGAAAGGACCATATTCTCTACCTAATAATAAAGCAAGTATTGCTTCTCGTCGTTCGTCTAAAATTACCCTCGAGGTTGCTATATACTCCGCTATGCAACCCATAAGTGAAAATGATTCGGGTTTTTTTTCATAGTCGCCGTCGTGCTCAGATCTTTTATAGATGTGATACCCAAAATATATCACACACATGCTAGCGACATAATCTCTATAGCCTATCTCTCCCGCCCAGAAGACCACGCCTCGAACCCCAGGTTCGGAAAATGCTATTTGCCACTCGCTGTGTCAAACTGCCGGCGCTTCGCATAGGCGAGTGACCGAGCAACGACGCAACGGGCCGGCCCGTTTAACCGTTCCAAGGCCCCCGGTTGTGGGAGCCTTCTAGAGGTTCCCAGCTGGTTTTTTCTGGTTTTGGAAAACTTCTTGAAGCTTCCCTGAATCGGTTTTTTCTTTATTCTGTTTTTCTATTTTCTTTTTTGTCTTTTCTTTTCTCTCATTTTCCTATTTCTGTTTTTTCTTTTGTTTCTTTATTCTGGTTTTTCTATTTTCTTTTTTTCTCTCATTTTCCTTTTCCTGTTTTTTTCTTTTGTTTCTATTTCCTTTTTTATTAATTTAAAATTTGTGCAAAATTCAAAAAAATATCATGGTTTCAAAGTTTGTGCATAATTCGAAAACTCTTCATGGTTTCAATTTTTTTTCACAATTCAAAAAAAATTACGGGTTTAATATTTGTTCACAATTTGAAAAATGTTTGTAATTTCGTAATTTTGTTCACGAATTGTGAAATTTCATCATATTTGAAAATTTGTTCACAATTCAAAAAATGTTCGCGGTTTAACAAAAAATGTTTGCAATTTTATAGTTTTATTCATGAATTTGAAATTTGTTCATGTTCCAAAATTTGATCACAATTCAAAAATGTTCATGGTTTGTTTGCAGATTCGAAAAATGTTCACAATGTCCTAATTTTGTTCATGAAGTTGAAATTTATTCATGCTTTAAAATTTGTTCACAATCAGAAAAATATTACGGTTTCAAAATTTGTTCAGAATTCGAAAATGTCAAAATTTTATAATTTTGTTCACGATTTTGAATTTTTTTCATGTTTCAAAATTTGTTCACAATTCAAAAAATGTTCGCAGTTTCAAAATTTGTTCGCAGATTCGAAACATGTTTGCGGTTTTATAATTTAGTTCACGAATTTGAAATTTATTCATGTTTCTAATTTTTTTCACAATTCAAAAATTTTCTTCGCAATTCTGAACATTTACATCTTGCCGCTGTAGTTTGTTTATTTAAGATCCGCGTTGGTTACCAAGCATAGAACCTTGTCTGGCGGAGTGGCTAGGTTATCAGGTGCATCGCTGCGTCGGCTACAGTTTGAATCCCATTTCTACCGCTTGATTTTTTGACGATTTTCTACCTCATGAAGTGCCATCACAATATGGGCCGGCCCAAGTGAGCCGCGCCCTGTGCGAAACGACGGCTCTTTGACGCAGAGAGCGTCACATAGGAGCTCCCCCAGGTTCCACGCTTTTTCCCCACTCCTTTTTTCTCACGCACTCCCCCCCCCCCCCCCCCCCCCCACGTACGTCTTCATGGGCCGGGCCGCTGGGCGTGGCGCCCCTATTTTTTTCCATTTCTTTTTTTGTCTTTTCATTTCTTATTTCTGTTTTTTTGTTTCTTCTTTAAATTAATTCGGGATTTACAAATTTCAAAAGGCTGCGACTTTTGAGAAAAATGTTCACGAAATCATAAAATGTTTATGAATTGCAAAAAAAAAATCGAAAAGTCATAAAATTTTCGTGGTTTCAAATTTTTTGGTGACTTTACAAAAATGTTGCCATATTAATTAAAAATCACAATTTGGAAGAAATGTTGGGAAATAAAATCATGTTCTCAATTTTGAAAAATGATCATGTATTCAAAACATATTCTTAAATCTAAAAAAATCCATGAAATTTTAGAAATACTCAAAAAATCAATTTTTTGGTGAATTTCAATTTTTGGCCTAATTTTAGAAAAATCATTGATTCAAAAAATGTTCATGGATTTGAAAACTATTCATGTATTCAATAAATGTTCGTCTAAACAAAACAAATGTTTGTGAATTTTTAAATAAATGACCATTTATGAAATATATTTGTTGATTCCAAAAACCGCTCGCCCGTTTCAAAAGTCTTTTATGTCTTGGTTTTGATTAGTTTTGGGAAAGTCTTTATATGTCTAGGCGTTGGGTGTAGTTCGTGGTAGATGAGATTTATTTTTAGAGTTTTAAACATTTCCTTGTGCTACACATTGACAAGTGTGTCGTGCGGTGGCAAGCTCATTGCCTTGGGATTTACCATGTCGGATGCATTGCGATCACGTAGACAACACGTCAATCATCAGCGAGGGTCGGAAGAAAGATAAGTGACAAAGTGATGAACCGCCGTATTAAAATAGAGGAGGCTCATATGTCCGGATATTGAGTCATACTTTTTTTTATCTACCGTTGCAACGCACGGGCATGTTTGCTAGTACTATATAAAACTTCATCAAGTACAAAGTACTCCAGAGTATCTCAAACACAATAAAAATTACATCAAGATTTCAAGAACACCGAACGGCCACTAGTGTCACCATAACGGTCCGCCAACGCGCCATTGTGGCCGCTCCTCTACCATAGCCGCTTTGACCTTGTCGGTGCCAGTTAGGAAGTCTTTGTGCACATTCCCCTAAGGACCAGTGCTCTCGAGTCACAGCCATCGCCGTTGAACCCTTGCATTGTTCTAAATCATCTGACATGAAACCTCACCATATGACGAGAAACCCTAACCTCACCGCCCCAAGGAGACGTCGGACCTCCGTCGACTACGTCCAAACAGACAAATTTGAGGAGGATCGAACCCTGGAAGACAAACTCGAAGAAGAAGTGCCACACATGCGAGGACAAAAAACCCTAACATAAACTACTAACCAGAGCAGAGGCACGGGAATTCTCCTCCCAACAATGGCCACCGGAGCGCCAGACAGAGGGGAGGCACGTCCACGGACTCGCCGGTGAAGTCTAGAGGAAAAGTTTGCCCTAACCGCCTAGGGTTAGGGGAGGAAAAACTTTTTAGAAATATGAACTTACTTGTTGCTATTGTTGGCTAGCATACTATAAAAAATGTTTATATCATGGATTTTAGATATAAGTCAGTGATTTCCCCGCACGTTGCTGCGCGATTTTAAAGATTAATTTTTGATAAATTTTGTATGAACGAAATGACCTAAATCAAGCGCTATTATTTCCCGTAAATAATTGTGAGTGAATAAAAAAAATTGCATGAACCCTGCACCATTGGAGATGAAACAATTAAATAAGGGGTATGCATGTGCTACAAAATAGTTTTAGTGAATGACGACGTGGCCATTTGGTGATGTGAAGGGTTGCATGTTGAGAGAATTGGAGTTAGTGGGATCAACTATTTATTTTAGTATTATAGATTAGATTTTTAGAAGGTTTGGAACGTCTTTTTATAGGATAGTACTTTTCCATTGCAAGAAAAAAAATACATACACATATATACACGAGGATTCCGTGCCCTCAACATACATATACAACAAAGAGATACCGGGAACAAACCAATGAATCTCACGAGGTTTGTTAAGAGGTGAAATGTCACAAATCTATTATTAATATTTTAAAATTAGCTCTTAGGCTCTCAATTCATTAACTAAGAGAGAAATATTGTTCGGTTAATTAGCAGAAAACCAGAGAAAAAGCGGCACAACACACCCACAAAGGGCATCAGGCCGACTTGGCTACACATAAAGATCCACACACATCGTCGAAGAGTGGAATGATGTCAAAGTTCTCATTAAATTGTCATCGACAACTAAAAAGGAAGTGGTGGTACCAGCAACAGGAAATTAAAGACACAAGCTCTATTAAACAACATAGATTAGGTTTAATGTATTATAAGCATTCAAAAGGTATTGCACCATCCCTGCAAGCAAATTAAGTTGTACTTCTCGACAACACAACTAATAATACAATGATAATGAATATTAGTAGCAAAAGGGCTTGTGCGTTGCAACGGGAGATTTTTTTTCATAATTTTCACTTGCCATGACCATATTTTGCAGCATCACCGAGATACACTATCACTCTCTATTTCGTGAAATCATGAACAATATTTGAAATCAGGAACATTTTCTTAATCTCGTCCACATATTTCAAATTGTGAACATTTTTCAAATTCGTGAACACTTTTACAAACTTTTGAGCATTTTCTAAAATCAAGAACATTTTTTAAATTCATGAACATTATACTATTTGCAAACATTTTTTTGATTTAACAAACATTTTTTGAAATGCACAATTATTTTTTGAATCAACGAACATTTTATGAATGAATAAAGTATTTTGCAAGTCATGAACAGTTTTTTATTTTTAGGATATTTTTTCATTCATGAACAAGTTTTGAATTACCAAAATTTTGTTCAATTTCATTAACATATTTTAATACACGAACTTTTTAAATAATCATTAATATTTTTTATTTTCACAAACATTTTTTACCAAAATTTCGAATATTTTTCGAATAAGTAAACATTTTTTTACAAAAGTATGAACATTTTTTGAATCCACAAATATTTTATGATTCAGTAATACTTTATTTCAAATTTATATTTTTAGAGTTCGGATTTTTGTGAAAGTCCCAAATTATTTAAAGTAGAAAAAACAAAATGAAAAAAAAATTAGAAATATTTTTTTAAAAACAAGCCGCACTAATATGGGCCGGCCCAAACGGGCATGCTGTGTCTTCTCTACTGCATTGGAGAAGACACAGCGTGCCCGTTTGGTGGCATCGATGGGTAATAAATGGTAAAAAATGCTTTACACAGATGGAATAGTATAGTAGGTCCCTACTGCATGGGCCGTCCCATGTGAGGGATTCCCTTGTGTGAAACATTTTTTACCATTTATTAGTGGCATTGATGGGTAATATTTTACGATTTCCGTCACGTATCGCTAAAAGCAATAGCCCCTTTATTATCATTAGCAAAAAAGGCGCGTGCATTGCAATGGAAGAAAAGAGATCGTAGTCTCCAATGGCCTTGACCACATTTTGCTGCATCACCGACATACACTATCACTCTTAATTTCGTGAAAACATAAACAATTTTTGTAATCATGAACATTTTTTTAAACTCATCAACACTTTAAATTTTTCCTCATATTTTCAAAATTCAAGGACAATTTTTTAATTCATGAACATTTTATACAATTTGCCAACATTGTTTAAAAATTGTGAACATTTTTTTAAAACAATTTGCTTAAATCGGTGAACATTTCTAAAATTGCGATCATTTTTTGGAAACTGTTGGACAATTTTTTAAATTCAAGAACATTTTTTAATTTAACGATTAGTTTTTGGATTTTTTTGAAATGCATGATCATTTCTTGAATCAGCGGACATGTTATGAATGAATAAACTATTTTGTAAGTCACAAACAATTTTTGATTTTTAAGATATCTTTCCATTCATGAATATTTTCTGAATTGGCGGAATTTTGTTTAGTTTCATTAATATTTTTTAATACACAAACTTTTTAAAAAATCACGAACAATTCTTGATTTCTCGAACATTTGATTTCAAAATTTTGAATATATTTTCAATAAGCAAACATTTCTTATAAAATCACAAACATTTTTTAAATATACAAACATTTTATGATTTATGAAATATTTTATTCCAAATTCTCATTTTTTTAAAAATTTGGAACATTTTAGAAGTCTAAAATTATTTAAATTAGGAAAAACAAAAATAGGAAAGAAAAACTATATAATTGAAAAAACAGGCCGCCCGGACATGTGCCGACCCGAACGAACGTGATGCATCTTCTCCCAGCGTGCGGAGCGCAATAAAGGAGGTTCCTACTACATGGGCTAGCCCAGGCCGCGCGCTCCCCAAGGCCTAGTCCAAATTGGACTAGGGGGAGGGGCGGCTGAGGGAATCCTGAACTAAGGGGTCCTCGGGCGTCCGGCCTATTAGCCGTGGGCCGGACTGATGGGCTGTGAAGATACAAAGACCGAAGACTATCCGTGTCCGGATGGGACTCTCCTTGGCGTGGAAGGCAAGCTTGGCGACCAAGCATGAAGATTCCTTTCTCTGTAACCGACTTTGTGTAACCCTAGTCCCCTCCGGTGTCTATATAAACCGGAGGGCTAGGTCTGTAGAGGCGAATAATCATAATCGTAGTCATACAGGCTAGACTTCTAGGGTTTTAGCAATTACGATCTCGTGGTAGATCAACTCTTATAATACTCATATTCATCAAGATTAATCAAGCAGGAAGTAGGGTATTACCTCCATAGAGAGGGCCCGAACCTGGGTAAACATTGTGCCCCCGTCTCCTGTTACCATCGACCTTAGACGCACAGTTCGGGACCCCCTACCCGAGATCCGCCGGTTTTGACACCGACATTGGTGCTTTCATTGAGAGTACCGCTGTGATGTCGAAAGATAGGATCGATGGCTTGCCTTGTTCTCAAGGACAATGTCACCTCCGGAGGAGCACTGGCCCCAGGCCAAACCCTTCGGCTGGGCGGCTTTACCATGACCGCCCGTTCGGCCGTTAAGCCGATGATGACTTCTCGGGTCATCGAAAATCCCCTCCATGTTGACTCCAAATACTCCAAGCTGATGGATCCGGCGGAGTTGTCGTCTTTAAACGAGCTCCTAGATCGCATCGCCACCCTGGGGGTCGCCACAGACTATGATCGGATTGGGCTTAAACCCGACCAGAGGGAAATTAAAACTCCTCCGATCACCCATCAAATAGCGGTAGTTGAAGAGCAAGACGACAACTCTCCCTCCGTACTGAGGACGAACTATGTTCGGATCTCCAAGCTTGAAGAGACGGACACCTGCCTGCTGAAAGACACGTCCTGTCCACCGAACATAGAATCAGACGACAAGCCTAAAAAAATTAGTTGACATCCCGGAGCCCGAACTATTAAGTTCGGAAGTTCTTCAGACTCCAGATCCCAAATTGGGTCAGGATTCGGATCTAAATCCACCCACCCACCCAGATATTAGCGCTCTCATGGGCATACGACAGCTGTCTCAGGAAACGGTCCACCACTTCTGGGCCAGATTCCTCCTTGTCAAAGACAAGATTAAAGATTGCCGCGACGGAGATGCGATCTCAGCGTTCCGCAACAATTGCACGAATGAAGGAATCCTCAACGCCATCAACCGCCGTCGCGTATCACGCTTTGTAGACTTGGCAACCATAGTACACAAGTATTGCGCAATGGAAAACGCCTGGAAAACTCAGGCAGCTCGCTGGGAACCACCGGTTTCCACCCAACCCCTCGTTCAGGCGAAAAGGACGCACCCTCGTGGCACGCCCGACCCAATAGTAAAAAAATATAAGCCCATTATGGGGCACGGAACCGTTCTGGAGGGATGGCTCGATGGGCCATGCAAAATACACACAACACCGGATACCATATCAACCCACGGCCTTAGAGCATGTTGGATACTCCGGCAGGTGGCCAAGAGCGGTGAGGATATCCTCACCAAAAACACCCCAGAGCAACATCCCCCAAAAGACAACGACCTCAGAGTATTGACGGTGTTCGAGACCTTCGCTTCAAACAATAAGCGCAAAAGGGCACTCCGCGACCTCGCCGAAGTCTGCCAAATCGCAGCAATAAACCCTTGGAACGACACGGCCATAAGTTTTAATGTCGGTGACGAACCAAAATTCAGGACAGTCCGGGCACCAACCGCGTTGGTCCTCAGTCCGATCATGGACGGCTTTCGGCTCACCAAGGTTCTCATGGACGGCGGCAGCGGACTAAACCTCATTTACGAGGATACACTCAGCAAAATGGAAATAGACAGGAGCTGCATCGAGCAAAGTAGCACGACCTTCCGAGGAATTATTCCCAGTCGGGAGGCGCGATGCGCGGGAAAAATCACGCTCGATGTGGTATTCGGCACACCGGAGAACTATCGGTCCGAAGAATTAACTTTCCAAGTGGCCCCTTTCAACAGTGGATATCATGCCCTATTGGGGCGAGATGCATTTACACGCTTCCAAGCTATACCTCACTACGGGTATATGAAGCTCAAGATGCCCGGGCCCAACGGCATAATCACTCTCGCCAGTGATCCGGACATAGCACTCTGCGCCGAAAATAAAACCGCATCCCTGGCCCTTGAGGCATTATCTGAAGCCCTCGCGGCTGAAGAATTAACCGCATTGCGCTCCACGGTGGATAGGGACGATGTAATCCTGGACAAACGACCCAAATCCACCTCCTTCAAACCAGCAGAAGAAATAGTCAAATTCCAAGTCCATCCAACGGACCCCAAGAAGACAGCATCTATCGGGGCACAATTAGACCCAACGGTCGACACTGCGCTACGAGAGTTCCTGCGCGAGAACTGGGATATATTCGCTTGGCACCCTTCTGATATGCCAGGAATCCCATGCAGATTGGCCGAACACAGCCTCAATATATTGATGGGATATAAACCGGTCAAGCAAACACTGCGGCGTTTTTCCGAACCCAAACGTCAAGCTATGGGGGAGGAGCTAGCCAAGCTAATCGAGGCCAGATTCATTAGAGAAATAAAACACCCGGACTGGCTAGCAAACTTGGTGATGGTGCCGAAGAAGGATAAATCCTGGCGCCTGTGCGTCGATTTCAAAGAGCTCAATAAGGCCTGCCCTATGGATCCCTTCCCCCTCCCCCGCATCAACCAGATCATTGATGCTACCGCAGGACACGACTCAATGTGCTTCCTCGACACATATTTCGGATACCATCAAATCAAAATGAAGGAGTCCGATCAAGCCGCAACGGCATTCATTACCCCATATGGGCCATTCTGCTTCAACACCATGCCCTTCGGGCTCAAAAACGCCGGGGCAACCTACCAACGCATGATTCAAACATGCCTGGAGAAACATATCGGCAAGACAGTTGAAGCATACGTGGACGACGTTGTCATCAAAACTAGGCATGTCGAGTCACTAATAGACGACTTACGTCTCACATTCGACAACCTCCGTGCATGTGACATCAAGCTCAATCCGGAAAAGTGTGTTTTCGGCGTCCCCGTTGGAAAACTACTGGGCTTCATCGTTTCCAATAGAGGAATTGAAGCAAATCCAGCCAAAATCCGAGCTTTGTCACAATTGGCTACGCCAACGGACCTCAAACAGGTCCAAAAACTCGCTGGATGCGTGGCAGCTTTAAGCCGCTTTATCTCCACATTGGGAGAAAAGGCATTGCCACTCTATCGTCTTCTCCAGTGCACCGATCACTTCGAGTGGACGGATGTGGCAACAGCCGGATTGGAAGAAATAAAAGCCCTTCTAGCGAGCAACTCAATCCTGGCCGCGCTGAACGTCGGCGAACCCATGTTATTATACATATCGGTAACACACCAGGTGGTGAGCACTGTGCTCGTCGTTGAACGAGAGCAGGTCAAACACAAATTCCCGCAAGCCGGTATACTACGTATCCACTGTGCTCACACCATGCAAATCCCGGTACCCTCATTATCAAAAGATAGCATACGCAGTCTTCATGGCATCCCGGAAGCTACGCCACTACTTCCAGGAGTGTTCAATCACGGTGGCTTCCGAAGTACCACTCAATGACATAATAAACAACCGTGATGCTACGGTCCAGATCGCCAAATGGGCCATCGAGCTCCTTCCATTCGACATAACATACAAACCACGTCGAGCCATTAGATCCCAAGTACTGGCTGACTTCGTCGCCGAATGGACAGAGGCCAAACTCCCTAAAGAGTACGACACATATTCCAACTGGGTTATGTATTTCGATGGTTCCAAAATGCTGGCAGGGTTAGGAGCGGGCGTCATTTTAATGTCCCCCACTGGAGACGTAGTCCAGTACGTACTCCAAATATTATACACAGACTCCAATAACGCAGCTGAATATGAGGCCTTATTGCATGGTCTTCGGATGGCTGTCTCCATGGGCGTACAACGACTGGAAGTGCGCGGGGACTCAAACCTCGCAATATCTCAAATAAATGGAGATTTCGATGCCAAAGATCCAAAGATGGCAGCTTACCGTAATCCCGTTCTCAAAATGTCAGCTCGATTCGAGGGGCTCGAGTTCCATCATGTGGCTCGAGAAAGCAATCAAGCGGCGGATGTCCTTGCTCGCATCAGCGCCAAGCGCGACCCCGTCCCACCTAATATGTTTCTGGAAAGGCTTTTTAAGCCTTCCGTGGTGTGGCAAGGGGAGAGCGGCAACACCGGTCCGGATCCGACCACATCCCCAGATTCCGAACACACTGACACCATCGGGGGCTCAGCCACCAAAATAACACCGTCGGACCATCTCATCATGAAAATCATTGCCCCATGGACCGAACCCTTCTTGGCCTACCTTAATAGGCGAGAACTCCCTGAGGATCAGAATGAGGCTCGCCGCATTGTCCGGCGTTCGAAAACCTACAAGGTTCACGATGGAGAACTGTATAAGAAAAGCGCTACCGGAGTACTTCAAAGATGTATCTCTGAGGAAGAAGGGCGGCAACTCTTGGCTGAAATTCATGCCGGTCTCGGTGGTCACCACGCTGCGGCTCGGGCCTTCGTAAGCAAGGCCTTCCATACAGGTTTCTATTGGCCAACGGCCTGAGAAGATGCACAAGACCTTGTCCAACGTTGCGTCGGATGTCAGCTTTTCGCCAACCAAAGCCATATGCCACCAACTGCCCTACAAACGATCCCCATCACTTGGCCTTTCACGGTCTGGGGGCTCGATATGGTCGAACCCCTTAAAGGAGGAAGCCATAAGAAAAAGTATCTGCTGGTCATGGTGGATAAATTCACTAAGTGGATAGAGGCCAAACCAGTTAAAACGGCCGAGGCCGGGCCAGTGATAGAATTCATTCCGGCGTTGTGCACCGTTATGGTGTTCCACACAGAATCATCACCGATAACGGCTTCAATTTCACAGCCGATGAGGTGAAAACCTGGTGTGCTAATCTGGGCATTAAGCTCGATTACGCCTCTGTCTATCACCCGCAAACAAACGGTCAAGTTGAACGGGTCAATGGTCTTATTATGAGCGGCATTAAACCCAGACTAGTGCGGTCTTTGAAAGAATCATACAAGCACTGGGTTGAGGAGCCCGACTCCGTACTCTGGGGGCTGCGGACCACGCCCAACCGCACTACTGGATATACACCTTTTTTCATGGTGTATGGCGCGGAGGCTGTGTTGCCCTGCGATATTATTCATGACTCACCTCGAGTGCGCATGTACGAAGAGAGAGAGAGGCCGAGCTTGATCGGCAGGACAACCTAGATGCCCTGGAGGAAGAGCGCGATGTCGCAAAAACCCGTTCCGCATTTTATCAACAACAGGCCCGCAGATATCAAAGTAGAGAAGTACGGGCCAAGACTTATAATGTTGGCGAACTCGTCCTACGCTTGCCGGAGAAGAAAAAGGACAAACTCAAGCCCAAATGGGAGGGTCCCTTCATCATTGACGAAGTTCTCACTGGAGGAGCGTACCGCCTGTGTGATGCATCAGACAATCGCCTAGAGCCGAACCCCTGGAACGCGGCCAGACTCTGAAGATTATATGCCTAGCGCTGAATTATTTGTTCGTCTCATTCTCCCTGTTGTTTCCATTATTTTTTCCTCTCTTTTCGTCTTTTCCTTTTTTCTAGCCTTAAAGCTTTCGTGCGGCTAAACCATGCACCTGTGACGTACACATCCTCAAACATGTACGTCCACTATACCTGGGGGCTTCCCGGACGGAAGCTTATTATTATTATTATTATTTTCCGAGCATCAAGCTCATCACATATGCGTTTTTCCCATATGTACCTTTTCTTTGCCATTATATGCATCGATAT
Source organism: Aegilops tauschii subsp. strangulata (assembly GCF_002575655.3). Lineage (NCBI taxonomy): Eukaryota > Viridiplantae > Streptophyta > Magnoliopsida > Poales > Poaceae > Aegilops > Aegilops tauschii. The sequence goes on from NC_053037.3 coordinate 338,698,513, forward strand.
GACTTAAGTTTTGGCCAAGCTGGGTTGCCTGGCTCCTGTGCTTATGCCTACATTCCCGTTAGTTCGGCTAGGGCATAAAGCGAGCACCTCTGCGATTGTTACTGCCGGGTCATCCGGATGTGTACCTCAGACTGGTTGAAGCCAAAAGCTAGCGTTCTTAAGGGAATATTCGGTTGGTGGATTAAAGATGTTTTTGCATTCACCCCATTGTAAACCCCCAGATGTTACGTATACTGTGATTTTTCCAATCACAGTTCGGACATGCATTTTAACGCATGCACACCCAGGGAAAGGAACCCTTGACGGAACTATTCTCTCTGGAAGATGTTTCTTACAATCATAATGTAATATAACATAACTAGCCGGATACAACTTGTCTGTTCAAGCAACTATGACCCCTACGCCTGGTTTCCACGCATACCCCGGTCTATTTTACCGCTCAGGTATTCGGAAACACTCCGCACCTTCGGGTCCAAGAGGTCAAAGTGAAAAGGTCTGCCACGACAATCGTTTTACAATTCAGCTAGAGTTACATATGTTAAGGAAAGTACATAGTCACTTGGACTAAAAACTTTCCTCCTCTATACCATCTAGCAGGCTGTCTAACTTACAATCCTGTTGGGAATACTTGGCGGCTACTTCTACTTGGTCATATACCAAATTAACGGGAACTTCTTTTCCATCTGACCATAGAGGTCCGACCCGGGCCATACGGCGGATCAAGCTTGGTATACCGTGTTTTCACCATGGCCCAGGCCTCTCGTGCACCTTCCCGGCAGGCCGATATTTTCCATAATCGGAAACGCTGCCGCGCTCCCTTGAATAGCTGTACAAGCTCCTCCATACTTCCCGGAGGGGAGGCGGATGGCCATAAGGACTTGGCAACACTTCGCATCGCCTGCCGAGCTTGCTCATGCATTTGCGACAGCTCTTGCAGCAGATCACCAGACGATCCGGACATCTCCTCTTCAGGACAGCCCGTCAGCATACCTACAAACATAACTCTATCAGTTCCTTCCATCTCTGAATTACTCGAAGGTAAGTTTGACCACATACTGAATATGCCACCTTGCAGCCTTCTATTTTCCTTCACGGAGTCAGCCAGCTGGGCCCGCACATCTTTTAGTTTTTCGCCTAGCTGGGTGTTGGAATCCTGGAGCTTGTTTTTCTCCTCCCTGACTCGGGTCAGCACACGTTCGCCCGCGGCGAGTAGTCTTTTGGATTCTTTCACTCCCGCTTGAGCGGCTTTCAGTTGCTCCTCAAGTTGATCTGGCGATCCTGTCATGAGATAAGCAACATTATTAGCATAGCTGGCATATAATTATCATTCCTCGATGGAGGGGAATATTACGAGGTGACGCCTTCTTGGATTTCTCCAGTTCGGCGGTAATAACAGTTAGTTGTGTCCGACACCTTTCTAGCTCTTGAGACAACAGGTTGCTCTTCTCCGTAAGCACATGGTTGTACAATGGTCCTTAAATCAGTTGTATCAACTGATTCAAGTCTCGGGGGCTACTGGTATATAATTATCATATTGGGACAATGTAAACTTACCTGCACATCTTTTAAATGTTGATTTGTGGCTCTGGTAAGTCCATCTCGAGCAGCTCGGATGTATGCATCAGCCGAGCTGAAGGCATTGAATGCCTCTTTTGTAAAGCCGGGGTCTCGTAAAACGGCCCTCCGGCGCCGATGATTCATGGCGCTCTCCACTTCCGAGTTCGTGACGGATACATCATCTGAATCCTCTGCCAAAGGATAATCCGGCCCCGCTCCCGTATCAGCCCCTGCCTTTGCGGCAGGATCTGGATCCCGGCTGTTGGGAGTATGACCGGCCGGACCCCCGGACATAGTCCGGTGAACTCTTTTCCTGATACAGGACAAACGAAAAAGTCAACAGTTGGATGCGACTGCCAAGGGGCATATTTACAAATCCATACCTCTTCGATGAAGGCTCGGCCGTGCTTTCGTTTGCCTTCCTCTTCGAAGGCTTGCCAGGGCCGCTCTCTTTGGAGTAGCCTGTGGGGTAGCATGGCGTGCCAAACGCCTCCCCTTTGGAGCACGAGACAGTGCGGTGGGTGAGGCGGAACGAGGAAACACTTTCGGAGGAGATGTCTCCTGATTACTTACGTGCAAAGCAGGGAGAAGGCCGGGATAGTCGGCGGTGATGGCCACTTCTATGCCATCATAGCTCGCCTGGTAAAACACTGCATCCTCGAGCACCACGAATATATCCGGATCCTCTTCAAATCCGGGGTCAAGGTCCCGGTTGTGGCTCTCTGGTTGCGGGGCGGGGCTGTGAAGCCCCTCGGAGATCTTTCGCCATTGCTATTATAAATGGACGGATTAATATTCATTAAAAGTGGCTCAGGGAGTGGAGTGAGTAGAGCAGAGGGGTTGGGACTTACCCAGCTAGGAGGATTGTACATGGAAAATCCATCTCTGCGCTTGATACGAAGAAATTCCTCTTCCTCCCCTTTGAACAGTTCGGCCAATATTTTGGCCAGAGCGGCGGGGGTGTCCAGACCCTTCCGGCCGCAGCGGGAGGCGTCATCCTCCCCATTGTAGTGCCACATGGGAAGCCCTCTGTATTGGAGTGGCTGAACCCCCGTACTATGGAAGTCGCCATTACCTCGACTATTGATAATCCGGACTGGGCGAGCGTCCTTATCTTGCTCATGAGTTGACGAACTTCCGCGCTATCTTCCTCCTCGAGGCTCCCAGGGCGCCAGCTGTGGTGCTTCTTCAAAGGAACGCTTGTGAACTCGGGAAGACCCTTCCGAACTGGGTCAGGAAGTGCGACGTCCTCGATATAGAACCATTCGGAAGGCTACTCTTCGGATGCCTTCTTTGGTGTGCCGGACAGGTATCCGGTCTCGGCGATGCGCCATATTTCGGCTCCGCCCACTTCAAATATTGATCCCTCGTGGTTGCGCGGGACGAGACAGAATAGCTTTCTCCACAATTCAAAATGGGCCTCACAACCTAGGAATAGCTCGCATAGAGCGACGTAACCCGCGATATGCAGGATGGAGGCAGGAGTGAAGTTGTGCAGTTGGAGCCATAATAATCCAGGAGCCCTCGGAGGAACGGATGAATTGAAAATCCAACGCCTCTTAGCAAGTAGGGAACGAAGCACACTCACTCCCTCCAGACGGGTTGGGGAAATTCTCCGCCTGGGCCCCGCCATTGAAGGAGGTCAATCCTGCCCGAACAGGGACCAAATCTGCGGTGGAAGAAATCCCTGTGTTTGCAGCCTCACCAGCTGACCGTGGGATACAGAGCATCTCTCCCAATCGCCTTTTTCTGGGCCGCAGGGATGGGAGGAGGAGCTGGGAGCGCTAGCCATGTTGGAGTGGTTTTTCCTAGCGAGCTCTGAGGATTTTTCCGCATGGTGCCGAATGGATTTGAGATCCAATCTCTTTAAATAGACGCTCTTTCTTACATGGCCGGGGTGTTATGTGCAAAAATACCCTGACCTCTCGCATACGCTCGACACGTGGAATTTGAAGTCGTTGATGTACAGAAGCCGAGGGGTACGACATTAAATGGAGGGCCGAATACATCTCTTTAAAGTCATCGGAGGAGGAACCCGCCTTGCAATGCCGAAGACAATCTGCGCGCCGGACAGCTCGTCATTGAAGCCTGGTTCGGGGGCTACTGAGGGAGTCCTAGACTAAGGGGTCCTCGGGCGTCCGGCCTGTTAGCCGTGGGCCGGACTGATGGGTTGTGAAGATACAAAGACCGAAGACTCTACCCGTGTCCGGATGGGACTCTCCTTGGCGTGGAAGGCAAGCTTGGCGACCAAGCATGAAGATTCCTTTCTCTATAACCGACTTTGTGTAACCCTAGTCCCCTCCGGTGTCTATATAAACCGGAGGGCTAGGTCCGTAGAGGCAAATAATCATAATCGTAGTCATACAGGCTAGACTTCTAGGGTTTTAGCAATTACGATCTCGTGGTAGATCAACTCTTGTAATACTCATATTCATCAAGATCAATCAAGCAGGAAGTAGGGTATTACCTCCATAGAGAGGGCCCGAACCTGGGTAAACATTGTGTCCCCCGTCTCCTGTTACCATCGACCTTAAACGCACAGTTCGGGACCCCCTACCCGAGATCCGCCGGTTTTGACACCGACAGCAGCGCCCCCTCCTTCCTTCTCTTCTCTCTTCCCCTTCCTTCTCTCCTACTCCTACTACTTGGAAAGGGGGAATCCTACTCCCGGTGGGAGTAGGACTCCCCAGGGCGCGCCATAGTAGAGGGCCGGCCCTCCCCCTCCTCCACTCCTTTATATACGGGGAGGGGGGCACCCCATAGACACACAAGTTGATCATTGATCTCTTAGCCGTGTGTGGTGCCCCCCTCCACCATAATCCACCTCGGTCATATCGTCGTAGTGCTTAGGCGAAGCCCTGCGCCGGTAGCTTCATCATCACCGTCATCACGCCATCGTACTGACGAAGCTCGCCCTCGAAGCTCTACTGGATCGTGAGTTCTGGGACGTCACCGAGCTGAACATGTGTAGATCGTGGAGGTGCCGTACGTTCGGTGCTAGGATCGGTCGATCGTGAAGACGTATGACTACATTAAACATGTTGTCATAACGCTTCCGCTTTCGGTCTACGAGGGTACGTGAACAACACTCTCCCCTCTCGTTGCTATGCATCACCATGATCTTGCGTGTGCGTAGGAATTTTTTTGAAATTACTACATTCCCCAATAGTGGCATCTGAGCCAGGTTTATGCGTAGATGTTATATGCACGAGTAGAACACAAGTGAGTTGTGGGTGATAATAGTCATACTGCTTACCAGCATGTCATACTTTGATTTGGCGGTAATGTTGGATGAAACGGCCCAGACCGACATTACACGTACGCTTACGCGAGACTGGTTCTACCGACGTGCTTCGCACACAGGTGGCTGGCGGGTGTCAGTTTCTCCAACTTTAGTTGAATCGAGTGTGGCTACGCCCGGTCCTTGTGAAGGTTAAAACAACACATACTTGACGAAATATAGTTGTGGTTTTGATGCGTAGGTAAGAACGGTTCTTGCTCAGCCCGTAGCAGCCACGTAAAACTTGCAACAACAAAGTAGAGGACGTCTAACTTGTTTTTGCAGGGCATGTTGTGATGTGATATGGTCAAGACATGATGCTAAATTTTATTGTATGAGATGATCATGTTTTGTAACGGAGTTATCAGCAACTGGCAGGAGCCATATGGTTGTCGCTTTATTGTATGAAATGCAATCGCCATGTAATTGCTTTACTTTATCACTAAGCGGTAGCGATAGTCGTAGAAGCAATAGTTGGCGAGACGACAACGATGCTACGATGGAGATCAAGGTGTCATGCCGGTGACGATGGTGATCATGACGGTGCTTTGGAGATGGAGATCAAAGGCACAAGATGATGATGGCCATATCATATCACTTATATTGATTGCATGTGATGTTTATCCTTTATGCATCTTATTTTGCTTAGTTCGGCGGTAGCATTATAAGATGATCTCTCACTAAATTTCAAGGTACAAGTGTTCTCCCTGAGTATGCACCGTTGCGAAAGTTCGTCGTGCCGAGACACCACGTGATGATCGGGTGTGATAACCTCTACTTTCACATACAACGGGTGCAAGCCAGTTTTGCACACGCAGAATACTCAGGTTAAACTTGACGAGCCTAGCATATGCAGATATGGCCTCGGAACACTAGAGACCGAAAGGTCGAGCATGAATCATATAGAAGATATGATTAACATAGTGATGTTCACCATTGAAAACTACTCCATCTCACGTGATGATCAGACACGGTTTAGTTGATATGGATCACATGATCACTTAGATGATTAGAGGGATATCTATCTAAGTGGGAGTTCTTAAGTAATATGATTAATTGAACTTTAATTTATCATGAACTTAGTCCTGGTAGTATTAGCATATCTATGTTGTAGATCAATAGCTTGCGTTTAGCTCCCCTATTTTATTTTTGATATGTTCCTAGAGAAAACTAAGTTGAAAGATGTTAGTAGCAATGATGCAGATTGGATCGTGATCTGAGGATTATCCTCATTGCTGCACAGAAGAATTATGTCCTTGATGCACCGCTAGGTGACAGACCGATTGCAGGAGCAGATGCAGAGGTTATGAACGTTTGGCAAGCTCGATATGATGACTACTTGATAGTTGAGTGCACCATGCTTTACGGCTTAGAATCGGGGCTTCAAAGACTTTTTTGAAATGCCACGGAGCATATGAGATGTTTCAAGAGTTGAAATTAGTATTTCAGACTCAGGCCCATGTCGGAAGGTATGAGACCTTTGACAAGTACTTTGCCTACAAGATGGAGGAGAATAGCTCAGCTAGTGAGCATGTGCTCAGAATGTCTGAGTACTACAATCACTTGAATCAAGTGGGAGTTAATCTTCCAGATAAGATAGTGATTGACAGAGTTCTCTAGTCACTATCACCAAGTTACTAGAACTTCGTGATGAACTATAATATGAAGGGATAACGGAAACGATTCCCAAGCTCTTCGTGATACTGAAATCGACGAAGGTAGAAATCAAGAAAAGCATCAAGTGTTGATGGTTGACAAGACCACTAGTTTCAAGAAAAGGGCAAAGGGAAGAAGGGGAACTTCAAAAAGAACGGCAAGCAAGTTGATGCTCAAGTGAAGAAGCCCAAGTCTGGACCTAAGCCTGAGACTAAGTGCTTCTACTGCAAAGGGACTGGTCACTGGAAGCGGAACTGCCCCAAGTATTTGGCGGATAAGAAGGATGGCAAAGTGAACAAAGGTATATTTGATATACTTCTTATTGATGTGTACTTTACTAGTGTTTATAGCAACCCCTCAGTATTTGGTACTAGTTCAGTTGCTAAGATTAGTAACTTGAAACGGGAGTTGCAGAATGAACATAGACTAGTTAAGGGTGAAGTGACGATGTGTGTTGGAAGTGGTTCCAAGATTGATATGATCATCATCGCACACTCCCTATACTTTCGGGATTAGTGTTGAACCTAAATAAATGTTATTTGGTGTTTGAGTTGAGCATGAATATTGTCGGATCTCGGGTTCCGGCAAAACCCTTAAGGTTCGAACTCTGGGGTGCGCGTGAAGTTCTTTCCCTCCTACCGATCTACGCCCTAGCTCGCTAAGATCTCGCGGACGAACTCGACGAACTCGCAACGCAGAAAGACACGAGATTTATACTGGTTCGGGCCACCGTTGTGGTGTAATACCCTACCCCAGTGTGGTGGTGGTGGATTGCCTCTTGGGCTGATGACGAACAGTACAAGGGGAAGAATAGCCTCCTGAGGTTGAGGTGTTCTTGTGCTCGACGAACTTGTGTGGGTGAGATGCCTCTGAATGGGTCCTCCCCTACGGTGGTGGCTAGCTCTACTTATATAGGCCCTGGTCCTCTCCCCAAATATTGAGCGGGAAGGGAGCCAACAACGGCGGGCAATTTTGAAAGGGGACAGCTAGTACAAGCTATCCTAACAAAAGTGGTCTTCGCCTGCAAAAGGCTCTGGTGGTGACGCCGTCTTGGGCTCCATGGTGACCTCCATCTTGCCGTCCCGCTGGTCTTCAGTCTCGTTGCACCGATATGGAAACCTTTGCTTGATGCCTCGGTACTCCGCGCCTGCGCCTGCCTCCTTAGCGCCAAAGAGGAAACAAGGACGCTGCGCGCGCTGGCGCCCGCCTGGTGTCAATCGTCATTGCTCACGTCACGAGAGCCTCGCGAGGTTTGCCCCGCCTTGATATCTCCGCTCCTCGCGAGCCTACCGAGCATGGCTGCTCCTGAGGAGGTCTTGCGCCGTCCGCCCCGCGAGGCTTGGCCCCTCGCGAGGGTCTTGAACGCCTTGTCGATGAAGATGGGCCGTACGGCCTGCTAGCATAGCCACGCCGTGAGCTGCAGGCAGGCAATTCTGGGGACCTCCGTTCCCAGAACGCCGACAGTAGCCCCCGGGCCCAAGGCGCGCTCAGGCTTGGCTTCGAGGCGAAGCCAAAGGTCAAGTACGGAGCGCCGCAGGCTCCAAAAGCCCGCGGCCTCGGTTGACGCGTGGTGGTTGATTGGACGTGGGCGTCTCCGCTTCCCCACGCTGCCTTAGAATCCGCCTAGCTACTTGGCCCCCGCAACCTATGCAGTTATTCCTCCGTCGCCCGCGCCTTGCTTCCCCAATCTCTCTACTTCCTCGAGACTCTGCTTCTCCTCTCCAATCCGACCTGCCTCCTGCCCGCTCCATCGCCATGGCGCCAAAACAAGCAGACAAGGGGAAGAAGCCCCCTGTCCTCGCTGAGTGCGCCTCCGGCCGTCGAGCCTGCGGTCGGTCGATCCTTGGTGCTTAACGACGAGGCCATGGACAAGGTGCATCAAATGCTCGCTTGCAGCTTCAACGAGTGGGGGAAGACGGTGCCTTGGCCTGCGTCTCGCGCTCGCACTGCCCGGGCAGCCACCGAGGTCCCAATCTTTATCGACGCCCTTTGGGCTGGCCTGCTTCCTCCCTTCTCCGCCTTCTTCAACACGGTGCTTGAGCATTATCAGATCCACATGCTGCATCTCGACCCTCAATCCATGACTCTCCTGGCCGTCTTTGCCTATGTGTGGGAAGCCATGGTTGGCATTGCCCCTTCTGTGGCCCTCCTCCGCCATTTCTTCTCATTGCATCTGATTGCTCCCCGGCAAAGCTCGGGGTGCATGAGCTTCCAGGCCGTGGCCGCGACAGCGGGCGCGGGGATCGACTTCGAGCTTCCTCCATCCACGAGCGAGTTTCGGACACGGTGGGTGTTTGTCGACGCCGGTGAGCTCAGCCCCCTGCTCGACGCCCCGTCTGCGCCTGCCGTTTCCCACTCCGGCTGGAGCCATGAGAGGCTCGCGAGCCCCCGTCTTGCTCCCGTCTGGTTCAGGTTGAGGAGGTTGAAGGACCGCGGCGTGACTGCGCCTATGGTGGTGAAGGAATTCATCAAGCGCCGGATCGCTCCGCTTCAGCGCCACTCTCGCCCGATGTGGACCTTGCTCAACAGTCAGGACCATATGAGGTTTCAGGAGTCCGGGCTCCCTCTCGGGACGCGGCAAATGGTGCTCAAGGTCCTGACGGGTGTCCCTTTGCCGGATGACTTGCCTGGGAAGAATTGTCTGCTGTATCGCTGCAAGAACAAGGATGAATTTGCCGGGAGCATGCCTCCCTTTGACGAGTGGGGGCTGCGTCCGGACGGCCTGGTGGGGTCCCGCGAGAACCCTGTCTGCGTGGTTCCCTTTCTCACTGCCGGCGCCGAGCTCGCCCCGAACGCGGGTGCAGGGGGGCGAGCGCAGCAAGATGCTGGCGGCTCGAGTGCTGATGTGTGGACGCCGCCTGGGGCTCCTGGGGCGTCGTCCTCTGGAACCCGCGATTCTGGGATGTCGGTCGCCGAGGCGACGCAGCATGCGGCTCCCGAGGCTGAAACTCCAGGGGCCTCGAGAGGTCGCGGCGAGACTGCGCTCGACTGTTCCCCGCAGCCAAGCACTCCTGGAGCTGTTCTCTCGGGCGCTTCTCCGGCTGCACCTCGCACTGGCCGCCACGTTCAGCGCTTCGGCCGGCTTTGCGTGGACTTCGAGGAACTCCGCAACAGGAAAGGGTCTCCGGGCGGCAGCAGTATCTTCGGGCCATTGAAGCGTCGAAAGTACCTCGCCGTCGACGAGTAAGTACTGCACCTTGCGGTTTCTTGATTGCTGCTTTCCTTCCTGACGCTGGCTCTTCAGGACCCCTTCTGCCAGGGTCGTTGAGCCTTCCGAGAAGCAATCCTCACCTTCCTCGGCACCCCCGTTGGCCTTGTGCACCTCGAGCCTGCATGCCGCGCCTGGAGCCGGGCCGGCCGAGTGGGTGCGCTCGCCTTCATGGAGCCTCGAATCTGTGGCTTCGTTGCCCTTCCTACACGGTCTGGCTTGGAGCCTGGCAGGCATTCCCCGGTCTCCTCCTCTGGTTATGGACAACAACTGGTTGGCTTCGACCTTCAGCTCCTCCTCAAGCAACAGGCCCCATTCAGCTAGGGCCCCTCGTGAGGTTGGGCCAGTACCTGGAGCGGCACCAGCCCCCAGCCCCCTGCTGAGAGGGGGTGCGCCGCTTAACGCCCCGCCCACAGCCCCCGTGGCAGAGGAAGATGTGGGGCGTGCCTTGGAGTTGGAACGCGGGCGGAGCATCGTTCATCATGAGCTCTTCCAGAAGGCGATGGACGCGATGAGCCGACTCGGCGAAGAACTCACAGGTGTCGACTCGCGCCTTGAGGCTGAAGGTCTTCGGCTGGTGGAGGAATGGCGTAAGCTGAGGGTGGCCATCAACCTTGGCCGCTACCAGCGTGATCTTGACAATGCGAAGGCTGAGGCGTCCCTCAAGATTTCCCGTGAGGCTTGCTCCCGGGCCTTGGAGGAGGCTCACGAGGCTGACTATCGTCGCGAGGCTACAGAGAAGCGCGCGTGGGAGCTCCAAGCTTGGAGCGCGTGGAGGCGCGCAGAGCCGCCCTTGCATCGGTGAGGGGGACGCTCGCAGAAGAAGAGGAGGTCCGGAGGCGTGAGGAGGCGCTGGCTCTGGAAGCCGTGGAGCGCAGCCTTGAGCTCGAACAACTGGAGACGAGGGAGCGTCAAGTTGCTTAGGCGGAAGATGCCGTCGGGGCTCGCGAGGCCAAGGTCCAGGAGGAAGTCGATCGCCAGGTGGCCGGGTTCGCGCGGATCTTGAAGGTCGGTACGACCTGAAGCTGAAGCTTGCAGGAACTGAGGCGGCGGGCAGGACCGCCGCTCTCAGGCCCAGGTTAGACGAGGCGGAGAGATGTGGGGAGGGCACGGCTGCCGCCTTGGCCACGGCGCAGGCGGACTTGGCCTCCGCCCGCGCCGAGCTGCTTTTGCTTCAGAAACGAGTTGATGACGCCGAGGCCATCGCGCGGCAAAACAGGGAGGAAGTGCTGGAGAGGCAGACGCTGGAGCGCGTTCACGCTCCCATGCTTCAGGATCTTCGGAACAGGGCCAACACTGCCCTAGGCCATGTCTGTGACGCGAACGCCCCCCATCCTCAGGTGAATGACTACGCCAGTCACCTCCGCTTCTTCATCGATGTGGTGACACGCCTGGAGGCCCAATTTGACGAAGCTCGCAGGCTCGTGTAAGAAAGGAGTCGCGGCCTGCTCGAGCGCGCTTTCTCCCGTGTCTTCGGCCATCTCCTGAACACCAACCCCGACTTTGATTTCGACGCTGCCATCGCTCCCGTACCTACGGTCGTTCGGGGCGACCAGGCGCGGTGGGTAGAGGACAATGTGGATGCGCTGGTCAGGGCCTTCACTTCAGAGGATGACACGGTGGTGGTCGCCGCAGACGGAGGCGACGTGGTCGCTGATGGGGACGCCGGCGCTGGTGACGGTGGTGGCGGCGTCAACGATGGCGACAGCGACACGAGCGGCGCGTCTGAAGACGACGCGGAGGATGCGGCGAGCGACATATCTGGCTAGTTCCTCATTCCTTTATTGCTTCACCCTGTATGCAAAAACTTGGGCGTGTCCCCTAAAGATTGTGAGAGCATTTTGGGAGGGGGAGCCCCTCATGTAAACAAATCATGATTTCTGCTCCTTTATGCTGAACTGAGGGTGCGTTTTGGTCGGTCATGAGTCTGACGGCAAGTTTTGCCGCTACGGCTTACCTTAGCTGGGGCAGGCCCTGAATCGGATTGTAAGGTCGAGAGCCGCCACGGGGCTCCTGAAGGGTCTGCTGACCCGCCCGAGTGGGCCTCGCGAGGTTCCTGCGCCGATCGGCGCGCGTGGCGCGCGTGCTGTGCCTAGCCCCGCTCGCGAGGGGCCCGCGAGGGGGAGGCGGCGAGCGCGAGCTCCAGAACAAGGCAAGAACCAGATGGCAAGAAATCACTTGAACGAGAAAATGCACCCCCCGCACGCATCGACAAAAGCTCGACTTCAACTTAAATCCAAAACCAAGAGGCAAGGCTACAGAAAAGAGATCCAAAGCAACCTAGTCTAGTCTTCTTGTCTTCTCACCAGCGCGGAGCTAAGTGCTGCCACTAGGCGTGGGAGGGAGCCCCAGGGCCTGAGGCCGGCACCCCTGAGACTCCGGGGCGTGTACAGCCCCACTCATTATTACGTGAGAGTGTCACAGGCCGCGATCTTCACAGGCACTGGGCCTTCTTCACAGGCACCGGCCTTTCTTCATATCGCCAGACGAGGGCCCCGCCTTGCACCACCCTCGACCACCTTTGAGCCGACCGGCAACCAGGACGACGCAAAGGGGGGAAAGGGGACGCCAGCGGCGCCCTCGGCGACCACGGGTCCTCTGCCGGGGGAGGGCTCGCTGTCGCCTCCCCGGCAGAGGGCCTACCTCCGGGTGTTGCCTGGCTTCGCGCGACCTGGGGAGGGGCCCTGCTCCTGGCTCCCTCCGCGCAGCCCCCAGCGAGTTTCCCCTGGCGGAAGGGGTGTTGCTGCGCCAGGGTCGTCTGCCGAGGCTATGACCTGGTTCACTAGCAGCCCATGGTTAGCGTAAGCTTGCTCCTGAGAGATTAGCGGTACCCTGTAGCTGTTGTTGCAGGCGCGGTCGTTGCGGTTCCCGGTCGGTTCCTGAAAGGCTTCAACTTCTAGCGCCCCTTCTTCCCAATCTTCTCCAAGGAACAACCCAGGGTCGTCCTCCGGCGCGTACTCCTGATCCATCATGCGGGGCAGGTAGGCTTCCGGGGCTGTTACCCCGAACACCTCGCCGTAGTGCCCCACACTCCACATTGCCCGGCCCAGCGTGGCGTCCTGAGGATGGTGGCGCGACATCTCACCGAGACCATGGGGGTGACGCTTGCACCCATGTTTGCCGCAGGCGGCACGAGGGCGACGGGGCTCTCGGCACCGCCGACCGTGCTGGTGTCGACGAAGCCCCCAGGCACACCTGAGGGCGTGTGGTTGCGGCGAGGCCCGCCGTGAGATCCCGTAGCGGCCTGAGAAGGAAGCTGATAGCAGAACGGCGGTGCTCCTGATGCCGTCGCATCCAGCAGCTCGGCGACGCGTTCCAGCAATGCATCCCGGCCGCTCTCCATCAGCCGGCACCTCAGCAGCTCTCGCGCCACTGTGAGCGCTGCCCGCATGTTCGCCTGCTCCCGCCGTGTGTGCGGCACCATTGCTGCGGCGTGGCTTGCGGCCCTTGCAGCGGCCCGTGCTTGTCGTGGGGTGAGGGCGGACGGCGTCCCGCCACGCCGGCCGCGCCCCGCTGCGTTGGGCGGCGCTCGAGCCCCTTGGAGCGCGGGCTGAGGTCTTCATGGGCAGGTGGCGCCGCCCAGGCCGGCCAGGCTGCCCAGCGGTCGGAGTCAGCCCTTGGGTCGCTGGACATCGTGGCCGCGGAGCGTCGGCAAGTCGATTGGCGGAGAAGAAGCTCCGGCGCACCCCTACCTGGCACGCGAAATGTCGGATCTCGGGTTCCAGCAAAACCCTTAAGGTTTGAACTCTGGGGTGGGCGCAAAGTTCTTTCCCTCCTATCGATCTACGCGCTAGCTCGCTAAGATCTCGCGGACCAACTCGACGAACTCGCAACGTAGAAAGACACGAGATTTATACTGGTTCGGGCCACCGTTGCGGTGTAATACCCTACTCCAGTGTGGTGGTGGTGGATTGCCTCTTGGGCTGATGACGAACAGTACAAGGGGAAGAACAGCCTCCTGAGGTTGAGGTGTTTTTGTGCTCGACGAACTTGTGTGGGTGAGATGCCTCTGAATGGGTCCTCCCCTATGGTGGTGGCTAGCTCTACTTATATAGGCCCTGGTCCTCTCCCCAAATATTGAGCGGGAAGGGAGCCAACAACGGCGGGCAATTTTGAAAGGGGACAGCTAGTACAAGCTATCCTAACAAAAGTGGTCTTCGCCTGCAAAAGGCTCTGGTGGTGATGCCGTCTTGGGCTCCATGGTGACCTTCGTCTTGCCGTCCTGCTGGTCTTCGGTCGCGTTGCACCGATATGGAAACCTTTGCTTGATGCCTCGGTACTCCGCGCCTGCGCCTGCCTCCTTAGCACCAAAGAGGAAACAAGGACGCTGTGCGCGCTGGCGCCCACCTGGTGTCGATCGTCATTGCTCATGTCACGAGAGCCTCGTGAGGTTTGCCCCGCCTTGATATCTCCACTCCTCGCGAGCCTACCGAGCGTGGCCGCTCCTGAGGAGGTCTTGCACCGTCTGCCCCGCGAGGCTTGGCCCCTCGCGAGGGTCTTGAACGCCTTGTCAATGAAGATGGGCCGTACGGCCTGCTAGCATAGCCACGCCGTGGGCCGCAGGCAGGCAAGTCTGGGGACCTCCGTTCCCAGAACACCGACAAATATGATTTGATCATGTTTATTGCAATATGGTTATTCATTTAAGTCAAAGAATAATTGTTATTCTGTTTACGTGAATAAAACCTTATGTGGTCATACACCCAAGGTGCATGGTTTATTGAATCTCGATCGTAGTGATGCACATATTCATAATATTGATGCCAAAAGATGCAAAGTTAATAATGATAGTGCAATTTATTTGTAGCACTACCGTTTAGGTCATATTGGTGTAAAGCGCATGAAGAAACTCCATGCTGATGGGCTTTTGGAATCACTTTATGCTTGCGAACCATGCCTCGTGGGCAAGATGACTAAGAATCCATTCTCCGGAACAATGGAGCGAGCAACTGACTTATTGGAAATAATACACACTGATGTATACGATCCGATGAGTGTTGAGGCTCGCGGCGGGTATCGTTATTTTCTGACCTTCACAGACGATTTGAGCAGATATGGGTATATCTACTTGATGAAACATAAATCTGAAACATTTGAAAAGTTCAAATAATTACAGAGTGAAGTGGAAAATCATCGTAACAAGAAAATAGAGTTTCTACGATCTGATCATGGAGGAGAATATTTGAGTTACGAGTTTGGTCTTCATTTGAAACAACGCGGAATAGTTTCGCAACTCACGCCACCTGGAACACCACAGTGTAATGGTGTGTCCGAACATCGTAACCGCACTTTATTAGATATGGTGCAATCTATGATGTCTCTTACCGATTTACCACTATCGTTTTGGGGTTATGCATTAGAGACAGCTGCATTCACGTTAAATAGGGCACCATCTAAATCCGTTGAGACGACACCATATGAACTGTGGTTTGGCAAGAAACCAAAGTTGTCGTTTCTTAAAGTTTGGGGCTGAGATGCTTATGTGAAAAAGCTTCAACCTGATAAGCTCGAACCCAAATCGGAGAAATGTGTCTTCATAGGATACCCAAAGGAGACTGTTGGGTACACCTTCTATCACAGATCCGAAGGCAAGATATTCGTTGCTAAGAATGGATCCTTTCTAGAGAAGGAGTTTCTCTCGAAAGAAGTGAGTGGGGGGAAAGTAGAACTTGATGAGGTAATTGTACCTACTACTGAATTGGAAAGTAGTTCATCACATAAATCAGTTCCAGTGATTCCTACACAAATTAGTGAGGAAGTTAATGATAGTGATCATGAAACTTCATATCAAGTTACTACCAAACCTCGTAGGTCAACCAGAGTAAGATCCGCACCAGAGTGGTACGGTAATCCTGTTCTGGAGGTCATGTTACTTGACCATGACGAACCTACGTACTATGAGGAAGCGATGATGAGCCCAGATCCCGCAAAATGGCTTGAGGCCATGAAATCTGAGATGGGATCCATGTATGAGAACAAAGTATGGACTTTGATTGACTTGCCCGATGATCGGCAAGCCATTGAGATTAAATGGATCTTCAAGAGGAAGACGGACACTGATAGTAGTGTTACTATCTACAAAGCTCGAATTGCCACAAAAGGTTTTCGACAAGTTCAAGGTGTTGACTACGATGAGAGTTTCTCACTCGTATCTATGCTTAAAGTCTGTCCGAATCATATTAGCAATTGCCGCATTTTATGAAATCTGGCAAATGGATGTCAAAACTGCATTCCTTAATGGATTTCTTAAAGAAGAGTTGTATATGATACAACCAAAAGGTTTTGTCGATCCTAAAGATGCTAACAAATTGTGCAAGCTCCATCGATCCATCTATGGACTGGTGCAAGCATCTCGGAGTTGGAATATACGCTTTGATAAGGTGATCAAAGCATATAGCTTTATACAGACTTGCGGAGAAGCCTGTATTTACAAGAAAGTAAGTGGGAGCACTACAACCTTTCTGATAAGTATATGTAAATGACATATTGTCAATTGGAAATGATGTAGATTTTTCTGGAAAGCATAAAAGAGTGTTTGAAAGGAGTTTTTCAAAGAAAGACCTCGGTGAAGCTGCTTACATATTGAGCATCAAGATCTATAGAGATAGATCAAGACGCTCGATAAGTTTTTTCAATGAGTACATACCTTGACAAGTTTTTGAAGTAGTTCAAAATGGAACAGTCAAAGAAAGAGTTCTTGCCCGTGTTGCAAGGTGTGAAGTTGAGTAAGACTCAAAGCCCGACCATGGCAAAAGATAGAGAGAGAATGAAAGTCATTCCCTATGCCTCAGCCATAGGTTCTATAAAGTATGCCAGGCTGTGTACCAGACCAATTGTATACCCTGCCCTGAGTTTGGCAAGGAAGTACAATTTTGATCTAGGAGTAGATCACTGGACAACGGTAAAAAATTATCCTTAGAGGACTAAGGAAATATTTCTCGGTTATGGAGGTGATAAAGAGTTCGTCGTAAAGAGTTACGTCGATGCAAGCTTTGACACCGATCTGGATGACTCTAAGTCACAATCCAGATACATATTGAACGTGGGAGCAATTAGCTAAAGTAGCTCCGTGCAAAGCATTGTAGACATAGAAATTTGCAAAATACATACGGATCTGAATTTGACAGACCCGTTGACTAAACTTCTCTCACAAGCAAAACATGATCACACCTTAGTACTCTTTGAGTGTTAATCACATGGCGATGTGAACTAGATTACTGACTCTAGTAAACCCTTTGAGTGTTGGTCACATGGCGATGTGAACTATGGGTGTTAATCACATGGTAACATGAACTATTGGTGTTAAATCACATGGCAATGTGAACTAGATTATTGACTCTAGTGCAAGTGGGAGACTGAAGGAAATATGCCCTAGAGACAATAATAAAGTTGTTATTTATATTTCCATATAGCATGATAAATGTTTATTATTCATGGTAGAATTGTATTAACCGGAAACTTAGTACATGTGTGGATACATAGACAAACAGAGTGTCACTAGTATGCCTCTACTTGACTAGCTCGTTAAATCAAAGATGGTTAAGTTTCCTAGCCATGGACATGAGTTGTCATTTGATTAACGGGATCACATCATTAGAGAATGATGTGATTGACTTGACCCATTCCATTAGCTTAGCATTTGATCGTTTAGTATGTTGCTATTGCTTTCTTCATGACTTATACATGTTCCTATGACTATGAGATTATGCAACTCCCGGATACCGGAGGAACACTTTGTGTGCTACCAAACATCACAACGTAACTGGGTGATTATAAAGGTGCTCTACAGGTGTCTCCGATGGTACTTGTTGAGTAGGCATAGATCGAGATTAGGATTTGTCACTCTGATTGTCGGAGAGGTATCTCTGGGCCCTCTCGGTAATGCACATCACTATAAGCCTTGCAAGCAATGTAACTAATGAGTTACTTGTGGGATGATGCATTACGGAACGAGTAAAGAGACTTGCCGGTAATGAGATTGAACTAGGTATTGAGATACCGACGATCGAATCTCGGGCAAGTAATATACTGGTGACAAAGGGAATAACGTATGTTGTTATGCGGTTTGACCGATAAAAGATCTTCGTAGAATATGTAGGTGCCAATATGAGCATCCAGGTTCCGCTGTTGGTTATTGACTGGAGATGAGTCTCGGTCATGTCTACATAGTTCTCGAACCCGTAGGGTCCGCACGCTTAACGTTCGGTGATGATCGGTATTATGAGTTTATGTGTTTTGATGTACCAAAGGTTGTTCGGAGTCTCGGATGAGATCAGGGACATGACGAGGAGTCTCGAAATGTTCGGCACGTAAAGATCGATACATTGGAAGGCTATATTCGGACATCGGAAAGGTTCTCAGTGGTTCCGGTTTTATCGGAGTACCAGAGAGTTACGGGAATTCGCCGGGGAGTATATGGGCCTTATTGGGCTTTAGGGGAGACAGAGGGGGGCTGCCTAGGGCAGGCCGCGCCCCCCAAGGCCTAGTCCGAATTGGACTAGGGGGAGGGGCGGCGCCCCCTCCTTCCTTCTCTTCTCTCTTCCCCTTCCTTCTCTCCTACTCCTACTACTTGGAAAGGGGGGGATCCTACTCTCGGTGGGAGTAGGACTCCCCAGGGCGCGCCATAGTAGAGGGCCGGCCCTCCCCCTCCTCCATTCCTTTATATATGGGGAGGGGGGCACCCCATAGACACACAAGTTGATCATTGATCTCTTAGCCGTGTGCGGTGCCCCCCTCCACCATAATCCACCTCGGTCATATCGTCGTAGTGCTTAGGCGAAACCCTGCGCCGGTAGCTTCATCATCACCGTCATCACATTGTCGTACTGACGAAGCTCTCCCTCGAAGCTCTACTGGATCGTGAGTTCGTGGGACGTCACCGAGCTGAACGTGCGCAGATCACGGAGGTGCCGTACATTCGGTGCTAGGATCGGTCGATCGTGAAGACGTACGACTACATCAACCGCGTTGTCATAATGCTTCTGCTTTCGGTCTATGAGGGTACGTGAACAACACTCTCCCCTCTCGTTGCTATGCATCACCACGATCTTGGGTGTGCATAGGAATTTTTTTGAAATTACTACGTTCCCCAACATATATACAGACTTCGCCTTTTAGATAATTCAACACATAATTGAGAATGAACAAGTAAAAGTGAGATTTTTATTTTGCACAAATGATCCAAATCTATTATCAAAGTTCACCGAAGTACAAAGCACCTCAAACATAATATTTACATCAAGATTTTGAGACCACCAAATGAGCACTACCATCGTCAAAATGAGTCACCGACTTGTCATTGTCGCCGCTATCCTACCAGAGCCAACTTGACCTTGTCGATGACAGCCGGGAATGTTGGGGAACGTAGCATGCAATTTCAAAAAAAATCCTACGCTCACGCAAGATCTATCTAGGAGATGCATAACAGCAAGAGGGGGAGAGTGTGTCCACGTACACTCATAGACCAAAAGCGGAAGCGGTAGCTTAACGCGGTTGATGTAGTCAAACGTCTTCTCGATCCAACCGATCAAGCACCGAACATACGACACCTCCGAGTTCTGCACACGTTCAACTCGACGACGTCCCTCGAACTCTTAATCCAGCAAAGTGTCGAGGGAGAGTTACATCAGCACGACAGCATGGTGACGGTGATGGTGAAGTGATCCATGCAGGGTTTCGCCTAAGCACTACGTGAATATGACCGGAGACGTAAACTGTGGAGGGAGGCGCCGCACACGTCTTGGAACAATTGATGTGTGTTAGAGGCACCCCCACCCCTGTATACAAAGGAGGGAGAGGGGAGGAGGCCAGCCCTAGGCGCGCCCCAAGTAGGAGGAGTCCTACTTGGGCTCCTAGTAGGATTCGCCCCCTTCCTTTTATCGGAGGGGGAAAGGGGGAAGGAGAGAGTGAGGGAGAAGGAAAGGGGCGCCGCCCCCTCCCCTAGTACAAATCGGACTCCTCCCTTGTGGGGGGTGCGCCACCCCTATGTGGGCCTCCCTCCTATGGCCCATATCTTCCCCCGGGGGGTTCCGATAACCCCCCCGGTACTCCGATATGTACCCGATACATTCCGGAACACTTCCGGTGTCCGAATACTATCATCCAATATATCAATCTTTCCCTCTCGACCATTTCGAGACTCCTTGTCATGTCCGTGATCTCATCCGGGACTCCAAACAACATTCGGTCACCAAATCACATAACTCATATAATACAAATCGTCATCGAACGTTAAGCGTGCGGACCCTACGGGTTCGAGAACTATGTAGACATGAACGAGACACCTCTCCGGTCAATAACCAATAGCGGAACCTGGATGCTCATATTGGTTCCTACATATTCTACGAAGGTCCTTATCGGTCAAACCGTAATGACAACATACGTCATTCCCTTTGTCATCGATATGTTACTTGCCCGAGATTCGATCGTCGGTATGTTCATACCTAGTTCAATATCGTTGCCGGCAAGTCTCTTTACTCATTCCGTAATGCATCATCCCTCAACTAACTCAGTAAGCACATTGCTCGCAAGGCTTATCATGATGTGCATTACCCAGAGGGCCCAGAGATACCTCTCTGATACTCGGAGTGACAAATCCTAATCTCGATCTATGCCAACTCAACAAACACCTCCGGAGATACCTGTAGAGCATATTTATAATCACCTAGTTACGTTGTGATGTTTGATAGCACAAAAGGTATTCCCCCGGTATTCAGGAGTTGCATAATCTCATAGTCAAAGGAATATGTATAAGTCATGAAGAAAGCAATAGCAATAAAACTTAACGATCATTATGCTAAGCTAACGGATGGGTCTTGTCCATCACATCATTCTCCTAATGATGTGATCCTGTTCATCAAATGACAACACATGTCTATGATTAGGAAACTTAACCATCTTTGATTAACGAGCTAGTCTAGTAGAGACTTACTAGGGACACTGTGTTTTGTCTATGTATCCACACATGTATCAAGTTTCCGGTTAATACAATTCTAGCATGAATAATAAACATTTATCATGATATAAGGAAATATAAATAACAACTTTATTATTGCCTCTAGGGCATATTTCCTTCAGTCTTCCACTTGCACTAGAGTCAATAATCTAGACTACATTGTAATGATTCTAACACCCATGGAGTCTTGGTGCTGATCATGTTTTGCTCGTGGAAGAGGCTTAGTCAACGGGTCTGCCAATTCAGATCCGTATGTATTTTGCAAATCTCTATGTCTCCCTCCTTGACTTGATCATGGATGGAGTTGAAGCATCTCTTGATGTGTTTGGTTCTCTTGTGAAATCTGGATTCCTTCGCCGAGGCAATTGCTTCAGTATTGTCACAAAAGATTTTCATTGGACCCGGTGCACTAGGTATTACACCTAGATCGGATATGAACTCATTCATCCAGACTCCTTCATTCGGTGCCTCCGAAGCAACTATGTACTCCGCTTCACACGTAGATCCCGCCGCGACGCATTGCTTGGAACTGCACCAACTGACAGCTCCACCATTCAATATAAATACGTATCCGGTTTGAGACTTAGAGTCATCCGGATCAGTGTCAAAGCTAGCATCGACGTAACCATTTACGACGAGCTCTTTGTCACCTCCATAAACGAGAAACATATCCTTAGTCCTTTTCAGGTACTTCAGGATGTTCTTGACCGTTGTCCAGTGATCCACTCCTGGATTACTTTGGTACCTCCCTACTCGACTTATAGCAACGCACACATCAGGTCTGGTACACATCATTGCATACATGATAGAACCTATGGCTGAGGCATAGGGAATGACTTTCATTTTCTCTCTATCTTTTGCAGTGGTCGGGCATTGAGTCTGACTCAACTTCACACCTTGTAACACAGGCAAAAACCCTTTCTTTGACTTATCCATTTTGAACTTCTTCAAAACTTTATCAAGGTATGTGCTTTGTGAAAGTCCAATTAAGCGTCTTGATCTATCTCTATAGATTTTGATACCCAATATATAAGCAGCTTCACCGAGGTCTTTCATTGAAAAACTCTTATTCAAGTATCCTTTTATGCTATCCAGAAATTCTATATCATTTCCAATCAACAATATGTCACCCACATATAATATTAGAAACGCTACAGATCTCCCACTCACTTTCTTGTAAATACAGGCTTCTCCAAAAGTCTGTATAAAACCATATGCTTTGATCACCTCATCAAAGCGTATATTCCAACTCTGAGATGCTTGCACCAGTCCATAAATGGATCGCTGGAGCTTGCACACTTTGTTAGCACCTTTAGGACCAACAAAACCTTCTGGTTGCATCATATACAACTCTTCTTTCATAAATCCATGAAGGAATGCAGTTTTGACGTCCATTTGCCAGATTTCATAATCATAAAATGCGGCAATTGCTAACATGATTCAGACAGACTTAAGCATCGCTATGGGTGAGAAGGTCTCATCGTAGTCAACTCCTTGAACTTGTCAAAAACCTTTCGCAAAAAGTCGAGCTTTGTAGACAGTAACATTACCATCAGCGTCAGTCTTCTTCTTGAAGATCCATTTATTCTCTATGGCTTTCCGATCAGCAGGCAAGTCAACCAAAGTACACACTTTGTTCTCATAGATGGATCCCATCTCAGATTTCATGGCCTCAAGCCATTTTGCAGAATCTGGGCTCATCATCGCTTCCTCATAGTTCGTAGGTTCGTCATGGTCTTGTAACATGACTTCCAGAACAGGATTACCGTACCACTCTGGTGCGGAACGTACTCTGGTTGACCTACGAGGGTCGGTAGTAACTTGATCTGAAGTTTCACGATCATCATCATTAGCTTACTCACTAATTAGTGTAGGCATCACGGGAACGGTTTTCTGTGATGAGCTACTTTCCAGTTCGAGAGAAGGTACAATTACCTCATCAAGTTCTACTTTCCTCCCACTCACTTCTTTCAAGAGAAACTCCTTCTCTAGAAAGGATCCATTCTTAGCAACAAAGATCTTGCTTTCGGATCTGTGATAGAAGGTGTACCCAACAGTTTATTTTGGGAATCCTATGAAGACGCACTTCTCCGATTTGGGTTCGAGCTTATCAGGCTGAAGCTTTTTCACATAAG
Source organism: Aegilops tauschii subsp. strangulata (assembly GCF_002575655.3). Lineage (NCBI taxonomy): Eukaryota > Viridiplantae > Streptophyta > Magnoliopsida > Poales > Poaceae > Aegilops > Aegilops tauschii. The sequence continues at coordinate 338,721,303 of NC_053037.3, forward strand.
CATCACTACCCCAAGCTTTAAGAAATGACAACTTAGGTTTCTTGCCAAACCACAGTTCATACAATGTCGTCTCAACGGATTTAGATGGTGCCCTATTTAACGTGAATGCAGCTGTCTTTAATGCATAACCCCAAAACGATAGTGGTAAATCGGTAAGAGACATCATAGATCACACCATATCTAATAAAGTACGGTTACGACATTCGGACACACCATTACATTGTGGTGTTCCAGGTGGCGTGAGTTGTGAAACTATTCCACATTGTTTTAAATGAAGGCCAAACTCGTAACTCAAATATTCGCCTCCGTGATCAGATCGTAGGAACTTTATTTTCTTGTTACGATGATTCTCCACTTCACTCTGAAATTCTTTGAACTTTTCAAATGTTTCAGACTTGTGTTTGATTAAGTAGATATACCCATATCTGCTCAAATAATCTGTGAAGGTCAGAAAATAACGATACCTGCAACGAGCCTCAACACTCATCGGACCGCATACATCGGTATGTATTATTTCCAATAAGTCAGTGGCTCGCTCCATTGTTCCGGAGAACGAAGTCTTAGTCATCTTGCCCATGAGGCATGGTTCGCAGGCATCAAATGATTCATAATCAAGTGGTTCCAAAAGTCCATCTGCATGGAGTTTCTTCATGCGCTTTACACCAATATGACCTAAACGGCAGTGCCACAAATATGTTGCACTATTATTATCAACTTTGCATCTTTTGGCATCAATATTATGAATATGTGTATCACCACGATCGAGATTCAACAAAAATAGACCACTCTTCAAGGGTGCATGACCATAAAAGATATTACTCATATAAATAGAACAACCATTATTCTCTGATTTAAATGAATAACTGTCTCGCATCAAACAAGATCCAGATATAATGTTCATGCTCAACGCTGGCACCAAATAAAAATTATTCAGGTCTAAAACTAATCCCGAAGGTAGATGTAGAGGTAGCGTGCCGACGGCGATCACATCAACCTTGGAACCATTCCCGACGCGCATCGTCACCTCGTCCTTAGCCAATCTAAGTTTAATCCGTAGCACCTGTTTCGAGTTGCAAATATGAGCAACATAACCGGTATCAAATACCCAAGCGCTACTACGAGCATTAGTAAGGTACACATGAATAACATGTATATCAAATATACCTTTGTTCACTTTGCCATCCTTCTTATCCACCAAATACTTGGGGCAGTCCCACTTCCAATGACCAGTCCCTTTGCAGTAGAAGCACTCAGTTTCAGGCTTGGGTCCAGACTTGGGCTTCTTCCCGGGAGTGACAACTTGCTTTCCATTCTTCTTGAAGTTCCCCTTCTTTCCCTTGCCTTTTTTCTTGAAACTAGTGGTCTTGTTAACCATCAACACTTGATGCTCTTTCTTGATTTGTACCTCCGCAGCTTTGAGCATAGCGAAGAGCTCGGGAATTGTCTTATCCATCCCTTGCATATTATAGTTCATCACGAAGCCTTTGTAGCTTGGTGGCAGTGATTGAAGAACTCTGTCAATAACACTATCATCTGAAGATTAACTCCCAGCTGAGTCAAGTGGTTATGATACCCAGACATTTTGAGTATGTGTTCACTGACAGAACTGTTCTCCTCCATCTTGGAGCTATAGAACTTGTTGGAGACTTCATATCTCTCAACTTGAGCATTTTCTTGAAATATTAACTTCAACTCCTGGAACATCTCATATGGTCCATGACGTTCAAAATGTCTTTGAAGTCCTGATTCTAAGCCGTAGAGCATGGCACACAGAACTATAGAGTAGTCATCAGACCGCATCTGCCAGATGTTCAAAGCGTCTACATTAGCGGGAGGGGGATTTTCACCTAGCGTTGCATCAAGGACATAATTCTTCTATGCAGCAGTGAGGATAATCCTCAAGTTATGGACCCAATCCGTGTAGTTGCTACATCATCTTTCAACTTAGCTTTCTCTAGGAACGCATTAAAATTCAAGGGAACGGTAGCACGGGCCATTGATCTACAACATAGATATGCAAAAACTATCAGGACTAAGTTCATGATAAATTAAGTTCAATTAATCATATTACTTAAGAACTCCCACTTAGATAGACTTCCCTCGAGTCATCTAAATGATCACGTGATCCATATCAACGAAACCATGTCCGATCATCACGTGAGATGGAGTAGTTTTCAATCGTGAACATCTCTATGTTGATAATATCTACTATATGATTCACGTTCGACCTTTCGGTCTCTAGTGTTCCAAGGCCATGTCTGTACATGCTAGGCTCGTCAAGTTTAACCCGAGTATTCCGCACGTGCAAAACTATCTTGCACCTGTTGTATGTGAACGTAGAACTTATCACACCCGATCATCACGTGGTGTCTCGGCACAACGAACTGTCGCAACAATGCATACTCAGGGAGAACACTTATACCTTGACATTTTAGTAAGGGATCATCTTATAATGCTACTGCCATACTAAGCAAAATAAGATGCATAAAAGATAAACATCACATGCAATCAAAATATGTGACATGATATGGCCATCATCATCTTGTGCCTTTGATCTCCATCTCCAAAGAACCGTCATGATTTCCATCGTCACCGGCTTGACACCTTGATGTCCATCATAGCGTCGTTGTCGTCTCGCCAACTATTGCTTCTACAACTACCTCCAACGCATAGTGATAAAGTAAAGCAATTACATGGCGATTGCATTTCATACAATAAAGCGACAACCATAAGGCTCCTGCCAGTTGCCGATAACTTTTACAAAACATGGTCATCTCATACAACAACGTATATCACATCATGTCTTGACCATATCACATCATGCCCTGCAAAAACAAGTTAAACGTCCTCTAGTTTTTTGTTGCAAGTTTTACGTGGCTACTACGGGCTTCTAGTAAGAACCGTTCTTACCTACGCATCAAAACCACAACGATGTTTCGTCAAGTTTGTTGTTCTAACCTTCAACAAGGACCGGCCGTAGTCAAATTCGATTCAACTAAAGTTGGAGAAGCAGACACCCGCCAGCCACCTTTATGCAAAACAAGTTGCATGTCTGTTGGTGGAACCGATCTCATGAGCGCAGTCATGTAAGGTTGGTCCGGGCTGCTTCATCCAACAATACCGTCGAATCAAAATAAGTCATTGGTGGTAAAAAGTATGACTTTCATCGCCCACAACTCTTTGTGTTCTACTCGTGCATATCATCTACGCATAGACCTGGCTCGGATGCCACTGTTGGGGAACGTACCATGCAATTTCAAAAAAAATCCTACGCTCACGCAAGATCTATCTAGGAGATGCATAGCAACGAGAGGGGGAGAATGTGTCCACGTACCCTCGTAGACCAAGAGCGAAAGCGTTAGCTTAACGCGGTTGATGTAGTCGAACGTCTTATCGATCCAACCGATCAAGCACCGAACATATGACACCTCCGAGTTCTGCACACGTTCAGCTCGATGACGTCCCTTGAACTCTTGATCCAGCAAAGTGTCGAGGGAGAGTTCCGTCAGCACGACGGCGTGGTGACGGTGATGGTGAAGTGATCCGCGCAGGGCTTCGCCTAAGCACTACGTGAATATGACCGGAGGAGTAAACTGTGGAGGGGCGTCGCACACGGCCTGGAACAATTGATGTGTGTTAGAGGCACCCCACCCCTATATATAAAGGAGGGAGAGGGGAGGAGGCTGGCCCTAGGCGCACCCCAAGTAGGAGGAGTCCTACTTGGGCTCCTAGTAGGATTCGCCCCCCTTCCTTTTATCGGAGGGGGGAAGGGGGAAGGAGAGAGTGAGGGAGAAGGAAAGGGGGCGCCGCCCCCTCCCCTAGTCGAAATCAGACTCCTCCCTTGTGGGGGGCGCTCCACCCTATGTGGGTTGGTGTGCCTCCCTCCTATGGCCCATATGGCCCATATCTTCCCCCGGGGGGTTCTGGTAACCCCCCGGTACTCCGATATGTACCCGATACATTCTGAAACACTTCTGGTGTCCAAATAATATCATCCAATATAACAATCTTTACCTCTTGACCATTTTGAGACTTCTTGCCATGTCTGTGATCTCATTCGGGACTCTGTACAACATTCGGTCACCAAATCACATAACTCATATAATACAAATCATCATTGAACGTTAAGCGTGCGGACCCTACGGGTTCGAGAACTATGTAGACATGGCCGAGACACCTCTCCGGTCAATAACCAATAGTGGAACCTGAATGCTCATATTGGTTCCTACATATTCTATGAAGATCTTTATCGGTCAAACCGTAATGACAACATACGTCATTCCCTTTGTCATCGGTATGTTACTTGCCCGAGATTCGATCGTCGGTATCTTCATACCTAGTTCAAGTTCCGTAATGCATCATCCTGCAACTAACTCATTAGTCACATTGCTTGCAAGGCTTATCATGATGTGCATTACCGAGAGGGCCCAGAGATACCTCTCCGATACTCGGAGTGACAAATCCTAATCTCGATCTATGCCAACCCAATAAACACCTTCGGAGATACCTGTAGAGCATCTTTATAATCACCAGTTATGTTGTGACGTTTGATAACACACAAGGTATTCCTCCTGTATTCGGGAGTTGCATAATCTCATAGTAAAAGGAATATGTATAAGTCGTGAAGAACGCAATAGCAATAAAACTTAACGATCATTATGCTAAGCTAACGGATGGGTCTTGTCCATCACATCATTCTCCTAATGATGTGATCCCGTTCATCAAATGACAACATGTCTATGGTTAGGAAACTTAACCATCTTTGATTAACGAGCTAGTCTACTAGAGGCTTACTAGGGATAATGTGTTTTGTCTATGTATCCACACATGTATCAAGTTTCCGATTAATACAATTCTAGCATGAATAATAAACATTTATCATGATATAAGGAAATATAAATAACAACTTTATTATTGCCTCTAGGGCATATTTCCTCCAGGGAAGTTTTCGTGCACATGCCCCTAAGGACCAACACCTTGGAGCCACAGTGGTCGACGTTGAACCCTTGAATAATCTGAAGCACATGGAATCAAATCTCGTCATATGACAAGAAACCCTAGCCTCGTCCCAAGAAGACGGGTGGAATCTATGGTGAAGTTCTATCGACTATATCTAGATGGACAAACTCGAGGAGGATCAAAGCACAGAAGACAAACTCAAAGAAGAAGCGCCGCCATCCGTCCGAGCACCACACCTACGAGGGTTAAAAATCCCTAACCTAAAATACAAACCAGAGTGCACGCATCGGGATTCTCCTCTTTGCCACGGGTTACCGAGGCAGACAAAAGGATGGCAAATTCACTGGCTCACCGATGAAGCCTGGAGGGAAGAGTTGCCCTAGCCACCGCTAAGGATAGGAAATGGAAAGAGAAATCCAGAGCCTGGAAGTGAGACTTCTTTTGGCATCCGCATTATCACTGCCTTGTGTATCATTGGCGGGATTATCCTCAATAGCGTAGGCCGGAGTTGAGAACAGTTACAAGCTGCAGCACTTGAGCGGTGGGCAGGGGCTCTGGCCTCTGATCACAAGACAACATTGTGATGAAGGCTGGGGTTAGGAGCTCCGGCCTTTGCTTACAAGGCAACATTGTTGTCACTGGGGGCATTGAGTGGTGTGACATCAGTGAGTTGAGCAGCTTTAGCTCTAGCACTGGAAGCTGTGGCCCTGGTGCCTCGTGGGCCCACATTTTCTCCGTTTGACCTAATTCCGCCTCTAAAAATTCTCTAAAATCGGGAAACCAACAAAGAGCCACCCAAAACACTTTTTCCGCCGCCGCAAGCTTCTGTTCTTCCAAGATCCCATCTGGAGGCCTTTTCTGGCACTCTGTCGGATAGGGAATCGATCACGAAGGGCTTCTACATCAACCTTGCTACCCCTCCGATGATGTGTGGGTAGTTTAGCCATAGACCTACGGGTCCATAGCTAGTAGCTAGATGGCTTCTTCTCTCTCTCTCTCTCTCTTTGATCTTCAATACAATGTTCTCCTCGATGTTCTTAGAGATATATTTGATGTAATTTTTTTGCGGTGTGTTTGTTGGGATCCGATGAATTGTGGGTTTATGATCAGATTATCCATGCATGAATATTATTTGAGTCTTCTCTGAACTCTTTTATGCATGATTGTTATAGCTTTGTATTTCTCTCCGATCTATTGATTTGGTTTGGCCAACTAGATTAATTTATCTTGCAATGCGAGAGGTGCTTTGTGATGGGTTCGATCTTGCGGTGCTCAATCCTAGTGACAGAAGGGAACATGACACGTATTTGTATCGTTGCCATTAAGGATAAAATGATGGGGTTTATTCATATTGATTGAGTTTACTTTGTCTACATCATGTCATCTTGCTTAAGGCGTTACTCCGTTCTTTATGAACTTAATACTCTAGATGCATGCTGGATAGTGGTCGATGTGTGGAGTAATAGTGGAAGATGCAGGCAGCAGTCGGTCTACTTGTCTCGGACATGATGCCTAGATACATGGTCATTGCCTTGGATATCGTCATTATTCTCTTTTCTATCAATTGCCCAACAGTAATTTGTTCACCCACCGTATACTATGCTCAAGAGAGAAGCCTCTGGGGAAAAGTATGGCCCCTGTCTATATTTATCATGTATTAAAATCCAAAAATACCATGCTGCAATTTCATTTACTTTATTATATTATGCGTTTTTGTTTATCTATCTGTCACTACAAGATTTGATCCTTACAATAACCACCAAGGGCTTGACAACCCCTTGTTTGCGTTGGGTGCAAGTATTTGTTATTCTGTGTGTAGGTATTGTTAACGAGGTCTTGCGTGGCTATCCTATTGGATTCATAACCTTGGTTCTTAACTGAGGAAAATACTTATCTCTATTGTACTGCATCATCCTTTCCTCTTCAAGGAAATCCCAACGCAGCTCAGAAGTAGCACGCCCCTCCTTTCCTATAGGGGAGGCCGGATTGGGGTTGGGGGTGAGGGAGTCCTGGACTAAGGGGTCCTCGGGCGTCCAGCCTGTTATCCATGGGCCGGACTGATGGGCTGTGAAGACATGAAGGCCGAAGACTGCACCCGTGTCCGGATTGGACTCTACTTGGCGTGGAAGGCAAGCTTGGCGACCAATTATGAAGATTCCTTCTCATGTAACCGACTCCATGTAAACCCTAGATCCTCCCCTGTGTCTATATAAACCGGAGGGGTTAGTCCGGAAAGGATATATGCACATTACCATAGTCATACATGCTAGGCTTCTAGGGTTTGGCCATTACGATCTCGTGGTAGATCCACTCTTGTAATACTCATATTCATCAAGATCAATCAAGAAAGAAGTAGGGTATTACCTCCATAGAGAGGGCCCGAACCTGGGTAAACATTGTGTCCCCCGTCTCCTGTTACCATCGATCCTAGACGCATAGTTCGGGACCCCCTACCCGAGATCCGCCGGTTTTGACACCGACATTGGTACTTTCATTGAGAGTTCCACTGTGCCGTCGATGAAAGGCTCGATGGCTCGCCTTGTCATTAAAGACAACATTACCGCCGGGGTAGTTCTGGCCCCGGGCCAAACCCTCCGGCTGGGCGACTTTACTATGATCGCCCGTTCGGTCGCGGAGCCGACGATGACCTCCCGGGCCATCTAAAATCCCCTTCGCATCAACTCCGAGCACTCCAAGCAAATGGATCCGATTGAGTTTTCGTCCTTAAACGAGCTCCTAGATCGCATCGCCGCTTTGGAAATCGCCACCGATTACGATCAGATCGGGCCTAAAACCGATCAGGGAGAAACCGAAACTCCACCGGTCACCCACCAGATTGCGGTAGTCGTGGAGCAGGACGGCGAGTCTTCTTCTATATCGAAGACGGACTATGTTCAGATCGCCGTTCAGGAAGAGCCGGATACTCACCCGCGAAAGGATGCGACCAACCCTCCGAACATAGCATCAGACGGCGGTCCCGAACAATCAGAAGATATTCCGGAACCCGGACTGTCCAGTCTAGAAGGTCGTCAGACTCCAGACAATCGGTTAGGTCGGGGTTCGGATTTAATTCCACCCACCCACCCGGACATAGAGGCTCTCATGAGCATAAAACAGCAGTCTTAGGAAAAGGTTCACCACTTCTGGGCCAGATTCCTCCTTGTCAAGGACAAGGTAAAAGATTGTCGTGACGAGGACGCAATATCAACGTTCTGCAAAAATTGCGCGGATGAAGGAATCCTCAACGCCATCAATCGCCGCCGCATACTGAAATTTGCTGACTTAGCAACCATCGTACAAAAGTACTGCGCGATGGAGAGCGCCTGGGAAACTCGGGCAGCTCGCTGGGAACCATCAGCCCCAACCCAACTCCCCCTACAGGCGAAAAGGGTGTACCCTCGTGGCACGCCCAGTCCAACAGTCAAAAACACAAAGCCACTATACGACACGGCACCGTTCTGGAGGGGTGGCTCGATGGCCCCTGCAAAATACATACAACAACAGATACCGTGGCAACCCACAGCCTTAGAGCATGTTGGATACTACGACAGGTAGCCAAGAGCGGCGAGGACATCCTTATCAAGGACACCCCGGAACTGCACCCCCCAGAAGACGACGACCCAAGAGTATTGACAGTCTTTGAGACATTCGCTTCAAATAACAAGCGCAAAAGGGCACTTCGCGAGCTCAACGAAGTCTGCCAAATTGCTGTAATAAACCCATGGAACGACACGGCTATAACATTCAACGCCGGTGACGAACCAAAGTACATAACAGTACGAGCACCCTCCGTGTTAGTCCTCAGCCCCATCGTGGATGGGTTTTGACTCACCGAGGTCCTCATGGACGACGGCAACAGACTAAATCTCATTTATGAGGACACACTCCATAAAATGGAAATAGACAGGAGCCGCATCAAACAAAGTAACACAACCTTCCGGGGAATTATTCCTAGTCGGGAGGCACGGTGCGCGGGCAAAATCACACTTGACGTGGTATTCGGCACGCCGGAGAACTATCGGTCCGAAGAAATAACCTTCCAAGTGGCCCCTTTCAGCAGCGGATATCACGCCTTGTTGGGGCGGGATGCTTTTACACGCTTCCAAGCTATACCTCACTACGGATATATGAAGCTCAAAATGCCCGGACCAAATGGTATAATCACTCTCGTAAGTGATCCGGACATAGCACTCCGTGCTGAAAACAAAACCGCATCCCTGGCCCTGGAAGCACTATCTGAAGCCCTCGCGGCTGAAGAATTAACTACACTACGCTCCACAGTGGACAGGGACGATGTGATCCTCGACAAACGCCCCAAATCCACCTCATTCAAACCAGCAAAAGAAATAGTCAAATTCCAGGTCCACCCAACGGACCCCAAGAAGACAACATCTATCGAAGCTCAACTGAACCCAACAGTTGACGCCACACTACGAGAATTCCTGCGCGAAAACTGGGACATATTTGCCTGGCACCCTTCGGATATGCCAGGAATCCCACGCAAGTTGGCCGAACATAGCCTCAACATATTAAAGGGATTTAAACCAGTCAAGCAAACACTGCGGCGCTTTTCCGAACCCAAGCGACAAGCCATGGGGGAGGAGCTGGCCAAGCTCATCGAGGCCGGATTCATTAGAGAAATCAAGCATCCGGACTGGCTGGCAAACCTGGTGATGGTACCAAAGAAAGATAAATCCTGGCGCCTATGTGTCGATTTCAGGGATCTCAACAAGGCTTGCCCTAAGGATCCTTTTCCCCTTCCCCGCATTGATCAAATCATTGATGCCACCGCAGGACACGACTCACTGTGTTTCCTCGATGCATATTCCGGATACCATCAAATCAAAATGAAGGAATCCGATCAAGCTGCAACAGCATTTATTATCCCATACGGGCCATTCTGCTTCAATACTATGCCCTTTGGGCTCAAGAACGCCAACGCGACATACCAACGCATGATCCAAACATGCCTGGAGAAACAGATCGGCAAAATGGTAGAAGCCTACGTTGATGACGTCGTCATCAAGACTAGGCATGTCGAAACACTAATAGACGACTTACGTCTTACGTTTGACAACCTCCGGGCGTATGACATTAAGCTCAACCCGGAGAAGTGTGTCTTTGGCGTCCCCGCTGGAAAACTGCTGGGCTTCATAGTCTCCAATAGAGGAATCGAAGCAAATCCGGCCAAAATCCGAGCTCTCTCACAGTTGGCTACACCAACAGACCTTAAACAGGTCCAAAAACTGGCAGGATGCGTGGCAGCACTAAGCCGCTTTATCTCCAGACTAGGAGAAAAGGCACTACCACTCTATCGCCTCTTACGGCACACGGATAACTTCGAATGGACAGACGCGGCGACTGCCGGACTGGAGGAAATGAAGACCCTCCTAGCAAGCAATCCAATCCTGGCCGCACCAAACGCAGGTGAACCCATGTTGCTATACATATCGGCAACACATCAAGTGGTGAGCATCGTGCTCGTCGTCGAACGAGAACAGGACGGACACAAATTCCCACTTCAAAAGCCAATATACTATGTATCCACTGTCCTCACACCATGCAAATATCGGTACCCCCACTACCAAACGATAGCGTACGCGGTTTTCATGGCATCCCGCAAGCTACGACACTACTTCCAGGAGTGTTCAATCACAGTGGCTTCCGAGGTCCCACTCAATGACATAATAAACAACCGCGATGCCACAGGATGTATCGCCAAATGGGCCATAGAGCTACTTCCATTCGACATAACATACAAGCCGCGTCGAGCCATCAAATCTCAAGTGCTGGCCGACTTCGTTGCCGAATGGACAGAGGCCGAACTCCCTAAAGAGTACGATGCATACTCAAATTGGGTCATGTATTTTGATGGCTCCAAAATGTTGGCAGGACTAGGAGCGGGAGTCGTATTAACATCCCCTACTGGAGACGTCGTCCAGTATGTACTCCAGATATTATACACAGACTCCAACAACGCAGTCGAATACGAGGCCCTACTGCATGGTCTTCGGATGGCCACATCCATGGGCATAAAACGCCTGGAGGTGCGCGGGGACTTGAACCTCGCGATATCTCAGATAAACGGCGACTTCGACGCCAAAGATCCAAAGATGGCAGCTTATCGCAATGCCGTATTAAAAATGTTGGCTCGGTTCGAAGGACTTGAATTTCACCACGTTGCCCGAGAAAGCAATCAAGCAGCGGACGTCCTGGCTCGCATCGGCGCTAAGCGCGACCCCGTCTCACCTAACATATTCCTGGAAAGGCTCATTAAGCCATCCGTGGTGTGGCAAGGGGAGGGCGGCAACCACAGTTCAGATCCGAACACAACCTCAAATCCCGAACATACAGACTGTACCGGGGGCTCAGCCACCGAAATAACACCATTGGCCCATCTCATTATGGCAGTCATTGCCCCGTGGACTGAACCCTTCTTGGCCTACATTGATAGGAAGGAGCTTCCCGACGACTAGAATGAGGCTCGTCGCATTGTCAGGCGTTCGAAGGCCTACAAGGTCCACGACAGAGTGCTCTACAAGAAAAGCACAATCGGAGTACTTCAAAGATGTATCTCCGAAGAAGAAGGGCGGCAACTGTTAGCGGAAATTCACGCTGGCCTCGGCGGACACCACGCCGCAGCTCGGGCTCTCGTTAGCAAAGCCTTCCGCACTGGGTTTTATTGGCCGACAGCCCGAGCGGACGCGCAGGACCTTGTCCAATGCTGCCTCGGATGCCAGCTCTTCGTCAACCAAAGCCACATGCCCCCAACTACCTTGCAAACCATCCCCATTACCTGGCCTTTTGCGGTCTGTGGTCTGGATATGGTCGGACCCCTTAAAGGGGGAAGCCATAAGAAAAAATATCTGCTGGTTATGGTGGACAAATTCACTAAGTGGATAGAGGCTAAACCGGTCAAAACGGCTGAGTCCGGCCCGGTGATTGACTTCATATCAGGTGTTGTGCACCGTTATGGTGTCCCACACAGCATCATCACCGACAACGGCTCCAATTTCACAGCCGACAAGGTAAAAACCTGGTGCACTAATCTGGGTATTAAACTCGATTATGCCTGCATCTATCACCCACAAACCAACGGTCAAGTCGAACGAGCCAATGGTCTCATTATGAGCGGCATCAAGCCTAGACTAGTGCGGTCCTTGAAAGAATCAGGCAAGCACTGGGTAGAGGAGCTCGACTCCGTACTCTGGGGGCTGCGGACCACGCCCAACCGTACTACCGGATACACACCTTTCTTCATGGTGTATGGCGCAAAGGCCGTATTGCCCTGCGATATTATTCACGACTCACCTCGAGTGCGTATGTACAAAGAGAGAGAAGCTGAGCTCGATCGCAGGACATCCTAGATGCCCTGGAGGAGGAACGCGATGTCGCAAAAGCCCGTTCAGCATTCTATCAACAGCAGGCTCGAAGATACCAAAGCAGAGAAGTACGGGCCAAGACTTACAATGTTGGCGAACTCGTCCTACGCCTGCCGGAGAAGAAAAAGGACAAGCTCAAGCCCAAATGGGAGGGTCCCTTCATAATTGACGAAGTTCTCACCGGAGGAGCGTACCGTCTTCGTGATGCATCAGACAATCGCCTCGAGCCGAACCCCTGGAACGCGTCCAGACTCAGAAGATTCTATGCCTAGCTCCGAACTCCTTGTTCGTCTCCTTCTCCCCTGTAATTTCCATTATTTTTCTCTCTTTTCCGATTACCTTTTTCCTCTTCACTTTAAAGTTTCGGTACGGCTAGACCGCACACCGCTAACACATACATATTTCAAATATGTATGTCCATTATACCTGGGGGCTTCTTAGACAGAAGCTTTTTATCATTAATTCTTCGAGCATCAAGCTCTTGACATATGAGTTCTTCCATATGTTCCTTTTCTTCGCCACTATATGCATCGATATGACTTAAGTTTTGGCCAAGCTGGGTTGCCTGGCTCCTGTGCTTATGCCCTACGTTCCCGTTAGTTCGGCTAGGGCATAAAGGGAGCACCTCTGCGATTGTTACTGCCGGGTCATCCGGATGTGTACCTCAGACTGGGTGAAGCCGAAAGCTAGCGTTCTTAAGGGAATATTCGGTCGGTGAATTAAAGACATTTTTTCAATTACTCCATTGGTAACCCCCAGACGTTACATAAACGGTGATTTTTCCATCACAACTCGGACATGTATATTAATACATGCACACCCAGGGAAAGGAACCCTTAACGGAACTATTCTCTCTGGAAGATGTTTCTTATGACTCAAATGTAATATAACATAACTAGCAGAATACAACTTGTCTGTTCAAGCAACTATGACCCCTACGCCTAGTTTTCCAGTCATGCCCCGGCTTAGTCGGCCGTGAGGGTATCCGGAAACACTCCGCACCCTTGAGTCCGGAGGTTGAAGCGAAAAGGTCTGCCATGACAAATGCTATACAATTCAGCTAGAGTTACACAGGGCAAGGAAAATACACAGTCACTTGGACTCAAACACTCCCCTCTCTATACCGTCCAACAGGCGGTCTAACTTACAATCCTGTTGGGAATATTTGGCGGCCACCTCTACTTGGTCATATACTAAACTAACGGGAATTTCTTCCCCATTTGACCCTAGTGGTCCAACCCTGGCCATGTGATTCGGGTCCAGCTTGGTATATTGCGTTTTGACCATGGCCCAGGCTTCCCACGCACCCTCTCGGCAGGCCGATATCTTCCATAGTCGGATACGCCGCCGTGCTCCCTTGAACAACTCTATAAGCTCCTCCATACTTCCTGGAGGGGAGTCGGACGGCCATAAGGCCTTAGCCACGCTCCGCATGGCTAGCCGAGCATGCTCGTGCACTTGTGACAGCCTCTGCAGCAGATCACTCGATGATCCGGACACCTCCTCTTCAGGACGGCCCGTCAGTACACCTGCAAACATGACTATATCAGTCCCATTTATCTCTGAGCTAATTCACAAATAGTTCGGATACATACTGAAGATACCGCCCCGCAGGTTTTTGTTCTCCTTCACGGAAGCGGCTAGCTGGGCTCGAACATCTTTCAACTCTTCACCCAATGCAGTGTTGGAATCCTGTAGCTTGTTTTTCTCATCTCTGACGCGGGTCAGCACACGCTCGCCTGTGGCGTGTTGCCTTTTCGCCTTTTTTCTCCATCTTGGGCGACCTTCAGCTTCTCTTCAAGTTGATCAGACGGCCCTATTATGCGAAATCAGAAGCAACATTAGCGCAATGGGTACACACTTATTGTTCCTTAGTGGAAGGGAACAATACCATAGGATGACTTCTTCAAGTCTCCTAGTTCGGCGGTAGCAGCTTTTAGCTGCGCCCGACACTGCTCCAGCTCTTGGGCTAGCAAACCATTCTTCTCTGCGAGGACCTGGTTGTTCAACAATCCTTAAATCAGTTGTGCCAACTACTTTCAGTCTTGGGGGCTACGGGTATATGGCTATCCTTTTTTGACAAAGAAAACTTACCTGCACATCTGTCAGATATTGCCTCGTGGCTTTTCTAAGCCCGTCTCGAGGATGTATGCGTCGCCCGAGCTAAAGGCATTAAATGCCTCATCCGAGAACTTCGGGTCTCGTAAAATAGCCCTGCAGCGCCGATGATTCATGGCGCTCTCTACTTTCGAGTTGGTAACAGACATATTGTCCGAACCCTCGGCCGAAGGGCAGTCCGGCTTTGTTCCTACATCGACCCCCGTCTCCCCGACTGGATCTACATCTTGGTTGTTGGGAGCGCGGCCGGCCGGACCCCCGGACACAGTTCGGCGAACCTTTTTCCTGTAATCAAACAGGCGCATAGGTCACAGTTGGATACGGCTACGGATTAAGCGAAGATTGGCTAAGGACGAGGTGTCGATGCGCGTGGGAAATGGTTCCAAAGTCGATGTGATCGCCGTCGGCACGCTACCTCTACATCTACCTTCGGGATTAGTTTTAGACCTGAATAATTGTTATTTGGTGCCAGCGTTAAGCATGAACATTATATCTGGATCTTGTTTGATGCGAGACGGTTATTCATTTAAATCAGAGAATAATGGTTGTCCTATTTATATGAGTAATATCTTTTATGGTCATGCACCCTTGATGAGTGGTCTATTTTTATTGAATCTCGATAGTAGTGATACACATATTCATAGTATTGAAGCCAAAAGATATGAGTTTAATAATGGTAGTGCAACTTATTTGTGGCACTGCCTTTTAGGTCATATTGGTGTAAAGCGCATGAAGAAACTCCATGGTGATGGGCTTTTGGAATCACTTGATTCTGAATCACTTGATGCTTGCGAACCATGCCTCATGGGCAAGATGACTAAGACTCCGTTCTCCGGAACAATGGAGCGAGCAACAGACTTGTTGGAAATAATACATACTGATGTATGCGGTCCGATGAGTGTTGATGCTTGCAGCGGGTATCGTTATTTTCTGACCTTCACAGATGTTTTGAGCAGATATGGGTATCTCTACTTGATGAAACATAAGTCTGAAACATTTGAAAAGTTCAAAGAATTTCAGAGTAAAGTGGAAAATCATCGTAACAAGAAAATAAAGTTTCTACAATCTGATCATGGAGGTGAATATTTGAGTTACGAGTTTGGTCTTCATCTAAAACAATGCGGAATAGTTTCACAACTCACGCCACCCGGAACACCACAGCGTAATGGTGTGCCCGAACGTCGTAACCGCACTTTATTAGATATGGTGCGATCTATGATGGATCTTACTGATTTACCGCTATCGTTTTGGGGTTATGCTTTAGAGACGGCTGCATTCACGTTAAATAGGGCACCATCTAAATCCGTTGAGACGACACCAAATGAACTATGGTTTGGCAAGAAACCCAAGTTGTCGTTTCTTAAAGTTTGGGGCTGCGATGCTTATGTGAAAAAGCTTCAACCTGATAAGCTCGAACCCAAATCGGAGAAATGTGCCTTCATAGGATACCCAAAGGAGACCGTGGGTACACCTTCTATCACAGATCCGAAGGCAAGATATTCGTTGCTAACAATGGATCCTTTCTAGAGAAGGAGTTTCTCTCGAAAGAAGTGAGTGGGAGGAAAGTAGAACTTGATGAGGTAATTGTACCTGCTCCCTTATTGGAAAGTATTTCATCACAGAAATCAGTTCTAGTGATTCCTACACCAATTAGTGAGTAAGCTAATGATGATGATTTTGGAACTTTTGATCAAGTTACTACTGAACCTCGTAGGTCAATCAGAGTAAGATCCGCAAATAGTGTTGGAAATATGCCCTAGTGGCAATAATAAATGGTTATTATTATATTTCTTTGTTCATGGTAATTGTCTATTGTTCATGCTATAATTGTGTTATCCGGAAATCGTAATACATGTGTGAATACATAGACCACAACATGTCCCTAGTAAGCCTCTAGTTGACTAGCTCGTTGATCAACAGATAGTCATGGTTTCCTGACTATGGACATTGGATGTCATTGATAATGGGATCACATCGTTAGGAGAATGATGTGATGGACAAGACCCAATCCTAAGCATAGCATAAAAGATCGTGTAGTTTCGTTTGCTAGAGCTTTTCCAATGTCAAGTATCTTTTCCTTAGACCATGAGATCGTGCAACTCCCGGATACCGTAGGAGTGCTTTGGGTGTGCCAAACGTCACAACATAACTGGGTGACTATAAAGGTGCACTACGGGTATCTCCGAAAGTGTCTGTTGGGTTGGCACGGATCGAGACTGGGATTTGTCACTCCGTGTGACGGAGAGGTATCTCTGGGCCCACTCGGTAATGCATCATCATAATGAGCTCAATGTGACTAAGGCGTTAGTCATAGGATCATGCATTGCGGTACGAGTAAAGAGACTTGCCGGTAACGAGATTGAACAAGGTATTGGGATACCGACGATCAAATCTCGGGCAAGTAACATACCGATTGACAAAGGGAATTGCATACGGGATTGATTGAATCCTCGACATCATCGTTCATCCGATGAGATCATCGTGGAACATGTGGGAGCCAACATGGGTATCCAGATCCCGCTGTTGGTTATTGACCGGAGAGGCGTCTCGGTCATGTCTGCATGTCTCCCGAACCCGTAGGGTCTACACACTTAAGGTTCGGTGACGCTAGGGTTGTAGAGATATGTGTATGCGGAAACCCAAAAGTTGTTCGGAGTCCCGGATGAGATCCCGGACGTCATGAGGAGTTCCGGAATGGTCCGGAGGTAAAGAATTATATATAGGAAGTCAAGTTTCGGCCACCGGAAAAATTTCGGGGGTTACCGGTATTGTACGGGGACCACCGGAAGGGTCCCGGGGGTCCACCGGGTGGGGCCACCTATCCCGGAGGGCCCCGTGGGCTGAAGTGGGAAGGGAACCAGCCCCTAGTGGGCTGGGCGCCCCCCCATGGGCCTCCCCCCTGCGCCTAGGGTTGGAAACCCTAGGGTGGGGGGCGCCCCACTTGCCTTGGGGGGCAAGGCACCCCCTTGGCCGCCGCCCCACCCTCCAGATGGATCTTGGCCGGCGGCCCCCCTCCCAGGGGGCCTATATAAAGGGGGGGAGGGAGGGCAGTAGTATTACAGCCTTGGGCGCCTCCCTCCTCCCCTGCTACACCTCTCCCTCTCGCAGAAGCTCGGCGAAGCCCTGCCGAGACCCGCTACATCCACCACCACGCCGTTGTGCTGCTGGATCTCCATCAACCTCTCCTTCCCCCTTGCTGGATCAAGAAGGAGGAGACGTCGCTGCACCGTACGTGTGTTGAACGTGGAGGTGCCGTCCGTTCGGCACTCGGTCATCGGTGATTTGGATCACGGCAAGTACGACTCCGTCATCCACGTTCATTGGAACGCTTCCGCTCGCGATCTACAAGGGTATGTAGATGCACTCCTTTCCCCTCATTGCTAGTATACTCCATAGATGCATCTTGGTGAGCGTAGGAAAATTTTAAAATTATGCTACGATTCCCAACAAATAGAGTGGTACGCTAATCCTATTCTGGAAGTCATGTTACTTGACCATGACAAACATACGAACTATGAGGAAGGAATGGTGAGCCTAGATTCTGTGAAATGGCTTGAGGCCATGAAATCTGAGATGGGATCCATGTATGAGAACAAACTGTGGACTTTGGTTGACTTGCCCGATGATCGGCAAGCCATAGAGAATAAATGGATCTTCAAGAAGAAGACTGACGCTGACGGTAATGTTACTGCCTACAAAGCTCGACTTGTTGTGAATGGTTTTCGACTAGTTCAAGGAGTTGACTACGATGAGACCTTCTCACCCGTAGCGATGCTTAAGTCCGTCCGAATCATGTTAGCAATTGCCGCATTTTATGATTATGAAATTTGGTAAATGGATGTCAAAACTGCATTCCTTAATGGATATATTAAAGAAGAGTTGTATATGATGCAACCAGAAGGTTTTGTCGATCCAAAAGGTGCTAATAAAGTGTGCAAGCTCCAGCGATCCATTTATGGACTGGTGGAAGCATCTCGGAATTGGAATATACGCTTTGATAGTGTGATCAAAGCGTATGGTTTTATATAGACTTTTGGAGAAGCCTGTATTTACAAGAAAGTGAGTGGGAGCTCTGTAGCATTTCAGATATTATATGTGGATGACATATTTTTGATCAAAAATGATACGGAATTTCTAGATTTTATAAAACGATACTTGAATAAGAATTTTTCAATGAAAGACCTCGGTGAAGCTGCTTATATATTGCGCATCAAAATCTATAGAGATAGATCAAGACGCTTAATTGGACTTTCACAAAGCACATACCTTGATAAAGTTTTGAAGAAGTTCAAAATGGATCAGTCAAAGAAAGGGTTCTTGCCTGTGTTACAAGGTGTGAAGTTGAGTTAGACTCAATGCCCGACCACTGCAAAAGATAGAGAGAAAATGAAAGTCATTCCCTATGCCTCAACCATAGGTTCTATCATGTATGCAATGCTGTGTACCAGACCTGATGTGTGCGTTGCTATAAGTCTAGTAGGGAGGTACCAAAGTAATCCAGGAGTGGACCACTGGACAGCGGTCAAGAACATCCTGAAGTACCTGAAAAGGACTAAGGATATGTTTCTCGTTTATGGAGGTGACAAAGAGCTCGTCGTAAATTGTTACGTCGATGCTAGCTTTGACACTGATCCGGATGACTCTAAGTCTCAAACCGGATACGTATTTATATTGAATGGTGGAGCTGTCAGTTGGTACAGTTCCAAGCAAAGCGTCGTGGCGGGATCTACGTGTGAAGCGGAGTACATAGCTGCTTCGGAAGCACCGAATGAAGGAGTCTGGATGAAGGAGTTCATATCCGATCTAGGTATAATACCTAGTGCATCGGGTCCAATGAAAATCTTTTGTGACAATACTGGAGCAATTGCCTCGGCGAAGGAATCCAGATTTCACAAGAGAACCAAACACATCAAGAGACGCTTCAACTCCATCCGTGATCAAGTCAAGGAGGGAGACATAGAGATTTGCAAAATACATACGGATCTGAATGTGGCAGACCCGTTCCTCTTCCACGAGAAAAACATGATCAGCACCAAGACTCCATGGGTGTTAGAATCATTACAATGTAATCTAGATTATTGACTCTAGTGCAAGTGGAAGACTGAAGGAAATATGACCTAGAGGCAATAATAAAGTTGTTATTTATATTTCCTTATATCATGATAAATGTTTATTATTCATGCTAGAATTGTATTAATCGGAAACTTGATACATGTGTGGATACATAGACAAAACACAGTGTCCCTAGTAAGCCTCTACTAGACTAGCTCGTTAATCAAAGATGGTTAAGTTTCCTAGCCATAGACATGTGTTGTCATTTGATGAACGGGATCACATCATTAGAGAATGATGTGATGGACGAGACCCATCCGTTAGCTTAGCACTATGATCGTTTAGTTTATTGCTATTGCTTTCTTCATGACTTATACATGTTCCTATGACTATGAGATTATGCAACTCCCGAATACCGGAGGAACACTTAGTGTGCTACCAAACTTTACACTGGGTGATTATAAAGTTGCTCTATAGGTGTCTCCGATGGTGTTTGTTGAGTTGGCATAGATCGAGATTAGGATTTGTCACTTCGATTGTCGGAGAGGTATCTCTCGGCCCTCTCAGTAATGCACATCACTATAAGCCTTGCAAGCAATGTGACTAATGAGTTAGTTGCGGGATGATGCATTACGGAACGAGTAAAGAGACTTGCCGGTAACGAGATTGAACTAGGTATGATGATACCGACGATCGACTCTCGGGCAAGTAACATACCGATGACAAAGGGAACTACGTATGTTGTTATGCGGTTTGACCGATAAAGATCTTCGTAGAATATGTAGGAGCCAATATGAGCATCTAGGTTCTGCTATTGGTTATTGACCGGAGATGTGTCTCGGTCATGTCTACATAGTTCTCGAACCCGTAGGGTCCGCAGGCTTAACGTTCGATGACGATTTGTATTATGAGTTTATGTGATTTGATGACCGAAGGTTTTTCGGAGTCCCGGATGAGATCACGGACATGACGAGGAGTCTCGAAATGGTCGAGACATAAAGATTGATATATTGGACCATGTTATTCGGACACCGGAAGTGTTCCGGATGGTTTCGGGTAAAACCGGAGTGCCGGAGGGGTTACCGGAAACCCCGGGGGAACTAATGGGCCACCATGCACTACTGCAGGATGCTGCTAACGCGACACTACGATCGGAGATTCTTCGAGAAACTGTGTGCGATGCAATAATCGCAAACAGTGTTGTATGAAAACCGTCAGAAATGTATAAAACGTTTGCGATGACGGATGCATGAAACACGGTTTAGGTTTTAGTTGCGTGTGCGATGAACGGCATACGGTTCAGTTCAATTAACTGTCTGCGATGAGGAGGAACAAAAGAAACGGGCAGCCAGATGAAGGCGTGTGCGATACACATCATACGGTTCACTCGGATGAACTGTTTGTGATTAGGCAACACAAAAGAAACGAGCAGCCAGATGAAGGTGTGTGCGATATACAGCATACGGTTCACTCGGATGAACTGTTTGTGATTAGGCAACACAAAAGAAACGGTCAGCCAGATCAAGGTGTGTGCGATATATGCATGCGGTTCACTCAGCCCTTGTCGTCAGTGTGTGACCTCTGTGGCAACCGTTCGCTCCCCAGGCGCCTCTTTGTGTACCATGGCAACCGTCCACCGCCTCTTTGCCTTTCCCTCTCGATTTGGAACTGCTGTCACACGCTCTTCCTCCCTCCATTTGCCTTCACCATTCCTTCTGCCATTGTTTGATCATCTTCTCCATGGAGGGAATAGGCCAGAAATGACCCCGTTATTCTTGCCCCGATCTGAAAGATGACGTGGTGGAGGAACTCATTGATCGGTGCGACGTCATCACCTCGGCTAGCATGGCAGGTTCGTTCAAGACCATTCTCGACTCAACTAATAACATCATTACAAGGAACCCAAGGGTCCAGGGGTGGTTTGATCTGCCCTATCTTCTTCATCGTGACCCTGCTGACTGGCGCGGGGACGAGGGAAGCCTCGCCTTGTGCAAGTTGATGCCGCTTGATAATGATATGTATGATGTTAAGATGCCATCGCTTGAGGGCAAGACTTGGGCAGGCACAAATGGAGATTGGGTTGTTTATATTTGGTACAACTGCGAGTGGGAACTTGTGAATGTGTACACTCGTCACCGGGTTCCACTTCCAAAAATCTCAGACGACTGCCCAAAGGTTGAGTACACCGGTATTCTATGTGAGTTCAAATACGATCATGGTGATTGTCGTCTACGGAAGAAAGCAATTTGTCGAGTTCCCAACCGCTATTGGGATTACTCGAACTATGAAGTTGTTGCTATCTTCGACAAGCTTGTTGCCTTCCTTACTTCCACGCCTCGATGGGTATTGCTCAAAAATCAATTTTTGTACACGGATGAGTACCGTGATGCAATTCAATACGAGGGTCTTGTGTTTGTTGCCACCACTCGTGGCACTGTTTTTGCATGGAATCATCATGCTTTTGGTACGTTTGTCTTCCACCGTAATTATAATTGTTTCATCCACATTCATGCGGGTTAGCTAGTTTCCCTTTACTAATTAATTAACCTTCTTGTGTTTCCAAGGTCCTGTGAACATTCCACCACCTATGATTGAAATTTTTTATAACCAAGGGGGAGATGAGATGTTGATGATCATGAGCGTGAGGACGAGCTGGACCCATATACTCAGTGGCGCCTGGCAACTTATTATGATGGATCACCTCTTCTTGTCTGTATATAGGGTACTGCTGATGTTACTAAGGAAGCAGGTGTTTTCTCGCATGGTCGCACTCTCCGGACCTATTCCAACATCCGTTGCAGGGTATTAGGGATGGATACTAGTGTACTAGCGCCAACACCTTCTCCCTGGTTCAAAGTCTTGGAGGAAACTCGCTCTTCCTTGGACAAAACTATCCAATGATGGTGGAAGACGATCCAGCTGCTGTTGACACAACATTACTACCATTTATGAGAAGCAACTGTATCTATACCTCGGACATTGCTATGCTTCCCTACCGTCCCAATATCGGTCCTAACATAGGCCACTTCAGCTTGGATGATCAGTCCTGCGTTGGTCTCGAGATTGACAGTAGCTGGCCCTTCCCAGAGAATCACTTATGGTTCAAAGCAAGCGTTTCCAACGCTGACGAGTGGTTGAGCTGAAGTTCATTTCATCGCTTTGTTATTTGTTGTGTGAGAAAAACTTTACTAGAATGTTTTGTTGGAAATGATCTATAATCCAACATGTATCCTCGTTGTCGTTGTGGGATGATGACTTGTTGTATGTAATCAATGGTACATTTGCATATGCGTCCATCAACTCACGCCTGCTAGTGGTGTCCATATGAACAGTGCTAGTGATTTTAGTTGCAATAATTAGATAGTGCTAGTGATTTTTAGCTGCATATGTTGACAAATCGCAGTGTTACAAGGTTGACAAATGGCAATGTTACTAGATAAACAAATGTCAATCTTTCCAGTTTGACAAATGGCAACGTACCCAAAATGACAGATATGCAAATCTTACCCAAATGTCTGTACGTGGTTGCACACGGGTCATGCAAAACAACCGTTTGCGTCGAAGGGATGCAGAAATCCTGCTCGGCACATTTTCCCTTGGCTTCCTGGGGAAGCTGTCGGTTTGCATCCGGGTGTTCTAACTAAAATGTTTGCGATGAGTGTTTTATATTTGAAAACCATTGACATTTTTTTCAAAAGAAAAATCGTTTGATAAGTATGTATATTAAGAGAGAAAAATGCAAGTTCGTTCAAACCATATCTTTCATTCAGTCACACTGCGAATTTATATTCATATGATCGAGAATTCGAGATACAGTATTAAACCCCAAAAAAATATTTCCGGCGGCGGCAGCGGCGGAGGCGGCGTGCCGTCGTTGTCGTTGTCGTCCTCCGGGACGCCGTTGTTGAAGTCTTCAAGGCAGCACAAAATGTTCTTCACTTGTAAATCAAACATCATGTCATCGCGCGATCGATGGGTGGGGCACGGGAGGACGACAACTGGCACCGCTGAGAGGTAGCGGTCGACGGCAGCATCCCATGCCACTGAGGGGCGCGCGCGCACGGGCACGGGCGCGGCGGGTGCAGCCAAACGCACGGGGGCCGGCGCCACGGTGGGTGGAGGGGCGCGCATGAGCACGGGCACGGGCGCTGGTGCTGGCATGTACACGAGCTCGCGGGGGTCCGCAGAGACCTCGCTGGCACCCGCGGCTTCCAGCTCTGCGATAGTGCTCGGCGACCAGCCCGTCAATGCTACAGGGATGGTCGCTAGCGCGGGCGCGGGGATGGGAGCTGGGACGGGAGCGGGGGCAGCAACCGCCGCGGCCAGCTCGTTCTGGGCCATGTCCATGAGGCCCCATTCCTCCTTATTTTCTATCTCCTCCGGCTCGGAGTCGACTTCACCAAACTTGAAGACTAGTGGCAGATGATCGTTCTGCGCCATGGCGTTGGTGGAGGTCTGTGGGAGGGAGGGGAATGGGAGGCGAACAGTAAGGCCGCCTGTATTAAACAGCGGCTCAGGCGCCATTAATGGAGAGGAAGGCGGGCGGCCATGGAAGTCAAAGGGCTCGCTTCCCAGTGAGCATGCGCAGCGTACAGCTCGCACGCTTCCCGATGAGCCTGTGAATTGGAGGACAGCTTGCACGCCTCTCGGTTAGCCTGCGCACCGGACTGCGCACGCCTCCCGTTCAGTCAAGGTCAAGCAGCTGTCCGCACGACACCTCCTATAGCCATTAAAACCAAGACACATGGCGTCACGTGAATGGTTAAAAGAACGCACATGGTTTGAATTCTACAAACGTTTGAGATATTAAAGTGGCAGCTATTTTTTCAAAATGCCTTTGTTGGCTGTCATTATTCGAGTGTGCCTTCTCTCAAAATGGACACGAAAAATGCCACAGCATGTCGGGTGCCATTCCATGATAGCATGCCAAGTTTCATGAATTTCAGACAAGTTTTAGGTTTACTAGAATTTAAAAACCAGGCATCTCAATGTTTTGCCGGCAATCAACGGTGCCCTGGTGTTTGAAATTCATTCCCATTTCTTGCATGGGACCTAAGCATGCACCCAAGGACACAGATTTGATTTTTCAACCAATTTATATGCACTGGAGCATGTGCATGTAGTTCAAATTTGAATTATGCACATATATGCATTGAAAACTCAGTTAATGCATAAAAATATCTAAACGAACCCCGGAAAATCCCAAAAATTTACACAACACTCCTGTTGTTCTATCTTGACACGAGAATTTTTTTGAAAGCAATAAGAGGCAATGGATATCATTTTGTACCCAAAGGTGGGACGTTCCCTACCGAAACCATCATGCTTGTTGTGAGAAGCTCTGGTTTGTGAGAAGCGTATACCCGAACCTACCCCGAATGGGACAATTTTTTTACCACAGCATGTTATGCCGCTCCATGATAGCATGCCAAGTTTCATGAATTTCAGACGAGTTTTGGATTTACTAGAATTTAAAAACCAGGCATCTCAATGTTTTGCCGGCAATCAACAATGCCCTGGTGTTTGAATTTCAGTCTCATCTCTTGCATGGGACCTAGAAATTCACCCAAGGACACAGATTTGATTTTTCAACCAGCTTTAGTGCATTGGAGCATTTGCTTGTAGTTCAAATTTGAATTATGCACATAAAATGCCTAGAAAATCCAGTTAATGCATAAAAATGTCCAAACGAACCCCGAAAAATCACAAAAATGGACACAACACTCCTGTTGTTCTATGTTGACACTAGAAAAAAATTTGAAAGTGATAAGAGGCAATGGATATCGTATCGTCCCCAAAGGTGGGACGTTCCCTATCAAAACCATCATGCTTGTTGTGAGAAACTCTGGTTTGTGAGAAGCTTATACCCGAACCTGCCCCAAATGGGAATTTTTTTTACCACGGCATGTTGATAGCATGCCAAGTTTCATGAATTTTAGACGAGTTTTGGATTTACTAGAATTTAAAAACCAGGCATCTCAACGTTTTGCTGGCAATCAACAGTGCCCTGGTGTTTGAATTTCATTCCAATCTCTTGCATGGGACCTAGAAATTCAACCTAGGACACACATGTGATTTTTCAACCAACTTTGGTGCACTGGGGCATGTGCTTGTAGTTCAAATTTGAAATATGCACATAAAATGCCTACAAAACCAAGTTAATGGATAAAAAAGGCCAAACGAACCCCAAAAAATTCCAAGATTAAACACAACACTCGTGTTGTTCTATGTTGACACTAGAATTTTTTTGAAAGCAATAAGAGGCAATGGATATCGTCCTGTCCCCAAAGGTGGTACGTTCCCTATCGAAACCATCATGCTTGTTGTGAGAAGCTCTGGTTTGTGAGAAGCTTATACCCAAACCTGTCCCAAATGGGACAAAAATTTCACCACGGCATGTTGATGCCTCTCCATGATAGCATGCCAAGTTTCATGAATTTCAGACGAGTTTTGGATTTACCAGAATTTAAAAACCAGGCATCTCAACGTTTTGCCGGCAATCAACAGTGCCCTGGTGTTTGAAATTCATTCCCGTCTCTTGCATGGGACCTAAGCATGCACCCAAGGACACACATGCGATTTTTCAACCAATTTATATGCACTGGAGCATGTGCATGTAGTTCAAATTTGAATTATGCACATAAAGTGCCTAGAAAACTCAGTTAATGCATAAAAATATCCAAACGAACCCCGAAAAATCCCGAAAATTGACACAACACTCCTGTTATTCTATGTTGACACGAGAAATTTTTTGAAAGCAATAAGAGGCAATGGATATCGTTTCGTCCCCAAAGGTGGGACGTTCCCTACCGAAACCATCAGGCTTGTTGTGAGAAGCTCTAGTTTGTGAGAAGCATATACCCAAACCTGCCCCAAATGGGACAATTTTTTCACCACGGCATGTTGATGCCACTCCATGATAGCATGCCAAGTTTCATGAATTTCAGACGTTTTTTGGATTTACCAGAATTTAAAAACCAGGCATCTCAACGTTTTGCCGGCAATCAACGGTGTCCTGGTGTTTGAAATTCATTCCCATCTCTTGCATGGGACCTAAGCATGCACCCAAGGACACATTTGATTTTCAACCAATTTATATGCATTGGAGCATGTGCATGTAGTTCAAATTTGAATTATGCACATAAATGCATTGAAAACTCAGATAATGCATAAAAATCTCCAAACGAACCCCGAAAAATCCCAAAAAATTGACACAACACTCCTATTGTTCTATGTTGACACGAGAAATTTTTTGAAAGCAATAGGAGGCAATGGATATCGTTTCGTCCCCAAAGGTCGGACATTCCCTATCGAAACCATCATGCTTGTTGTGAGAAGCTCTGGTTTGTGAGAAGCATATACCCGAACCTGCCCCAAATGGGAATTTTTTTACCACGGCATGTTGATGCCGCTCCATGATAGCATGCCAAGTTTCATGAATTTCAAACGAGTTTTGGATTTACAAGAATTTAAAAACCGGGTATCTCAACATTTTGCCGGTAATCAACAGTGCCCTTGTGTTTGAAATTCATTCCCATCTCTTGCACGGGACCTAGAAATTCAGCCAAGGACACACATGTGATTTTTCAACCAACTTTGGTGCATTGGAGCATGTGCTTGTAGTTCAAATTTGAAGTATGCACATAAAATGCCTAGAAAACCCAGTTAATGTATAAAAAAGGCCAAACGAACCCCGAAAAATTCATTCCCATTTCTTGCATGGGACCTAAGCATGCACTGAAGGACACAGATTTGATTTTTCAACCAATTTGTATGCACCGGAGCATGTGCATGTAGTTTAATTTTGAATTGTGCACGTGAAATGGCTAGAAAACAAGTTTATTGTATAAAATGTCCAAACGAACCCTGAATAATTCCAATTCTTTTACGACACACATATAGTTGCATGCTCACTGCAGATAAAAGGTCTAGCAATTCAAACAGCGTCCATTGCCGATGTGACCCCATTTTGTAATTCAAATCAAGTAGATCCCACACAGTTTATTATCACCAACCGTGTGAGATGTACTACAAAATATCTTGGAGCACCATCGGTGTATAGTACGCCTATGGCTTACGCGAGAAGGTGCGCGGCTACAGTCCACAGCCGGTGTGTCAAGCACACTAGCTCACTCCCCAAAAACTCCCGCCTCTGCATCCCTCGCAATCTCGAAAATATCTTCCGCCTGGAAGGTTTTAATGTTTGATAGCACATGATTAGTATGTGCGGACCGTGTGCGATGTCTGTTACTCCCGCTCTGCTTCAGTCCCTTGATTCAAATTTTCAGTAGCCCCGGCATTTTACTCCCGCCTCTGCATCCCTCGCAATCTCAAAAATATCTGCTCGCCCTTGATCCAAATTTTTAGTAGCCCCGCCTTGTTACTCCCGCCTAGTAAAATTTTCAGTTGCCGCAGTATTTCCTCAAACACAACATTGCCCCCCCTCCACACACACCCCAAAACCTCCGCTCACACAGACACACAGAACCCTCGAAACCATTGGTAGGTCACCGCCATCGTCGACGCCTCCATCCTCAACCTCTGCCCGTGTGCCGGGGAGCTTGAGGAGCCAATGGCCAAAAAGAGGTTTATCGCGGCCTTTTCGCCCGACGCCGGCGAGGTGGCCGCCGAGGTGTCCCCGTCGTCCTTCGCGGGCCCAATCCGCCCGCCGCCGCGCCCCTACGCCGGTTCGAGGACTTCCCCGTCCTCCCTCAGACCCGACAGCCGACGAAGTCCTACCTCGGGGTCCGGCAGCGGCGGTGGGGGACGCGGGTCACCAAGATTACAGATCGAGAGACCCACACCCGCTGGTGGCTCGGTAGCTTCCACATGGCCGAGCTCGCGGCCATGGAGTACGACTGTTGGCAGGTCCGCTACCACGGCACGGCGGCTAGGCTCAGTTTCCCCTTCGGCACACGTCTGATCCACCTCGTTCCGCTGGAGCCAGGGGTGGTGAGCTCGGCTATGGCGTGGGAGGACCGCGAGGCGTGGGAGCGCCTCGAGGCTGAGGCCGCCGACGAGGCCTACATGCAAGAGCTCCGCCGGCAGCACCCGGAGCTCGTGGAGGCGGAACGGGCGATCTTTCCCGGCACGGAGGGCGGCGAGGTTATCGCGCTCTCCTTCGATGACGAGGTCGAAGGCGGCGAGGACAGTGGCGCGGAGGGCGGCGAGGTTATCGCGCTCTCCTCAGATGACGAGGTCGAAGGCGGCGGCGGTGCGGAGGGCGTCGAGGTGGGCCCCGAGGACGAGGAGATCGACGTCGACGAGTGGAGGAGTGCCTTCCCCAACGACCCAGACGACAGTACTGTCCCGGACCCGGCTCGCGGCACACCGTACATGACAAGGAAGGATTGGCTCGACCTCTACTTCGACCGAAAGTAGTTTAGCTTAGTTTAAATTTATGTTTTATGTTTGGTTATGCAAAACTATCTATGTTTATGTTTGAATGCATGCTACTTTCGCTTGAACCTGCTTTGAACTTGATCAAATTGAAGTTTACAACCTTAAGTTTAGGGGATCGACTAGAAAAGGCCAAAAATTGCTGGAGTATATATATATATATATCCACTAAGGGTTTTAGTCCTTTAACTTTTTAAGGATCGCCTAGAGATGTCCTTATGACTTGTTTATTTTAGTTCTTCACAATGTGATGCTCTATATGTGCAACTATTTGCCGTGCAGTTCAATTTCATCAATAACAGTTTCAACAACACCACTATGAATTACGATATTTGGTTGTTGTTAAGGATATTGCAGTTAACATGCCTTTTCATTTTTCAATTGTTGTTTAGCAACATGCATTGTACTGAATGACTAAATATGCAATCCCTGGCTAGATAGCAACAAGGAAGAGTGTTAATTTAATGTTCTGATGATGTCTAGATATACATGTAATAAAATCTTATATAATGGGATGGATGGAGAGTGTTGTACTACATCATTTTTCAATTGTTGTTTAGCTTCTAATATTAACTTGGTGCTTTTAGGTACATATATCATTGCCAAATTAAAGATCCACACTTCGACCCTTTCTGCGTATGGGGCAATGAGATATTCATGAACCAGCATCAAGTGAGGAAACTGATAAAGATTGTTATTAAAATGGGTCAAAAGATGTCAATCAAACTATTTGCTTACACTTTATGCAAGACAATAGTGAACTACAGGATGGTAAGTAAGAACCCTGTAGCCTTCTTTTTACAGCCCGTAATGAGTTGTGTTAGATGACAATATCTGAATCTTTTTTATTTTGCAGTGGATCCTGAAGCAGTTTACTCAAGATTATCTCTCAAACTACATGATTGGCGGCCGGCCATCACAAGGGGTTGGACTAGAGTCCTGCATGCCTTCTGCATCCAGGAGAGCACAATAGGGCCATTCCGCTTCACCTTGTTCAGCAACTGGAATGTATGTCGCCTCTTTCTTTACCATCTGTAATAGTACAAGTATAGAACCCTGGTACATCATTCTTTATTTGGTGCTTATGTAATTCTTAAACATATGTACCTGTCAATCGAATAATGCATTGGTTGTTTGAACCTGATGAATATGAATAAAGCTATAGCCTACTTTCAAGTTTAAATTAGGTATAATTTTAAATAGCAGCAATTAAATTAGGGCGAAATTACGTTGTGCAGGTCATTACGGCACACACGGTTGGTAAAACACAAACGTTTGCGATATATACCATAATCCGAGACGGTTCACAGAGAGGAAACGTGTGCAAGCATGCACACAGTTGCCATTTGCAAAGTGTGTGTGATGCCAGACACTATCACATACGGTGCGGGCAAACTAAATGTGTGTGATTGTCTACCCATCGTACACGCTTTATAATCATGAACTGTTTGTGATGTGCCAGGCATCGTAAAACTCCCGTGCCTAGAATCTGCCTGGAAAACTCCCGTGCCTAGAATCTGCCTGGAAAACTCCCGTGCCTGGAATCTGCCTGGTTTTAGGCAGAACCACAAAACTCCGACTGTGATGGCAATGCGAGCACAAACGAGTAGCAAGGATGAAGCGTTTGGGATATTCGAGATATCGGAAACGGTTATATAGGGACAACTGTATGCATCAAGGCTCCCTATCCCCGAAGGTTTCTGGGTTGTGTGGGAAGGACCCCCCTATCGCCCACACTCACTTGGCGACGGTTCCAAATGTCGTCGCGGAAAGAGGTAAAAAACCGTTTGTTTAGGACCAACGTGCACCAGAGATGGGCCTTAGTGGAGAGAGAGGACGGCAGCCAGGGCAGGCCATGCCCCCCTTTGCAGTCCAAATTGGACAAGGGAAGGGGGCGGCGCCCCCTTTCCATCTCCCTCTCTCCCTCTCCTTCCTTCCCCCTCTCTCCCTCTTGCTGGAATCCTACTAGGACTTGGAGTCCTAGTAGGACTCCCCTCCTTGGGCGCGCCCCCTAGGGCCGGCCGGCCTCCTCCTCCCCTCCTTTATATACGGGGGAGGGGGGCACCCCATAGACACACAAGTTGATCTTTAGCCGTGTGCGGTGCCCCCCTCCACAGTTTTACACCTCGGTCATATTGTCATAGTGCTTAGGCGAAGCCCTGCGCCGGTAACTTCATCCTCACCGTCACCATGCCGTCGTGCTGACGAAACTCTCCCTCGGCCTCAACTGGATCAAGATTTCGAGGGACGACACCGAGCTGAACGTGTGCAGATCACAGAGGTGTCGTGCATTCGGTACTTGGATCGGTTGGATCGCAAAGACGTTCAACTACATCAACCGTGTTACTAACCGCTTCCGCTTTCGGTCTACGAGGGTACGTGGACACACTCTCCCCGCTCGTTGCTATGCTTCTCCTAGATAGATTTTGCGTGATCGTAGGCAAATTTTTTGAAATACTACATTCCCAACAGTTATATGCCTTTTGGGCTCAAGAGTGCCCAAGCGACTTATCAGCGATGTGTGATACGTCTCCAACGTATCTATAATTTTTTATTGTTCCATGCTATTATATATTCTGTTTTCGATGTTTAATGGGATTTATTATACACTTTTATATTATTTTTGGGACTAACCTATTAACCAGAGGCCCAGCCCGAATTGCTGTTTTTTTGCCTATTTCAGTGTTTCGAAGGAAAGGAATATCAAACGGAGTCCAAACGGAATGAAACCTTCGGGACCGATATTTTTGGAACAAACGTGATCCAGGAGACTTGGAGTGGACGTCAAGAAATCACCGAGGAGGCCACGAGGCAGGGGGGGGGCGCCTACCCCCCTAGGCGCGCCCTCCACCCTTGTGGGCCCCTCGTAGCTCCACCGACCTACTTCTTCCTCCTATATATACCTACGTACCCCCAAACCATCAGACACGGAGCCAAAACCCTATTTCCACTGCCGCAACCTTCTGTACCCGTGAGATCCCATCTTGGGGCCTTTTCCGGCGCTCCGCCGGAGGGGGCATTGATCACGGAGGGCTTCTACATCAACACCATAGCCTCTCCGATGATGTGTGGGTAGTTTACCTCAGACCTTCGGGTCCATAGTTATTAGCTAGATGGCTTCTTCTCTCTCTTTGGATCTCAATACAAAGTTCTCCTCGATTCTCTTGGAGATCTATTTGATGTAACTCTTCTTTTGCGGTGTGTTTGTCGAGATCCAATGAATTGTGGGTTTATGATCAAGATTATCTATGAACAATATTTGAATCTCCTCTGAATTATTTTATGTATGATTGGTTATCTTTGCAAGTCTCTTCGAATTATCAGTTTGGTTTGGCCTACTAGATTGATCTTTCTTGCAATGGGAGAAGTGCTTAGCTTTGGGCTCATTCTTGTGGTGCTCGATCCCAGTGACAGTAGGGGAAACGACACGTATTGTATTGTTGCCATCGAGGATAAAAAGATGGGGTTTATATCATATTGCATGAGTGTATCCCTCTACATCATGTCATCTTGCTTAAAGCGTTACTCTGTTCTTATGAACTTAATACTCTAGATGCATGCGGGATAGCGGTCGATGTGTGGAGTAATAGTAGTAGATGCAGGCAGGAGTCGGTCTACTTGTCACGGACGTGATGCCTATATACATGATCATACCTAGATATTATCATAACTATGCTCAATTCTATCAATTGCTCGACAGTAATTTGTTCACCCACCGTAATACTTATGCTATCTTGAGAGAAGCCACTAGTGAAACCTATGGCCCCCGGGTCTATTTTCCATCATATTAATCTTCCGTCAACAAGCTATTTCTATCTTTGTTTATTTTGCTTTCTTTACTTTTAGTTTTTATCATAAAAATACCAAAAATATTATCTTATCACTATCAGATCTCACTCTCGTAAGTGACTGTGAAGGGATTGACAACCCCTTTATCGCGTTGGTTGCGAGGTTCTTATTTGTTTGTGTAGGTGCGTGGGACTCGAGCGTGGTCTCCTACTGGATTGATACCTTGGTTCTCGAAAACTGAGGGAAATACTTACGCTACTTTACTGCATCACCCTTTCCTCTTCAAGGGAAAACCAACGCAGTGCTCAAGAGGTAGCAATGTGTTCAAAATTGCCTTCATGATCAGATTGGACACAATGTTCATGCTTATGTGGATGATATTGTTGTGAAATCCAGGAAGAAGGATACCTAGATAGATGATTTGAAAGAGACCTTTGACAATCTTTGGGTCTACAAGATGATGCTTAACCTGGCCAAGTGTGTCTTTGGTGTGCCAGCAGGCAAGCTCTTGGGTTTTTTGGTTTCTGAAAGAGGCATTGAAGCTAACCCGGAGAAAATCAAGGCTATCACTTCCTTGGCTAAGCCGGCGTGTATTAACGATGTCCAGCGTCTGGCGGGTCGTATTGCGGCCTTAAGCCGGTTTATAAGACGGTTGGGCGAAAAGGCTATCCCTCTGTATCAGATGATGAAGAAAACAAATCGCTTTGCCTGGAGTGATGCTGCTGATCAGGCGTTTGGGGCATTGAAAAAACAGTTGGCTGAGCCGCCAATCCTTGCAGCTCCTATTGAGAAGGAGCCCTTACTGTTATATGTGGCTGCTAATAGCCGAGCCGTCAGTGTGATAATTGTTGTGGAACTGAAGGAAGCAGGCAAGGAATATCCGGTTCAGCGGCTGGTTTATTATATCAGTGAGGTACTCATTGAATCCAAATAGAGGTACCCACATTGGCAGAAGCTGGTGTATGGGGTGTTCATGGCTAGTCATTAGTTGAAGCAGTATTTCTTTGGTCATCCCATCACTGTGGTCAGTACTGCTCCTTTAGGAGATATTATTCAAAACAGAGAAGCCACAGGTCGGGTAGCCAAGTGGGCCATTGAGCTTGGACCCCATGGTTTGAAGTACATGCCTCGGACATCTATCAAGTCTCAAGCACTTGTGGATTTCATCAATGACTGGACAGAGTTGCAGATGCCTGAGGAGAAGTCGGATATCACATACTATTCAATTTGATGGATCCAGGCAGTTGGAAGGCTCGCGGGCTGGAGTTATTTTGACCTCCCCGCGAGGTGATAAATTTTGTTATGTCTTAAGGTTGATGTTCCCTTGTACTAACAATCTAGCTGAGTATGAAGCCTTGCTCCATGGTCTTCGGATGGCTAAAGAGATGAATCTAAGCCGGGTGAGGTGCTTTGGCGACTCAGATTTAGTGGCTCAACATGTTTCAGGAACATGGGATTCCAAGGATCCACTCATGGCAGCTTATCGCCGAGAGGTTGATGCTATTGTTGGTTGATACGTTTCCAACGTATCTATAATTTTTTATTGTTCCATGCTGTTATATTATCTGTTTTGGATGTTTAATGGGCTTTAATATACCTTTTTATATTATTTTTGGGACTAACCTATTAACCGAAAGCCCAGTGCAAATTGCTGTTTTTTGCCTATTTCAGTGTTTCGCAGAAAAGGAATATCAAACGGAATCCAAACGGAATGAAACCTTCACGAGGATCCTTTTTGGAACAAACGCAATCCAGGAGACTTGGAGTGGACGTCAAGGAAGCAGCGAGGAAGCCACGAGGCAGGAGGAGGCGCCCCCACCCTCGTGGGCCCCCCGCAGCTCCACCGACCTACTTCTTTCGCCTATATATACTCTTATACCCTGAAACCATCGGGGAGAGCCACGAAACACCTTTTCCACCGCCGCAACCTTCTGTACCCGTGAGATCCCATCTTGGGGCCTTTTCCTGTGATCTGCCGGAGGAGGGTCGATCACGGAGGGCTTCTACATCAACACCATAGCCTCTCCGATGATGTGTGAGTAGTTTACCACGGACCTTCGGGTCCATAGTTATTAGCTAGATGGCTTCTTCTCTCTCTTTGGATCTCAATACAAAGTTCTCCTCGATCTTCTTGGAGATCTATTTGATTTAACTCTTTTTGCGGTGTGTTTGCCGAGATCCGATGAATTGTGGGTTTATGAACTTGATTATCTATGAATATTATTTGATTCTTCTCTGAATTCTTATATGCATGATTTGATATCTTTGCAAGTCTCTTCGAATTATCGGTTTAGTTTGGCCTACTAGATTGATCTTTCTTGCAATGGGAGAAGTGCTTAGCTTTGGGTTCAATCTTGCGGTGCTCGATCCCAGTGACAGAAAGGGAAATGACACGTATTGTATTGTTGCCATCGAGGATAAAAAAATGGGGTTTATATCATATTGCTTGAGTTTATCCCTCTACATCATGTCATCTTGCCTAATGCGTTACTCCATTCTTATGAACTTAATACTCTAGATGCATGCTGGATAGCGGTGGATGTGTGGAGTAATAGTAGTAGATGCAGAATCGTTTCGGTCTACTTGACACGGAACTGATGCCTATATTCATGATCATTGCCTTAGATATCATCATAACTATGCGCTTTTCTATCAATTGCTCGGCAGTAATTTGTTCACCCACCGTAATACATGCTATCTTGAGAGAAGCCACTAGTGAAACCTATGGCCCCCGTGTCTACTTTACATCATATAAGTTTCCAATCTACAATTCTAGTTTACTATTTATTTTGCAATCTTTATTTTCCAATCTATACCACAAAAATACCAAAAATATTTATCTTATTATCTTTATCAGATCTCACTTTTGCAAGTGGCCGTGAAGGGATTGACAACCCCTTTATCGCGTTGGTAGCAAGGTTCTTATTTGTTTGTGCAGGTACTAGGCGACTTGCGTGTAGTCTCCTACTGGATTGATACCTTGGTTCTCAAAAACTGAGGGAAATACTTACGCTACTTTGCTGCATCACCCTTTCCTCTTCAAGGGAAAACCAACGCATGCTCAAGAGGTAGCAAGAAGGATTTCTGGCGCCGTTGCCGGGGAGATCTACGCACAAGTCAAGACATACCAAGTACCCATCACAAACTCTTATCCCTCGCATTACATTATTTGCCATTTGCCTCTCGTTTTCCTCTCCCCCACTTCTAAAACAATTTTTGTAAACCTTTGCCTTTTCTTCGCCCTCCTTCCGTTCGATCTTGTGTTACCATGTACCTTCTTTTTGCTTGCATCTTCGCGTGCTAAAAGTTTATGGATCCTCATCCACTTGCTAATCTCTTTAAGAGATCCAATTATGATGAACCTATTGCTAGTGAGTTGAGTGCACTAGATTATCTTTATGGGGTTTTGCTTGAAATTCGTTAATCTGGAAATTGTGATGAATTACTTTATGAAGCGATTCACGATAGATCTTTGAATAAAAAGCATGATTGCAATGATTTTATTATAAATTCTATTGATGTAAATTGTGCTAATAATATGCAAAACCTTAAGCTTGAGGATGCTAGCTATGTCCTCTACTTGTTGCAATGATCATGATTGGGGTGATAGTGCTTCTTATGATCTTGAAAATTTATTTAAGTCCGATGATGAATATGAGATTGATAATAATGTTTGCAATAATATTGAAAGTGGGTTTGGAAGAGTGTCCACTTTAGATCCCACATATTTGGAGAATGTTCAATCTTATGAAGTTCCTGATAAAAGTGGGTTTGGAGAGGTCATGACTTTAGTTAATGTTAATCCCACTATTTTGGAAGAGTGTCAACATTGCATACATGTGGATCGTGTTAAGAATATGTTTTGTGATAGCTATATTGTTGAATTTTCTTATGATCCTACATGTAATTATTATGAGAGAGGAAAATATAGTTGTAGAAATTTTCATGTTACTAAATTACCTCTCGTTATGTTGAGATTGCTATTGTTTCTTTCTTCTTCCTTGCATATGCTAGATCTTGCTTGTCTTGCTAATTTGTTTTCCTATGAAATGCCTATGCATAGGAAGTATGTTAGACTTAGATGTGATTTTCATATGCTACATGATGCTCTCTTCGTGTTTCAATTGCTATCTTTTATGTGAGCATCATTGAATTTATCAATGCCTAGTTAGGGCGTTAAACGATAGCGCTTGTTGGGAGGCAACCTAATTTTATTTTTGTTCCTTGATTTTTGTTCCTGTTTGGTAATAAATAAT
The DNA here is from genome assembly GCF_002575655.3 of Aegilops tauschii subsp. strangulata. Lineage (NCBI taxonomy): Eukaryota > Viridiplantae > Streptophyta > Magnoliopsida > Poales > Poaceae > Aegilops > Aegilops tauschii. The sequence continues at coordinate 338,758,258 of NC_053037.3, forward strand.
TCATCTAGATTCTGTTTATATGTGGTTTTATGTTTTAATTAGTGTTTGTGCCAAGTAGAACCTTTGAGAAGACTTGGGTGAAGTCTTTGCGATCTTGCTGTAACAGACAGAAACATTACGCTCACGAAAATAATTGTTAAAATTCACCAGAACGTGGTAAAAATACTAATTCTTTTTGCAGTAGATCAATATAAAAATTATCCAGGTTTTCCTAGTTTTGCAGAATTTTTGGAGTTCCAGAAGTATCCGAACAAATCATATTTCTACAGACTGTTCTGTTTTTGACAGATTCTGTTTTTCGTGTGTTGTTTGCTTATTTTGATGAATCTATGGCTAGTATCGGGGGGTATGAACCATAGAGAAATTGGAATACAGTAGGTTTAACACCAATATAAATAAAAAATAAGTTCATTACAGTACCTTAAAGTGGTGGTTTGTTTTCTTATAGTAACGGAGCTCATCAGATTTTTTTTTAGTTTTGTGTTGTGAAGTTTTCAAGCTTTTGGGTAAAGATTTGATGGATTATGGAATAAGGAGTGGCAAGAGCCTAAGCTTGGGGATGCCCAAGGCACCCCAAGGTAAAATTCAAGGATAACCAAAAGCCTAAGCTTGGGGATTCCCCGGAAGGCATCCCCTCTTTCGTCTTCGTCTATCGGTAACTTTACTTGAGGCTATATTTTTATTCACCACATGATATGTGTTTTGCTTGGAGCGTCTTGTATGATTTGAGTCTTTGATTTTTAGTTTACCACAATCATCCTTGCTGTACACCTTTTGGGAGACACACACATGAATCGGAGTTTATTAGAATACTCTATGTGCTTCACTTATATCTTTTGAGCTAGATAATTTTGCTCTAGTGCTTCACTTATATTTTTTAGAGCACGGTGGTGGTTTTATTTTATAAAAATTATTGATCTCTCATGCTTCACTTATATTATTTTTAGAGTCTTTTAGAACAGCATGGTAATTTGTTTTGGCTATAAAATTAGTCCTAATATGATAGGCATCCAAGATGGGTATAATAAAAACTTTCATATAGAGTGCATTGAATACTATGATACTTGATAGTTGTTTTGAGATATAAAGGTGGTAATGTTAGAGTCATGCTAGTTGGGTAATTGTGGAATTGAGAAATACTTGTGTTGAGGATTGCAAGTCCCGTAGCATGCACATATGGTAAACGTTGTGTGACAAATTTGAAGCATGGGGTGTTCTTTGATTGCTTTCCTTATGAGTGGCGGTCGGGGACGAGCGATGGTCTTTTCCTACCAATCTATCCCTCTAGGGGCATGCGTAGTAGTACTTTGCTTCGAGGGCTAATAAACTTTTGCAATAAGTATATGAGTTCTTTATGACTAATGTGAGTCCATGGATTATACGCACTCTTACCTTCTCGCAATTTGCTAGCCTCTATGGTACCGTGCATTGCCCTTTCTCACCTCGAGAGTTGGTGCAAACTTCTCCGGTGCATCCAATCCCCGTGATACGATATGCTCTATCACACATAAGCCTCCTTATATCTTCCTCAAAACATCCACCATACCTACCTATTATGGCATTTCCATAGCCATTCCGAGATATATTGCCATGCAACTTTCCACCGTTCCGTTTATTATGACACGCTCCATCATTGTCATATTGCTTTGCATGACCATGTAGTTGAAATCGTATTTGTGGCAAATCCATTTTCATAATTCTTTCATACATGTCGCTCTTGATTCATCGCATATCCCGGTACACCGTCGGAGGCATTCACATAGAGTCATATTTTTGTTCTAGTACCAAGTTGTAATATTGAGTTATGAGTAAATAAAAGTGTGATGATCATCATTATTAGAGCATTGTCCCATGTGAGGAAAGGATGATGGAGACTATGATTCCCCCACAAGTCCGGATGAGACCCCGGACAAAAAATTAAAAAAAGAGGCCAAAGAAGCCCAAATAAAAAAAGAGGCCAAAGAAGTCCAAACAAAAAAAGAGAGAAAAAGAGAGAAGGGACAATGTTACTATCCTTTTTCCACACTTGTGCTTCAAAATAGCACCATGATCTTCATGATAGAGAGTTTCTTATTTTGTCACTTTCATATACTAGTGGGAATTTTTCATTATAGAACTTGGCTTGTATATTCCAATGATGGGCTTCCTCAAAATGCCCTAGGTCTTCGCGAGCAAGCAAGTTGGATGCACACCCACTTAGTTTCTTTTGATGAGCTTTCATATATTTATAGCTCTAGTGCTTCCGTTGCATGGCAATCCCTACTCCTCGCATTGACATAAATTGATGGGCATCTCCATAGCCCGTTGATTAGCCGCGCCAATGTGAGACTTTCTCCTTTTTTGTCTTCTCACATAACCCCCATCATCATATGCTATTCCACCTATAGTGCTATATCCATGGCTTGCGCTCATGTATTGCGTAAGGGTTGAAAAGGTTGAAGCGCGTTAAAAAGTATGAACCAATTGCTCGGCTTGTCATTGGGGTTATGCATGATGGGAGCATTTTGTGTGACGAAAATGAAGCATGGCAAAACTATATGATTTTGTAGGGATAAGCTTTCTTTGGCTATGTTATTTTGATAAGACATAATTGCTTGGTTAGCGTGCTTGAAGTATTACTATTTTTATGTCAATATTAAAACATTGTCTAGAATCTTTTGGATCTAAACATTCATGCCACAATAAAAAGAATTACATGGAAAATTTATGTTAGGTAGCATTCCACATCAAAAATTCTGTTTAATCATTTACCTACTCGAGGACGAGCAGGAATTAAGCTTGGGGATGCTTGATACGTCTCCAACGTATCTATAATTTTTTATTGTTGCATGCTATTATATTATCTGTTTTGGATGTTTAATGGGCTTTAATATACCTTTTTATATTATTTCTGGGACTAACCTATTAACCGAAATCCCGGTGCAAATTGCTGTTTTTTGCCTATTTTAGTGTTTTGCAGAAAAGGAATATCAAACGGAATCCAAACGGAATGAAACCTTCGCAAGGATCCTTTTTGGAACAAACGCAATCCACGAAACTTGGAGTGGACGTCAAGGAAGCAGCGAGGAAGCCACGAGGCAGGAGGGCGCGTCCCCCACCCTCGTGGGCCCCTCGCAGCTCCATCGACCTACTTCTTTCGCCTATATATACTCTTATACCCTGAAACCATCGGGGAGAGCCACGAAACACCTTTTCCACCGCCGCAACCTTCTGTACCCGTGAGATCCCATCTGGGGGCCTTTTCCGACGATCTGCCAGAGGGGGATTCGATCATAGAGGGCTTCTACATCAACACCATAGCCTCTCCGATGTTGTGTGAGTAGTTTACCACAGACCTTCGGGTCCATAGTTATTAGCTAGATGGCTTCTTCTCTCTCTTTGGATCTCAATACAAAGTTCTCCTCGATTTTCTTGGAGATCTATTCGATGTAACTCTTTTTGCGGTGTGTTTGCCGAGATCCGATGAATTGTGGGTTTATGAACTTGATTATCTGTGAATATTATTTGATTCTTCTCTGAATTCTTATATGCATGATTTGATATCTTTGCAAGTCTCTTCGAATTATCGGTTTAGTTTGGCCTACTAGATTGATCTTTCTTGCAATGGGAGAAGTGCTTAGCTTTGGGTTCAATCTTGCGGTGCTCGATTCCAGTGACAGAAATGGAAACGACACGTATTGTATTGTTGCCATCGAGGATAAAAAGATGGGGTTTATATCATATTGCTTGAGTTTATCCCTCTACATCATGTCATCTTGCCTAATCCGTTACCCCGTTCTTATGAACTTAATACTCTAGATGCATGCTGGATAGCGGTGGATGTGTGGAGTAATAGTAGTAGATGCAGAATCATTTTGGTCTACTTGACACGGACGTGATGCTTATATTCATGATCATTGCCTTAGATATCATCATAACTATGCACTTTTCTATCAAGTGCTCGGCAGTAATTTGTTCACCCACTGTAATACATGCTATATTGAGAGAAGCCACTAGTGAAACCTATGGCCCCCGGGTCTACTTTACATCATATAAGTTTCCAATCTACAATTCTAGTTTACTATTTATTTTGCAATCTTTATTTTCCAATCTATACCACAAAAATACCAAAAATATTTATCTTATTATCTTTATCAGATCTCACTTTTGCAAGTGGCCGTGAAGGGATTGACAACCCCTTTATCGCGTTGGTTGCAAGGTTCTTATTTGTTTGTGCAGGTACTAGGCGACTTGCGTGTAGTCTCCTACTGGATTGATACCTTGGTTCTCAAAAACCGAGGGAAATACTTACGCTACTTTGCTGCATCACCCTTTCCTCTTCAAGGGAAAACCAACACATGCTCAAGAGGTAGCACTGGTCATTTCAAGGGCTATCAAGTGGAACACGTTGATCGCAGGAAAAATGAGGTGGCGGATGCTTTAAGCCGGCTAGGGTCCCAACGTAAGCTGGTTAATATTTTCCTTGATATTTTGCATAATCCTTCAGTTAAATTGCCTACGGAGGAAGATCTTGCTGTTCCTGGCCCGGAGGCACAGTTGGTGGCGGCTCTTTATGCTATTCCTGATTGGACAGTTCCATATTTGGCTTATATGACCCGAGGTGAGTTGCCTGAAGATGAAACTTTGGCCAGGCAGGTAACCCGGCGGTGTAAGTCAATGACTATTGTCAATGGAGAGTTGCATCGATGCAGTGTCACAGGGGCGTTTCAACGTTGTGTTTCTCCTGAGGAGGGCCGTGAGATTCTACGAGAGATTCATAAAGGAGATTGTGGCCATCATGCCGGCTCTAAGTCTCTCATGGCTAAGGCTTTTCGTCATGGGTTTTATTGGCTGACGGCTCATGCTGATGCAGAGGATTTGGTCAGTAAATGTGATGGTTGTCAGAAATTTTCAAGACGGGCTCATGTACCGGCTCAAGAATTGAGGATGATTCCAATTACTTGGCCGTTTGCAGTCTGGGGGTTGGATATGGTTGGACCTTTTAAAAGATCCAAGGACAAAAAGACACACCTCTTGGTGGCGGTTGACAAGTTTACAAAGTGGGTTGAGGCAGAGCCGGTCAGCATGTGCGACGCAGCAACGACGGCTCAATTCATCAAAAAGGTGATTTTCCATTTTGGATACCCTCACAACATCATCACTGATAATGGCTCTAATCTGTCTAAAGGTGCTATGAAAGAATTTTGTCAACGTGATTCGTCTTGATGTTTCATCTGTGGCCCACCCCCAGTCCAATGGTCAAGCTGAAAGAGCCAATCAAGAAATCTTGAGAGGCATAAAGCCCCGGCTTATGGTCCCTTTGCAGAGGACGCCGAGTTGTTGGGTGGAGGAGTTGCCCTTAGTGTTATGGAGTATCAATACTACCCCCAACAGATTTATGGGTTACACGCCTTTCTTCCTGGTTTACGGAGCAGAGGCGGTTCTCCCTAGTGACATCTGTCACGACTCGCCCCATGTGGCGGCTTATGTTGAAGTTGATAATGAAAATTCACGTCAGGATGCTATTGACCTTTTGGATGAGGAGCGTGACCTTGCGGCGGCTTGTTCGGCGATTTACCAGTAAGATCTGTGTCATTATCATAGCCGCCGGGTTAAAACCCGAACCTTTCAAGAAGGAGATTTGGTGCTCCGGCTCATCCAGGATCAAACTGACATGCACAAGTTGTCCCCACCTTGGGAAGGACCCTTTGTGGTTAGCAAAAATCTGAACAACGGGTCCTACTACCGCACTGATGTTCGAGAGCACAAGGACTCATGCAAATCTGAGGAGGAGACTCGCCGGCCGTGGAACATTGCTCATCTCGGCCTTATTACACCTCAGCCACTAGCTCTTGTGATGTACATACTTCTACCAATGTATATATTATGATTCGTATAATAAAGCCGACATCCTTGATAATTCAGGGCCTCTGTCGTTTGATAACCCACAAGTATAGGGGATCGTTTGCAGCCTTCTTCGATAAATAAGAGTGTCGGACCCAACGAGGAGCTAAAGGCAGAACAAGTATTCCCTCAAGTTCTATCGACCACCGATACAACTCTACGCACACTTGACGTTTGCTTTACCGGAAACAAGTATGAAACTAACTTTGTCGGAGACCCCGATTCTAAGTCACACCGATCTAGCCTGTAACACCTCATATCACCTTGCGGCCTCACGCACGGTATTCCCACGGGTGTCGCCTTACCATGGCCCGGGACCGTTTGCGCCTTTTGGCTCACGTATATGATAATGTCGCTAGTATCCATATGACAGAGAACCCGGGCCGACATGGCTAGTCGTGAACCCAAAGCGGCACTAACATATGGGGACAGGCATACATGAATCAACATCGAACGTGTCGGTCAGCAGCGTGCGAATCTGGGCTGTAGCGCTGGGCTAACAGGACTCCGGGAACCCGGGCTGTAGCAGGCTAGGCAGGACTCCGGATGTCACCGCGTGACATTTCCCCGAAGGGACAGACACCGGAACGATATGAAACACATGCCGGCCAGTCAAGTGTCCAGAGCAGTAGTGCTGGGCTAGCAGGACTCCGGTGAACCGGGCTGTAGCGGACTACTATGGCTCAAGGAGGCACTAGACTACATTTCCCCATAAGAGAGGCTGCTAAGGATAGACAACTAGATTGTCGGATCCCACACATACCAAGCATTTCAATCATACACACAATATGCTCGATATGTGCAAATACAACATGGCATCACAACAAGACTCTACGACTCAGAGTATTTATTCATTAGGCTCCGAAGAGCCAGATATTACAAACATGGGTCTCATGACCCAACATTCAGAGCATACAAGTCAAAGCACATGCGGAAGCTTAACATGTCTGAGTACAGACATCTACAAATGAAAAAGGCTGAGAAGCCTGACTATCTACCAGATCCTGCCGAGGGCACAAGATCGTAGCTGAGGTATCAAGCTAAACGTCGAAGTCCATACGGAACTACTAGCGAGACTGACGTCTCTCTGCAAAACATAAAATAGGCAAACGTGAGTACAAATGTACCCAGCAAGACTTACATCAGAACTAGCTACATATGCATCGGTATCAACAAAGTGGTGGTGGAGTTTAACTGCAGCAAGCCAGCTTTGACTCAGTGGCTATCCTGAACTACGACTGCAAGCAACTCTTTTGAGGTGGCGCACACGAGTCCACATATTCACCATATCAATACTCCACTATGGATCCGCTCCCGTCTCCCTACGAGAACGCCGTCCATAGCACTCATGCTTATCTTGCGCATTTTAGAGTATCCACTTTCACTTGTCTATGAACTGTTATAGGCAACCCAGAAGTCCATTTCCGCGGACACGGCTATTCGAATAGATGATGTTAACCCTGCAGGGGTGTACTTCGTCACACACGCTCTCGCCACTTACCACCATGTACACGTCGTGTACCTCGGCAACCTTCAAGCGGAAGCCTGGCGAGGGAGTCGGCCCCGAACGATGTGTGCAGGGTTCCGAGACACCAAACGGGCGCCCGGCATGCCCGGCCACGTGCCTACCGCATCACAGCCCACCCCTCCGGTCAGCGCTGCCCACGGCCTCCAGCATACTACAAACACCAGAAACTACTTGCAACTCCTGGACAGAGGACAAGGGTGATTAAGAAGCCAAGAGGGTCCATTGGTTTCGGGCCCAATGCGTGGTAGTAACTGTATCATGGATCACAAACACAAAACTCAGTTCCTGAGGACGGCTTCAATGAGACAACCCACCATGTACTCCTACATGGCCTCTCACCGCTACCTTTACCAAATCGTGTTCACACACTTAGCTCGCACACAGTAGGACATGTTCATCACCATTCCAACTCATCCCCGATGAATCAGACCCGACTCAACTCTAAGCAGTAGCAGGCATGACAAACAAGCATGAATGAGTAGGCACATCCGGGCTCAAACAACTCCTACTCATGCTAGTGGGTTTCATCTATTTACTGTGGCAATGACAGGTCATGCAGAGGATAAGGGGTTCAACTACCGCAGCATGTAACAGTTGAATCGTTGTTGTCCTAATGCAGTAAAGAGAGCAGGTGCGAGAGAGTGGGATTGTATCGGAATGAACAAGGGGGTTATGCTTGCCTGGCACTTCTGAAGATATTATAGTTCTTCATCGGTGTCATCGAACTCATCGTCGGAATCACGGCTTATCGAGAGGGGACAATCACCGGCAAACAAGGAAGAACACAATCAATGCAATGCAACAATTATGATGCATGATTATGACATGTCAAGGATGTTATGATTTACACTAATGCATCTAGCAACAGTTTAAATGAGGTCCATATGAGCTAAGGGTTCATATGCAACCTCCATATTTAGCATCTATAATGTCATTATCATGTTTTCACCTATACAGCAGGTATAACTTAGTTTGACATGCATGAAAATGATACAGATGGATAGATTGCATTTTTCTGATAATTTTTCATATATAAATTATTTCATTCTGAGCTACGGTTGATTTTATATGATTTTTAGAAGTTTGCACTATTTTCTGGAATTTTCTGAATTATTTTGAATCCAGAAAATCTATTACTGCGTCAGCGTTGCGTCATGCTGACCTCAGCAGGTCAACAGGCGCCGTCCAGGTCAAACCTGACGTGTGGGGTCCACACGTCAGTGACTAACTCACTAACCTAAGTTAATTAGTGTTAAACTAATACTAACTAGAGTGTCAGTGGGGGTTGGCCCACGCGTCAGTGATAGAGGGGAGGTCAAACCCCCTGGTCGGCGGGGTCAAACCCACCGGCGTCGTGACGCCGGCGAGGCCAGACGCGGCGGCGGCTGCGGGATTCCTCCTCCGGCGACCAAATGGCCGGCGGAGGGCATCTGCGGGACGCGGGCACTCGTCCGCGTCGAGTGGTGGCAGCGGTTGGGCCTGGGATGGCCGGAGTCATCACCGGCGTCGATCTTGGCAGTCGACGGAGCTCGGGTGAGCTCGGGGTCGACGCTACGGTGGCCAGGGTGGCCCGTGCGGGGCACCTACGTGCTCTACGCGGCGCGGGGAGGGAGCTGAGCACGACGGCCGGACCGATAGGTGGCCGGAGATACGTCGGCGGCGAGCACAAGCGGTGGCCCGTGCGGGCGAGCAAGGTGCGGTGGCTACGGTGCACAAGAGCGAGAACGGTGAGGGGGGAGAGGATCAGTGGCTCACGGCGAGTGCAGAGAAGCGAACGGCGAGCTCGGGGGAGAACCGGAGCAGTCGGGGTGGCGGAGGCGATCTCGTCGGCGGGAGGTTGGGGACGAGCTCGGTGAGGACGTTCGGGGGCTTTCGGCGGGGCGTGGCTTGGTGAGGGGGCGGAGGACGGAGTGGCGGAGCTTCAAGGCGTCGAGGCGGAGCTCGTGGACTCATCGGCGGGGCGAGGGGTGGCCGGTGGCCACGGCAACGGCGACGGTGGCGACGGCTCCGTTCGGTGGTGCTGCGGGGAGAGGGACAGGGGAGGGGAGGGAGTGCAGCGAGTGAGGGAGAAGTGAGAGGGGGTCGGGGAGGTGCCGTGGCACTCGTGGAGGCGTCCAGAAGCGGCGGAAGCAGGAGGTGGCCTCGCGCGCGGCGACCACACGCCCGGCGTCCCTCTGGCGTCCTTCTGGCGCGAGGTGGGAGACGGTGGCGGCTCTGGTGGGCTGGGCCAGCTCCTGGGCCGTGGTGGGGCGCCAGGTATGTCCAGGTGAGGGGCCCAGTGGCCTTCTCTCTCTCTCTCTTACTTAATTGTTTCTGTTTTCTAGTTTAATTTGTTTTGTTTTGATTTAGTAAAATACTAAACCATTTTATAAAATCCTGGAAATAATTAGGGGTGCTGTCTGAATTATTCTAGTGACCCATAACAATTTCCAACATTTTTGGAGCACCAAAAATGTATATGGCATTTAAATAGCTCCAATTCAAATATGTTTGAATTAACTCAAAGACCATAAATGCCTTGGAAAAATGTGCATGACCTCTGGTAAAGGTTTTAACCTTTTTCCATAAATAATGAACATTTTTGAAGGGCATTTTGGGTTTAATGAAAATATTTTTATTTTGAACCTAGTTGAATTCATTTGGTGCTAGGGTTGGTCATCCCCAATTCAAATTCATTTGAATTAAACATGATGACATGAATGCTTTCATGCAATTAACTACAAGCAATTCTAGGGCTGTGACAACTCACCCCCACTAAACAAGAATCTCGTCCCGAGATTCAAGACGTGAGGTAAGAAGACAGAGGGACACAAGCTAACACCATCTTCATGATCCAATTGCTCTTCGCGAAAATGTTGATCCGTTGCTTCAATTAATGTTGACGTCTTTGCTTTCGAGATCTTCATCCGACACGATGACGACAAGGGAAAATTCTATAGAAATCGATCTCCTTAAAGATCGAGCAACTCACGATCAACTCATGGAATGCGACGTTGAGTATCTCTTGAGCTGAGACTCAACACATACATCGAGGGAGATGGAAGAGCAAACGATGAGATTTGATTTGGTGGGCAACAATCCCACGCTTAGGTAGGATGGTGCATGGTTTCAAAGTAGCGAGGAGATAATTGCCACGATTCCATAACGGGGCACCTTGGGAAGGGTGACTCGTAGAAATATTCCTTAAGTGGCAAAAAGAATTACTTTTGATATAAATATCATTGAGACTCTTTATACCAACTTAAGGCAATCACAAACGATCGTTCGAGGGAGTTCGGGAGAACGACACACTCGGGCTAGGATGGACGATGTGGACTACCTTGTTGAAGACAACACAAGGGGTGATTTGCTTATCACCGGAAATGAATGGGACTTATGGTAAGACCACTTGAAGATGATCTTGATCAGTAATTACTGGGAAGGGTAATCCAAGGTAGGATGGCACAATGACGGTGCAAGCTGGGAACAAAAATGGAAATGCTAGGAATGATTCTAGTAACTGGGGAGAAGCTCAACAGTAGAGAGTTAATCTACTGTTTGAAAGGTTTAGCATAACCGAAGGAAACTGGGAGCAATTCCAGTTAGTGCCGATGCTAACACCTAGTGCTTGTGCGTGCTCTCAAGAACTTGAGCATTTCCATATTCATCCAGGTTTTACCAACATCCGTGTCAAGGATCTTGGCAACACATCATACTACCATGATGATTAGTGATGGAGGATGCAGGTGCAAAGGAGGACAACACTTTCTCAGATTTTTCCTTAGCAATGCCAAAGAAGCAATCTGGATGATCGACCGAGAGACATTTAGCACTCCGCTTCTAATGTTCTCCTTGATGTGCTAGCGTAACCCATTTATTGATATGGTTTGGTATCTAGAACATCAAGTAAAAGGTCGGACTTCAGGAGCACGAGAATCCATAAGGAATGACTACGGAAGTAAATCCTACGAAATCCTTATGGGGAGGTGGCCAACTTCCTCAATCAAGATACTACAATAATAGGCCTTCCGGCTGGATGTGTTGGCCACGACATCCACTTTACCGGTTATCGAGAGGGCAATATTATAATTCTTGGGAGATGTTCCAACCATCATATCTGCCTGAGACTCAGATCTGGTTGGTGTCAGAATATTCCAGACTCGTCAAGTCTAGGAAGAAAAATGAAGGTTTGCAACACAAATCGACGAGATGACGTTGCGAGATTCTCAGGGGATGAACTACGATAGCAAGCTCCAAAACACGAGCTGGTTCTGCTACAAACCTGTGAACACACTGTCCAAGACAAGCATGACCACATAGTAGTCTTACAACAAAACGCTACCGAGTTCAGGTGGGGAACCATCATTAATGACATCGAAGTCTCCACGCGTGGAAGTCCAAAGAATTCACCTTAGAACAGACTCCTTTATCTTGAACAAATCAATCAGTGGCTTGGGGTGCTAGGGATGCATATGGAATGAAGATGATCAGTCTATCATACCACAGGATACTTTGCACGTGCATGATTGACTTGGGATGATTCCAGAGGAAACAACATTGACTTTCTGGAATTCACGGCGGCAACTTACACCAAGTGCACATGAATTATAGGAAGTCACTCCTTTCATCCAAACATAGGCTTCATGAACTAGCACAAAGAAAAATGCTTTCAAAAGTTTCCAACACTAACTTAGATGTTCAACATGAATCATGGACAAGATGAAAACGTTGTCAATGGGCTTAACAACAATTCATCCAGGTTTCCATATAAATGTATTTCCATAGCTATGTGAACATGGTGATAGCACTGGTCATACCAAAGGATGTAATGGTGTATGCTCGAGGGATCAACCACGAGTAAGACAACATTATGCATATCGTTGGTTCTGACTTGATTTGATGATAGCCCATACGCAAATCAAAGATTTGGGTAAGACAATAGATCCAACAATTGATCACGAGGATCAATCAATGAAGATATCATCTTTCTTCAACACACACAGACACAAGATATCCCTTTGGAAATGAACTAAGTTAGACAACCTTTTATCTTCCAACTCTCCAAGTTGTTGTTTAGCTTGACCAACTAGCTCAGGGGTATCCAACACAGATTCTTGGAGAAGGGGTGGTTTATTGGAAAACCAACTTGTTCACAAACTCAACACATCGGTCAGGGACAACCTGGTGGTACTTCCAAGAAGATATTTGGAAAATCACGATCCACCGACTAGTTATTAAGATCGAGAACAATCTTGCTTTTCAGGGCAAGACGATATGACTGAATAAGCAAGGACTGACACTATCCTAACTCATTGATCGAAAAGTACACCGGGAATATGGACTAGGTAGCACGATCAACCTCAGGATGGTGATTCAATAAACAACACGCTAAGGATGAAATTATTGTCCTTTAACTACCAAGCAACGGAGTTGCTAGGAGTATAGATTTCACACATCAGAGTTCACCTGTCGGCATTCTGGTTGCAACAACACGGGACCAAGAATGAGTGATGATGGTGAGGAGTATCACTAAATCAAGAATTCATAAGAGGTGGTGCAATTCTCATGACATTCTTGACATAAAGAGGGTAATACTCGTAGGTAGAACAGAACAAAAGCTGGTTAGGCATTTGATCTGCGGAATACAACTACTTTGACCCAATCCCAGAGATGGACGAGGTACTGGAGTTTGTTTCTCCTAGTCATTCCGGATTAGAATGGCTTGACAGACCACAAGAATAATAGGCATCGATAACACAAATGCACAATTACTCCTGACTATCAATTGATAGACGAGGGCCAGAAAATAACTAAAGAGGGACAACTCAAGGAAACATATGTTTTTCTGAGTTGTGGATGCATAGATTAGTATGTCGAACCAAGTCCAACAAGTTTCTTCTAGATAACCCATGCAGAAAGGTAGGACTGGCAGAGTCACAATGTGAATGGAGTACTCCTCAAGAGCACTCTAGTTGTGATCTTTCGGTTCCGCGAGGAACTTCTTCCATAAGCAGTTCATGATATTTGGAAGAAGGATATACCATGAACCTCGAGGACTATCACAAAGGTTACTAATATCCTAAAGGAACGAGCAAACACTATCAACAGGAGGTAAGTGGAGTGAATCTCGAGTTTAGAAACCCGGGAATAGAATACCTACTAACTAAATGGCATCACGGGATGCTTTCGAGAATAGTGGCCAGAATCATCACACTGGGGATGCAAGCATTGCTAGATTACTAAGTGGTCCTCTAAGACACATAGGGTCATAATAATAACTCCAACATACACGACGAGGTAACGGAGTACCTCAACAGACCGATCAGTGTGCTTAATCCGGCCCCAAAGGACATCAGGTACGGGAGGACGGGATTTGCAAATGCATCAGACTGGTTAGGAACCTGGGATGACTCGGACAGCTTAACGGCTGTAAATGCTCAAAAGAATTGAGACATCCTGCAAAATGGTGGCGTAACTACCCAGAAGCACAATATCAAGGTTCCGAGATCAACAGTTAACATACGGAAGTAGTAGAGACTGAACTGAGGCTTGAAACCAACAATCCTATAAGTCTACGGATTAGTAACACGTGATCCTGATAGAAAGATGAGAAGGCCTAGTTCTTAATCCCCGTAGAAGAGAAGAGGGTGACTCAGATCAGAAGGGCATAAGTTAAAGGAGTAAAAAGAGCCTTACGTTCCCTTCCACAATCAATTCCCTTATATAACTAAAGCATTTCTAGACTCAACTTCGACCAGTTTGGCTTGGTAATCCTACAGGCAGTCAGGCTCTGATACCAACGCTATCGGAGACCCCGATTCTAAGTCACACCGATCTAGCCTGTAACACCTCATGTCACCTTGCGGCCTCACGCACGGTATTCCCACGGGTGTCGCCTTACCATGGCCCGGGACCGTTTGCGCCTTTTGGCTCACGTATATGATAATGTCGCTAGTATCCATATGACAGAGAACCCAGGCCGACATGGCTAGTCATGAACCCAAAGCGGCACTAACATATGGGGACACGCATACATGAATCAACATCGAACGTGTCGGTCAGCAGCGTGCGAATCTGGGCTGTAGCGCTGGGCTAACAGGACTCCGGGAACCCGGGCTGTAGCAGGCTAGGCAGGACTCCGGATGTCACCGCGTGACATTTCCCCGAAGGGACAGACACCGGAATGATATGAAACACATGCCGGCCAGTCAAGTGTCCAGAGCAGTAGTGCTGGGCTAGCAGGACTCCGGTGAACCGGGCTGTAGCGGACTACTATGGCTCAAGGAGGCACTAGACTACATTTCCCCATAAGAGAGGCTGCTAAGGATAGACAACTAGATTGTCGGATCCCACACATACCAAGCATTTCAATCATACACACAATATGCTCGATATGTGCAAATACAACATGGCATCACAACAAGACTCTACGACTCAGAGTATTTATTCATTAGGCTCCGAAGAGCCAGATATTACAAACATGGGTCTCATGACCCAACATTCAGAGCATACAAGTCAAAGCACATGCGGAAGCTTAACATGTCTGAGTACAGACATCTACAAATGAAAAAGGCTGAGAAGCCTGACTATCTACCAGATCCTGCCGAGGGCACAAGATCGTAGCTGAGGTATCAAGCTAAACGTCGAAGTCCATACGGAACTACTAGCGAGACTGACGTCTCTCTGCAAAACATAAAATAGGCAAACGTGAGTACAAATGTACCCAGCAAGACTTACATCAGAACTAGCTACATATGCATCGGTATCAACAAAGTGGTGGTGGAGTTTAACTGCAGCAAGCCAGCTTTGACTCAGTGGCTATCCTGAACTACGACTGCAAGCAACTCTTTTGAGGTGGCGCACACGAGTCCACATATTCACCATATCAATACTCCACTATGGATCCGCTCCCGTCTCCCTACGAGAACGCCGTCCATAGCACTCATGCTTATCTTGCGCATTTTAGAGTATCCACTTTCACTTGTCTATGAACTGTTATAGGCAACCCAGAAGTCCATTTCCGCGGACACGGCTATTCGAATAGATGATGTTAACCCTGCAGGGGTGTACTTCGTCACACACGCTCTCGCCACTTACCACCATGTACACGTCGTGTACCTCGGCAACCTTCAAGCGGAAGCCTGGCGAGGGAGTCGGCCACAGCCTACCTAAACACTCAAGTCTCTAGTCCAGGTTTATCGCCTATTCAGGTTCCATCCGCAGGGAGTCCGGCCGAGGTTTCCACATACGGCCCCGAACGATGTGTGCAGGGTTCCGAGACACCAAATGGGCGCCCGGCATGCCCGGCCACGTGCCTACCGCATCACAGCCCACCCCTCCGGTCAGCGCTGCCCACGGCCTCCAGCATACTACAAACACCAGAAACTACTTGCAACTCCTGGACAGAGGACAAGGGTGATTAAGAAGCCAAGAGGGTCCATTGGTTTCGGGCCCAATGCGTGGTAGTAACTGTATCATGGATCACAAACACAAAACTCAGTTCCTGAGGACGGCTTCAATGAGACAACCCACCATGTACTCCTACATGGCCTCTCACCGCTACCTTTACCAAATCGTGTTCACACACTTAGCTCGCACACAGTAGGACATGTTCATCACCATTCCAACTCATCCCCGATGAATCAGACCCGACTCAACTCTAAGCAGTAGCAGGCATGACAAACAAGCATGAATGAGTAGGCACATCCGGGCTCAAACAACTCCTACTCATGCTAGTGGGTTTCATCTATTTACTGTGGCAATGACAGGTCATGCAGAGGATAAGGGGTTCAACTACCGCAGCATGTAACAGTTGAATCGTTGTTGTCCTAATGCAGTAAAGAGAGCAGGAGCGAGAGAGTGGGATTGTATCGGAATGAACAAGGGGGTTATGCTTGCCTGGCACTTCTGAAGATATTATAGTTCTTCATCGGTGTCATCGAACTCATCGTCGGAATCACGGCTTATCGAGAGGGGACAATCACCGGCAAACAAGGAAGAACACAATCAATGCAATGCAACAATTATGATGCATGATTATGACATGTCAAGGATGTTATGATTTACACTAATGCATCTAGCAACAGTTTAAATGAGGTCCATATGAGCTAAGGGTTCATATGCAACCTCCATATTTAGCATCTATAATGTCATTATCATGTTTTCACCTATACAGCAGGTATAACTTAGTTTGACATGCATGAAAATGATACAGATGGATAGATTACATTTTTCTGATAATTTTTCATATATAAATTATTTCATTCTGAGCTACGGTTGATTTTATATGATTTTTTAGAAGTTTGCACTATTTTCTGGAATTTTCTGAATTATTTTGAATCCAGAAAATCTATTACTGCGTCAGCGTTGCGTCATGCTGACCTCAGCAGGTCAACAGGCGCCGTCCAGGTCAAACCTGACGTGTGGGGTCCACACGTCAGTGACTAACTCACTAACCTAAGTTAATTAGTGTTAAACTAATACTAACTAGAGTGTCAGTGGGGGTTGGCCCACGCGTCAGTGACAGAGGGGAGGTCAAACCCCCTGGTCGGCGGGGTCAAACCCACCGGCGTCGTGACGCCGGCGAGGCCAGACGCGGCGGCGGCTGCGGGATTCCTCCTCCGGCGACCAAATGGCCGGCGGAGGGCATCTGCGGGACGCGGGCACTCGTCCGCGTCGAGTGGTGGCAGCGGTTGGGCCTGGGATGGCCGGAGTCATCACCGGCGTCGATCTTGGCAGTCGACGGAGCTCGGGTGAGCTCGGGGTCGACGCTACGGTGGCCAGGGTGGCCCGTGCGGGGCACCTACGTGCTCTACGCGGCGCGGGGAGGGAGCTGAGCACGACGGCCGGACCGATAGGTGGCCGGAGATACGTCGGCGGCGAGCACAAGCGGTGGCCCGTGCGGGCGAGCAAGGTGCGGTGGCTACGGTGCACAAGAGCGAGAACGGTGAGGGGGGAGAGGATCAGTGGCTCACGGCGAGTGCAGAGAAGCGAACGGCGAGCTCGGGGGAGAACCGGAGCAGTCGGGGTGGCGGAGGCGATCTCGTCGGCGGGAGGTTGGGGACGAGCTCGGTGAGGACGTTCGGGGGCTTTCGGCGGGGCGTGGCTTGGTGAGGGGGCGGAGGACGGAGTGGCGGAGCTTCAAGGCGTCGAGGCGGAGCTCGTGGACTCATCGGCGGGGCGAGGGGTGGCCGGTGGCCACGGCAACGGCGACGGTGGCGACGGCTCCGTTCGGTGGTGCTGCGGGGAGAGGGACAGGGGAGGGGAGGGAGTGCAGCGAGTGAGGGAGAAGTGAGAGGGGGTCGGGGAGGTGCCGTGGCACTCGTGGAGGCGTCCAGAAGCGGCGGAAGCAGGAGGTGGCCTCGCGCGCGGCGACCACACGCCCGGCGTCCCTCTGGCGTCCTTCTGGCGCGAGGTGGGAGACGGTGGCGGCTCTGGTGGGCTGGGCCAGCTCCTGGGCCGTGGTGGGGCGCCAGGTATGTCCAGGTGAGGGGCCCAGTGGCCTTCTCTCTCTCTCTCTTACTTAATTGTTTCTGTTTTCTAGTTTAATTTGTTTTGTTTTGATTTAGTAAAATACTAAACCATTTTATAAAATCCTGGAAATAATTAGGGGTGCTGTCTGAATTATTCTAGTGACCCATAACAATTTCCAACATTTTTGGAGCACCAAAAATGTATATGGCATTTAAATAGCTCCAATTCAAATATGTTTGAATTAACTCAAAGACCATAAATGCCTTGGAAAAATGTGCATGACCTCTGGTAAAGGTTTTAACCTTTTTCCATAAATAATGAACATTTTTGAAGGGCATTTTGGGTTTAATGAAAATATTTTTATTTTGAACCTAGTTGAATTCATTTGGTGCTAGGGTTGGTCATCCCCAATTCAAATTCATTTGAATTAAACATGATGACATGAATGCTTTCATGCAATTAACTACAAGCAATTCTAGGGCTGTGACAACTCACCCCCACTAAACAAGAATCTCGTCCCGAGATTCAAGACGTGAGGTAAGAAGACAGAGGGACACAAGCTAACACCATCTTCATGATCCAATTGCTCTTCGCGAAAATGTTGATCCGTTGCTTCAATTAACGTTGACGTCTTTGCTTTCGAGATCTTCATCCGACACGATGACGACAAGGGAAAATTCTATAGAAATCGATCTCCTTAAAGATCGAGCAACTCACGATCAACTCATGGAATGCGACGTTGAGTATCTCTTGAGCTGAGACTCAACACATACATCGAGGGAGATGGAAGAGCAAACGATGAGATTTGATTTGGTGGGCAACAATCCCACGCTTAGGTAGGATGGTGCATGGTTTCAAAGTAGCGAGGAGATAATTGCCACGATTCCATAACGGGGCACCTTGGGAAGGGTGACTCGTAGAAATATTCCTTAAGTGGCAAAAAGAATTACTTTTGATATAAATATCATTGAGACTCTTTATACCAACTTAAGGCAATCACAAACGATCGTTCGAGGGAGTTCGGGAGAACGACACACTCGGGCTAGGATGGACGATGTGGACTACCTTGTTGAAGACAACACAAGGGGTGATTTGCTTATCACCGGAAATGAATGGGACTTATGGTAAGACCACTTGAAGATGATCTTGATCAGTAATTACTGGGAAGGGTAATCCAAGGTAGGATGGCACAATGACGGTGCAAGCTGGGAACAAAAATGGAAATGCTAGGAATGATTCTAGTAACTGGGGAGAAGCTCAACAGTAGAGAGTTAATCTACTGTTTGAAAGGTTTAGCATAACCGAAGGAAACTGGGAGCAATTCCAGTTAGTGCCGATGCTAACACCTAGTGCTTGTGCGTGCTCTCAAGAACTTGAGCATTTCCATATTCATCCAGGTTTTACCAACATCCGTGTCAAGGATCTTGGCAACACATCATACTACCATGATGATTAGTGATGGAGGATGCAGGTGCAAAGGAGGACAACACTTTCTCAGATTTTTCCTTAGCAATGCCAAAGAAGCAATCTGGATGATCGACCGAGAGACATTTAGCACTCCGCTTCTAATGTTCTCCTTGATGTGCTAGCGTAACCCATTTATTGATATGGTTTGGTATCTAGAACATCAAGTAAAAGGTCGGACTTCAGGAGCACGAGAATCCATAAGGAATGACTACGGAAGTAAATCCTACGAAATCCTTATGGGGAGGTGGCCAACTTCCTCAATCAAGATACTACAATAATAGGCCTTCCGGCTGGATGTGTTGGCCACGACATCCACTTTACCGGTTATCGAGAGGGCAATATTATAATTCTTGGGAGATGTTCCAACCATCATATCTGCCTGAGACTCAGATCTGGTTGGTGTCAGAATATTCCAGACTCGTCAAGTCTAGGAAGAAAAATGAAGGTTTGCAACACAAATCGACGAGATGACGTTGCGAGATTCTCAGGGGATGAACTACGATAGCAAGCTCCAAAACACGAGCTGGTTCTGCTACAAACCTGTGAACACACTGTCCAAGACAAGCATGACCACATAGTAGTCTTACAACAAAACGCTACCGAGTTCAGGTGGGGAACCATCATTAATGACATCGAAGTCTCCACGCGTGGAAGTCCAAAGAATTCACCTTAGAACAGACTCCTTTATCTTGAACAAATCAATCAGTGGCTTGGGGTGCTAGGGATGCATATGGAATGAAGATGATCAGTCTATCATACCACAGGATACTTTGCACGTGCATGATTGACTTGGGATGATTCCAGAGGAAACAACATTGACTTTCTGGAATTCACGGCGGCAACTTACACCAAGTGCACATGAATTATAGGAAGTCACTCCTTTCATCCAAACATAGGCTTCATGAACTAGCACAAAGAAAAATGCTTTCAAAAGTTTCCAACACTAACTTAGATGTTCAACATGAATCATGGACAAGATGAAAACGTTGTCAATGGGCTTAACAACAATTCATCCAGGTTTCCATATAAATGTATTTCCATAGCTATGTGAACATGGTGATAGCACTGGTCATACCAAAGGATGTAATGGTGTATGCTCGAGGGATCAACCACGAGTAAGACAACATTATGCATATCGT
Organism: Aegilops tauschii subsp. strangulata; assembly: GCF_002575655.3. Classification (NCBI taxonomy): domain Eukaryota; kingdom Viridiplantae; phylum Streptophyta; class Magnoliopsida; order Poales; family Poaceae; genus Aegilops; species Aegilops tauschii. The sequence continues at coordinate 338,778,727 of NC_053037.3, forward strand.
TGGTTCTGACTTGATTTGATGATAGCCCATACGCAAATCAAAGATTTGGGTAAGACAATAGATCCAACAATTGATCACGAGGATCAATCAATGAAGATATCATCTTTCTTCAACACACACAGACACAAGATATCCCTTTGGAAATGAACTAAGTTAGACAACCTTTTATCTTCCAACTCTCCAAGTTGTTGTTTAGCTTGACCAACTAGCTCAGGGGTATCCAACACAGATTCTTGGAGAAGGGGTGGTTTATTGGAAAACCAACTTGTTCACAAACTCAACACATCGGTCAGGGACAACCTGGTGGTACTTCCAAGAAGATATTTGGAAAATCACGATCCACCGACTAGTTATTAAGATCGAGAACAATCTTGCTTTTCAGGGCAAGACGATATGACTGAATAAGCAAGGACTGACACTATCCTAACTCATTGATCGAAAAGTACACCGGGAATATGGACTAGGTAGCACGATCAACCTCAGGATGGTGATTCAATAAACAACACGCTAAGGATGAAATTATTGTCCTTTAACTACCAAGCAACGGAGTTGCTAGGAGTATAGATTTCACACATCAGAGTTCACCTGTCGGCATTCTGGTTGCAACAACACGGGACCAAGAATGAGTGATGATGGTGAGGAGTATCACTAAATCAAGAATTCATAAGAGGTGGTGCAATTCTCATGACATTCTTGACATAAAGAGGGTAATACTCGTAGGTAGAACAGAACAAAAGCTGGTTAGGCATTTGATCTGCGGAATACAACTACTTTGACCCAATCCCAGAGATGGACGAGGTACTGGAGTTTGTTTCTCCTAGTCATTCCGGATTAGAATGGCTTGACAGACCACAAGAATAATAGGCATCGATAACACAAATGCACAATTACTCCTGACTATCAATTGATAGACGAGGGCCAGAAAATAACTAAAGAGGGACAACTCAAGGAAACATATGTTTTTCTGAGTTGTGGATGCATAGATTAGTATGTCGAACCAAGTCCAACAAGTTTCTTCTAGATAACCCATGCAGAAAGGTAGGACTGGCAGAGTCACAATGTGAATGGAGTACTCCTCAAGAGCACTCTAGTTGTGATCTTTCGGTTCCGCGAGGAACTTCTTCCATAAGCAGTTCATGATATTTGGAAGAAGGATATACCATGAACCTCGAGGACTATCACAAAGGTTACTAATATCCTAAAGGAACGAGCAAACACTATCAACAGGAGGTAAGTGGAGTGAATCTCGAGTTTAGAAACCCGGGAATAGAATACCTACTAACTAAATGGCATCACGGGATGCTTTCGAGAATAGTGGCCAGAATCATCACACTGGGGATGCAAGCATTGCTAGATTACTAAGTGGTCCTCTAAGACACATAGGGTCATAATAATAACTCCAACATACACGACGAGGTAACGGAGTACCTCAACAGACCGATCAGTGTGCTTAATCCGGCCCCAAAGGACATCAGGTACGGGAGGACGGGATTTGCAAATGCATCAGACTGGTTAGGAACCTGGGATGACTCGGACAGCTTAACGGCTGTAAATGCTCAAAAGAATTGAGACATCCTGCAAAATGGTGGCGTAACTACCCAGAAGCACAATATCAAGGTTCCGAGATCAACAGTTAACATACGGAAGTAGTAGAGACTGAACTGAGGCTTGAAACCAACAATCCTATAAGTCTACGGATTAGTAACACGTGATCCTGATAGAAAGATGAGAAGGCCTAGTTCTTAATCCCCGTAGAAGAGAAGAGGGTGACTCAGATCAGAAGGGCATAAGTTAAAGGAGTAAAAAGAGCCTTACGTTCCCTTCCACAATCAATTCCCTTATATAACTAAAGCATTTCTAGACTCAACTTCGACCAGTTTGGCTTGGTAATCCTACAGGCAGTCAGGCTCTGATACCAACGCTATCGGAGACCCCGATTCTAAGTCACACCGATCTAGCCTGTAACACCTCATGTCACCTTGCGGCCTCACGCACGGTATTCCCACGGGTGTCGCCTTACCATGGCCCGGGACCGTTTGCGCCTTTTGGCTCACGTATATGATAATGTCGCTAGTATCCATATGACAGAGAACCCGGGCCGACATGGCTAGTCATGAACCCAAAGCAGCACTAACATATGGGGACAGGCATACATGAATCAACATCGAACGTGTCGGTCAGCAGCGTGCGAATCTGGGCTGTAGCGCTGGGCTAACAGGACTCCGGGAACCCGGGCTGTAGCAGGCTAGGCAGGACTCCGGATGTCACCGCGTGACATTTCCCCGAAGGGACAGACACCGGAACGATATGAAACACATGCCGGCCAGTCAAGTGTCCAGAGCAGTAGTGCTGGGCTAGCAGGACTCCGGTGAACCGGGCTGTAGCGGACTACTATGGCTCAAGGAGGCACTAGACTACATTTCCCCATAAGAGAGGCTGCTAAGGATAGACAACTAGATTGTCGGATCCCACACATACCAAGCATTTCAATCATACACACAATATGCTCGATATGTGCAAATACAACATGGCATCACAACAAGACTCTACGACTCAGAGTATTTATTCATTAGGCTCCGAAGAGCCAGATATTACAAACATGGGTCTCATGACCCAACATTCAGAGCATACAAGTCAAAGCACATGCGGAAGCTTAACATGTCTGAGTACAGACATCTACAAATGAAAAAGGCTGAGAAGCCTGACTATCTACCAGATCCTGCCGAGGGCACAAGATCGTAGCTGAGGTATCAAGCTAAACGTCGAAGTCCATACGGAACTACTAGCGAGACTGACGTCTCTCTGCAAAACATAAAATAGGCAAACGTGAGTACAAATGTACCCAGCAAGACTTACATCAGAACTAGCTACATATGCATCGGTATCAACAAAGTGGTGGTGGAGTTTAACTGCAGCAAGCCAGCTTTGACTCAGTGGCTATCCTGAACTACGACTGCAAGCAACTCTTTTGAGGTGGCGCACACGAGTCCACATATTCACCATATCAATACTCCACTATGGATCCGCTCCCGTCTCCCTACGAGAACGCCGTCCATAGCACTCATGCTTATCTTGCGCATTTTAGAGTATCCACTTTCACTTGTCTATGAACTGTTATAGGCAACCCAGAAGTCCATTTCCGCGGACACGGCTATTCGAATAGATGATGTTAACCCTGCAGGGGTGTACTTCGTCACACACGCTCTCGCCACTTACCACCATGTACACGTCGTGTACCTCGGCAACCTTCAAGCGGAAGCCTGGCGAGGGAGTCGGCCACAGCCTACCTAAACACTCAAGTCTCTAGTCCAGGTTTATCGCCTATTCAGGTTCCATCCGCAGGGAGTCCGGCCGAGGTTTCCACATACGGCCCCGAACGATGTGTGCAGGGTTCCGAGACACCAAACGGGCGCCCGGCATGCCCGGCCACGTGCCTACCGCATCACAGCCCACCCCTCCGGTCAGCGCTGCCCACGGCCTCCAGCATACTACAAACACCAGAAACTACTTGCAACTCCTGGACAGAGGACAAGGGTGATTAAGAAGCCAAGAGGGTCCATTGGTTTCGGGCCCAATGCGTGGTAGTAACTGTATCATGGATCACAAACACAAAACTCAGTTCCTGAGGACGGCTTCAATGAGACAACCCACCATGTACTCCTACATGGCCTCTCACCGCTACCTTTACCAAATCGTGTTCACACACTTAGCTCGCACACAGTAGGACATGTTCATCACCATTCCAACTCATCCCCGATGAATCAGACCCGACTCAACTCTAAGCAGTAGCAGGCATGACAAACAAGCATGAATGAGTAGGCACATCCGGGCTCAAACAACTCCTACTCATGCTAGTGGGTTTCATCTATTTACTGTGGCAATGACAGGTCATGCAGAGGATAAGGGGTTCAACTACCGCAGCATGTAACAGTTGAATCGTTGTTGTCCTAATGCAGTAAAGAGAGCAGGAGCGAGAGAGTGGGATTGTATCGGAATGAACAAGGGGGTTATGCTTGCCTGGCACTTCTGAAGATATTATAGTTCTTCATCGGTGTCATCGAACTCATCGTCGGAATCACGGCTTATCGAGAGGGGACAATCACCGGCAAACAAGGAAGAACACAATCAATGCAATGCAACAATTATGATGCATGATTATGACATGTCAAGGATGTTATGATTTACACTAATGCATCTAGCAACAGTTTAAATGAGGTCCATATGAGCTAAGGGTTCATATGCAACCTCCATATTTAGCATCTATAATGTCATTATCATGTTTTCACCTATACAGCAGGTATAACTTAGTTTGACATGCATGAAAATGATACAGATGGATAGATTACATTTTTCTGATAATTTTTCATATATAAATTATTTCATTCTGAGCTACGGTTGATTTTATATGATTTTTTAGAAGTTTGCACTATTTTCTGGAATTTTCTGAATTATTTTGAATCCAGAAAATCTATTACTGCGTCAGCGTTGCGTCATGCTGACCTCAGCAGGTCAACAGGCGCCGTCCAGGTCAAACCTGACGTGTGGGGTCCACACGTCAGTGACTAACTCACTAACCTAAGTTAATTAGTGTTAAACTAATACTAACTAGAGTGTCAGTGGGGGTTGGCCCACGCGTCAGTGACAGAGGGGAGGTCAAACCCCCTGGTCGGCGGGGTCAAACCCACCGGCGTCGTGACGCCGGCGAGGCCAGACGCGGCGGCGGCTGCGGGATTCCTCCTCCGGCGACCAAATGGCCGGCGGAGGGCATCTGCGGGACGCGGGCACTCGTCCGCGTCGAGTGGTGGCAGCGGTTGGGCCTGGGATGGCCGGAGTCATCACCGGCGTCGATCTTGGCAGTCGACGGAGCTCGGGTGAGCTCGGGGTCGACGCTACGGTGGCCAGGGTGGCCCGTGCGGGGCACCTACGTGCTCTACGCGGCGCGGGGAGGGAGCTGAGCACGACGGCCGGACCGATAGGTGGCCGGAGATACGTCGGCGGCGAGCACAAGCGGTGGCCCGTGCGGGCGAGCAAGGTGCGGTGGCTACGGTGCACAAGAGCGAGAACGGTGAGGGGGGAGAGGATCAGTGGCTCACGGCGAGTGCAGAGAAGCGAACGGCGAGCTCGGGGGAGAACCGGAGCAGTCGGGGTGGCGGAGGCGATCTCGTCGGCGGGAGGTTGGGGACGAGCTCGGTGAGGACGTTCGGGGGCTTTCGGCGGGGCGTGGCTTGGTGAGGGGGCGGAGGACGGAGTGGCGGAGCTTCAAGGCGTCGAGGCGGAGCTCGTGGACTCATCGGCGGGGCGAGGGGTGGCCGGTGGCCACGGCAACGGCGACGGTGGCGACGGCTCCGTTCGGTGGTGCTGCGGGGAGAGGGACAGGGGAGGGGAGGGAGTGCAGCGAGTGAGGGAGAAGTGAGAGGGGGTCGGGGAGGTGCCGTGGCACTCGTGGAGGCGTCCAGAAGCGGCGGAAGCAGGAGGTGGCCTCGCGCGCGGCGACCACACGCCCGGCGTCCCTCTGGCGTCCTTCTGGCGCGAGGTGGGAGACGGTGGCGGCTCTGGTGGGCTGGGCCAGCTCCTGGGCCGTGGTGGGGCGCCAGGTATGTCCAGGTGAGGGGCCCAGTGGCCTTCTCTCTCTCTCTCTTACTTAATTGTTTCTGTTTTCTAGTTTAATTTGTTTTGTTTTGATTTAGTAAAATACTAAACCATTTTATAAAATCCTGGAAATAATTAGGGGTGCTGTCTGAATTATTCTAGTGACCCATAACAATTTCCAACATTTTTGGAGCACCAAAAATGTATATGGCATTTAAATAGCTCCAATTCAAATATGTTTGAATTAACTCAAAGACCATAAATGCCTTGGAAAAATGTGCATGACCTCTGGTAAAGGTTTTAACCTTTTTCCATAAATAATGAACATTTTTGAAGGGCATTTTGGGTTTAATGAAAATATTTTTATTTTGAACCTAGTTGAATTCATTTGGTGCTAGGGTTGGTCATCCCCAATTCAAATTCATTTGAATTAAACATGATGACATGAAAGCTTTCATGCAATTAACTACAAGCAATTCTAGGGCTGTGACAAACTTGCAAGAATAAAACTATGAGTACTTTGCGAGAATAGAACTACGAATAAATTGCAAGGTAATAAAAGTAGATAGCTTTTTTCAATAAGGAAGTCATTTGTCCCTAGGCAATCGATAACAAGTACCGGTAATCATTCTTGCAATTCTACATGAGGGAGAGGTATGAGCTAACATACTTTCTCTACTTGGATCATATGCACTTATGATTGGATCCCTAGCAAGCATCCGCAACTACTAAAGATCATTAAGGTCGTGAAACCCAACCATAGCATTAAGTATCAAGTCCTCTTTATCCCATACGCAACAACCCACCTACTCGGGTTTAAGCTTCTGTCACTCTCGCAACCCACCATAAGCAAATCATGAACGTATTGCAACACCCTACAGCGGGGACCCCTCACTTTTGCGCGAGATGGAGGGCACTGCAGGACAGCACCATAAATAAAATATACAATCATACCAACCAAGATCACAATTAACCCACAGGACAAAACGGATTTACTCAAACATCATAGGATAACCGTAGATCATTGGGAAATAATATATGGAGTTGAGCACCATGTTTAAGTAGAGATTATAGTGGGGAGAAGAGGTGTTACACCACTGCATAGAGGGGGAGAGAGTTGGTGTTGACGGTAGCAATATTGTTGATGTAGATCGCCGTCACGATCCTTGCCCCGGCGGCACTCCGGCGCCACCGGGAGAGAGGGGGAGAGAGCCCCCTCCTTCTTCTTCTTCCTTGGCCTCCCCCTAGATGGGAGGAGAGTTCCCCCTCTAGTCCATTGTCTCCATGTCGGCGGAGGGGCGGGAGCCCCGCCGAGATTGGATCTCCCTCTCTGTTCTCTTCTGTTTCGCGTCCACCTGATCTGGCCGAAAACCGTTTCTTATATTCCTGGAGATCCGTAACTCCGATTGCACTGAGATTTTAACACGATTTTTTTGGATGTAAGCTTCCTTGCGCCCGAAGTAGAGCTCCGACCGACGTTCGAGGAGGGCACAACCCACCACCATGCGCCAGGGGCCTCTGGCGCACCCTGGTGTCTTGTGGGCTCTGTAGGCCTCCATTTGCGGTGATTCCAACTCCCAAAAATCACATATATTCCAAAATAATTCTCCATAAAATTTTATTGCATTTGGACTTCGTTTGATATGGATTTTCTGCGATATAAAAAACATGCAAAAAAACAGGAACTGGCTCTGGGCACTGGGTTAATAGGTTAGTCCAATAAATCATATAAAAAGTTGCCAAAAGTATGTAAAACTTGTACAATATTGGCATGAAACAATCAAAAATTATAGATACAACGGAGATGTATGAACATCCCCAAGCTTAATTCATGCTCGTCCTCGAGCAGGTAAATGATAAAAAAGATAATTTTTGATGTGGAATGCTACCTAGCATAAACTTGATCATACATCTAGTCATGGCAAGAATATTAAGACATAAGTGATTCAAAGCAATAGTCTATAATTTGATATAAAGACATCAATACTGAGGCATCCCAACAAACAATCATGTCTTTCAAAATATCAACGCTAAAGAAAGCTATCCCTACAAAATCATATAGTCTTGTCATGCTCTGTCTTCTTAACACAAAGTATTTATCATGCACAACCCCGATGACAAGCCAAGCAATTGGTTCATACTTTTTAACGCGCTTCAGCTTTTTCAACCCTCGTGCAATACATGAGCGCAAGCCATGGATATAGCACTACGGGTGGAATAGAGTATGATAGGGGTAAATATAGAGAAGACAAGAAGTAAGAAAGTCTCACATCGACGCGGCTAACCAACGGGCTATGGAGATGCCAATCAATCGATATGAATGCGAGGAGTAGGGATTGCCAAGCAACGAATGCACTAAGAGCTATAAGTGTATGAAAGCTTGATATGAAAACTAAGTGGGTGTGCATCTAATCCTATAATGAAAAATTCCCACTAGTATATGAAAGTGACAACATAGGAGACTGTCGGTGTACAAAAGTAGGGGCTCTCCTTTTGACCCCTTTACTTGTGCACGGGCAGTCAGAGCCGCGCGCCACGGCCACACTTAGCAGGGCAGAGGAGGGAAGCCGGAGAGAAGCCGAAGCACAAGACAACCAAGGCAACGCCAAGACCAGAAACGCAGGAGAGCAAGAGGGCGAGGTGGACTCCCTCGGCAAGATCCTTGCCGAAGCAGCCTCCGCAGCCCCGGCAAGAGTCTTGCCGGGGCAACTTGCCTAACGCCAGCGGAGCGCTCTTTCCTCGAGCCCAAGGGTTCCACCGCCAACAACTACCTTGGAACTAGGGCCCGAGAGGCACCTCCGTGGTGGCATGCAGATCTTTGTGAAGATCATAAATACACGAGATCAGATGAGGACCAGAAGAGGACGACCCTCGACGGGATCCTAGCCGAGGAAATCCACAAGACCCCCAGCAAACGCCTTGCCGGGGACGACCGCAACGCCACGGCAAGACCCTTGCCGGGCCCCCGGCAAGACCCTTGCCGAGGGAATCAGTGGGGCCACAACCAGGCCCGCGCCTGCCAAGACTACACCGCCGCCCCCAAGTAGCTGCTAGCTCAACCAGCTGGGCAGGCACCTGCGTGGGGACGGGCGGCCCCTACACCGACTCAACAAGCACCTGCGTGGTGGCATGCGACCCTTCATGAAGGCTCCACCACCGCGCCAGCCTAGTAGCCAGCCAACGTGGTGCCGCAAGGCCTCGTCAGCTCGAGCGCGTGTCAAAGCCAGGCGAGGCGGCGACAGCTGGGACGTGCTTCTTTGCCGTCCCCGATAAAGCGAGAGGGACACGTCGGCAGCGCATTAAATGCGTTTGTCCGACGGTGCCAGAGGATAGGCTCATCCACTGTACACCTTTCCACCTCCTATGTGCCACTATGGCGACCCCTTTGTGCCTATAAAAGGAGGCCCGAGGCGTCCAGGAGGAGGATTCGGACCTTTTGGGCAAGTTACACCCCGTAGCTAGCTCAAGAACACAGGAACATTCTAATACATCCACCAAAGCAGGACTAGGGTATTACGCATCTTCGCGGCCCGAACCTGGGTAAACGATCCGTGTGCTTCCTGTCAGACCCGCTCTTTGCACAACCTCACGCCCGCCAACCGTAGAAGGGATCCCAGTGATCCCATAGGTGTCGTTTCCACCGACATCTTTGGCGCACCAGGTAGGGGTGGCGCAATTGTGAAAATCCGGTCTAGCAGTTAGCCTAGCAGTTCTTCATCGTCATGGCTCCCAAGAAGAAGGCGGCTACGACGGTCAGTTCGTCGGGAGCCGGATGGCCCGTACCAGTGCGGGCGAGCAGCGGGCCGGTCACAGACAGAACCTAAGGCGCGGCCCGCGAGCACCAACGACGCTCTAGCAGTCAGAGCCTGGCGAGCGGCGTCGTTCGTGCGCGAGACGACGGGCCGCGCGCCGCCAAATCCAGAGACGGAGCTAGCCCCCCGCAGGCGGCACGGGGTCCTCCAGGGGCGGCACCGTACCACCCGCGGGTGGCGCGGCGGACTCCAAGACGCCCACGCCGGCGCCCACAGCGCGCTCTTCCCAGGGTGTGCGTGAAGAGCAGCGCCACCACGCTGGAGACCCCGGACGCCGCCGTGGGAAGAGTCTTGTGCATCATCTGCGGGACGACGGAGGCCAGCATGCCCGCCGAAGTGCTGGCGAAAATGGCACGCAGCCGCTGGGCCGTGATAGAGCTCCTTCTAACGTGGTTAGAAGTCGAAGCGCGCCACGGTCCACGCAGCTTTCGCTGCCACCCACGCCAGCAGAAGCTTTGGCGCGCGCGCAGCTGCTCCTCGACTTCCCTCCTGCTGCAGAAAAGCTCGACGAGTGGAGAGCCACTATCCGGAGCCTCGTCGGCGTCGCCAACAAAGACGAGCCACGGCCGGCGGGGCACTCAGGCCGGCGCTCCATCGAACCACCGCACGCCAGCGGTGGAGGGGCCAGAGGCGCCGCAACCACGGTGCACTCTCCTCCTCCACGCCAGCCACCGTGACTATCGGTCCGTCGTGATGACGCTTGTGATAACATTTCCATAGCGTCGTCCGACCCACGGACCCAACGCGACCAGCGCCAAGTTCTTCGGGAGCGAGCCCATGAAGATGCTCGAACCACCATCGAGCGCCAGCGCGATACACGCCACCAGTTAGATAGGCGGGCGGGGCCCGCTATGGACCACCCAGCGCCGGGAGGCTCCGGCGGCCTACCTTACGAGGTGGGTTGCCCAGCCTTTCCCCGTGAGCTGCGGCAGTTCCAGTGGCCGTCCCACCACACGTTCAAGCCTGACGTCGGCGAGAAGTACAATGGCAAGACCCACCCGTCGGAGTTCCTCAGCATCTACGCCATTGCGATGCATGCCGCTGGGGCTCGCGACGATAAGGTGTTTGCCAATTACTTCCCGTTGGCCCTGAAACCCAATGTCATGTCTTGGTTAATGCACTTGCCGGTGGATTCCATTTCTTCTTGGTCAGACCTGTGTCATGAGTTCGTTGGTGCCTTCACTAGAGGCCACCAAGCTCATGGCCAGGCGAGTGATTTGCATATCATTCCCCAGAAGGAAGGTGAAAACCTGCGCAAGTACATACAGAGGTTCAGCCGAGTGCAATACAACATCCTAGATGTTCACCCTGCTGCTGTGATCAGCGCATTCCATCAGAATTAGCGCAACCACAAGATGCGTGAAGAGCTGGCAATGAACAAGGTCAAGGATGTGGCCGAACTTTATGTTCTGGCCAATAGATGCGCTCGAGCTGAAGAGGGGAGGAAGTACCTCGGCGAAGACGCCGGCGTGGAAACCGACTCTACCGACGAAGACACCGCCACCCCAATGAAGAAGGGTTGGCGTCGCAACAGGAAGCGCAAGGGCAAGACCGTGCTTGCTGTCGAGGGATCCGACGACACCGGCACCGCCAAGAAGGCCAAGGCAGACGACCCCGGCAAGGAGATTGCCGGGTGCGCCGCTTGTCGGGCCTTGGCGGCTGCCGACAAGCTAGGAGGCTCCGACAAGCAGTACTGCAAGATCCACCGCACCAAAGGCCACGACCTCCAGAACTGCCGACAAGTCGAGCTGCTTGCTGAAAAGCAAAAAGCCAAGTATGAGAGGCGGGACAAGGAGAAGGGCCAAGATGGCGCTGAAGGATCCGGCAAGAAGCGTGGCGGCTAAGGAGGTCACCGCGGCAAGGACAACCAGCAAGAGAGGCCCGCTCGGGGCCGCGACAAGAAGCAGGAAGACGATGATCATGACGAGGATGACGAGTCCGGCGAGCATGAGTTTCAGAAGGCTACAGAGGCCATGTGCGCCGATGGTGGCGCCTCGCTGCATACTTCCCACCACCAGCTCAAGCAGTGGCGTGTGAGATTACAGCAGTAGAGCCATCGTTCGACATTCAGAAGCCACTGAAGTGGTCCAGCACGCCCCTCATCTTTGACGCCGAGGACCACACTGACCGCACAACTACGGTCGGGTGTTTGCCGTTGTTGGTCTCACCAACGATATGCAACCTCAAGGTGAACAAGATGCTGGTTGACGGCGGGGCCGGTCTGAACTTGATCTCACCCGTTGTGATCAAAAGGCTGCAAATTCCCGATGGAGACCTTGAGGAAACGGGCACGTTTCAAGGGGTCAACCCGGGAAGGAGCCAGCCGAAGGGGAAGGTCACATTACCTGTGACGTTTGGAGGCGAGTTGAACTACAGAACGGAGAGGATTGTCTTCGATATAGCCGAGATCCCCTTGCCCTACAACGGGATCCTCGGCCGCCCGGCAGTAGCCAAGTTCATGGCGGCGTCGCACTACACCTACAACACGCTGAAGATGCCTGGGCCAATGACCATCATCACCGTCCCCTCTGACAAGAAGGACGCGCTGATCTGCGCTGACCAACTCTACCGAGAAGCAGTTGCAGCAGCTGCCGCCAAGGCACTTGCTGCTGCCGCTGAAGCCTCGGGAGGGAAGAAGAAGACCGGCAAGACCTCTCGCACCCACTCCGGCAAGCGCACCTCTTCGGAGTGTTGTGCTACCGTCGAGGACGTGCCAGAGAGCTCCACCGGCAAGAGCAAGAAATCTAGAGCTGCACCACCAGAGACCAAGAGGGTGTCTGTCAAGGAGGATGGCATGGGAGGGGCTTTCACCATAAGCTCCGCCCTCGATGGCAAATAGGAAAGCGTGCTCATCACTTTCCTGCGGGCGAATGTCGATGTGTTTGCATGGCAAGCATCCGACATCCCCGGCGTTCCCAGGGAAGTGATTGAGCACCATCTTGTTGTCTGTCCCCATGCGCGACCCTTCAAGCAGAAGGTCAGAAAGCAAGCTTTGGAACGGCAGGATTTCATCACAGAGGAGATCAGGAAGTTGGAAGCGGTGGGCTTGGTGAGAGGAGTGCTCCATCCGACGTGGTTGGCCAATCCGGTGGTGGTGCGCAAGGCGAACGGGAAGTGGAGGTTGTGTATTGATTACACAGATATCAATAAGGCTTGTCCTAAGGACCCCTTCCCGTTGCCGATCATTGACCAGATTGTTGACTCCACGGTTGGGTGCGATCTGTTATCATTCCTCGACGCCTACTCAGGCTACCACCAGATCTTCATGACAAAGGAAGACGAAGAGAAGACAACATCCATCACCCCATGTGGTACGTATTGCTTTTTACGGATGCCTTTCGGGTTAAAGAGTGCTGGCTAGACATTCGCAAGGGTGGTCCAAATTGGTTTTGAGCCCCAGCTACATAGAAATATGGGAGCTTATATGGATGACATAGTGGTCAAAACCAAGGACAAGGCAACCCTTGTACAAGACTTAGAAGAGACGTTTGCCAACCTACGCAAGATCAACCTCAAGTTGAACCCTGAGAAGTGTGTCTTCGGCGTTCCGTCCGGCAAACTTCTCGGGTTCTTTGTGTCGCAGCGTGGGATCAAGGCAAATCCGGGCAAGATCAAGGCTACTGAGCAAATTGAGGCACCCAAGCGGATCAAGGATGTGCGTCGGCTCACCGGCTGCGTTGCCGCCATGAGCAGATTCATCTCCAAGTCCACTGAGCGTGCCCTTCCCTTTTTCAAAATCTTGAAGAGGGCGGGCCCAATGGAGTGGACCCCACAGGCAGAGGCAGCGTTGCAGGATCTGAAGAAATACCTTTCCTCTACACCAATACTGGTTGCGCCTAAACCACAAGAGCCATTGTTGTTGTATCTGGCGGCGATGAATCAAGTGGTCAGTGCCGCGCTAGTGGCGCAGAGGGAGGTTGATGAAGAGGCAATGGCGACGGCGGGACTGGCGGATGGCAAGCCCGAGATCCCCCGGCAAGGCCCCCGGCAGAATCTGACGCCATCAGGACAGGGCCCATGCAATCAAATGAGGTGGTGCAGAAGAAGAAGATGATGCAGCACCCGGTTTACTTTGTCAGCTCCCTCCTGTAGGGGGCTAGGTCAAGGTACTCTGGTGTGTAGAAATTGCTCTTCGGCCTCCTTATGGCCTCGAGGAAGCTGCGTCACTACTTCCAAGCACACGAAATCACCGTCGTCACCCGCCTCCCGTTACAACAAATCCCGCACAACCCAGACGCAACCGGAAGGATTGTGGAGTGGGCCTTGGAGCTTTCAAGCTTTGGTTTGAAGTTTAAAAGTACTTCGACAATCCAGAGCAAAGTCTTGGCGGAGTTCATTGCAGAATGGACCTCAACGCCTGACGAGGAAATCCAGGAGACCACTCTCCCCGGCAAGGAAGCAAGTCACAACTGGATCATGTACTTTGACGGGGCTTTCTTGCTGCAAGGCGCCGGTGCTGGTGTGCTGCTCGTTGCACCCACCGGAGAACACCTCAAGTATGTAATCCAGATGCACTTTCCCAGGGAGATGTCCACAAACAACACTGCGGAGTACGAGGGGTTGCTTGGCGGTCTCAGGATCGCGGCAGACCTCGGGGTTAAGAAGCTCATCGTCAGGGGTGATTCGCAGCTTGTCGTCGGACAAGTCAACAAAGATTATCAGAGCCCGTTGATGGAGGCTTACGTAGATGAGGTGAGGAAGCTGGAGGAGTGCTTTGACGGTATACAAGCGGAGCACGTTCCCCGAGCGGAGAACGACATTGCCGATTACCTGTCAAAGTGCGCTGCATTCAAGCTACCAGTGGAACCAGGTACTTTTTTGCTTCGGTTAACTCAACCATCCGTCGAACCATCAACGGAGCAGAACAAACGAAGGAAATCAGGCCCCGGCAAGTACTTTCCCGCTGAGCCCCCGGGGGCCGCCGGCAAGGGTGTTGCCGCGGATTCTGAGCCTGCCGAGGAACGACTGACTTCGGCAGGCCGTCAAGCCCTGGCCATAGAGACGGCCGCTCCCATGGCAGAAGAAATGCCTTTGGTCCTTGCCATCGAGCCCCAAGCTCCGGCATGGGCATAGCATACCGTCCGATTCCTCCAAACAGGGGAGCTTCCTGAGGAGCAGGAAGAAGCGGAGAAAGTAGCCCGTCGGTCTGCTATGTATCAGTTCGTCGTTTACGTCCTGTATAGGAAGAGACCGAACGGTGTGAAATTGAAGTGCATTCCCCGGGAGGAAGGACTGGAGCTGTTGGCGGAGATACACGGAGGCATATGTGGCTCCCACATAGGGTCGAGGGCCCTTGCCGGCAAGGCGTTCCGGCAGGGTTTCTTCTAGCCCACTGCCCTCCAGGATGCAACAACACTAGTAACCAAGTGTGAAGCGTGTCAGTTCCATTCGAAGAAGCTTCATCAACCAGCTCAAGCCCTTCAAACAATTCCTCTTTCCTGGCCATTCTCGGTCTGGGGGCTCGACATCCTGGGCCCTTTCCCCTGCGCTGTCGGGGGCTTTGAGTACTTGTACGTTGCGATCGACAAGTTCACAGAGTGGCCGGAGGTGGAAGCAGTGAGGAAGGTGACAGCACAGCCAGCTGTCAAGTTATTCAAGGGGCTAGTGTGTTGTTTTGGTGTGCCAAATAGAGTCATCACCGACAACGGCACGCAGTTCACAAGCCACCTTCATGCAATACATCCAAGACCTAGGTAGCAGGGTCTGTTTCGCTTCCGTGGCACACCACGGAGCAACGGCCAGGTAGAGAGGGAAAATGCTGAAGTGTTGCGAGGCCTGAGGACAAAGACTTTTGACAGGCTGCACAAGAGCGGAAGGCGCTGGATTGATGAGTTGCCGACGGTTCTTTGGTCGATCAGAACAACGCCAAATCGAGCCATCGGCCAGACACCCTTTGCCCTGGTATACGGGGCAGAAGCAGTTCTCCCCACGGAACTCATATACGGGTCACCTCGAGTGCTCGCTTACGACGAGCTTGAGCAAGAGCAATTGCGGCAAGATGACGCAACGCTACTTGAGGAAGATCGTCTTCGGGCGGCTGTGAGAGCAGCACGCTACCAGCAAGCCTTGCACCGCTACCATAGCCGCAAGGTTCATGCCCGAAGCTTTGAGGAAGGCGACCTTGTTCTTCGGCGCGTTCAGTCGGCCAAGAATTCCAACAAGTTGACACAACAGTGGGAAGGCCCTTATCGGGTAATACGAGTCACCAGGCCTGGCGCAGTCCGCCTGGAGACCAAAGATGCTATTCCAGTGAGCAACTCCTGGAACATTGAACATCTTCGCAAGTTTTACCCATAAGGCGCGGTTGTCGGGCCCCCCGGCAAACCACATTTTGTACAAGCCTTGCCGGCAAGGCATGTAACCCTCTGGACAAAGCCAGGCGCAGACCCTGAGCATAAATAAATGAAGCGTTGGCGCCCTAAGTTTTAGCATGCATGCTAGGTTAAGTCTCTCCCTCAGTTAGGGTTGATAGTGCTTAGCGGCGACTAACCCCTAGCCTAGAGGTCGAGTATGCGTCTTCCTATCCTCTTTGGTTCGCAGGGCACGTGGACACTTCTGCTGAGCCACTTGGGAGAAAGAGAACGAACCGGCGCTCCGGCCCTGGCAAGCCAAGACTGCCGGGGGCTGAAGACACAAGGATCCAACCACGGCAAGCCAAGGTTGCCGGGGGCTACGGATTCAGATAAGTCCTTCATCCCCTGTTGTGCATTTCCGTATGGAACTGGGACAAATGAAACCTCGTTTTGCTCCGAGACCACCGTGCTCCGCCTTCTTCTTGTACCCAAGTCCCTGGGTCAGAACCGGGCCGTAGACGCGGTGGCAAGGAAATAAACGAAGGGCCTAACTCTACTTCGCCCCTGCCTCCACCAAAAGCGTGAGAATGGTCGACTGAAGTCAGGGGACGGCAAGGCCTGTTGCCGGGCGACAATGTTTATCTTAAAAATAACAAGGATTCGTTCCTTGGCATGGGCCTCGCTCACGCACAAAGAACCCGGCAAGCACCCTTTTTCATTAAAAACATCCCATACAGGTACCGTTCATACGGAATTAAAAACATGATCAAGGGGATTACAAGTCTTAAGATTAACAAGTACCCGCAGGCTTACAAACTAAAAAGAGATAAGGTGCCCGTAATCCCTTTCTTGTCCCTCTCCTCAGAAGGTGGAACAAGACAGCAGGAGGGCAAAAAGAGTTCCTAGGTGAGGTGCGAGGAGCAGAAGGCACCAAGAGAGCATCCCGGTGGCGGGAGAGAAGTTGGAAGATGAGGCAGCGGGCCGACAATACGCGACGAAGGTGTCGGTGCCCGCGTACTCCGACTTGACGGCCGCCACCCGCCTTCTTCGCCTTCTCCTGCCCTCCTACGCCGGCCGCCCAAGGAGACGACGGGGAGCATGCTGATGGAGAGCTTGACAAGGAAGGCCCTCGGCAGGGCGCGTGGCCGAGGGAGGGGCGACACGGTCAGTCGGAGTCGGGGTCGGCGTCCCGCCGCTCGACTCCCTCGTCGTCGCTGTCGCTGTCCTGCTCGTCACTCCTGCTTGAGGAGGAATCTTCATCATCAGAGGAGCTCCCCACGCAGCACTTTAGGCGAGTTCCAAGATCTCCAAAGACCTTGACGGAGAGCAGGCTGCCCTCCATTAACTTGAAGTAGAGGACCAGCCCTGCCGTCAGGCTGTGGACGCGAGCAAACGTCTTCCATCCGCGACGAAGGTACATGACGTGAGGAGCGGGGAAGTCGACGTCGACCCACGTGCCGCCGTTCCCGCTACCCCTCATGTGCAACCTGAGTGTCTGGGGCGGATCGAGCTCCATCTCCCGAGCAAATGGGGTAGGGAGACGAAGACGACGACGCGGTGGCCGGTGTAGCCTGATGAAGAACTCACGGGGCTGGTCCCCGACGTGGCCCTCCATCGCGGGAGGCATCGCTGGCGGAAGCACGACCATTGCGCCGCCTCGTCCCCCTCTTCCCCGAGCGCCACGGCGACCTCAGCCTCGCCCCTCCCCTTCCTCTCGTAGCCGGCTCCACTGCCACAGGCCCTTGGGAAGGAGGAACGAGCTGTCGAGCGGCGACCCTCTCCGCCACCGTCGAAGGGCCTGCACCCCCTCTCGCCATGGCGGGTGGAAGAAAGGAGCAAAGGTGGAAGAGGATGGATGCTGAGAGAATGTGGGATGACATCCCCCTCCCCTCCTTATAAAGGGGCCGGGTCGAGGCTCGACCACCCCACTCAACCAATCCAGCCATCGGAGGCGCAGGGAATCAGGACCGACCCGCTGCCCCAATCAGCGACGGCCCAGTTTCCCGCCTCCATCGCCTGACACCTGCATGAGGGACGCGTGGCGAGCGAGCAGGATCGAGGGGACGGGTGAGGCGGCCGTTGAGGGAGTCCTGGACTAAGGGGTCCTCGGGCGTCCGGCCTGTTACCCATTGGCCAGACTGATGGGCTGTGAAGACACGAAGGCCGAAGACTATACCCGGGTCCGGATAGGACTCTCCTTGGCGTGGAAGGCAAGCTTGGCGATCAACAATGAAGATTCCTTCCTATGTAACCAACTCCATGTAACCCTAGATCCCCCTAGGTGTCTATATAAACCGGAGGGTGTAGTCCGGAAAGGATAGACTCATTACCATAGTCATACAGGCTAGACTTCTAGGGTTTAGCCATTACGATCTCGTGGTAGATCAACTCTTGTAATACTCATATTCATCAAGATCAATCAAGTAGGAAGTAGGGTATTACCTCCATAGAGAGGGCCCGAACCTGGGTAAGCATCGTGTCCCCTGTCTCCTTTTACCATCAACCTTAGACGCACAGTTCGGGACCCCCTACCCGAGATCCGCCGGTTTTGACACCGACATTGGTGCTTTCATTGAGAGTTCCACTGTGCCGTCGACGAAAGGTTCGAAGGCCCCTTCGATCGTCGGTAGTGACGCTGTCCAAGGAGAAACCTTCCTCCCGGGACAGATCTTCGTATTCGGCGGCTTCGTACTGCGGGCCAACTGGCTTGGCCATCTGGAGCAGATTGATAGCTACGCCCCTGGCCACCAGGTCAGATTTGGAAGCTTGAACTACGTCGCGGATATCCGTGGAGACTTGATCTTCAACGGATTTGAGACCGCGGCGATCGCTCCCCCTCGCTCCGATGAGCATGACTTAAATTTGTCATCGGACCACATTCAGGAGAAGGTTCCTGTAACTGTTACGGCCTTAGATCTGGAGCAGATCACGCCATCCGAGGCCACAGAGTCCGCGGCGTTGGAGCTGCACACAGACTGAACACCTTGCAATATTTACGTCAACGGAACTCCAGACTCGTCTCTGGCTATATATTCTGAACCACGTACGCCCGCAGATGCCGAACTTGATCGTCTATCGATCTTCGAATTCAGCACCGCAGACGTCTTCCAGCGCTCACCTTTGGGCAATGTGCTAAATTCATTAAAGAACCTGTCCTTGGCGGGGGACTCACAGCCGAACTATGTCCGGTTCGGACTAGAGGTTGATGATGGAGAATTTCGCTTCCCACCCGCCACCACTTCATAGCCACTGTCGAGGACTTAACCGACATGCTTGATTATGGCTCCGAAGACATTGTCGGTATGGATGACGATGCCGACAAGGAGCAAGGCCAAGACCGGCCATTCACTGGACGTTGGACGGCCACCTCTTTGTACGATGTGTACATGGTTGACACACCTAAAAAAGCTAGCGACGATGACAAAGAAGATCTAGTTGTGAATAAACCTCCTGAGACACAGTCCAAGCACCGGCACCCTAAACGCCATTCTAAGTCACGTCGCTCAAAAGACAGCAACACTGGCACCGGAGAAAATAATACTCCGGACTACGCCAAAAACAATGAAGACTCTGTTCGAGCAAGATCTAAACAGGAGGAACAAGAAAAGGGGCAAGCCAGCCCCGATGAACAGGCCCTGCCCAGCGACAATTCGGAGGATGACAACTACCTTCCGCTCTCGAAGATGAGGTAAGCCTCGGCGACGAAGACTTCATCGTACCTGAAGAACCCCTCGAGCAGGAGCGCTTCAAGCGCAGGCTAATAGCTACTGCAAGGAGCCTGAAAAAGAAGCAGCAGCAGCTTCAAGCTGACCAAGACCTGCTCAACGATAGATGGACCGAAGTCCTGGCCGCGGAAGAATACGTCCTTAGTGGCCCAGCCAAAAGCTACCCGAAGCATAGATTGCTACCTCGGTTCGATGACGAGGCGCTGGAGCCCGTACCATCATCACACAATGCGGCAGGTCAACGACAACTTGGTTCGGATAAAGAAGCAACTCAAGTCGAACACCAGCCGCCCCACCCTGCCGTAAAGGCAAGAATAACACAGCTCGTGGTTGTACAGACGACCTTCGACGGGACTTGGACAGTAGAGCAGGACACGCAAGATCGAGCTACGGATCGCGAGGGCATGCCTCGACACGCGACGATGGCTACCTATTCGGACGTGACAAACCTAGCCATGCCCGAGCCGAAAACCGCAAATGGACTCCTTCGGAGTTACGTCGCAGTGTGGCCCAACATAGAGGCGTCGCACACCCTCTTTGCTTCACTGATGAAGTAATGGATCATGAATTCCCCGAAGGATTCAAACCCGTCAATATTGAATCATATGATGGAACAACCGATCTCGCGGTATGGATAGAAGATTTTATTCTCCACATCCATATGGCCCGTGGAGACGACCTCCACGCCATTAAATACCTCCCACTAAAGCTAAAAGGGCCAGCTCAACACTGGTTAAACAGCCTGCCTGGAAATTCCATAGGTAGCGGGGAGGACTTGGAAGAAGCCTTCATTGACAACTTCCGAGGAACATATGACCGGCCACCGGATGCCGATGACCTAAGTCACATTGTCCAGCAGCCCGGAGAGTCAGCCAGGAAGCTCTGGACTCGGTTCTTAGTCAAAAAGAACCAAATCGTCGACTGTCCGAACGCGGAAGCCCTTGCGGCCTTCAGACACAGCGTCTGGGACGAATGGCTTGCACGCCACCTCGGTCAAGAAGGACCTAAATCCATGACATCCCTTACTGCTCTAATGACCCGCTTTTGCGCGGGAGAAGACAGTTGGCTCGCTCGTAGAAGCAATAGCGCCAGCGACCCGGCCACTTCCAAAATCCGAGATGGCAACGACAAGCCACGACGAAGCAAATACAACAGTCGCAATGATAATGAAAGATCACGCGACACAGCGGTCAACGCCGGATTCAACAATCCCAAGCCCGGTCAATGGAAGAAGCCATTCAAGGCGAACCGAGACGAACCATCCAGCCTAGACAGGATATTGGACCGACCCTGCCAGATTCACGGCCACCCCGATAAACCAGGTAATCATACCAACAGAAACTGTTGGGTCTTTAAGCAGGCCGGCAAGCTCAACGCCGAACACAAGGGGTGGAGGCCGCCAGGCGACAGGGACGACGGAGAGGTTCATCAACGAAATACCGGGGGTCAGAAGAAATTTCCACCCGAGGATCGACTACTCTCGGAGCAGAAATAGCAGTCCGGCTTCCGCTGCCCACCTCGTATACCTGCAAAATTTGTACCGTGCATACATCACTACGCACTCAAGATACCATCGGCATTAGCGGAAGCACAATACGGACAAGCCTGCAAGCATTCCCGTAACATTTTCTATCTATTTTCTTTTTATTCCTTTCTTTATTATCTCTTAAAAACAGGTGACGAAAAGGACAAACATCTAAAACTGACTCTATCGGAGTTCGGATCCGTACACTCACCTAAGGGGCTACGTCCGTCAAGGATCCCCCTCCCCGAGGAAAGGCGGCGCAGACGTGCGACAGGAGGTCTAAAATAACTTTTTGTAGACCGCACTCTTTATTTCGAGCCTGTAATATGCCTTTTTTCCTCCGCCTTCGACCCTGGGCATGTCAAATAGCCGGGGTTGTGGTCTTTATATATAAAGTAATAATGGGCATATAGCTCAGTTCCCAGTAAACATTATCCGAATTAATCATTCGTGTCTTTTCACCAATGAATATGACTCCTAGGGTTGTTTCACAAATATACCTCGGCATAACCTGCCAGGGGTTCGGTATGGGAACAAATGAGTTGCCAACAAAGTCCGAACAGCTTTATAGCGTACTTCGGCGTCGCAAGTTTGGCCTTATATGCATCAGCTCCGAATCATTGTCTTGGGTCAATAGTTGGGTTGCCCGGCTCCTGTGCTTGCTACCCTACGTTCCGCTCCATCGGCTAGGGTAGTAAAGGGAGAACTACTGCGATTGTGCTTCCGGGTCATCTGGTCAAGTACCTCAGTAGAGAAAGCCGAAAACTGACTGTCATGATGCGGCGAGAGCTGGTCAACCACTTGACGACTTATTGGAATCTTTAGCGATTCTCCGTGTAACACGAGGGATATTCTTCAGATCAAATATATAAAGCATCATATTATAATACACCGCGTACATACCAGGGGCTATGTCGTAGACCCACCATAAAACTCCTATGGCTAAGTGAAAGTGTTAATGCCCTATAGTCTGATTGCCTGGTTCGCCGCATTATCACCTCCTTCATGGACCAAGATGTTGGATCAAGAGTGATTAAATGGTTTTCCGAACATCCCCGTACTTCCTACGAGGGGGCTGAAGCCGACGACTGGAAAACTTTCAGATTATATTAAAACGGCCGCACAGGAGGAACACAAGCTTTCGAGCAAAACATAAAAATAGATTAACTATAAAGTCGTCTTTTACAATTCTCATACACCTCACTCGAACATTATGTCTTTCGAGCACCGACCCTCTATCAAGCGGGCGGCCTCTAGGACGTCTTCAAAATAATGCTCCGGTTCAGGACGGTCCTTGCCCTTGGGTGGACTCTTCGCCGCAACATCGATGGCCTTCATCTTCCCCCAGAATGTCTTGACTCGGGCAAAGGCCATACGTGCACCCTCAATGCACGCCGACCGCTTCACTGCGTCGATGCGCGGCACCGCGTCAACAAGCCTTTGCACCAAACCGAAGTAGCTATTCGGCACAGGCTCAGTTGGCCACAACCGGATTATGACGTTCTTCATGGCAGCGCCGGATATCCTATGAAGCTCGGCCCATTGGGACATCTGTTCATTCAGCAACAGAGGGCGCTTTGATGCGCCAAATTGTGACCAGAACAACTTCTCCGTTGCATACCCCTCTCGCGCTTGGTAATACTGCGCCGCATCGGAAGAACTCTTCGGCAAGTCTAAAAACTCGTCCGGAGAACTCCACACTTGGTTAAGCTGAGCATAGTTCGGATCACCGAACTTAGCCTGTAGCAAAAAGGGCTTACCAGCCGCAATCTCCCTAGCTTGCCGGATCTCCTCACAGGCCGCTCTGGATTCAAACCGCGCTTCTCTCGCCTCTTGTAAGGCCTTGTCCAGTTCAGCCGTTTTGGCTTCATTCTCCTTCTCCAGAAGTTCACAGCAGCTAGTAGCATTTTTTAGTTCAAGCGCCATCGTGGATATCTTCCTCGTCCTGGCACCGTGCAGCTTGTTCGGCTTTTAACTCAGCCGACGCCTTTTCGGCAGCCGCATTGCTACACCGGGCCTGCTCCTTGGCCCGGGCCAGCTCCGCTCTAAGAATTTCAACGGCGGCAGCACCATCTGCAGCCATGCATATTCCAGTATATAACTCCTAGCATCATGCTTATACCACAAAAATATATGTGAAGGGATTACCCCGGATACATACCTTGTGACTCGTCAAGACGCATATTGATTAACGCAATGTCATCCCCTGCTACATCAAGCTTCCGCCGCAGCTCGGCAATATCCATAGTCTGGGAAGGAGCCAAGGGGGAAGCAGCCTGTGTTCAAGTTAATCAGGTTATTCCTTGAGTAATTTCTTTCGATCCTCCATTCGCTTCCCAGCGGAAGCCAACCCGAGTCTCAGGGGCTACTACATATACACAGGTGCATCTTTGCAAATAAAACATAGTTGAAAACATTACATCACAAACCTCGAAGCCTTTTACCAGGCTCATGAAGGCTTTGTTCAATCCGCTCTTCGCAGACAAAACCTTCTCGACCACTGTACCCATGAAGGCACGGTGTTCCTCTGAGGTAGACGCTTGTCGTAGCATGTCCGTCAACATGTCCGGCGCTGCCGGATCTTTGGAAGCCACCGCAGGAGTACGACCTTCCTTTGAAGGAATCCGTTTACTCGTCTCCAGTGTCACCTCCGGCTGTAAACCGGATAGTCCGGGGCCGTCATTCTTGACCCCCAAACCCTGGGCGACAGAGACACCACCTTCGGGTAATGCCTTCTTCGCCCCCCGCACTGCTTGTCGGTCGGAAGAAACCCTTCGGGACGACACTTCAAAGTCGTCCGCCCTGTTGGGCGAGGAGGCTGGAGAAGGCGTATCACTCTCCATCATCTCTGGAAGAAGATCTCCCGAGGAAGAGGAAGAGGATAGTTGAGGAACGCTGGGCGTCGAACTGCGAGGAGGTACACATATTAGATGTTACTTCGGTAATAGGAAAGTAGTGGGGTATGTCTAAAGCACCCTACTTCACTTACGATTTGGCCGGAGGCCTGTCCCCATCATGGAGCTGTACGGCGACGTCGTTTGCCGGGCCCGAGCCGCCCGACAATGGCATTTTGCCTCTCTTGGGAGACTTCCCTCCCGATTTTCGGAGGCGACCCTCTTCCTGCCATGGGAATAAGGGATGTTCGCTGCTCCCTCACCTTTGCCTTCGGGCGAAGGAGTTTCGGTTTCCCCGAACACGGTGTCTAGTCTATCTCCGGAACGAAGGTCACCTCCGGTCTCCTTGTTCTCGCCCTCCTTCGTAAGCACCTGGCATGGTGTCGGGGCCAGCATCCTCGTCAGCTTGGCGTCCGCTGAGTCTTCCGAAAGGGGGGCCGGACACCTGATTCATTCCACTTTCTTTATCCAGCCCTGGAAAGGGATGGTTTGCTCAGTATCTTATTACGGGATGCTTGACTAAAA
Organism: Aegilops tauschii subsp. strangulata; assembly: GCF_002575655.3. NCBI lineage: Eukaryota > Viridiplantae > Streptophyta > Magnoliopsida > Poales > Poaceae > Aegilops > Aegilops tauschii. The sequence continues at coordinate 338,803,090 of NC_053037.3, forward strand.
GGTGTTCGGAAATTGAATACTTACTGAGGTGTCCGGATGGTTACAGTCAAGGCCGATATCTTCGGTGGTGTCTGGCCATTGCTTTCGCTTCCCGAAAACAATCTCCACATTCCTTCGTGTGTAGTGCCGAAGAAGTGCTGAAGAGTCCGCGGCCCTTCTGGATTAAATTCCCACATGCGGAGAGGCCATCGCTGGCACGGCAGGGTCCGGCGGACTAGCAATACTTGAACAACGTTAACAAGATCGATGCCCTTCTCGGCAAGGCTTCGGATGCGACTCTGCAGAGTTCGCACTTCATCAACTGATCCCCAATCCAACCCCTTATTGACCCATGAAGCAAGCTAAATTGGGGGGCCGGGTCGGAATGCCGGCGCAGCTGCCCACTTGGAGCCATGAGGCTCGGTGATATAGAACCACCCCTGCTGCCATAAGTCGGAAGATTCGGCAAAGGATCCTTTTAGCCAAACAGTGCTAGCAAGCTTGCTCACTGTGGCACCACCACACTCTACCTGCTCCCCCTCTATCACTTGCGGCTTCACGTTGAAGGTCTTGAGCCACAAGCCGAAGTGTGGAGGAGTTCAGAGGAAGGCTTCGCACGTGACGATAAACGCCGAGATACAAAGAATAGAGTCTGGGGCCAGATCGTGAAAATCTAGCCCATAATAGAACACGAGTCCTCTGACGAAGGGGTTAAGCGCAAACCCTAGCCCGTGGAGGAAGTGGGACACGAACACGACCCTCTCACCAGATCTGGGGGTGGGAATAACCTGCCCCTCGGCAGGAAGCTGATGAAGGATTTCTGCAGTCAGATACCTCGCCGCCCGAAGCTTTGCAATATCCTCCTCTGTGACAGAAGAAGCCACCCACCGGCCTTGACGGTTGGATCCGTACATGATTGGAGCTTGTGGTGATTGAAACCCGGGTGTTGGAACTCGAGGTAGCAAGGGTTGAGGAAGAAGCAAGCGTGAAAGAAAAAGACGGGACTGTACCCCTATATAAAGACCGCGAATATCGAACGTCTCCTCCTCGGCCTCAAAACTTGCCTATTCCCAAGGAGTTGTACCCGAGTGACGGTTGGATTACCCACGTGCGGGTTGATGAGAATCCCTTAAAAAAGGGAGGCACGATCTCCGCTTGGATAAGACATGCCAATAAAACAGCGTCTCAAAACGTGGGACGGCAGGCCAGCCAACGGTTCAAATATAAGGGTCGGGCAGGCGTGACGTCATGCTGCTAAAAAGTTGTCAGCAGATGGGACTTGTGGAATATTATATTCTCTGCAGTTGTGTACAGGTCCGGATACAATCACTACATCCGAATATTATCTTGGAGTTCGGAAAGAAGGGAATCCGCCTTGCAATGCCGAAGATAATCTGCGCGCCGGAGTCCTCGTCATTGAAGCCAGGTTCAGGGGCTACTGAGGGAGTCCTGGACTAAGGGGTCCTCGGGCGTCCGGCCTGTTACCCATGGGTCGGACTGATGGGCTGTGAAGACACGAAGGCCGAAGACTATACCCGGGTCCGGATAGGACTCTCCTTGGCGTGGAAGGCAAGCTTGGCGATCAACAATGAAGATTCCTTCCTATGTAACCAACTCCATGTAACCCTAGATCCCCCTCGGTGTCTATATAAACCGGAGGGTGTAGTCCGGAAAGGATAGACTCATGACCATAGTCATACAGGCTAGACTTCTAGGGTTTAGCCATTACGATCTCGTGGTAGATCAACTCTTGTAATACTCATATTCATCAAGATCAATCAAGCAGGAAGTAGGGTATTACCTCCATAGAGAGGGCCCGAACCTGGGTAAACATCGTGTCCCCTATCTCCTGTTACCATCGACCTTAGACGCACAGTTCGGGACCCCCTACCCGAGATCCGCCGGTTTTGACACCGACAACCGTTCCCCACCCCGTTCGTGGGGCGCGGGCACCTTGAAGACCGCGACCCGAGTCCACTCAGTAAATGAGTCGCGCCTCTGCGCCTCCCTCTTTTTATGGGGAAGGTGCGAGCCGCCTCTTTACCACGATGTGACGCATGCATGTGGGAACCGCCCCATGCATGACCCCCACGTCACACACGGCCCTCCACGTCTCGCGTTCAATGCGGGTCGTGGGGAAGCGCAGTGGACGAAACAGTTACTACGGTAAAAATCCGCCCCACCTGCCTGCGCACCATTCTGGGCCTGGCCCAACAACGCGCCGCGCTTATGTGTGGCCCAGACCCGGGGGCTCCTATCGGTGTACAAAAGTAGGGGCTCTCCTTTTGACCCCTTTACTTGTGCACGGGCAGTCAGAGCCACGCGCCACGGCCACACTTAGCAGGGCAGAGGAGGGAAGCCGGAGAGAAGCTAAAGCACAAGACAACCAAGGCAATGCCAAGACCAGAAACCGGGAGAGCAAGAGGGGGAGGTGGACTCCCTCGGCAAGATCCTTGGCGAAGCAGCCTCCGCAACCCCGACAAGAGTCTTGCTGGGGCAACTTGCCTAACGCCAGCGGAGCGCGCTTTCCTTGAGCGCAAGGGTTCCACCGCCAACAACTACCTTGGAACTAGGGCTCGAGAGGCACCTCCGTGGTGGCATGCAGATCTTTGTGAAGATCATAAATACATGAGATCGGATGAGGACCAGAAGACGACGACCCTCGGTGGGATCCTAGCCGAGGAAATCCACAAGACCCCCGGCAACCGCCTTGCCGGGGACGACCGCAACGCCACAGAAAGACCATTGCTGGGCCCCTGGCAAGACCCTTGCCGAGGGCATCAGCGAGGCCACAGCCAGGCCCGCGCCTGCCAAGACTCCACCGCCGCCCCCAAGCTGCTGCTAGCTCAACCAGCTGGGCAGGCACCTGCTCTTGGGGATCGTAGCAGAAATTAAAAAATTTCTACGCATCACCAAGATCAATCTATGGAGTTTACTAGCAACGAGAGGGGAGGAGTTCATCTACATACCCTTTTAGATCGCGAGCGGAAGCGTTCAAGAGAACGGGGTTGATGGAGTCGTACTCGTCGTGATCCAAATCACCGATGATCCAAGTGCCGAATGGACGGCACCTCCGCGTTCAACACACGTACGGAGCGGTGACGTCTCCCACGCCTTGATCCAGCAAGGAGGAGGGCGAGGTTGAGGAAGAAGGCTCCAACAGCAGCACGACGGCGTGGTGGTGGTGGAGTGACAGTTCTCCGGCAGGGCTTCGCCAAGCACACGCGGAGGAGGAGAGGTGTTGGGGAGGGGAGGGGCTGCGCCTTGGATGTGGTGCTGCAGCCCTCCCCTCACCCCTCTATTTATAGGGAGAAGGGGGAAGGGGGGCGGCCCCTCTAGATGAGATCTAGAGGGGGGCGGCGGCCAAGGGGGGAGGGAGCTTGCCCCCCAAGCAAGGGGGGCGCCCCCCTTTAGGGTTCCCCCCAAACCCTAGGCGCATGGGCCCTAGGGGGGTTGGCGCCCAGCCCACTAAGGGCTGGTTCCCTTCCACCTACAGCCCACAAGGCCCTCCGGGGCAGGTGGACCCTCCCGGTGGACCCCCGGAACCCCTCCGGTGGTCCCGGTACAATACCGGTATACCCCCGAATATTTCCGGTGACCGTATGGTGACTTCCCATATATAAATCTTTACCTCCGGACGATTCCGGAACTCCTCGTGACATCTGGGATCTCATCCGGGACTCCGAACAACATTCGGTAATCACATACAAACCTTCCTTATAACCCTAGCATCATCGAACCTAAAGTGTGTAGACCCTACGGGTTCGGGAATCATGCAGACATGACCGAGACACCTCTCTAGCCAATAACCAACAGCGGGATCTGGATACCCATGTTGGCTCCCACATGTTCCATGATCATCTCATCGGATGAACCACGATGTCGAGGATTCAAGCAATCCCGTATACAATTCCCTTTGTCAATCGGTACTTTACTTGCCCGAGATTCGATCGTCGGTATCCCAATACCTCGTTCAATCTCGTTACCGGCAAGTCACTTTACTCGTTCCGTAATGCATGATCCCGTGACTAACTACTTAGTCACATTGAGCTCATTATGATGATGCAATACCGAGTGGGCCCAGAGATACCTCTCCGTCATACGGAGTGACAAATCCCAGTCTCGATCCGAGCCAACCCAACAGACACTTTCGGAGATACCTGTAGTGCACCTTTATAGCCACCCAGTTACGTTGTGACGTTTGGTACACCCAAAGCATTCCTACGGTATCTGGGAGTTGCACGATCTCATGGTCTAAGGAAATGATACTTGACATTAGAAAAGCTTTAGCAAACAAATTACACGATCTAGTGCTATGCTTAGGATTGGGTCTTGTCCATCACATCATTCTCCTAATGATGTGATCCCGTTATCAATGACATCCAATGTCCATGGTCAGGAAACCGTAACCATCTATTGATCAACGAGCTAGTCAACTAGAGGCTCACTAGGGACATGTTATGGTCTATGTATTCACACATGTATTACGATTTCCGAATAACACAATTAAAGCATGAACAATAGACAATTATCATGAACAAGGAAATATAATAATAACCATTTTATTATTGCCTCTAGGGCATATTTCCAACAGTCTCCCACTTGCACTAGAGTCAATAATCTAGTTACATTGTGATGAATCGTACACCCATAGAGTTCTGGTGTTGATCATGTTTCGCTCGTGGAAGAGGTTTAGTCAACGGATCTGCGACATTCAAATCCGTATGCACTTTACAAATATCTATGTCTCCATTTTGAACATTTTCACGAATGGAGTTGAAGCGACGCTTGATGTGCCTGGTCTTCTTGTGAAACCTGGGCTCCTTGGCAAGGGCAATAGCTCCAGTGTTGTCACAGAAGAGAGTCATCGGCCCCGATGCATTGGGAATAACTCCTAGGTCGGCAATGAACTCCTTCATCCAGATTGCTTCATGTGCTGCCTCCGAGGCTGCCATGTACTCTGCTTCACATGTAGATCCCGCCACGACGCTTTGCTTGCAACTGCACCAGCTGATTGCCCCACCATTCAAAATGTACATGTATCCGGTTTGTGACTTAGAGTCATCCAGATCTGTGTCGAAGCTAGCACCGACGTAACCCTTTACGACGAGCTCTTCGTCACCTCCATAAACGAGAAACATATCCTTAGTCCTTTTCAGGTACTTCAGGATGTTCTTGACCGCTGTCCAGTGTTCCATGCCGGGATTACTTTGGTACCTTCCTACCAAACTTACGGCAAGGTTTACATCAGGTCTGGTACACAGCATGGCATACATAATAGACCCTATGGCCGAGGCATAGGGGACGACACTCATCTTTTCTCAATCTTCTGCCGTGGTCGGGCATTGAGCCGTGCTCAATCTCACACCTTGCAATACAGGCAAGAACCCCTTCTTGGACTGATCCATATTGAACTTCTTCAATATCTTGTCAAGGTATGTGCTTTGTGAAAGACCTATGAGGCGTCTCGATCTATCTCTATAGATCTTGATGCCTAATATGTAAGCAGCTTCTCCAAGGTCCTTCATTGAAAAACACTTATTCAAGTAGGCCTTTATACTTTCCAAGATTTCTATATCATTTCCCATCAATAGTATGTCATCCACATATAATATGAGAAATGCTACAGAGCTCCCACTCACTTTCTTGTAAACACAGGCTTCTCCATAAGTCTGTGTAAACCCAAACGCTTTGATCATCTCATCAAAGCGAATGTTCCAACTCCGAGATGCCTGCACCAGCCCATAGATTGAGCGCTGGAGCTTGCATACTTTGTCAGCATTCTTAGGATCGACAAAACCTTCCGGCTGCATCATATACAATTCTTCCTTAAGGAAGCCGTTAAGGAATGTCGTTTTGACGTCCATTTGCCATATTTCATAATCGTAGAATGCGGCAATTGCTAACATGATTCGGATGGACTTCAGCTTCGCTACGGGTGAGAAGGTCTCATCGTAGTCAACTCCTTGAACTTGTCGATAACCCTTAGCGACAAGTCGAGCTTTATAGATGGTAACATTTCCATCTGCGTCCATCTTCTTCTTAAAGATCCATTTATTTTCTATCGCTCGCCGATCATCGGGCAAGTCTGTCAAAGTCCATACTTTGTTTTCATACATGGACCCTATCTCGGATTGCATGGCTTCAAGCCATTTGTTGGAATCTGGACCCGCCATTGCTTCTTCATAGTTCGAAGGTTCACCGTTGTCCAACAACATGATTTCCAGGACAGGGTTGCCGTACCACTCTGGTGCGGAACGTGTCCTTGTGGACCTACGAAGTTCAGTGGTAACTTGATCATGATCGTCATCATTAACTTCCTCTCTAGTCGGTGCAGGCACCACAGAAACATTTTCTTGTGCTGCGCTACTTTTTGGTTCGAGAGGGGTCATCTCATCAAGTTCCACTTTCCTCCCACTTACTTCCTTCGAGAGAAACTCTTTCTCCAGAAAGGACCCGTTCTTGGCAACGAAGATCTTGCCTTCGGATCTGAGGTAGAAGGTATACCCAATGGTTTCCTTAGGGTATCCTATGAAGACGCATTTTTCCGACTTGGGTTCGAGCTTTTCAGGTTGAAGTTTCTTGACATAAGCATCGCATCCCCAAACTTTAAGAAACGACAGCTTCGGTTTCTTTCCAAACCATAATTCATACGGTGTCGTCTCAACGGATTTTGACGGAGCCCTATTTAAAGTGAATGCGGCAGTCACTAAAGCATGACCCCAGAATGATAGCAGTAGATCGGTAAGAGACATCATAGATCGCACCATATCCAATAGAGTGCGATTACGACGTTCGGACACACCATTACGCTGAGGTGTTCCAGGCGGTGTGACTTGTGAAACAATTCCACATTTCCTTAAGTGTGTGCCAAATTCGTGACTCAAATATTCCCCTCCACGATCTGATTGTAAGAACTTTATTTTCCTGTCACGTTGATTCTCAACCTCACTCTGAAATTCCTTGAACTTTTCAAAGGTCTCAGACTTGTGTTTCATTAAGTAGACATACCCATATCTACTCAAGTCATCAGTGAGGGTGAGAACATAACGATAGCCACCGCGAGCCTCAACGCTCATTGGACCGCACACATCAGTATGTATGATTTCCAATAAGTTGGTTGCTCGCTCCATTGTTCCGGAGAACGGAGTCTTGGTCATTTTGCCCATGAGGCATGGTTCGCACGTGTCAAATGATTCATAATCAAGAGACTCCAAAAGTCCATCAGCATGGAGTTTCTTCATGCATTTGACACCAATGTGACCAAGGCGGCAATGCCTCAAGTATGTGGGACTATCATTATCAACCTTACATTTCTTGGCATTCACACTATGAATATGTGTAACATCACGTTCGAGATTCATTAAGAATAAACCATTGACCAGCGGGGCATGACCATAAAACATATCTCTCATATAAATAGAACAACCATTATTCTCGGATTTGAATGAGTAGCCATCTCGCATTAAACGAGATCCAGATACAATGTTCATGCTCAAAGCTGGCACTAAATAACAATTATTGAGGTTTAAAACTAACCCCGTAGGTAAATGTAGAGGTAGTGTGCCGACGGCGATCACATCGACCTTGGAACCATTCCCGACGCGCATCGTCACCTCGTCCTTTGCCAGTCTCCGCTTATTCCGCAGCTCCTGCTTTGAGTTACAAATATGAGCAACCACACCGGTATCAAATACCCAGGAGCTACTACGAGCGCTGGTTAGGTACACATCAATAACATGTATATCACATATACCTTTGGTATTGTCGGCCTTCTTATCCGTTAAGTACTTGGGGCAGTTCCGCTTCCAGTGACCGTTTCCCTTGCAATAAAAGCACTCAGTCTCAGGCTTGGGTGCATTCTTTGTCTTCTTCCCGGCAGCTTGCTTACCGGGCACGACAACTCCCTTGCCGTCTTTCTTGAAGTTCTTCTTACCCTTGCCTTTCTTGAACTTAGTGGTCTTATTCACCATCAACACTTGATGTTCCTTTTTGATCTCCACCTCCGCTGATTTCAGCATTGAATATACCTCAGGAATGGTCTTTTCCATCCCCTGCATATTGAAGTTCATCACAAAGCTCTTGTAGCTAGGTGGGAGCGACTGAAGGATTCTGTCAACGACCGCGTCATCCGGGAGATTAACTCCCAGCTGAGACAAGCGGTTGTGCAACCCAGACATTTTGAGTATGTGTTCGCTGACGGAACTATTCTCCTCCATCTTACAACTGTAGAACTTGTCGGAGACTTCATATCTCTCGACCCGGGCATGAGCTTGGAAAACCATTTTCAGCTCTTCGAACATCTCATATGCTCCGTGCTGCTCAAAACGCTTTTGGAGCCCCGGTTCTAAGCTGTAAAGCATGCCGCACTGAACCAGGGAGTAATCATCAACACGTGTTTGCCAGGCGTTCATAACGTCTTGGTTTGCTGGGACGGGTGCTTCACCTAGCGGTGCTTCAAGGACATATGCTTTCTTGGCAGCTATGAGGATGGTCCTCAAGTTCCGGACCCAGTCCGTATAGTTGCTACCATCGTCTTTCAGCTTGGTTTTCTCTAGGAACGCGTTGAAGTTGAGGTTGACATTAGCGTGGGCCATTTGATCTACAAGACATATTGTAAAGATTTTAGACTAAGTTCATGATAATTAAGTTCATCTAATCAAATTATTAATGAACTCCCACACAGACAGACATCCCTCTAGTCATCTAAGTGATACATGATCCGAGTCAACTAGGCCGTGTCTGATCATCACGTGAGACGGACTAGTCATCATCGGTGAACATCTTCATGTTGATCGTATCTGCTATACGACTCATGCTCGACCTTTCGGTCTCTTGTGTTCCGAGGCCATGTCTGTACATGCTAGGCTCGTCAAGTCAACCTAAGTGTATTGCGTGTGTAAATCTGGCGTACACCCGTTGTATGCGAACGTTAGAACCTATCACATCCGATCATCACGTGGTGCTTCGGAACAACGAACCTTCGCAACGGTGCACAGTTAGGGGGAACACTTTCTAGCGAGGGATCATCTTATTTATGCTACCGTCGTTCTAAGCAAATAAGATATAAAACATGATAAACATCACATGCAATCAAATAGTGACATGATATGGCCAATATCATTTTGCTCCTTTTGATCTCCATCTTCGGGGCACCATGTTCATCATCGTCACCGGCATGACACCATGATCTCCATCATCATGATCTCCATCATCGTGTCTTCATGAAGTTGTCTCGCCAACTATTACTTCTACTACTATGGCTAACGGTTAGCAATAAAGTAAAGTAATTACATGACGTTCCAGTTGACACGCAGGTCATAAATAAATTAAGACAACTCCTATGGCTCCTGCCGGTTGTCATACTCATCGACATGCAAGTCGTGATTCCTATTACAAGAACATGATCAATCTCATACATCACATATATCATTCATCACATCCTTCTGGCCATATCACATCACATGACACTTGCTGCAAAAACAAGTTAGACGTCCTCTAATTGTTGTTGCAAACTTTTACGTGGCTGCTATAGGTTTCTAGCAAGAACGATTCTTACCTACGCCAAAACCACAACGTGATATGCCAATTTCTATTTACCCTTCATAAGGACCCTTTTCATCGAATCCGATCTGACTAAAGTGGGAGAGACAGACACCCGCTAGCCACCTTATGCAACTAGTGCATGTCAGTTGGTGGAACCTGTCTCACGTAAGCGTACGTGTAAGGTCGGTCCGGGCCGCTTCATCCCACGATGCCCCCGAATCAAGATAAGACTAGTAACGGCTAGTAAATTGACAAAATCGACACCCACAACAACTTGTGTTCTACTCGTCCATAGAAACTACGCATAGACCTAGCTCATGATGCCACTGTTGGGGATCGTAGCAAAAATTAAAAAATTTCTACGCATCACCAAGATCAATCTATGGAGTTTACTAGCAACGAGAGGGGAGGAGTGCATCTACATACCCTTGTAGATCTCGAGCGGAAGCGTTCAAGAGAACGGGGTTGATGGAGTCGTACTCGTCGTGATCCAAATCACCGATGATCCAAGCGCCAAACGGACGGCACCTCCGCGTTCAACACACGTACGGAGCGGTGCCGTCTCCCACGCCTTGATCCAGCAAGGAGGAGGGAGAGGTTGAGGAAGAAGGCTCCAACAGCAGCACGACGGCGTGGTGGTGGTGGAGTGACAGTTCTCCGGCAGGGCTTCGCCAAGCACACGCGGAGGAGGAGAGGTGTTGGGGAGGGGAGGGGCTGCGCCTTGGATGTGGTGCTGCAGCCCTCCCCTCACCCCTCTATTTATAGGAAGAAGGGGGAAGGGGGCGGCCCCTCTAGATGAGATCTAGAGGGGGGCGGCGGCCAAGGGGGGAGGGAGCTTGCCCCCCAAGCAAGGGGGCCCCCCCTTTAGGGTTCCCCCAAACCCTAGGCGCATGGGCCTTAGGGGGGTTGGCGCCCAGCCCACTAAGGGCTGGTTCCCTTCCACCTACAGCCCATAAGGCCCTCTGGGGCAGGTGGACCCTCCCGGTGGACCCCCGGAACCCCTCCGGTGGTCCCGATACAATACCGGTATACCCCCGAATATTTCCGGTGACCGTATGGTGACTTCCCATATATAAATCTTTACCTCCGGACGATTCCGGAACTCCTCGTGACATCCGGGATCTCATCCGGGACTCCGAACAACATTTGGTAATCACATACAAACCTTCCTTATAACCGTAGCGTCATCGAACCTTAAGTGTGTAGGCCCTACGGGTTCGGGAATCATGCAAACATGACCGAGACACCTCTCTAGCCAATAACCAACAGCGGGATCTGGATACCCATGTTGGCTCCCACATGTTCCATGATCATCTCATCGGATGAACCACGATGTCGAGGATTCAAGCAATCCCGTATACAATTCCCTTTGTCAATCGGTACTTTACTTGCCCGAGATTCGATCGTCGGTATCCCAATACCTCGTTCAATCTCGTTACCGGCAAGTCACTTTACTCGTTCCGTAATGCATGATCCCGTGACTAACTACTTAGTCACATTGAGCTCATTATGATGATGCAATACCGAGTGGGCCCAGAGATACCTCTCCGTCATACGGAGTGACAAATCCCAGTCTCGATCTGAGCCAACCCAACAGACACTTTCGGAGATACCTGTAGTGCACCTTTATAGCCACCCAGTTACGTTGTGACGTTTGGTACACCCAAAGCATTCCTACGGTATCCGGGAGTTGCACGATCTCATGGTCTAAGGAAATGATACTTGACATTAGAAAAGCTTTAGCAAACGAACTACACGATCTAGTGCTATGCTTAGGATTGGGTCTTGTCCATCACATCATTCTCCTAATGACGTGATCCCGTTATCAATGACATCCAATGTCCATGGTCAGGAAACCGTAACCATCTATTGATCAACGAGCTAGTCAACTAGAGGCTCACTAGGGACATGTTATGGTCTATGTATTCACACATGTATTACGATTTCCGGATAACACAATTAAAGCATGAACAATAGACAATTATCATGAACAAGGAAATATAATAATAACAATTTTATTATTGCTTCTAGGGCATATTTCCAACACCTGCATGGCAATGGGCGGCCTCTACACCGACTCAGCAAGCACCTGCGTGGTGGCATGTGACCCTTCGTGAAGGCTCCACCACCGCGCCAACCCAGCAGCCAGCCAACGTGGCGTCGCAAGGCCTCGTGAGCTCGGGCGCGTGTCAAAGCTAGGCGAGGCGGCGACAGCTGGGACGTGCTTCCTTGCCGTCCCCGATAAAGCGAGAGGGATACGTCGGCAGCGCATTAAATGCGTTTGTCCGACGGTGCCAGAGGATAGAATCATCCACTGTACACCTTTCCACCTCCTGTGTGCCACTGTGGCGACACCTTTGTGCCTATAAAAGGAGGCCCGAGGCGTCTAGGAGGAGGATTCGGACCTTTTGGGCAAGTTACACCCCGTAGCTAGCTCAAGAACACAAGAACATTCTAATACACCCACCAAAGCAGGACTAGGGTATTACGCATCTTCGCGGCCCAAACCTGGGTAAACGATCCGTGTGCTTCCTGTCAGACCCGCTCTTTGCACAACCTCGCGCCCGCCAACCGTAGAAGGGATCCCAGTGATCCCATAGGTGTCGTTTCCACCGACAGAGACTCTCCATATGAAAAACATGGTGCTACGTTGAAGCACAAGTGTGGTAAAGGATACTAAATGCCCCTTCTCTCTTTGTTTATTATTTCTTCCCTTTTTTCTTTTTTTCTTTTTCTTCTTTTTTTCTTTTTTTTTCTCTCATTGTCCGGAGTCTCACACCAACTTGTGGGTGAATCATAGTCTCCATCATCCTTTCCTCACTGGGGCATTGCTCTAAAAATGAATAATGATGATCATCACACTTCTATTTACTTATAACTCAAAAGAAATAAAAATTACAACTCGATACCTATGACAAATGTATGACTCTATATGAATGCCTCTGGCAATGTACCAGGATGTGCAATGATCTAGCGTAACTTGTATGAAAATGGTGAATGGTGGCTGAGCCACAACTACTATGTCAGCTACATGATCACGCAAAGCAATATGACAATGAATGCTCAAGTCATCAAACGGAAGCGGTGGAAGTTGCATGGAAATATATCTCAGAATGGCCATGGAAAAGCCCTAATAGGTAGGTATGGTGGCTGTTTTGAGGAAGATATAATAAGGCTTATGTGTGATAGAGCGTATCATATCACGGGGTTTGGATGCACCTGCGAAGTTTGCACCACGTCTCGATGTGAGAAAGGGCAATGCACAGTACCGTAGAGGCTAGGAAATTGCGAAAAGGTAAGAGTGCATATAATCCATGGACTCACATTAGTCATAAAGAACTCATATACTTATTGCAAAAGTTTATTAGCCGTCGAAGCAAAGTACTACTACACATGCCCCTAAGGGGATAGATTGGTAGGAAAAGACCATCGCTCGTCCCCGACCACCACTCATAAGGAGGACAATAAATAATAGATCATGCTCCAACTTCATAGCATAACGAGAGACTATACGTGCATGCTTTGGGAATCACAAACCTTAACACCAATATTCTTACTAACCACAACCGTTTACTAGTACCTCCCACATATTCCATCTCTATATCGCAAAACTATTGCAAGGAATCAAACATATCATATTCATTGATCCACAAGTTTTATGTATGATTTTATGACTAACCATGCAATTGACCAATTCCTTTTGACTCTCTAAATAGATATAAGTGAAGCATGAGAGTTAATTCTTTCTACAAAAGACCATGCTCTAATAACTATAAGTGAAGCAAAAGAGCATTCTTCAAACAATGGTTTTCTATGTGAAGAGAAACAGGCAATCCAAACTTCAAATGATATAAGTGAAGCACATGAAGCATTCTATAAAGCCATACTCAAAAGATATAAGTGAAGTGCAATGAGCATTCTATAAATCAACCATGGACTATCTCATACCAGCATGGTGCATAAAAGAAAAGTGAAAAATAAACACAAAAGACGCTCCAAGATTTGCACATATCACATGAACAAAATGAATCCGAAAACATACCGATACTTGTTGAAGAAAGATGGGATGGCTTCCGGGGCATCCCCAAGCTTAGACGCTTGAGTCTCCTTGAATATTTACTTGGGGTGCCTTGGGCATCCCCAATCTGAGCTTTTGCCTCTCCTCCTTCTCCTCGCATTGAGACCTCCTCGATCTTCGAACACTTCATCCACACAAAACTTAACCAAACTTTTAGTGGCGGGGTTAGTGAATATGGCAATGAAATCCCATCATGTCCTGTTGTAACATTATTGTATAATTATAAACAAACATTACCCACTGTATGCTATCACAATTCTATGTCCCCAAGTCAAGGAGGCCTCAACAAGAATTCAAACATGCGCAAATAATGAAGCTATGACAGCAATCTGTGAAAACAAGACAGTCTGTAAAGATTTGGACATCCATCATACTTCTCTAACTCTAAAAATTCTGAAAAACTAGGACAAAAGAAACATTTTGTATAGAAAGACAGTACAAAAAGTTTCATAACCGTTTGACGTTCCAATAAAAAAAGTAAAATCGCGCACTACAGCCAAAGTTTATGTTTTGCACCGCACAAACCAACAAGCAATTTAATCATCCTAAAGGCAAACCTTGGCACATTATTTTTATAAAATAATGGAATTGTACAAGGGGATAATTATTTTTGTTGAAAAGTTTCTGCAATTCAAGATTCATAAAGTTTCCATGGGCAAGAACAAAGTTCAAGGACGTCCCCCACTTTCACAATGCTCGTCTCTCTCACTTTCGCTTTTCTTTTTGTGAAGTTTTAAGTTCCCATCTATATTTTTTTTGTTTTTTCAACTTTATGAAAGCACTCAACAGAAATAAATGACTCTCTAAAACTTTCGGGTTGTCTCCCTGGCAGCGCTTTCTTTAAAGCCATTAAGCTAGGCATAAAATGCTCAAGTAATGAATCCACCCGGATCCCAAGGTATATGAAAGCCAATTTTAATTAACAATGATTTGGCATTTAGTAATGAGCACAAAGCAACATATATCAAGTAATGACGAAGGCTAACTCTCTTCCTATGCATCGGCATGTCATACAGGAACAATTCGTGAACATCAAGTAAAGGCCAATACATAGCATAAGCAGTATCTTGCAATTTTATCGTGTTGGTAACATAAAGAGGCGGAGATGTAGTTCCTCTCTCATAATAATTGCAAGTAGGAGCAGCAAGCACATGCATATTATATTCATCAAAATCATCATGTCTAGTGGCAAAAATGCAACCCATCAATATAATCCTTAATAAGTGCAAACTTCTCCGATATAGTGTAGTCAGGAGAATTCAAAAAGATAATAGGACTATCATGTGTGGGTGCAATAGTAATAGTTTCATTCTCAACATAAGGGACTATAGCAAGTTCATATCCATAAGAATAATTCATATTGGCATGTTGGCCACAAGCATAACAAGCATCAAGTTCATCAAAAAGGGATATTTCAAATGAATAAACGGGATCATAGCAATTATCATGGCATTCATCCTTCGGTAAGAACGAAGGGGCATTAAATAATGTATGAGTTGAAGAGTTACTTTCATTAGAAGGTGGGCACGTGTAGCTAATCCGCTCTTCCTCCGTTTGTTCTTCGCTCTCATCGTCATCTTTTTCATCCAATGAGCTCGCAGTTTCATCAATTTCTTCTTCCATAGACTCCTGCAAAATTTTAGTCTCTTCTTGGACAGCGGAGTTATTCTCAATGAATACATAAATATCGTAATTGTATTTATAATTATCATAGCTATATTTAAGGATATCAAGATTTTCAGGTCTATAAACTGAATCATCAAAATCTTCAAACTTTTCAAACAAAGATTCAATTTCATATGCACCCTTAAAAGCAACAAATTCTTCTATTCGTTCCACATCATAGTAATCATATATACCATTAGCATAAGAAGCTAAGGTTTCATTATCATTAAATTTGCATGAAAAGGGAAGATGTGGAGCGTTCATCCTAGAGCAACAAGTATAATCATATCTCAAGCATAGATTCCAAGCATACCACTTCAATATATGAATTTGATCCCATAATAGTTTCCCTTTTTGCGTCAAGCAATAATCCCTAAAGTATTCATGTTGATCCAATGTTACCCCCATTATCAAGTTGAATGGGGTTTTCTCAGGATTATCAAAGTAGTGCATAATATTTTTCACATAACGAGCATTAAGGGTTTTAGGAAGTTCCCCATCTCCATGAGTAACAAGTACCACTAATTTTTTTGGTGTTTCGTGTTCCATATCCATAACTAAAGATAGAGAACAGCTTAGAACAGGAAATAAAAACTACTTAGTGATAAAGCAAACAAGCACACACGAGAATATTCACCCCACGCTATTGCTCCCCGGCAACGGTGCCAGAAAAAGGTCTTGATAACCCACAAGTATAGGGGATCATTTGTAGACTTCTTCGATAAATAAGAGTGTCGAACCCAACGAGGAGCTAAAGGCAGAACAAATATTCCCTCAAGTTCTATCGACCACCGATACAACTCTACACACACTTGACGTTTGCTTTACCGAAAACAAGTATGAAACTAATTTGCAAGAATAAAACTATGAGTACTCTGCGAGAATAGAACTACGAATAAATTGCAAGGTAATAAAAGTAGATAGCTTTTGTCAATAAGGAAGTCATTTGTCCCTAGGCAATCGATAACAAGTACCGGTAATCATTCTTGCGATTCTACATGAGGGAGAGGCATGAGCTAACATACTTTCTCTACTTGGATCATATGCACTTATGATTGGACCCCTAGCAAGCATCCGCAACTACTAAAGATCATTAAGGTCGTGAAACCCAACCATAGCATTAAGTATCAAGTCCTCTTTATCCCATACGCAACAACCCACCTACTCGGGTTTAAGCTTCTGTCACTCTCGCAACCCACAATAAGAAATCATGCACGTATTGCAACACCCTACAGCAGGGACCCCTCATGTTTGCGCGAGATGGAGGGCACCGTAGGACAACACCATAAATAAAATATACAATCATACCAACCAAGATCACGATTAACCCACAGGATAAAACGGATTTACTCAAACATCGTAGGATAACCATAGATCATTGGGAAATAATATATGGAGTTGAGCACCATGTTTAAGTAGAGATTACAGCGGGGAGAAGAGGTGTTACACCGCTGCATAGAGGGGGAGAGAGTTGGTGTTGACAGTAGCAAGATTGTTGATGTAGATCATCGTCACGATCCTTGCCCCGGCGGCACTCCGGTGCCACCGGGATAGAGGGGGAGAGAGCCCCCTCCTTCTTCTTCTTCCTTGGCCTCCCCCCTAGATGGGAGGAGAGTCCCCCCTCTGGTCCATGGCCTCCATGGCGGTGGAGGGGCGGGAGCCCCTCCGAGATTGGACCCCCCTCTTTGTTCTCTTCAGTTTTCGCGTCCCCCTGATCCAGCCAAAACCGTTTCTTATATTCCTGGAGATCCGTAACTCCGATTGTGCTGAGATTTTAACATGATTTTTTCCCGGATATAAGCTTCCTTGTGCCCTAAGTAGAGCTCCAACCGACATTCGAGGAGGGCACAACCCACCACCACGCGCCAGGGGCCTCTGGCGCGCCCTAGTGTCTTGTGGGCTATGTGGGCCTCCGTTTGCGGTGATTCCAACTCCCAAAAATCACATATATTCCAAAATAATTCTGCGTAAAATTTTATTGCATTTGGACTTCGTTTGATATGGATTTTCTGCGATACAAAAAACATGCAAAAAACAGGAACTGGCACGGGGCATTGGATCAATAGGTTAGTCCAATAAATCATATAAAAAGTTGCGAAAAGTATGTAAGACTTGTATAATATTGGCATGAAACAATAAAAAATTATAGATACGACGGAGACGTATCATCATCCCCAAGCTTAATTCATGCTCGTCCTCGAGCAGGTAAATGATAAAAAAGATATTTTTTGATGTGGAATGCTACCTAGCATAAACTTGATCATATATCTAGTCATTGCATGAATATTAAGACATAAGTGATTCAAAGCAATAGTCTATAATTTGACATAAAGACATCAATACTCAGGCATCCCAACAAACATCTTCTTTTACACTAGGACAACCAGCTAATATCTCCTCCGGGTCAAGTTCAGCCTGCCAAGCCTTTTCCCGGCTCAAGGCAGTGATAGCACCGGCTTTGGCGGCTGATCGCTTCAATTCTTCCACCCTTTGTGGTAGCACAGACAGCTTCTCCAACACTTCCTTTATAAGGGAAGGTGGTTGCTTCTTATGCAAGGCAACAGAAATTGCTTGTTGGGCGCCAGTGTATAGCTGCTCTACAAGGGTGTATACGGCTTTCAACCTTATGCGCATATCATCACCCAGCTTGGAGCTTCTGGAACCTGCATTGGCAAGTATGTTTATGAACCGGCTCAATGGTTGTTCAACATTGATGAAGAAATATTGAAGTATACTATTACTTACCAAAGATGGCTGCTATCATACTGTTGATTTGGTATTTTAAACCGGACAACTCATCAGTTACCGGCTTAAGGGCAGCTTCAGCGTCTTCTGCTCTTTTCAATAGAGCTGCCCTCTCGGTCTCCCGGCCGGTTTTATCAGCGCTGAAGTCTTTTTTTAGCTTTTCAATGTTTTCCAATGCAGTCTTCAGCTCTGATTTGGCTTTTGAAGTATCAGATTGTTGGGTTTGAATATTGGCCCTTAGATCATTTACTTGGGATTCCTTCATATTTAATTCAGCCTACAACATGAACAAGATAGGAAGTATTATGATCATCTTGTCTGAAGTCCCAAGCACAATACAAGTATTTTACTTGGCACTTGGGGCTAATGCATATTGCTCTTTTTTGAAGACAATTCTATGATGACCCGCGAAACTGCTATGACTATAGCCGACTCATGGGGGCTACATACTTGGATTTTATTCGCAATTATGGTGATAAGTCCCGGCTTATCCATGCTGATTAAGCCGGCCCTTGGGGACTACAGGTGCAAAATTAATCACTATGTTTGAAGTCCCGACTTTAGCTATGCAGCTTAAGCCGGCCCTTGGGGTCTACTTGCTTGATTCTACAATCATAGTATGCCATGACATGAATAAAAGACTCCAAAGGTTATTTAAAGTCTACATCATATTCGTTTTTCTCATATCCAGTGGACTTGGCGGCTGACAGACATATATTTGTATGGAGAAGATGGTAATGTTTACCTCAAAACGTTCCTTCATAAGGTTGACCAGGCCGGCCTCAAAGTCATGGCTGGTGTGAAGGTGGTTTAAATAACCGGAGTGAATCTCTTGGGCGTTGAACTGGGCATAGCTTTCCAAGTCCACCTTCCACTTGCCTTTGTCAACAGCAGAGAATTCTTCTTTGGCGTTGTGCTTGGATAGGGCAGTGGGGTTGCCTGGTGCTGTATAAGTTGTTCTAGTAATCATTATGTCTTCAGTTTCTTGAGCCGGCTGAGCAGGACTGGGCGGCTTCGCATTCTCCGGGTCAACATCCATGGAATCTATATGGACATGGTGTTCTGGTGGCGGCTCATCAACTGAGGCCTCAGCAGCTTGGTGAGAAGCTTCTGTTGTTTGTTTCTCCGGCTCAGAGGGATTTGAACCTTCAGCCGGCTTGTTCACCTTCAGTTTCTTGCTGGGCTTGGCTATGGCACTGAAAATAAAGCACAAGACAGGGTTGATATGGCAATTGAGTACATGATTGAAAGTGAATAGGCTTAAGTGTTTCTTACCCAGGCACAGTCTTGAAAAGAGGGACCTGAGTCCCAGTTGAGTCGCCAGAAGAAGAATGAGAGGTTCCCTGATAGTTTGAATCAGAAGGGTTAAGAGGCCGTCGAAAAAGACCCGCCTTGGGATAAGCTAAATCGGAAGTCTGTGAAACCTCTGGACGGTGTTTGCGAGGAGCCGACGTGTTTGGTAAGCCGGAGGAGAGAATCCCGCCACTGCTGTTTCGGGTCGTGCTGCGAGCTTCATGTTGCTGCTTCTTCAAAATAAAGTTGGGATCCAAATAAGCTAAAGGATGAGAAAACCTTACTTTCCGGCTTGCTTGACGAATTTTCTGTCTTGGCAGAGGTTCTAAGTCGGAGGAAAGGATAGTTACCTCTTCACCATCTACGTGGCTGCCTTCCGCGTCATCCTGATAGTGATCAATTGTCAATAACCTATATAAAAAATGAGCCAAGGGAGTCAAGTTCTACCTCCGACTCAACATCGTCCAAGTCAAATAGCTCGGAGGTGTTGGTCTTCTTCTTGGCAGGCTTTTTCTGAGCCTTATTTTTCGTCCGGGCCTTCTTGACCGGCTTATCCTACAGCTTCCTATTCCAAAAAGGTGAATCGGCCTGCAAAAATCAAATGGGTATAAGAGGGCAATTTAAGTGAAGATATGATTCAACTGGAAATTGTTTACAAGCTTATAGTTGGCGGCTTGTTGAGAGCGCAAAAAGGATTCGGTCCAGTTTTACTGCAATCTGCCAAGCTCTCGTTCAGCAGAGACTTGGTCATATCGTTGATGTCGTCATCACTTAGCTGAATATGGCAGTGGCGTTGTGGATCTTTTAAGTCGCCGGTATACTCGCACATCAAGCCGGGGCGGCAGCTTAAGGGCAAAACTCTCCAGGCGACCGAGCATCGAACCAGATCGATTTCGGTTAAACCATTGGCCATTAAGGCTCTAATCTTCGATAAGACGGGCATATATTTGGCCCGTTCGGCTGTGCTGATACGATCGGGGAGGGGGTGCCTGTTGCTGAGCCGGCTCTCACGATAACCCGGCAGTGGATTTTCCCCTTCTGGAGAGGTGCCTTGACAGTAAACCATGTTTGGTTCCAGTCCTTGGGATGACTGGACAGTTTGGTCGTAGGGAAGGTGGCGTCTTTCCGCCTCTGAATTGAAATGCCGCCTAATTCTAGGCTGGGCCCGTCCGTAAATTCAGTCTGGCGGTTTAAGTAATAGAACTCTCTGAATAGTTCTACAGTAGGTTCTTGCTGAAGGTATACTTCGCAAAACACTTGAAAATTGCAGATATTTGTGACGGAATTGGGTCCGATGTCTTGAGGATGGAGTTGGAAGAAGTGCAGTACATCACAATTTTTTTTGAACCGGGCGGAGTGGAACCCCCAGAGCATGTGATCAGTGAAGACGATAACTTTGCCCTCCTTGGGTTCGGGGGTGGTTTCTACTCCTGGGGCTCTCCAATGAATGACATTCTTTGCGGCTAAAACGCCTACTTGAACATGTTCATCCAACGCTTGCTTAGTAACCCGGGAAGCGACCCAGTTGCATGAGGTGACGGTCTTGGTCATTTTTTAGGAGGGTCTAAAAAGAAAAGATTGCCGGTTTAAGATTATGCTGTTAAGCCGGCCATTGATTCAAAAGTAAGTGCTATAAAGAGCCGATGTGTTAAGCCAGAAGATAATACTGAGTTATGCAGGTATATATATTGGCGGCTTAAAAGGGGACTAATGGTACATGGCGGGTTACGGTTTATCAGTTAAGCCGCCCAAACAATTGCCATATTTCAGATCTATGAGTGAGGATTTGCTAAGTGATGACAAACATATTTCACAGATTGGTGCTATAATTTTGGATCTACGGAAATTCAAAAAATAAAATAAATTCTAAACCTAAGGTGGCGGCAGCAGCAGAGCTCGTGTGCTCAGATGAGATCTGTTACAGAGGGGATATCTTCTGCTATTGAAAATGAATGCTAAAACGATTGCCGCACAACTTTGGTGCCAAGTTCAGATCTGATTATGCAATCTAAGAGAGGAAGCGGAGGAACAATGAAGAACTTCGATGAACATAGAAACCCTAAACGCGGATCTGATATGAGTCAAGACAAGTACCTGGAGGTGCTGATGAACAGCAGAGAGGCGCCGCCGTGCTCTGGTCCGTTCAGGTTGATGCCGCGGCCGGAGTTGAGGCAGTTGACGAAGGACAACGACGGCGGAGCTCGGGTGCGCGTGGGCGTTGCGAGGAAGAAGACAAAGACGAGGATGCAAGGAAAAAATGAAAAAGGACCCTTGTCCCTATTTATAAGGAGATGGATAAAAGGCATGCGCGGGAATCGAGGAGGCCAAAAAATGATTATGTGGCTGCACAGATGCCTCAATTTTCGGAAGGTCCATTAAAGGTGAAGATGTACTGAGATGTTCTGCGCCTCGTGCAAAGTTAATGCGAGATGACGTCATGGCTGGTTAACACAATTCTGTTAGCTGACATCATGGCGCGTTATAGCAAGATCATAAAGGTGACGATGGAAAGATTTTGCTAAGTCAAGCACTGAAGATTGATGTGAACAAGTTCAAATCAACCTGGGGCCTAATGTTGGGGATATAACTACTGGGTATGACCCGCCCAGGAGGGGCCAGGTCATGCCACTGGCGGCTTAAGATGAGAAGGCCCAAGAGGATGATAAAGATGGCGGTCCGTAGAGCAAGCTTATTAAAGGCCCAAGACCCCGGGGCGACTTGAGGCCCATGGGTATGAACCGCCATATGTTTAACTTGTATTGTAAGGCAAGCTTAGTTGGTCACCGAGCCGGACACGTTGTGTATGAGCCGGCCGGGACTCTATAAGCTGCCGGGCATCAACCTGTGTATATAAAGGGGTGACCCGGCGGCGGGTTAACTCAAGTAACAATCAATCAAGAGCTAGGTCAAGCATATTCGCTCCCTGGTAATCGAAACCCAAGCAATACAACCTAAAGCAGGAGTAGGCTTTTACCTCGTTGAGAGGGGTCAAACCTGGGTAAACTCTCTGTGTCCTTTGTCCCGTTTAAACCCCTTCAAGCTAACCTAGTTGCGATGGCTCCACACCTAAGTCCTTTTGCTAGGGCATCTACCGTCTTAAGTCCATGACAGTCTCCAATTGTTCCCACAGGATTCTTGGCTCATAATGAAGGTATTGGGAGAGGATAAGGCTCATCTTGAGCCCTTGAATGACAATTGAGACACCGGGAGGCATTCATGTAAGCACCTCAAATCCTAGGTGCCTCCACTCTCCTCCATCATCAATCAAGCAACCGTCATCCATCTCCATCGCATCTCCAAGACCATCTCCATAGAGAAGAGAAGGGCCAAGCCAGAGAAGGGAGAGGGGATGCCTCCACCAAAAGGTCAGTGCGGTCTTCATCACCGGTGCCGCCACCATCACCATCTCCACCGCCGGTGCCGCTGCGATCATCACCTCCGCCATGCTCCTCTCCTCCACCGGCTTTGTGTCGGCTTGTAACTTGCCTTCTCACTCTCCTATGTTTGAGTAGTTGTATTAGTTCTTGAGGAATTTGATGAACCCTTTGCATGATTAGTACTTTGATGTTGAATAAGCGATCCCATCATTCCTTTTATATGTATTGCGTTGATTGTCTCATGGTGTTGTGAAGGGCGCCCACACAACATTGGGCACTTATGGACTTGAGGTGATTTATGTTGGTGAGCAGGCTGGTTGTGGAGGGTAGGTGGTGACAGTCCTATTCTCCCTTTGTCCCTGGTCATTGCAATAGGGATTGGTGGAGAACCCCTGAACTTAATGTCGTGTCCACGGGAAGTTCACTCCCCTTAATCATCATTGTGATAACCGGAGTGGTGAATCACGGTGGTGGCATGAGTGTACGCAATAACCGGTGTGGGGATGCGTACTTTATTGCCTCCGCCCACGTGAGATCATATGCAAGTGAATTAGTGATACAATTAGCGAGACATGTCTACCATATGTTGTCAGCATCATACTTGTGGTGATGACTCTGATTCCCTCGAGAACGTTTACTACTCGAGCACCGTTTCCCTTAGTTTAGTCCCTTTATTTTTCTGCCTTTTATTTCTTATTTGTAGTTTAAATAAACACTACCCTTTTATTTGTCTTTCTAGCAACCTATCGTAATATGCTAGTTTCAAACTACGGTTTGGGTGCGTACGTAACTACGTAGGTGATAGCAGTCGCAGGGTTTGTAATTCCTTCCTGTTTGCTCCCTATGGGTTCGACACTTCATTTATCACGAAAGTGCTACAACAACCCTGTGCACTTGTAGGTCATCATCAGTCACCTTGCCAGTTCCAGCCCAAAGAAAGGCACATCGCAGCCTGTCAATCGCCTTGAGAATCTCCACCAAAAGGTCAAGCGGTGTAATGTGGTAAATGGCCATCGCCGTAAGAACTGCCTCGACCAAGGCCATGCGACCTGAGATAGCAACATGCTTGTCTTTCCAAGGCACTAATTTGCCAGTGGCCTTGTCTTCCAGGAGTTGTAGTTGAATCCTCCTTAATCTTTTGACCACGAGGGGGAGATCAAGGTAACGAATAGGGAAGGTGGTCCGACATGCTGGAAAGGACTGAAGAACATCATCGAGGTCCACACTGGCACATCTAATGGGGGCAACAATACTCTTTGTGCAGTTTGTGGAGAGGCCGGTGGAATAATCGAAGGAAGCAAACATAGTGGCAAGGAATTGAACACCCTCCTTGACGGGGGCACAAAAAACAACGATATAGTTGGAATAAAGAGAGGCATGAATCCCCATGTGCCTCCCGGGGAGGGGATGGAGCTTTCCTTGGGTTGTGGCTTTGCCGAGGATCTGGTGTAATGGGTCGATGGCGAGCACGAAAAATAACGTGATAGCAAGTCTCCCTGCCTGAGACCTCGACCATGATTGATTGGATCGCCAGCAATACCATTTAGCAAAACTCTCGAGGATGTCGAGAGCCAGTCACGAAAGCGGGCAGGAAAACCATAATGATTCAATGTCTCTAACAGATAAATCCCATTCAATAGAGTGAAAAGCCTTCTCGATGTCATGATTGAAGAGGAGCATAGTTTTTTTGTGTGGTGAAATTTTCTCGCTAGATTACGCACGCACATGAAGTTGCCGTGAATGCTCTTGTTCCAAAGTCAAGCACTAGTACCGCGGATGCGGCAACAACAACAACGGTGGTGCCCATGACACATAAAATTGCTTATATACTGAGAAAATCACATGTAACATCTGCCGTTTGTGGCTAGAGCTCAAAAATCTGATGGAGGCATCTGCACGAGCGAACGAGGATCCAGGCATTTGCCGAATTCTTTGCTGGGAGGTGCCCTCGGAGGAGATGCTGCTTGCTTTACATCAGCCATCTCCGTCCGCAATTGTTGCTGCGTAGACCTGCCCCCCTCCCTATATTCTTCGTCGCTCGGAACTCAACCCTTTTTGTAATGGATCAAAACCTCAAGCGTATGTTTTGGAATGTGTGTGGCTTGAACTCCGGAGCCAAGCGCACCGCTGTCCGTAGTGTCGTTGCCTCCGACATGCCTTCCATCGTCTGCCTCCAAGAGACCAAGCTCGCCCTCGTCACGTTGCCGCTTGTGGTCGAAGCGCTCGGGCCTTCCTTTGATGGCTTCTTCTTTCTCCCCGCGGTCGAGACCTGTGGGGGCATTCTGCTGGCTTGGCGTAGCTCCGTGATTGCCGTGTCCAACCCTTCCTATGGTTCCCACCACATCACGGCGGTGATCTCTTCGCTCGCTGGAGACCGGCACTGGTGGCTCACCGGAGTCTATGGGCCTCAAAGGGACCCCGAGAAGATGCAATTCCTGGCTGATCTGCAAGAGGAGCGGGCTAACTGCGTTGGTCCCTGGGTCATTGGCGGCGACTTTAACATGATCGCTTCCGCCGCCGACAAAAACAACCCACACCTTAACTTGCGCATGCTTCGGCGTTTCCGGCGGTTCATGGCTGATTTGGAGCTGCGTGACCTCTACCTCCACGGTCGCCGGTATACTTGGTCCAACGAGAGGGATAACCCCACGCTTGTCCGGATTGACCGTGTGATTTGCACCCCTGCGTGGAATGAGGCCAACCCGCACTGTCTTCTTCGTTGCCTTTCCTCGGCTACCTCCGACCACTGCCCCCTCATGGTGGATTGCACCGCGAGTTCTCTGGGCCGCGCCGGTTTCACTTCGAGAGATTCTAGCTAAAATGGAGGGCTTCCAGCAAGTTGTGGCTGATGGCTGGGCGGCGGAGTCCCAGGAGCCGGACCCCTTCAGGCGCATTTTCCTTCGGCTTCGTTCCACCGCTCGGCACCTGCAGCGCTAGATCCATTGGGAGCATTTCCCTCCAACTCCATGTCGCCCCTGAGCTTATTGCGCGCTTCGACGCTGCCCAAGACTCCCGGCCTCTCTCCGCTGCAGAATTGTGGTTTCGTCGCCTCAAGTGTGCCTATCTCGGCCTTGCGTCCCTCGATCGCTCGATTCTACGTCAGCGCGTCCGCCTCTCGTGGCTCCGCAGCGGCGAGGCTTCCTCTGCCTTTTTGCGCATCCATGCCGTGCAGCGCAAGCAAAAGAACAGGATCCTCTCACTCCGTTGTGGCGATGAGGTCATCTCCGGGGCCTGCGACCTCTCTCGGGCCGTGTACGAGCATTTTTCGGCCATCTTGGGGACCGCCGACGCGCGCGTCTTCTCCCTCCGTCTCAACTCAATCGATCCCAGGCATTTCGACCTCTCGGCATTAGACTGCCCCTCCGAGGACGAGGTCTGGTGGGCCATTAAACTGCTGCCTACCGGCAAGGCGCCGGGCCCAGATGGCTTCTCGGCGGAGTTCCTCCGGCACTGCTGGGACACGGTCAAGGGCGACTTCATGGAGGCGTTTGATAAGCTCTATCATATGAATGGTCGCAGTTTCCATTGCCTGAATGAAGCCTTCATCACCCTCCTCGCGAAGCGCCCCGACGCCTCTTCTCTGTCCGAATACCGGCCGATTAGCCTGATTCATCTAGTTGCCAAGCTCGTTGCCAAAGTTCTCGCCCTGAGGCTCGCCCCTCGGCTTGGGGAGCTTGTTTCGGTCAACCAGAGTGCTTTCATCGCCGGGCGCTGCATCTACGACAATTTTATGCTGGTTCAGCACACAGCGCGCCACCTTCACCAGGCCGGTGCCCACCGGGTCCTTGATACGTCTCCGTCGTATCTATAATTTTTTATTGTTCCATGCCAATATTATACAACTTTCATATACTTTTGGCAACTTTTTATACTATTTTTGGGACTAACTTATTGATCCAGTGCCCAGTGTCAGTTCCTGTTTATTGCATGTTTTATGTTTCGCAGAAACCCCATATCAAACGGAGTCCAAAACGGGATAAAAACGGACGAAGAATATTTTTTGGAATATTTCAAGAATATGGGAAGAAGAACCAACGCGAGACGGTGCCCGAGGGGGGCACGAGGCAGGGGGCGCCCCACCCCCTGGGCGCGCCTCTGACCCTCGTGGCCCCCCCGTAAGGCGGTTGATGCCCTTCTTCGGCCGCAAGAAAGCTAATTTTTAGGAAAAAATCACGGCGAAGATTTCAGTCCAATCGGAGTTACGGATCTCCATATATATACGAAACGGTGAAAGGGCAGAATACCAGAACGCAGAAACAGAGAGAGACAGAGAGACAGATCCAATCTCGGAGGGGCTCTCGCCCCTCCCACACCATGGAGACCAAGGAACAGAGGGGAAACCCTTCTCCCATCTAGGGAGGAGGTCAAGGAAGAAGAAGAAGAAGAAGAAGAAGAAGGGGGCTCCCTCCCCCTCGCTTCCGGTGGCACCAGAACACCGTCGGGGGCCATCATCATCACCGCGATCTTCACCAACACCTCCGCCATCTTCACCAACATCTCCATCACCTTCCCCCCTCTATCTACAGCGGTCCACTCTCCCGCAACCCACTGTACCCTCTACTTGAACATGGTGCTTTATGCTTCATATTATTATCCAATGATGTGTTGCCATTCTATGATGTCTGAGTAGATTTTCGTTGTCCTATCGGTGGTTGATGAATTGCTATGATTGATTTAATTTGCTTGTGGTTATGTTGTTGTCCTTTGGTGCCCATCATATGAGCGCGCGCGTGAATTACACCATAGGGTTAGTTGTATGTTGATAGGACTATGTATTGGAGGGCAAGAGTGGCAGAAGCTTCAACCTAGCATACAAATTGATGCATACGGGATTGAAGGGGGACCAATATATCTTAATGCTATGGTTGGGTTTTACCTTAATGAACGTTAGTAGTTGCGGATGCTTGCTAATAGTTCCAATCATAAGTGCATAGAATTTCAAGTAAGGGATGACATGCTAGCAGTGGTCTCTCCCACATAAAACTTGCTATCGGTCTAGTAAAGTAGTCAATTGCTTAGGGACAATTTCGCAACTCCTACCACCACTTTTCCACACTCGCTATATTTACTTTTTTGTGTCTTTATCTAAAAAGCCCCTAGTTCTTATTTACGTGCTCTTTATATTCTTGCAAACCTATCCAACAACACCTACAAAGTACTTCTAGTTTTATACTTGTTTTAGGTAAAGTGAACGTCAAGCGTGCGCAGAGTTGTATCGGTGGTCGATAGAACTTGAGGGAATATTTGTTCTACCTTTAGCTCCTCGTTGGGTTCGACACTCTTACTTATCGAAAGAGGCTACAATTGATCCCCTATACTTGTGGGTTATCAAGGCCTTTTTCTGGCGCCGTTGCTGGGGAGCAATAGCGTGGGGTGAATATTCTCGTGTGTGCTTGTTTGCTTTATCACTAAGTAATTTTTATTTGCTGTTCTAAGTTGTTCTCTATCTTTAGTTATGGATATGGAACATGAAATACCAAAAAAATTAGGTGTACTTGCTGCTCATGGAGATGGGGAACCTCCTAAAACCCTCGATGATCATTATGTGAAAAATATTATGTACCACTTTGATAATCCTGAGAAAACCTCATTCAATTATGTAATGGGAGACACGTTGGACCAATGTGAATACTTTAGGGATTATCGCTTAACTCAAAAAGGGAAACTATTATGGGATCAAATGTATATGTTGCATTGGTATGCTAGGCAACTATGCTTGAGATATGATTATACTTGTTGCTCTAGGATGAAGGCTCCACACCTTCCCTTTTCATGCAAATTTAATGATAATAAAACCTTAGATTCTTATGATAATGGTATATATGATTACTATGATGTGGAACAAATAGAAGAATTTGTTGCTTTTAAGGGTGCTTATGAAATTGAATCTTTGTTTGAAAAGTATGAAGCTTTTGATGATGATGTTTATAGGCCTGAAATTTTTGCTGTATTGAAATATTGATATGAGAATTATGAATACAATTCCTATATTGATGCATTTATTGAGAAAGTCTCCGTTGTCCAAGAAGAGACTAATATTTTGCATGAGTCTATGGAAGAAGAAATTGATGAAACTGTGAGCTCATTGGATGAAAAAGATGATGAGGAGAGCGATGAACAAAAGGAGGAAGAGCGGATTAGCTACCCGTGCCCACCTTCTAATGAGAGTAACTCTTCAAATCATACATTGTTTAAATTCCCTTCGTGCTTACCGAAGGATGATTGCTACGATGATTGTTATGATCCCGTTGATTCTCTTGAAATATCCCTTTTTGATGAACTTGATGCTTACTATGCTTGTGGTCAAGATGCCAATATGAATTATGCTTATGGAGTGAACTTGCTATAGTTCCTTATGTTAAACATGAAATTGTTGCTATTGCACCCACGCATGATAGTCCTATTATCTTTTTGAATTCTCCCGACTACACTATATCGGAGAAGTTTGCTTTTATTAAGGATTATATTGATGGGTTGCCTTTTACCGTTGCACATGATGATTTTGATGAATATAATATGCATGTGCTTGCTGCTCCTACTTGCAATTATTATGAGAGAGGGACTATATCTCCACCTCTCTATGTTTCCAACACGATGAAATTGCAAGAAACTGTTTATACTATGCATTGGCCTTTACTACGTGTGCATGAATTGTTCTTTTATGACATGCCGATGCATAAGAAGAGAGTTAGACTTCGTCATTACATGATATATGTTGCTTTGTGCAAACTACTAAATGCCAAATCATTTCTAATTAAAATTGGCTTTGATATACCTTGGGATCCGGGTGGATTCATTACTTGAGCACTACATGCCTAGCTTAATGGCTTTAAAGAAAGCGCTGCCAGGGAGACAACCCGGAAGTTTTAGAGAGTCATTTATTTCTGTTGAGTGCTTTCATATAGTTTAAAAACAAAAAAATAAAGAGGGGAACCTAAAACTTTTTCAAAAAGAAAAGTGAAAGTGAGATAGACGAGCATTGTGAAAGTGGGGGACGTCCTTGAACTTTGTTCATGCCCATGGAAACTTTGTGAATCTTAATTACAGAAACTTTTCAATAAAAATAATTATCCCCTTGTACAATTCCATTGTATTTTAAAAATAATGCGCCAAGGTTTGCCTTTAGGATGTTTACAATGCTTGTTGGTTTGTACGGTGCAGGACAGAAACTTTGGCTGTAGTGCGTGATTTTTAATTTTTTACTGGAACGTCAAACGGTTCTGAAACTTTTTGAACTGTCTTTCTATACAAATTGTTTAGTTTTCCTAATTTTCGTAGAATTTTTCAAGTATCAGAAGTATGGTGAATGTTCATATTACTACAGACTGTTCTGTTTTAGACAGATTCTGTTTTTGATACATAGTTTGCTTGTTTTGATGAAACTATCGATTTATATCAGTGGGTTAAGCCGTGAAAAAGTTATACTACAGTAGACACAATGCAAAAACAAAATATGAATTGGTTTGCAATAGTACTTAGAGTAGTGATTTGCTTTATTATACTAACGGATCTTACCGAGTTTTCTGTTGAAGTTTTGTGTGGATGAAGTGTTCGAGGATCGAGGAGGTCTCGATGTGAGAATAAGGAAGAGAGGCAAGAGCTCAAGCTTGGGGATGCCCAAGGCACCCCAAGTAAATATTCAAGGAGACTCAAGCGTCTAAGCTTGGGGATGTCCCGGAAGGCATCCCCTCTTTCTTCAAGAAGTATCGGTATGTTTTCGGATTCGTTTCGTTCATGCGATATGTGCAAATCTTGGAGCGTATTTTGCATTTAGTTTTCATTTTTCTTTTATGCACCATGCTGGTATTATATAGTACTTGGTTAATTTATATAATGCTCATTGCACTTCGCTTATATTCTTTGAGAATGGCTTTATAGAATGCTTCATGTGCTTCACTTATATCATTTAAAGTTTGGATTGCCTGTTTCTCTTCACATAGAAAACCGCCATTTGTAGTGCTCTTTTGCTTCACTTATATTTGTTAGAGCATGGGCATATCTTTTGTAGAAAGAATTAAACTCTCTTGCTTCACTTATATCTATTTAGAGAGATGACAGGAACTGGTCATTCACATGGTTAGTCATAAAATCCTACATAAAACTTGTAGATCACTGAATATGATATGTTTGATTCCTTGCAATAGTTTTGCGATATAAAGGTGGCGATATTAGAGTCGTGCTAGTTGATTAATTGTGAAATTGAGGAATACTTGTGTTGAGGTTTGCAAGTCCCGTAGCATGCACGTATGGTGAACCGTTATGTAACGAAGTCGGAGCATGAGGTGTTCTTTCATTGCTTTCCTTATGAGTGGCGGTCGGGGACGAGCGATGGTCTTTTCCTACCAATCTATCCCCCTAGGGGCATGCGTAGTAGTACTTTCCTTCGAGGGCTAGTAAACTTTTGCAATAAGTATATGAGTTCTTTATGACTAATGTGAGTCCATGGATTATACGCTCTCCCACCCTTCCATCATTGCTAGCCTCTTCGGTACCGTGCATTGCCCTTTCTCACCTCGAGAGTTGGTGCAAACTTCGCTGGTGCATCCAAACCCCGTGATACGATACGCTCTATCACACATAAGCCTCATTAGATCTTCCTCAAAACAGTCACCATACCTACCTATCAAGGCATTTCCATAGCCATTCCGAGATATATTGCCATGCAACTTCCATCATCATCATATACATGACTTGAGCATTTATTGTCATATTGCTTTGCATGATCGTAAGATAGCTAGCATGATGTTTTCATGGCTTGTCCGTTTTTTGATGTCATTGCTACGCTAGATCATTGCACATCCCGGTGCACTGCCGGAGGCATTCATATAGAGTCATACTTTGTTCTAGATATTGAGTTGTAAGTAAATAAAAGTGTGATGATCATCATTATTAGAACATTTTCCCATGTGAGGTTATCAAAATAAAAGAGGCCAAAGAAGCCCAAATAAAAAAAGAGGCCAAAGAAGCCCACCAAAAAAAGAAAAAAAGAAAAAATGAGAGAAAAAGAGAGAAGGGGCAATGTTACTATCCTTTTACCACACTTGTGCTTCAGAGTAGCACCATGTTCTTCATATAGAGAGTCTCTTGAGTTATCATTTTCATATACTAGTGGGAATTTTCATTATAGAACTTGGCTTGTATATTCTGATGATGGGCTTCCTCAAATGCCCGAGGTCTTCATGAGCAAGCAAGTTGGATGCACACCCACTTAGTTTTAGTTTGAGCTTTCATACACTTATAGCTCTAGTGCATCCATTGCATGGCAATCCCTACTCCTCACATTGACATCAATTGATGGGCATCTCCATAGCCCATTGATTAGCCGCGTCGATGTGAGACTTTCCTTTTTTTGTCTCCTCCACACAACCTCCATCATCATATGCTATTCCACCCATAGTGCTATGTCCATGGCTTGCGCTCATGTATTGCGTGAGGGTTGAAAAGGCTGAAGCGCGTTAAAAAGTATGAACCAATTGCTCGGCTTGTCATCGGGGTTGTGCATGATTTGAATGCTTTGTGTGGTGAAGATGGAGCACATCCAGACTATATGATTTTGTAGGGATGAGCTTTCTTTGGCTATGTTATTTCGGTAAGACATAATTGCTTGGTTGGTATGCTTGAATATTATTGTTTTTATGTCAAATGATAGACTATTGCCTTGAATCACTCGTGTCTTAATATTCATGCCATGATTAGATTACATGATCAAGATTATGCTAGGTAGCATTCCACATCAAAAATTATCTTTTTATCATTTACCTACTCGAGGACGAGCAGGAATTAAGCTTGGGGATGCTGATATGTCTCCGTCGTATCTATAATTTTTTATTGTTCCACGCCAATATTATACAACTTTCATATACTTTTGGCAACTTTTTATACTATTTTTGGGAGTAGCATATTGATCCAGTGCCCAGTGCCAGTTCCTATTTGTTGCATGTTTTATGTTCCGCAGAAACCCCATACCAAACGGAGTCCAAACGGGATAAAAACAGACGGAGAATATTTTTGGAATATTTGGAGAATATGGGAAGAAGAACCAACGCGAGACGGTGCCCAAGGGGGGCACGCCCACCCCCTGGGCACGCCCCTAACCCTCGTGGGCCCCCCGTAAGGCGGTTGATGCCCTTCATCGGCCGCAAGAAAGCTAATTTTTAGGAAAAAATCACGGCGAAGATTTCAGTCCAATCGGAGTTACGGATCTCCATATATATACAAAACGGTGAAAGGGCAGAATACCAGAACGCAAAAACAGAGAGAGACAGAGAGACAGATCCAATCTCGGAGGGGCTCTCGCCCCTCCCACGCCATGGAGACCAAGGACCAGAGGGGAAACCCTTCTCCCATCTAGGGAGGAGGTCAAGGAAGAAGAAGGGGGCTCCCTCCCCCTCGCTTCCAGTGGCACCGGAACGCCGCCGGGGGCCACCATCATCACCGCGATCTTCACCAACACCTCCGCCATCTTCACCAACATCTCCATCACCTTCCCCCCTCTATCTACAGCGGTCCACTCTCCCGCAACCCGTTGTACCCTCTACTTGAACATGGTGCTTTATGCCTCATATTATTATCCAATGATGTGTTGCCATTCTGTGGTGTCTGAGTAGATTTTCGTTGTCCTATCGGTGGTTGATGAATTGCTATGATTGATTTAATTTGCTTGTGGTTATGTTGCTGTCCTTTGGTGCCCATCATATGAGCGCGCGCGTGGATTACACCATAGGGTTAGTTGTATGTTGATAGGACTATGTATTGGAGGGCAAGAGTGGCAGAAGCTTCAACCTAGCATACAAATTGATGCATACGGGATTGAAGGGGGACCAATATATCTTAATGCTACAGTTGGGTTTTACCTTAATGAACGTTAGTAGTTGCGGATGCTTGCTAATAGTTCCAATCATAAGTGCATAGAATTCCAAGTAAGGGATGACATGCTAGCAGTGGCCTCTCCCACATAAAACTTGCTATCGGTCTAGTAAAGTAGTCAATTGCTTAGGGACAATTTCGCAACTCCTACCACCACTTTTCCACACTCGCTATATTTACTTTTTTGTGTCTTTATCTAAACAGCCCCTAGTTCTTATTTACGTGCTCTTTATATTCTTGCAAACCTATCCAACAACACTTACAAAGTACTTCTAGTTTTATACTTATTTTAGGTAAAGCGAACGTCAAGCATGCGTATAGTTGTATCAGTGGTCGATAGAACTTGAGGGAATATTTGTTCTACCTTTAGCTCCTCGTTGGGTTCGACACTCTTACTTATCGAAAGAGGCTACAATTGATCCCCTATACTTGTGGGTTATCAGTCCTCCTCAAGCTCGACATCTCTAAGGCATTCGACTCCGTCTCTTGGCCCTTCTTGCTCGAGATCCTTCGCCACCTCAGCTTCGGCCGGAGATGGTGCGAGTGGGTGACCATCCTGCTCTCTACAGCCAGCACGCGTGTCATCATGAACGGCTCGCCGGGGCCGCCAATTCTCCACGCCAAAGGACTGCGGTAGGGCGACCTAGTTTCCCCCATGCTTTTCACGCTGGTGATCGATGCCCTTAACTCCCTCCTGCATCATGCTCTCCAGGCCAGTGTCTTACGCAGGCTCACCGCCCGGCCGCTCGCTTCTAGCGTGTCCCTATACGCCGATGACGTCGCCATCTTCTGGCACCCTGACGCCAACGACCTTCGTGCTGTGCGCACCCTCATGCAGACTTTTGGCGAGGCTTCTGGTCTTCACTCCAACATGGCTAAATCTTCGGCCACCCCCATCGGGTGCTCTCCGGAGGAGATCGAGATCGTGGCTAGTGAGCTGGAGTGTCCCATCACCTCCTTCCCTCTTATCTACTTGGGCCTCCCCTTGTCGCTCCGCAAGGTGCCAGCCTCTGCCCTTCAGCCAATGGTCGATTGCATGGCAACAAAATTGTCCACTTGGCGCGCTTCGATGCTGTCCAGGGGCGAGCGCCTTGCCCTTGCCCGACATGTGCTCTCCGCCATGCCGACTCACATCATGATGGCCATCGCCCTGTCCGCGCCTACCCTCAAGCAGATCAATCGGATCATCCGGGATTTCCTCTGGCACGGCCGCCATGACGCCTCCGCTGGCCATTTTTTTTGACAAAAAGACTGTAAGGGAACTCCCTACAGTATAATTGGTGCAACAAACCCAAATTGCAAGTACCATGCCTTGAACCTGGGTGGGTGGGAAGGCATCAGCCCCTTCCCACCACTAGGCTATGCCTTAGTCTGCCCTCCGCTGGCCATTGCCTGGTCAACTGGCAGAAGGTCTGCCGCCCCCTTGCCCTGGGTGGGCTTGGCATTCCTGATCTTCGCTGCTTCGGCATTGCCCTACACGCTCGTTGGTGCTGGCTTCAGCGTACGGACCCGGCTCGGCCGTGGAGTCATCTTCGGATCTCTGTCGATGCGGACACCGCTGCCATCTTTCGGGCTTCGACCACATGGATGCTTGGCGATGGCCGCGCCTGCCACTTCTGGTTGGATCATTGGCTGAACGGCAATACCATCATGGAGATCGCCCCGACGCTCTCCTCCCTCGTTCCTCGCCGCCGGCGCAACGCGAGGACCATTGCCGAGTGCCTGCACCAGCGCTCCTGGGTCAGGGACATCCAGGGTGCCCTATCCCCCACTGCCATGGTGGAATACATAGACCTCTGGCGTTTGCTTGGCCAGGTCACCATGACTTTGAAGCTGGACAGGCTTGTCTGGCGCTGGACCACTTCGGGCGCGTACTCCGCCAGCTCTTGCTATCTTGCCCTCTTCCATGGCTCGACCCACGCCCCTCATTGGAGACTTCATTGGAAGGCTTGGGCGTCCCTCCGCGTCAAATTCTTCGCCTGGCTGGCCCTCCAGGACCGCTGTTGGACGGCTGCTCGCCTTGCCAGACACGGTCTTCCCCATGATCCACTCTGTCGCCTATGCGACCAGGAGCCTGAAACAATGCACCACTTGCTTATTGGCTGTCCCTTCTCCCGGCAGATTTGGTGTGACTTGCTCGCGTGGTGCTCTCTTGCGGTCCCTCTTCCATCTCCGACGGATGACTTCCTGGAGTGGTGGCATTCTGCTAGTTCTAGCTGCCCTTCGCCGTCCAGGAAAGGACTCTCTTCCATGATACTCCTCATTGCCTGGTCCATTTGGACCCACCGTAACGGGTGTATGTTCAACGGGAGGCAGCCTTCCACTCTTCTCCTCTCCAACTCCATTAAGGAAGAAGCTAAAACTTGGGCCAGGGCGGGGGCGTTGGACTCGCCAATGTTCTGCCGTAGCTACGTAGGGCTTAGTGTGGGCTGAGCAACCCACGCCCTTTCTGCTCGCGATGATGTGGTCGCCATCCCTATGTACCACTCACCTTATCGTCTTCTCCTTGCTTCTGCATGTATTCTTGTACTTTTTTTTTCTATCTATCAATGAATGATACACAAGCCGTTGCGTATTCATGAAAAAAGAGATCGTCCCTCGCCTGCTTCGGTCGATGGCGCTGCGTCAGCCAGGAAGCATGGCGGCGCCGGGGGCACTCCACACGGCTGGATCGGCAACTTGGGCGTCCCCAATGAGCCGAACAATAAAATTGATCTGACATTTCTTGCCGGCTCCGCGGATGGGTTGATTGGACACTAGACTACGGCGCCCTAACGATGCCCGTGAGAAAAATCATGTTTTTAATGTGTGCAGGCACAACGCTCGCCTCACCGGATCATTTTCGTCTTCGGATCGTACTAGCAGTATCTGTGAATCTCAAGGAGGAGAATTTCTTCAGTGAAGCACAAAAGGAGGAAGAAACAAGCGAGGATGAGAAAAGCTGCACGCACAGGAACCAAGAAAACTTTGACACCTACCCCTAATTAATTCTTGTGTCGCTGCGTCGACTGGAGCAGGTCCTTCACGCCTCACTCATGGCCATGGACGGACATGGACATCCCTTGTAATTTTGACACACAGCATGAACGCACTGCCACACACACACGCCTCCCTCCCGTGCTCTTTGCTCCGATGGCCATGGAACAGCCAACTCCGACGGCACGACTCTAGGAATCTGACGGGCGCACTCAATCAAAGTCCACCGGGCCACCGAGAGAGAATCCAGCAAAGAAGCCCGTGCTCGTGGCCGTGGCCGTGCCCGTGCGTGCTGAAGGTCCCCAACTCCGGCGAATCGTGGCCAAGGCGACACGAATGCACGGCGGAAGTGTCATCCGGCCGGCCAAAGCTGCACGCAGCACGCCTTTGCGACCGTGGATTCGAGCGCGGCGACCACGATTGCAACTAGTAGTAGGTAGTAGATTATATAAATAGATAGATAAATCAAAAGAGAAAAAGAAGTCGGATTAATCGTCCGTCTCTGCTTGGATCAACGCCCGCCGGTGATGCCTCGGCCAGGATCGACGCCTGCTGCCACCGTGCGCTCTCCTCTCCTGGCCCGTGCACGATTTTCGTTTCGCGATTCGCCCAACAAGGACGGCATGGAAACTCGCACAAATCCCACCGGAAGCTCCACCTACAGAAGACTAGATCAAACACCGCTCACTAGTCACTACCAGGACCAAGCTGCACGAGCTCAAAACAAGAACAAGGAAATAAAAATCGGAAATTTCTTCATTCCGTCGGGGTGGCGAAATCGCCCATCGACCATTGGTCTTTCCATCGAGTTTGAGAAGGCAGTCAGTGAGTCGCATCTGGATCAACCTGTCTGTCTCTCCGCCCGGGAGGGACGATCAATCATCACTACAGGTACAGCGCCTACCTACCTACTCGTCGTGACGTCGCCCTAGCCAGCTCCCCTGCCCATCCCACACTGCACAAAACTCGTTCATGGCCACCTTGATCATCCCTCTCTCTCTCCTCCCGTCCATGTCGAAACCATCTCCTCCAAACCCAAAAGAAACACAACTCAAAAGCCCAGACCAAATTCCGGATTCGAAGCTCGAACCCACACGAATCCAAACGAAATTCCGTCCGGGCGAGGAAAATGCCCGTACCACGACGCCAAAACGCCAACTCCAAGCTCCTCGTAACGCCCACCGGCCTCCTCCGTCTCCATGGACGCGCACCGTCACCACCACCACCAAAATCCAACGGCGAGTCGGGACGGCAACTCCACCTGCACCCACGACGAAGACGACGACGACGACGACTTCCATCCATGTAACCACCATCCCATCCATCCATCCATCCATCCTTCCTCCCGCACGAAACCAACCCGATCCCACGAGAGAGAAAAATCAGGGCCAAGATCGTTTTTACAACCGGGTCGCGCTCCGCTCCTCGTTTCTCGTAGGACTTCTTCTTCCCGAGCCCTCTCATTAGAACACACAAAGAACAGGCACCTTCCAAAGCCGAAACCAAAAGAAAAAAAAAATCCCCCAATCCCGATTTCTCTTTCTCTCCGCGCGCATCTCCATCAAAGATTTCTTCTTTGCTCCCCTTCCTCCTTCCGCCGTCTCCGCGACGGCTCGTGGGGAGAGGCGGGGGACGAATTCCCCTCCTCTCCAATTCGCCGCGGCGAGGGCAGGGTTAGGGTTTGCGGGGGAGCCCTCGCCGAATTCGCCGTGATCTCGCCGCCGGGCCGGTGAATTCGGGCGGGGGGCAAAGGGTTCGCGTGGGATGATCTTCAAGCGGACCCAGCGCTCGGAGATCCTCAGCCTCAAGCGCTGCAATGCCGAGGGCGAGGGCGGCGCCGGCGAGCGCCGTCCAAAGAGGCAGAGGGGTGACGACTTCTTCCCCGTCGAGCTGCTCGGCCACGTGCCGGCCTCCGGTATCCCGTATGCCGCCGCCGGGTTCCGCTGGTGCGAGGAGCCGGAGGTTGCATCACCTGCCGCCGCTGAGCCGACGCCGGCCGCCGCCGCCACGCGCCCGCCTGTCGTCCGGACGTCGCGCGGGCGTGCCCAGGTGCTGCCCTCGCGGTTCAATGACTCGGTGCTCATCGACCCCTGGAAGAGGGAGAAGCCGGCCAAGCCGCCTGCACCGCCCAAGGTCGAGCAGCTCGTTCCCAAAAGCAAGCCGCTCTGCCGTAAAGGTGCAATCCTGGATAGGACTTCCGCATTGTCAGAGGTGGATGAGGAAGAGGAGGCACAGCGTTACCGAGTGTGCCAGAATTTTGTTGCCTCCAGGAAGTACTCCATGTCTCTGAGCGCACTCACCTCCTTGCACGATGAACCGTACCATAGAAACGAGTTGATGGAAGACGAAGAGGAAGAAGAGGACCTGCAGGCGCAGAAGGAGGACCTTCATTGGAGCACAGAGATTTTGTATGGCGACATTGTGTGGGCACGGCTCGGTAAGCGGCAACCAGCGTGGCCGGGAGTTGTCGTCGACCCAGCTCGGCAGGCTGCTGCCGATGCAATGCCACCCCAGCCGCGTGGTGGTGCTGTGCTTTGTGTGATGCTGTTTGGCTGGCGTGCAGAGTTCAGTGACGAGAAGGTACATTAATTACTGTTTCGTTAGGGCTGACTGACTTGAATTGCTGCTACTTCCTCTTTTGCTTTTGAGCTTTTTTCTTTCTTTCTTTCTGAATGACCATTTGATGACGCCCGTGTGTTGCAGAAGTATGTCTGGGTGAGGCAAGGAGGGATTTTTCCTTTTGTGGACTACATTGACCAGTAAGTACTAGTAATTCACTAAAAATAACTTGTCAGTTATTGCATTTAAAGTGCTGCAAAAGCATATCAGGGATGCCTTTTTATTGGCAAGAAGTAGAAGTAATTGTGCCGAGCTATAGAATAGCACCCACACATGTGCTAAGAAATATATGTATTTCCATTTCAGATTTCAAGGGCAAACAGATTTGAGCAGTCTCAAACCTGGTGATTTCCAGAGGGCACTAGAAGAGGCCTTTTTGGCCGATCAGGGGTTCTCTGAAGTGCCAATGGATGACAGCACAGCAGGGCAGCCTGTTGTGTGTCAATCTTGTCCAGACGAATTAGAAGAAGTGACTGGCTCAAACGAGCTGGAGTGCCAGGCACAGATTAAGGCAAGTTGACAACCTTTTCACAACTAAGAAGACATGTATTCACATGAAATTTCAGAAATTTATCAATATTTTTGGTCCAACCTTCTGTGGCTTTGTATTCAATCCTGCCTGCTGGCTTTCTAAGTTTTTGGTGTTCTATCTACGCATTAATATTAGGTATACGGTTTAGGTCTATCTACATTCATATGATTTTTCTTCAAACCTAAACTTTAGATGGGGGCCGAACGCCTGAAAAGTGCATTGATGCATGACTGCAGAAAAATCTTCTGAGAAACATTATCTAGCAGACATAGTACTGTGTGTGTATAAGCAGAATGATAAAATTCAGCATGTTTATGTATTGTGGAGTACCAATGGTTATTCAACTTATTGGCCTTATATAGCTCGCCTTCTGGGTCAGTCAATGGCCGACCATAGTTAGTAACACCATTACACTTCAGTGCTGTTCTTGTACTATTTATCACAAAATGGAACTGCTTCTTCAACTGTCATATATTTCCCCAATAGACTAATTAGATTTTTGCTTATTCTCTGCACACAGCATTATACAAGTGAATTGCAGTGTGAAAGTTGTGGAAATTGCTTCCCAAACAAAGAGTCAAACAAGTTGGTTTATGTGATGGAGCAACTTGCTTGCAAACACTGTGCTAGGGTATGTTTTGGTGAACCTACTTCACTCTGAGTGTCTTGTCCTTACGGCTTACACTACCTTCCTGTATGTGCAGATCTTGAGATCAAAAGAGTACTGTGGGATATGCTTGAAAAGTTGGCAACATAAATGTGACCGAAGATGGGTAAGACATAGTGTAGCCATTAGCGCAATATAAATTTATCTTATGTTTCCAACCGTGCAAATTCTGAAGATGGGAGGTGATTAACCAGGTTTGCTGTCATGGTTGTGAAAGTTGGATTCACGCAGAATGTGACAAAAAGTGCAGCAACCTAAAGGTTTTTCTCGTCATAATATCCTTGGTGCTTTAGTAATTTACCATCGCTAACATGCTCATTTTGATGCTATAGGATCTACGAGACAAAAGTTATTTCTGCCTTTACTGTAGGGTTAAACGTAACTCAAATCTGTCCAGCAAGAAGACAAACTCTCCTGATGATAGGTGAGTTAGAAGGCTAGAACCACTTGTTTATGCTACAACTTCATATTTCAAGGTTCTAATTTATGGCTCTTAAGAGTAACATGTACAATCCATTTGTGAAACAGTAAAGATAATTCTGCACAGAAAGGAAGGAAGCCTGACAGAGTAGGGGTCATCTGTTTTGATATGGAAGGAACTTACCTACCAAATCTCGAACTGTAAGAACCACTTACTGAATTACATTAGATTGTAGTAAAGTTATTCCTACTTGTGACTGGCATGGCATGCCTGCACCACCATAGCTTAATTTCAGTTTTCTCACAATTATGCACACTTAGCGAGATTATTGATTCCTGTTTTTTTGCTTGAACTTATCTTTCTGCTTGCTCTCGTTCATTGTTTAGGTGGTTTCCATTCATCTGCATGTAACTCTGATGTTTTTCATATATATCTGGACCTACTTATGACTTCAAAAACTATCTTTCTTTTGCAGGATTTCTTGCCATTGTGCCCCTTGTAAGGGACAAAAGTTTTTGTTCAATGAATGGGAAAGGCACGCTGGCTGCAGAAGTAAAAATTGGAAATCTAGTATTAAAATGAAGGAAACACTTATGCCATTTGGAAAATGGGTTCGTACAGTAATGACAGCATGCTTTCGTTTCAACCTTTTCCACTGCATATATAGATGCTGTTAGTTTGTGCAACTGTATAGTAGTGTTGTAGTTTTTATTTCTGTTCCTTTGTTGGTTTGTAGTTCTGTTTGCTAGGGTTATGATCGTCCCACATTTCTCTTTACAGATAGATCAACATCAACCAAGCGTGTGTTCCACATATCCTTCAAAACGCTCCTCCCAGAAACTGAAAAAACAGCAGTTACTTGATTTGTTAAATGGTAAGTGAGCATTTATTTTGTAGCCTATAGTATTAGAAGATCTGGTTCCCAGGAATTTGAAGTGATGGACCTTGAATTTATGTACAGAACCTTATGATCATGTACAAGTGAAATGGACAACCGAAAGGTGTGCAGTCTGTAGATGGGTTGAAGATTGGGATTACAATAAGATTGTGATTTGTAACAGGTATTAAGCTCGTGTTGCTCACAATGTTTTTCTTTGGTGTGAATCATTTTGAGATATGGACTAAAGTTTGCAGTTGACCACATTCATGTTCAGATGCCAGATAGCTGTTCATCAGGAATGCTATGGTGTGAGCGGTAAGCAAGATTTTACCTCGTGGATTTGTAGGGCTTGTGAAACGCCTGAACAAAAGAGGGATTGCTGCCTTTGCCCTGTGAAAGGTATGTACCTGCTATCCTTTCAGTGGTAACTGGACCAAATAGATTCTGTAACAGGATAATTCATCAGTACTGCTATTAATGTCGAACCTAGGTCTCTTTCTAAATAACAATAGTGACAGCACCACAGCAACTAAATTAAGTTCGTCAAATCTGATACCGGAAAATCAAGTTGTGACATTCTGTTTTATTGAGCATTTTTGAAATCATTAACCTGGTTCTTACTGGCTTCAACACTTATTTTAGGTGGAGCGCTGAAGCCAACAAACGTTGATAACTTGTGGGTACATGTGGCATGTGCATGGTTTCAGCCACAGGTGGCTTTTGCTAGTGATGAGCTCATGGAACCTGCTATTGGGATATTGAGCATGGCACCTCTGCTATTTATGAAGGTTGTATACATATGCTGGTGCTATAGCTTAAGTGGCTTATAAGATGATTGATCCTGAACCAGTGCTACGTATCTCGTATGTTTGACTACGTTGACCTAATTATGTTCCATTCTTGCCCATTGCTCCAGATGTGCGTCATTTGTAGGCAAATACATGGTGCTTGTACACAATGCTACAGGTGCTCGACTTATTACCATGCCACCTGTGCATCAAGGGCAGGCTATCGAATGGAGGTACAGCTAATACTGATCGCTGCAAGAACATGTTGCTTACGCTATTTATCAATGAAGAAAAGTGTGCAATTTCACTTCTTTTGCTTGCATCTCATGTTTTTTAGCACATCTGAACTTTACTATGTTTTCCATGTATGCAGCTGCACTGCTTGGAAAAAAACGGCAAACAGACAACAAAGATGATTTCATATTGTGCTCATCATCGGTAAGATTTATTAAGTGGAAGCACCAGTAAAGCTATAATTTGTTCACATCTTTTTGTGCAATACTGAAAGTTGGATTGTCTTGGATTATTTATTTATGTGCAGGAGACCTAACCCTGATAATGTTTTGATAATTCAAACTCCTGCTGGAACTTTCTCTTCAAAAAGGCTTGTTCAGAGTAGTGGCACTATAGCTGCTTCAAGACTGATTAGGAAAGATCTTCCCAAGGATTCAGCATCAGAAGTTGAAACTATAGAGAATCTATGTTCTGCAAGATGTCGAGTTTATGTTAGGAAAGAACTAAAGGTATGCCTTGCTTTAAAGTTGAAAGAATAATGAATGCACCTTTATGCTAGCTACAACGTAAGCCACAAAACTTACGTCTAGCATGGTAATAGCCATTATAGCAGCTCTTAACAATAAAGTTCGGGGAAGTACTTGTTAATTCTAAGGACATGGCCATTATCTTTTGATTTTAGTGCTACATGAGAATGGGTAACTAGGATAGTAGCTTATGTTACCCCTGTGTTACTAGCAGATAGTCTGTGGTTTCTACTGCACTATGGAATCTAGTTAGTTGGAGGGATTTTTACTTCTTCCAACCAAGTGTTATGTCTCAGAAAAAAATTTCTTTCAGCTAACCGTTACATCCAAAAATAGGGCTAAACATGTTTCGTAGGCTTGTGTGAACTTGCAAGATACCTTGGAGGCTGGGACATTTAATTCATTTAGCTAGCATAGGTACTAGTTAGAAACCAGTATGGTGATTTATCCAGACGGTTATCAAAGACAATGTTTGATCAGATCTGGAGTTTG
Source organism: Aegilops tauschii subsp. strangulata (assembly GCF_002575655.3). NCBI lineage: Eukaryota > Viridiplantae > Streptophyta > Magnoliopsida > Poales > Poaceae > Aegilops > Aegilops tauschii. The sequence continues at coordinate 338,846,775 of NC_053037.3, forward strand.
TAGCTGTTAGCAGTTGGGTTTTTGTGAAATGTCATAGTGGGACGAAGCAGATTCTGACTTTCAGGCTTAAGAGTGGATCGGGTAGCACCATAAGTCGCTCATCCTCATTCTCCAGGTGGCGAAGACACTCTGAGCTGTGCCTGATTTAAGCGAAGAGAAAACGCTTTTTCAAAGAGCACATGCAACAGCCTTTTGTAATTGCTTAGCTGAACTTTGACTCCTTGCTATCCGACCCTGATTCCTCTTCTTTTCATTAGTTGTGACCATATGGAGCACATTACTGCAAGGCATTCAACCTTTGTTTGCTGTTTATTTTTCTAATCCCAACGCCTCCCACTGGCCAGATTCTCTGGACTCGACTTCGGTCTAGGACTCCCTGGCATGTCATCATGTGCCTGCTGCTTCTCTACCTTGCACACTGTTCCTCTGTTGGGGCTTCTTCTGCAGCTCTCACTGCATCTTCGCTGTTTCTATAAACTGGGAATGCAGGACTAAGGCCGCAGCGAAATCAATACATGCGACCCCAAAAGGAGTCCACAACAGTGCCCAGTCTAACCGTAATGCAGGTTCCTGGTTGCTGGTTAATGCGCTTGCACCCTAGTTCACCACTTGCTGATAACCTTCGTCACATCAACTTCAATTCGACAAGGATCATTATCTGTTTTAATTCCTTTTTGTGATGTTCATTATGATTTACTCATATGGTGTTGCTCAATAGGCAGTGTTCCTGGGAAAATACCCTTTGGAACATGGTGGTAATTACACCTGGTTATGTATTTTTTTATTTTTTTTACAAAAAGTCAAAATGTTCCAAAACTTTTTTCCCAACAAACTTGAGCTGTCGTTTCTAGCGTACAAAAATAATCTGCAACGAAATATTCTCTGACAAAATTCTGACAAAAATGACAAATATTCTCTGACAAAAGCGTGAACAGTACGGCGTATATAGCGACAAATTTGTTTTTTTACGTCCAGAACAACATGAAAGTCTTCTCTTCGCGAAAGTTTTTATACGAGTGCAACAATAAATCTACTTTGTTCACAAAAAGTTTCAGATTTTTTGACTTTCTTACAAATTACTATTTAAAAAAAAAAATTGGGTGTAATTACACCCGAGAGCCAAACGTGCGTGTCCGTTTTCCTGCCACTTGTTCCCAAAATATAAATACTGTTGCTGGTTGGTATCTTGTATTGATAACCCATTGGTGCACACCTGATTGGAATTTTGTTGCATGCAGAGATCCCGGGAGGCAGCAATGGCACACCGAGTAAGGGGATATTGTCAACACCGCTGGGATGAAATTGACAGTCTGAATCCACGAAGGGTAATTTGATTAATTCTGTAATGTATGAATGCTTATTAGATATCTTTTCCCATCTTTTAGTCAAATTTTCTTATGAAGGAAAACTCTGTACTCTGCAGGAAGAGAGGGATCCGGAATCCTTTTCTACTTTTAAGGAGCGTCTACGTTATCTTCAGGTTAATATATGTCTGTTGGCTTTCCCTTGTACCTATATATTTGTAGTATGAAACTAATTAATTTTTCTTTATTTCAGAAAACGGAACATAGTAGAGTATGCTTTGGTAGGTCAGGAATTCATAGGTGGGGACTTTTTGCTCGTAGGGACATTCAAGAAGGAGAAATGGTATTCCCTCAAACACTATTATATGCCATGGAAATATTTTTCACAATTGGGGGCGCTTGAACAGTAGAGATGCTTGGTTGTAATGACACGGTTTTCTTTCTACTTTATATGTTACGCTCCATTGATATTTTTTTAAAGGTCCATTTATACTTTTCTTACATGGTTGCTTTGTAACCACTCGTGGTAATTTCTGTTCCCATATATGTGCCCTAGTTTCCATTATTAAGCCGGCATTCTGCTATCCTACATGTGGTCTTCATTAATGCGCTGCTGCCCTCATTCAAGAAATTGCTCATGGTTAACTTTTTTTCCAGGTTCTAGAGTACCGCGGTGAACAGGTCAGACGAAGTGTTGCGGACTTACGGGAAGCACAATATCGTGTACAGGGAAAAGATTGTTATGTGAGTCATCTTCCATACTTTCACCTGTTATGTGGTGTATCTATGAGTGCATATTTTTTCTGTGAAATAACATTATATCTACAACACACATGCTATTTGGCCATCCCAACTGCTGGAAATCACGTGTTGTATGCATTATATGGATTTATGATGAATTATTTTAATAGCCTCTGATAATACATCTAACATTAACTACATTTATGCTGTCCTTTTTTCTGCCCAGCTTTTCAAAATCAGCGAGGAAGTGGTTGTTGATGCCACAGACAAAGGAAACGTGGCACGCCTGATTAATCATTCTGTAAGGATCATATAATGAACTTCAAATCTACTTAAGATTCTAAATAATATGTACCTGATGTATTGTTATTTTTGCTGCAGTGCACGCCAAACTTTTATGCGAGGATTATGAGCGTGGGGCATGATCAGAGCCGCATTGTTCTAATTGCCAAGAGAAATGTTTGTGCCGGTGAAGAGCTAACGTATGTCGTATATGATTTCCTTCTCCTTTTCTTTGCAGATGGTCTCAGCAAATTATGTTAAACTCCATCATGATAATCTTTGTGTTTCTGCAAGGATGCAAGGAGACTAAACATGTTTTTATGTTGTGTGTAATTTCTAGGTATGATTACCTGTTTGACCCCGATGAGGCTGATGATTGCAAAGTTCCTTGCCTGTGCCAGACTGCTGACTGTCGGAAATTCATGAATTAGGTTAGAGTAGATGTCAATGGGCATTGTCATAGTTTTTTTTTTTTTGCTTTAGCATTTTCTTGGTTCATTGGTGATAAGTGGTATATATTACCTTGTTGCCTCCTACGCCCCAATTTTTTTCACTCTAGTCTCTAGGAATAAGTTTAGTCAGCTCGAAAGCATGAGCTTCTATTCCTGTAAATGCTTCTAGTGTATCCACTATAATCAATTTTCTCTAGTGCCAATTTTGATTATGTTTTCATTCAGATATCACTAGTTTACTTGGCGTGTCTACAAAATGGTGGAAGATGGCAACGGTAAAAACAGAGGGGCACATCAGAAATGAGTGCTCTTGCCGTACTGAGCAAATTACAATTTTGATGGTCTCGGTACTCGTTTCTTCATGAAATTCTACAAGCTTTCAAAGTACTCGGGCATGAGATCTGTAATTTTCCCAGGATATTTGGGCATGCAAACTTTCAGTTCTCGATTTCACCTGGGAGCATGTGCGTGAGATATTTGATGCACCGATCCAAAATAAGGGTTGCATTTTTTAACAGCTGTTAGTTTGAAACTGCAACACTTATTATAAATTGGAGGTAGTAGTAATTTTCGTGGAAGGCTCATGCTATCCACACATAGTGTTTTGAGACTTTGCACTGTTGTTCAAAGACGTGTATGTTTTTGTATAGCACAAAACATCTGGATAAGGGCATCTCTAACACGGATCATCGAATGTGTCGGGGGAGTTACCCGCGGCTAAACCCAGCTCTGAGGGTAAGTCATCTCTGGAGTTAAGTCCACCGGCTACAACATTGACCTGGTTACAATCTTGACCTGACCTATTACAAGACAAGTTTTCTTACTCTGAAGATAAGCCAACTCATGGAGAAGCTGGATCACATAGATAAGAAGGCTCATAGAGATGAGCCGGCTCATGGATAAGCTGGCTCACAGAGATAAGAAGGCTCGCATAGATGAGCCTCATGGATAAGCTGGCTCATAGAGCTAAGCCGGCTCACAGAGATGAGCCGGCTCATGGATAAGCAGGCTCACGGATAAGGTGGCTCAAAGAGATAAGAAGGCTCATAGTGATGAGCTGGCTCATGGATAAGCAGGCCCATGGATAAGCTGGCTCATAGAGGAGAGCCGGATCATGGATAAGCCGACTCATGGATAAGCAGGCTCATGGATAAGCCGACCCGCAGAGCTAAGCAGGCTCACGGAGATGAGCGGGCTCATGAATAAGCGGGCTCATGGATAAGCAGGCTCACGGATAAGCTAGCTCATAGAGCTAAGCAGGCACTCGGAGATGAGTTGGCTCATGGATAAGCCGGCTCGCAGAGATAATCGGCCTCACGTAGATAAGCATGCTCTGCAGATAACCCGACTCTGGAGATAAGGCAGCTCAGGAAGATGAGCCGGCTCTGGAGATGAGACCCAGCTTGAGGATGAGTCCCAACCTGGAGAGACAAGTCCTAGTTTCCAGGAGTCCAAATACAAGACGGAGAACCCCGACTTGGATGACACGGAGGACTTAGAGGACTTAGAGTAGGACTCCGACTACGGTATAACCCTTGTAACCCGAGGGACTCATCTATTATATAAAGGGAGTCCCTGAGTCATCAAAAGGATAAGGTTTTAGACAAACAAGTCTGGAGACAGATGTTTTGGTAGGTCTCGAGACAAATGTTTTGATAGCTCTCGAGACAGAGGCAGTGAAATAGCGCCCTTGTAATTGAGACCATGAGGATCAATAGAAATCAAGCAGAATGTAGGCTTTTACCTCCACCGTGAGGGGCCCAACCTGGGTAAAACTCGCGTCTTCTCGTTTCCGATCAACCCCATCCAAGTTACGACCTAGTTGCGATGGTCTCACGACTAAGTCCGTTTTTAAGGATATCTGCCGTGTCAAAACCACGACAGTTGGCGCCCATCGTGGGGCCTGCGCTCAAACATGTTGTGTTCTTGGAGGGAGCTCTCCCAGGGATCGAGAAAATTTGCGGTCGGCCGGGCAAGGAAAGTCCAACTCAAAGGTTCAGTTCAAAATCTGGCTCAAGAAAAGTCCAGCTCAAAATCCGGCTCAAGGAAAGTCCAACTCAAAATCCGGCTCAAGGAAAGTCCAGCTCAAGAAAAGTCCATCTCAAAATCCAGCTCAAGGAAATTCCAGCTCAAGGAAAGTCCAACTCAGATTCCAGCTCAAAATACAGCTCAAGGAAAGTCCAACTCAAAATCCAACTCAAATTCCGGCTTAAAATCCAGCTCAAGGAAATCTAGCTCAGGAAAATCTACTCAGAAAAATCTGGCTCAAGGAAAATCCGGCTTGAGATCAAAGTCCGGCTTGTGACCAAAATCCTGCTTGTCAACAAAGTCCAGCTTGCAACCAAAATCCGGCTTGTCAGAAAAATCTGCCTTGTCACCAAAATCCGGCTTGCGATCAAAATCCATCTTGCGACAAGAAATTTGGCCTATCACCAAATCCGGCTTGTGACCAAAATCCGGCTTGTCATGAAAATCCGGCTCTCAGGAAAATTCAGACTTGTATTCTAACTTGTCCGACAAAGTTCTGGCTCCGCCGTCAGATTCTGGCTTCCGCCGTCGGCCCAAACCTCCAACTGGGTTATGGACTTGCGACTCCTACAGGGTCATTTACAACCTCAAAGTCTCTAGTCATCAAATCTTCGCTGGCTTATACAGCATCATCAAACGCCGAGGTTGTCAAAGAGGACTAGCTGCCATGATGCGCTGTTCAAACATGGGTATCCTGCCTTATTGGCGAAAAAGTAAAGGTTGCCAAAGAGAACTAGTTGCCACGATGCACGGTTCAAACATGGGTATCCTTCCTTATTGGCTCATCATATTATGATCAATGGAATAAAGCCGGCTTATCTGGACCCCAGATGTTTTGCAGTATTAGCATTGTCTCCTGTATATCCTATGCTGAGTTTTTCCATGATCATATGGTCACTTGAGGGCTTCCAACTCATCAAGTTTAGCTAATAACATCCCTCTTGACTCGGCATATGTCACCACAATACTTGGTTAAACCTGCCTATTAGATTGATGCTACTCCGAAAAGGTGACCTAGTTGTACTTTTGATAAGTCAATCACACTGACACCTATCATGGACTTTGTTGAACCTGGACATATCCAAATTAAACACCGGCTTAAGTCACGTGAGAGCTAGCTTTCAGAGAGCTAGGATAAACCATAAGAGGCTACAAGGCCCGCTTCACAGAAGCAAATCAGACTCGAGCCTCGAAAGCCGATCTTTATGTCGTGCCTCGAAAGCCGGCTTGTTATATATATATATATATATATATATATATATATAAAGTGTTACTATTCATCACCCAGGGTGCAGAATAAGTTATTCTTCACCCGAGGTAATCTTACGACCATTTCATAAATAAATTACATTTGAAATACAAATAGTTACATTCATATTGATTTACTGTATAAAATTTGGCATTAACAAAAAATGTATTTTATGTACATTTTAAACTATGTTTTTACATTTGTAATTTTACGTAACATAAATTTTTTTACGACGATTACAGGTTTTCTTACGTTCTCTTTTTATCTCTAAAATAAGACAAAATTTACGAAACGTAAAATTACGGTGCATAGATGTTAAAATAGAGGTGGGTGAAGAATAAGTATTCCTCACCCAGGGTGACGAATAGTCAATCCATATATATATATATATATATATATATATATATATATATATATATATATATATATATATATATATATATATATATTCTGATCACAACATGAACTTCCTGAGTTACACAACCTAAACTTCCCTCTGTAGGAACCCGACCTTCGGGCTATCTTCGCAACCGTTTCTCCCCGCGCGAATTATTCTGGTCAGTCATGTTCTATATGATATAAGTGTAATATAGAAACAATTTTTAGCAACTAAATGCCCGTTTTACATAGGAATCTCGCTCGTTGGCGGATTTTGCTCTCGGGTCGTGGTGAACTTGCGCCTTTTGCAATTTTACTTTCTGAGTTGTTCAACCTGAACTTCCACCGGTGCTAGGTTGAACTTCCGCCAACATTTCCCCAATGGGGCTTGAGATATACCGTTGGAAAGCTATGGACACAAGTATCATGACCCAAGTTAATTTTTTGGCAAAATGTAAGCGGTTTAAGAACAGTTTTGAAAACCGTTTTTTCTTCACACAAAAAACATGAATCGTATTTTCGATCACATTTCTAAACCGTTTATCGGAATGAGGCAATTAATATGATGTTGGAAAGCTATTGCAAAACCACTCCTTCCGCATGTTGAAAGTTTTCTCTAATTCCTTATGGTTAAAGAGTAATTTGGAAAATCGTATAATTTCGCAAACCAAACAACCGAGTTTGTATTTTCGATGCCATTTCTAAACGGCCAATCCAATTGAGTCAAATGATATGGCGTTGGAAAGCTTATGAAAATGCGCTACTTTTTCATGTTCAAAGTTTTATCTAATTTTGAACGGTTTAAAAGTAATTTAGAAAATGGTACAAGTTGCACCGAGTTCATATTTTCGAGCTAATTTTTTAATCGTACGTCCGAATGCAGCAAATGTATGGCGTTGGAAAGCTTGAGGAAATGCGAAACTTTTTGGTATATATTGTTTCTCCCAATTCCTTAGGTTTTAAGTCAATTTTGGAAATGGCTAAAAATATTTTTTGGCTGTAATTTCTATAAACTTTATCGGAATGGGGCAAATAATATACTATTGAAAAGCTACGAAAAATGCGGAACTTTTTCATTTAGATGGTTTTCTCTGATTCCTAGCCGTTTTCAAGTAATTATGAAAATGGCGAGATCATCCGTTCTGCCTTTATCGCGAAACAGATTCTTCGAAAATGCACCGCGTGAAGAACCTGAACTTCTCAGTGTGTGTAGTTGAACTGCACTCTATTTTTCATGAGCTTTTTTTTTGCTCACAGATCTCCATCCACTCACCGGAATTGATCAAGTGATATGCCAACTGAAAGCTGCTGTGAACACGCAACTTTCCCGTGTTGATCATTTTTTCATACTCGCGACGGTTTTAAAAGTTTTTCATTTGAAATTCATTTAGTGTGGTAGTTGAACTTCCTGCTGTTTTCATGTTGAACTTCTGTGATGTATTTTCGTTTGTAATTTTCTCATCCATTTTCATAAGTGTTACCGAAATGATATTCTTTTTGTACAAACCTCTCTCACAATAATTTTTTAACTTTTACGATCGAGGACTTGAACTTACACAAATGATATTCCTGCCGTTTTCAAGTAATTTAGAAAATGGCGAGATCATGATTTTTGCCTTCATCGCGATAGGAAATGCACTGCGTCAAGTAGTTGAACTTCTCGGACATGTCTGTTTGAACTTCACTCTGTTCTTGACGTGCTATATTTTGCCCGTAACTCCCCAACCAATTATGGGAATTGAGCAAATGGTATACCGATGGAAAGCTGTTGAAAACATGCAACTTTTTCGTGTTGATCATTTTTTTCATACTTGCGACGGTTCAAAATATTTTTTTGAATGCGTAAAAATGTGTTTTTAAGGTATACATTAAACTTTTAAACCATTTATCGGAATGTAATTGAAGGTTGGACATCTCGCACTAGAGATCTCGAACTGCACCAAGAGGAGCACGTGAACTTCTTGCAACAAATCTTTTAAGCTTTTAGTTTTCTATTCTTATATTCTTATCTAAAACGCATTCCGTGTAGTAGTTGAACTTCCCGTTGTTTTCACCTTGAACTTCTGTCACGTATTTTTGTTCAACCTCTCTCACAAGAATATTTGAACTTTCTAGGGCCAAGCACTTCAACTTCTAGCAACATTGTTTTCCGTTTATGAGTTGTTTCTAAAAAAACATAAAATGGCGTTCTGTTTTTTTGTTTATTTAACATGTATCTTAGGTTTTGATAAACTCTGAACTTCTGTGTTATTTTAATTTGAACTTCACATTTATTTATTTCGAGTAAATACTTGTTTTTGATTTTTAAATAAACAACGAATTTGACTGTTTTTTTAATTTGAACTTCATGGTTGGTACTTTAATAATAACGGATATTTGAGTTTCTTAAAAACAGTAAAATCCTATATTTTTTATAAACATCGAACCACTTTGTTATTTTAAAATGAACTTCTAGTATTTTAAAAAAGGGATAATTCTATTTGAATATTTTATTTAGTTGTTCCTTTTATTTTAATTTGAACTTTTCCAGTTTATTTTTTAGTAACGAGAAAAACCGAGCTTTTTATAAACTTAGAAATTCTCAGTTATTTTAATTTGAACTTCTTTGTTTTATTCGTAGGAACAATATGTTTCTAAATAAACATCCATTTTTTAAATGAACTTCATACTTTTGTTTTTCCTACAAACAAAAAGATTTGAATTTTTGTATAAATTGAACTACTACGTTATTTTAATTTGAACTTCTTGATTTTATTTTTTCTAAAAAAGCTGAGTTTTTTATAAACGTCAAACTGCTCCATTTTTTATATTTGGACTTCCTGGTTTTAGAGAATAGGTAAAGTTTGAACTATTCATTTTATTAAATTTGAACTTCCGAGTTTTCTTTTTTTTGTCAAGAATGGGGAAAATAAAAACTAAACCTTTTTTGCACACACATCTAACCATTATGCGTTTCCTTTTATGAACAAATGATACAATACATATTTTGATATTTTTTTGCATCAGAACATGAGAATTTTTTGCATGTACAAACTTAATGTTTGTATTGCATATTTAAACTTTCCGCTTATTTTTGCATATGAACTACTTGGGGGCATTTTTTATTGCACTTATGGATGTGCACTTTTCAAGACCTATTTTTTGGACTCTCGCACATGATGAAGTAGAACTACAACAATGGGGTGTTTTTCTTTATTTTCAGAACTATCTTTTTCATTTAGCTAAAATAAGAAACAACAATTTAACGTTGCTCACAGTTGCTTTTTTTTACTTTGTACATCTTTGGACATCTTTTTCCTGCTTGAACTTCTTGAACTGCTCTATTTCTTTATTTTGACCTTCTTGGTTTTGTAATAAACATTGACTTTCTGTGTTATTTAAATTTGAACTTGTACTTTTCTTAGAAGAGGGAAAGTACATTAAAAAAAACTTGTACGAATATATAAGGTAAAAGCCAATTACAGAGACTATTAGGAATCAGTGCATGCATCCATTAGATGAGAATCGATTGGAGAGAAAAACATAGAGTAATTTCGTAGCTAAGTTTGATTAAGAATAAAATAATGAAGGTAGATTTTACATCTCATAGCCAAGTGAATGGTGCGCCCCGTGAAAATCAGTGGACTTTTTCTCAACCACAACTTCATTTCTTATCCATGTCCTCTCTCTAGTCACCACTGAACACTCAAAGAAAAACTCTGTCTCTCTTTTTTGTGTTCTTTTACTCTGAACTTTTCAGGATATAAGACTATCTGAATCTTCTTTCTATCAGATTAGTATTAGCAATAGCTGCTTTGCGGAGGACACACCTAAAGCGCGTGCAATGGAGGTCCAGGATCCCATCTGTGCCATCTAGCGTTGGCCCGCTCATATATAGCCACACCCTATTTCCCGTTACATTGGCGCTCGTCCGCCATGCGAGTGCTCCGCGCCATGGTTGAACTTCTACAGTTGCACACATTGATCTGATCTCCACGGCTGCAGCAACTCGCCCTGTTTTGACATGCTCAACTTGGTTTCTCTGAACTTCTATCATCAGACTCTCTAAACTTCAGTACTACTCATTTGTTCAACTCAATTTTTGTTCTACAGTAAATTGCAGCCGCAAGGCCGCCATGTTCAGACCTCGACTGAAACTGGCGCTTGCTGTTTATTTTGGGATGCTATACGCGAGCACACTGGACACCAAAATCATGCAAGAACACACACAGAGAACAATAGGTAGGGGATGGACGCCAGAGAGATGTAGAGAGGACTATGCGTAGTCGTCCGCATCAAGGAAGGTTGACCCGAGGTTGTAGCGTGTGTTGTAGCATGTGGGAGATGACGACGATGCCAGGAGCAGTCCATGGCGGTGGCTGGAGGCAATACACGGTGGGAGCTGGGGGAGAAGCCCCGAGGAGGGGCAGCAATGGCGGGGAAAGCCAACGGTGGGAAGGAGCCGGCACGGTGGGGAGGCTAGCCCGGGGAGGAGCCACCGTAGACCAGCAACATGGGTAGAGGGAGCTGCCAGAGCAGTCGCCGGGAAATAGCCGCGATGGTAGAGGGAGCGACCGGGGATCCTGTTGGTGGGCGGAGGCGGTGCGGGGTCCTGATGGGGGATGACGGCGGCGCTGGTTCATGATGGTGGGCGACGGCGGCGGCGGGGGGGGGGGGGGGTCCTCATAGGGGACGGCGGCGGTGCTGGTTCGTGGTGGTGGGCGGCGATGCGGGATCCTAATGGAGGACAGCGGCGGGGGGAGGTTGGGCAGCGGGGTGGTGGGCGGCGGCGCAGTGGGAGCCAGGGCAGTGACATGGTGGGCGGTGGGGGATGCGGCGGATGTAATCGAGGGGCTTGGGTCGGGTGTTTTTCCCTTTTTTCACAGTTCAGGAACACCTCGTCGCGCCCTTATAGGGCCGTTGTGATCAGTATAAGTATTCTGATCCTGGGATCAGAATAATCCTACTCTCTCTCTCTCTCTCTATATATATATATATATATATATATATATATATATATATATATATATATATATATATATTGACTATTCGTCACCCTGGGTGAGGAATATTTATTCTTCACCCCCCTTAATTTTACCACCAATGCACTGTAATTTTACGTTCCGTAAGTTTTGTCTTATTTCTGACGTAAAAAGAGACCGTAAGAAAATATATAATTGGCGTAAAAAATATTTTATATTATGTAAAATTATAAAGTAGAAATATAGTGTAATATATACATAAACTCCAAATTTTCTTGTCTTATGACCTATATTTTTATTTTCTTATACCAAATTTTATGTAGTGAATCTATATGAATGTAACTATTTGAATTCCAAATGTAATTTAATTATGAAGTGATCGTAAAATTACCTCAGGTGAAGAATAACTTATTCTGCACCCTGGGTGATGAATAGCATCACTATATATATATATATATATATATATATATAAAGGGTGGGTCTATTATGATAACACCCCTTAAGACCTTATTCTGCTAACAAAAACGCTTATTCTGCTAACACTAGCGATCCCTCGTCCCTCAACCCACCTCACCTCCCCCCAAATCCCTGTCCACCTTCCCTGCGTCACTACCCCGAGCCCCCTCCACCTTCTTCCCCGCGTCACTCCCCTGATCCCCCTTCCACCTTCTTCCATCAAGGTGCCGTGCCCCGCCGGCGCTCCCGACCCCGAGCACCACCTCCCCCACCTCCTTCCTGCCACCCCGCCACCCCTACCCCAACCACCCCGGTGCTGCACCATCTCCTCCCCGGCGCCACTGCACCACCTCACCCACCACGCCGCGACACCACTCCCCTCCCCGCGTCGCGGCACCAGCTCCCTCCCCACGCCGCCGAACCCTCTCCAACCACCTCCCTCCTCGGCCCACCTACCCCGGCGTCGGCCAGCTGCCGGATCCGCCCCGTCGTCGTCCTCCCGCGGCTGCCCGATGCCAGATCCGCTTGTAGCCGTCATGGGGGCGCGTCAGGGGCGTCATGGAGGGGTCCGGTGAGCTCGGGGGTCGCCAGCGACCACCCCTCCTCGTTCCTCCACCTCCTCCCTCCCATACAGTTGCGTATCGCCCCAACTCCCGCTGAGATTCTTCCCCTAGCCACCGCCGGCAGCAACCCCCAACTTGCTTGAGCGTGCGACAGTGGTCCACGGGCATCGTCCAGTGCAGCTCGGTTCCTGCCCCAATGCAGTTCGGCTGCCACTATGGGCGCCATGCCGCCGTGCCCCGGGAACCGATCCGGTTGCCCGTGCAGCGGATCTGTCCATCCCCAGGCAAATCCCTCCTTCCCACACACTAGATCCATGGCTGCTGGATCGAGCTACCGCCGACGGTAACTTCTCCTGGCCTACCTCCCCTCCTCCTATGGCTCACGTGCCACGGCCGCGCCGCCCTGGAGCCTCGCCGGCCGCTCCTATCTCGATCCAGACTGGAATCGAGTGCATCGATAGCTGCGGGTCGAGCTTCTTCTCCCTCGTCGGCGAGCTCCTTCTCCCTCTGCCAGTAGATTGAGGAGGCGCTGGTCAACGCACCCCCTGGTGGCGTCCTACGGTAGGCGCGCTTGCAGTGCAGTCCGGCGGTGAGTGCGCTTGCAGTGCAGTTCGCCAGCGAGCCGTTTGCAGTGTAGTCCGGTGGTGCACCGTCGATGGGGCTGTAGGAGGGTGGTGGTGGCACCCTCGCCTAGATCCGGGAGGAGCTGGGTAGGAGTGGGCAGCGCGCTAGAGAAGGAGGCAGCGACCACTCACCGCATCGCCAGCTTGTGTGCAGCTCAGTTGCCTCTCCCCGTGTAGCTCGCTTGCCGCCCCCGTGCAGCTCACCTCCGCCGAGCAAACTCTCTCTGGCGAGTCCACATCGCGTCTGCACCACATCATGCAGTTTGAGTGCAGTTTTTGATTATTTTTGCAGCAGCACATCCATCCAACATAACAAGTTCAGAGTTTGTGTGTTCAGTGCAGTACCGCAGTGCAATGCAGTGCAGTTTCGGTTTCAGAGTCCCGTTGAAGGCCTCGTGGTGCTATCCTCACTTAATTTTTATGTGAATTGTGTGTACAGCATGTGTAACAGAATTGCAAGGCCAAATTTGTTGTAGAAAATGATGCTTAGATGCGTTTCAGTGTAAAATCCTATGTGGTTCACTTGGTAAACCAAAAAGTCTCTGGTATGTAAATTTTTGAAGCTCACTTTGTAATGTCATGGGGCTCACCTCTCGATAGTTTTGCGGTCCACTTACGCCCGAGGTGAAGCTCACTTTGTAATCTCGTGCGGCTCACCTCTCGATAGTGTTGCGATTCACTTATGCCCAATCCAATATGAAGCTCACTTTGTAATGTCATGTGGCTCACCTCTCGATAGTTTTGCGGTCCACTTACGCCTGAGGTGAAGATCACTTTGTAATCTCATGAAGCTCACTTTATAATCTCATGCGGCTCACCTCTCAGTAGTGTTGCGATTCACTTACGCCCGATCCAATATGAAGCTCACTTTGTAATATCATGTGGCTCACCTCTTGATAGTTTTGCGGTCCACTTACGCCTGAGGTGAAGCTCACTTTGTTATCTCATGCGGTTCACCTCTCGACAGTGTTGCGATTCACTTACACCAGATCCAATATGAAGCTCACTTTGTAATCTCATGCGGCTCAGCTCTTGATAGTGTTGCGGTTCACTTATGGCCGATGTGAAGCACACTCCACTTCCTCGCTTGAGAAAATTTACGTCTAACAAACAAAACAATGAAGTTCGGTAGCCCGTCTGATGCAGTGCGGTTTTCAGTTTGAAGCAGTGTCGTTTTCTGTTCGACGCGGTTCACTCGTCGATTTTGGTCTCACGAAAAACAGATTGTCCGCATTTCCGTAAATTCAATAATGCTCTTAAACCGTAAGGAATTAGAGAGAGTGTTCTACATGAAAAAGTTGCATCTCGTTGATATCTTTCCAACAGCGTATGATTTGAATCATTTCGACCAGCGGTTCGAAAAAAATTAGCGAAAAAACGCCGCTGCCACTCGTCGTCCGCCGCATGATTTCTAAAATTAACTTAAAACCGTAAGAAATCTCAAAAACATTACCACATATGAAAGTTGTGCCTCGTCCATATCTTTTTAAGGCGTATCGCACGCATCGTTTCGACAAACGGTTAAAAAACCAGAGCGAAAACAGTACTGAAAATTTGAATTTTTTTGAAAAACAGAATTCCGCGATTTAGTAAATTTGAAACTGCTCTTAAACCGTAACGAGTTAGAGAAAATAATAGATATGAAAAAGATGCGCCTCGACGATATCTTTCCAACGGTGTATCATTTGCTTCATTCCGACGAGCGGTTTGAAAAAAAAACACGAAAAAACACTCGCTACCACTCGGCATGGGCTGCACCATTTTCGAAACTGCTCTTAAACCTTGAGGAATCTCGAAAAGTGTTCAACATGGCGAAGTTGCGCCTAATCCATAGCTTTTCAACGGTATATTACACGCCTCATTCTGACAAACGGTTAAAAAAACTAGAGCAAAAAAGGTACCCAAAAAACACAAGCGTGCAGTTTTTTCCGACGCGAAGTTCACTCGCCTGAGTAGTGCAGCACACTTGGTTCAAACAATGACGTGCACTTGCGTTGAGCATGCAGTGCGGAAGTGTTATTAGAATAGTTATTCTGCTAATATTAGCAGAATAGACCGACTGTAAATGTCTATCTATGCATTTTCTTTGCAGGTATCGATTTTTCTAAATTCCCGGGTTACAAATCCGTCGGGTCACATATAATGTCGGGTCATTTAATTGACCGAGTTTTGGGTCATTCAACATGTGCCTTGTAGTAAACTACAATACTTATGAATTTCTCCACACATATTTGCCGGGTTGCATTGCAACCATGGCCCAGGATTTATATCAAGCACAAAGGCATTATTCCAGGATATTCGTACAAATCGATAAATCGCTGGGTTGCACTCCAACCACGGTCAAGGATTCATTGAAGCCAGATTAATATCAGTTCAAGATAATTTATGGAGTGCATAAGGGCACTATTAGATAAAGCGACAAGTCCTGCTCCTTCAACTAAGAAATTTCTGAGCCGACCTGATTCAACATTGCCTGTATAATTATAAATGGGTTATATTATTCTCACACAGTCCCAAGTCGCTGCAGGCATGCGACCCGTCACTTGGGGGCTACATCATATGATGTTATTCTTTTCAAAGGAGAAATACATGTAAGTCCCGAGTCGATATAGGCATATGACCCGACACTTGGGGGCTACAGTGTTCAGTTGTTTAAACATGTCATAAGGTCCAAATTGAAGACCCGGCCCATCACACACGGATGAGCCAACCCTTGGGGGCTACACTGGCTGAAGTTTTATAAGTATAAGACAAATACAAGTCCTAGGTTGCTGCAGGCAAGACAACTCGACACTTGGGGGCTACACAATCAAGATATGATTTTTATGCAAAGCACGAAGCCATCATGAATTGTTAAACTTGGAGCTTGGGGGCTACAGGTAATATGGAGATAAAAAATAGAAGAACACCTTCAAACTCTCAGTGCCCTTATGCTCAGGTGGCAAATAGGTGGGCCCCCTCTGGTGGGTCTTGGCTCCATTATATTTCATATATTCTATAAAAAATCTCCAAAAAGTTTCGTCCAATTCCGAGAACTTTTATTTCTACACAAAAAACAACACCATGGTAGTTCTGCTGAAAACAGCATCAGTCCAGGTTAGTTTCATTCAAGTCATGCAAAATAGAATCCAAAATAAGAGCAGAAGTGTTTGGAAAAGTAGATACGACGAAGATGTACCATCTCGCCAGACACAGGTGACTACATCATGAGGATACCGGAACACTTCAACGAGAAAGAAGAACAAAACCAACAGCGAGGATGACGGTGTAGTGAGCATGTGCATGACTCAGGAGGATACCAATACTCCGAGAGTTTTGTAAAGTATTGTGAAGCAAAGGGAACCATCACACGATAACCAAAGGTCCACTCGAATGTCATTCGTGTGATCATAGGGATCGATATGGATGTCCATGATACGTTTCCAACGTATCTATAATTTTTTATTGTTCCATGCTATTATAGTATAAATCTTGGATGTTTTATATGTACAAGCAATTATATATCACTTTTTGGGACTAACCTATTAACTTAGTGCCTGATACGTCTCCAACATATCTATAATTTTTTATTGTTCCATGATGTTATATTATCATTCTTGGATGGTTTACATTCATTTTATAGCAACTTTATATAATTTTTGGGACTAACCTATTGACATAGTGTCCAGTGCCAGTTGCTGTTTTTTGCTTGTTTTTTACTTGCAGAATATCCATATCAAACGGAGTCAAAACGCAGCGAAACTTTTTGGAGATTTTTTTCTGCCCAGAAGACAACTTGGGAGCCAAGGAAGTGCACGAGGGGAGACCCGTGGGGCCCACCGCCCACCTGGGCGCGCCAGAGGCCCCTGGCGCGCCCTGATGGGTGGTGGGGCCCACGGAGGTCCTTTCCACCGCCTCTCAGCTCTATAAATACCCAAATATTCCAGAAACCCTAGGGAGTCGACGAAACACAATTCCAGCCGCCGCAAGTTCCGGAACCATGAGATCCAATCTAGTTCCCTTTTCTAGCACCTTGTTGGAGGGGAACACGATCACGGAGGGGTTCATCATCCTCAGTGGTGCTCCTCCGATGATGCGTGAGTAGTTTACCACAGACCTACGGGTCCGTAGACAGTAGCTAGATGACTTCTTCTCTCTTTTTGATTCTAAATACAATGTTCTCCTTGATGTTCTTGAAGATCTATTTGATGTAACGACTTGTTGCGGTGTGTTTGTTAGGATCAGATGAATTGCGAGTTTATGCTCAGTTCTATCTATGAATATTATTTGAGTCTTCTTTGATCTCTTATATGCATGATTATTATATCCTCGTATTTCTTCTCCGAAACTTTGGTTTAGTTAGGCCAACTAGATTGATTTTTTTGCAATGGGAAGAGGTTCTTTGTGATGGGTTTGATCTTGCGGTGTTCTCACCCAGTGACAGAAGGGGTAGCGAGGCATGCATGTATCGTTGCTATTAAGGATAAAAATATGGGGTCTAATTCCTACATGAATAGATCTTATCAACATCATGTCATCGTTCTTATTGCATTACACCGTTTCTCCATGAACTTAATACACTAGATGCATGCTGGATAGCGGTCGATGTGTGGAGGAATAGTAGTAGATGCAGAATCGTTTTGGTCTACTAATCTTGGACATGATGCCTATATACATAATCACTGCCTTGGACATCATCATAATTATTTGCTCTTCTATCAATTGCCCAAAAGTTTTTGTTTATCCACTGTATGCTATTTTCTCGAGAGAAGCCACTAGTGAAATCTACGGCCATCGGGTCTATTTTCTATCATATTGTTTTCAGATCTATTATTCCAAAAACCCAAAAATACCTTGCCGCACTTTTTCTATCTTTATTTTATTTTTTGTTTTCACTAGATCTATTTATCCAATCTCATACTGTCCGCACACGAACACGTCACCGTGTACCCTCGGCGTCGAGCGCAATACGCAAGACACGTCGCCGAATGAGGATCACCGGAAGTGCGATACGCAAGACAATCCAGCGAGCACTTTTGAAGACCCGAAACCCCACGCGGTCGAGAGAGACTCCATCTGGACGCACGACGGTGATGGGCTGCCCTAGGTCGGATCGCCCGCCCCTAGGATTTCGTAGGTTGAAGCTCTCCGAAGCAAAGAACATTGATGAACAAGAAGTAGAAAACTAGGGTGGGAGATGAAAGTTTGTAGATGGGTTTTGCGACTGTGTGTTGTGTTTTCAATCGGCCGTCACCCCTCATGTATATAAGAGGTGGATGGACTTCTCGTGCAAGGAAAGGTTATAATTCACGATCAAAACCCTAATTTGGGTCCAACTCAGAATCGGAACTTTCCAAAACTGTTCGGTTTGTAATCTGGCTGCATCTTTCGGGTCACTTTTGAGGCAGTAAACGACCTCCGATGAAAATGCACTCAAAAGCATATTTATTCGTTTCGACGAGACAAACAACTTTTGTGTTGAACATTTTCCGATTAGAGACCATCTTCAGGGCCAAATCTCTTGCGCAAAACAGGTAATTACTCACGCAACTCATCAGACATAGTCACATGTGTTTCTGGTCCCGGGCGTCATATTTTGCTCACTCTAGGGTCGCGTTGTGCGGGCTCTAACTTTTGTATACTACCTCGGATTGGGACAATTTTTATATCGAAGTCGAATGTTTCGATGAGACGAAGACAACTCATGTAGATAAGTTTTCAATATGAGGCCGTATTGGGGGCGTAATCAGCCGAACAGTGTTCTGGATAGAAAATCTCAATACTTCCAAAACAACTTTGGCCTTAGAGATGAGATCGGATGGCTATGACCCAAGTATCAAAGTTTCTCCTTTCGATGACACGAAACTTTCTCACTTTGAGCACTTTTCCATTTAAGGCATTCTTAATTATGTTTTTGACCATGCCAAAATATGGTATCAACACATGCCCCCCTATTTTTGGGCAAAACTTGGGTGCCAAAAAATAATTTGCAATGTATTTGTTCTAAGGACGACGTCAACACTCCATCGGCCATTTATATTTCTCAGGGTGATAATTACGTATCGGCCGTGTTTATGCTAAGGGCAATAGTTGTTTATCGGCCATGTCTTTGCTTAGGACGATAATTATATATCGGCTGTTGCCTATCTAGGCTTCTTGCCACACACTTGGGTGATACTTCTTTAAATATTTAACATTGAGAGCTCGAGGTAACAATGTCCCTTCTACGGATTCTACCAAATATGAGTTTCTAGGAACTACTCTTGTGATCTTAAAAGGACCCTCCCAACTTGGAGACCACTTCCCGAATTTTCTGTCTTTGAACCAGTTGGCAGAATCACCTTCCACACGAGATCGCCAACTTGAGAATTCTTCAACTTGACCTTCTTATTGTAAGCTCTTGCCACTCTCAGCTTATCTCACTCTATGGCCTTCAAAGCAGCCAAAACATTTATTGGCAACTTCATCAATAAATCATTTTGTTTGGCTATTCTCAAAGCATTCAAATTCACTTCCACTGGTAAAACGGCCTCTTGACCATATACGATCTCATATGGAGTTACCTTTGTAGCAGCATGCCTTGAGATTCTGTGCGCCCACAAAGCTTAGGACAATAGCTCATGCCATCTCCTTGGATTATCCTCAATCTTCTTCTTGGTCCATTGGCTTGGGCATAATATGGAGAGGAATTGAGCAAATTTATTTTATATGATTCAGCAAATTCTCTAACTTGATGTGACATAAAGGATGAACCTTGGTCTGTAGTTAATGTTTGAGGAATGCCAAATCTATGAATAATGTGCTTAGTTATGAATTGAATTACCTCCGCATGCATCATATTTTTGAGTGGTATTGCTTCAGACCATTTATTGAAATAATCAGTTGCCACCAGCATGAACCAATGCCCCTTTGAAGAAGAAGGATGAATCTCTCCAATAAAGTCTAATCCCCATCCTCTAAAAGGCCATGGCTTGATAATAGGATGTAACATAGCAGCGGGAGCCAACTGAATATCACCAAAATTTTGACAGGCTTCACATCCTTTATAACACCTAAAGCAGTCATTAATCATTATCGGCCAATAAAATCCAGCCCGTCGCAACAACCATTTCATCTTGGGAGCTAACTGACGAGTGCCACAAATTTCTTCATGAACCTCTCCCATAGCAACTCTCGCTTGGTCCTCGTCCAAGCATTTTAAAAGAACATCATCAATCGTTCGGCGATAAAGATCATCATCTCTCATCGTATATTTGAAAGCCATATGCCGAATGGCCCTGTCCACCCTTTCACTCGGATTACATAGGTAATCAATAATGGGCTTCCTCCAGACATGATTGTCACCTGCACTAGATTCTTTGTTAATGGCCGAAGCAGTGGGCTCTAGTTCGGCCTCTACATTGGCAAGGGTAGACATTGGCCTTTGAGAAATATGAAATATGCCATGATCAACATGATAGCCAGATGCTTGTCCTACCAACTCATTTGCTTTCCAATTGTCATGTCTAGATATATGAGCAATGCTAAAACAATCCAAAATAGAAATTATATCTAGACATTTATCAAGATAAACATTAAGTGATTCGTCCAAATAGTGAAAAACTTTGGATATTTGTTGTACTACTAGTAACAAATCACCAAAAGCCTCAATATGTGTAGCACCTTTAGCAAGCAACATCTCTAGGCCGAATAACAATGCTTCGTATTCGGCTTGATTATTTGTGCAAAAATATTCTAAGCGGCATGAGGCTTCAAAAACAACACCATCAGGAGATATATAAACAATACCAACACCTTGTCCATTGCTACAAACTGAACCATCAAAATATATTCTCCATGGTACTAATGAGACAAGGTTTATATCAACATCATGCTTGTCATCAATCCGATGTTCAACAATAAAATTAGCGACGATTTGGCCTTTCATGGACTTTAGAGATTCGTAGGTCAAATCATATTCAATCAAAGCATAAGCCCACTTGCCAATTCTACCACTAAGAATTGGTCTATGCAACATGGACTTAATGACATCAGTTTGACAAGCAACTATGCAAGCACTAGGTACTAAATAATGTCTCAATTTAGTACAAGCATAATATTAACATAGGCATAGTTTTTCAAGAAATGTATACCTTGTCTCGGCGTCCAGTAAGCGTCGACTCAAATAAGTAATAGCATGTTCTTTTCCTTCGGTATCTTGAGTCAAAACAACACCAATAACACCTTACTCCGCTGCAATGTAAAGTCTAAATGGCTCCCTGTGCCTGGGCGCTTTCATAATCGGAGGAGTGCACAAATATTTCTTAATCATATCAAATGGCTCTTGTTGTTTTGCCCCCCGAGTAAAGTTGGCATCATTCTTTAACCGAAAGATAGGAGTAAATGCATCAACCTTCCCTGATATATTGGCTATGAACCTCCTCAAATAATTGACCTTGCCAAGGAATTTTTGCATATCTCTCTTGCATGTTGGAGCCTCTACTTTTTGTATAGCTTCTATCGTTTTGGGATCAATTTCCACGCCATCTTCATGAATTATGAAACCCAGAAACTTCCCAGCCGATACTCCAAAGGCACACTTCAAAGGATTCATTTTCAGCCCATATTACTTCATTCTTTCAAAAGCCAAACGCAAATCAGCTAATTGAGATTAAAAAGCATCCGATTTGACAACAATATCATCAATATAGACCTCAAGTATAACACCAAGTAAATCATGAAAAATTAAATTCATAGCCCTTTGATACATGGCGCCGACATTCTATAATCCAAAGTTCATCACGGTCCACTCAAATAAACCAAGGAAATTGGGGCATCGAAAAGGCGTTTTGGACATGTCCTCTTTGGCCATAAAAAGGTGGTTATACCCCGCGTTACCATCAAGAAAGCTAATGACCCGATGTCCAGAAGCATCGTTAATAAGCATATCGTCTATAGGCATGGGATACTCATCTTTGGGTGTAGCTCTATTCAAATATCTGAAATCAATGCACACCCTCAACTTGCCGGAGCCTTTCTTCTCCACTAGTACATGATACATCCATTTTGCATCATGTTTTCCTACTGTTATTTATAATGTTTTTATGTATAATAATGCTCTATGGGGTAATTCTAATGCCTTTTCTCTCATAAAATGCAAGGTTTACACAAAGAGGGAGAATGCCGGTAGTTGGAATTCTGGACTTGAAAAAGCTACGTCAGAGATACCTATTCTGCACATCTCCAAATGAGCTGAAAATTTACGAAGAATTATTTTGGAATATATGAAAAACACTTGAGCAAATAACTACCAAAGGGGCCCACCTGGTGACCACAAGACACAAGGCCCCCCAAGCGCGCCCTGGTGGGTTGTGGCTAGCCCGGCCCACCTCCGGTGCCCATCTTCTGGTATATAAGTCATTTTGACCTAGAAAAAAAATAAGAGGAGGACTTTCGAGATGGAGCGCCACTGTCTCGAGGCAGAACTTGGGCAGAGCACTTTTGCCCTCCGGCGGAGCGATTCCGCCGGGGAAACTTCCCTCCAGGAGGGGGAAATCAAAGTCATCGTCATCACCAACAACCCTCTCATCTTTGGGAGGGAAATCTCCATCAACATCTTCAACAAGACCAACTCCTCTCAAACCCTAGTTCATCTCTTGTGTTCAATCTTTGTACCGGAATCTCAGATTGGTACCTGTGGGTGACTAGTAGTGTTGATTACATTTTGTAGTTGATTACTATATGGTTTATTTGGTGGAAGATTATATGTTCAGATCCATTATGCTATTTATACCCCTCTGATCTTGAGCATGAATATCATTTGTGAGTAGTTACTTTTGTTCTTGAGGTCACAGGAGAAGTCATGTTGCAAGTAATCATGTGAACTTGATATGTGTTTGATATTTTGATGATATGTATGTTGTGATTCCCTTAGCGGTGTCATGTGAACATCGACTACATGGCACTTCACCATATTTGGGTCTAAGGGAATGCATTGTGGAGTAGTTATTAAATGATGGGTTGCTAGAGTGACAGAAGATTAAACCCTAGTTTATGCACTACTTCGTAAGGGACCGATTTGGATCCAAATGTTTAATGCTATGGTTATATTTTATCTTAATACTTTTCTCGTAGTTGCAGATGCTTGCGAGGGGGTTAATCATAAGTGGGAGGTTTGTTCAAGTAAGAACAACACCCAAGCACCGGTCCACCCACATATCAAATTATCAAAGTAGCGAACGCGAACCAAACCAACATGATGAAAGTGACTAGATGAAATCCCCGTGTGCCCTCAAGAACGCTTTGCTTATTACTCCCTCCGTTCCTAAATACTTGTCTTTCTAGGCATTTCAACAAGTGACTATATACGGAGTAAAATGAGTGAATCTACACTCTAAAATATGTCTACATACATCCGCATGTGATAGTCATTTGAAATGTCTAGAAAGACAAATATTTAGGAACGGAGGGAGTATAAGAGACCATTTTGGCATGTCCTTTGCCACAAAAGGATTGGGATACCTTGCTGTAGTTTATTTACTGTTACGGTTACTTGTCTATTACAAATTATCTTGCTATCAAACTACCTGTTACCGACTATTTCAGTGCTTGTAGAAAATACCTTGCTGAAAATCACTTGTCATTTCCTTCTGCTCCTCATTGGGTTCGACACTCTTACTTATTGAAAGGACAACGATTGATACCGTATACTTGTGGGTCATCAAGACTCTTTTCTGGTGCCGTTGCCGGGGAGTGAAGCGCTCTTGGTAAGTGGAAATTGGTAAGGAAAAATTGTTACTACATGCTGAAATTTATTGTCACTTGCTACAATGGAAAACCATCCTTTGAGGGGTTTGTTCGGGGTATCTTCACCTCGACCAGAACCACAATTAATTACCCCTCAACCTAATGCACCTACTGAAAATATTGGTTATGAAATTCCTTCGGGTATGATAGAACAACTGCTAGCTAATTCGTATGCAGGAGATGGAACCTAACATCCTGATATGCAATTGATATATGTGCACTAGTACGCGTCGGTGCTATACAAACGGTTTTTAACCCCTTTCCGCGACAGCATTTGGAACCGTCGCCTAGTGTGTGTGGGCGATAGGGGTATCCTTCCCACACGACCCAGAAATCGTCGGGGATATGCCCTCCTGGCACACACGCTCGGCAAAATGAGGTCGTGTGCGACCGGCGAGCGCTCAAATACGGAAATACGTATAGTAGAGCTAAAAAAATACAATTATACAGGTGAAATTGTTTCCGGTCGCAAGTACATCCCACACAGTCAGTCCCCGCTAAACGTTTCCGTTCGTATGTACATCCCACACAGTCGCTCCAAGGTAAACGTTTTCGTTCACAAGTACATCACACACAATTTTTCCTGTTAAATCGTTTGTGATAGTGTTGCCATTGCACACGATATTAACAATGTTATCATTTGCGTTATTGAGTGCATCACACACAGCCCGTAGAAGATACTGTGTGACAAAGGTTGTCCATCACACACAAATATTTGCGCAAGGTGGCCTAACGCAAACAGTTTTCAAGAGAAAGTCGTGTGTGATTGTTCATTGATCCAACACGGTTTATTCCTAGAAACTGTGTGCGTTGCCTGAGGTCATCGCCCATGGTATTTTTTCAATAACTGTTTGCAATAGCAAAACCCAATTAGCAGGCTAATTCACCATTAGCAGGCTAATTGCCCTATTATTAATAATCCATTTATTAATCTAATTGACATTCATATTAAGCACATAATATATTTTATTTCCATATTAAGGAAGCAGAATTTCATAATTGAAATACATCAGAGTACAACATGATATAGCTTCAGCACTCAGCTACCCCATTACACAACTGCACCAGCACCAAGTTTCACATGCAACATGTAGAACCTTTCGAAATTAGCATCATAGATGGTATATAGACAAATGCATCTCATCTGGAAAACTGCTAAAGCGGAAGGCGAATATTGATCCTTCATTCATGTTGAAGGTCTTTGCAACTTTAGGCCAGTGCCTGTGGATGATTGACCGTCCGTCCTTCGTCCTGAAAACAAGGATGCATAAATATCTTCTCTATATTGGAAATGGGGCAAAGGAATAAAAAAAGGCAAGGTATAATAGTTAGTACGATCTTGGAGTGAACTGATGTCTTCTTCATTGTGCAGACAAATATCTTGTTGTTCTTTGTCGCTAATTCTTTATCCTAACAATCTTTCTGAGTTTCTTGATTTGATTGATATTCATGGACAACTCATTTCCCCATATGCAAAAAGGGTCGAACAGTGGGTCAAAACCTCTGACAGCAGGACCTACATGTGCAAGACCAAATTGTTAAAAACCTAAATATTAGAATGGTTCCTGCAATTGCACAATAATGTGCTATTAGACAACGGACCATGCACGTGCTAACCTCGATTGTAAACCTCAGTGCTTCCCATTGTTTCCCTGCAACACATATAAGGTAGTTAGTCATCAGGTTAAGTAAGGGTTTGCATGCTATCAGTAAAATATATTGATGAAAAATAAGCACATTGCAGATTCATCAGATTAATTCAAGCCACATAGAAAACCCATTTATCCAAACCAAGCATGATTAAGAACTAGGAAATATAGCACTTGTATATGTTTCTCATGTATTAAGTGCAGCCAAATTCGATTTATTCGTCACATGCACAACAATACAAAATTCTACCCACGACAATTGGACATCGCATTGCAGAATTGAACCAAGCAGTTAACTAAACACCACAACAAATGAACCAAACATTAACTGAGCACCACATATATACTCCTAATAGAAGATCAGACAGTTAACCAAACCAAGCATGCTTAACAACTTGGAAATATAGCAATTGTATTTGTTTCTCATGTGTTTACTATAGCCAAATTCAATTTATTCCTCACATGGTATACAATAAGAGAATGCACCCACAACTATTTAACGTCGCATTACAGAATTGAACCAAACAGTTAACTAAACATCACAACACAAATGAACCAAACGTTAACTGAGCACCATATTGCACAATGTATAACCAAACCAAGCATGCTTGACAACTTGGAAATATAGCAATTGTATTCGTTTCTCATGTATTTTGTAAAGATAAATTCAATTTATTTCTCACATGGAAGACAATACAAAATTGTAGCCTGAAGAATTGAACATCACATTTGCATAATTGAACCAAACAGTTAACTGAAGATGACAACTAATTAACAAAACAGTTAATAAGTGAGCACCACACTGCACGACATATAGAACATATACACTAGAGCAACAAATTGCATGGTAAAATTAGATAGCAAAATTCACTAGAATTTGTGAAGGAAAGGCAGGAGCAGCACACGCAACAAGTAAACCGAGCATGCTTAACCGGCGTAGCTAGAAAATGGCAAGGTGCTCCTCCAAGATCTGGGGGTCGACACAAATGGTAGCCATCGCGACCTCATCCGCGTGTGCAGCCGCGATTTGCTTCTCCGCTACTAAATGCTCCTTGAGATCCTGGCTATACTGCGTGCACCATGGCTTAGGGCGGCGCTTATTTGGTGGAGGGGTCGGTGATTTGGGTGGAAGGTGTCGCGCTCACGCAGGCGGTCAGGGCATGTGGGATGTGGAAGGAGGAGGAGGATGGGGGTCGGGTGTGGATTACCCGCCTGGATAGACGAGGCCGAGCAGCGTGAAGGAGGGTCGCTGGCGAGGAGGCGGCACTGCAAGCAACGAGTGAAGGTTTCAACTTGGAAAGGAAGGCAGAAACATGGGAAATGTGGCTTTTGGTAAGGGGGAGGGGGCGGGGAGGTAGATATTTCCACGGAAGCCGAAAATTTGGAATCGCTTCAGCGAAAAAACTGGCGCGCAAAGTGTCATCAGACATGGTTCCTTATTCAGAACTGTGTATGATATGTGAACATCACAAACGATTCAGATAGCTTAACCCGTGTGTGATGAGTTTGAACGTCAAAACTTTTGGTTCGAATTTCCCTGGTTACAGTGGTCATCCACGTCATTGCATAATTTGGGTACACAAAGGAGACTACAGCACACCCACACTTCTTAATCGAGCAAGTTCAGCAATTTAACAGAGCTAGCTGACCTAAACATTACTCTAACAAACTAAAGACCGGCGCTCTTAATTAAACAAAACAAAGAGTACTAGTACTACGTCTGGTGCTCGTCGATCTCCGCTGCCGCCTCCATGTCCAGCTCGCACCCGACGGTCTCCTGGGGAAGGGGCTCCATGGCATCCATCACACCATACTCGGCAAGCATCTCACCATCCGCGTCCGCCATCTCTTTGGAAAATGCCGCCACGAGCTGGGTGTGGGCGGCCGCGATCTGGGCTTGGACGGGCTCCGTCGTTGCATGGTATGCGGCGGAGGAATGGACAGCTGCTCGAACGCTCTCGGTGATTGCCAACTCTTCGGTCGTGGGTTGCCGATCGCTGTTGGAGAAGCTTCATTCGATTTGGCTGTGACCGCCACGAGCTGGGCCTAGGCGGCCTTGACATGGTCGTGGGCGGCCTCCATCAGGGCTAAGGCCACCGCTGCGGAACGGACAGCTGCTGTGCCTCTCTCGCCAGTTGCTGTCCCCGAGGCAGATGTTGCTGCCGCCACCTAAGAGGCAACATCGGCCGTTTGGGCTGCCTTGGCCGCCCGGTCGCAGATTGCGGCCGCGCTCATGCACCTTGTTAGCATGCGCATGGCAACTGTGGCCCCGCTCTCGCCGGAGTGGGCCATCGAAGTTGCCCTCACGACGCGGGTCCACGTGCCCATCTTTCACCGCCGACGATTGAATGGTGAAATGATATTTGGGGAGCGAGCTAGTGTGCGTGAGACGCCGGCTGTGGACTGTAGCCGACGCACTTTCTCGCGTAAGCCATAGGCGTACTATACACCGACGGTGCTCCAGGATATTTTGTGCTGCATCTCACACGGTTGGTGATAATAAACCGTGTGCGATCCACTTGATTTTTCATCTTGATTTGAATTACATAATGGGGTCACAGCGGCAATGGACGGTGTTTGAATTGCTAGACCTTTTATCTGCAGTGAACATGCAACTATATGTGTGTCGTAAAAGAATTGGAATTATTCAGGGTTCGTTTGAACATTTTATATATTAAATTGGTTTTCTAGCCATTTCAGGTGCACAATTCAAAATTAAACTGCATGCACATGCTCCGGTGCACCAACATGGGTTGTAAAATCATATATGTGTCCATGGGTTTATGCTTATGTCCCATCCAAGAAATGGGGATGAAATTCAAAAACCACGGCACCGTGGCTCTCCGGCAAACGTCGACGTACTTGCTTTTGTAATTCTAGTAAATCCAAAATTCGTCCGAAATTCATGAAACTTGGTATGCTATCATGGAGCGGCATCAACATGCCGTGGTAAATTTTTTGTCCCATTTGGGGCAGGTTTGGGTATAAGCTTCTCATAAACCAGAGCTTCTCACAACAAATGTGATGGTTTTGGTAGGGAACGTTTCACCTTTCTGGACGAAATGATATCCGTTGCCTCTTCTCGATTTCAAATTTTTTCCTAGTGTCAACATAGAACAACAGGAGTGTTGTGTCATTTTTGGGTTTTTTTGGGGTTCGCTTGGACATTTTTATACATTAACTGAGTTTTCAATGCATTCATGTGCATAATTCAAATTTGAACTACATGCAAATGCTCTAATGCATATAAATTGGTTGAAAAATTCAAATCTGTGTCCTTGGTTGCATGCTTAGGTCCCATGCAAGAAATGTGAATGAATGTCAAACACCCTGCCACCGTCACTCGGCCGCAAACATTGAGATACCTGGTTTTTAAATTCTATTAAATCCAAAACTCGTCTGAAATTCATGAAACTTGGCATGCTATCATGGAGCGGCATCAACATGCCGTTGTAATTTTTTTGTCCCATTTGGGGCAGGTTTGGGTATATGCTTCTCACAAACCACAACTTCTCACAACAAGCATGATGGTTTCGATAGGGAACGTCCCACATTTGGGGACAAAATGATATCCATTGCCTCTTATTGCTTTCAAAAATTTTCTCGTGTCAACATAGAACAACAGGAGTGTTGTGTCAATTTTTGTGATTTTTTGGGGTTCGTTTGGACATTTTTATGCATTAACTGAGTTTTCAATGCATTTATGTGCTTCAAATTTGAACTACATGCACATGCTCCAGTCCATATAAATTGGTTGAAAAATCAAATCTGTGTCCTTGGGTGCATGCTTAGGTCCCATGCAAGAAATGTGAATGAATTTCAAACACCAGGGCACCGTTGATTGCCGGCAAAACATTGACATACCTAGTTTTTAAATTCTAGTAAATCCAAAACTCGTCTGAAATTCATGAAACTTGGCATGCTATCATGGAGCGGCATCAACATGGCGTGGTAAAAATTCTGTCCCATTTCGGGCAGGTTTGGGTATATGCTTCTCACAAACAAGAGCTTCTCACAACAAGCATGATGGTTTCGGTAGGGAACGTCCCACCTTTGGGGACGAAACGATATCCATTGCCTCTTATTGCTTTCAAAAAATTTCTCGTGTCAACATAGAACAACAGGAGTGTTGTGTCAATTTTTGTGATTTTACGGGGTTCGTTTGGACATGTTTATGCATTAACTGAGATTTCAATGCATTTATGTGCATAATTCAAATTCGAACTACATGCACATGCTCCAGTGCATATAAATTGGTTGAAAAATCAAATTTGTGTCCTTGGGTGCATGCTTAGGTCCCTGATACGTCTCCAATGTACCTATAATTTTTGATTGCTCCATGCTATATTATCTACTGTTTTGGACAATATTGGGCTTTATTATCCACTTTTATATTATTTTTGGGACTAACCTATTAACCGGAGGCCCAGCCCAGAATTGCTGTTTTTTGCCTATTTCAGAGTTTCGCAGAAAAAGAATATCAAACGGAGTCCAAATGGAATGAAACCTTCGGGAGCATGATTTTTGGAATGAACATGATCCAGGAGACTTGGAACCTACGTAAGAGAAGCTTCCAGGAGGCCACGAGGTAGGGGGGCGCGTCCACCCCCCAGGGCACGCCCTCCACCCTCGTGGGCCCCATGTTGCTCCACCGACGTACTTCTTCCTCCTATATATACCTACGTACCCCCAAACGACCAGAAACAGAGCCAAAAACCTAATTCCACCGCCGCAACCTTCTGTACCCACGAGATCCCATCTTGGGGCCTGTTCCGGAGCTCCACTGGAGGGGGCATCCATCATGGAGGGCTTCTACATCATCACCATAGCCTCTCCGATGAAGTGTGAGTAGTTTACCTCAGACCTTCGGGTCCATAGTTAGTAGCTAGATGGCTTCTTCTCTCTTTTTGGATCTCAATACAATGTTCTCCCCCTCTCTCGTGGAGATCTATTCGATGTAACCTTCTTTTTGCGGTGTGTTTGTTGAGACCGATGAATTGTGGGTTTATGATCAAGATTATCTATGAACAATATTTGAATCTTCTCTGAATTCTTTAAGTATGATTGGTTATCTTTGCAAGTCTCTTCGAATTATCAGTTTGGTTTGGCCTACTAGATTGATCTTTCTTGCAATGGGAGAAGTGCTTAGCTTTGGGTTCAATCTTGCGGTGTCCTTTCCCAGTGACAGTAGGGGCAGCAAGGCACGTATTGTATTGTTGCCATCGAGGATAACACAATGGTTTTTTATCATATTGCATGAATTTATCCCTCTACATCATGTCATCTTGCTTAAGGTGTTACTCTATTTTCATAAACTTAATACTCTAGATGCATGCTGGATAGCGGTCGATGAGTGGAGTAATAGTAGTAGATGCAGGCAGGAGTCGGTCTACTTGTCTCGGACGTGATGCCTATATACATGATCATACCTAGATATTCTCATAACTATGCTCATTTCTGTCAATTGCTCAACAGTAATTCGTTCACCCACCGTAAAATACTTATGCTCTTGAGAGAAGCCACTAGTGAAACCTATGGCCCCCGGGTCTATCTTCATCATATTAATCTTCCAACACTTTGTTATTGCCTTTGTTTTTTTACTTTGCTTTTATTTTACTTTGCATCTTTCTCACAAAAATACCAAAAATATTATCCTATCATATCTATCAGATCTCACTCTCGTAAGTGACCGTGAAGGGATTGTCAACCCCTTATCGCGTTGGTTGCGAGGATTTATTTGTATTGTGCAGGTGCGAGGGACTCGCGCGTAGCCTCCTACTGGATTGATACCTTGGTTCTCAAAAACTAAGGGAAATACTTACGCTACTTTGCTGCATCACCCTTTCCTCTTCAAGGGACAACCAACGCAGTGCTCAAGAGGTAGCAAGAAGGATTTCTGGCGCCATTGCCGGGGAGGTCTACGCAAAAGTCAACTTACCAAGTACCCATCACAATCTCTTATCTCCCGCATTACATTATTTGCCGTTTGCCTCTCGTTTTCCTCTCCCCCACTTCACCCTTGCCGTTTTATTCGCCCTCTCTTTTTCGTTCGCCTCTTTTTCGCTTGCTTTTTGTTTGCTTGTGTGTTGGATTGCTTGTTTGTCACGATGGCTCAAGATAATACCAAATTATGTGACTTTACCAATACCAACAATAATGATTTCCTTAGCACTCCGATTGCTCCTCTTACCAATACTGAATCTTGTGAAATCAATGCCACTTTGTTGAATCTTGTCATGAAAGATCAATTCGCCGGCCTTCCTAGTGAAGATGCCGCTACTCATCTAAATAGCTTCGTTGATTTGTGTGATATGCAGAAGAAGAAAGATGTTGATAATGATATTGTTAAATTGAAGCTATTTCCTTTTTCGCCTAGAGATCGTGCTAAAGTTTGGTTTTTGTCTTTGCCTAAAAATAGTATTGATTCTTGGAACAAGTGCAAAGATGCTTTTATCTCTAAGTATTTTCCTCCCGCTAAGATCATCTCTCTTAAAAAAGATATTATGAATTTTAAGCAACTTGATCATGAACATGTTGCACAAGCTTGGGAGAGGATGAAATTAATGATACGTAATTGCCCTACTCATGGTTTGAATTTGTGGATGATTATACAAAAAATTTATGCCGGATTGAATTTTGCTTCTAGAAATCTTTTAGATTCGGCTGCGGGAGGCACTTATATGGAAATCACTTTAGGAGAAGCTACTAAACTCCTAGATAATATTATGGTTAATTATTCTCAATGGCACACTGAAAGATCTACTAATAAAAAAGTGCATGCGATAGAAGAAATTAATGTTTTGAGTGGAAAGATGGATGAACTTATGAAATTATTTGCTAGTAAGAGTGTTTCTTCTGATCCTAATGATATGCCTTTGTCTACTTTGATTGAGAATAATAATGAATCTATGGATGTGAATTTTGTTGGTAGGAATAATTTTGGTAACAACGCGTATAGAGGAAACTTTAATCCTAGGCCTTATCTTAGTAATTCCTCTAATAATTATGGTAATTCCTACAACAACTCTTATGGAAATTTTAATAAGATGCCCTCTGAATTTGAGACTAGTGTTAAAGAGTTTATGAATTCACAAAAGAATTTCAATGCTTTGCTTGAAGAGAAATTGCTTAAAGTTGATGAATTGGCTAGGAACATTGATAGAATTTCTCTTGATGTTGATTCTTTAAAGCTTAGATCTATTCCTCCTAAGCATGATATCAATGAGTCTCTCAAAGCCATGAGAATTTCCATTGATGAGTGCAAAGAAAGAACCGCTAGGATGCGTGCTAAGAAAGGTTGCTTTATGAAAGCGTGTTCTTCAAATTTCTATGAAAATAAAGATGAAGATCTAAAAGTTATTGATGTGTCCCCTATTAAATCTTTGTTTTGCAATATGAATCTTGATAATGATGGGACTGAATATGATCCACCTTTACCTAGAAGACGTTCCAAAAATTCGGAGTTTTTAGATCTTGATGCTAAATTTGATAAAAGTGGGATTGAAGAAATCAAAACCCTAGATGTTGCTAATCCCACTATTTTGGATTTCAAGGAATTTAATTATGAAAATTGCTCTTTGATTGATTGTATTTCCTTTTTGCAACACGTGCTAAATTCTCCTCATGCTTATAGTCAAAATAAAGCGTTTACTAAACATATCGTTGATGCCTTGATGCAATCTTATGAAGAAAAACTTGAGTTGGAAGTTTCTATCCCTAGAAAACTTTATGATGAGTGGGAACCAACTATTAAAATTAATATTAAGGATCATGAGTTCTATGCTTTATGTGATTTGGGTGCTAGTGTTTCCACTATTCCCAAAACTTTGTGCGATTTGCTAGATTTCCGTGATTTTGATGATTGCTCTCTAAACTTGCACCTTGCGGATTCCACTATTAAGAAACCTATGGGAAGAATTAATGATGTTCTTGTTGTTGCGAATAGGAATTATGTGCCCGTAGATTTTATCGTTCTTGATATAGATTGCAATCCTTCATGTCCTATTATTCTTGGTAGACCTTTCCTTAGAACGATTGGTGCAATCATCGATATGAAGGAAGGGAATATTAGATTCCAATTTCCATTAAAGAAAGGCATGGAACACTTCCGTAGGAAGAAAATAAAATTGCCATATGAATCTATCATGAGAGCCACTTATGGATTGCCTTCCAAAGATGGCAATACCTAGATCTATCCTTGCTTTTATGCCTAGCTAGGGGCGTTAAACGATAGCGCTTGTTGGGAGGCAACCCAATTTTATTTTTAGTTTGTTTTTGCTTCTGTTTAGGAATAAATTTTTGATCTAGCCTCTGGTTAGATGTGTTTTATGTTTTAATTAGTGTTTGTGCCAAGTTAAACCTATAGGATCTTCTTGGATTATAGTTATTTGATCTTGCTGTAATTTCCAGAAACTTTCTGTTCACGAAAACAATTGTTAAAAATCACCAAAACGTGATAAAATACTGATTCCAATTGATTCTGATCAATAAACAAATTTCCTAGGTCGTCCTATTTTTGCTGAATTTTTGGAGTTCCAGAAGTTTGCGTTAGTTACAGATTAGTACAGACTGTTCTGTTTTTGACAGATTCCTTTTTCGTGTGTTGTTTGCTTATTTTGATGAATCTATGGCTAGTAAAATAGTTTAGAAACCATAGAGAAGTTGTAATACAGTAGGTTTAACACCAATATAAATAAAGAATGAGTTCATTACAGTACCTTGAAGTGATCTTTTGTTTTCTTTCGCTAACGGAGCTCACGAGA
The DNA here is from genome assembly GCF_002575655.3 of Aegilops tauschii subsp. strangulata. Taxonomy (NCBI): domain Eukaryota; kingdom Viridiplantae; phylum Streptophyta; class Magnoliopsida; order Poales; family Poaceae; genus Aegilops; species Aegilops tauschii. The sequence goes on from NC_053037.3 coordinate 338,880,987, forward strand.
TTTCTGTTGAGTTTTGTGTTGTGAAGTTTTCAAGTTTTGGGTGAAAGATTTTTGATGGATTATGGAACAAGGAGTGGCAAGAGCCTAAGCTTGGGGATGCCCATGGCACCCCCAAGATAATCTAAGGACACCAAAAAGCCAAAGCTTGGGGATGCCCCGGAAGGCATCCCCTCTTTCGTCTACTTCCATCGGTAACTTTAATTGGAGCTATATTTTTATTCACCACATGATATGTGTTTTGCTTGGAGCGTCTTGTATGATTTGAGTCTTTGCTTTTTAGTTTACCACAATCATCCTTGCTGTACACACCTTTTGAGAGAGCCATACATGATTTCGAAATTATTAGAATACTCTATGTGCTTCACTTATATCTTTTGAGTTATATAGTTTTGCTCTAGTACTTCACTTATATCTTTTAGAGCACGGTGGTGGATTTTTTTTATAGAAACTATTGATCTCTCATGCTTCACTTAGTTTATTTTGAGAGTCTTAAATAGCATGGTAATTAACTTAAATAATCCTAATATGCTAGGTATTCAAGAATAGTAAAAACTTTCTTATGAGTGTGTTGAATACTAAGAGAAGTTTGATGCTTGATGATTGTTTTGAGATATGGAGGTAATAATATCAAAGTCGTGCTAGTTGAGTAGTTGTGAATTTGAGAAATGCTTGTGTTGAAGTTTGCAAGTCCCTTAGCATGCACGTATGGTAAACGTTATGTAACAAATTTGAAACATGAGGTGTTCTTTGATTGTCTTCCTTATGAGTGGCGGTCGGGGCGCGCGATGGTCTTTTTCTACCAATCTATCCCCCTAGGAGCATGCACGTAGTGCTTGGTTTTTGATGACTTGTAGATTTTTGCAATAAGTATGTGAGTTCTTTATGACTAATGTTGAGTCCATGGATTATACGCACTCTCACCCTTCCATCATTGCTAGCCTCTTCGGTACCGTGCATTGCCCTTTCTCACATTGAGAGTTGGTGCAAACTTAGCCGGCGCATCCAAACCCCGTGATATGATACGCTCTTTCACACATAAACCTCCTTATATCTTCCTCAAAACAGCCACCATACCTACCTATTATGGCATTTCCATAGCCATTCCGAGATATATTGCCATGAAACTTTCCACCATTCCGTTTATCATGACACATTCATCATTGTCATATTGCTTAGCATGATCATGTAGTTGACATAGTATTTGTGGCAAAGCCACCGTTCATAATTTTTTCATACATGTCACTCTTGATTCATTGCATATCCCGGTACACTGCCGGAGGCATTCATATAAAGTCATACTTTGTTCTAGTATCAAGTTGTAATCATTGAGTTGTAAATAAATAGAAGTGTGATGATCATCATTTAATAGAGCATTATCCCAAAAAAGGCCATAAAAAAGAGAAGGCCCAAAAAATGAGAGAAAAAGAGAGAAGGGACAATGCTACTATCCTTTGCCACACTTGTGCTTCAAAGTAGCACCATAATCTTCATGATAGAGAGTCTCTTGTTTTATCACTTTCTTATACTAGTGGGAATTTTTCATTATAGAACTTGGCTTGTATATTCCAACAATGGACCTCCTCAAGTGCACTAGGTCTTCGTGAGCAGGCAAGTTGGATGCACACCCACTTAGTTTCTTTTGTTGAGCTTTCATACATTTATAGCTCTAGTGCATCCATTGCATGGCAATCCCTACTCCTTGCATTAACATCAATCGATGGGTATCTCCATAGCTCATTGATTAGCTTCGTTGATGTGAGACTTTCTCCTTTTTTGTCTTCTCCACATAACCCCCATCATCATATTCTATTCCACCCATAGTGCTATGTCCATGGCTCGCGCTCATATATTGCGTGAAAGTTTATAGGTTTGAGATTACTAAAGTATGAAAAAATTGCTTGGCTTGTCATCGGGGTTGTGCATGATGAGAGCATTCTTGTGTGACGAAAATGGAGCATGACTAAACTATATGATTTTGTAGGAACTTTCTTTGGCCATGTTATTTTGAGAGGACATAATTGCTTAGTTAGTATGACTGAAGTATTATTATTTTTATGTCAATATGAACTTTTATCTTGAATCTTTCGGATCTGAATATTCATACCACAATTAAGAAGAATTACATTGAAATTATGCCAAGTAGCACTCCGCATCAAAAATTCTGTTTTTATCATTTACCTACTCGAGGACGAGCAGGAATTAAGCTTGGGGATGCTTGATACGTCTCCAACGTACCTATAATTTTTGATTGCTCCATGCTATATTATCTACTGTTTTGGACAATATTGGGCTTTATTATCCACTTTTATATTATTTTTGGGACTAACCTATTACAGCCCAGAATTGCTGTTTTTTGCCTATTTCAGAGTTTCGCAGAAAAAGAATATCAAACGGAGTCCAAACGGAATGAAACCTTCGGGAGCGTGATTTTTGGAACGAACATGATCCAGGAGACTTGGACCCTACGTAAGAGAAGCTTCCAGGAGGCCACGAGGTAGGGGGGCGCGCACCCCCAGGGCGCGCCCTCCACCCTCATGGGCCCCACGTTGCTCCACCGACGTACTTCTTCCTCCTATATATACCTAAGTACCCCCAAACAATCAGAAACAGAGCCAAAAACCTAATTCCACCGCCTCAACCTTCTGTACCCACGAGATCCCATCTTGGGGCCTGTTCCGGAGCTCCGCCGGAGGGGGCATCCATCGCGGAGGGCTTCTACACCATCACCATAGCCTCTCCGATGAAGTGTGAGTAGTTTACCTCAGACCTTCGGGTCCATAGTTAGTAGCTAGATGGCTTCTTCTCTCTTTTTGGATCTCAATACAATGTTCTCCCCCTCTCTCGTGGAGATCTATTCGATGTAACCTTCTTTTTGCGGTGTGTTTGTTGAGACCGATGAATTGTGGGTTTATGATCAAGATTATCTATGAACAATATTTGAATCTTCTCTTAATTCTTTTATGTATGATTGGTTATCTTTGCAAGTCTCCTCGAATTATCAATTTGGTTTGGCCTACTAGATTGATCTTTCTTGCAATGGGAGAAGTGCTTAGCTTTGGGTTCAATCTTGTGGTGTCCTTTCCCAGTGACAGTAGGGGCAGCAAGGCACGTATTGTATTGTTGCCATCGAGGATAACAAGATGTTTTTTTATCATATTGCATGAATTTATCCCTCTACATCATGTCATCTTGCTTAAGGCGTTACTCTGTTTTCATAAACTTAATACTCTAGATGCATGCTGGATAGAGGTCGATGAGTGGAGTAATAGTAGTAGATGCCGGCAGGAGTCGGTCTACTTGTCTTGGACGTGATGCCTATATACATGATCATACCTAGATATTCTCATAACTATGCTCAATTCTGTCAATTGCTCAACAGTAATTCGTTCACCCACCGTAAAATACTTATGCTCTTGAGAGAAGCCACTAGTGAAACCTATGGCCCCCGGGTCTATCTTCATCATATTAATCTTCCAACACTTTGTTATTGCCTTTGTTTTTTTACTTTGCTTTTTATTTTACTGTCAGGACCCCGATTCTAAGTCACACCGATCTAGCCTGTAACACCTCATATCACTTTGCGGCCTCACGCACGGTATTCCCACGGGTGTCGCCTTACCATGGCCGGGGACCGTTTGCGCCTTTTGGCTCACGTATATGATAGTGTCGCTAGCATCCATATGACAGAGAACCCGGGCCGACATGGCTAGTCGTGAACCCAAAGTGGCACTAACTTACGGGGATAGGCATACACGAATCAACATCGAGCATGTCGGCCAGCAGCGTGTGAATCCGGGCTGTAGCACTGGGCTAACAGGACTCCGGGAACCCGGGCTGTAGCAGGCTAGGCAGGACTCCGGATGTCACCGCGTGACATTTCCCCGAAGAGACAGACACAGGAACGAAGTGAAACACATGCCGGCCAGTCAAGTGTTCCGGAGCAGTAGTGCTGGGCTAGCAGGACTCCGGTGAACTGGGCTGTAGCGGACTACTATGGCTCATGGAAGCACAAGACTACATTTCCCCATAAGAGAGGCTACCAAGGATAAACAACTAGGTTGTCGGATCCCACACATACCAAGCATTTCAATCATACATGCAATATGCTCGATATGTGTAAATACAACATGGCATCACAACATAACTCTACGACTCAAGTATTTATTTATTAGGCTCCGAGGAGCAAGGTATTACAAACATAGGTCTCATGACCCAACATTCAGAGCATACAAGTCAAAGCACATGCGGAAGCTTAACATGCCTGAGTACAGACATATACAAATGAAAAAGGCTGAGAAGCCTGACTATCTACCAGATCCTGCCGAGGGCACAAGATCGTCGCTGAGGTATCAAGCTAAACGTCGAAGTCCACACGGAACTACTAGCGAGACTGACGTCTCTCTGCAAAACATAAAATAGGCAAACGTGAGTACAAATGTACCCAGCAAGACTTACATCAAAACTATCTACATATGCATCAGTATCAAAAGGGGGTGGTGGAGTTTAACTGCAGCAAGCCAGCTTTGACTCGGTGGCTATCCTAAACTACAATTGCAAGTAACTCTTTTGAGGTGGCGCACACGAGTCCACATATTCACCATATCAATACACCACTATGGATCCGCTCCCGTCTCCCTACGAGAACGCCATCCTTAGCACTCACACTTATCTTGCGCATTTTAGAGTATCCACTTTCACTTGTCTATGAACTGTTATAGGCAACCCAGAAGTCCTTTACCGCGGACACGGCTATTCGAATAGATGATGTTAACCCTGTAGGGGTGTACTTCATCACACACGCTCTCACAACTTACCGCCGTTCACACAGCATGTACTCGGCAACCTTCAAGCAGAAGCCCAGCGAGGGTGTCGGCCACAACCTACCTAAACGCTCAAGTCTCTAGTCCAGGTTTATCGCCTATTCAGGTTCCATCCGCAGGGAGTCCGGCCGAGGTTTCCACATACGGCCCCGAATGATGTGTGCAGGGTTCCCGAGACACCAAACGGGCGCCCGGTACACCATGCCACGTGCCTACCGCATCACAGCCCACCCCTCGGTCAGCGCTGTCCACGGCCTCCAGCATACTACAAACACCAGAAACTACTTGCAACTCCTGGACAGAGGACAAGGGTGATTAAGAAGCCGAGAGGGTCCATTGGTTTCGGGCCCAATGCGTGGTAGTAACTGTATCATGGATCACAAACACAAAACTCAGTTCCTGAGGACGGCTTCAATGAGACAACCCAACATGTACTCCTACATGGCCTCTCACCGCTACCTTTACCAAATCGTGTTCACACACTTAGCTCACACACAGTAGGACATGTTCATCACCATTCCAATTCATCCCCGATGAATCAGACCTGACACAACTCTAAGCATAGCAGGCATGACAAACAATCATGAATGAGTAGGCACATCAGGGCTCAAACAACTCCTACTCATGCTAGTGGGTTTCATCTATTTACTGTGGCAATGACAGGTCATGCAGAGGATAAGGGGTTCAACTACCGCAGCATGTAACAGTTGAATCGTTGTTGTCCTAATGTAGTAAAAGAGAGCAGGAGCGAGAGAGTGGGATTGTATCGGAATGAACAAGGGGGTTATGCTTGCCTGGCACTTCTGAAGATATTATAGTTCTTCATCGGTGTCATCGAACTCATCGTCGGAATCACGGCTATCGAGAGGGGACAAACACCGGCAACAGAGAAGGAAACACAATCAATGCAATGCACAATATGATGCATGATCATGACATAGCAAAATGAGTGTGTTGGGCTAATGCAACTACAACCAGATGGGTTTGAGCCATTTTGAACCAAAGATTCAACCCCAAACTCATCTTATGAATTTATATAGTGCTTTATCATGTTTTGATATAAACAGCAGGGTTAAGTTGCTTTAACATGCATGAAACCAGTACAGATGGATAGATTGGATTTTTCTGATCATTTTTCATATATAAATTATTTCATTTGGAGTTACAGATTAATATCTATGAATTTTAGAAGTTTAGGGTATTTTCTGGAATTTCCTGAATAATAATAATTCCAGTAATTAAATCGTTTATTACGTCAGCAGTGTGTCATGATGACGTTAGCGGGTCAGCGGGGTCGTCCAGGTCAAACCTGACGTGTGGGTCCACACGTCAGTGTCATTGTTAGTAAACTAACTAATTTAGAATTAATTAAAAGTTAATCCAGGTTAATTAGCAAGCGGGCCCCACTTGTCATTGACTCAGGGGAGGTCAAACCCTGGTCAACTGGGCTGACGTGCCGGCGTTTAGCCGCCGGCGAGGCCAGACGCGGCGGTGGGGTGCGGGATCCGTGCTCCGGCGACCAAATGGGCGGCGGAGAGCATCTACACGCAGCTGGGAACGAGCCGCATCGATTGGTGGTGGTGGTGGAGCTCGGGATCGCCGGAATCGACGCCGGCGACGAGCTGTGCGGCTGCCGGCGTACGGGTGTAGTCGAACCCGTCGCTAGAGAGCACGGCGAGGGGCGTGCGATGGTGCTACGGGCTCTTGGCGATGCGGTGAAGCTAACGGCCATGGTGGTGCAACCGTTGGATGGCCGGAGCCTCGTCGGCGACGAGCTCGGCGGCGGCGCGTGCGGGTGAGCTACGTGCAGTTGCTACGGAGCTCGAGAGCGAGAACGAGAAGGGGGAGAAGTTAGCGGAGCTCACTGCGGTCACGTAGAAGCAAACGGCGCGGTCGGGGACGGGCTGACGAAGACGGGAGGTCGCCGGCGATCTCGGCGGCCGAACGACGAAGACGAGGTCGGGGGCGGCGGTTCGGGGCGTTTGGCGTCGCGTGAGTCGACAGAGAGACGTAGGCGACGGTGGCGGAGCTCCTGGGCATGTCGGAGAGGCGAGGGGGAGGCGATGGCCGCGGTGGTGGCGAGCGGCGGCGATGAACCCGTTCGGGTGGGTGAGAGAGAGAGGTCCAGGGGAGGGAATGAGCACGGGGGAGAGCGGGAGGGGTCAAGGGGAGCGCGTGGCATCTCCGGGGACGTCCAGGGAGAAGCCGCAAGCAGGAGGTGGCCGGGGCGCGTGCCGGCGTGCGGCGAACACACGCCTCGCGTCCTTGTGGCGCGAGGTGGGAGACGACTGGCAGATGGGCCTGGTGGGCTGCTACAGTGTCGGGCCGGCCAGGTAGGTTTCCTTTCTCTCTCTTTTTTTATTTGTTTCTGTTTTCTAATATTCTGTAGTCTTTAGGGCTTTATTAAAAATACTTAGACACTTCCAAAAATCATGAAACTACTCATGATCACTGTTGGGAATATATCCTACAGTAAACATTTTAGTCTATGATTATTTGAGCATTTAAAATATTTAATAGCATTTAAATGCCCAAATGCAAATAGGGTATGATTTAATCCAGAGCCCAAATATGTCATGGAAAGATGTGCATCACCTCTGGTTACTGTTTCCAGCATTTTCCAAGAATGATAAACATTTTTGAAAGCCATTTGGATTTACTGGAAATATTTTGGTTGAACCTAGGAATTCCTTTAATGCTAGGGTTTAGGCAATCCCCATTTCAAGTTTCTTTCAAAGTTTAAGCATGATGCACACATGAAGTTAGCCTAGTGCGATGTCAGAAGCTAGGGATGTGACAACTCACCCCCACTAAACAAGAATCTCGTCCCGAGATTCAAGTCGGGAGGTAAGAAGACAGAGGGACACAAGCTAACACAATCTTCACGATCCAGGTTGCACTTCATAAGAATGTTGATTCGATCATCATCTTCGTCTCAACGTCTTGCTTTGAGAACTACATCGAACATGACAACGAGTAGAAAGGGAGAATTTTAGAAGAATCGATCTTTCTGAGATTCGAGCAACTTAGGATCATCTTAATGATCACAAGATCAATTCACGGAATGAGATATAGAAACATCTCTGGAGCTGAGAGGCAAAACATGCATTAGGAGGGGCGGAAGAAACACTTTGATGAGGGTTTCAAAGCAGCGAGGAAAATTGCCATGATTCCATAACGGGGCACCTTGGGAAAGGTGACTCGTAGAATTATTACCTTAAGTGGCAAAAAGAATTACCTTTGATATAGAGATCATTGAGACTCTTATATCAGCCTAAGGCAAATCACAACAATCGTTTGGTGGAGTTCGAAGGAATGGCATACTCGGACTAGGATGGATGATGTGGACTACCTTGTTGAAGACAACGCAAGGGATGACTTTGCTTGCGCGTGCTCTCAAGAACTTGAGCATTTCTATATTCATCAAGGTTTTACCAACATCCGCAGCAAGGATCCCAGCAACACGACATACTACCATTATGACTAGTGATGGATGATGTGGATACAAAGGAAGATAACACCTTTCTCGGACTTCCCCTTAGCGAGGCTAAGGGAACAGAATCTGAATGATCGACCGAGAGACATTTAGCACTCCGCTTTCTAATGTTCTCCTTGATGTGCTAGCGTATTCCATTCATAGATATGGTTTGATATCTAGAACATCAAGTAAAAGGTCAGACTTCGGGAACACAAAAATCCATAAGGAACATCTATTGGAATAAATTCTACGAGATCCTTATGGGGGGGTGGCCAACTTCCTCAATCAAGATACTACAATAATAGGCCTTTCGGCTGGATGTGTTGGCCACGACATCCGCTTTACCGGTTATCGAGAGGGCAATATTATAATTCTTGGGAAATGTTCCAACCATCATATCTGCCTGAGATTCAGATCTAGTTGGTGTCAGAATATTCCAGACTCATCAAGTCTAGAAAAAAAATTAAAGTTTGCAACACAAATCGATGAGAAGACGTTGCAAGATTCTCGGGAGATGGACTACGGTAGTAAGCTCCAAAACATGAGCTGGTTCTGCTACAAACATGTGAACACGTTGTCCCAGACAAGCATGCCCACATGGTAGTCTTACAATGAAACACTACCGAGTTCTGGTTGGGAACCATCAACGAGGATGTCGAAGTTCTTTCATGAGTCCAGATTAGCTCTTATGAAGGAACTCCTTCTCCTTGAACAAATCAGTCAGTGGCTTAGTGTGCTAGATAATTCATATGGAATGAAGATGATCAGTCTAACAGACCACGAAATACTTCGCACGTGCATAACTGACTTGGGATGATTCCAGAGGAGGTAGAAACATGCTTTCTCGAATTCACGGCGGCAGCTTGCATCAAATGCACATGAATTAGAGGAAGTCACTCCTTTCATCCAAACATAGGCTTCATGAACTAGCACGAAGAAAATGCTTTCAAAAGTTTCCAACACTAACTTAGATGTTCAACATGAATCATGGACAAGATGAAAATGTTGTCAATGGGCTTAACAACAATTCATCCAGGTTTCCATATAAATGTAATTCTATAACTATGTGAACATGGTGATAGCACTGGTCATACCAAAGGATGTAATGGTGTATGCTCGAGGGATCAACCACGAGTAAGACAACATTATGCATATCGTTGGTTCTGACTTGATTTGATGATAGCCCATACGCAAATCAAAGATTTGGGTAAGACAATAGATCCAACAATTTATCACGAGGATCAATCAATGAAGATATCATCTTTCTTCAACACACACAGAGACACAAGATATCCCTTTGGAAATGAACTAAGTTAGACAAGCTTTTATCTTCCAACTCTCCAAGTTGTTGTTTAGCTTGACCAACTAGCTCAGGGGTATCCAACACAGATTCTTGGAGAAGGGGTGGTTTATAGGAAACCAACTTGATCACGAGCTCAACATAACGGTCAGGGAGCAACCTGGTGATACTTCCAAGAAGATATTCAGGAAATCACGAACCACCGATATGTTACTAGGCTCGAGAACAATCTCGCCTTTCAGAGCAAGACGATATGATCAAATAAGCAAGGGATTGAATAATCCTAACTCATTGATCGAAGAGTGCACCGGAAATAAGGACTAGGTAGCACGATCAACCTTAGGATGTGATTCAGTAACCAACACGCTAAGGATGAAATTATTGTCCTTTAACTACCAAGCAACGGAGTTGCTAGGAGTATTGATTTCACACATCATAGTTCACTTGTCGGCATTCCGGTTGCAACAACACGGGACCAAGAAATGAGTGATGATGGCGAGGAGTATCACTGCGTCAAGAATGCATAAGAGTTGGTGCAATTTTCATGACATTCCTGACATCAAGAGGGCAATACTTCGGGGTAGAACAGAATCAAAAGCTAGTTTGGCATTTTGATCTGCGGAATACAACTACTTTGACCCAATCCCAGAGATGGACGAGGTACTGGAGTTTGTTTCTCCTAGCCATCCAGAATAGAATGGCTTGACGGACCACAAGAATAATAGGCATCAATGAGCACGATTGCACATATACTCCTGACTATTAATTGATATACGAAGGCCAGGAAATAACTAAAGAGGGACAACCCAAAGGAACATATGATTTTTTGAGTTGTGGATGCATGGTTTAGCATGTCGAACAAGTTCAACATATTTCTTCCGGATAACCCATGCAGAAGAAGAAGGACTGGCAGATTCAAAATTTGAATGGAGAACTCGTCAAGAGTACTCTGGTTGTGATCTTTTGGTTCAAGAGAACTTCTGCCATAAGCAGTTCATGGTATTTGGAAGAAGGAGATACCACGGACCTCGAGGACTATCGCAAAGGTTACTAATATCTTAAGGGAGCTAGCAAATACTATCAACAGGAGGTGAGTGGAGTGAATCTCGGGTTCAAACCCACGAATAGAATACCTACTAAGTAAATGGCATCACGAGATGCTTTCGAGAATAATGGCCAGAATCATCACACTGGGGATGCAAGCATTGCTAGATTACTAAGTGACTCCCTAAAACACCTAGGGTCATAATAATAGCTCCAATCATATATGTCGAGGCAATAGAGTACCCCAACTCACCGATTAGTGTGGTTGAACTGGCCCAAAGGGACATCGAGAACGGACGGAAAGGATTTGCAAATGCATTAGACTATTTAGGAGCCTGGGATGACTCGGACAGCATAACGGCTGTAAATGCTCAAAAGATTTGAGACATCCTGCAAAAATGGTGGCGTAACCACTCAGAAGCACAATATCAAGGTTCCGAGATCAACAGTTAACATACGGAAGTAGTAGGAACTGAACTGAGGCTTAAATCGGTCAATCCTATAAGTCTACAGAGTAGTAACACGTGATCCTAATAGAAAGATGAGAAGCCTAGTTCTTAATCCCCGTAGAAAAGAAGAGGTTGACTCAGATCACAAGGGCATAAGGTACAGGAGTAAAAAGAGCCTTACGTTCCCTTCCACAATCAATTCCCTTATATAACTAAAGCACTTCTAGACTCAACTTCGACCAGTTTGGCTTGGTAATCCTACAGGCAATCAGGCTCTGATACCAACGCTGTCAGGACCCCGATTCTAAGTCACACCGATCTAGCCTGTAACACCTCATATCACTTTACGGCCTCACGCACGGTATTCCCACGGGTGTCGCCTTACCATGGCCCGGGACTGTTTGCGCCTTTTGGCTCACGTATATGATAGTGTCGCTAGCATCCATATGACAGAGAACCCGGGCCGACATGGCTAGTCGTGAACCCAAAGTGGCACTAACTTACGGGGACAGGCATACATGAATCAACATCGAGCATGTCGGTCAGCAGTGTGTGAATCCGGGCTGTAGCACTGGGCTAATAGGACTCCAGGAACCCGGGCTGTAGCAGGCTAGGCAGGACTCCGGATGTCACCGCGTGACATTTCCCCGAAGGGACAGACACAGGAACGAAGTGAAACACATGCCGGCCAGTCAAGTGTTCCGGAGCAGTAGTGCTGGGCTAGCAGGACTCCGGTGAACCGGGCTGTAGCGGACTACTATGGCTCATGGAAGCACAAGACTACATTTCCCCATAAGAGAGGCTACCAAGGATAAACAACTAGGTTGTCGGATCCCACACATACCAAGCATTTCAATCATACATGCAATATGCTCGATATGTGTAAATACAACATGGCATCACAACATAACTCTACGACTCAAGTATTTATTCATTAGGCTCCGAGGAGCGAGATATTACAAACATAGGTCTCATGACCCAACATTCAGAGCATACAAGTCAAAGCACATGCGGAAGCTTAACATGTCTGAGTACAGACATCTACAAATGAAAAAGGCTGAGAAGCCTGACTATCTACCAGATCCTGCTGAGGGCACAAGAACGTAGCTGAGGTATCAAGCTAAACGTCGAAGTCCACACGGAACTACTAGCGAGACTGACGTCTCTCTGCAAAACATAAAATAGGCAAACGTGAGTACAAATGTACCCAGCAAGACTTACATCAAAACTATCTACATATGCATCAGTATCAAAAGGGGGTGGTGGAGTTTAACTGCAGCAAGCCAGCTTTGACTCGGTGGCTATCCTAAACTACAACTGCAAGTAACTCTTTTGAGGTGGCGCACACGAGTCCACATATTCACCATATCAATACACCACTATGGATCCGCTCCCGTCTCCCTACGAGAACGCCATCCTTAGCACTCACACTTATCTTGTGCATTATAGAGTATCCACTTTCACTTGTCTATGAACTGTTATAGGCAACCCAGAAGTCCTTTACCGCGGACACGGCTATTCGAATAGATGATGTTAATCCTGCAGGGATGTACTTCGTCACACATGCTCTCACAACTTATCGCCATTTACACAGCATGTACTCGGCAACCTTCAAGCGGAAGCCCGGCGAGGGTGTCGGCCACAGCCTACCTAAACGCTCAAGTCTCTAGTCCAGGTTTATCGCCTATTCAGGTTCAATCCGCAGGGAGTCCGGCCGAGGTTTCCACATACGGCCCCGAACGATGTGTGCAGGGTTCCCGAGACACCAAACGGGCGCCCGGTACACCGTGCCACATGCCTACCGCATCACAGCCCACCCCTCGGTCAGCGTTGTCCACGACCTCCAGCATACTACAAACACCAGAAACTACTTGCAACTCCTGGACAGAGGACAAGGGTGATTAAGAAGCCGAGAGGGTCCATTGGTTTCGGGCCCAATGCGTGGTAGTAACTGTATCATGGATCACAAACACAGAACTCAGTTCCTGAGGACGGCTTCAATGAGACAACCCACCATGTACTCCTACATGGCCTCTCACCGTACCTTTACCAAATCGTGTTCACACACTTAGCTCACACACAGTAGGACATGTTCATCACCATTCCAATTCATCCCCGATGAATCAGACCTGACACAACTCTAAGCATAGCAGGCATGACAAACAATCATGAATGAGTAGGCACATCAGGGCTCAAACAACTCCTACTCATGCTAGTGGGTTTCATCTATTTACTGTGGCAATGACAGGTCATGCAGAGGATAAGGGGTTCAACTACCGCAGCATGTAATAGTTGAATCGTTGTTGTCCTAATGTAGTAAAAGAGAGCAGGAGCGAGAGAGTGGGATTGTATCGGAATGAACAAGGGGGTTATGCTTGCCTGGCACTTCTGAAGATATTATAGTTCTTCATCGGTGTCATCGAACTCATCGTCGGAATCACGGCTATCAAGAGGGGAGAAACACCGGCAACAGAGAAGGATACACAATCAATGCAATGCACAATATGATGCATGATCATGACATAGCAAAATGAGTGTGTTGGGCTAATGCAACTACAACCAGATGGGTTTGAGCCATTTTGAACCAAAGATTCAACCCCAAACTCATCTTATGAATTTATATAGTGCTTTATCATGTTTTGATATAAACAGCAGGGTTAAGTTGCTTTAACATGCATGAAACCAGTACAGATGGATAGATTGGATTTTTCTGATCATTTTTCATATATAAATTATTTCATTTGGAGTTACAGATTAATATCTATGAATTTTAGAAGTTTAGGGTATTTTCTGGAATTTCCTGAATAATAATAATTCCAGTAATTAAATCGTTTATTACGTCAGCAGTGTGTCATGATGACGTTAGCGGGTCAGCGGGGTCGTCCAGGTCAAACCTGACGTGTGGGTCCACACGTCAGTGTCATCGTTAGTAAACTAACTAATTTAGAATTAATTAAAAGTTAATCCAGGTTAATTAGCAAGCGGGCCCCACTTGTCATTGACTCAGGGGAGGTCAAACCCTGGTCAACTGGGCTGACGCGTCGGCGTTTAGCCGCCGGCGAGGCCAGACGCGGCGGTGGGGTGCGGGATCCGTGCTCCGGCGACCAAATGGGCGGCGGAGAGCATCTACACGCAGCTGGGAACGAGCCGCATCGATTGGTGGTGGTGGTGGAGCTCGGGGTCGCCGGAATCGACGCCGACGACGAGCTGTGCGGCCGCCGGGGTACGGGTGTAGTCGAACCCGTCGCTAGAGAGCACGGCGAGGGGCGTGCGATGGTGCTACGGGCTCCTGGCGATGCGGTGAAGCTAACGGCCATGGTGGTGCAACCGTTGGATGGCCGGAGCCTCGTCAGCGACGAGCTCGGCGGCGGCGCGTGTGGGTGAGCTACGTGCAGTTGCTACAGAGCTCGAGAGCGAGAACGAGAAGGGGGAGAAGGTAGCGGAGCTCACTGCGGTCACGTAGAAGCAAACGGCGCGGTCGGGGACGGGCTGACGAAGACGGGAGGTCGCCGGCGATCTCGGCGGCCGAACGACGAAGACGAGGTCAGGGGCGGCGGTTCGGGGCGTTTGGCGTCGCGTGAGTCGACAGAGAGACGTAGGCGACGGTGGCGGAGCTCCTGGGCATGTCGGAGAGGCGAGGGGGAGGCGATGGCCGCGGTGGTGGCGAGCGGCGGCGACGAACCCGTTCGGGTGGGTGAGAGAGAGAGGTCCAGGGAAGGGAATGAGCACGGGGGAGAGCAGGAGGGGTCGAGGAGAGCGCGTGGCGTCTCCGGGGACGTCCAGGGAGAAGCCGCAAGCAGGAGGTGGCCGGGGCGCGTGCGGCGTGCGGCGAACACACGCCTCGCGTCCTTCTGGCGCGAGGTGGGAGACGACTGGCAGATGGGCCTGGTGGGCTGCTATAGTGTCGGGCCGGCCAGGTAGGTTTCCTTTCTCTCTCTTTTTTTATTTGTTTCTGTTTTCTAATATTCTGTAGTCTTTAGGGCTTTATTAAAAATACTTAGACACTTCCAAAAATCATGAAACTACTCATGATCACTGTTGGGAATATATCCTACAGTAAACATTTTAGTTTATGATTATTTGAGCATTTAAAATATTTAATAGCATTTAAATGCCCAAATGCAAATAGGGTATGATTTAATCCAGAGCCCAAATATGTCATGGAAAGATGTGCATCACCTCTGGTTACTGTTTCCAGCATTTTCCAAGAATGATAAACATTTTTGAAAGCCATTTGGATTTACTGGAAATATTTTGGTTGAACCTAGGAATTCCTTTAATGCTAGGGTTTAGGCAATCCCCATTTCAAGTTTCTTTCAAAGTTTAAGCATGATGCACACATGAAGTTAGCCTAGTGCGATGTCAGAAGCTAGGGATGTGACAACTCACCCCCACTAAACAAGAATCTCGTCCCGAGATTCAAGTCGGGAGGTAAGAAGACAGAGGGACACAAGCTAACACAATCTTCACGATCCAGGTTGCACTTCATAAGAATGTTGATTTGATCATCATCTTTGTCTCAACGTCTTGCTTTGAGAACTGAATCCAACATGACAACGAGTCAAAAGGGAGAATTTTAGAAGAATCGATCTTTCTGAGATTCGAGCAACTTAGGATCATCTTAATGATCACAAGATCAATTCACGGAATGAGATATAGAAACATCTCTGGAGCTGAGAGGCAAAACATGCATCAGGAGGGGCGGAAAAAACACTTTGACGAGGGTTTCAAAGCAGCGAGGAAAATTGCCATGATTCCATAACGGGGCACCTTGGGAAAGGTGACTCGTAGAATTATTACCTTAAGTGGCAAAAAGAATTACCTTTGATATAGAGATCATTGAGACTCTTATATCAGCCTAAGGAAAATCACAGCAATCGTTTGGCGGAGTTCGAAGGAATGGCATACTCGGACTAGGATGGATGATGTGGACTACCTTGTTGAAGACAACGCAAGGGATGACTTTGCTTGCGCGTGCTCTCAAGAACTTGAGCATTTCTATATTCATCAAGGTTTTACCAACATCCGCGGCAAGGATCCCGGCAACACGACATACTACCATGATGACTAGTGATGGATGATGTGGATACAAAGGAAGATAACACCTTTCTCGGACTTCCCCTTAGCGAGGCTAAGGGAACAGAATCTGAATGATCGACCGAGAGACATTTAGCACTCCGCTTTCTAATGTTCTCCTTGATGTGCTAGCGTATTCCATTCATAGATATGGTTTGATATCTAGAACATCAAGTAAAAGGTCGGACTTCGGGAACACAAAAATCCATAAGGAACATCTATTGGAATAAATTCTACGAGATCCTTATGGGGGGGGGGGGGTGGCCAACTTCCTCAATCAAGATACTACAATAATAGGCCTTCCGGCTGGATGTGTTGGCCACGACATCCGCTTTACCGGTTATCGAGAGGGCAATATTATAATTCTTGGGAAATGTTCCAACCATCATATCTGCCTGAGATTTAGATCTAGTTGGTGTCAGAATATTCCAGACTCATCAAGTCTAGAAAGAAAATTAAAGTTTGCAACACAAATCGACGAGAAGACGTTGCAAGATTCTCGGGAGATGGACTACGGTAGTAAGCTCCAAAACATGAGCTGGTTCTTCTACAAACATGTGAACACGTTGTCCCAGACAAGCATGCCCACATGGTAGTCTTACAATGAAACACTACCGAGTTCTGGCTGGGAACCATCAACGAGGATGTCGAAGTTCTTTCATGAGTCCGGATTAGCTCTTATGAAGGAACTCCTTCTCCTTGAACAAATCAGTCAGTGGCTTAGTGTGCTAGAGAATTCATATGGAATGAAGATGATCAGTCTAACAGACCACGGAATACTTCGCACGTGCATAACTGACTTGGGATAATTCCAGAGGAGGTAGAAACATGCTTTCTCGAATTCACGGCGGCAACTTGCATCAAATGCACATGAATTAGAGGAAGTCACTCCTTTCATCCAAACATAGGCTTCATGAACTAGCACGAAGAAAATGCTTTCAAAAGTTTCCAACACTAACTTAGATGTTCAACATGAATCATGGACAAGATGAAAATGTTGTCAATGGGCTTAACAACAATTCATCCAGGTTTCCATATAAATGTAATTCTATAACTATGTGAACATGGTGATAGCACTGGTCATACCAAAGGATGTAATGGTGTATGCTCGAGGGATCAACCACGAGTAAGACAACATTATGCATATCGTTGGTTCTGACTTGATTTGATGATAGCCCATACGCAAATCAAAGATTTGGGTAAGACAATAGATCCAACAATTTATCACGAGGATCAATCAATGAAGATATCATCTTTCTTCAACACACACACAGACACAAGATATCCCTTTGGAAATGAACTAAGTTAGACAAGCTTTTATCTTCCAACTCTCCAAGTTGTTGTTTAGCTTGACCAACTAGCTCAGGGGTATCCAACACAGATTCTTGGAGAAGGGGTGGTTTATAGGAAACCAACTTCATCACGAGCTCAACATAACGGTCAGGGAGCAACCTGGTGATACTTCCGAGAAGATATTCAGGAAATCACGAACCACCGATATGTTACTAGGCTCGAGAACAATCTCGCCTTTCAGAGCAAGACGATATGATCAAATAAGCAAGGGATTGAATAATCCTAACTCATTGATCGAAGAGTGCACCAGAAATAAGGACTAGGTAG
Source organism: Aegilops tauschii subsp. strangulata (assembly GCF_002575655.3). Taxonomy (NCBI): domain Eukaryota; kingdom Viridiplantae; phylum Streptophyta; class Magnoliopsida; order Poales; family Poaceae; genus Aegilops; species Aegilops tauschii. The sequence continues at coordinate 338,898,774 of NC_053037.3, forward strand.
CACGATCAACCTTAGGATGTGATTCAGTAACCAACACGCTAAGGATGAAATTATTGTCCTTTAACTACCAAGCAACGGAGTTGCTAGGAGTATTGATTTCACACATCATAGTTCACTTGTCGGCATTCCGGTTGCAACAACACGGGACCAAGAAATGAGTGATGATGGCGAGGAGTATCACTGCGTCAAGAATGCATAAGAGTTGGTGCAATTTTCATGACATTCCTGACATCAAGAGGGCAATACTTCGGGGTAGAACAGAATCAAAAGCTGGTTTGGCATTTTGATCTGCGGAATACAACTACTTTGACCCAATCCCAGAGATGGACGAGGTACTGGAGTTTGTTTCTCCTAGCCATCCAGAATAGAATGGCTTGACGGACCCCAAGAATAATAGGCATCAATGAGCACGATTGCACATATACTCCTGACTATTAATTGATAGACGAAGGCCAGGAAATAACTAAAGAGAGACAACCCAAAGGAACATATGATTTTCTGAGTTGTGGATGCATGGTTTAGCATGTCGAACAAGTTCAACATATTTCTTCCGAATAACCCATGCAGAAGAAGAAGGACTGGCAGATTCACAATTTGAATGGAGAACTCGTCAAGAGCACTCTGGTTGTGATCTTTTGGTTCAAGAGAACTTCTGCCATAAGCAGTTCATGGTATTTGGAAGAAGGAGATACCACGGACCTCGAGGACTATCGCAAAGGTTACTAATATCTTAAGGAAGAAGGAGATACCACGGACCTCTGCGGCATGGGATGCTGTCGTCAACAACGGTGTCCCGGAGGACGACAACGACAATGACGGCGCGGCTCGCCGCCGCCGGAAATAGTTTTTTCTTGGGTTTAATACTGTATCTCGATCGTACGAATATAAATTCGCAGTATGACTGAATGAAAGATATGGTTTGAGCGAACTTGCGTTTTTCTCTCTTAATGTACAGACTTATCAAACGATTTTCTTTTAGAAAAAACATCAATGGTTTTTAAATATAAAACACTCATCGTAAACGTTTTAGTTAGAACACCCGTATGCAAACCGGAAGCTTACTACTGCTACTACTACTGCTACTCCTACTACTACTACTACTGCTACTACTACTGCTACTACTGCTGCTGCTGCTGCTACTACTACTACTGCTGCTGCTGCTCCTGCTGCTGCTGCTACTACTGCTACTGCTGCTCCTGCTGCTCCTGCTACTACTGCTACTACTACTGCTACTACTGCTGCTACTGCTGCTGCTACTGCTGCTACTACTGCTACTACTGCTACTACTACTACTACTACTACTACTACTACTACTACTACTACTACTACTACTACTACTACTCCTACTCCTACTACTGCTACTACTGCTACTACTACGCACGTGCGGGCATCCACCTCCCGCCTTCGGGCGGCGGTGGCGGAGCGGGTGATGACCCCGGCGGTCGACGGTGGGCTGGCGGCCAGGACCACCACCTCCCACCTTCAGGCCGCGGTGGCGGAGCGGGTGATGGCCACGGTGGCTGGCAGTGGGGTGGCGGCCACGACGGCCACCTCCCACCTTCGGGCCGCGGCGACGGAGTAGGTGATGGCCCTGGCGTTCGACGATGGTGTGGCGGCAATGACGGCCGGCAACACCTGCCGGCGGGCACCGGCGGCGGAGCGTGTGGTGGGTGTTCCGCGCACACCCAACAGGGACGCCACGCGCACTACACTACGTCGGGGACTGCGCCGCCGCCACGGTGTAGCCTCCCAGCTGGAGCTGTCCTCTGATGACGGCAGAGTGACTGAGCGATGACGATGGACCGGTGCCATTGGCGATTGTGGGAGAAGCAGACGAGATAAGCTACAGGGAGGGAGGGGAAAATGTGATGCAGGACTCACCGGACGTGAGGGTTTTTATAGCAGGCCAGTAAGCATTGGGATTTTGGGGGATTTCACCGAGTCAGGCGGGAAGCTTGCGCGGGAACCTGCGAGGTTGCGCGGGAACGGGCTCACTGACGATTCATTGGCGCCACTGTTTGGCCAAAAGAACGCCCCCGCGCGTTGTGCAAGCTTGCACTGTAAGCCGTTTGCGGCAACGGGGTGACAAGACGTGCTAGAGGAGGAGAAAGGCCACATACACATATGGTTAATTAAAATAATGTTTGCGATTTAATTACCTACTATACCCCCGTCCTGGTTTGTAAGTATGATTTAACTAATAAAATACGAATGCATGTCACCAAAGATTATATAGTTGGATTCGTATTTGAACGTAGTTTCCAATTATATAATTTTTATAACATGCATTAACATTTTGTTGGTTAAATTTGAGGGCAAAGTATGGCACGGAATATAATGGGGACTATAGACTAGACGGAGGTGGTAGCACACGGCCGCTCTCTACGCAGCGACGCAACTGTCGGCCGGCTTGTAGGCGACCATTTCCTGCGTGTTCAACTGCTCTATGCGTGTGGTTGCTTGCGGTTAAGGTGGCCGCGGCGCGCTCTGCTCGCGTCCCGCCGTGCGCGTTCTGCTCTCGTGTCTCTCCGGGTGCTTTGCCCTCGTCCCTCCACGCACGCTGCCAGTGTTTGGGGCCGGGGCACGATCACACACGTTCGTGTGCATGCAGTTGCGCCGGGCGCGGCGCGATGATGCAGTTAGCCGCTGCAAAAACTGCCATGTGGACGCGCAAAGAATCCAGGCCGCCCGGCCCCCATTTATTCCTGCGGCCATTTACCTTATATCTCTTGCATCACACGACACAATAAGCACACCCATGATGACGAATACAGAGAGGACATCCAGCGGTTCCAATGGATCTTCCCGTGGCTCCAATGGCGCTCCCAGCGGCCGACGACGACAACAGCGGGCAGTTCACCACGCATCACGTAGTGGACACCCACGTGAGGGGGAAGGCTCTCTCGGTGGTGTACACGAACGATCCGGTCTCAGTGGAAAGCTCCATCCAAACTATGGAGCAGTTCCTTGCCGAGGACAAGTACCGAGTGGTCGGCTTCGACCTCGAGTACACCATCGGTCGTGCCGGGCACGATCAGAAGGTTGCCGTCGCCCAGTTGTGCGTGCGACATGATGTCCTCGTCTACCACTACCACCTTGCCACAAGGCCTTGCAAGCGTTTCTCCAGGTTTATCAACAGCTCCGACTACAGTTTCGCTACGGTGGACACCACCAACGATCTAAAAGCACTCAAGGTTTCGGACTTGAAATGCCCGAATCTTGTCAACATCCAACACCACTATAAGGTCTGGGGCTGCGACAAAAAGATACTAAACTCCCTGGTTGACCTCGCCTCGGCCATCATCGACCCCTACTACATGAAGATGAAGAATGAGAGCAATAAGGACAAAAACGCCTGGCACAATGTGTGGCATGAGAGCCTGGATGAACAACATGTGAAGTACATGGCCATGGACGCGTACACAAGCTACGAGATGTACAGGCGGATCGTTGACATGAGGAAGTGTCTTCTTCCTGCCCCAGACGAGGGGTCAAGCCACGGAGCAGTGGCGGGAGCGTCACAAGAAGTAGATGACTAGACGATCGTTTCTCCTACTTTAGAATGCATGCAATTGTTTATTGAGGTGTGTACAAATGATCTGTATAGTCACTTATGTAATTGGATGTTTATTTCAGTTATATATATATACACACACACACACACATACATGTTATTCTACTATAGACAGAGCAAATCACACGACTTATTAGCAGCAATCATCTATGTTATTATTGGTCTTCGCACACATTTCTGATTATGGACCTGTTTGCCGCGTATCACACACATCTTGTTCAGTTGAACCATTTCCATTGTGTTGCCTAATCACACACAATTCATCCTAGTGAACCGTATGTTGTATATCGCACACGCCTTCATCTGGCTGCTCGTTTCTTTTGTTCCACCTCATCCCAAATAGTTAATTGAACTGAACAGTATGCCCTGCATCGCACACGCAACTAAAATCTGAACCGTGTTTGATGCATCCGTCATCATAAACGTTTTGCACCCTTTTGACGGTTTTTTACACCACCATTTGCGATTATGGCATCGCACATAGTTTCGTCGAAGGGTCTCTGATCGCAGTGTAGCGTTTGGACCATCCTGCAGTAGTGGTGGATGAAATTTGTGCAGTATTTAAGCTTGCAGGTTTATCCAGAGATGAAGCTAAGAAGAAGGTTTTCCCTTTATCTTTGAAGGGAAATGCATTGGCATGGTATAGGATATGCGATGATATTGGATCGTGGAACTAGAATCGGTGGAAATTGGAATTTTACCAAAAAAATATCCTATGTATCTAGTTCGTCGTGATTGGAATTATATATATATATATTGGCCTCATGAAGGAGAAAGCATCGCTCTAGCTTGGGGGAGGCTTAAATCAATGTTATATTCATGCCTCAATCATGAGCTCTCGAGAGACATTATTATTCATAATTTTTATGCTCGGCTTTTGATGTCTACAACACAACTTGTTCTTGTAGACTCGTGTTGGGCCTCCAAGCGCAAAGTTTTGTAGGACAGTAGCAATTTTCCCTCAAGTGGATGACCTAAGGTTTATCAATCCGTGGGAGGTGTAGGATGAAGATGGTCTCTCTTAAATAACCCTGCAACCAAATAACAGAAAGTCTCTTGTGTCCCCAATACACTAAATACAATGGTAATTTGTATAGGCGCACTAGTTCGGCGAAGAGATGGTAATAAAAGCGTAGTAATGATAGTAGATATTGATTTTTGTAATAGGAACAATAAAAACAGCAAGGTAGCAATTGATAAAATGGAGCACAAACGGTATTGCAATGCTTGAAAATGAGGCCTAGGGTCCGTACTTTCGCTAGTGCAATCTCTCAATAGTGCTAATATAATTGGATCATATAACCATCTCTCAACGTGCGATGAAGAATCACTCCAAATTTCCTATCTAGCGGAGAACATAGGAAGAAATTTTTTGTAGGGTATGAAACCACCTCAAAGCTATTCTTTCTGATCAATCTATCCTAGAGTTGGTACCAAAATAACACCAAGCTATTCTTTCTGGTCGATTCAACCAAGAGTTCGTACTAAAATAACACCATACGAAACACATCAACCAACTCTAATGTCACCTAGATACTCCAATGTCACCGCGAGTATCCGTGAGTTGATTATACGATATGTATCAAACAATTTCAGATTCATAATACTCAACCCAACACAAAGAACTTCAAAGAGTGCCCCAAGATTTCTACCGGAGAAACAAAGAAAAGAACGTGCATCAACCCCTATGCATAGATTACCCCAATGTCACCTCGGGGAATCCGCGAGTTGAGTGCCAAAACGCACATCAAGTGAATCAATATGATACCCCATTGTCACCACGCGTATTCATAGCAAGACATACATCAAGTGCTCTCAAATCCATAAAAGTATTCAATCCGATAACAACAAAATTTCAAAGGGAAAAATCAATTCATCACAACAAGATAGAGAGGGAGAAACACCATATGATCCAACTATATTAACAAAGCTCGCGATACATCAAGATAGTGCCAAATCAAGAACACGAAGAGAGAGAGATTAAATGCATAGCTACTGGTACAAACCCTCAGCCTCGAGTTTAGACTACAACCTCCAAATCATGGTGGGTGCCAAATCTTGGGACACCATATGATCCATTATATGTGGAAGTTCTCTTCCTTATACTAATCATTCATGAATTGCTTGTATGACCAATATTGTGATTGTCAAGCTCCAAAAGATTTCACTTTCTAAACCCAATGTGAAGCTACTACTAGGCATAATATGAACGTATAACTTCGACTTCATGATACTCAATTCATTCAACAATTTACTCATAGGATATAAGTGAAGCACAAGAGTAAAAGGCAAACTACTCCAAAAAGATATAAGTAAAGTTCAAACGAGTAGTTAAATAAATGGGTGACCAGTTGAGGACTCTCTCTTATTTAAAAACTTTCAGATCTAAGTATTTTATTAAAAGAGCAAGGTAAACAAAAAAATTACATTACAAGAATAGCACAACTCATGTGGAGAAGCAAAAACTTGGGCTCAACCGATACTAACCGATAATCGTTGATGAAGAAAGGTGGGATGCCTACCGGGGCATCCCCAAGCTTAAATGCTTGAGATTTTGAAACATTATCTTGGGATGCCTTTGGCATCCCCAAGCTTGAGCTTTTGTGTCTCCTTAATTCCTTTTATATCACGGTTTCCCTAAATCTTAAAAAATTCATCCACACAAAACTCAACAAGAACTCGTGAGATAAGTTAGTATAAATCAATGCAAAAACGTTATCATTCTCTACTGTAGCAAATCACTAAAATTATTATTTAACATTGCATACTAAATTCCTCTGCATATTTAATACTCCTATCCTCAAATAGAATCATTAAACAAGCAAACATATGCAAACAGTGCAAACATAACAGCAATCTGGCAAAACAGGACAGTCTGTAAAGGCTGCAACAATATTAATACTTGTTTAACTCTAAAAATTCTGAAAAATTGCCACACTGTAGAAAATTTATCATAGCTTACTGTGCAACTAATTTCAACATTTTATCACATTCTGACTTTTCTCAAGAATTCACGCACTAGCGTGCAACTTTCTGTTTTCAAACAGCCACATGTAGACTTGCAAAATAAGCATGTCAAAGGCTATACTTGACATTTTTATTGAAGTAAAAGATGCAAAACATTATTCTAAATAACAGCAAGCAAATAGAAACAAAAGAAAATGACGCTCCAAGCAAAACACATATCATGTGACTAATAAAAATATAGCTCCAAGTGAGTTTACCGATAATGTTGGAGACGAAAAAGGGGATGCCTTCCGGGGCATCCCCAAGCTTAGTTGCTTGGATCTTCCTTGAATATTACCTAGGGGTGCCTTGCACATCCCCAAGCTTAGGGTCTTGCCACTCCTTATTCTCCTCATATCGATATCTCACCCAAAACTTGAAAACTTCAATCACACAAAACTTAACGGAACTTCGTGAGATAGGTTAGTATGATAAAGACAAATCATTCACTTTGGTACTGTCAAAGAAAAGATTCATAATTGTTCTCACACAATGCCTACTGTACTTTATCATTTCCACAATTTATATTGAGCAATATAAGCCACAGAAACTAGAAAACAAGCAAGCTATGCATTGAAAACAGAATCTGTCAAAAACAGAATGGTCTGTAATGATCTGGAAACTTCATATACTTATGTAAGTTAAAAAATCTGATAAATTAGGACAACGTAAGAAATTTGTATATAAATCATGTGTCAAATATTCAGAGTTTTATCGCACTTATGTTAATTTTGAAAATTATTTTACTTGGCGCAAAAGTTTCTGCTATCCAACAAGATCAAATCAACTATCATCCACACTATCCCAAAGGCTTTACTTGGTAATTTATCGAAACAAAAGCTATAAAACATGATTACTATAGTAGCTTAATCATGTGAACACACAAAAACAGTAGGGGTAAATGTTGGGTTGTCTCCCAACAACCACTTTTCTTTATTGCCTTTTTTAGATAGGCATGATGATTTCAATGATACTCACATGAAAGTAAAGAATTGAAACATAAAGAGAGCATCATGAAGCATATGACTAGCATATTTAAGTCTAATCCACTTCCTATGCATAGGGATTTTGTGAGAAAACAATTTATGGGAGCAAGAATCAATTAGCATAGGAAGGAAAAGCAAGCACAACTTCAAGATTTTCAACACATAGAGAGGAAACTTGGTATTATTGCAATACCTACAAGCATATGTTCCTCTCTCATAATAATTTTCAGTATCATCATGAATGAATTCAACAATATAACTATCACATAAAGCATTCTTTTCATGGTACATAAGCACAGAAATTTTGTTACTCTCCACATAAGCAAATTTATTCTCATCAATAGTAGTGGGAGCAAACTCAACAAAATAACTATCATGTGATTGAAAATTAAAATCATGATGACAAGTTTCATAGTTATCATTATTCTTGATAGCATACAGTCATCACCATAATCATCATATATAGCAACTTTTTTATCATAGTCAATTGAAACCTCTTCCAAAATAGTGGATTCATCATTAAATAAAGTCATGACCTCTCCAAATCCACTTTCATCAATATTGTGAAAAGATTCAACACCCTCCAAATTGGTGGGATCATTTTTACCTAAAGTTGACACTCTTCCAAACCCACTTTCATCATTGTAATCGTCATAAATAGGAGGCGTGCTATCATCATAATAAATATTCTCATCAAAACTTGGGGGACTAAAAATACCATCTTCATCAAACATAGTATCCCAAAGCTTGTAGCTTTGCATATCATTAACATCATAGATATTCAAAGAATTCATACTAACAACATTGCAATCATGCAAATCATTCATGCCAATCATTTTATTGAATTCTTCTTCTATCAATTTAGCACAATTTTCATTTCCATCATTTTCAAGAAAGACATGATAAAGATGAACAATATGAGACCACCTCAATTCCATTCTTTTGGTAGTTTTGTTTTATAATCCAAACTAGTGATTGAAGGAAATATGCCCTAGAGGCAATAATAAAGTTATTATTTTATATTTCCTTATTCATGATAAAGATTTATTATTAATGCTAGAATTGTATTGATCGGAAACTTAAATACATGTGTGAATACATAAACAAAATACCGTGTCCCTAGTAAGCCTCTACTAGACTAGCTCGTTGATCAAAGATGGTTAAGGTTTCTAACCATAGACATGTGTTGTCATTTGATAACGGGATCACATCATTAGGAGAATGATGTGATGGACAAGACCCATCCGTTAGCTTAGCATATTGATCGTTCAGTTTATTGCTATTACTTTGTTCATGTCAAATACATATTCCTCCGACTATGAGATTATGCAACTCCCGGATACCGAAGGAATAACTTGTGTGCTATCAAACGTCACAACATAACTGGGTGATCATAAAGATTCTCTACAGTTATCTCCGAAGGTGTTTGTTGAGTTGGCATAGATCAAGATTAGGATTTGTCACTCCGAGTAACGGAGAGGTATCTCTGGGCCCTCTCGGTAATACACATCATAAGAAGCCTTGTAAGCAAAGTGACTAATGAGTTAGTTGCAGGATGATGTATTACGGAACGAGTAAAGAGACTTGCCAATAACAAGATTGAACTAGGTATGAAGATACCGATGATCGAATCTCGGGCAAGTAACATACCGAGGGACAAAGGGAATTACGTATGTTGTCATAAGGTTCGACCGATAAAGATCTTCATTTAATATGTAGGAGCCAATATGGGCATCGAGGTTCTGCTATTGGTTATTGACCGGAGAGGTGTCTCAGTCATGTCTACATAGTTCTCGAACCCGTAGCGCCCGCACGCTTAACGTTCGTTGACGATATAGTATTATATGAGTTATGCGTGTTGGTGACCGAATGTTATTCCGAGTCTCGGATGAGATCACAGACATGACGAGGAGCTCTGGAATAGCCCGGAGGTAAAGATTGATATATGGGATAATAGAGTTTGGCTTCCAGAAAGGTTCCAAAATTCACCGGAAGGGGTTTCGGATGTTTCCTGAAATGTTTGGGTACGAGAACACTTTATATGGGCCAAAGGGTAAAGCCCACGAGGCTTTTGGAAAGTGCAAAAGGAAGTTTTGCGGAGGCCAGGGGCCAGACGCCAGGGACCCTAGCGTCTGGGTCCAGACGCTGGGAACCCTAGCGTCTGGTCCTGGAGTCCGAGTAGGACTCCTGCCTTTCGGGCAAAACCGACTTTGAGGAGGCTTTTACTCCAAGTTTCGACCCCAAGGCTCAACATATAAATAGAGGGCAGGGCTAGCACCCAGGACACATCAAGATTCACCAAGCCGTGTGCCGGCAACCCTGTCCCCTCTAGTTTATCCTTCGTCTAGTTTCTGCAGTGCTTGGCGAAGCCCTGCGGAGATTGTTCTTCATCACCAATCGTCACCACGCCATCGTGCTGCCGGAACTCATCTACTACTTCGCCCCTGTTGCTGGATCGAGAAGGTGAGGATGTCATCGAGCTGAACGTGTGCTAAATGCAGAGGTGCCGTACCTTCGGTACTTGATCGGGACGGATCATGAAGGTGTACAACTACATCAACCGCGTTGATAAATGCTTTTGCTTAGCGATCTTCAAGGGTATGAAGATGCTCTCCCCCTCTCGTAGCTATGCACCTCCATGGATAGATCTTGCGTGTGCGTAGAAATTTTTTGTTTTCCATGCAACGTTCCCCAACAGTGGCATCCGAGCTAGGTCTATGCGTAGATGATATGCACGAGTAGAACACAAAGAGTTGTGGGCGGTGATAGTCATACTGCTTACCTCCATTGTCTTATTTTGATTCAACTGTATTGTTGGATGAAGCGGCCCGGACCAACCTTACATGTCCACGCACATGAGACCGGTTCCACCGACAGACAGGCAACTATTTTTGCATAAAGGTAGTTGGCGGGTGTCTGTTTCTCCTACTTTAGTTGAACCGAGGTCCTTGAAGAAGGTTAAAACAACAAACTTGATAAATCATGCTAGAAGCCTGTAGCAGTCACGTAAAACTTGCAACAACAAAGTAGAGGACATCTAACTTGTTTTTGCAGGGCATGTTGTGATGTGATATGGTCAAGACATGATGTGATATATGTTGATGTATGAGATGATCATGTTTTGTAATATCAACAACCGGCAGGAGCCTTAGGGTTGTCTCTTTATTGTATGAAGTGCAAGCACCATCACTACAAAAAAGACACATCCGTGACATTTTGGGCCGGACAATTTTTTGTGTGTCATGCTTATGACACTTCTATGACCATAATTGTGACAAAACCCAGTATCATCATAGATGTGGTGGGCATCTACTTCTATGACAAAAAATCATGACAGAAAATGGGCTTTTCGTCCTGGGCGGGCCGGAGATGTAGCTGCATGACATTCTTTGGGCCGTCCATGACGGAAAAACCGTGGTAGAAGCGAGGGCGTGGAAAATATCGGGGAGTTCCCGGTTATGATGGGTGGTCGGGGCCGAGCGATGCACGGGGGTTTGCGCATTTCTCTTGTACACGTACGCGCGTGTGTGCGAGGCGTTGCGCTCTAACTGAACCCGAGCGAGGCGTTGGGCTCTAACTGAACCCGAGCGTTGCACTAGCTACGTTACTGAACCCCGATCGATCCCTTGATGTTAACTGAACCCAAATGATTCCTTCGCTACTGCTGCTAACTGAAGCCGATCGATGCTTCCTCTTGATGAACAATGAGCGTTGTTGGGGGGGGGGTTGGACGAACAGTTCCCGGTGGGGGGGGGGGTGGATGAATAGGACCCCGTGGTAGTAGAGGTCATTGCCGCTGGATGAACAGGACCCAGATCGAGGAGGCGTGGGGGTGGATGAACTGTAGCCGGTGGAGGGACCCCGTACAGGGAGGGCTGGTTGAACAGGACCCCGTGGAGGGCTGGTTGAACAGTAGCCGGTGGAGGCTGGATGAACAGGACCCCGTGGAGGGCTGGATGAACAGTAGCCGGGGAGGCTGGATGAATAGGACCCCATGGATGAACAGTAGCTGGTGGAGGCTGGAGGAAGTCGACGGTGGATGAACAGTAGCAGGTGGAGGTTGGAGGAAGTCGACGGTGGATGAACAGTAGCCCGTGGAGTCCTGTTTTGCGGTACGCCACACCCCTCCCTATCAACAGGACCCCGTTTCGACCGTAGGCGCTCCAACACTAGTCCGTTTCCTCCGTTTTGCAGTACGCCACACCCCTCCTTATCAACAGGACCCCGTTTCAACCGTACGCGGTCGAACACAAGTCCGTTTCCTCCGTTTTGCGGTACACCAGACCCTTTCCGATGAACAGGACCCCGTTTCGACCGTACGCGGTCAAACAGAAGGCCCGTTTCCTCCATTCTACGATAAGCCATACCTCGTTTCGGCTGTTCCGTCCAAGCCGGTTGGCTCCCGATGAACACGACGTATTTCGTTGCCTCCCGATGAACACGACGCATTCCATTGCCTCCCCATGAACACGACACAGTTTCTCCGTTCCGACCCAGCTGATTGGCTTCCGATGAACATGATTAGTCATTGTACGCATTAGAGACCACCCCCGTATGTACATACGTAGCCGTATTTACTATCTTCCAGCGTGGCCGTACGTACGTGTACACGATATAGACGGGATTGCGTGACATGCTACGTCTGTGCCTCTACTTCAACACGTGTCGCTCCTTACTCAGCCATGGTACGTCACTGCAGAGACACCGATCGACCGCTATGTACGTACACGTTCGTGGCCAGACAGATAACGCTACCTTTGCTTCAACCTGGTGGGTCCCAGCTGTCAGGGGTAAGAAGGCAGTTCCTTCCATGCGAAGATAAAGCCGGTGGGTCCCAGCTGTCAGGGGGAAACATTTTTTCATGAAATACAGAGGCCCTTCCAGTAGGTCCGAGGTGTCAGGTGAAGGAATCATTATTTTGCGCATAATAAGGAGGCACTTCCTTGCGTGCGGCCATGGACCCAGCTGTCAGCCTCTCCACTCACAGTCCTCTTTTGATGGTTGTCATTCATTGACCACCTTGACGACGCCGTACCGCCCGAGAGCACCAAGGTGGTGGACGACGGTGCAACCTAGGAAGGGAATGACCCAGAGCCGGGGAATTCGCAGTAGTGGATGCCCATGCAGAGGGGAGTACGAGGGTTGACTGCTTCGGCTGCGGTTTGAGGCTGCCATCTCCGGAGAATAACAGGGGGTGTGGGTGAGTAGAGGGAAGGCCTGGCCAGTAGGAGTGTGTTTGGGCGGTGAGGCCTGCCCGGCAGCATAGCCGGCCACGGGAGGCTGGAGCAGGCGGTACGGCAGGCGCAGGTTTGGGCGGCTGGAGCAACAAGACCATAGGTTGAAGACGCAGGTTGGTCGTTGGGTTAACATCGAACGGTCAGTGCAGCTAGAATCGTTTATTGACTAAGTTGACAAAGCCATGCGTACGCGTTAACTTAGTAGGCCCACAAGTCAGCCTACAAATCTGGTGGGTCCCAGCTATCAGGGGGAATCAATTTCTTTTCACGTAATAAGGTGGCACTTCCTTGCGTGCGAAGATGTTTTCTGTTTTTTTATTTCTTCTTTTTAGAGTTCGAACAAAAAGAAAAAAATTTAGGATCTTCGGTACAATCTATATTTTCACGAAAAGGATCATAATAAAGCTGGTGGGCCCCAGCTGTCATGGAGAGGAAACTTTTTGTTCCCGTGTAATAAAGGAAGCACTTCCTTGCGTGCGAAGATGTAGCTGGTGGGTCAAACCTGTCAGGGGGAGAAATTATTTGTTTTCGCATAATACGGGGGCACTTGCTACGTGCGGCCATGGGCCATGTGCGTCCCTACTGTCAGCCAATCCATGTACATGCCTCATCTGAGCCGCCCCCCTGATCCAACGGTTGGCTGGCCGCCAGTTACGCCGTGCCTTGCTGTGGGAAAGGCACTGGATCTCTGTCCCCGATGGCTATCGTTTGTTGACAAAGTTGACCACGCCGCGCTGAGAGAACTAACGCAGTGAACGATGGCGAGTATTACAAAGGGAACGACCCGGAGCCGGTGAAGACACAACAGTGGATGCCCACGCGGAGGGGAGTATGAGGTTTCATTGGTTCGACTGTGGTGTGAGGCTGCCGTCGCCGGTGAAGAACATGAGGTGTTGGTGAGTAGAGGAATGGCCTGGACGGCGTTTGGGACTAGAGTGGGCCGGTGAAGCCTGCGCGGCAGCACAGCCGGCCACGGGTGGTGGTAGCAGGCGGTACCGCCGGCGGTGGTTTCGGCGGCTGAAGCAAGAATATCCGAGATTGCAGAAGCCCTATAGCCATTGGATGGACATCCAATGGCCACTGCTCCTAGAATCGTGTCTTGACTATAAGCTTACAAAGCCTTTCGTACGCCTTAGTAGGCCCAAAAGCCTTCCGTACGCGTTACTGACTATAATTCCCAAAAAATAGTAGGCCCACAAGTGAGCATCACATCTGTGGTAGAGAACATATAGCCCATTTGCGATTTGTAATAGTGTACGACCCATTTTTTAATTCTAATGGAATTTACTACAACCCATTTACAGTCTGTTAAAATTACAGCCCATTTTCTAGCAAGGACAACGATTAATAATTTAAATCAACCTCTCAAAACAGAATTCAACCAAAAATCTCACATTTTGATGGGATCAGGAAAAAAATATCCCGAAATTTCGAGTCAGATTAAATATAATTTCAAAATGAATTTGTATTAGGTAAAATCTAAAAAAATATTGCGCGCGCAATAAGTAATGAAATGAAAATTTCCAAATTCAAACAATAATATTTTTGAAATTAATTACCTGCTTGGTGCGTTTTTGTATATTTACAGCCCAGTTTTTATAATTACATCCCATTTATTATTTCTTAAAGCCCATTTTGTTAGGCCTAATAGGGAAGATTTACAGCCCAGCGGGGCGGAGAATAACAAGTTGACCTGGGTTGGGTATTCCGCAAAAAAAGTATAGTTGGGCTAGCCATTTTCACCTTGAAAAAATAATATCTGGGCTGGATATTTGGTCAACATAAAATAATAGCCTGGGCTAGACGGGCCATAGCCCGCCCAGTTGATACCCTGCTCCTCTGAACAACAACAAAAACATCGCTCAAGAAAAACTCCGCTTACACCTAAAAAAACAAATATTGCTCGAGCTGCTGGGTCCCAACTGTTGGCCGCTCCTTGTGCAATTCTCTCGTTTATTGACTATATAGGTTGCCTTTGGTGTGGGACTGTGATGTCAGGAAACCAGGAGGAAGCAAAAAAATTATAGTTGTATATAATAAGGAGGAACTTACGTACGTGTGGCTATGGCTCTAGTGGGTCCCTACTGTCATCCAGTAAAAACGGTCATCTCCTGAATCCTCATGTTCGTTGACCATGTTGACAATGCTCGGCGCCACGACCCGCGCAACAACTCGAAGGACGACGGAGAGGGCCTCGCGGGCCCTATGGATGGTCTGATATAGAGCCCGCTGCTCATTCAGGAAGCCAGGATCATCAGACACCTATGAGCACCTTCGAGAGACTGAGACGACATGAAATGGTAAGGCCGCGCTTGGGAGCTCTGGTTTATTTCACACCTGTATTAAGATACAAGTGTAATTTACTCGTCATCGGAAACAACGCATAAAATATAGGCGTAATGAAAACCGAGGGCCCGAGGTCTGTAACGAAAATCGGCGAGTTACGCGTGTAATTTGAGAGACCAGTGTATATTTTACTAGTCGAAATCGCCCAATCAAGCGCTTCGCCCAAGACCATCTGCTTTTATTTACAAGCGTCAGTTTTACAAGCGGGTTTGGTTGGAAAACGACGATCCAATCACAGCCTAAGATGACGAGTTGGTCAGAAGATCATATGGTTTCACCTCTAACCTACCCGAGTTGTCGTATAGGCTATGAATGAAACATAAGACAATGAACTTCTTAAGCACAAAAACAACAGAATAGGATGATCTTCTTAACATGCAAGTCACAGGCATTAGACCAACATGCAAAACAACTATCTTGCACACTAAGAAATTCCGCATAGGTAGCGGAAATATTATTGGAAAGGGGGTTATTCAAGATTTCTTTACTTGTGCCGGTGCACTCCCCACCATGGGTGGATCTATCCTCCATAAAACTAGTAGTCTTGTGGATGCTATATCTTTGCTTATTGTTGAACTTGAAAGACAATTTTTTCACATGCATCCTTCCATACAAAGGATTTATCTAGAGTTTTCTAATATTGAGCATTCTTCTGTTAAGCGCACCGCCACTATATTCCTAGCTCATGAATTTAGATTTATTATGAAAGAAGCTCGTGAAATTTTCGCTCATTATAAAGTAGATGGTGGTCATCCTTCCATAGAGGGAATTCTCTTTAATCAAGAGGACATAATGCGTTTACGATCCATAGATCATGTTGCTTACAATGAAAATTTAAGAAAGAGGATCCCTACCGATGTTTTAATTGATAAGATTTCTAAGCTTAATGACGATTTTGCTATACAAAACAAAGATTGGGTTTCTCTCTTGGAAATAAGCTCATGACTTTTTGCCAAAAGAATGCTTATAATGATGAGTTGGTCATACAATATGAAGGGCCAAAGGAGGAACCAATTCCTCCCGAGATCGAGCTTGGCGATTCTTATCCTATTAAATTTAGCCCTTTTGATTACTTTTCCTTACCACAAAGAAAACTTGCTGCTGAACGAAGGGAGTATGAGATGAGTTTTCAAGATTTGTCCTATCATTATTACGATTATACCTAGATCTATTCTTGTTTTATGCCTAGCTAAGGGCGTTAAACAATAGCGCTTGTTGGGAGGCAACCCAATTTTTTTTTGCTTTTTAGGTTCGGTTTTGCATTGAATAATTCATCTAGCCTCTGTTTAGATGTGGTTTTGTGTTTTAATTAGTGTTTGTGCCAAGTAAGACCTTTGGGATAGCTTACGGTAATAGTTGATTTGATCTTGCTGAAAAACAGAAACTTTTGTGCTAAGGAAAATAATATTTTTTAACAAAAGCCCGATAAAATATTGATTCTTTTTGCAGAAGATTAATAAACAAATTGCTTAGGTCATCCTAATTTCTAAAGATTTTTGGAGTTACTGAAGTATTCGAAATATTCAGATTGCTGCAGACTGTTTTGTTTTTGACAGATTCTGTTTTTCGCATGTTGTTTGCTTATTTTGATGCATCATGGCTAGTATCGGGGGCTATGAACCATGGAATAAAATAGATATTACATCAATATAAATAAAGAATGAGTTCACAACAGTACCAAAAGTGGTGATTTATTTTCTTATACTAACGGAGCTTATGAGATTTTCTGTTGAGTTTTGTGTTGTGAAGTTTTCAAGTTTTGGGTAAGGATTTGATGGACTATGGAATAAGGAGTGGCAAGAGCCTAAGCTTGGGGATGCCCAAGGCACCCCAAAGTAATATTCAAGGATACCAAGAGCCTAAGCTTGGGGATGCCCCGGGAAGGCATCCCCTCTTTCGTCTTCGTCTACCGGTAACTTGACTTGAGGTTGTATTTTTATTCACCACATGATATGTGTTTTGCTTGGAGCGTCTTGTATGATTTGAGTCTTTGCTTTCTAGTTTTCCACAATTATCCTTGTTGTACACACCTTTTGAGAGAGACACGCATGAATCATGATTTATTAGAATACTCTATGTGCTTCACTTATATCTTTTGAGCTAGGCAATTTTGCTCTAGTGCTTCACTTATATATTTTTAGAGCACAGCGGTGGTTTTATTTTATAGAAATTGATGAACTCTCGCACTTCACTTATATTATTTTGAGAGTCTTTAAAACAGCATGGTAATTTGCTTTGGTTATAAAATTAGTCCTAAGATGATAGGCATCCGAGAGGGATACAATAAAAACTTTCATATAAAGTGCATTGAATACTATGAGAAGTTTGATTCCTTATGATTGTTTTGAGATATGAAGATGGTGATATTAAAGTCATGCTAGTAAGTAATTGTGAATTTGAGAAATACTTGTGTTAAAGTTTGTGAGTCCCGTAGCATGCACGTATGGTGAACCGTTATGTGATGAAGTCGGAGCATGATTTATTTATTGATTGTCCTCCTTTTGAGTGGCGGTCAGGGACGAGCGATGATCTTTTCGTACTAATCTATCCCCATAGGGGCATGCGCGTAGTACTTTGTCTTGATGACTAATATATTTTTGCAATAAGTATGTGAGTTCCTTATGACTAATGTTGAGTCCATGAATTATATGCACTCTCACCTTTCCGCCATTGCTAGCCTCTCTTGTGCCACGCAACTTTCGCCGGTGCTATACACCCACCATATACCTTCCTCAAAACAGCCACCATACCTACCTATTATGGCATTTCCATAGCCATTCCGAGATATATTGCCATGCAAGTTTCCACCGTTCTGTTTATTATGACGCACATCATCATTGTCATATTGCTTTGCATGATCATGTAGTTGACATCGTATTTGTGGCAAAGCCATCGTTCATCATTTTTTATACATGTCGCTCTTGATTCATCGCACATCCCGGTACACCGCTGGAGGCATTCACATGGAGTCATATTTTGTTCTAAGTATCGAGTTGTAATTCTTGAGTTGTAAGTAAATAACAGTGTGATGATCTTCATTATTAGAGCATTGTCCCATGTGAGGAAAGGATGATGGAGACTATGATTCCCCCACAAGTCGGGATGAGACTCTGGACGAATATAAAAAAAGAGGCCAAAAAATGAAAAGGCCCAAATAAAAAAATATGAGAGAAAAGAGAGAAGGGGGAATGCTACTATCCTTTTACCACACTTGTGCTTCAAAGTAGCACCATGGTCTTCATGATGGAGAGTCTCCTATTTTGTCACTTTCATATACTAGTGGGAATTTTACATTATAGAACTTGGCTTGTATATTCCAATGATGGGCTTCCTCAAATCGCCCTAGGTCTTCATGAGCAAGCGATTTGGATGCACACCCACTTAGTTTCTTTTTGAGCTTTCATACACTTATAGCTCTAGTGCATCCGTTGCATGGCAATCCCTACTCACTCACATTGATATCTATTGATGGGCATCTCCATAGCGCGTTGATACGCCTAGTTGATGTGAGACTATCTCCTTCTTTTTGTCTTCTCCACAACCACCATATTCTATTCCACCCATAGTGCTATATCCATGGCTCACGCTCACGTATTGCGTGAAAGTTGAAAAAGTTTGAGAACATCAAAAGTATGAAACAATTGCTTGGCTCGTCATCGGGGTTGTGCATGATTTGAATATTTTGTGTGATGAAGATGGAGCACAGCGAGACTATATGATTTTGTAGGGATAAGCTTTCTTTGGCCATGTTATTTTGAGAAGACATAATTATTTTGTTAGTATGCTTGAAGTATTATTGTTTTGATGTCAATATTAAACTTTTGTTTTGAATCATATGGATCTGAACATTCATGCCGCAATAAAGAGAATTACATGGATAAATATGTTAGGTAGCATTCCACATCAAAAATTCTGTTTTTATCATTTACCTACTCGAGGACGAGCATGAATTAAGCTTGGTGATGCTTGATACATCTCCAACGTATCTATAATTTTTTATTGCTCCATGCTATTATATTATTTGTTTTGGATGTTTTATATGCATTAATATGCTATTTTTATGATTTTTGGGACTAACCTATTAACCTAGAGCCCAGTGCCAGTTCCTGTTTTTTCCTTGTTTTAGAGTTTCGAAGAAAAGGAATACCAAACGGAGTCCAAACGGAATGAAACTTTCGCGATGATTTTTCTTGGACTAGAAGACATCTAGAGGGCTTGGAGTGCACAGCAAGAAAGCCACAAGGCGGCCACAAGGTTGGGAGGCGCGCCTCCACCCTTGTCCCCCCCTCCCGTGAATCCACCGACCTATTTCTTCCGCCTATATATTCTCAAATATCCCAAAAACTTCCAGGAGGGCCACAAAACACTTTATCACCACCGCAACCTTCTGTACCCGTGAGGTCCCATCTAGGGTCCTTTTCCAGCATCCTGTCGGAGGGGGATTCAATCACGGAGGGCTTCTACATCAACACCATTGCCTCTCCGATGAAGCGTGAGTAGTTTACTACAGACCTATGGGTCCATAGCTAGTAGCAAGATGGCTTCTTTTCTGTCTTTGATTCTCAATACAAAGTTCTCCTCGATGTTCTTGGAGATCTATTTGATGTAATACTCTTTTGCGGTGTGTTTGCCGAGATCCGATGAATTGTGGATTTATGATCAGCTTATCTATGAATATTGTTTGAATCTTCTCTGAATTCTTATGCATGATTTGATATCTTTGCAAGTCTCTTTGAACTATTGATTTGGTTTGGCCAACTAGATTGGTTTTTCTTGCAATGGGATAAGTTCTTAGCTTTGGGTTCAATCTTGCGGTGCTCGATCCTAGTGACAGAAGGGGAACCGACACGTATTGTATTTTTGCCATCGAGGATAAAAATATAGGGTTTTCATCATATTGCTTGAGTTAATTCCTCTACATCATGTCATCTTGCTTAAAGCGTTACTCTGTTCTTTATGAACTTAATACGCTAGATGCATGTTGGATAGTGGTCGATGTGTGGAGTAATAGTAGTAGATGCAGGTAGGAGTCGGTCTACTTGACACGGGTGTGATGCCTATATTCATGATCATTGCCTTAGATATCGTCATAACTTTGCACTTTTCTATCAATTGCTAGGCAGTAATTTGTTCACCCACCGTAAAATTTTCTATCTTGAGAGAAGCCTCTAGTGAAACCTATGGCCCCTGGGTCTACTTTCCATCATATAAGTTTCTGATCTACAATTTTAGTTTCGTATTTACTTTCTTTGCAATCTTTTACTTTCCGTTCCATAAACCAAAAATACCAAAAATATTACTTTACCGTTTATCCATCTATATCAGATCTCACTTTGCAAATAACCGTGAAGGGATTGACAACCCCTTTATCGCGTTGGGTGCAAGTTGGTGTTTGTTTGTGCAGGTATTCGGTGACTTGTGCATTGTCTCCTACTGGATTGATACCTTGGTTCTCAAAAGCTGAGGGAAATACTTACTCTACTTTGCTGCATCACCCTTTCCTCTTCAAGGAAAAAACCAACGCAAGCTCAAGAGGTAGCAAAGACCTCGGTGAAGCGCTTATATATTGGGCATCAAGATCTATAGAGATAGATCGAGACGCTTAATAGGACTTTCACAAAGCACATACCTTGATAAAGTTTTGAAGAATTTCAAAATGGACCAGTCAAAGAAAGGGTTCTTGCCTTTGTTACAAGGTGTCAAGTTGAGTCAGACTCAAAGCCCGACCACTGCAGAAGATAGAGAGAAAATGAAAGTCATTCCCTATGCCTTAGTGATACGTCTCCAACGTATCTATAATTTTTTATCGTTCCATGCTATTATATTATCTGTTTTGGATGTTTAATGGGCTTTAATATGCTCTTTTATATTACTTTTGGGACTAACCTATTAACCGCAGGCCCAGTGCCAGTTGTTGTTTTTTTTCTTCCTATTTCAGTGTTTCGCAGAAAAGGAATATCAAATCGAATCCAAACGGAACGAAACCTTCGCGAGGATCTTTCTTGGAACAAACGCAATCCAAGAGACTTGGAGTGGAAGTCAGAGACGCAATGAGGCGGCCACGAGGCAGGAGGGCGCGCCCCCACCCTCGTGGGCCCCTCGTAGCTCCACCGACCTACTTCTTTCGCCTATATATACTCTTATACCCTGAAAACATCCATGGGAGCCACGAAACCACTTTTCCACCGCCGCAACCTTCTATACCCATGAGATCCCATCTTGGGGCCTTTTCCGGCGATCTGCCGGAGGGGGATTCGATCACGGAGGGCTTCTACATCAACACCATAGCCTCTCCGATGATGTGTGAGTAGTTTACCACAGACCTTCGGGTCCATAGTTATTAGCTAGCTGGCTTCTTCTCTCTCTTTGGTTCTCAATACAAAGTTCTCCTCGATGTTCTTGGAGATCTATTCGATGTAATACTTTTTGCGGTGTGTTTGCCGAGATCCGATGAATTGTGGGTTTATGATCAAGATTATCTATGAACAATATTTGATTCTTCTCTGAATTCTTATATGCATGATTTGATATCTTTACAAGTCTCTTCGAATTATCAGTTTGGTTTGGCCTACTAGATTGATCTTTCTTGCAATGGGAGAAGTGCTTAGCTTTGGGTTCAATGTTGCGGTGCACGATCCCAGTAACAGAAAGGGAACCGACACGTATTGTATTGTTGCCATCGAGGATAAAAAGATGGGGCTTATATCATATTGCTTGAGTTTATCCCTCCACATAATGTCATCTTGCTTAATGTGTTACTCTGTTCTTATGAACTTAATACTCTAGATGCATGCTGGATAGCGGTCGATGTGTGGAGTAATAGTAGTAGATGCAGAATCGTTTCAGTCTACTTGACATGGACGTGATGCCTATGTTCATGATCATGCCTAGATATTCTCATAACTATGCGCTTTTCTATCAATTGCTCGGCAGTAATTTTTTCACCCATCGTAATATATGCTATCTTGAGAGAATCCACTAGTGAAACCAATGACCCCCGGGTCTACTTTACATCATATAAGTTTCCGATTTATAATTCTAGTTTACTATTTATTTTGCAATCTTTAATTTTCAATCTATTCAACAAAAATACCAAAAATATTTATCTTATTATCTTGATCAGATCTCACTTTTGCAGGTGGCCGTGAAGGGATTGACAACCCCTTTATCGCGTTGGTTGCAAGGTTCTTGATTGTTTGTGCAGGTACTAGGCGATTTGCGTGTAGTCTCCTACTGGATTGATACCTTGGTTCTCAAAAACTCAGGGAAATACTTACGCTACTTTGCTGCATCACCCTTTCCTCTTCAGGGGAAAACCAATGCATGCTCAAGAGGTAGCAAGAAGGATTTCTGGCACCGTCGCCGGGGAGATCTACGCTCAAGTCAAGACTACCAAGTACCCATCACAAACTCTTCTCCCTTGCATTAAATTATTTGCCATTTGCCTCTCGTTTTCCTCTCCCCCACTTCACCCTTGTCGTTTTATTCGCCCTTTTTCGTTTGTCTCTTTTCGCTTGCTTCTTGTGTGTCCGTGTGTTAGATCATTTGTTTCGCCGTCATGGCCAGTCCTTCTATCATTGTTAGTACTCCCGATAATGAAGTTCTTATTTTTAAACAAAGGAAGGAAGAAAATCTAAAAGATGCTTGGTATAGAATTTGCAATGCTTAGAATAGATCCACTAGGAAGCAATCTACTTCCGTTCTTCTTCACAATTTTTATGTAGGCATCACTCCTTGGAACAGATATATTCTTGATACCATTACTGGAGGGAATTTCTTGGGTAGCCATACTTTTGATTCTTATAATGCTATAATAGATTTGTTTGGCCCACCACCTCTTTTGGTTAATGGAACTATTTTAACTTTGGAACATGTGATGCAAAGGCTTGAAATTATTGAAAATAAAGTTGCCACTGTAGAGTTGATCGAGAATTTGGATAAAAAGATCCACAACCAAATTACCCAATATGGATCTAAGGTAGGAGTTACTCTGATTTTTTTTAGAGAAAAGGAACCCATAGTTAATGAAAAGATAGATCAAGATTCCACTAGAATTGATAAACTTGACGATATTATTACCTTTTCTGCCATGAGAAACACTTCAAACCCTCCTCCTACTAAAGTTGCCAAGTTTATGTATGTTCCTAAAAATAAGGGTGAATCTTCTAGTAAGGAGAATGAAGATCTCAAATCAATAAGTGTTCACCCCAACTTTTTCGCTATCATTAAGGAACCTTTTGCTACAAATGAGTTTCTTGATTTCTTGCCTAGGAGTTTGATCATCAGTAAAAATAAAGAAACTCCTAAGGTTTATAAGTGTTCAATTGAAGAATTGCATACCAAAGATGACAATACCTAGATCTATCCTTGTTTTTATGCCTAGCTAGGGGCGTTAAACGATAGCGCTTGTTGGGAGGCAACCCAATTTTATTTTTTGTTCCTTGCTTTTTGTTCCTGTTTAGTAATAAATAGGTCATCTAGCCTCTGTTTAGATGTCGTTTTATGTTTTAATTAGTGTTTGTGCCAAGTAGAACCTTTGGGAAGACTTGGGTGAAGTCTTTGCGATCTTGCTATAAAAAATAGAAACTTTAGCGCTCACGAGATTAGCTGCCATTTTTTTTACTGGAGAGAGATTTTAGGTTGGTTCTTATTGCAGATGATTAATAGATAAATTCCTCACGTCCACCAATTTATTTCAGAATTTTTGGAGTTCCAGAATTATACGTTTGATACAGATTACTACAGACTGTTCTGTTTTTGACAGATTCTGTTTTTCGTGTGTTGTTTGCTTATTTTGATGAATCTATGGCTAGTATCGGGGGGTATGAACCATAGAGAAGTTGTAATACAGTAGGTTTAACACCAATATAAATAAATAATGAGTTCATTATAGTACCTTAAAGTGGTGGTTTGTTTTCTTACACTAACGGAGCTCATGAGATTTTCTGTTTAAGTTTTGTGTTGTGAAGTTTTCAAGTTTTTTGGTAAAGATTTGATGGATTTTGGAATAAGGAGTGGCAAGAGCCTAAGCTTGGGGATGCCCAAGGCACCCCAAGGTAAAATTCAAGGACAACCAAAAGCCTAAGCTTGGGGATGCCCTGGAAGGCATCCCCTCTTTCGTCTTCGTCTATCGGTAACTTTACTTGAGGCTATATTTTTACTCACCACATGATATGTGTTTTGCTCTGAGTGTCTTGTATGATTTGAGTCTTTGCTTTTTAGTTTACCACAATCATACTTTCTGTACACACCTTTTTGGAGAGACACACATGAATCGGAATTTATTAGAATACTCTATGTGCATCACTTATATCTTTTGAGCTAGATAATTTTTCTCTAGTGCTTCACTTATATCTTTTTAGAGCACGGCAGTGGTTTTATTTTATAGAAATTATTGATCTCTCATTCTTCACTTATATTATTTTGAGAGTCTTTTAGAACAGCATGGTAATTTTCTTTGGCTATAAAATTTGTCCTAATATGATGAGCATCCAAGATGGGCATAATAAAAACTATCATATAAAATGCATCGAATACTATGAGAAGTTTGATTCCTTATGATTGTTTTGAGATATGAAGATGGTGATATTAGAGTCATGCTAGTTGAGTAGTTGTGAATTTGAGAGATACTTGTGTTAAAGTTTGTGATTCGCGTAGCATGCACGTATGGTGAACCGTTATGTGATGAAGTCGGAGCATGATTTATTTATTGATTGTCTTCCTTATGAGTGGCGGTCGGGGACGAGCGATGGTCTTTTCCTACCAATATATCCCCCTAGGAGCATGCGCGTAGTACTTCATTTCAATAACTAATAGATTTTTGCAATAAGTATGTGAGTTCTTTACGACTAATGTTGAGTCCAAGGATTATACGCACTCTCACCCTTCCACCGTTGCTAGCCTCTATAATACCGCACACCTTTCGCTGGTATCATACACCCACCATATACCTTCCTCAAAACAGCCACCATACCTACCTATTATGGCATTTCCATAGCCATTCCGAGATATATTTCCATGCAACTTTCCACCGTTCCGTTTATTATGACACGCTCCATCATTGTCATATTGCTTTGCATGATCATGTAGTTGACATCATATTTGTGGCAAGACCACCATTCATCATTCATACATGTCACTCTTGATTCATTGCATATCCCGGTACACCGCCGGAGGCATTCACATAGAGTCATATTTGTTCTAAGTATCGAGTTGTAATTCTTGAGTTGTAAGTAAATAAAAGTGTGATGATCTTCATTATTAGAGCATTGTCCCATGTGAGGAAAGGATGATGGAGACTATGATTCCCCCATAAGTCGGGATGAGACTCCGGACGAAAAAATAAAAGAGGCCAAAGAAGCCCAAATAAAAAAAGAGGCCAAAGAAGCCCACCATAAAAAAATGACGAGAGAAAAAGAGAGAAGGGACAATGTTACTATCCTTTTTCCACACTTGTGCTTCAAAGTAGCACCGTGATCTTCATGATAGAGAGTCTCTTATTTTGTCACTTTCATATACTAGTGCGATTTTTTCATTATAGAACTTGGCTTATATATTCCAATGATGGGCTTCCTCAAAATGCCCTAGGTCTTCGTGAGCAAGCGAGTTGGATGCACACCCACTTAGTTTCTTTTGTTGAGCTTTCATACACTTATAGCTCTAGTGCATCTATTGCATGGCAATCCCTACTCACTCACATTGATATCTATTTATGGGCATCTCCATAGCCCGTTGATACGCCTAGTTGATGTGAGACTATCTTCTCCTTTTTGTCTTCTCCACGGCCACCATTCTATTCCACCTATAGTGCTATGTCCATGGCTCACGCTCATGTATTGCGTGAAAGTTGAAAAGGTTTGAGAACATCAAAGTATGAAACAATTGCTTGGCTTGTCATCGGGGTTGTGCATGATTTAAATATTTTGTGTGATGAAGATAGAGCATAGCCAGACTATATGATTTTGTAGGGATAACTTTCTTTGACCATGTTATTTTGAGAAGACATGATTGCTTTATTAGTATGCTTGAAGTATTATTATTTTTATGTCAATATTAAACTTTTGTGCTGAATCTTTCGGATCTGAACATTCATGCCACAATAAAGAAAATTACATTGAAAATTATGTTAGGTAGCATTCCACATCACTTAGCCATAGGTTCTATCATGTATGCTATGCTGTGTACCAGACCTGATGTGTGCCTTGCCATCAGTATGGCAGGGAGGTACCAAAGTAATCCAGGAGTGGATCACTGGGCAGCGGTCAAGAACATCCTAAAGTATCTAAAAAGGACCAAGGATATGTTTCTCGTTTATGGAGGTGACGAAGGGCTCGTCGTAAATGGTTACGTCGATGCTAGCTTCGACACTGATCCGGATGACTCTAAGTCACAAACCGGATATGTGTTTATATTGAATGGTGGAGCTGTCAGTTGGTGTAGTTCCAAGTAGAGCGTCGTGGCGAGATCTACGTGTGAAGCGGAATACATAGCTGCTTCGGAAGCAGCTCATGAAGGAGCCTGGATGAAGGAGTTCATATCCGATTTGGGTGTAATACCCAGTGCATCGGGTCCAATGAAAATCTTTTGTGACAACACTGGAGCAATTGCCTTGGCAAAGGAATCCAGGTTTCACAAGAAGACTAAAACATCAAGATATGCTTCAACTCCATTCGTGAAAAGGTCAAGGGTGGAGACATAGAACTTTGCAAAATACGTACGGATCTAAATGTAGCAGACCCACTGACTAAGCCTCTTCCGCGAGCAAAACATGATCAGCACCCAGACTCCATGGGTGTTAGATTCATTACAATGTAATCTAGATAATTGACTCTAGTGCAAGTGGGAGACTGAAGGAAATATGCCCTAGAGGCAATAATAAAGTTATTATTTTATATTTCCTTATTCATGATAAAGGTTTATTATTCATGCTAGAATTTTATTGATCGAAAACTTAAATACATGTGTGAATACATCAACAAAATACCATGTCCCTAGTAAGCCTCTACTAGACTAGCTCGTTGATCAAATATGGTTAAGGTTTCCTAACCATAGGCATGTGTTGTCATTTGATAATGGGATCACATCATTAGGAGAATGATGTGATGGACAAGACCCATCCATTAGCTTAACATATTGATCGTTCAGTTTATTGCTATTGCTTTCTTCATGTCCAATACATATTCCTCCGAGTATGAGATTATGCAACTCCCGGATACCGAAGGAATACCTTGTGTGCTATCAAACGCCACAATGTAACTGGGTGATCATAAATATGCTCTACAGGTATCTCCGAAGGTGCTTGTTGAGTTGGCATAGATCGAGATTAGGATTTGTCACTCCGAGCAACGGAGAGGTATCTCTGGGCCCTCTCGATAATACACATCATAAGAAGCCTTGCAAGCAAAGTGACTAATGAGTTAGCTGGAGGATAATGTATTACAGAACGAGTAAAGAGACTTTCCAGTAACGAGATTGAACTAGGTATGAATATATCGACGATTGAATCTCGGGCAAGTAACATACCGATGGACAAAGGGAATTACGTATTTTGTCATAAGGTTCAACCGATTAAGATCTTCGTAGAATATGTAAGAGACAGTATGGGCATCCAGGTTCCACTGTTGGTTATTGACCGGAGAGGTGCCTCGGTCATGTCTACATAGTTCTCGAACCCATAGAGTCCGCATGCTTAACGTTCGTTGATGGTATAGTATTATATGAGTTATGCATGTTGGTCACCGAATGTTATTTGAAGTCTCTGATGAGATCACAGACATGACGAGGAGCTTCAGAATAGTCCGGAGGTAAAGATTGATATATGGGATAATAGTGTTTGTCTTCTGGATAGGTTCCGGAATTCACCAGAAGGGGTTTCGGATGTTTCCCGAAATTATTTGGGTACGAGAACACTTTATTTGGGCCAAATGGTAAAGCCCATGAGGATTTTGGAAAGTGCAAAAGGAAGTTTTGCGGAGGCCAGGGGCCAGACGCCAGGGACCCTGGCGTCTGGTTCCAGACGCCGGGAACCCTGGCGTCTGGTCCTGGAGTCCGAGTAGGACTCCTGCCTTTCGGGCAAAACCGACTTTGAGGAGGCTTTTACTCCAAGTTTCGACCCCAAGGTCAACATATAAATAGAGGGGCAGGGCTAGCACCCAGGACACATCAAGATTCACCAAGCCGTGTGCTGGCAACCCCGTCCCCTCTAATTTATCCTTCGTCTAGTTTCAGTAGTGCCTGGCGAAGCCCTGCGGAGATTGTTCTTCATCACCAACCGTCACCATGCCGCTGTGCTGCCGGAACTCATCTACTACTTAGCCCCTCTTGCTGGATCGAGAAGGCGAGGACGTCATTGAGCTGAACGTGTGCTGAACGCGGAGGTGTCGTATGTTCGGTACTTGATCGGACGGATCGTGAAGGTGTACGACTACATCAACCGCGTTGATAAACGATTCTGATTAGCGATCTTCAAGGGTATGAAGATGCTCTCCCCCTCTCGTAGCTATGCATATCCATGAATAGATCTTGGGTGTGCGTAGAAATTTTTTGTTTTCCATGCAACGTTCCCCAACAGTGATAAAACAAGAAACTAAAAGATTCAATTGCAACACCTAAAGATATACCTTCAAGCACTCACCTCCCCGGCAACGGCGCCAGAAAGGAGCTTGATGTCTACTACATAAATTGTTCTTGTAGACTCGTGTTGGGCCTCCAAGCGCAGAGTTTTGTAGGACAGTAGCAATTTTCCCTCAAGTGGATGACCTAAGGTTTATCAATCCGTGGGAGGCGTAGGATGAAGATGGTCTCTCTTAAACAACCCTGCAACCAAATAACAAAAAGTCTCTTGTGTCCCGAACACACCAAATACAATGGTAATTTGTACAGGTGCACTAGTTCGGTGAAGAGATGGTAATAAAAGCGTAGTAATGATAGTAGATATTGATTTTTGTAATAGGACCAATAAAAACAGCAAGGTAGCAATTGATAAAATGGAGCACAAACGGTATTGCAATGCTTGAAAATGAGGCCTATGGTCCGTAGTTTTGCTAGTGCAATCTCTGAACAGTACTAATATAATTGGATCATATAACCATCCCTCAACGTGCGATGAAGAATCACTCCAAAGTTCCTATCTAGTGGAGAACACAAGAAGAAATTGTTTGTAGGGTATGAAACCACGTCAAAGCTATTCTTTCCGATCAATCTATCCTAGAGTTCGTACTAAAATAACACCAAGCTATTCTTTCCGGTTGTCGGTGGGAACGACACCTATGGGATCACTGAGATCCCTTCTACGGTTGGCGGTGACAACCCACAAGTATAGGGGATCGCAACAGTTTTCGGAGGTAGAGTATTCAACCCAAATTTATTGATTCGACACAAGGGGAGCCAAAGAATATTCTCAAGTATTAGCAGTTGAGTTGTCAATTCAACCACACCTGGATAACTTGGTATCTGCAGCAAAGTATTTAGTAGCAAAGTAGTATGATAGTAATGGTAACGGTACCAAAAGCAATATTTTTGGGTTTTGTAGTGATTGTAACAGTAGCAACGGAAAAGTAAATAAGCGAAGAACAATATGTGAAAAGCTCATAGGCATTGGATCGGTGATGGAGAATTATGCCGGATGCGGTTCATCATGTAACAATCATAACATAGGGTGACACAGAACTAGCTCCAATTCACAAATGTAATGTAGGCATGTATTCCGAATATAGTCATACGTGCTTATGGAAAAGAACTTGCATGACATCTTTTGTCCTACCCTCCCGTGACAGCGGGGTCCTAATGGAAACTAAGGGATATTAAGGCCTCCTTTTAATAGAGTATCAGACCAAAGCATTAGCACATAGTGAATACATGAACTCCTCAAACTACGGTCATCACCGGGAGTGGTCCCGATTATTGTCACTTCGGGGTTGCCGGATCATAACACATAGTAGGTGACTATAGACTTTCAAGATAGGATCAAGAACTCACATATATTCATGAAAACATAATAGGTTCAGATCTGAAATCATGGCACTCAGGCCCTAGTGACAAGCATTAAGCATAGCAAAGTCATAGCAACATCAATCTCAGAACATAGTGGATACTAGGCATCAAACCCTAACAAAACTAACTCGATTACATGATAAATCTCATCCAACCCATCACCGTCCAGCAAGCCTATGATGGAATTACTCACGCACGGCGGTGAGCATCTTGAAACTGGTGATGGAGGATGGTTGATGATGACGATGGCGATGGATTCCCCTCTCCGGAGCCCCGAACGGACTCCAGATCAGCCCTCCCGAGAGAGTTTAGGGCTTGGCAGCGACTCCGTATCGTAAAACGCGATGAATCCTTCTCTCTGATTTTTTTCTCCCCGAACATGAATATATGGAGTTGGAGTTGAGGTCGGTGGAGCTCCAGGGGGGCCACGAGGCAAGGGGGCGCCGAGGGGGGGCAGGCGCGCCCCCCACCCTCGTGGAAAGGGTGTGGGCCCCCTGGCCTTGATTCTTTCGCCAGTATTTTTTATTGTTTCCAAAAATAATCTCCGTGAAGTTTCAGGTCATTCCGAGAACTTTTGTTTCTGCACATAAATAACACCATGGCAATTCTGCTGAAAACAACGTGAGTCCGGGCTAGTTCCATTCAAATCATGCAAGTTAGAGTCCAAAACAAGGGCAAAAGTGTTTGGAAAAGTAGATACGACGGAGACATGTCCACTCCCCCAAGCTTAAACCTTTGCTTGTCCTCAAGAAATTCAGTTGATAAACTGAAAGTGATAAAGAAAAACTTTTACAAACTCTGTTTGCTCTTGTTGTTGTAAATATGTAAAGCCAGCATTCAAGTTTTCAGCAAAGATTATGAACTAACCATATTCACAATAACACTTAGGTCTCATGTTTACTCATGTCAATGGCATAATCAACTAGCGAGCAATAATAATAAATCTTGGATGACAACACTTTCTCACAACAATCATAATATGATATAATAAGATGGTATCTCGCTAGCCCTTTCTGAGACCGCAAAACATAAATGCAGAGCACCTTTAAAGATCAAGGACTGACTAAACATTGTAATTCATGGTAAAAGAGATCCAGTCATAGTCATACTCAATATACATTAATAATAATGGATGCAAATGACAGCAGCGCTCTCCAGCTAGTGCTTTTTAACAAGAGGGTGATGACTCAACATAAAAGTAAATAGATAGGCCCTTCGTAGAGGGAAGCAGGGATTTATAGAGGTGCCAGAGCTCGATTTTGAAATAGAGATGAATAATATTTTGAGCGGCATACTTTCATTGTCAACATAACAATCAAGAGATGGCGATATCTTCCATGCTACACACATTATAGGTGGTTCCCAAACAGAATGGTAAAGTTTTATACTCCCCCTCCACCAACAAGCATCAATCCATGGCTTGCTCGAAACAACGAGTGCCTCCAACTAACAACAGTCCCGGGGAGTTTTGTTTGCAATTATTTTGATTTGGTTTGCATAAAGCATGGGACTAGGCATCCCAATGACCAGCCATTTTCTCGTGAGTGAGGAGCGGAGTCCACTCCTCTTGAGAATAACCCGCCTAGCATGGAAGATACGGACAACCCTGGTTGATACATGAGCTATTCGAGCATACAAAACAGAATTTCATTTGAAGGTTTAGAGTTTGGCACATACAAATTTACTTGGAACGGCACGTAGATACCGCATATAGGAAGGTATGGTGGACTCATATGGAATAACTTTGGGGTTTAAGGGATTGGATGCACAAGCAGTATTCCCACTTAGTACAAGTGAAGGCTAGCAAAAGACTGGGAAGCGACCAACTAGAGAGCGACAACAGTCATGAACATGCATTAAAATTAATAAACATTGAGTGCAATCATGAGTAGGATATAATCCACCATGAACATAAATATCATGAAGGCTATGTTGATTTTGTTTCAACTACATGTGTGAACATGTACCAAGTCAAGTCACTTAAATCATTCAAAGGAGGATACCACCCTATCATACCACATCACAACCATTTTAATAGCATGTTGGCACGCAAGGTAAACCATTATAAACTCCTAGCTAATTAAGAATGGCATAAGTAACTTTAATCTCTAATTGTCATTGCAAACATGTTTATTCATAATAGGCTGAATCAGGAACGATGAACTAATCATATTTACAAAAACAAGAGAGGTCGAGTTCATACCAGCTTCTCTCATCTCAATCAGTCCATCATATATTGTCATAATTGCCTTTCACTTGCACGACTGAACGATGTGAATAAAAATAATAGTGCACGTGCATTGGACTAAGCTGGAATCTGCAGGCATTCAATAAACAGGAGAAGACAAGGCAATATGGGCTCTTGGTTAAATCAACAATAATGCATATAAGAGCCACTTCAACATTTTCATCATGGTCTTCTCCTATCGACCCCCAAAGAAAAGAAAAGAAAAGAAATAAAACTATTTACACGGGAAAGCTCCCAACAAGCAAAAGAAGAACATGAAATATCTTTGGGTTTTCTTTTAATTACTACTACTACAGCAAGAAAGTAAACTAGCTTGGATATTACAGTGAAAGAGTATGAGCACCGACAACTAGCAATGAGTGTGTGAACATGAATGTAATGTCGGTGAGAGATATGTACTCCCCCAAGCTTAGGCTTTTGGCCTAAGTTGGTCTATTGCCACGGCTGGCCTGGCGGATATGCAAAGTTGTAGTTGGGGTCGTACTGAGATGCAACAGTTATTGCATTGTGGGCTGCAGCTTGGAGGCGAGCTATCTCAGCCCTCCTCTCGTACTCGTTCGCCTCCTCCCTGGTTATGAAATATCTCCCCTTTACTTGAAAGTCAAAGAAAGTAGAAGCAGGGAGAGCGACGTGATAGGTGCGTCGTCTATCAAAGATTAGTCGGTACTGGAGGAACTGATCGTTCCTCTCAACAAAACGATGACGAACCATAGCCTCATAATCTAAATAAGCGGGAGGCAACTCAATATCATCCTCACGCATGGTTACACCCAGAAAATTAGCCAAACGGGTTGCATAAATTCCACCAAAGAAATCTCCATTAAATCTATTATTATGCAACCTACGTGCAACAATGGCTCCCAAATTATAATGTTTTTCTCCTAACACAACACTCCTGAGAACACTGAGGTCAGGGACACACATGTGACATGCTTCATCCTTACCATTTATGCACCTACCTATGAAGAGAGCAAAATAATGTATAGCAGGAAAATGAATGCTCCCTATGGTAGCTTGTGCTATGTGTCTAGATTCCCCCACAGTTATACTAGCAAGAAAATCTCTAAATTCAGATTTGCGAGGTTCACTAGTACTACCCCATTGTGGAAGTTTGCAAGCAGTGGTAAAATCCTCTAAGTCCATAGTATAAGAATGTTCATAAAGATCAAACAGGACAGTTCGAGAATTGCCTGAAGATGAAAATTCAAACCTCCTCACAAAGGAACTAGTGAGATAGTGGTACTGACGGCACTTATCTGCCTCGAAGCTCACAAGATCAGCGTTACACACGTATGCGTTAAATTCTTCCTTGATTCCTGCTTGATCCATGAAGTCCTATGAAGGCCATTCACAAGCCCGCACTGGAGCGTCCCTTGGTGGTTCATCATCAGCATCGCGCATTGCAAGCCTGGGTCCTTGCTTCCTTGAAGGGCCACCTTGGTACATTTTCCTAAACATATTTCTTCCTCTGAAAAATTTCTGAAAATTTTAGTAACTTCAAAATAAAAGTGAACCAAGCTCAACAAATTTGATAGCAACTACTCCCACAAGTGCCTAGAGACTATATCATGCATTAGAACTACTTGGAACCATATAAATTTGACATGCAAGCTCAAGACCATGGTCGCCTAGGCAGCACAAATTTGCAATGAATAAAGCACTAGAACAAAAACTAATTGGACCATTGGAGGAGTCACATACCAAGGAACAATCCCCCAAAGCAGTTTTGTGAGAGGTGCTTTGAGCAAGGAGATCGAAAATCGCAGCAAAATGAGCTAGAACTTGTGCTTGAGCTGGTTGGTGATTTTTTTGGGAGGAAGGAGTGTGTGGGTGCAGGAGTAAGTGGAGGGGAGCCACCATGGGCCAACGAGGCAGGGGGCGCGCCCAGGGGGGTGGGCGTGCCCTGGACCCTCGTGCCCAGGTGCTTGCTCCCCCTGCTGTGTTCTCAGTGCCAAATATTCTCAAATATTCCAGAAAAAATCATATTTCAATTTCGGGCATTTGGAGAACTTTTATTTTTGGGGTATTTTTATTGCACGAATAATTCAGGAAACAGACAGAAAAATACTATTTTTACTTTATTTTAACTAAATAACAGAAAGTAAAAGGAGGGTACAGAAGGTTGTGCCTTCTAACTTCATCCATCTCATGCTCATCAAAAGGAATCCACTAACAAGGTTGATCAAGTCTTGTTAACAAACTCATTTCGAGTAACATGAAACCGGAGAAATTTCGAATAACACTATGCTACCTCAACGGGGATATGCACATCCCCAATAATAAGAATATCATATTCTTTTTGACAGTAGGAAGAGGAAATTCAAAACCTCCAAAAATAATCGATGGAATTTTTTCAATAGAGTTGATACTGTGGACTTGAGGTTGTTCATTACCATTAATATGAAAAGTGACATTGCCTTTGTTGCAATCAATAACAGCCCCTGTAGTATTCAAAAAGGGTCTTCCAAGAATAATAGACATACTATCGTCCTCGGGAATATCAAGAATAACAAAGTCCGTTAAAATAGTAACGTTTGCAACCACAACAGGCACATCCTCACAAATACCGATAGGTATAGCAGTTGATTTATCAGCCATTTGCAAAGATATTTTAGTAGGTGTCAACTTATTCAAATCAAGTCTACGATATAAAGAGAGAGGCATAACACTAACACCGGCTCAAAGATCACATAAAGCAGTTTTAACATAATTTCTTTCAATGGAGCATGGCATAGTTGGTACTCCTGGATCTCCTAACTTCTTTGGTATTCCACCCTTGAAAGTGTAATTAGCAAGCATGGTGGAAATTTTAGCTTCCGGTATCTTTCTTTTATTTGTAACAATTTCTTTCATGTACTTAGCATAAGGATCCATTTTGAGCATATCAGTTAAACGCATACGCAAGAAGATAGGTCTAATCATTTCAGCAAAGCGCTAAAAATCCTCATCATCCTTTTTCTTGGATGGTTTGGGAGGAAAAGGCGTGGGTTTCTGAACCCATGGTTCTCTTTCTTTATCGTGCTTCCTAGCAACAAAGTCTCTCTTATCATAACGTTGATTCTTTGATTGTGGGTTATCAAGATTAACAGCAGGTTCAGCTTCTACATCATTATCATTGCTAGGTTGAGCATCAACATGAACATTATCATTAACATTATCACTAGGTTCATGTTCATCACCAGATTGTGTTTCAGCATCAGAAATAGAAATATCATTGGGATTCTCAGGTGTGTCTACAACAGGTTCACTAGAAGCATGCAAAGTCCTATCATTTTTCTTTTTCTTCTTTTTAGAAGGACTAGGTGTATCTACATTATTTCTTTGAGAATCCTGCTCAATTCTCTTAGGATGGCCTTCAGGATACAAAGGTTCCTGAGTCATTTTACCCGTTCTAGTAGCCACTCTAACAGCATAGTCATTATTCTTACTATTCAATTCATTGAGCAAATCATTCTGAGCTTTAAGTACTTGTTCTACTTGAGTGGTAACCATAGAAGCATGTTTACTAATGAGTTTAAGTTCACCTTTAACTCTAGACATATAATTACCCAAATGTTCAATCATATAAGCATTTTGTTTTAATTGTCTACCAACATAAGCATTGAAGTTTTCTTGTTTGACAATAAAATTATCAAACTCATCTAAGCATTGGCTAGTAGACTTAGTAGGAGGGATTTCAGCTTTATCATATCTATAGAGAGAATTTACCTTACTACCTGTGTCGGGTTATCAAGACCATGAGTTTCTACAATTGGTGATGAATTAAGATCATATATTTCTTCAACGGGCGGTAAATTAAGACCATGTATTTCTTCGATAGGAGGTAAATTCTTAACATCTTCAGCTTTTATACCTTTTTCCTTCATAGATTTCTTTGCCTCTTGCATATCTTCAGGACTGAGAAATAGAACACGCCTTTTCTTCGAAGTTGGCTTAGGAGTTGGTTCGGGAAGTGTCCAATTATTTTCATTGGTCAACATATTATTCAATAGAATTTTAGCTTCATCTGGTGTTCTTTCCCTGAAAACAGAACCAACACAACTATCCAGGTGGTCTCTGGAAGCATCGGTTAGTCCATTATAAAAGATATCAAGTATTTCATTTTTCTTGAGAGGATGATCAGGCAAAGCATTAAGCAATTGGAGAAGCCTCCCCCAAGCTTGTGGGAGACTCTCTTCTTCAATTTGCACAAAATTATATATTTCCCTTAAAGCAGCTTGTTTCGTATGAGCAGGGAAATATTTAGAGAGAAGTAATAAATCATATCCTGGGGGCTACGCACACAACCAGGATCAAGAGAATTAAACTATATCTTAGCATCACCCTTTAATGAGAACAGAAACATTTTAAGGATATAATAGTAGCGGGTTTTCTCATCATTAGTGAACAGGGTGGCTATATCATTTAATTTAGTAAGATGTGCCACAACAGTTTCAGATTCATAGCCATAGAAAGGATCAGATTCAACCAAAGTAATTATATCAGGATCAATAGAGAATCCATAGTCCTTATCAGTAACAAAGATAGGTGAAGTAGCATAAGCAGGATCATACTTCATTCTAGCATTCAGAGTTTTTTGTTTCAGCTTAGCTAATAGTTTCTTAAGATCACTTCTATCATTGCAAGCAAGAAAGTCTCTAGCAGTTTCTTCATCCATAACATAGCCCTCAGGCACAACAGGCAATTCATATTTAGGGGGAGAGTCTTCATCATCACTTTCATCAATATTATCAGTTTCAATAATTTCATTCTCTCTAGCCCTAGCAAGTTGTTCATCAAGAAATTCACCAAGTGGCACAGTAGTATCAAGCATAGAAGTAGTTTCATCATAAGTATCATGCATAGCAGAAGTGGCATCATCAATAACATGCAACATATCAGAATTAATAGCAGAAGCAGGTTCAGGTGTCGCAAGCTTACTCAAAACAGAAGGTGAATCAAGTGCAGAGCTAGATGGAAGTTCCTTACCTCCCATCGTAGTTGAGGGATAAATTTTTGTTTTCGCGTCTTTCAAGTTCTTCATAGTGACCAGCAGATATAAATCCCAAGTGACTCAAAGAATAGAGCTATGCTCCCCGGCAACGGCGCCAGAAAATAGTCTTGATAACCCACAAGTATAGGGGATCGCAACAGTTTTCGAGGGTAGAGTATTCAACCCAAATTTATTGATTCGACACAAGGGGAGCCAAAGAATATTCTCAAGTATTAGCAGTTGAGTTGTCAATTCAACCACACCTGGATAACTTAGTATCTGCAGCAAAGTATTTAGTAGCAAAGTAGTATGATAGTAACGGTAACGGTAGCAAAAGCAATATTTTTGGGATTTGTAGTGTTTGTAACAGTAGCAACGGAAAAGTAAATAAGCGGAGAACAATATGTGAAAAGCTCGTAGGCATTGGATCGGTGATGGAGAATTATGCCGGATGCGGTTCATCATGTAACAATCATAACATAGGGTGACACAGAACTAGCTCCAATTCATCAATGTAATGTAGGCATGTATTCCGAATATAGTCATACGTGCTTATGGAAAAGAACTTGCATGACATCTTTTGTACTACCCTCCTGTGGCAGCGGGGTCCTAATGGAAACTAAGGGATATTAAGGCCTCCTTTTAATAGAGTACCGGACCAAAGCATTAGCACATAGTTAATACATGAACTCCTCAAACTATGGTCATCACCGGGAGTGGTCCCGATTATTGTCACTTCGGGGTTGCCGGATCATAACACATAGTAGGTGACTATAGACTTCCAAGATAGGATCAAGAACTCACATATATTCATGAAAACATAATAGGTTCAGATCTGAAATCATGGCACTCGGGCCCTAGTGACAAGCATTAAGCATAGCAAAGTCATAGCAACATCAATCTCAGAGCATAGTGGATACTAGGGATCAAACCCTAACAAAACTAACTCGATTACATGATAAATCTCATCCAACCCATCACCGTCCAGCAAGCCTACGATGGAATTACTCACGCACGGCGGTGAGCATCATGAAATTGGTGATGGAGGATGGTTGATGATGACGATGGCGACGGATTCCCCTCTCCGGAGCCCCGAACGGACTCCAGATCAGCCCTCTCGAGAGAGTTTTGGGCTTGGCGGCGGCTCCGTATCGTAAAACGTGATGAATCCTTCTCTCTGATTTTTTTCTCCCCGAACACGAATATATGGAGTTGGAGTTGAGGTCGGTGGAGCTCCAGGAAGGCCCACGAGGCAAAGGGGCGCCCAGGGGGGCAGGCGCCCCCCCACCCTCGTGGAAAGGGTTTGGGCCCCCTGGCCTTGGTTCTTTCGCCAGTATTTTTCATTATTTCCAAAAATAATCTCCGTGAAGTTTTAGGTCATTCCGAGAACTTTTGTTTCTGCACATAAATAACACCATGGCAATTCTGCTGAAAACAACGTCAGTCCGGGTTAGTTCCATTCAAATCATGCAAGTTAGAGTCCAAAACAAGGGCAAAAGTGTTTGGAAAAGTAGATACGACGGAGACGTATCAGGCTGGCGTGGGGTTGTGCAAAGAGCAGGTCTGGCAGTCAGCACAAGGATCATTTACCCAGGTTCGGGCCGCAAAGATGCGTAATACCCTAGTCCTGCTTTGGTGTATGTATTTGAGTGTTCTTGAGTTCTTGAGCTAGCTACGATGCGTGCGTAGTCCAAAAGATCCGAATCCTTCTCGTGGACGCCTCGGGCCTCCTTTTATAGACAAAAGGGGTCGCCACAGTGGCACACATGAGGTGGAAAGGCGTACAGTGCGCAAGCTTATCGCGTGTCATTACGGGTCAAGAAACATTAAATGCGCCCCCTTAGGTGTCCCGTTGCTTTATTGGGGATGGCAATGAGGCCCGTCCCGTCCGTTGCCGCCCCGCCTTGCTCCGACACACGTCCAGGCCAACGATGCACGTAGCGCCATGTAGGCTGGCAGGCTGCTGAGATGGCGTGGTGGTAGGGTCTTCACGAAGATCTGCATGCCACCACGCAGGTGCTTGCTGAGTTGGCCTGGAAGCCGCACGTCGCCACGCAGGTGCTTGCCCAGCTGGTTGGGCTGGCAGCTGCATGGGGACGGCGGGGGAGTCTTGGCAGATGCGGGCCTGGCTGCAGCCCTGTAGGTTCCTTCGGCAAGGGCCTTGCCGAGGCCCCGACAAGGGTCTTGCCGTGGCATCGCGGTCGTCCCCGGCAAGGATCTTGCCGGGGGTCTCGTGGATCTCCTCGGCAAGGATCTCGCCGAGGATCGTCGTCTTCTGGTCCTCATCTGATCTTGTGTGTTTATGATCTTGACGAAGATCTGCATGCCACCACGGAGGTGCCTCCCGGGCCTTGGTTCCAATGTGGTTGTTGGCGTCTGGAACCCTTGGGCTCAAGGGCGGCCCGCTCTGCTGGCGTTGGGAAAGTTGCCCCGGCAAGGCTCTTGCCGGGGCCGCGGCGGCCGCCCCGGCAAGGGTCTTGCCGGGGGAGTCCGCCTTGCCCTCTGGCTCTTTCTGTCTCTGGCCTGGCGTTTCTTTGGCCGTCTTGTGCCTTTGTTTCCATCCTCTGCCCTGCTTAGTGTGGCCGCAGGCGTGGCTCTGACTGCCCGTGCACAAGTAAAGGGGTATAAAAGGAGAGCCCCTACTTTTGTGCACCGACAGGAGCCCCCGGGCCTGGGCCACACATAAGCACAACGCGTTGTTGGGCCGGGCCTAGAACGTTGCGCGGGCAGGCGGGGCGGAATTTTACCGCGGTAATTCCTTCGCTCGCTTGTGCTTCCCCACGACCCGAGTTGAATGCACGTCGTGGAGGGCGTGCGTGACGTGGGGGCATGCGTGGGGCGGCCACTGCCCTCATGTGTCACATCGTGGTAAAGAGGCGGCTCGCGCCTTCCCGATGAAAAGAGGGAGACGCAGGGGCGCGGCTCATTTACTGAGTGGACTCAGGTCGTGGCCTTCGAGGCGCCCGTGCCCCGCGATCACGGGTTGAAAACAGTCGCCTCACTTGTCCCCTCAATTTCTGTGCTCGCCACGTGTCTTTCATGCCTTGAAGATGGCAGGCGGCGGGCGCGGGCCTTGAATGACGAGGCGGGAAACCGGGCCGCCGTTGATTGGAGCAGCGGGTCGGTCTCAATTCCCTGCGCCCTTGATGGTTGGATTGGTTGAGCGGGGTGGCTGAGCCTCGACCCCGCCCCTTTATATGAAGGGGAGGGGGGAATGGCACCCCTCAATCTTTCACCGTCCGCCTCTTTCCACCTTGGCTTCTTTCTCTCTTCTGTTATGGAGAGAGGGCGCGCCGGTGCGTCGACGGTGGTGTTGAGGGTCTCCGCTTGACAGCGCGCCCCTCCTTCCCAAGAGCTCGTGGCGGCGGAGCCGGCCGCGAGCGGAAGGGGGAGGGGGCGAGGCCGAGGTCGCCGTGGCGCTTGGGGAAGAGGAGGACGGGGCGGCGCATCGGCCTCGCCTCCGCCGGCGGTCCCTCCCCCAATGGAGGGCCACGTCAGGGACCGGCCCCGTGAGTTCTTCATCAGGCTGCACCAGCCAGCGCGCCATCGTCTTCGTCTCCCTACTCCATTAACTCGGGAGATGGAGCTCGACCCGCCTCAGTCTCTGAGGTTGCATATGAGGGGTTGCGGGAATGGCGGCACGGGGGTTGATGTTGACTTTCCCGCCCCTCATGTCATGTATCTTCATCACGGATGGAAGACCTTCGCTCGTATCCACAGCCTGACGGCGGGGCTCATTCTCTATTTCAAATTAATGGAGAACGGCCTGCTCTCCGTCAAGGTCTTTGGAGACTTTGGAACTCGCCTAAAGTGCTGCGTGGAGAGCTCCTCCGATGACGAAAACTCTTCCTCAAGCGGGAGTGACGAGCAGGACAACGACAACGACGACGAGGGTGCCGAGCGGAGGGACGCTAACTCCGACTGACCGCGTTGCTACTCCCTTGGCCACGCGCCCTGCCGAGGGCCTTCCTCGTCAAGCTCTCCATCGGCGCGCTCCCCATCGCCCCTTTTTTGCCTTCACCTGCCGCACCTGGGAGGAAAAGGGCAAGAACGGGGATCACGGGGCACTTATCTTTTTTCAGTTTGTAAGCCTACGGGCCTTAGTAGAATTTAGACCTTGTAACCCCCTTGCTCATGTATCCATTCCGTACGAATTGTACTTGTTAGCAATGTATTAATGAAGAGAAGGGTGTTTGCCGGGTTCTGTTTGCGTGTGGGCAAGGGCCACACCAAGGAGCGAGTCCTCGTTATCTTAGGATAAACACTGTACCCCGGCAACAGGCCTTGCCGTCCTGCCCTATAGCTCGGCTACACTCACGCCTTTGGCGGAGGTAGGGGCCAAGTAGGTCTAGGCCCTTCGCTCGTCCCCTTCCCATCGCACTACA
Source organism: Aegilops tauschii subsp. strangulata (assembly GCF_002575655.3). NCBI lineage: Eukaryota > Viridiplantae > Streptophyta > Magnoliopsida > Poales > Poaceae > Aegilops > Aegilops tauschii. Next base: position 338,940,519 of record NC_053037.3, read on the forward strand.
ACCAAGTTCCGGCCCAAAGTAAGGCTTTTGGACACGGGACAGAGGGAGCAAAATGGTATGAGAGCGAGCGAAGTCTCGTACGTTCAGGTTTCATACGGAGGCACGGAGTGGGGGAGAAAAACTTATCTGATGTCGCAGCCCCCGGCAACCTTGGCTTGCCGTGTCTGGATTCTCAGATCAGCCCCCGGCAACCTTGGCTTGTCGGGGTCCGGCGTGGGCCTGTTCCCTTTTCTTCCAAAATAGCTCAGCAAAAATGTCCACGCACCCTGCAAACCCAAAAAGGACGGAAAGGAACAGAGAGATGCATACTCGACCTCTATGCTAAGGGTTAGTCACCGCCAAGCACTATCAACAATAACACATAGAGAGACTCAACCTAGCATGCATGCTAAAACTTAGGGCGCCAGCGCTTCATTTATTTATGCTCAGGGTCTGCGCCTGGCTTTGTAGAAAGGGTTACATGCCTTGCCGGCAAGGCTTGTACAAAAGGTGGTTTGCTGGGGGGCCCGGCAACCGCGCCTCACGGGTAAAACTTGCGAAGATGTTCGATGTTCCAGGAGTTGCTCACTGGAATACCATCTTCAGTCTCCAGGCAGACTGCGCCGGGCCTGGTGACTCGTATTACCCAATAAGGGCCTTCCCACTTTGCCGTCAACTTTTTGGAATTCTTGGCCGACTGAACGTGTCGAATAACAAGGTCGCCTTCCTCAAAGCTTCGGGCATGAACCTTGCAGCTATGGTAGCGGTGCAAGGCTTGCTGGTAGTGTGCTGCTCGCAGATAACCCACAAGTATAAGGGATCAATTGTAGCCTCTTTAGATAAGTAAGAGTGTCGAACCCAACAAGGAGCTAAACGTAGAAAAAATATTCCCTCAAGTTCTATCGACCACCGATACAACTCTACGCATGCTTGACGTTCACTTTACCTAGAACAAGAATAAAACTAGAAGTACTTTGTAGGTATTTTTAGATAGGTTTGCAAGAATATAAAGAGCACATAAATAAAGAGTAGGGGCTGTTTAGATAAAGACACAACTAAATTAGTTTTAGTAAAGAGCTTTTTGTCACGAGAAAGTTATTTGTCCCTAGGCAATCGATAACTAGACCGATAATCGTTATTGCAATTTTATTTGAGGGAGAGGCATAAGCTAACATACTTTCTCTACTTGGATCATATGCACTTATGATTGGAACTCTAGCAAGCATACGCAACTACTAAAGATCATTAAGGTAAAACCCAACCATAGCATTAAAGCATCAAGTCCTCTTTATCCCATACGCAAACAACCTACTTACTCGGGTCTGTGCTTCTGTCACTCACGCCACCCACCATAAGCAAATCATGAACATATTGCAAACCCTACAGCAGGAATCCCTCACGCTTGCGCGACACGGAGAGCACCATAGGACAGCACCAATAATAAAACATGCAACTCAAACAAATCTTGATCATCAAATAACCCATAGGAAAAAACGGATCTACTCAAACATCATAGGATAGCCATACATCATTGGGAAATAATATATAGCGTTGAGCACCATGTTTAAGTAGAGATTACAGTGGGTAAGAGAGAGGTTACACCGCTGCATAGAGGGGGGAAGAGTTGGTGATGATGGCGGTGAAGTTGTTGGTGAAGATCGCGGTGATGATGATGGCCACGGCAGCGTTCCGGCGCCACCGGAAGAGAAGGGGAGAGAGCCCCCCTCCTTCTTCTTCTTCCTTGACCTCCTCTCTAGATGGGAGAAGGGTTTCCCCTCTGGTCCTTGGTCTCCATGGCATGGGAGGGGCGAGAGCCCCTCCGAGATTGGATCTGTCTCTCTGTCTCTCTCTGTTTCTGCGTTCTCGTATTCTGCCCTGGCACCGTTTCTTTTATATCTGGAGATCCGTAACTCCGATTGGATTGAAACCTTCGCCTAGATCTTTTTCCAAAAATTAGCTTTCTTGCGGCCAAAGTAGAGCATCAACCGCCTTACGAGGGAGCCACGAAGGTGGGGGGCGCGCCCACCTAGAGTGGGCGTGGGCCCCACCCTCGTGGCCACCTCGGGCACCGTCTCGCGTTGATTTTACTTCCCAAAAATCACAAATATTCCAAAATAATTCTCCGTCCGTTTTTATCCCGTTTGGACTTCGTTTGATATGGGGTTTCTGCGAAACATAAAACATGCAACAAAGAGGAACTGGCACTAGGCACTGGATCAATATGTTAGTCCCAAAAATAGTATAAAAAGTTGCCAAAAGTATATGAAAGTTGAATAATATTGGCATGGAACAATAAAAAATTATAGATATGGCGGAGACGTATCAGCACCCCCAAGCTTAATTCCTGCTCGTCCTCGAGTAGGTAAGTGATAAAAAACATAATTTTTTATGTGGAATGCTACCTAGCATAATCTTGATCATGTATCTAATCATGGCATGAATATTAAGACACGAGTGATTCAAAGCAATAGTCTATCATTTGACATAAAAAACAATAATAGTTCAAGCCTACTAATAAAGCAATCATGTCTTTTCAAAATAACATGGCCAAAGAAAGTTATCCCTACAAAATCATATAGTCTGGCTATGCTCCATCTTCACCACACAAAATATACACATCATGCACAACCCCGATGACAAGCCAAGCAATTGTTTCATACTTTTGATGTTCTCAAACCTTTTCAACTTTCACGCAATACATGAGCGTGAGCCATGGACATAGCACTATAGGTGGAATAGAATATGATGATGGGGGTTATGTGGAGAAGACAAAAAAGGAGAAAGTCTCACATCGACGCGGCTAATCAACGGGCTATGGAGATGCCCATCAATTGATGTCAATGTGAGGAGTAGGGATTGCCATGCAACGGATGCACAAAGAGCTATAAGTATATGAAAGCTCAGACTGAAACTAAGTGGGTGTGCATCCAACTTGCTTGCTCATGAAGACCTAGGGCATTTGAGGAAGCCCATCGTTGGAATATACAAGCCAAGTTCTATAATGAAAATTCCCACTAGTATATGAAAGTGATAACTCAAGAGACTCTCTATATGAAGAACATGGTGCTACTTTGAAGCACAAGTGTGGTAAAAGGATAGTAACATTGCCCCTTCTATCTTTTTCTCTTTTTTTCTTCTTTTTTTTCTTTTTTTTGGGCCTTCTCTTTTTTTGGCCTTTATCTTTTTTTTTCGTCCGGAATCTCATCCCGACTTGTGGGGGAATCATAGTATCCATCATCCTTTCCTCACTGGGGTAATGCTCTAATAATGATGATCATCACACTTTTATTTAATTACAACTCAATATTACAACCTGATACTAGAACAGAGACATGACTCTATATGAATGCCTCTGGCAGTGTACCAGGATGTGCAATGATCTAGCGTAGCAATGACATCAAAAAATGGACAAGCCATGAAAACATCATGCTAGCTATCTTACGATCATGCAAAGCAATATGACAATAAATGCTCAAGTCATGTATATGATGATGATGGAAGTTGCATGGCAATATATCTCGGAATGGCTTTGGAAATGCCATGATAGGTAGGTATGGTGGCTATTTTGAGGGAGATATAATGAGGCTTATGCGTGTTAGAGCGTATCATATCACGGGGTTTGGATGCACCGGCGAAGTTTGCACCAACTCTCGAGGTGAGAAAGGGCAATGCACGGTTCCGAAGAGGCTAGCAATGATGGAAGGGTGAGAGTGCGTATAATCCATGGACTCAACATTAGTCATAAAGAACTCACATACTTATTGCAAATATCTATTAGTCATCAAAACAAAGTACTACGCGCATGCTCCTAGGGGGATAGATTGGTAGGAAAAGACCATCGCTCGCCCCGACCGCCACTCATAAGGAAGACAATCAATAAATACCTCATGCTCCAACTTCGTTACATGGTTCACCATATGTGCATGCTACGGGAATCACAAACCTCAACACAAGTATTTCTACAATCCACAACTACCCACTAGCATGACTCTAATATCACCATCTTTCTACAAAAGATATGCCCACGCTCTAACAAATATAAGTGAAGCAAAAGAGCATTCTACAACTGGCGGTTGTCTAAGTGAAGAGAAACAGGCAATCCAAACTTCAAATGATATAATTGAAGCACATGAAGCATTCTATAAAGCCATACTCAAAAGATATAAGCGAAGTGCAAAGAGCATTCTATAAATCAACCAAGGACTATCTCATACCATCATGGTGCATAAAAGAAAAATGAAAACTAAAGCAAAAGACGCTCCAAGATTTGCACATATCACATGAATGAAACGAATCCGAAAACATACCGATACTTGTTGAAGAAAGAGGGGATGCCTTCCGGGGCATCCCCAAGCTTAGACGCTTGAGTCTACTTGAATATTTACTTGGGGTGCCTTGGGCATCCCCAAGATTGAGCTCTTGCCTCTCTTCCTTCTTCTCACATCGAGACCTTCTCGATCATCGAACACTTCATCCACACAAAACTTCAACAGAAAACTCGGTAAGATCCGTTAGTATAATAAAGCAAATCACTACTCTAAGTACTGTTGCAAACCAATTCATATTTTGTTTTTGCATTGTTTCTACTGTAATATAACCTTTTCATGGCTTAATCCACTGATATAAATCGATAGTTTCATCAAAACAAGCAAACTATGCATCAAAAACAGAATCTGTCTAAAACAGAACAGTCTGTAATAATCTGAACATTCACCATACTTCTGGTACTTGAACAATTCTTCCAAAATAAGGAAAAATAAAAAAAATTTATATAAAGACATTTCAAAAAGAATCAGAACCATTTGACGTTCCAGTAAAAAATTAAAAATCATGCACTACAGCCAAAGTTTCTGTCCTGCACCGCACAAACCAACAAGCATTGTAAACATCCTAAAGGCAAACCTTGGCACATTATTTTTATAATACAATGGAATTGTACAAGGGGATAATTATTTTTATTGAAAAGTTTCTGTAATCAAGATTCACAAAGTTTACGTGAGCATGAACAAAGTTCAAGGCTAGCTCCCACTTTAACAATGCTCGTCCTTCTCACTTTCGCTTTTCTTTTTGAAAAAGTTTTTAGGTTCCCCTCTTTATTTTTTTGTTTTAAACTATATAAAAGCACTCAACAGAAATAAATGACTCTCTAAAACTTCCGGGTAGTCTCCCTGGCAGCGCTTTCTTTAAAGCCATTAAGCTAGGCATATAGTGCTCAAGTAGTGAATCCACCCGGATCCCAAGGTATATCAAAGCCAATTTGAATCAACAATGATTTGTAATTTAGTAGTGAGCACAAAGCAACATATATCATGTAATGACGAAGTCTAACTCTCTTCCTATGCATCGGCATGTCATAAAAGAACAATTCATGCACACATAGTAAAGGCCAATGCATATTATAAACAGTTTCTTGCAATTTTATCGTGTGGGAAACATAGAGAGGTGGAGATATAGTTCCTCTCTCATAATAATTGCAAGTAGGAGCAGCAAGCACATGCATATTATACTCAGCAAAATCATCACGTGTAGTAGTAAAAGTCAACCCATCAATATAATCCTTAATAAGCACAAACTTCTCCGATATAGTGTAGTCGGGAGAATTCAAAAAGATAATACGACTATCATGCATGGGTGCAATAGCAACAATTTCATGTTTAACATAAGGAACTATAGCAAGTTCATCTCCATAAGCATAATTCAATATTGGCATCTTGGCCACAAGCATAGCAAGCATCATCAAAAAGGGATATTTCATAAGAATCAAAGGGATCATAACAGTCATCATAGCAATCATCCTTCGGTAAGAACGAAGGGGAATTAAACAATGTATGAGTTGAAGAGTTACTCTCATTAGAAGGTGGGCACGGGTGATCAATCCGCTCTTCCTCCTTTTGTTCTTCGCTCTCCTCCTCATCATTTTCATCCAATGAGCTCACAGTTTCATCAACTTCTTCTTCCATAGATTCCTGCAAAATATTAGTCTCTTCTTGGACAGCGGAAACTTTCTCAATAAGTGCATTAATATCGGAATTGTATTCATAATTCTCATAGCAATATTTGAGGATAGCTAAATTTTCAGGTCTATAAACAGCATCATCAAAATCTTCAAACTCTTTAAACATAGATTCAATTTCATAAGCACCCATAAAAGCAACAAATTCTTCTATTTGTTCCACATCATAGTAATCATATATACCATTAGCATAAGAAGCTAAGGTTTTACTATCATTAAATTTGCATGAAAAGGGAAGGTGTGGAGCCTTCATCCTAGAGCAACAAGTATAATCATAACTCAAGCATACTTGCCGAGCATACCACTTCAATATATAAATTTGATCCCATAATAGTTTCCCTTTTTGTGTCAAGCGATAATACCTAAAGTATTCACATTGATTCAACGTTACTCCCATTACCAAATTGAATGGGGTTTTCTCTGGATTATCAAAGTAGTACATAATATCTGTCACATAATGAGCATCGAGGGTTTTAGGAGGTTCCTCATCTCCATGAGTAGCAAGTAAACCTAATTTTTTTGGTATTTCATGTTCCATATCCATAACTAAAGATAGAGAACAACTAAGAACAGCAAATAAAAATTACTTAGTGATAAAGCAAACAAGCACACACGAGATTATTCACCCCACGCTATTGCTCCCCGGCAACGGCGCCAGAAAAAGGTCTTGATAACCCACAAGTATAGGGGATCAATTGTAGCCACTTTCGATAAGTAAGAGTGTCGAACCCAACGAGGAGCTAAAGGTAGAACAAATATTCCATCAAGTTCTATCGACCACCGATACAACTCTACGCATGCTTGATGTTCACTTTACCTAGAACAAGAATAAAACTCGAAGTACTTTGTAGGTGTTTTTGGATAGGTTTGCAAGAATATAAAGAGCACGTAAATAAAAAGTAGGGGCTGTTTAGATAAAGACACAACTAAATTAGTTTTAGTAAAGAGCTTTTTGTCACGAGAAAGTTATTTGTCCCTAGGCAATCGATAACTAGACCGGTAATCATTATTGCAATTTTATTTGAGGGAGAGGCATAAGCTAACATACTTTATCTACTTGGATCATATGCACTTATGATTGGATCTCTAGCAAGCAGCCGCAACTACTAAAGATCATTAAGGTAAAACCCAACCATAGCATTAAAGCATCAAGTCCTCTTTATCCCATACGCACACAACCTACTTACTCGGGTCTGTGCTTCTGTCACTCACGCCACCCACCATAAGCAAATCATGAACATATTGCAAACCCTACAGCGGGAATCCCTCATGCTTGTGCGACATGGAGAGCACCATAGGACAGCACCAATAATAAAACATGCAACTCAAACAAATCTTGATCATCAAATAACCCATAGGAAAAAACGGATCTACTCAAACATCATAGGATAGCCATACATCATTGGGAAATAATATATAGCGTTGAGCACCATGTTTAAGTAGAGATTACAGCGGGTAAGAGAGAGGTTACACCGCTGCATAGAGGGGGAAGAGTTGGTGATGATGGCGGTGAAGTTGTTGGTGAAGATCGCGGTGATGATGATGGCCACAGCAGCGTTCCGGCGCCACCGGAAGAGAAGGGGAGAGAGCCCCCCTCCTCCTTCTTCTTCCTTGACCTCCTCCCTAGATGGGAGAAGGGTTTCCCCTCTGGTCCTTGGTCTCCATGGCATGGGAGGGGCGAGAGCCCCTCCGAGATTGGATCTATCTCTCTGTCTCTCTCTGTTTCTGCGTTCTCGTATTCTGCCCTGGCACCGTTTCTTTTATATCTGGAGATCCGTAACTCCGATTGGATTGAAACCTTCGCCCAGATCTTTTTCCAAAAATTAGCTTTGTTGCAGCCAAAGTAGAGCATCAACCGCCTTACGAGGGGCCCACGAGGGTGGGGGACGCGCCCACCTGGAGTGGGCGTGGGCCCCACCCTCTAGGCCACCTCGGGCACCGTCTCGCGTTGATTTTACTTCCCAAAAATCACAAATATTCCAAAATAATTCTCTGTCCGTTTTTATCCCGTTTGGACTTCGTTTGATATGGGGTTTCTGCGAAACATAAAACATGCAACAAATAGGAACTGGCACTGGGCACTGGATCAATATGTTAGTCCCAAAAATAGTATAAAAAGTTGCCAAAAGTATATGAAAGTTGAATAATATTGGCATGGAACAATCAAAAATTATAGATACGACGAAGACGTATCACTCGCACAGCCGCTCGAAGACGATCTTCCTCAAGGAGTGTTGCGTCATCTTGCCGCAACTACTCTTGCTCAAGCTCATCATAAGCAAGCACTCGAGGTGACCCGTATGTGAGTTCCGTGGGGAGAACTGCTTCTGCCCCGTAAAGGAGGGAGAAGGGTGTCTGGCCGGTGGCTCGATTTGGTGTCGTTCTGATTGACCAAAGAGTCGCCGACAATTCATCAATCCAGCATCGTCCGCACTTGCGTAGCCTATCAAAAGTCCTCGTCCGGAGGCCTTGCAACTCTTCAGCATTTGCCCTCTCAGCCTGGCCATTGCTCCGTGGATGTGCAACGGAAGCAAAACAGACCTTGCTGCTGAGGTCTTGGAGGTACTGCATGAAGGCGTGGCTCGTGAACTGTGTGCCGTTGTCGGTGATGGCTTTGTTTGGCACACCAAAATGGCAAACTAGCCCTTTGAAGAATTTGATGGCTGATTGTGCTGTCACCTTTCTCACTGCCTCCACCTTCGGCCACTTTGTGAACTTGTCGATCGCAACGTACAAGTACTCAAAGCCCCCGACAGCACGGGGGAAGGGGCCCAGTATGTCAAGCCCCTAGACCGAGAATGGCCAGGAAAGAGGGATTGTTTGGAGAGCTTGAGCTGGTTGATGAAGCTTCTTTGAATGAAATTGGCACGCTTCACACTTGGTTACTAGTGTCGTTGCATCCTGGAGGGCTGTGGGCCAGAAGAATCCTTGCCGGAATGCCTTGCCGGCGAGGGCCCTCAACCCTATGTGGGAGCCACATATGCCTCCGTGTATCTCTGCCAACAGCTCCAGTCCTTCCTCCCGGGGAATGCACTTCAATTTCACACCGCTTGGTCTTTTTCTGTACAGAACATCGTCGACAAACTGATACATGGCAGACCGACGGGCTACTTTCTCCGCTTCTTCCTGCTCCTCAGGGAGTTCCCCTGTTTAGAGGAATCGGACGGTATGTTGTGCCCATGCCGGAGCCTGGGGCTCGACGGCAAGGACCAAAGGCATTTCCACTGCCATGGGAGTGGTTGTATCCACGGCTAGGGTTTGACGCCCTGCCAGAGTCTGTCGCCCCATGGCAGGCTTGGCGTCCATGGCAACATCCTTGCCGGCGGCTCCTGGGAGCTTGGCGGGAAAGTACTTGCCGGGGCCTGATTTCCTGCGCTTGTTCTGCTCTGTCGATGGTTCAACGGATGGTTGAGTTAACCGAAGCACAAAATTACCTGTTTCGACAGGTAGTTTGAGTGCAGCACACTTCAACAGGTAATCGGCGGTGTCGTTCTCCACTCGGGGAACATGCTCCGCTTGTATACCGTCAAAATGCTCCTCCAGCTTCCTCACCTCATCCACGTAGGCCTCCATCAACGGGCTTTGATAGAATTTGTTAACTTGCTTGACGACGAGCTGTGAATCACCTCTGACGATGAGCTTCTTGATCACAAGGTCTGCCGCGATCCTGAGACCGGCAAGCAACCCCTCGTATTCATTAGTGTTGTTTGTTGACATCTCCCTGGGAAAGTGCATCTGGACTACATATTTGAGGTGCTCTCCTGTGGGTGCAACGAGTAGCACACCAGCACCGACGCCTAGCAGCGAGAAAGCCCCGTCAAAGTACATAATCCAGTTGCGACTTGTTTCCTTGCTGGGGAGAGTGGTCTCCTGGATCTCTTCGTTGTGCGTTGAGGTCCATTCGGCAATGAACTCTGCCAAGACTCTACTCTGGATCATTGAAGTACTTTCAAACTTCAAACCAAAGCTCGACAGTTCCAAGGCCCATTCCACAATCCTCCCAGTTGCGTCTGGGTTATGCAATATCCGTTGCAACGGGAGGCGAGTGACGACGGTGATCTCGTGGGCTTGGAAGTAATGACGCAGCTTCCTCGAGGCCATAAGGAGGCCGAAGAGCAATTTCTGCACGCCGGAGTACCTTGATCTAGCCCCCTGCAAGAGGGAGTTGACAAAGTAAACCGGGTGCTGCATCATATTTTTCTTCTGCACCACTCCATTTGATTGCACAGGCCCCGTCCCACCGGCGTCAGACTCTGCCGGGGGCCTAGCCTTGCCGGCACCAGGCCCTGCCGTGGGGAGCTCTGACTCATCATCTGCCAGTCCCGCCGTTGCCACTGCCGCTTCGTCGACCTCCCTCTGTGCCACTAGCGTGGCGCTGACCACTTGGTTCGTTGCCGCTAGATACAGCAGCAACGGCTCTTGTGGTCTAGGCACAACTAGTATCGGTGTAGAGGAGAGGTATTTCTTCAAATCCTACAGTGTTGCTTCGGCCTCTGGGGTCCACTCCATTGGGCCCGCCTTCTTCAAGATTTTGAAAAAGGGGAGGGCACGATCGGCAGACTTGGAAATGAACCTGCTCATGGCGGCAACGCAGCCAGTGAGCCGGCGCACATCCTTGAACCGCTTAGGTGCCTCAATTTGCTCAATGGCCTTGATCTTATCTGGATTCGCCTCGATCCCGCGCTGTGACACAAAGAACCCGAGAAGTTTGCCAGACGGAACACCGAAGACACACTTCTCAGGGTTCAACTTGAGGTTGATCTTGCGCAAATTTGCAAACGTCTCTTCTAAATCTTGCACGAGTGTCGCCTTGTCCTGGGTTTTGACCACTATGTCAACCATATAAGCTTCCATATTTCTATGTAGCTAGGGCTCAAAACCAATTTCGACTGCTCTTGCAAACATTGAGCCAGCACTCTTCAACCCGAAAGGCATTCGCAAAAAGCAAAATGTACCACATGGGGTGATGAATGCTGTCTTCTCTTCATCTTCTCTCGTCATGAAGATCTGGTGGTATCCTGAGTAGGCGTCGAGGAACGATAACAAGTCGCACCCGGCCGTGGAGTCAACAATCTGGTCAATGCGCGGCAACGGAAAAGGGTCCTTTGGACAAGCCTTATTGATATCTGTGTAATCAATGCACAGCCTCCACTTCCCATTTGCCTTGCGCACCACCACTGGATTGGCCAACCATGTCGGATGGAGTACTCCCCTCACCAAGCCTGCCGCTTCTAACTTCCTAATCTCGATGAACTCCTGTCGCTCCAAAGCTTGCTTCCTGACCTTCTGCTTGACTGGTTGCGCATGAGGACATACAACAAGATGGTGCTCAATCACCTCCCTGGGAACGCCGGGGATGTCAGATGCTTGCCATGCAAACACATCAACGTTCGCCCGCAGGAAGGTAACAGACGCGCTTTCCTATTTGCTTTCAAGGGAGGAGCTTATGGTGAAAGCCCCTCCCGTGCCATCCTCCTTGACGAACACCTTCCTGGTCTCTGGTGGCGCAGCTCTGGATTTCTTACTCTTGCCGGTGGAGCTCTCTGGCACATCCTCGACGGGAGCACAGCACTCCAAAGAGGTGCGCTTGCCGGAGTGGGTGCGAGAGGTCTTGCCGGTCTTCTTCCCTCCCGGGGCTTCGGCGGCAGGAGCAAGTGCCTTGGCAGCAGTCGTTGCAACTGCCTCCCGGTAGAGTTGGTCAGCACATCCTTCTTGTCGGAGGGGACGGTGATGATAGTCATCGGCCCAGGCATCTTCAGTGTGTTGTAGGCGTAATGTGATGCCGCCATGAACTTGGCTAGTGTCGGGCGGCCGAGGATCCCGTTGTAGGGCAAGGGGATCTCGGCTACATAAAAAACAATCCTCTCTGTCCGGTAGTTCAACTCGCCTCCAAACATCACGGGTAGCGTGACCTTACCCTTCGGCTGGCTCCTTCCTGGGTTGACTCCTTGAAAAGTACCCGTCTCTTCGAGGTCTCCATCGGGAATCTGTAGCCTTTTGATCACAACAGGCGAGATCAAGTTCAGACCGGCCCCGCCGTCAACTAGCATTTTTGTCACCTTGAGGTTGCGTATTGTCGGGGAAACCAACAACGGCAAGCACCCGACCGCAGTTGTGCGATCAGGGTGGTCCTCGGTGTAAAAAATGATAGGCGTGCTAGACCACTTCAGTAGCTTTTGAGCGTCGAGTGATGGTTCCGCTGCTGTGATCTCACGCGCCCACTGCTTGAGCTGGCGGTGAGAAGTGTGCAGCGAGGCGCCACCGTCGACGCACATGGCCTCCGTAGCTTTCTGGAACTCTTGCTCGCTAGACTCGTCATCCTCGTCATGACCGTCGTCTTCTTGCTTCTTGTCGCGGCCCCGAGCAGGCCTCTCTTGCTGGCTATCCTTGCCGCGGCGACCCCCTTGGCTGCCACGCTTCTTGCCGGATCCTTCGGCACCATCATGACCCTTCTCCTTGTCCCGCCTCTCATACTCAGCTTTTTGCTTCTCAGCAAGCAGCTCAACTTGTCGGCAGTTCTGGAGGTCATGTCCCTTGGTGCGGTGGATCTTGCAGTACTGCTTGTCGGAGCCTCCTGGCTTGTCGGCATCCGCCAAGGCCTGACAAGTGGCGCACCCGGCAATTTCCTTGTCGGGGTCGTCTGCCTTGGCCTTCTTGGCAGCGCCAATGTCCTCGGATCCCTCGACGGCAAGCACAGTCTTCCCCTTGCGCTTCCTGTTGCGGCGCCGGCCCTTCTTCGTCGGGGTGGCTGTGCCTTCCTCTGTGGAGTCGGTTTCCGCACCGGCGTCCTCGGGGTACTTCCTCCCCTCTTCAGCTCGAGCGCACCTATCGGCTAGAACATAAAGTTCGGCCACATCTTTGACCTTGTTCATCGCTAGCTCTTCACGCATCTTGCGGTTGTGCACATTTTGGTGGAACACGCTGATCACGGTGGCAGGATGAACATCGGGGATGTTGTACTACACCCGGCTGAATCTTTGTATGTACTTGCGCAGGGTTTCACCTTCTTTCTGGGGGATGATATGCAAATCGCTTGCCTGGCCATGAGCTTGGTGGCCCCCCGTAAAGGCGCCAGCAAACTCATGGCACAAATCCGACCAGGAAGAAACAGAATCCACTGGCAAGTGCATCAACCATGACATGACATTGGGTTTAAGTGCCAACGGGAAGTAATTGGCAAGCACCTTGTCGTCGCGAGCCCCAACAGCTTTCATGGCGATGGTGTAGATGCTGAGGAACTCTGACGGATGGGTCTTGCCGTTGTACTTCTCGCCGACGTCGGGCTTGAACATGCGGTGGGAGGGCCACTGAAACTGCTGCAGCTCACGGGTAAAGGCTGGGCAACCCACCTCGTAAGGTAGGCCGCCAGGGCCTCCTTGTGCTGGGTGGTCCATAGTGGGCCCGCTTGCCTATCTCACTGGTGGCGTGCATCGTGCCGACGCTCGATGGTGGTTCGAGCGTCTTCATGGGCTCGCTCCCGAAGAACTTGGCGCTGATCGCGGTGGGTCCATGGATCGGACGACACTATGGAAATGTTATCACAAGTGTCATCGCGATGGATCGACAACCGCGGTGGCTGGAGGGAGGAGGAGAGTGCACCATGGCCGCAGCACCCCCGGTCCTTCCACCGCTGGCATGCGGTGGCTCGATGGAGCGTCGGCCTGAGGGCCCCGCTGGTCGTGGCTCATCTTTGTTGGCGACGCCGACGAGGCTCCGGATGGTGGCTCTCCATTCGTCGAGTTTTTCCGCAGCAGGAGGAAAGTCGAGGAGCAACTGCGCGCGCGTCGAAGCTTCCACTGGCGTGGGTGGCGGCGAAAGCTGCGTGGACCGTGACGCGCTACGACTTCTAACCATGTTAGAAGGAGCTCTATCACGGCCTGGCGGCTGTGCGCCATTTTCGCCAGCGTCTCGGCATGCATGCTGGCCTTCTACGCCCCGCGAATGAAGCGCAAGACTCTTCCCACGGCGGCGCCCAAGGTCACCAGCTTGGTGACGCGGCTCATCGCGCACAACCTGGGAGGAGCGCGTCATGGGCGCCGGCATAGGCGTCTTGGAAGTCGCCGCGCCGCCCGTACGTGGCACGACGCCGCCCTGGAGGGCCCCGCACTGCCTGCGCGGGGGGGGGGGCTCAGTCTTTGGATTTGGCGGCGTGCGGCCCGTTGTCTCGCGCACAAACGATGCCACTCGCCAGGCTTTGACTGCCAGAGCGATGTGGGTGTTCGCGGGCCGCGCCTCGGCTTCCGTCCGCGACCACCCCACCGTTCACCCGCACTGGTACGGGCCGTTCGGCTCCCGATGAACCGATCGCCATGATCGTCTTCTTCTTGGGAGCCACGGCGATGAAGAACTACTAGACTAACTACTAGACCGGATTTTCACAACTGCGCCCCCCTACCTGGCGTGCCAAAGATGTCGGTGGGAACGACACCTATGGGATCACTCGGATCCCTTCTACGGTTGGCGGGCGCGGGGTTGTGCAAAGAGCGGGTCTGGCGGTCAGCACAAGGATCGTTTACCCAGGTTCGGGCCGCAAAGATGCGTAATACCCTAGTCCTGCTCTGGTGTATGTATTTGAGTGTTCTTGAGTTCCTGAGCTAGCTACGGTGCGTGCGTAGTCCAAAAGATCTGAATGCTTCTCGTGGACGCCTCGGGCCTCCTTTTATAGACAAAAGGGGTCGCCACAGTGGTACACAGGAGGTGGAAAGTGTTGGGAATCGTAGCATAATTTTAAAATTTTCCTACGTTCACCAAGATGCATCTATGGAGTATACTAGCAACGAAGGGAAGGGAGTGCATCTACATACCCTTGTAGATCGCGAGCGGAAGCGTTCCAATGAACGTGGATGACGGAGTCGTACTCGCCGTGATCCAAATCACCGATGACCGAGTGCCGAACGGATGGCACCTCCGCGTTCAACACACGTACGGTGCAACGACGTCTCCTCCTTCTTGATCCAGCAAGGGGGAAGGAGAGGTTGATGGAGATCCAGCAGCACGACGGCGTGGTGGTGGATGTAGCGGGTCTCGTGCAGAGCTTCGCGGAGCTTCTACGAGAGAGAGAGAGGTGTTGCAGGGGAGGAGGGAGGCACCCAAGGCTGTTGTGTGCTGCCCTCCCTCCCCCCCTTTATATAGGCCCCTGGGGGGGTGCGCCAGCCCCAAGAGATGGGATCTCAAGGGGGGCGGCGGCCACAAGGGGGGAAGGGGTTGCCTTGCCCCCCAAGGCAAGGGGGAACTCCCCCCTAGGGTTCCCAACCCTAGGCGCATGGGGGGAGGCCCAAGGGGGGCGCCCCAGCCCACTAGGGGCTGGTTCCCTTCCACTTTCAGCCCACGGGGCCCTCCGAAACAGGTGGCCCCACCCGGTGGACCCCCGGGCCCTTCCGATGGTCCCGGTACAATACCGATAACCCCCGAAACTTTCCCGGTGGCCGAAACTGGACTTCCTATATATAATTCTTCACCTCCGGACCATTCCGGAACCTCTCGTGACGTCCGGGATCTCATCCGGGACTCCGAACAACTTTCGGGTTTCCGCATACATATATCTCTACAACCCTAGCGTCACCGGACCTTAAGTGTGTAGACCCTACGGGTTCGGGAGACATGCAGACATGACCGAGACGCCTCTCCGGTCAATAACCAACAGCGGGATCTGGATACCCATGTTGGCTCCCACATGTTCCACGATGATCTCATCGGATGAACCACGGTGTCGAGGATTCAATCAATCCCGTATACAATTCCCTTTGTCAATCGGTATGTTACTTGCCCGAGATTCGATCGTCGGTATCCCAATACCTTGTTCAATCTCGTTACCGGCAAGTCTCTTTACTCGTACCGCAATGCATGATCCCGTGACTAACGCCTTAGTCACATTGAGCTCATTATGATGATGCATTACCGAGTGGGCCCAGAGATACCTCTCCGTCATACGGAGTGAAAAATCCCAGTCTCGATCCGTGCCAACCCAACAGACACTTTCGGAGATACCCGTAGTGCACCTTTATAGTCACCCAGTTACGTTGTGACGTTTGGCACACCCAAAGCACTCCTACGGTATCCGGGAGTTGCACGATCTCATGGTCTAAGGAAAAGATACTTGACATTGGAAAAGCTCTAGCAAACGAAACTACACGATCTTTTATGCTATGCTTAGGATTGGGTCTTGTCCATCACATCATTCTCCTAATGATGTGATCCCGTTATCAATGACATCCAATGTCCATAGTCAGGAAACCATGACTATCTGTTGATCAACGAGCTAGTCAACTAGAGGCTTACTAGGGACAGGTTGTGGTCTATGTATTCACACATGTATTACGATTTCCGGACAATACAATTATAGCATGAATAATAGACAATTACCATGAACAAAGAAATATAATAATAACCATTTATTATTGCCTCTAGGGCATATTTCCAACAGTCTCCCACTTGCACTAGAGTCAATAATCTAGTTACATTGTGATGAATCGAACACCCATTGCGTCCTGGTGTTGATCATGTTTTGCTCTAGGGAGAGGTTTAGTCAACGGATCTGCTACATTCATGTCCGTGTGTACTTTACAAATATCTATGTCTCCATTTTGAACACTTTCACGAATGGAGTGTAAGCGACGCTTGATATGCCTGGTCTTCCTGTGAAACCTGGGCTCCTTTGCAAGGGCAATAGCTCCAGTGTTGTCACAGAAGAGAGTCATCGGGCCCGACGCATTGGGAATCACCCCTAGGTCGGTAATGAACTCCTTCATCCAGACTGCTTCCTGTGCTGCCTCTGAGGCTGCCATGTACTCCGCTTCACATGTAGATCCCGCCACGACGCTTTGCTTGCAACTGCACCAGCTTACTGCTCCTCTATTCAAAATATACACGTATCCGGTCTGTGACTTCGAGTCATCCAGATCTGTGTCGAAGCTAGCGTCGACGTAACCCTTTACGACGAGCTCTTCGTCACCTCCATAAACGAGAAACATATCCTTAGTCCTCTTCAGGTACTTCAGGATATTCTTGACCGCTGTCCAGTGTTCCTTGCCGGGATTACTTTGGTACCTTCCTACCAAACTTACGGCAAGGTTTATATCAGGTCTGGTACACAGCATGGCATACATAATAGACCCTATGGCCGAGGCATAGGGGATGACACTCATCTGTTCTATATCTTCTGCCGTGGTCGGGCATTGAGCCGTGCTCAATTTCACACCTTGCAATACAGGCAAGAACCCCTTCTTGGACTGATCCATACTGAACTTCTTCAATATCTTGTGAAGGTATGTACTCTGTGAAAGACCAATGAGGCATCTTGATCTATCTCTATAGATCTTGATGCCTAATATATAAGCAGCTTCTCCAAGGTCCTTCATTGAAAAACACTTATTCAAATAGGCCTTTATACTTTCCAAGAATTCTATATCATTTCCCATCAATAATATGTCATCCACATATAATATGAGAAATGCTACAGAGCTCCCACTCACTTTCTTGTAAACACAGGCTTCTCCATAAGTCTGTGTAAACCCAAACGCTTTGATCATCTCATCAAAGCGAATGTTCCAACTCCGAGATGCTTGCACCAGCCCATAGATTGAGCGCTGGAGCTTGCACACTTTGTTAGCATTCTTAGGATCGACAAAACCTTCCGGCTGCATCATATACAACTCTTCCTTAAGGAAGCCATTAAGGAATGCCGTTTTGACGTCCATCTGCCATATCTCATAATCATAGTATGCGGCAATTGCTAACATGATTCGGACGGACTTCAGCTTCGCTACGGGTGAGAAAGTCTCATCGTAGTCAACCCCTTGAACTTGTCGATAACCCTTAGCGACAAGTCGAGCTTTGTAGATGGTCACATTACCATCTGCGTCCATCTTCTTCTTAAAGATCCATTTGTTTTCTATGGCTCGCCGCTCATCGGGCAAGTCAGTCAAAGTCCATACTTTGTTTTCATACATGGATTCTATCTCGGATTTCATGGCTTCTAGCCATTTGTCGGAATCCGGGCCCACCATCGCTTCTTCATAGTTCGAAGGTTCACCGTTGTCTAACAACATGATTTCCAGGACAGGGTTGCCGTACCACTCTGGTGCGGAACGTGTCCTTGTGGACCTACGAAGTTCAGCAACTTGATCTGAAGCTTCATGATCATCATCATTAACTTCCTCCCCAGTCGGTGTAGGCACCACAGGAACATTTTCCCGCGCTGCGCTACTTTCCGGTTCGGAAGGGGTGACTATCACCTCATCAAGTTCCACTTTCCTCCCACTCAATTCTTTCGAGAGAAACTCCTTCTCTAGAAAGGACCCGTTCTTGGCAACGAAGATCTTGCCTTCGGATCTGAGGTAGAAGGTATACCCAATAGTTTCCTTAGGGTATCCTATGAAGACGCATTTTTCCGATTTGGGTTCGAGCTTTTTAGGTTGAAGTTTCTTGACATAAGCATCGCATCCCCAAACTTTTAGAAACGACAGCTTAGGTTTCTTCCCAAACCATAATTCATACGGTGTCGTCTCAACGGATTTAGATGGTGCCCTATTTAAAGTGAATGCGGCAGTCTCTAAAGCATAGCCCCAAAATGAGAGCGGTAAATCGGTAAGAGACATCATAGATCGCACCATATCCAATAGAGTGCGATTACGACGTTCGGACACACCATTTCTCTGAGGTGTTCCAGGCGGCGTGAGTTGTGAAACTATTCCACATTTCCTTAAGTGTGCACCAAACTCGTGACTTAAATATTCTCCACCACGATCTGATCGTAAGAATTTTATTTTCCTCTCACGTTGATTCTCGACTTCACTCTGAAATTCCTTGAACTTTTCAAAGGTTTCAGACTTGTGTTTCATTAGGTAGACATATCCATATCTACTTAAATCATCAGTGAGAGTGAGAACATAACGATATCCTCCGCGAGCCTCAACACTCATTGGACCGCACACATCGGTATGTATGATTTCCAATAAGTTGGTTGCTCGCTCCATTGTTCCGGAGAACGGAGTCTTGGTCATCTTACCCATGAGGCATGGTTCGCACGTGTCAAATGATTCGTAATCAAGAGACTCCAAAAGTCCATCTGCATGGAGCTTCTTCATGCGCTTGACACCAATGTGACCAAGGCGGCAGTGCCACAAGTATGTGGGACTATCGTCATCAACTTTACATCTTTTGGTATTCACACTATGAACATGTGTAACATCACGTTCGAGATTCATCAAAAATAAACCATTGACCAGCGGGGCATGACCATAAAACATATCTCTCAAATAAATAGAACAACCATTATTCTCGGATTTAAATGAGTAGCCATCTCGAATTAAATGAGATCCAGATACAATGTTCATGCTCAAAGCTGGCACTAAATAACAATTATTGAGGTTTAAAACTAATCCCGTAGGGAGATGCAGAGGTAGCGTGCCGACGGCGATCACATCGACCTTGGAACCATTCCCGACGCGCATCGTCACCTCGTCCTTCGCCAGTCTCCGTTTATTCCGTAGTTCCTGTTTTGAGTTACAAATATGAGCAACCGCACCGGTATCAAATACCCAGGAGCTACTACGAGTACTGGTAAGGTACACATCAATTACTAGTATATCACATATACCTTGGGTGTTGCCGGCCTTCTTCTTGTCCGCTAAGTATTTGGGGCAGTTCCGCTTCCAGTGACCACTTCCCTTGCAATAAAAGCACTCAGTCTCGGGCTTGGGTCCATTCTTTGACTTCTTCCCGGTAACTGGTTTACCGGGCGCGGCAACTCCCTTGCCGTCCTTCTTGAAGTTTTTCTTACCCTTGCCCTTCTTGAACTTAGTGGTTTTATTCACCATCAACACTTGATGTTCTTTTCTGATCTCTACCTCAGCTGATTTCAGCATTGAATATACCTCGGGAATGGTCTTTTCCATCCCCTGCATATTGTAGTTCATCACAAAGCTCTTGTAGCTTGGTGGAAGCGACTGGAGGATTCTGTCAATGACCACGTCATCCGGGAGATTAACTCCCAGCTGAGACAAGCGGTTGTGCAACCCAGACATTCTGAGTATGTGCTCACTAACAGAACTGTTCTCCTCCATTTTACAGCTGAAGAACTTGTCGGAGACATCATATCTCTCGACTCGGGCATGAGCTTGAAAAACCAGTTTCAGCTCCTCGAACATCTCATATGCTCCATGTTTCTCAAAACGCTTTTCGAGACCCGGTTCTAAGCTGTAAAGCATGCCGCACTGAACGAGGGAGTAATCATCAGCACGCTGCTGCCAAGCGTTCATAACGTCTTGGTTCTTAGGGATTGGTGCTTCACCTAGCGGTGCTTCTAAGACATAATCTTTCTTGGCTGCTATGAGGATGATCCTCAGGTTCCGGACCCAGTCCGTATAGTTGCTGCCATCATCTTTCAGCTTGGTTTTCTCTACGAACGCGTTGAAATTGAGGACAACATGGGCCATTTGATCTACAATACATAGTGTAAATATTTAGACTAAGTTCATGATAATTAAGTTCATATAATCAAATTATTTAATGAACTCCCACTCAGATAGACATCCCTCTAGTCATCTAAGTGAAACATGATCCGAATTCGACTAGGCCGTGTCCGATCATCACGTGAGACGGACTAGTCAAGATCGGTGAACATCTCCATGTTGATCGTATCTTCTATACGACTCATGCTCGACCTTTCGGTCCTCCGTGTTCCGAGGCCATGTCTGTACATGCTAGGCTCGTCAAGTGAACCTAAGTGTATTGCGTGTGTTCCGAGGCCATGTCTGTACATGCTAGGCTCGTCAACACCCGTTGTATTCGAACGTTAGAATCTATCACACCCGATCATCATGTGGTGCTTCGAAACAACGAACCTTCGCAACGGTGCACAGTTAGGGTGAACACTTTCTTGAAATTATTATAAGGTGTCATCCTACTTGCTACCGTCGTTCTAAGCAAATAAGATGCAAAAACATGATAAACATCACATGCAATCAAATAGTGACATGATATGGCCAATATCATCATGCTCCTTTGATCTCCATCTTCGGGGCACCATGATCATCTTCGTCACCGGCATGACACCATGATCTCCATCATTGTGTCTTCATGAAGTCGTCACGCCAACGATTACTTCTACTTCTATGGCTAACGCGTTTAGCAATAAAGTAAAGTAATTTACATGGCGTTTATTTAATGACACGCAGGTCATACAAAATAATAAAGACAACTCCTATGGCTCCTGCCGGTTGTCATACTCATCGACATGCAAGTCGTGATTCCTATTACAAGAATATGATCAATCTCATACATCACATATATCATTCATCACATCTTCTGGCCATATCACATCACATAGCACTTGCTGCAAAAACAAGTTAGACGTCCTCTAATTGTTGTTGCAAGTTTTTACGTGGTTTGTAGGTTTCTAGCAAGAACGTTTCTTACCTACGTATGACCACAACGTGATTTGCCAATTTCTATTTACCCTTCATAAGGACCCTTTTCATCGAATCCGTTCCGACTAAAGTAGGAGAGACAGACACCCGCTAGCCACCTTATGCAACTTGTGCATGTCAGTCGGTGGAACCAGTCTCACGTAAGCGTACGTGTAAGGTCGGTCCGGGCCGCTTCATCCTACAATGCCGCCGAAACAAGAAACGACTAGTAGCGGCAAGAAGAATTGGCAAACTCAACGCCCACAACTGCTTTGTGCTCTACTCGTGCATAGTAACTACGCATAGGCCTGGCTCTGATACCACTGTTGGGAATCGTAGCATAATTTTAAAATTTTCCTACGTTCACCAAGATGCATCTATCGAGTATACTAGCAACGAAGGGAAGGGAGTGCATCTACATACCCTTGTAGATCGCGAGCGGAAGCGTTCCAATGAACGTGGATGACGGAGTCGTACTCGCCGTGATCCAAATCACCGATGACCGAGTGCCGAACGGACGGCACCTCCGCGTTCAACACACGTACGGTGCAGCGACGTCTCCTCCTTCTTGATCCAGCAAGGGGGAAGGAGAGGTTGATGGAGATCCAGCAGCACGACGGCGTGGTGGTGGATGTAGCGGGTCTCGTGCAGAGCTTCGCCGAGCTTCTACGAGAGAGAGAGAGGTGTTGCAGGGGAGGAGGGAGGCGCCCAAGGCTGTTGTGTGCTGCCCTCCCTCCCCCCCTTTATATAGGCCCCTGGGGGGTGCGCCAGCCCCAAGAGATGGGATCTCAAGGGGGGCGGCGGCCACAAGGGGGGCAGGGGTTGCCTTGCCCCCCAAGGCAAGGGGGAACTCCCCCTAGGGTTCCCAACCCTAGGCGCATGGGGGGAGGCCCAAGGGGGGCGCCCCAGCCCACTAGGGGCTGGTTCCCTTCCACTTTCAGCCCACGGGGCCCTCCGGTACAGGTGGCCCCACCCGGTGGACCCCCAGGACCCTTCCGGTGGTCCCGGTACACTATCGATAACCCCCGAAACTTTCCCGGTGGCCGAAACTGGACTTCCTACATATAATTCTTCACCTCCGGACCATTCCGGAACCTCTCGTGACGTCCGGGATCTCATCCGGGACTCCGAACAACTTTCGGGTTTCCGCATACATATATCTCTACAACCCTAGCGTCATCGGACCTTAAGTGTGTAGACCCTACGGGTTCGGGAGACATGCAGACATGACCGAGACGCCTCTCCGGTCAATAACCAACAGCGGGATCTGGATACCCATGTTGGCTCCCACATGTTCCACGATGATCTCATCGGATGAACCACGGTGTCGAGGATTCAATCAATCCCGTATACAATTCCCTTTGTCAATCGGTATGTTACTTGCCCGAGATTCGATCGTCGGTATCCCAATACCTTGTTCAATCTCGTTACCGGCAAGTCTCTTTACTCGTACCGCAATGCATGATCCCGTGACTAACGCCTTAGTCACATTGAGCTCATTATGATGATGCATTACCGAGTGGGCCCAGAGATACCTCTCCGTCATACGGAGTGACAAATCCCAGTCTCGATCCGTGCCAACCCAACAGACACTTTCGGAGATACCCGTAGTGCACCTTTATAGTCACCCAGTTACGTTGTGACGTTTGGCACACCCAAAGCACTCCTACGGTATCCGGGAGTTGCACGATCTCATGGTCTAAGGAAAAGATACTTGACATTGGAAAAGCTCTAGCAAACGAAACTACACGATCTTTTATGCTATGCTTAGGATTGGGTCTTGTCCATCACATCATTCTCCTAATGATGTGATCCCGTTATCAATGACATCCAATGTCCATAGTCAGGAAACCATGACTATCTGTTGATCAACGAGCTAGTCAACTAGAGGCTTACTAGGGACAGGTTGTGGTCTATGTATTCACACATGTATTACAATTTCCGGACAATACAATTATAGCATGAATAATAGACAATTACCATGAACAAAGAAATATAATAATAACCATTTATTATTGCCTCTAGGGCATATTTCCAACAGAAAGGCATACAGTGCGCAAGCTTATCGCCTGTCATTACAGGACAAGATGCATTAAATGCGCCCCCTTAGGTGTCCCGTTGCTTTATTGGGGATGGCAATGAGGCCCGTCCCGTCCGTCGCCGCCCCGCCTTGCTCCGACACGCGTCCAGGCCAATGATGCATGCAGCGCCATGTAGGCTGGCAGGCTGCTGAGATGGCGTGGTGGTAGGGTCTTCACGAAGATCTGCATGCCACCACGCAGGTGCTTGCTGAGTTGGCCTGGAAGCTGCACGTCGCCACGCAGGTGCTTGCCCAGCCGGTTGGGCTGGCAGCTGCATGGGTACGGTGGTGGAGTCTTGGCAGATGCGAGCCTGGCTGCGGCCCTGTAGCTGCCTTCGGCAAGGGCCTTGTCGGGGCCCCGACAAGGGTCTTGCCGTGGCATCGCGGTCGTCCCCGGCAAGGATCTTGCCGGGGGTCTGGTGGATCTCCTCCGCAAGGATCTCGCCGAGGATCGTTGTCTTCTGGTCCTCATCTGATCTTGTGTGTTTATGATCTTGATGAAGATCTGCATGCCACCACGAAGGTGCCTCCCGAGCCTTGGTTCCAATGTGGTTGTTGGCGTCTGGAACCCTTGGGCTCAAGGGTGGCCCGCTCTACTGGCGTTGGGCAAGTTGCCCCGGCAAGGCTCTTGCCGGGGCCGCGGAGGCCGCCCCGGCAAGGGTCTTGCCGGGGGAGTCCGCCTTGCCCTCTGGCTCTTTGTGTCTCTGGCCTGGCGTTGCTTTGGCCGTCTTGTGCCTTTGTTTCCATCCTCTGCCCTGCTTAGTGTGGTCGCGGGCGTGGCTCTGACTGCCCGTGCACAAGTAAAGGGGTATAAAAGGAGAGCCCCTACTTTTGTGCACCGACACCGGTCGATCCAACCAAGAGTTCGTACTAAAATAACACCATATGATACACATCAACCAACTCTAATGTCACCTAGATACTCCAATGTCACCGCGAGTATCCGTGAGTTGATTATACAATATGCATCAAACAATTTCAGATTCATAATAATTAATCCAACACAAAGAACTTCAAATAGTGCCCCAAGATTTCTACCAGAGAAACAAAGACGAGAACGTGCATCAACCCCTATGCATAGATTACCCCAATGTCACCTCAGGAATCCGTGAGTTGAGTGCAAAACCGCACATCAAGTGAATCAATATGATACCCCATTGTCACCACGGGTATTCATAGCAAGACATACATCAAGTGCTCTCAAATCCATAAAAGTATTCAATCCGATAACAACGAAATCTCAAAGGGAAAACTCAATTCATCAGAACAAGATAGAGAGGGAGAAACACCATATGATCCAACTATATTAACAAAGCTCGCGATACATCAAGATCGTGCCAAATCAAGAACACGAGAGAGAGAGAGATTAAACACATAGCTACTAGTACAAACCCTCGGCCCCGAGGGTCGACTACTCCCTCCTCATCATGGTGGCCGCCGGGATGATGAAGATAGACACCGGTGATGATTTCCCTCTCCGGCAGGGTGCCAAAACGGGGTCTAGATTGGTTTTTCATGGCTACAGAGGCTTGCGGCGGCGGAACTTCTAATCTAGGGTTATTTCGGGTGGTTTCTCTATTTATAGTATTTTCAGCGTTGAATCACGTGAAGATGGGCCTTGAGGTGAGCACAACCCACCACGCCTCGGATTGGGCTCCAAGCGCGCCCTGGTGGGTTGTGCCCTCCTCGCGGCTCTTCTCGCCCTCCCATGAAGCTTCGGGGGTCTCTTTTGTTCCAAACAAATCGTCAAAAAGTTTCAACTCATTTGGAGAACTTTCATTTCTCAACAAAAAACAACACCACGGTAGTTCTGCTGAAAACAGCTGATGGCTCATGTCCGTGTTAGTATTTCCCCGAAGAGGAAGGGCTGATGTAGCACAACTATGGTAGGTATTCCCCTCAGTTATGATACCAAGGTTATCAAACCAGTAGGAGAACCAAGCAACACTATGTAAACGATACCTGCACACAAAGAACAAATACTTGCAACTCGACGCGTAAGAGGGGTTGGCAATCCCTCTCGGATCTCGCAATAAAATAAAATAAAATAAAGAAAGAAAAAGTGCAGCAAGGTATTTTTGGGTTTTTAGAGTAATAGATCTAAAAACAAAAGCAAATATAAATAGATCAAAGCAAATACGATAAAGAATAGACCAGGGGCCGTAGATTTCACCAGTGGCTTCTCTCTAGAAAAATAGCATATGGCGGATAAACAAATTACTGTCGGGAAATTGATAGAACTTCAAATAATTATGATGATATCTTATGTCTACTACACAACCTTCTTCTTGTAGATGTTGTTGGGCCTCCAAGTGCAGAGGATTGTAGGACAGTAGCAAATTTCCCTCAAGTGGATGACCTAAGGTTTATCAATCCGTGGGAGGCATAGGATGAAGATGGTCTCTCTCAAGCAACCATGAAACCAAATAACAAAGAGTCTCTTGTGTCCCCAACACACCCAATACAATGGTAAATTGTATAGGTGCACTAGTTCGGCGAAGAGATGGTGATACAAGTGCAAAAATAATATAAAAGTGCATAGTAAAGCCCATTAAACATCCAAGACGGATAATATAATAGCATGAATACTTCATAAATTACAGATACGTTGGAGACGTATCAGCATCCCCAAGCTTAATTCCTGCTCGTCCTCGAGTAGGTAAATGATAAAAGAAATAATTTATGAAGTGTGTATGCTAGCAGGTGCACAAGTTTGATCAATGATAATTTCAATCACCTTTTCTAGCATCATCATATGTCATAACAGTAGCTCAACTCATAGAACTTTTCATGATCAAGTAACAAACTATTCACATGTTAAAGTATAGATCATAAACTTTCTTGAAAACTAACAAACCGTGTTATTAGTCACCAAACAATTACAATTCATCTTATTTTCAGGAACAGTCTATGTCAGAGCTTTGATTCAGCAAACTTCACATACTCAACTATCATTTAGTCTTCCATGATTGCTACCACTCAAAGCATATTTTTAGAACAAATAATATTCATCGAACACAGAGAAAGATAGGGGCTTAATGTTTCGCCTCCCAACCTTTTACCTCAAGGGTAATGTCAACAATAATAATTCATGCTCAAATATATTTGAATGGCCATATATGCTTAGATCTTCCCATCACATGATGCTTGCCAACTAAACAGTGGGTTGGAATGTGAAGGAATACTATCGACTCTTGCATAAAAGTAAAAGATAGGCCCTTCGCAGAGGGAAGCAGGGATTTGCAGAGGTGCCAGAGCTCGAAGCAAAAACAGAGATGAAAATAATTTTGAGAGGTATGCTTTCATTGTCAACATAACGACCAAGAGTTCCCAATATCTTCCATACTAGATACATTATAAGCGGTTCCCACGCAGAAAGGTAAAGTTTTTACTCCCCCTCCACCAACATTCACACTCCACGGCTTGTGCCGTCCAACTATCAACATTCCTAGGGGAGTTTTGTTTAAATTAATTGCAATTTTGTTTTTGATCTTTTGACCATAGGACTGGGTATCCCAGTTACCAGCCATTTTCTCGTGAATGATGAGCGGAGTCCACTCATCGTGAGAATAACCCACCTAGCATGGAAGATACTGACAGCCCCTAGTCACTACATGAGCGATTCGGGCATACAAAACAGATTATTATTTGAAGGTTTAGAGTTTGGCACATGCAAATTTACTTGGAACGGCAGGTAAATACCGCATATAGGTAGATATGGTGGACACTCATGGAAGAAACTTGGTTCAAGGAATTTGGATGCACAAGCAGTATTCCCGCTTAGTACAGATATTTTGGCTAGCAAAGGATTCTAAATAGCAAGCACCACATGTTAGAGGATCCATAACAATATAACTTCTATACAAATATACCCAAGCATAACTCATTATGTTGTCTTCCTTGTCCAACTTCAACTAATTTGCTCAGGTTTGAAAATAATTAATGGGGCTCACAATCATAGAAGATGTCCAAGATAGTATATTTATATGTGAAATCTCTCTTCCTTCAATATTCCTTCATGAATTGTTCAAGTGACCAATACAATGTTTGCTGACCTTATTTTTTTTACCACCTCTACTTCTTATATGTGAAGTCATTACTCCCCATGGGATAAGCATATGAAACATATATAATTTCAGATTTATGACATTCAAATCATTCAACCATTTACTCACAAGATATAAGTGAAGCACACGAGTAAATGACAAACTACTCCAAAAAGATATAAGTGAAGATCAATGAGTAGTTAAATAATTATGTAGCTATGTGAAGACTCTCTCTCATTTAAGAATTTCAGATCTTGGTATTTTATTCAAACAGCAAGCAAAGATAAAGAAAATAAAATGACGCTCCAAGCAAAACACATATCATGTGGTGAATAAAAATATAGCTCCAAGTAAAGTTACCGATGAACGAAGACGAAAGAGGGGATGCCATCCGGGGCATCCCCAAGCTTAGGCTCTTGGTTGTCCTTGAATATTACCTTGGGGTGCCTTGGGCAACCCCAAGCTTAGGCTCTTTCCACTCCTTATTCCATAGTCCATCGAATCTTTACCCAAAACTTGAAACTTCACAACACAAAACTCAACAGAAAACTCGTAAGCTCCGTTAGTATAAGAAAATAAATCACCACTTTTGGTACTGTTGTGAACTCCTTCTAAATTCATATTGGTGTAATATCTACTGTATTCCAACTTATCTATGGTTCATACCCTCCGATACTACTCATAGATTCATCAAAATAAGCAAACAACACAATGAAAACAGAATCTGTCAAAAACAGAACAACCTGTAGTAATCTGTATCATTCGAATACTTATGTAACTCCAACAATTCTGAAATAAATTGGTGGACCTGAGGAATTTGTCTAGTAAAAAGTAAATAATAAACTAAATATCACTCTCCAGTAAAAAGTTTTAGCTAATCTCGTGAGCGCTAAAGTTTCTGTTTTTTACAGCAAGATCATAAAGACTTCACCCAAGTCTTCCCAAAGGTTCTACTTGGCACAAACACTAATTAAAACATAAAACCACATCTAACCAGAGGCTAGATAGATTATTTATTTCTAAACAGAACCAAAAAGCAAGAAACAAAAATAAAATTTGGTTGCCTCCCAACAAGCGCTATCGTTTAACGCCCCTAGCTAGGCATGATGATTTCAATGATGCTCACATAAAAGATAAGAATTGAAACATAAAGAGAGCATCATGAAGAATATGACTAGCACATTTAAGTCTAACCCACTTCCTATGCATAGGGATTTTGTGAGCAAACAACTTATGGGAACAATAATCAACTAGCATAGGAAGGCAAAACAAGCATAACTTCAAAACTTTAAGCACATAGAGAGGAAACTTGATATTATTGCAATTCCTACAAGCATATATTCCCCCCTCATAATAATTTTCAGTAGCATCATGAATGAATTAAACAATATAACCAGCACCTAAAGCATTCTTTTCATGATCTACTTGCATAGAAATTTTGTTACTCTTCACATAAGCAAAATTCTTGTCATTCGGGATAGTGGGAGTATCATAAGAAACTTGAATACTATAAATTGTTTCCACATTAAAAGAGTAATGTTCAGAAAAAGGGTAATCATAATCATGACAAGTTTTATAAATATAATCATCACTACTTTTTATAGCATAAGTTTCATCACAATAATCATCATAAGTAGCAACTTTGTTCTCATCATAATCGATTGAAACCTCTTCCAAGATAGTGGACTCATCACTAAATAAAGTCATGACCTCTCCAAATCCACTTTCATAAATATTATAAGATTCAACATCCTCCAAAATAGTGGGATCATTACTTCCTAAAGTTGACACTCTTCCAAACCCACTTTCATCAATATAATCATCATAGGTAGAAGGCATGCTATCATCATAACAACTTTGCATATCAAAACTTGAGAGGCTAAAAATATCATCTTCATTAGACATAGCATCCCCAAGCTTGGGACAAACATTAATTGCAGCAAATATATTCTCAAAAACATCATCTTCTTCAAACATAGCATCCCCAAGCTTGGGCCTTTTCATATCATAAGCATAATCACTCTCATCATTAATAGTATGGATAGCACCAATAGTATAGCAATTATCATCATCACAATGAGTAATAGGAGCAACATTATTTGGGAGAGATACCTTTCTACCTTTGCATCTACGTCTTTTCTTTTTCTTCTTCACATCATGTGTGGGTTCAACCCTCTTTTTTTAGCTCCTTATTGATGAGATTGGTTGAATAGAAGGATCCTCCTCGTTACCTGATTCATCATAAGAAATAATAGGAGAATATTGGGAAGTATCTTCCCTTTCGTAAGTATTCTCTTCATCCTCTATTTGTTTTTTTTATGAAATTGGCAATATAAGGATTTTCAATACAATTCACCGCACAATACATATAAATTTCTTCTAGATCAAAATCAAGAAGTTTATCACAGGCAAATATTGGAAGATAGTTAGTTATACGTTTCATTTCTACATAACCCATAAGAAAACTAAGTTCATTATGATGTGCAAGGGAAATCAAGTCACCACAATTTTTGGACACGATTCAATCATGAAACAATTTGCATTTGATATTTAAATGACCATGTTCATTGCAAAGTTTACAAGTATGGCTAAGATATTTTAAATTTTCAGCACTAACATTTAGCCTCTCTTGCAACCATTTAGTTTCTAAGTACTTGTGCCTCTTACAAAATCTATCTTCCCTTTTTGGTATGTATTTTCAAACTCTATGCACTCCACAAAAATCGACATGCTTATAAGAGATATTTTCATTATGACTAGTGCAATCATCATTAGTACTATGGATATTCAAAGAGTTCATACTAACAACATTGCAATCATGCTCATCATTCAAAGATTTAGTGCCAAACATTTTAATGCATTCTTCTTCTAACACTTTGGCACAATTTTCCTTTCCATCATACTCATGAAAGATATTAAAAAGATGAAGCGTATGAGGCAAACTCAATTCCTTTTTTTTTGTAGTTTTCTTTTATAAACTAAGCTAGTGATAAAACAAGAAACTAAAAGATTCGATTGCAAGATCTAAAGGTATACCTTCAAGCACTAACCTCCCCGGCAATGGCGCCAGAAAAGAGCTTGATGTCTACTACACAACCTTCTTCTTGTAGACGTTGTTGGGCCTCCAAGTGCAGAGGTTTGTAGGACAGTAGCAAATTTCCCTCAAGTGGATGACCTAAGGTTTATCAATCCGTGGGAGGCGTAGGATGAAGATGGTCTCTCTCAAGTAACCCTGCAACCAAATAACAAAGAGTCTCTTGTGTCCCCAACACACCCAATACAATAGTAAATTGTATAGGTGCACTAGTTCGGCGAAGAGATGGTGATACAAGTGCAATATGGATGGTAGATATAGGTATTTGTAATCCGAAAATATAAAAACAGCAAGGTAAATAAAGATAAAAGTGAGCACAAACGGTATTGCAATGCTAGGAAACAAGGCCTAGGGTTCATACTTTCACTAGTGCAAGTTCTCTCAACACTAATAACATAATTGGATCATATAACTATCCCTCAACATGCAACAAAGAGTCACTCCAAAGTCACTAATAGCGGAGAACAAACGAAGAGATTATGGTAGGGTACGAAACCACCTCAAAGCTATTCTTTCCGTTCGATCTAGCATAGAGTTCGTACTAGAATAACACCTTAAGACACAAATCAACCAAAACCCTAATGTCACCTAGATACTCCAATGTCACCTCAAGTATCCGTGGGTATGATTATACGATATGCATCACACAATCTCAGATTCATCTATTCAACCAACACAAAGAACTTCAAAGAGTGCCCCAAAGTTTCTACCGGAGAGTCAAGACGAAAACGTGTGCCAACCCCTATGCATAGGTTCATGGGTGGAACCCGCAAGTTGGTCACCAAAACATACATCAAGTGGATCACGTGATATCCCATTGTCACCACAGATAAGCACGGCAAGACATACATCAAGTGTTCTCAAATCCTTAAAGACTCAATCCGATAAGATAACTTCAAAGGGAAAACTCAATCCATTACAAGAGAGGAGAGGGGGAGAAACATCATAAGATCCAACTATAATAGCAAAGCTCGTGATACATCAAGATCGTATCACCTCAAGAACACGAGAGAGAGAGAGAGAGAGAGAGATCAAACACATAGCTACTGGTACATACCCTCAGCCCCGAGGGTGAACTACTCCCTCCTCATCATGGAGAGCGCCGGGATGATGAAGATGGCCACCGGAGAGGGATCCCCCTCCGGCAGGCTGCCGGAACAGGGTCTCGATTGGTTTTTGGTGGCTACAGAGGTTTGCGGCAGAGTAACTCCCGATCTCTTCTGTTCCCCGATGTTTTTAGGGTATATGGACATATATAAGCGAAAGAAGTCGGTCAGGGGAGCCACAAGGGGCCCACGAGGGTGGAGGGCGCGCCCAGGGGGTGGCGCGCCCCCTGTCTCGTGCCTTCCTCGTTGGTTCCCTTACGTACACTCCAAGTCCTCTGGATTGCTTCCGTTCCAAAAATAACTCTCCCGAAGGTTTCATTCCGTTTGGTCTCCGTTTGATATTCCTTTTCTGCGAAACACTGAAACAAGGAGAAAAACAGAAACTGGCACTGGGCTCTGGGTTAATAAGTTAGTCCCAAAAATAATATAAAAGTGCATAGTAAAGCCCATTAAACATCCAAGATGGATAATATAATAGCATGAATACTTCATAAATTATAGATCCGTTGGAGACGTATCAATATCCAGGCAATGATCATTATATAGGCATTGGGTCCAAGATTAGTAGACCGACTCCTGCCTGCATCTACTATTATTACTCCACACATCGACCGCTATACAACATGCATCTAGTGTATTAAGTTCATAGAGAAATGGAGTAATGCAATAAGAACGATGACATGATGTAGACAAGATCTATTCATGTAGGAATAGACCCCATCTTCTTATCCTTAATAGCAACGATCAATACATGTCTTGCTGCCCCTTCTGTCACTGGGGAAGAACACCGCACGATCGAATCCATCACAAAGCACCTCTTCCCATGGCAAGAAAAATCGATCTAGTCGGCCTAACTAAACCAAAGATTCGAAGAAGAAATACGAGGCTATAAGTAATCATGCATATAAGAGATCAAAAACTCAAAATAACTTTCATGGATAAAATAGATCTGATTATAAACTCAAAGTTCATCGGATCCCAACAAACACACTGCAAAAGAGTTACATCAAATAGATCTCCAAGAGACCATTGTATTGAGAATCAAACGAGAGAGAGGAAGCCATCTAGCTACTGCCTACGGACCTGTAGGTCTACAATGAACTACTCACGCATCATCGGAGAGGCACCAATGAGGATGACGAACCCCTCTGTGATGGTGTCTAGATTGGATCTGGTGGTTCTGGAACTTGCGGCGGCTGGAATTGTGTTTCGTCGACTCCCCTAGGGTTTTTGGATTTTCGGGGTATTTATAGAGCAAAGAGGCGGTGGGGGAGGCGGCAAAGGTGGGCACAACCCACCAGGGCGCGCCTACCCAGGCGCGCCCAGGTGGGTTGTGCTCCCTTCGGACCCCCCCTCTGGTATTTCATTGGCCCAACAGGTGTCTTCTGGTCCAGAAAAAATCTCCAAAAAGTTTCACTACATTTGGACTCCGTTTGGTATTGATTTTCTGCGAAGTAAAAAACAAGCAAAAAAACAGCAACTGGCACTGGGAACTGATAAGTGTCTGTCGTATCTATAATTTTTTATTGTTCCATGCCAATATTATACAACTTTTACATACTTTTGGCAACAATTTATATGATTTATTGGACTAACCTATTGATCCAGTGCCCAGTGTCAGTTCCTGTTTTTTGAATGTTCATTGCTTCGCAGAATATCCATATCAAACGAAGTCCAAATGCAATAAAATTTTACGGAGAATTATTTTGGAATATATGTGATTTTTGGAACTTGGAATCAACGCAAAAAGGGGCCCACAGACCCCACAAGACACCAGGTCACGCCCAGGGGCCAGGCGTGCCCAAGTGGGTTGTGCTCACCTCGTATGTCGGTTGGGTCTCTACTTTGGGCGCAAGGAAGCTTATATCCGGACAAACATTGTGCTAAAATCTCAGCGCAATCAGAGTTACGGATCTCCGGGAATATAAGAAATGGTTTTTGGCCAGAAAACAGGAACGCAAAACAAAAGAGAATAGAGAGGGAGATCCAATCTCGGAGGGGATCCCGCCCCTCCACCACCATGGAGGCCATGGACCAGAGGGGGAACTCTCCTCCCATCTAGGGGGGAGGCCAAGGAAGAAGAAGAAGGAGGGGGCTCTCTCTCGTGGTGGCGCCGGAGTGTCGTCGGGGCAAGGATCGTGACGACGATCTACATCAACAATCTTGCCACCTCCAACACCAACTCTCTCCCCCTCTATGCAGTGGTGTAACACCCCTTCTCCCCGCTGTAATCTCTATTTAAACATGGTGCTCAACTCCATATATTATTTCCCAATGATATTTGGCTATCCTATGATGTTTGAGTAGATCCATTTTGTCCTATGGGTTAATCGTGATCTTGGTTGGTATGAGTGTATATTTTATTTATGGTGTTGTCCTACGGTGACCTCCGTGTTGCGTAAATAGAGGGATCCTCGTTGTAGGGTGTTGCAATATGTTCATGATTCGCTGGGGTGACAGCATCCTAAACACAGATAGGTGGCTTGTTATGTATGGGAGTAAAGGGGACTTGATACTTAATGTTATGGTTGGGTTTCACAACATTAATGATCTTTAGTAGTTGCGGATGCTTGCTAGGGTTCCAATCATAAGTGCATATCATCCAAGTAGAGAAAGTATGCTAGCTCATGCCTCTCCCTCATATAAAATTGCATGAATGATTACCGGTCTAGTTATCGATTGCCTAGGGACAAATGACTTTCTTGTTGACAAAAGCTATCTACTTTTATTACCTTGCAATTTATTCATAGTTTTATTCTCGCAAAGTACTCGTAGTTTTATTCTTGCAAAATAGTTTCATACTTGTTTTAGGTAAAGCAAACGTCAAGTGTGCATAGAGTTGTATCGGTGGTCGATAGAACTTGAGGAAATATTTGTTCTACATTTAGCTCCTCATTGGGTTCGACACTCTTATTTATCGAAGAAGGCTACAAATGATCCCCTATACTTGTGGGTTATCAAGACCTTTTTCTAGCGCCGTTACCGGGGAGCAATAGCGTGGGGTGAATATTCTCGTGTGTGCTTGTTTGCTTTATCACTAAGTAGTTTTTATTTTTTTTGTTCTAAGTTGTTCTCTATCTTTAGTCATGGACATGGAACACGAAATACCAAAAAAATAGTGGTACTTGCTACTCATGGAGATGGGGAACCTCCTAAAACCCTCGATGCTCGTTATGTGAAAAATATTAAACACTACTTTGATAATCCTGAGAAAACCCCATTCAACATGATAATGGGAGACACGTTGGATCAACATGAATACTTTACGGATTCTGGCTTGACACAAAAAGGGAAACTATTATGGGATCAAATTGATATGTTGCATTGGTATGCTTGGAATTTATGCCAGAGATATGATTATACTTCTTGCTCTAGGATGAACACTCCACACCTTCCCTTTCCAGGCAAATTTAATGATTATGAAACCTTAGCTTCTTTTGCTAATGGTAGATATGATCACTATGATGTGGAACGGATAGAAGAATTTGTTGCTTTTAAGGGTGCTTATGAAATTGAATCTTTGTTTGAAAAGTATGAAGCTTTTGATGATAATGTTTATAGGCCTGAAAATTTTGCCATCCTTAAATATTGCTATGAAAATTATAAATACAATGCCGACATTGATGTGTTTATTGAGAAAGTCTCCGCTGTCCAAGAAGAGACTAATATTTTGCAAGAAACTATGGAAGAAGAAATTGATGAAACTATGAGCTCATTGGATGAAAAAGATGATGAGGAGAGTGAAGAACAAGGGGAGGAAGAGCGGATTGATCACCCATTCACACCTTATAATGAGAGTAAGTATTCAAATCATATATTTTGTAATGTCCCTTCGTTCTTACCGAAGGATGAATGCTATGATGATTGCTATGATCCCGTTGATTCTTTTGAAATATCCCTTTTTGATGAACTTGATGCTTGCTATGCTTGTGGCCAAGATGCCAATATGAATTGTGCTTATGGAGATGAACTTGCTATAGTTCCTTATGTTGAGAATGAAATTATTGCTATTGCACTTTTTGAATTCTCCAAACTACACAATATCGGAGAAGTTTGCACTTATTATGGATTAAATTGATGGATTGCCTTTTATCATTACACATGATGATTTGATGAATACAATATGCATGTCCTTGCTGCTCCTACTTGCAATTGTTATGAGAGAGGAACTATATCTCCACCTCTCTATGTTTCCAACACGATAAAATTGCAAGAAACTGCTGATGCTATGTATTGGCCTTTACTTGATGTGCATGAATTATTCTTGTATGACATGCCGATGCATAGGAAGAGAGTTAGACTTCGTCATTGCATGATATATGTTGCTTTGTGCTCACTACTAAATGCCAAATCGTTGTTAATTAAAATTGGCTTTGATATACCTTGGGATCCGGGTGGATCCATTACTTGAGCACTTTATGCCTAGCTTAATGGCTTTAAAGAAAGCGGCTGCCAGGGAGACAATCTGGAAGTTTTAGAGATTCATTTATTTCTGTTGAGTGCTTCTATATAGTTTAAAAACAAAAAAATATAGAGGGGAACCTAAAAACTTTTCGACAAAAGAGAAGCGATTGGAAGTTATGCATTTGAGAAGTGAGGGTCGACCTTGAACACTTGTGTTCATGCTCATGGAAACAATGTAAAATTTTCATGGAAGTTTCTCGCAAAAATAATTATTCCCTTGTACAAATCCATTGTATTATAAAAATAATGTGCCAAGATTTTCCTTTAGGATGATTAGATTGCTTGTTGGTTTGTGCGGTGTAAAAACAGAAACTTTGGCTGTAGCGCGTGAATTTTTATTTTTTACTGGAACGTCAAAAGTTTCTGAAATTTTTTTGCACAGTATTTATATACAAATTGTTTATTTTTTCTAATTTTTCAGAATTTTTGGAGTGCCATAAGTATGGTAGATGTTCCGATTGCTACAGATTGTCCTGTTTAAGACAGGTTCTGTTTTTTGATGCATTGTTTTGCTTGTTTTGATTAAACTGTCGACTCTACCAGTGGTATAAGCCATGGAAAAGTTATAATAGATTAGCTTCAATGCAAAAACAAAATATGAATGGGTTTGCAACAGTACTTAGAGTAGTGATTTGCATTATTATACTAATGGATCTTACCGAGCTTTCTGTTGAGTTTTGTGTGGATGAAGTGATCAAGGATCGAGGAGGTCAGGATATGAGGAGAAGGAGGAGAGGCCAGAGCTCAAGCTTGGGGATTCCCAAGGCACCCCAAGTAAATATTCAAGGAGACTCAAGCATCTAAGCTTGGGGATGCCCCGGAAGGCATCCCATCTTTCTTCAACAAGTATCGGTATGTTTTCGTCTTCGTTTTGTTCATGTGATATGTGTAAATCTTGGAGCGTCTTTTGTGCTTAATTTTCATTTTTATTTTATGCACCATGCTAGTATGAGATAGTCCATGGTTGATTTATAGAATGCTCATTGCACTTCACTTATATCTTTTGAGTATGGCTTTATAGAATGCTTCATGTGCTTCACTTATATCATTTGAAGTTTGGATTGCCTATTTCTCTTCACAAAGAAAACCATTGTTTGTAGAATTCTCGTTTGCTTCACTTATATTTATTAGAGCATGATATTTTGTAGAAATAATTAAACTCTCGTGCTTCACTTATATCTATTTAGAGAGTCAACAAGAATTGGTCATTTGCATGGTTAGACATGAAAACCTACATAAAACTTGTGGATCACCGAATATGATATGTTTGATTCCTTGCAATAGTTTTGCGATATAGAGATGGGATATGTGGGAAGTACTAGTAAATGGTTGTGGTTAGTAAGAATATTGGTGTTAAGGTTTGTGATTCCCGAAGCATGCACGTATAGTCTCTCCTTATGCTATGAAGTTGGAGCATGATTTATTACTGATTGTCTTTCTTATGAGTGGCGGTCGGGGACGAGCGATGGTATTTTCCTACCAATCTATCCCCTTAGGGGCATGCATACTAGTACTTTGCTTCGAGGGCTAATAAACTTTTGCAATAAGTATATGAGTTCTTTATGACTAATGTGAGTCCATGGAATATACGCACTCTTACCTTTCCGCAATTTGCTAGCCTCTACGGTACCGTGCATTGCCCTT
Organism: Aegilops tauschii subsp. strangulata; assembly: GCF_002575655.3. NCBI lineage: Eukaryota > Viridiplantae > Streptophyta > Magnoliopsida > Poales > Poaceae > Aegilops > Aegilops tauschii. The sequence continues at coordinate 338,978,352 of NC_053037.3, forward strand.
TCTCACCTTGAGAGTCGGTGCAAACTTCGCCGGTGCATCCAAACCCCGTGATATGGTACGCTCTATCACACATAAGCCTTATTATATGTTCCTCAAAACAGCCACCATACGTACCTATTATGGCCTTTCCACAGCCATTCCGAGATATATTGCCATGCAACTTCCACTGCTTCCGTTTTGATGACTTGAGCATTCATTGTCATATTGCTTTGCATGATCATATAGCTGACATAGTATTTGTGGCTCAGCCACCGTTCATCATTTTTTATACATGTTACGCTAGATCATTGCACATCCTGGTACACTTCCAGAGGCATTCATATAGAGTAATATGTTGTCCTAGGTATCGAGTTGTAATTTTTATCTCTTTTGAGTTGTAAGTAAATAGAAGTGTGATGATCATCATTATTCATTATTAGAGCATTGCCCCAGTGAGGAAAGGATGATGGAGAGTATGATTCCCCCACAAGTCGGGATGAGACTCCGGACAAAGAGAGAACAAAATAAAAAATAAAAAATAGGGAAAATAAAAAAAATAAAAAAAAGAGAGAGAAGGGGCACGCTAGTTCCACACTTGTGCTTCAAAGTAGAACCATGCTTTTCATATAGAGAGTCTCCTATGTTGTCACTTTCATATACTAGTGGGATTTTTTCATTATAGGATTAGATGCACACCCACTTAGTTTTCATATTGAGCTTTCATACACTTATAGCTCTTAGTGCATTTGTTGCATGGCAATCCCTACTGCTCGCATTGATATCAATTGATAGGCCTCTCCATAGCCTGTTGGTTAGCCACGTCGATGTGAGACTTTCTTACTTTTCTGTCTTCTCTATATTTACCCCTATCATCATACTCTATTCCACCCATTGTGCTATATCCATGGCTTGCACTCATGTATTGCGTGAGGGTTGAAAAAGCTGAAGCGCGTTAAAGAGTATGAACCAATTGATCGCCTTTTCATCGGGGTTGTGCATGATAAATACTTTGTGTTAAGAAGACAGAGCATGACAAGACTATATGATTTTGTAGGGATAACTTTCTTTAGCCTTGATAATTTGAAAGGCACGATTGTTTGTTGGGATGCTTGAGTATTGATGGCTTTATGTCAAATTATAGACTATTGCTTTGAATCACTCGTGTCTTAATATTCATGCCATGATTAGATATATGGTCAAGATTATGCTAGGTGGCATTCCACATCAAAAATTATATTTTTTATCATTTACCTGCTCGAGGACGAGCAGGAATTAAGCTTGGGGATGTTGATACGTCTCCGTCGTATCTATAATTTGATTGCTCCATGCCAATATTATACAACTTTTACATACTTTTGGCAACAATTTATATGATTTATTGGACTAACCTATTGATCCCGTGCCCAGTGTCAGTTCCTGTTTTTTTGCATGTTTTTTGTTTCGCAGAATATCCATATCAAACGAAGTCCAAATGCAATACAATTTTACGGAGAATTATTTTGAAATATATGTGATTTTTGGAACTTGGAATCAACGCAAAGGGGGCCCACAACCCCCACAAGACACCAGAGCGTGCCCAAGTGGGTTGTGCTCACCTCGTACGTTGGTTGGATCTCTACTTCGGGCGCAAGGAAGCTTATATCCGGAAAAAATCCGTGTTAAAATCTCAGCGCAATCGGAGTTATGGATCGCCGGGAATATAAGAAACGTTTTTCGGCTAGAAAATAGGAACGTGAAACAGAAGAGAACGGAGAGGGAGATCCAATCTCGGAGGGGCTCCCGCCCCTCCACCGCCATGGAGACCATGGACCAGAGGGTGAACTCTCCTCCCATCTAGGGGGAGGCCAAGGATGAAGAAGAAGGAGGGGGGATCTCTCCCTCTCTCTCCCGGTGGCGCCGGAGTGCCGCCGGGGCAAGGATCGTGACGGCGATCTACATCAACAATCTTGCTACTGTCAACACCAACTCTCTCCCCCTCTATGCAGCGGTGTAACAGCCCTTCTCCCTACTGTAATCTCTATTTAAACATGGTGCTCAACTCCATATATTTTGTCCCAATGATATTTGGCTATCCTATGATGTTTGAGTAGATCCGTTTTTTCATATGGGTTAATCATGATCTTGGTTGGTATGAGTGCATATTTTATTTATGGTGCCCTCTGTGTCACGTAAACGGAGGGATCCTTGCTGTAGGCTATTGCAATATGTTCATGATTCGCTTATTGTTGGTTGCGGGGGTGACATCAGCCTAAACACGGATAGGTGTGTTGTTGCGTATGGGAGTAAAGGGGATTTGATACTTAATGCTATGGTTGGGTTTCATGACCTTAATGATCTTTAGCAGTTGCAGATGCTTGCTAGAGCCCAATCATAAGTGCATATGATCCCAGTAGAGAAAGTATGCTAGCTCATGCCTCTCCCTCATATAAAATTGCATGAATGATTACCGGTCTAGTTATTGATTGCCTATGGACAAATGAATGTCTTGTTGACAAAAGCTATCTACTTTTATTACCTTGCAATTTATTCGTAGTTTTATTCTCGCAAAGTACTCATAGTTTTATTATTGCAAAATAGTTTCGTACTTGTTTTAGGTAAAGCAAACATCAAGTGTGCGTAGAGTTGTATTGCTGGACAATAGAACTTGAGGGAATATTTGTTCTACCTTTAGCTCCTCGTTGGGTTCGACACTCTTATTTATCGAAGAAGGCTACAAACAATCCCCTATACTTGTGGGTTATCAGGCACTATGTCAATAGGTTAGTCCCAAAAAATGATATAAAGTTGCTATAAAATGATTGTAAAACATCCTAGAATGATAATATAACAGTATGGAACAATAAAAAATTATAGATACGTTGGAGACATATCAGCATCCCCAAGCTTAATTCATGCTCGTCCTCGAGTAGGTAAATGATAAAAACAAAAAATTTGATGTGGAATGCTGCCTAAAATGTTCATCACATATTCTTTTCTTTTGTTAGCATAGACGTATGGACTTTTATACGATTCAAAGCAATAGTCTAGTTTTGACATGAAGATTTCAATACTCAAGCATATCAACAAGCAACCATGTCTTTCAAAATATCAACGCTAAAGCAAGTTATCCCTAGCCCATCATGCTCAATCATTGATCCATTCATGAAACACACTCGCATATTAGCTACACCCAATGCTCAAGTACGGTCATAGTGCCCCTTAGTGCTTTGTAAGAAAAGATGGAGACTCAAATAAAAATAAAAAAAATTGCATAAAGTAAATAGAAAGGCCCTTCGCAGAGGGAAGTAAGGATTTGTAGAGGTGCCAGAGCTCAAAGCAAAAATTGAGAGATGCAAATATTTTGGGTGGCATACTTTTCCCGTCAATGGAAATGATCGAGTAATTCCCAACACTTTCCATGCTAGATATATCATAGGCGGTTCCCAAACAGAAAATAAAGTTTATTCCTTTGTCCACCATTCTTTCACTTTCCATGGCTAGCCGTATCCACGGGTGCATTCCATACCAACACTTTCCAAGGAATTTATTAATTGACAACATAAAGTAAATTTCTTTTTCATTTCGGGACTGGGCATCACTAATACCTTTGCCGTACTCTCGTGCAATGACAAGTGAATAAACACTCATCTTGAGAATAACACATCTAGCATGGAAAATATTGGCCACCCCCTGCCGCTTCATGAGCGGTACGAGCACACAAAAAGGAAATTTATTTTGAAAATTGGAGATGGCACATACAAATTTTCTTAGAACGGCACGGAAATACCGCATATAGGTAGGAATGGTGGACTCATGTGGCAAAACTGGTTTAAATGGTTTTGGATGCACAAGTAGTATTCCTACTTGTTGGGAAACGTTTCATGCAAAACAAAAAAAATCTACGCACACGCAAGATCTATCCACGGAGATGCATAGCAACGAGAGGGGAGAGTGTGTCTACGTACCCTCGTAGACCGTAAGCAGAAGCGTTTAGCAACGCAGTTGATGTAGTCGAACTTCTTCGTGATCCAACCGATCAAGCACCGAACATACGGCACCTCCGCGTTCAACACACATTCAACTTGATGACGTCCTCCGCCTTCTTGATCCAGCAAGACGGTGAGGTAGTGGATGATTTATGGTAGCACGACGGCGTGGTGACGGTGATGGTGAAGCTATCTCCGCAGGGCTTCGCCTAAGCACTATGAAAATATGACCGGGGTTGTAAACGGTGGAGGGGGGCGCCGCACACGGCTAAGACAATGTTCTTGTGTGCTAGGCGCCCCCTCCCATATATATATATGGGGGAGGAGGGAGCAGCCACGAGGGCGCCCCAAGTAGGCCGAATCCAACTTGGGGTCTCCTCCCAAGTGGCGCCCCCTACCATGTTTAGTTGCGGGGGAAAGGCAGGGGAGGGAGGAGGCCCCCCTTTTCCTTTCTCCCATGAGAACGGGAAGGCAGGAGGGGGCCGTCTAGGAAGACGGGCGCACAAGGCCCCTATGGTCTGGTTTGTCCCCTCCTTGGCCCATTAAGCCCATACACCTACCCGGGGGTGTCCGGAATCCCTTCCGGTGACCCCCTGACTACCCGATGCATTCCAAAACTCTTCCGGTGTCTGAATAACATCATCCTATATCAATATTTACCTCTCGACCATTTCGAGACTCCTTGTCATGTCCATGATCTCATCTGGGACTCCGAACAACATTCGGTCACCAAATCATATAACTCATATAACACTATATCGTCACCGAACGTTAAGCGTGCAGACCCTACGGATTCGAGAACTATGTAGACAAGACCGATACACCTCTCCAGTCAATAATCAATAGCAGAACCTGGATGCCCATATTGTCTCCTACATATTCTACAAAGATCCTTATCGGTCGAACCGTTATGACAACATACGTAATTCCCTTTGTCCATCGGTATGTTACTTGCTCGAGATTCGATCATCGGCATCCTCATACCTACTTCAATCTCGTTACCGGCAAGTCTCTTTACTCGTTCCATAATACATCATCTTGCAACTAACTCATTATTCACTTTGCTTGCAAGGCTTCTTATGATGTGTATTACCGAGAGGGCCCAGAGATACCTCTCCGATACTCGGAGTGACAAATCCTAATCTCGATCTATGCCAACTCAACAAACACCTTCGGAGATACCTGTAGAGCATCTTTATGATCACCCAGTTACGTTGTGACGTTTGATAGCACACAAGGTATTCCTCCGGCATCTGGAAGTTGCATAATCTCATAGTCGAAGGAATATGTATTTGACATTAAGAAAGCAATAGCTATAAACTGAACGATCAATATGCTAAGCTAACGGGTGGGTCTTGTCCATCACATCATTCTCCTAATGAGGTGATCTCGTTATCAAATGACAACACATGTCTATGGTTAGGAAACCTTAACCATCTTTGATCAGCAAGCTAGTCTAGTAGAGGCTTACTAGGGACACGATATTTTTTTATGTATTCACACATGTATTTAAGTTTTCGATCAATACAATTCTAGCATGAATAATAAACCTTTATCATGATTAAGGAAATATAATAATAACCATTTTATTATTGCCTCTAGGGAATATTTCCATCACTACTTAGTACAAGTTAAGGCTAGCAAAAGATTGAGAAACAACCAACTAAGAAATGAAAAATCACATAAGCGAGCATTAAGCATAACTAACACCGAATAATGCACCATAAGTAGGATGTAATTTCATTGCATAAATATTGACTTTCGTGCTTGCATGGGGAATCACAAACCTTAACACCAATATTCTTACTAAAGCATAATTACTCACCAACATGACTCACGTATCACTATCATCATATCTCAAAACTATTACAAAGAATCAAGTTTATTTTGTCCAATGATCTTCATGAAAGTTGTTATTATACCCATCTTGAATATCTATCACTTTGGAACTAATTTCATATGTTGATTTTGATAAGCTCAAACAAATCTAAGTGAAGAACATGAGCATAAAATTTTTCTTCTCTCAAAATAATATAAGTGCGGCATGAGAGAATTTCTTCAAAATTCTACTAACTCTGAAATAAATCTAAATGAAGCATGAGAGCATTTCTTCAAAAATATTAAAGCACACAGTGCTCAAAAAGATATAAGTGAAGCACTAGAGCAATTCCATAGCTCAAAAAATTTAAGTGAAGCATATAGAGCAATTCTAACAAATCGTAACATAATTTTGGCTCTCTCAAATACGTGTGTCCAGCAAGGATAGATGACAGAAACTAAAAAGTAAAACAAGCAAAGACTCATATAATACAAGATGCTCCAAGCAAAACTCATGATATGTGATGAATAAAAATATAGGTCCAAGTAAAATACCGATAGTCGTTAGAAGAAAGAGGGGATGCCACTCGGGGCATCCCCAAGCTTAGTTGATTGTTCCTCTTTGGGTAATAACTTGGGGTGCCATGGGGCATCCCCAAGCTTAGGCTCTTCTTACTCCTTATTTCTTCATCCATCGTGATCTCACCCAAAACTTGAAAACTTCAATCACACAAAACTCAACAAAACCTTCATGAGATCCGTTGGTATAACAAAGCAAATCACCACTCTAAGTACTGTTGCACACCCATTCATATTTTATTTTTGCATTATATCTACTGTGTTCCAACTTTGCTATGGCTTATACCCCCCGATAAAGTCCATAGATTCATCAAAATAAGCACACAACGCAAAGAAAATAAAATATGTCAAAAACATAACAGTCTGTAGCAATCTGAAAACCTCAAATACTTTTGTAACTCCAAAAATTCTGAAAACTTAGGACAACGTAGGAAATTTGTATTTCAATCTTGTGTACAAAAATCAGGATTTTATCGCGCTTCTGTGAATATTGAAAACTATTTTACTGGACGCAAAAGTTTCTGTTTTTTAACAAGATCAAATCAACTATCACCCAACATGATCCCAAAGGATTTGCTTGGCACCAATAATAACTAGAACATAAAATACACAGTCATAACAATAGCATAATTGTGCAAACACTCAAGAACAAAAAGAAAAAGGCAAAAATATTTTTTCATTGGGTTGCCTCCCAACAAGCGCTATCATTTTATGCCCCTAGCTAGGCATAATGCATAGATCTAAGTATTGTCATCTTTGGTTCTAGATCCATAGGATGCCCTCATGATTGATTCATATGGTGGCTTAATTCTTGTTCTAGGGAAGTGTTCCATACCCTTTCTTAGTGGAAATTGAAATTTAATATTGCCTTCTTTCATATCAATCACGTCACCTATAGTGCGTAAGAACGGTCTACCAAGTATAATTGGTCAAGACAGATTGCAATCAATATCAAGAACAATAAAATCTATGGGCACATAATTCCTATTTTCAGGAATAAGAACATCGTCAATTCTTCCCATAGGATTTTTAATAGTAGAATCCGCCAAGTGCAAATTAAGATAACATTCTTCAATATCGGTAAGACCAAGCACATCACATAAAGACTTCAGAATTGTGGAAACACAAGCACCCAAATCACACAAAGCAAAACACTCATAATTTTTAATCTTGACTTTGATAGTAGGTTCCATTTCATCATGTAATTTTCTAGGAACTGAGATCTCTAATTCCAATTTTTCTTCCAAAGCTTTCATCATGGCATCTACGATATGTTTAGTAAAAGTTTTCTTTTGTTCATAGGCATGGGGTGGCTTAATCATGGATTGCAACAAAGAAATACAATCAATCAAAGAACAATTATCGTAATTAAAGTCTTTGTAATCCAAAAGAGTGGGCACATCACTAGTTAAAGTTTTGACCTCTCTAAACCCACTTTTATCAATTTTCTCAACAAGATTTTCACCCTCCGAATTATCGGGATGCCTTATAGCTAAAGTTGACTCTTCTTCAGTCCCTTTATCATCAATCTTAATTTTACTAAACACGGAATCAATGGAAGAAACACCAATCATTTTAAGATCTTCATCATTTTTATGAAAGCAATCACTAGAAAATGCTCTTTCTAAAAATTCTCTGTTAGATCTAAAGCATAGCGGTTCTTTTCTTACTTTCATCCATAGAAACATACAAAGTTTTAATCGATTACTCAACCTTGGGCACATAAATTTTCAACTTGAGATTTTCTACACCGTAAGAAATTCTATCAATGCTTCTAGACATATCATCAATCTTATTCAAGTTTTCTTCTATCGTAGTATTGAAAGCTTTTTGAGCATTGATAAATTCGTTAATATTATTCTCAAGATCAGAGGTGTTCTTGTTATTATTGTAAGAGGAATTACCATAGGAATCACCATAATTATTAGAGGAATTTCCAGGAAAAGGCCTAGGATTAAAATTACCTCTATAAGCATTGTTATTAAAATTGTTTCGCGAGACAAAATTCACATCTATGGGATCACTATTTTGGTCAATCAAAGTGGACGAAGGCACATCATTAAGATCAATAGGAGCACTTTTATTAGCAACCAATTTCATAAGAGCATCAACTTTTTCACTCAACGTACTAATTCCTTCAACCGAATTAATTTTCTTACTAGTAGGTGCTCTTTCGGTATCCATTGTGAATAATTCGCCATACACTACTGCAGGTTGCTGCTAATGCGACACTACGATCAGGGACCCTTCAACGAAACTGTGTGCGATGCCATAATCGCAAACGGTGGTGTAAAAAACCGTCAAAAAAGGTGCAAAACATTTGCGATGGAGGATGCATCAAACACGGTTCAGATTTTAGTTGCGTGTGCGATGCAGGGCATATGATTCAGCTCAATTAACTATTTGCGATGAGGAGGAACAAAATAAACAGGCAGCCAAATGAAGGTGTGTGCGATGTACAGCATACGGTTCACTCGGATGAACTGTTTGTGATTAGGCAACACAAAAGAAACGGTCAGCCAGATCAAAGGTGTGTGCGATATACGGCATGCGGTTCACTCGGATGAACTGTTTGCGTTGAGACATGAGAACAGAAACGGTTCAAATGAACAAGATGTGTGTGATACGAGGCAAATAGGTTTGTAATCAGAAACGTGTGCGAAGACCGATAACAACACAGACGATTACTGCTAACAAGCCGTGTGTGTTGTGAGCAAACGATTGCTGGTATACAATTGTGAGTGATTGATGAAAACATCACCGACGGGTTCCATTGTTTAGTCCGTGTGCGATGTGATTTTCTTTGTCCGCACAACATCTACGCTCTGTCTACAGAGCACCAACATATATACTTAAAAAGACAGCATTGCATAACCAAATTAAGCATACAATTACACAAGTGACTACACACATAACATTTGCACACACCAAAGTAAGCAATTACATGCATACTAAAGTAGGAGAAACGAGGATCAAATCATCTACTTATTGTTGTGACGACGCTTGCCATTGCTCTGCTTCCGGCTGGATCCCCGGCCGTTTTGGGGAAGGAGGCACTTCCTCATGTCAACGATCCGCCTGTACATGTCGTAGCTCGTATACGCCTCCTTGGCCGCGTACACGACGCGAGCTTTGTAGAGTTTATCCATCCAGGACGAGTGCCAGGCACGCTTGTCCTTGTTGCACGAATCCTTCATGTCTCTGTAGTAGGGGTTGATGATGGCCTCAGCGAGGTGAACCAGTGAGTCCTTCTCATGCTCCTTGCTGCCCCAGATCTTGTATTGGCCCTGGATGTCGACAAGATTCTGGCAGGCGATGCCCGAACTCTCGAGCGCCTTTACATTGTTGGTGATGTCCACCGTAGCGAACATGTAGTGGGGGCTGTTGACAAACCTGGCGAAACGCTCACAAGGCCTTGTGGCCAGGCAGTAGTGGTAGACGAGGACGTGGTGGCGCACACACATTTGGGCGACGGCGACCTTGGGACGAGACCCGGCACGAGCGCGGGTGTACTCGAGGTCGAACCTGACCACCTTGTACTTCTCCGCAGCAAGCAACAGCTCCATGATGTGGATGGAGTGCTCCACCCAGACCGGGTCGTTCGTGTACACCACCGAGAGGTCCATGAACCTTCTGTGAGTGTCCACCACGGCATGCATGGTGAACTGCTGCTCGTCGTCGGCAGCCGCTCGAAGCGCCATTGGAGCCGCGTAGGATACCCTCTAAGAATTTCTCGTGGTGGGTGTGCTTCCTGCAATGGTGGGGCACGATCGAAAGGTTGAAGAGACACAGGGGTTAAATGGCCGTTGTAATAAATGGGGGCCGGCCAGCCTGTAATCGTCACGTCTTGTCACGACGTTCATAGCGGAGGATTCCAGTGCATGCTTGACAACACCGGACCGCATGCGTGGGCTCGAAGAGGCGCCAATTGTATCATCGGTGAGCCTATTCCCGCGCTACCATGCTGTTTACCGCGCAAGCTTCCCGCCGGCTAGTTTGGCCACGCGTCGGCTAGAAGAGGGACAAATCGTGGGTGTTTATTGGCAAAAAGCTTTGTAAAAACGAAGTGTGTGGAATGACTTCAATCATAAGTTTACCCGTGGGTGATGAGGTCAAAGTTACACAGAAGGGTGATGATGGACACTCGAGTGCGGTAATCAATTCTTCGCTTTACAGTGCACACGCTGGAAGAAACCAACTGTGTGCAATAATGTCGAAGATCGCAGTCGAGTTAGCTATACAGATCATGTGCTGTGAGATCGACAAGGTAAACTAATTCGAGAATGGTTAATAAAATCTAAGACCATTGCATATTAAGGTCAAAATAGTGCTAGCAATATACGAGACTCATACGATGACATTTCAACGATTGTACCACAAAAGCTTGAAATGTTACAAGGTTCCAATTCCAGAGTTATATGGCTCAAATTCAAAGATTACAATGTTCAAACTGATATTAGAAATGAAATTCAGCTCATCAGCTGCAAACGCTCGCGTTGATCCGCTGAACATGGATATCAGAGAGGTTCAAACTAATATCACCGCTTCTAAGTCTGGTTTCGAAACCTCACATTTCTGCAAAGGGGTCAGCCACTGAGAAGTCATGTATGGGGTTAACACAATGACTTCCGATTACTCTGTCATATGAAGTTCCAAAATGAAATTCAGCATTTTTGGAGCCTACTCCATTCTGCCGCAGGCGCCGGCGCTGATCAACAAACCATTCATTTTTGCGGAATAAATGTAGCGCAAACCTCATTTCCTTCAGCACCCTTGCTCTGAGAACAAAGAACCTGGCGAATATAATCTCCGGTAAGGTCCCTCGGTAGTTCTTCAAAGTAATTTATGAGAGATGCAAATCTAGGCATTCGACGTGATTGTTATATTGTATCACATTATCCACCACTGGGCCTAATCTTATCTGCAAAAGAAGAGAACGTGTTAGTGCCTACATGCAGTTTTGAACATTACGACAAGCCTATTTGGTTTGCAGGATTTGTAAAATGCACTAACATGCCATCTTCGATCTGATATGATTGACATGGGCATTTGATTACATTCTAGAAAAATGTAGCCTTCTTCACAAGAGGTTGGAGTGGATGAAAAGTTCCCTAAGAAAACTAGTACAGATGAATCCAAAGGAGAAATGCTTATTGATTGTAACCATATGGACCAAGCAACCAATATGGGGGGGACATGTATGTACTGAAATCCTCCGAAAGAACCTTCAGAAATCGCAGTACATTGTCATTGTAAACTTGGAAAAAGGTGTCACAAATTGAACTCCTTTATGGCTAACATTTAACAGGAAAGGAACATCACCTCGATATATAGCTTCTCTAGGCACGGAAAGCATCTCAGGAAACTGACAACTTGCTCAAGTTCGGGGCCGATAGATTCTAGTGCCAAGACCTTCACTGTGCGCAGTTTCGGGGTCAAGCTTGTCGGAATCATTTTCTAAATGACAGACGAACAAACATCTTCAAAATTAGAAATAATGCTAATTTGTAGAAGGAGAGGTAGAAGGCGGCTGTTGTAACTGAACGGGTGTGGATCCAATAACAAGTTCGGAGTATTTGTTAGACGAGTAGCCCACCACTATCAATTTCGGCGCAGAAATGACATTGATTCTTGTTGGACCTTCTTGATCAACTACAAGTAATCTCTCAAGTGCAGGTGTGTCCTCAATGACCATACCATGGTACACATCTTGTGATGTCTTCCTGCTGCACCAGCAACACACATAAATAGTCCGGAGAGTCATGGAGGTGATGTGCAAGGTACTCAACCCATTGATCGCCTGAAGACGAAGGTACTCGAGTGCAGTACAGCCACGGAGCAGGCGCTCCATGTAACCCTTTGAGAGGCAGACGGCGATGAGCTCGAGGTGCTTCAGTCATGGTAGAATAAGAGCGGGCGCGCCATTAAGGGGCAGGAAATGGCAGTTCCTAAACTTGGTGACGCAGCGTGGGCGCGAGGCGGAGTGCGGACGGTGGCAACAACCCCATATGCCCATCGTCAAAAGTGAGCTCCTCGATCTGATCTAGGGTGGGGGATCGGAACCAGTCGTCAAGCTTGGCTCGGTCTTGCCGTTGGAACAGAACTTGCCCATTCTAAGGCCTTTGGTTGGGCCAAGGTGACTGCCGAGGATCTTAGAGAATGCATCCAAGCTTTTGCGATAGCCATGGCAGAGCTCGTGGGTGTCGATGAGGTCGAGAGGGCTGGAGTTCCATAGGGGGCGCCACTTCTGGGAAAGGACGGTTGTCCGCGCCCCATATTTGATTGGGAGGAGGGAGATGATGACTCTCAACATATCATCGGGGAGGCTGCTGATGAAATCTAGGCCTGCTGCAGTCGCTTGCGGTTCTAGCTCGCCCCGTCTCTGCTTGTTGCCAGCCCTGTTCCCCACCTCCAGAGTCTCCTTGTCAGCGACACTTTCTGATAGAAATGGGAGTACAGGGAATATTTAGTTAAAACAGGGCAATAGAAAAGTGTATTGGTAACTAGAAGTTATTAGGTAGGAATATAGTAAGAAAAGGGAATAAAAATTGGTTGCTTAAATACTACACAATTCATTTGACATTGCTGGGTAAGTCAACATATGCAGATAGTTGAAAAGAAAACTTACTTCAAACAAAGTCTGGATGATGATTTTGTCGGGGAAGTTAGCATATATCTCATGACCAGGCCCTTTTATGTGCAGTGCAATTTTAGTGCCAGCTTTTAGTACATAAAACTTTGCAATTTCTTTCCAAAAGCCAGTGCCAAAATAGGAGTCACCACGTTCATCAAGTCTTACAGTAGCAACCATTGTAAATCCATGGTTTGTGTGCAGTATGACATCCGTGGAGCCTTGATCTATGTAAAGGGAAAAATTGTGCACTACATAATCTGTTGCATAGCAAGGGATGTTCTGCAGAAAATGGTAGGATTGTTAAAGAAAATATGGTACATGCAAATATGGGCCCAAATTGAAAGAACTGTACAACAGTTGAAATCGAAGGGCAAAAATCTATAATTAAACAGATAGGGTAAACATGATGTCATGGAAATATGAGAGTAATCGAAAGAACAATACATCATTAATTTGCCTAATATAGAAAGAAGAGGGGGGAAATCCCCTTTGACGTATATGGTGCATGTGGCACCTTTTATCCAAATGTAGCAATATTAAGAATATGTTCAGGAAAGTAGGCCATGCCAACCGATTTAGGGTGAGATTGAACATACCGCGCGCGTCCTCAAGTTATCTGGTACGGTGAGATGGAATCTCTGGTGGAGGTCGCAAAGTCCTGAAGTGTCGGTGCACTGTACATTCTATGAATGAAAGAAAACCCTCAAATCAGCTCGAATAAAAATGAAGGCAATTTCTGCCAGGTGATTAAAGGAGGCAGATGAACTGGGATAAGAGATGAGATAATATCTCGTTAAATTAGTTACCTTGTCATCCATGAGAAAGAACCCTCAGTACGTCAGATTCCCCAACCGAGCGGAGCTGGGTCGACCGCGAGCAGCGTCGAGAAAGTCGATGGCGATAGGCGGCGGCAAGCGGAAGTGGCGAAATGCGGTGGGCTTTGCCGGCAGCCTGGCAGCAGCAGCAGGCGTCGAGCTAAGTGTTTACCGCCGTGATAGACGGTGCCATGCACTACAAAAAAAGACACATCCGTGACATTTTGGGCCGAACGAAATTGTTTCTGTCATGCTTATGACACTTCTATGACGATAATTGTGACAAAAACCGATATCATCATAGATGTGGTGGGCTCCTACTTCTATGACAAAAAATCATGACAGAAAATGGGCTTTTCGTCCTGGGCGGGCCGGAGGCGCAGCTGCATGACATTATTTGGGTCATCCATGACGGAGAAAACCATGGTAGAAGCGAGGGCGAGGAAAATATCGGGGGAGTTCCCGGTTACGGTGGGTGGTCGGGGGCCGAGCGATGCGCGTTTCTCTCGTACGTATGCGCATGTGTGCGAGGCATTGCGCTCTAACTGAACCCGAGCGATTACACTAGCTACGTTACTGAACCCTGGTCGATCCCTTGCTGTTAACTGAACCCGAGTGTGATTCCTTCGCTACTGCTGCTAACTGAAGCCGATCGATGCTGCCTCTGGATGAACAGTGAGCGTTGTTGGGGGGTTTGGATGAATAGTTCCCGGTGGGGGTTGGATGAACAGGACCTTGTGGTAGTAGAGGCCATTGCCGCTGGATGAACAGGACCCCGATCGATCGAGCCGGTGGATGAACAGGATCCCGTGGAGGGTTGGATGAACAGTAGCCGGTGGATGGCTGGTTGAACAGTAGCCGGTGGAGGCTAGATGAATAGTAGCCCGTGGAGGGGTGGTTGAATGGGACCCCGTGGAGAGGGCTGGTTGAACAGTAGCCGGTGGAGGAGCACACGGTGGAGGCTGGATGAACAGGAGCCTGTGGATGAACAGTCGCAGGTGGAGGCTGGAGGAGGTCGACGGTGGATGAACAGGAGCCCGTGGAGGCTGAAGGAGGTCGACGGTGGAGATGAACAGTATCCCGCGGAGTCCTGTTTTGCGGTACGCCACACCCCGCCCGATGAACAGGACCCCTGTTTTGACCGTAGCGCTCCAACACAAGTCCGTTTCCTCCGTTTTGCGGTACACCACACCCCTCCCGATCAACAGGACCCCGTTTCGACCATAGGAGGTCCGTTTCCTCCGTTTTGCGGTACGACAGACCCCTCCCAATGAACAGGATCCCGTTTCGACCGTGGTCGGTCAAACACAAGGCCATTTCCTTCGTTCTACGGTACGCCAGGCCTCGTTTCCATCGGTTGTTCTGTCCAAGCCGGTTGGCTCCCAATCAATAGCACGCGTTCCGTTGCCTCCCGATGAACACGACGCATTCCGTTGCCTCCCCACGAACACGACGACGATGCAGTTTCTCCGTTCCGAACCAGCCATGTACACAAGCCCTGGCCGTACGTATGCGCGAGTAGGCGTTCGAGACCCCGCCTATATGTACGTACGTGGCCGTATTTTCTTTCTTGCACCCTGGTCGTTGTACGTACGTGTGCATGCTACGTGCGCGCCTCTACTACGACACGTGCCCTTCCTTACACGGCCATGGTTCATCGCTGCAGCATGCAGACAGACCGATCGTATGTACGTACATGTTCGCAACCAGAATGACAACGCTACATACACTTCGACCGGGTGGGTCCCGACTGTCAGGCACTTCCTTACATGCGAAGATGTAGCTGGTGGGTCCCAGCAGTCAGGGGGGAAATGTTTTTTTGTGAAATACGGTGGCCCGTCCGATGGGTCCCTACTGTCAGGTGGAGGAATCATTATTTTCCGCATAATAAGGAGGCACTTCCTTGCTGCGGCCGTGGACCCAGCTGTCAGCCTCTCCACGTACAGTACTCTTCCGATCGAAGTCATTTGTTGACCACTTTGACCACGCCACACCGAGAGCAACAGGGCGGTGGACGATGGCGAGGCCTAGGAAGGGGACGACGCGGAGCCGGGGAAGACGCGGCAGTGGATGCCCACGCGGAGGGGAGTGCGTGGGTTGACTGCTTCGGCTGCGGTGTGAGGCTGCCGTCGCCGGAGAATAACAGGAGGTGTGGGTGAGTATAGAGGGATGGCATGGCCAGCGGTGGCAGCACAGCCGGACACGGGAGCAGGAGCCGGCGGCACGGCCGACGCTTGTTTGGGTGGCTGGAGCAAGAAGACCAGAGGTTGAAGAAGTACTACGACCATTGGATGGACATCGTACGGTCACTGGAGCTAGAATCGTTGATATTGACTAAGTTGACAAAGCCCTCCGTCCCCGTCATCTTAGTAGGCCCACAAGTCAGCCTCCCACAATGGTGGGTTCCAGCTAGCAGGGGGTATTCATTTTTTTGTGCATAATAAGGAGGCACTTCCTTGTGTGCGAAGATATAGCTGGTGGGTCCGAGCTGACAGCGGGGGGAACGTTTTTTCAAGAAATACAGAGGCCCTTCCTGTGGGTCCCAGCTGTTAGGTGGAGGAATCATTATTTTGCGCGTAATAAGGAGGCATTTCCTTGTGTGGACCCCTACTGTCAGCCTCTTCCGATGGCTGTTGTTTGTTGACCATGTTGACCTCGCCGCGCCGAGAGCACAAACGCGGTGGATGAGGGCGAGGCCCAGGAAGGGAATGACCCGGAGCCGGCGAAGCCACCGCAGCAAATGCCCATGCTGAGGGGTGTACGAGCGCTGACTGGTCGGCTGCGGGGTGAGGCTGACGTCGCCGGAAAATAACAGGATGTGCGGGTAGGTAGAGGGATGGCCTAGCGGCAGCACAGCCAGCCATGGGAGGAGGGAGCAGGCAGTCCCGCCGGCGCTGGTTTGGGCGGCTGGAGCAGGAAGATTAGAGATTGAAGAAGCACGGTGGGCGTTGGATGGACATCCAACAGTCACTGCTCTGTGTTGACTAAGTTGACAAGGCCTTGCGTACGCATCAAAAAAAATTAGGACAGCGTCATCGTCAACCTAGTAGGCCCAGAAGTCAACCTCCAAACCTGTGGAAAACAACATATAGCCCATTAGCCATTATTTTCAATAATTTACAGCCCATGTGCTAATTCTTAAGGATATTTGAAGCCCATATTCTTTTTATTAGCATTACCGACCATATATTCTGGGCACTGCTAAAAAATTCAACAAAATATTTCATATTTCGGTGGGGTCCGAACTCTTTTAATCACGAAATTTTGAGTCGCGTTAAAAGTAATTTTTAAAAAATTATATCAAAATAAAATTCAAAAAACAATTCTCCGCAAAAAAAGAATGAAATTTAAAATCTTAACTAGCAAGATGCCCGTGCGTTGCACGGAACATGAAGATGCATTTGTGTGAGTAGTTTATCTTGTGGGAGAAAAGACGATCTTTTAATGTAATTGCCAGTTGGCTTTGGTTTTTATAAGAGTAGAGAGTAGAGAAATCCAGAAAAAATGATATTTTAA
This sequence comes from Aegilops tauschii subsp. strangulata, assembly GCF_002575655.3. Classification (NCBI taxonomy): domain Eukaryota; kingdom Viridiplantae; phylum Streptophyta; class Magnoliopsida; order Poales; family Poaceae; genus Aegilops; species Aegilops tauschii. The sequence continues at coordinate 338,995,658 of NC_053037.3, forward strand.
TGTAATTGCCGGTTGGCTTTGGTTTAAAAATTTACAGCCTATTTCTTACAACTTATAGCCCATTTTCTGGGGAAGCCCATTTCTTACTACTTTACATCCCTCCCTCCTCGTCTTGAAAGATTTGCTGCCCAGCAGGGCTGAGAAAAACAAGTAGGCCTCGGTTTTGGTGTTCTCCAAAAAAGAATTGGGCTAGCCATTTACAGAAAGAAAAAAAGATATCAATTAGGCTCGTCATGTGCTTAAATAAAAGCGTAAGTGTGGGCTAGACGGGCCACAGCCCCCGCACAGCGTGCAGTTGAGCTCCGTCTCTGAAACTAAAAAAACAACTAGGCGAGCTGCTGGGTCCCTGGTGTTATCTGCTCGTTGTGTAATTTTAACAAATCCGCCGCCGCGCCGGCCTATGCATCGTCGGTGTGAGATGAGACGTTAATGACTTGTCCTGGCGACATGCCGCCGTTGGTGGACTCAGCGTCCCCCTTGCTGAAGTCGACCGCGTCCTCGTCCTCGTCCTCATCCTCGTCCTCGTCCTCGTCCTCGGCGCTGCCATCAAGGTTGTAGTACTCGTAGTAGTGGTTGCGCCAGAGCTCGCGTTGGTACTCCACCGCCGATTCCTCGACGGACAGACTCTTCTCTACCTCGACCTCGGCCACGTGCCACTCCTCCTCCCGGCGCTCCTCGATCTCCGCCGCCTCATGCATCTCCAGCTTCCACTCGGCGACCTCATGAGGAAGCAGGTGCTCCATGGCCACCGCCGCCTTTTCAGACATGGGTTGCATGCTGGAGTCCAAGGTGGCCTGGAATATCTTGGCGTGTGCATCCTCGATCTTGGCGTGGATGGCCTCAACTCGGGCCAGGGCGACATCGGCGGCACGGACGGCAGCTCGAGGACTCTCGGCATTTGCAGCCGCCGTCGCAGCAGCTGCTGCAGCTGTCTCGGCTGTCGCGGCTGCCCTATCGGCTGCCGCAGACGCCCTCTCGGCAAAAGCGGCTGCGCTCAATGTGGATGCGGCGACACTCTCGGTGTAGGCGGCCGCGCTCTCGGCGCAGGCGGCGGCGCTCGGGGGGAGGGGGACGCGGCCATCGTATGGGCCTTCATGAAGTGTTTCCACGGCGTCATCTTTGCAAGAAGGGGGTGTCGGAATGGGGATTGGGATTCGTGGATTCGGGGGTTGCCGGCACTGGAGCAGACGAGCCGGCGAAGCTTAAGGAGGGAGACTTAAATAGACCCAGATATTTTCATCGCAAACGGTTCCTAGAAAACAATTGTGTGTGATGTTGTACATATTTTTTATTAGCTGTGAAAGACGAATTTGGAGTAAAGTGGCAACGGATGGTGTTTTAAATGAACGAGAAATTTTGTAGTACTAATACAACTGTCATGTCAAATTTTGGAAAATTTCAGGGGTCATTTGACCTTTTAAGACATTTAAGTGATTTTCTAGCAGTGAGGAATTAGGAGGAAGTATTTTTTTGGCTTGTAATAACGAGGCACCTGCTTGCGTAATGCAATGACCCTGGTGGGTCCCTACTATCAGCCTCTCCAAGTACAGTCATCTCCTGATTCCTCTTGGTTGTTGACCATGTTGACAACACCAGACGGAGGCGGGCACAACGAGCAAACCAAGGCGGAGAACGACAGTGAGGCCTCGAATAGGAAGGAACAGCAGTCGTGGAAGATGCGGTAGTGTACTGGCAGGTGGAGGGGAGTACAAGGGCAACAACATGCAACTCAAGCTTACAAACGGTATAAAAAGCCCAAGGATTAATTGTTCATCAAATTTTTAGACAAAACCCAAATTGAACATGGCAGTAACATCTAACCCAACCACTCTTTTTCGCAGTCACAAACAAATGGATTGGTCTGATCCATAAAATCAACATCCTATGCATAAAAATTTATTGCACGATGACTACAACTTGATGTAAATAGAAGCCGAGCATGTTTAGAAGCCCATTTGTCCACTTGAAACTTCTTTTTTTGCTCTTCAACGTGTCCGTCCGTGAGAAATCTCTTGCGGTAAAACTTAAGCCTCAGCGACAATAGTAACCTCACATTCAACAGGAAGAATGTGACAAAGCTTCTGTTTGCCTGGTTGGATGCATATCCTTCCATCGTTATTGTCCTCAAATGAATGTCATGAGAACTGAGAAAATCAGGGTGCTTATTAAGCCACCGATTGGTTATCCGTTTTTGTCCATGTGCTTGCAGTACCTAAGTAGACATGAAGATTTGAAAACAGTTAAGGTCTGGAAAAAAGAGTATGTCGAAAGAGCAACAGTTGAACGGTTAATTCTAGTACAATATATACAGTCTTTCAATGTGCATGAAATTATCACCTCCATATATAAATTCTCCAGAGACCGAAAGCATCGCAGCAAGCCAATAATTATGTTCAGATCATAACTATACATTCCGATATATAAGATCTTGACAGAATCCAGCAGCATTGATAGGCTATCCATGGACGAACTCTTCATTGAGCATATAACATAATATTAGTACCCAAAGTGTACTCCAAGATGATATAAAACTTATGCGCACAAATGAAAAATGCATCTTATGATTACAAATGTGTAGATGATAATATACGGTACCTGAAAAAGTGAGGAGCCAAACACCAACTTCTTGTGATCATTAAACGGATCACGAATTACACCCAAGGTCTCCAGTTTGGGCACAGAGACGACAGCTATTTGCGAAGGTTTATAACAATTATCAAGGAGTAACCTTTCAAGTGAAGGGGCATCTTCGATGATGAGCTGCTGTACTTTAAAACAAATTCCAATGCTTTTAAGGTGAGGCGACTTTATTTGGAGAAAACTGATAGGGATTTCTATTCCCAAAACAATCAGCAAGCGCTCCAGGGCAGGGCAACTGGAGTGGATGATGCTGTGCAGTGAGGCCTCCGACAGATAAACCACCACAAGCGAAAGTTTTTTTAGCAGTGGGAGTCGAAGCATTTGTACCAGATCGTCTAGTAGATGGCACTGAGCGAAGGTGGCGGTGTGGAGAGAGGAGGAAAACCACGAGATGGACAATGGTGGTGTGGGCATGAATTCTTGGTATGTTCGTGGTATGAAACTTTCGTGGTAATGGTAGAACTCAAACTGCTGGAGCTTTCCGAATTCAGGGGATGTCAGCCAAGCTTCTACCGTGCCGGGTATGGACAGCAGGTAGCGTGTCGGGATGCAGAGGCGTTGAACGGGGCCCTGCTAGTGAGAGGAGACGATGGCTCTGAGGAGATCAAATTCAGGAAGGACAGAATCTGACGACAGTCGAGATTGAGGGGCGCAATGCGCCATAGAGGGCACCACCGAGTTGAGAGGACTTGTGTGCGGCAGCAATCCTTGGTGGGGAGAAGCGAGATGATCTCAAGGATGACGTCCGGGAGATCGTTGATGCGGTCCACCGGAGATTCTACCGGTTCCTCAGATCCGGGTGGGGGGCTCGCCGCTTCTCCCCGCGATGCCGGGTGCGGGATCTACAACCGGCGTCGCCGCTGGCGGGAGCCTCATCTTCTTGGCGCTGGGGCCAGCCGACTCCATTTTCCTTATGGGCGTCGTGCTGAGCTCACGGGTTTGAGCAGAGTAGCCAGAGACGAGCCTAGTGGCAGTGCGAGTGGGGAAGAAGGAGGGCTGGGGTTTTCTGTAGGAGTGGAAGAAGAGGAGCAGGCGTTTTCTGTACGAGTGAGGAAGAAGGTGAGCGGGTTTTTTTTGGAAGAGTGAGGAAGATGGGGAGCGGGGGGAATCGGGGCGAGACGGAAGCGTAAGTGGAAGCGAGGAGGAAGGAGGGTTTTCCTGGGATCGCCCCCTCTTCAAGAAATATGGGCTTCTCCTCGCCAAAAACAAAAACAAATGGGCTTTAAGATGGATAGGCTTTTGCATCGGCCCAATCGACTGCCCGTGTTTTGTATTGGAGGGCCTTGTGCTAGAGGCAGCCCGAGACACTCTCTAGCTTATTGCCCATTCGAAAGAAAAAAAAAAAGAGATGCCTCCAGCTTATGGCTACTCATCGGTAACCTTTTTCAACTTGGCATCCACCAATTAGAGGATGCGGTACTGGATGCAGACACTCACACTGGTCGCGTAGCATGGCAAAGTGAGGTGTCAAATAACAGGCCTACAATATACTTACTAGATTGTGAAGGTTCACAGGCTAGTCAACATTTACATTAAACTAAGCTTCAGAAGATACGGTATGCATACTAACATTCAGAAGAACAAAAGTTCAGCATGTTTATGCATCTCAATGATTCACCATACTATAACCAATACAAAGCTGTGAGAAGGTGTGGAAATAAAGAAAATCGGTCGTTGCTTCTCTGAGCAAAGGGCCTCCCTGCGCACACATTAATTTCGTGGGCATGCTTGTTTCTTCTCAATGTTGCGAGCACTTTGAGCATGTTGGCAACTCCACAGCTAGCTAGCTGCCTCATCTTGCAATTGATGCTGACACATTTGCAGCAAACACATGAGGCAATAGAGATGACTCAACATGAGTCCATATTGTCCACTTCCCCTGAAATCATCTTCATTGTCCTGAATCTGAAAAGATAGGAAAACAATAGCTATACTTAAACGGTGTTGCAAAACAGTAGCACATATCAATAGCTCGGCATGACAAAACATGATGATCTGAACATACTGACCTACCTGAGGAAGATTATATATAATTTCATAAGTCCTTGGTTGATTTACACCTTCGGCTGCGCTGCTTGTTTGCTACTCCACACATGACAGGATCGTTCCGCACTGCAATCAGCAAGTCAACGTACGAATAAGCTTATTTCATCTTGCGGTGGTGATTGTACCTAGTTACGAATGTAGGAATACCTAAAGCACCATGAGGTGAGCTGACAGCAGGTAGATGCAGCCATATAAGTTTTGTGCGGTGCTACCAAAATTGAGGTTTTTATCCCTTCCCGTTATGAGAATTCTTCTTGAAGTTGGTAGAATGTGACGGCTTGTTCTTTGCATGAAACTTGCCTTTCCCCTGAGATTTGTTCTTGTTGTTTTGGGGCTGGTTGGGCTGGAAGTTCTTCTCGTGTACCATGTGGGCACTAGAAGCTCCCTCAGCGACCCAAGCACGTGTGTCTTTTGCTCTTGCCTTCTCTTCAAAATGAAGAGTGCTAATGAGATCCGAAACGGAAAACTCATGTCTCTTGTTTTTTAGAGAAGTAGCAAAATCGTTCCACGAAGGTGGAAGCTTGGCAATGATGGTCCCAGCAACAAATTTGTCCGGCAACACACACTTGAAGTACTCAAGTTCCTTAGCGAGTGATTGTATCTCATGAGTCTGCTGAACAACAGAGCGCTCATCAGTCATCTTGTAGTCACAGAATTGCTCCATGACGTACAACTCGTTGCCAGCGCCCGAGGCCCCAAACGTGGCCTCGAGCGCAGCCCACATGTCTTTGCCACTGTCAAACAACATATATGAATCCACAATGGAATCGTCAAGAACACTCAGCAGGGCGGCTTTGAAGAGGGTATCCATGTTCTCAAAAGCTTTTTGCTGTGTAGGATTAAGATCGCCCTCAGGCTTACCCTTAGTGGCGTCATAGCAGTACATGGTCTGAAACCAATATACTGCTCTTGTGCGCCACCTTTTATATTGCACCCCCTTAAAAGTAGGCGGCTTCAAAAGCGTAGCAAAACCACTCGGAGTAAATTGCCTATAATAAGGTTTTTGGATTGGATTGTTGAATATATGAGCAATTTACTATGAGATGTAATCTGAATCAACAGTAAATAGATCATGACAACAATTGCAAAGATCAAAGCAATGATGCGGACTAAACCAGGAGGATAGAATCACATACTTTACAGCGGGAGCAGAACCGCTTTGGTTGATGTTGTCACTCGTGTCGTTGATGAAGAGGTTACCGAGGTCGAGGAAGAAGGCTGTCGTTGAGGAAGTCGTCACTGGCAGCAGTCACAGGAGTGTGCTCCCCAAAAACCTGATCGCCCCTCTCCCATACAGGATCACGAAAGGCGGGGTTCGGAGGACTGCTGTCCCTTCTCGCGGTGCACGCCGGAAGGAGGGATGGAGAAGAATTGCGTGGCGGCGCTAAGATCTGGAATGGTGCGAAACCATATGATACAGCGGCGGCTAGGGTAGAGCCTGTCAGGTCGGTCGTGCGAGTAAGACCAAGTACATAATAGTAGGCCTTTGGCCCAAACCCCACGTCCAAGTCAATAATAGCCCCACTATCCAAAAGAATCAGAAACGGCTGAGTAATTAAGGCGTTCATTAATTATTAATTAATGACTTAATAAATTTTCTGACTCACACCACACTTAGAGCATGGTTAATCGTATAGCCAACATCCGGCTATATGAACTTGACACATCATCTAGAACCAACCTAATACGTAGCCTGCTTACAATAGTTAGTCCCTTTAGTATAATACTATATCATTAATAATAGCCCCACCTTTTGTCTCACAAAGTATGTGTAGTCTGAAATGCCGGGCGTGCAGTGGGCGGTGCCCTCGGTTGGCGCGCTGCTTCAACGGCGGAAGCAGTGAGAGGTCGCGTCGCCCTGACTTGCCATCAATGTGGAGCAGCGGGCTCAGCTGGCGCCGGGCAGGAAGGTTTCGATTTTTGATTCAGTTGCTGTGCTGCTACCGTCCAATATTCGCGTGTGGTTGTTTCTAGAATAAAAAAGGAGGTACTCCTACTTATGTTACTCCCACTATGGCTAGCCTTGCGCTTGGCTCTTCGTCTCTTCCGGAAGTCGAACAAGAATGGTGGTACTACAGTAGTACTTCTGGCAATCTGACACCAAATGAATTGTTGCACGTCCACCGCTTGTATGCAAAAGTTTCTCCTCGTGCTGTGAGCCACCGCGCACGCGTTGGCGAGGGAGAAGGCATAATAAGCAAGCTTCTCGTCGTTCTGCGAGTTGACGGGACACATCAAAGTTATTTAGTACGTACTCTCTCCAAATAAGGGCTGACCATGTCATGGCTACAATCCCGTGCTCCATCGTTGAGTACGTGCACTATTCACGTGCCATCGAGGAGAAAAAATATTGCGTAGTAGGAGTAGGTGCCATCGAAGTGCACGACTCACTTACGCACTACTTATCTGATTATCTCCATTTTCTTGCATGACACGTGCACCTTGATGCTAGATGTCTCGCGTGTTGGCAAAAGGATGAACAAAGCTCATGTAAAAAAAGAGTGGAAGAACATAGATTCCCGACGACCGATAAGGAGCAAGGAACCTCGCGGTGGAGCGTCTGCAAGGAACCTTGCGCATTTTCCCCTGTTTTTTGCCGCCTGCCCACCTATAAACAAATAAAAGAACATGAACTCTTCGCTAACCACTAGAGACGATACATCAGGATGCTAAGTTGAAGGTATTTTATTAGTTTATACTCCCTCTGTCTTGGTTTATAGGGCGTGCGCATAGTTCTAGGTCATCGATTTGACTAACTAAATATGAGTTATATGTCACCAAAAGTATATCATTAGATTCTTAAGTGGATGTAGTTTCTAAACATATATTTTTCATCCAATATGATACATATTTAGCTAGTTAAGTTGTCAACCTAGAACGACGCGCATGTATTATAAACCGAGACGGAGGAAGTGTTGATAACCATGCAAGAAGCCACGCATGTACAGGACACATGCAACCACGCATGTACACACGCCGACGCACTAACTCATGCCGATCCAACTCGTGCACAAACGCGCACAGCATGGAGCACACAACGCACGTACACAACACATGCATGCATACACACTCGGCCATAGAATGCACGTGAACAACACATGCATGCGCACACACGCGGCTGCTTGGAGGCGTGCGCCATCCGCGGCGACGTCCGGTTCATCGTGCTACGGCGAAGCTCGCACACAACGGCGCCTACGCATCTCTTGCAGCACCTCTTTGCCGTCGTTGCTCAACGACTAGCCGGAGACGAAGACGACCGCAGCCTCGGCCTTGGAGCTAGCACCGATGGAAAAGCACGCATGTTGCACGCACACGAGCACGTACGGAGTGCCCACGACGTGGTGCGTCCCCGGTCGCCTCTACTCCTTCTGCGCATGTTGTCTATGAAGGCGGCTACATGCCTAATGATGATGTGGGTGAGATCTTCTAGTACTCAGATGATGATGAGGAAAATTATGGGAGGTGTCTCCAACAGTGTTCCACGGCTCGCACCTCTTGCATCACGGTGGTCGAGCTTGGAGTCATTCATCTGGTACACGTGGCATCTCTGATCTAGAGACAAGGTGACGTACACCGTCAAGGTCCACGGTCAAGGGGGTCAGGGCGGACGCTACCTCTCACTGCGTCCGCCATTTGAAGCGGTGCGCCGGCCAAGGGCGCCGCCCGCTGCACTCCCAGCTGTACCCGCCTCCTCGCCGCATTCAAAAACCTACATTTACTAGTATGTATACACGTGCAAGGCACGTCTTAATATAACAGAGTGATTTTGGTAAAAGGGAAAAGAAGTAATATATGTGCTAATAGATTCAAAGAAAAAGAAATTATAGTGATGTATAAATGTTGATATTAGTTCAATATTGTAAAAGAGGGAAGTAGTATTCATGCCATAAGATTGTACGTTCATTTAACAAGAACTGCACGTTGCTTCACTTTTTCCACATGTTCTTTTTTTGAGATATATCCACATTCTCCTACTAAACCATCTCGACTGGGCTCAATCAAACCATCTGGTGGTCATGTGGCAACATAGCCCATTGGAGCTAGTTATGGGCTTCCTTTTTATAGAAAGGGTACATGATTGTTCTAGAACACAGGTGAGGTAGCATCAGTGTACTATTCATGCGAATCCTACTGATATTGGCCGTTGGATCTAGAAGATCAATGGTTATGATTGATGTTCTTAGTCCTACTTAAAATTGGTACACTATATATATAAATAGAAGAATAAGAAGATAGTATAAATATAGAAACCCGCGTGGAATGCGAGAAACCAACTCCGGCCACACACGTCCGTTCAGGACCAGGACGCCAGCCAAGCTCCTCCTTCCACCATTTTGTCCACTCTTTCGGCGACATCCGACGAGCAGGAAGAGCAGTTTTCCAGCATAAAAGCCGTTTGGGTGGCCCGCCGAGCCCGGCAGCTCGCTTCTCCACCTACCTCGCCTAGCCCGTCGGAGGCAGTTGCCGCACTAAGCCAGCGCGTGGTTCTGCAGCTAGCCTCTCCAATACAGCGCGAGGAAGAGTGCCGACTTGCTCCACGCCGGCTTGTCGGGGAGCACGGGGGCACGGGCATCGCCGCTGCCCTTGACGCCGCCGCGTCGTACAGCGCCTCCAGTGTCTGCCACTGCGCCATCCGCCGTCGACGCGCGCGTAACCGCGACATGCAGGCAGAGAAAGAAGCCGCCGCGGATGTCGACGAGGTGATGCAGCTACGCGGATGTGGACGAGGTGACGGGTAGCACGTCCCCGCCCGCCGCCATCATCGAGGAAAAGTAGAACACGGGAGGCCGCCGCCGATTGTATCCCATGAAGGCCACCGCCGAGGCGACGCCGGCGAATACAGGCGGTGTCTTGCTCGATTCTTCTTCTGTCGAATGCTGGAGGAGGACAAAGAGATCGGGCGGCGACCATTTAGATTAGGTATTTTAATTATACCAGGCTGGTTGTAATGGGAGTATTATAGGTAGTATCATGCATGCCAACTACTCCCTCCGTTCCTAAATATAGGAGTATTATAAGAGCATGGTTAATAGTATAACCAGCTGATGGCTACATGACACTGCCACATCATTTATAGCCAACCTTGTAGCCTTCAAGTATAATACTCCCTCCGTCTAGGTGTCATCTTACGAAAACCAAATAATCCCAAAATACTTAGGTGCGGTGCATTAACTTCTACCTCGTTTCTTGTTTCTTGACATATCAACCAATAAGAGATGTGAGTGTGCATGCTTTTAATGACTTGACACTAGAAACACGACATGCAGTGGTTAGTTCATTGCATGCAATGCTATTAATTAGCAAATAAACATTAAGTGCGAGGCGGTTCTATAGGTGGGCAGGCGGCGTAGGCCAATTCCTCTCCAAACACCTAGGGAGGTGGTTGAACAGAACAAGTATAACTTGTTTCTAGTGGGTACATTGACGTGGCATCGAAAGGGTGTGATAGCTGACTCTTGCAAAATAATTAACTACCACGTTGGCATACATGAGCATTGGGTCCACTTGTCAGCGTGTTGGACGGAGGAAGGAACGCAAGACAAAATGGAGTGTGGAAGGGTGCGAATCGATTGGCTCACGTGTGATGACCACTGGAGCAATACACTCAGGTACTGCGTTAAAAAATTAGTGCAAACACGGCCAGTTATACTGTGAGTAGGTGACCGTGCGCTTGGCTCTTTGCCTCTTCCAAAAGTCGAACAATGATGATGGTACTACACTCGATAGTGTACTACTAGTAAGCAAAGCTTCTCCTCGTTTGCGAGTAGACCGGACACATCAAAAGTAGTGCATTAGTCTCCAAAAAGGGTTGACCATGTCCATGGCTACCATCCCGTGCTCCGTCATTCAGTGTGTGCTTCTCGTCGTTCTGCGAGTTGATGGGACACATCAAATTTAATACATATTTAGTACTCTCTCCAAAAAGGGCCGACCATGTCCATGGCTACCATCCCGTGCTCCATCATTGAGTACGTGCACTATTCACGTGCCATCGAGGAGGAAAAATATTACGTAGTACTAGGTGCCATCATAGTGCACGACTCACTTACGCACTGCTTATCTCCATTTTCTTGCATGACACGTGCACCTTGATGCTAGATGTCCCGCGTGTTGGCAAAAGGATGAACAAAGCTCATGTCAAAAAAAGAGTGGAAGAGCATAGATTTCCGACGACCGAGAAGGAGCAAGGAACCTCGTGGTGGAGCGCCTGCACTCATAATATTTTATATTATTTAGCGATATAAAATCAACCAATCATCTCCACAGTAGACCGGAAGAGTACGAAACACGGCAGCCCAGTGTAGTTACATCATACTGTACGTGGCCAACCCACGCTATCACCATATTTCTTGGCCTCCGTGCGACACCTAGCTCTAGTAATCCACCAGCCTGTATCGCTTCTCGCTCCTCGTCTCTCTCAAAGTGCGGCGGGCTGGCATTTTTGCCGTCTATTGAGGTCGGTTAACTCATCACATGTTAGCGACATGCCAAGAGCATTCTAAAAAAATTAATGTACTCTATTGTTATGCCAAGAAGAGGAGTGCTTTGACCGACGGACCAAATGAGACAGGCGTGTCGTGCCGTGAGTGGGTCCAGTTTCTCGTTTTGAACTTGTTTGGTGTAGTAGTAACACTTGGTTTTGACTATTGGTAAGATTTTATATACTCCGTCCGTCTAGTGAATAAGTCATCTTAGATTGTGCACCGTGACCAAGGAAGAGGGGAAAACGAGAGAAATTAATATTTATTTGCTAATTAATAGCATTGCATGCAATGAACTAACCATTGCATGTCGTGTTTGGTAGTCTAAGTCATTGAAAACATGCACGCCCCACATCTCTTATTGGTGGATATGTCAAGAAACAAGACACAAGGTGGGAGTTAATGCACCGTGCCTAAGTATTTTGGGATTATTTGGTTTTCGTAAGGTAACTTATACACCTAGACGGAGGGATTAGGGCCTAATGTATTCTTCGAGGATGCCTTTGACTATTGATAAGATTTTATATAATTTGAAAATTATATCATTCGAAGATCCTTTCACGTTCTGTTGTCAAAAAGAAAAAAGATCCTTTCACGTACGAATTTGACTATATGCTTTGAGCAACTTGCATGTCCTATACTGCTCCTGTTTGGATACTCTAACTTAGCTAGAGGTTAGACTAACTCATGACTAACCCTGAACTAACTGTAGCCAAAGAGGTGTTTCGGTGACAGGGTTAGATTGACAATAAATGCACTTGATGGAGAGAGAAAAGTGATTTTTCAGTGGGCCCAAGGAGGTACTTACTGTGGGAAAGATGAAGTGATGGTTGCTTCACCCGAGCAACTTATTACTCTGGGAATATGGGATACCAACGGATACAAGGAACAGAGAAATGATGGTTGCTTCGTCCGAGCAACTTACTGTGGCAAAGGTGGGGCTCTGTGATTTGACTGCTCACTAGTCATTACTAATGCGGCGCAACGACCAGGGTGAATCTTTCCTTGCAGTTGTGCACTCAATATTGCTGCACGACAGGTGGAGCCGGATGAAGGATGTCCCACATGTCGGCGAAAAGTTGAATTGTTTCTGGCATTCCTATCAATCCTTCAGGATTTGTTTATATGTACGCATAATTTTAATGAAATTGTACTGTGATGATATGAAGGTTTCAACTTTGGTTCCCGCAGGAAAAAAAAGGTTTCAACTTAGGAGTCATGTGTCCTCTTGCCTCAAGATTATCTCGTTACAACATTCCATCAAATACAAATGAAACTACCATGGCTGCTAATGCATCTCAATGGTTCGCAGATCAGCGCCAATATTCACATCACAACTGAAGACAAAGTTGTGAGAAGGTGTAAAAATAAAGAAATATATATAATTGATCGATGTTGTTCATAGGCATGGGTCCATTTCCTGGGCACAGTGTTCATTGCTTGGCAGCTAGTTTCACCCAACGATGTAGCCAAAAAGGGGGTGTACGGAGGACACCACAATCCGATCATTTTGTGCAGCTCTACTAAAAATCGAGCTGACCATCCCTGTTTGCAAAGATATCCAGTCAGTGTGATTACAATAATAGTGGAACTAGATGATGAAACATAACACACACAAATAGAAGCTGATCACCTCTGCGATCTCTCTTTAGGACTAACTACTTGTTGGAGAAGATTAGGCACGGAGTTGGATGAGGAGGATAGCAAAACCAATCTCCCTTTCTGCAGTCCCACAGAAATGTAAAAACGTTGCCCGTGTGACATTTTGGCAGAACTGCACAAAACACTCTTAAGAAAAAAAGTGATTTGTGCAGTTCACCAAAAGGTCGCAATAGCAACGAGGTGAAATGGATAGCCCTGTTTGCAAAAAAGAGGTAGAAAGGAAACAATTACTGGCGAATAACACGAGTTGAAAACACATACGCCGACAAAAAAGAAGCATATTCCATGTAATAAGGGAAAGATAGCAGCATGGTGGTTTATCAAAAATGGTTTGAGGACGAGATTGCAAGATAGAAAGTACGCCGGCCGAGATACGTTTTAAGCAAACAACTAAAGAAGATCCACAAGCAGCAACGTGGGAAGATGGGCAGTGGATCAAGGCCGGAGGAAGCTGTACCTGAGGGTCGTTGGGATGTTACTAGGAGGGCGCCAGCGGCCGGGATCTGCCCATACTACGGCAGCGAGCAAGTGGCGAAGGCCCCACCACGCCGGAGCTTGGTCAGAGAGAACGGCGGGTACCACAGATCGGGACGTGCTGCCTCAACGCCGTCGAACGGAGAAACGATGCACATCCTCCCTTTCCGCCGGCGGACGGGATGCGGCCGGATCACTGACCAACGGTGAGAGAGAGAGGCCGCCGCCGCCCTGTGTGAGATGGTGTGACGAGAGACAAACCCCGGCAGGCAGGCTCTGTTGTATATAGTGGAGTGGATTTTTCCATTTTCCCCACGGCAGTCGTTTTATATTCTATACTACGCGCCATTGAGGAGGAATATATAACTTTATTTAATACTAACGCGTCAAGTCAAACTTTGTTCCGTCTAGGCGTGGTACCCAACCCTCCTTCGAGTAAACAACTACTACACGCGTCAAATTATCACGTGGGCTGCCTTTTCGTATAGAAATGAACTCCACCGTGTACCCGCGCGGGTGTGGCCGGGAACGAGATGTGAGTACGTGTGTCCTGCGTCCACCTCTTCTTTAGGTGCAGGTACATACGTGGGTGGGTGTCAGAGAGATGGTTTGTGCGAAACCGAGGCAATGTGTCGATGATATCTCAAACAAAAAAACTTAACATATGCAATGTGTGTGAAACAGAGTCATGGATATATCATATATAGAGGGAGCGATCCACGAGAAGAGAGTGGAGGGATCATCGGCGTGAGATATTGATAGAATCGAAAATAGGGATGAAGTGTGTGGCTGCGCGATCGATAAAGAGTGCCATCAAATTAGCGCTAGCTAGCTACAAAGAGAAGAGGATCGTGAAGGTGTTAAAGACGAACATATATCATAATTCATTATAAAAAAGTGGATTCGGATACTTGAAGAAGATATCATAATGTAGAACATTGATTATAATTTGGGCTAATGTGTGGCTTTTGCAGCTTGCTACCTCTTGAGCATGCGTTGGTTTTCCCTTGAAGAGGAAAGGGTGATGCAGCAAAGTAGCGTAAGTATTTCCCTCAGTTTTTGAGAACCAAGGTATCAATCCACTAGGAGACTACATGCAAGTCACCTAGTACCTGCACAAACAATCAAGAACCTTGCAACCAACGCGATAAAGGGGTTGTCAATCCCTTCACGGCCACTTGCAAAAGTGAGATCTGATAAAGATAATAAGATAAATATTTTTGGTATTTTTGTTGTATAGATTGGAAAATAAAGATTGCAAAATAAAAAGATAGTAAATGAGAATTATAGATCGGAAACTTATATGATGTAAAGTAGACCCGGGGGCCATAGGTTTCACTAGTGGCTTCTCTCATGATAGCATATATTACGGTGGGTGAACAAATTACTGCCGATAAATTGATAGAAAAGCGCATAGTTATGAAAATATCTAGGCATGATCATGAATATAGGCATCACGTCCGTGTCAAGTAGACCAAAACGATTCTGCATCTACTACTATTACTCCACACATCGACCGCTATCCAGCATGCATCTAGAGTATTAAGTTCATAAGAACAGAGTAACGCATTAGGCAAGATGACATGATGTAGAGGGATAAACTCAAGCAATATGATATAAACCCCATATTTTTATCCTCGATGGCAACAATACAATACGTGCCCTGCTACCCCTACTGTCACTGTGAAAGGACACCGCAAGATTGAACCCAAAGCTAAGTGATAACCCACAAGTATAGGGGATCAATTGTAGCCTCTTCGATAAGTAAGAGTGTCGAACCCAACGAGGAGCTAAAGGTAGAACAAATATTCCCTCAAGTTCTATCGACCACCGATACAACTCTACGCACGCTTGACGTTCGCTTTACCTAAAACAAGTATGAAACTAGAAGTACTTTGTAGGTGTTTTTGGATAGGTTTGCAAGATAATAAAGAGCACGTAAATAAAAGCTAGGGGCTGCTTAGATAAAGACACAACTAAATTAGTTTTAGTAGAGAGCTTTTTGTTACGAGAAAGTTATTTGTCCCTAGGCAATCGATAACTAGACCGGTAATCATTATTGCAATTTTATTTGAGGGAGAGGCATAAGCTAACATACTTTCTCTACTTGGATCATATGCACTTATGATTGGAACTCTAGCAAGCATCCGCAACTACTAAAGATCATTAAGGTAAAACCCAACCATAGCATTAAAGCATCAAGTTCTCTTTATCCCATACGCAAAACTCCTACTTACTCGGGTCTGTGCTTCTGTCACTCACGCCACCCACCATAAGCAAATCATGAACATATTGCAAACCCTACAGCGGGAATCCCTCACGCTTGCGCGACATGGAGAGCACCATAGGAAGCACCAATAATAAAACATGCAACTCAAACCAATCTTGATCATCAAATAGCCCATAGGACAAAATGGATCTACTCAAACATCATAGGATAGCCATACGTCATTGGGAAATAATATATAGCGTTGAGCACCATGTTTAAGTAGAGATTACAGCGGGTAAGAGAGAGGTTACACCGCTGCATAGAGGGGGGAAGAGTTGGTGATGATGGCGGTGAAGTTGTTTGTGAAGATTGCGGTGATGATGATGGCCACGGCAGCGTTCCGGCGCCACCGGAAGAGAAGGGGAGAGGGGGCCCCTTCGTCTTCTTCTTCCATGACCTCCTCCCTAGATGGGAGAAGGGTTTCCCCTCTGGTCCTTGGCCACCATGGAGTGGGAGGGGCGAAAGCCCCTTCAAGATTGGATCTGTCTCTCTGTCCCTCTCTGTTTCTGCGTTCTGGTCGGCTGCCCTTTCACCGTTTCGTATATATATGGAGATTCGTAACTCCGATTGGACTGAAATCTTCACCGTGATCTTTTTCTAAACATTAGCTATCCTGCGGACGAAGAAGGGCATCAACCGCCTTACGGGGGGCATGAGGGGGGCAGGCGGGCCCTGGGGGGCAGGCGCGCCCCCTGCCTCGTGCCCCCCTCGGGCACCGTCTCGCGTTGATTCTTCTTCCCATATTCTCCAAATATTCCAAAAATATTCTTCGTCCGTTTTTATTCCGTTTGATATGGGGTTTCTGCGAAACATAAAACATGCAACAAACAAGAACTGGCACTGGGCACTGGATCAATATGTTAGTCCCAAAAATAGTATAAAAAGTTGCCAAAAAGTATATGAAAGTTGCATAATATTGGCATGGAACAATCAAAAATTATAGATACGATGGAGAGGTATCAGCATCCCCAAGCTTAATTCCTGCTCATCCTCGTGTAGGTAAATGATAAAAAAGATAATTTTTGATGTGGAATGCTACCTAGCATAATCTTGATCACATATCTAATCATGGCATGAATATTAAGATACGAGTGATTCAAAGCAATAGTCTATCATTTGACATAAAAATAATAATACTTCAAGCCTACTAATAAAGCAATCATGTCTTTTCAAAATAACATGGCCAAAGAAAGTTATCCCTACAAAATCACCACACAAAATATTCAAATCATTCACAACCCCGATGACAAGCCAAGCAATTGTTTCATACTTTTGACGTCTCAAACCTTTTCAACTTTCACGCAATACATGAGCATGAGCCATGGACATAGCACTATAGGTGGAATAGAATGGTGGTTGTGGAGAAGACAAAAAGGAGAAGATAGTCTCACATCAACTAGGCGTATCAACGGGCTATGGAGATGCCCATCAATAGATATCAATGTGAGTGAGTAGGGATTGCCATGCAACGGATGCACTAGGAGCTATAAGTGTATGAAAGCTCAGACTGAAAACTAAGTGGGTGTGCATCCAACTTGATTGCTCATGAAGACCTTGGGCGTTTGAGGAAGCCCATCATCGAAATATACAAGCCAAGTTCTATAATGAAAATTCCCACTGGTATATGAAAGTGATAACTCAAGAGACTCTCTATATGAAGAACATGGTGCTACTCTGAAGCACAAGTGTGGTAATAGGATAGTAACATTGCCCCTTCTCTCTTTTTCTCTCATTTTTTTCTTTTTTCTTTTTTATGGCCTCTCTCGTTTTTTTAGTCCGGAGTCTCATCCCAACTTGTGGGGGAATCATAGTCTCCATCATCCTTTCCTCACTGGGGCAATGCTCTAATAATGATGATCATCACACTTTTTATTTACTTACAACTTGATACTAGAACAAAGATATGACTCTATATGAATGCCTTCGGCGGTGTACCGGGATGTGCAATGATCTAGCGTAGCAATGACATCAAAAAATGGACAAGCCATGAAAACATCATGCTAGCTATCTTACGATCATGCAAAGCAATATGACAATAAATGCTCAAGTCATGTATATGATGATGATGGAAGTTGCATGGCAATATATCTCGGAATGGCTATGGAAATGCCATGATAGGTAGGTATGGTGGCTGTTTATAGGAAGGTATATGGTGGGTTTATCGTACCGGCGAAAGTTGCGTGGTACTAGAGAGGCTAGCCATGGTGGAAGGGTGAGAGTGCGTATAATCCATGTACTCAACATTAGTCATAAAGAACTCACATACTTATTGCAAAAATCTATTATTTATCGAAACAAAGTACTACGCGCATGCTCCTAGGGGGATAGATTGGTAGGAAAAGACCATCGCTCGTCCCCGACCGCCACTCATAAGGAAGACAATCAATAAATAAATCATGCTCCGACTTCATCACATAACGGTTCACCATACGTGCATGCTACGGGAATCACAAACTTCAACACAAGTATTTCTACAATCCACAACTACCCACTAGCATGACTCTAATATCACCATCTTTATATCGCAAAACTATTGCAAGGAATCAAACATATCATATTCAGTGATCTACAAGTTTTATGTAGGATTTTATGACTAACCATGTGAATGACCAGTTCCTGTCATCTCTCTAAATAGATATAAGTGAAGCAAGAGAGTTTAATTATTTCTACAAAAGATATGCCCACGCTCTAACAAATATAAGTGAAGCAAAAGAGCATTCTACAAATGGCGGTTTTCTATGTAAAGAGAAACAGGCAATCCAAACTTCAAATGATATAAGTGAAGCACATGAAGCATTCTATAAAGCCATACTCAAAATATATAAGTGAAGTGCAAAGAGCATTCTATAAATCAACCAAGGACTATCTCATACCAGCATGGTGCATAAAATAAAAGATAAAACTAAATGCAAAAGACGCTCCAAGATTTGCACATATCGTATGAACGAAACGAATCCGAAAACATACCGATATTTGTTGAAGAAAGAGGGGATGCCTTCCGGGGCATCCCCAAGCTTAGACGCTTGAGTCTCCTTGAATTTTTAATTGGGGTGCCTTGGGCATCCCCAAGCTTGAGCTCTTGCCTCTCTTCCTTCTTCTCACATCAAGACCTTCTCGATCATCGAACACTTCATCCACACAAAACTTCAACAGAAAACTCGGTAAGATCCGTTAGTATAATAAAGCAAATCACTACTCTAAGTACTGTTGCAAACCAATTAATATTTTGTTTTTGCATTGTGTCTACTGTAATATAGCTTTTTCATGGCTTAATACACTAATATAAATTGATAGTTTCATCAAAACAAGCAAACTATGCATCAAAAACAGAATCTGTCTAAAACAGAACAGTCTGTAATAATCTGAACATTAACCATACTTCTGGTACTTGAACAATTCTGCCTAAATTAGAAACAATAAAAAATTTGTATAGAAAGACAGTTCAAAAAGAATCATAACCATTTTAAGTTCCAGTAAAAAATGAAAAATCGCGCACTACAGCCAAAGTTTCTGTCCTGCACCGCACAAACCAACAAGCATTGTAAACATCCTAAAGGCAAACCTTGGCACATTATTTTCATAATACAATGGAATTGTACAAGGGGATAATTATTTTTATTGAAAAGTTTCTGTAATTAAGATTCACAAAGTTTCCATGAGCATGAACAAAGTTCAAGGCTAGCTCCCACTTTAACAATGCTCGTCTTTCTCACTTTCGCTTTTCTTTTTGAAAAAGTTTTTAGGTTCCCCTCTTTATTTATTTTTTGTTTTTAAACTATATAAAAGCACTCAACAGAAATAAATGACTCTGTAAAACTTCCGGGTTGTCTCCCTGGCAGTGCTTTCTTTAAAGCCATTAAGCTAGGCATATAGTGCTCAAGTAGTGAATCCACCGGATCCCAAGGTATATCAAAGCCAATTTTAATTAGCAATGATTTGGCATTTAGTAGTGAGCACAAGGCAACATATATCATGCAACAACGAAGTCTAACTCTCTTCCTATGCATCGACATGTCATAAAAGAACAATTCATGCACACATAGTAAAGGCCAATGCATAGTATAAACAGTTTCTTGCAACTTTATCGTGTTGGAAACATAGAGAGGTGGAGATATAGTTCCTCTCTCATAATAATTGCAAGTAGGAGCAGCAAGCACATGCATATTATATTCATCAAAATCATCATGTGCAACGGTAAAAGGCAACCCATCAATGTAATCCTTAATAAGTGCAAACTTCTCCGATATAGTGTAGTCGGGAGAATTCAAAAAGATAATAGGACTATCATGCATGGGTGGAATAGAAACAATTTCATTCATAACATAAGGAACTATAGCAAGTTCATCTCCATAAGAATAATTCATATTGGCATCTTGGCCACAAGCATAGCAAGCATCAAGTTCATCAAAAAGGGATATTTCAAGAGAATCAACGGGATCATAACAATCATCATAGCAATCATCCTTCGGTAAGAACGAAGGGAAATTAAACAATGTATGAGTTGAAGAGTTACTCTCATTAGACGGTGGGCACGGGTAGCTAATCCGCTCTTCCTCCTTTTGTTCTTCGCTCTCCTCATCATCTTTTTCATCCAATGAACTCACAGTTTCATCAATTTCTTCTTCCATAGACTCCTGCAAAATATTAGTCTCTTCTAGGACAGCGGAGACTTTCTCAATAAATGCATCAATATCGGAATTGCATTCATAATTGGCATAGAAATATTTAAGGATAGCTAAATTTTCAGGTCTATAAACAGCATCATAAAGATTTTCGAACTCTTTGAACATAGAATCAATTTCATAAGCACCCATAAAAGCAACAAATTCTTCTATTTGTTCCACATCATAGTAATCATATATACCTCTAGCATAAGAAGCCAAGGTTTCATTATCATTAAATTCGCATGAAAAGGGAAGGTGTGGAGCCTTCATCCTAGAGTAACAAGTATAATCATATCTCAAGCATAGTTGCCTAGCATACCAATGCAACATATGAATTTGATCCCATAATAGTTTCCCTTTTTGAGTCAAGCGATAATCCCTAAAGTATTCACGTTGATCCAACGTGTTTCCGATAACATAGTTGAATGGGGTTTTCTCAGGATTATTAAAGTAGTACATAATATCTTTCACATAACGAGCATCGAGGGTTGTAGGAGGTTCCCCATCTCCATGAGTAGCAATTACACCTAATTTTTTTTGGTATTTCGTGTTCCATATCCATGACTAAAGATAGAGAACAACTTAGAACGGCAAATAAAAATTACTTAGTGATAAAGCAAACAAGCACACACGAGAGTATTCACCCCACGCTATTGCTCCCCGGCAACGGCGCCAGAAAAAGGTCTTGATAACCCACAAGTATAGGGGATCAATTGTAGCCTCTTTCGATAAGTAAGAGTGTCAAACCCAAAGAGGAGCTAAAGGTAGAACAAATATTCCCTCAAGTTCTATCGACCACCGATACAACTCTACGCACGCTTGATGTTCGCTTTACCTAAAACAAGTATGAAACTAGAAGTACTTTGTAGGTGTTTTTGGATAGGTTTGCAAGATAATAAAGAGCACGTAAATAAAAGCTAGGGGCTACTTAGATAAAGACACAACTAAATTAGTTTTAGTAGAGAGCTTTTTGTTACGAGAAAGTTATTTGTCCCTAGGCAATCGATAACTAGACCGGTAATCATTATTGCAATTTTATTTGAGGGAGAGGCATAAGCTAACATACCTTCTCTACTTGGATCATATGCACTTATGATTGGAGCTCTAGCAAGCATCCACAACTACTAAAGATCATTAAGGTAAAACCCAACCATAGCATTAAAGCATCAAGTCCTCTTTATCCCATACGCAAACAACCTACTTACTTGGGTCTGTGCTTCTGTCACTCACGCCACCCACCATAAGCAAATCATGAACATATTGCAAACACTACAGCGGGAATCCCTCACGCTTGCGCGACACGGAGAGCACCATAGGACAGCACCAATAATAAAACATGCAACTCAAACCAATCTTGATCATCAAATAGCCCATAGGACAAAACGGATCTACTCAAACATCATAGGATAGCCATACATCATTGGGAAATAATATATAGCGTTGAGCACCATGTTTAAGTAGAGATTACAGCGGGTAAGAGAGAGGTTACACCGCTGCATAGAGGGGGGAAGAGTTGGTGATGATGGCGGTGAAGTTGTTGGTGAAGATTGCGGTGATGATGATGGCCACGGCAGCGTTCCGGCGCCACCGGAAGAGAAGGGGAGAGGGGGGCCCTTCGTCTTCTTCTTCCTTGACCTCCTACCTAGATGGGAGAAGGGTTTCCCCTCTGGTCCTTGGCCTCCATGGCGTGGGAGGGGCGAAAGCCCCTCCGAGATTGGATCTGTCTCTCTGTCCCTCTCTGTTTCTGCATTCTGGTCGGCTGCCCTTTCACCGTTTCGTATATATATGGAGATCCGTAACTCCGATTGGACTGAAATCTTCGCCGTGATTTTTTTTCTAAAAATTAGCTTTCTTGCGGCCGAAGAAGGGCATCAACCACCTTACGGGGGGGCCATGAGGGGGGCAGGCGCGCCCCCTGCCTCGTGCCCCCCTCGGGCACCGTCTCGCGTTGATTCTTCTTCCCATATTCTCCAAATATTCCAAAAATATTCTCCGTCCGTTTTTATTCTGTTTGGATTCCGTTTGTTATGTGGTTTCTGCGAAACATAAAACATGCAACAAACAGGAACTGGCACTGGGCACTGGATCAATATGTTAGTCCCAAAAATAGTATAAAAAGTTGCCAAAAAGTATATGAAAGTTGTATAATATTGGCATGGAACAATCAAAAATTATAGATACGACGGAGACGTATCACTAAGCACTTCTCCCATTGCAAGAAAGATCAATCTAGTAGGCCAAACTAAACCGATAATTCGAAGAGACTTGCAAACATATCAAATCATGCATATAAGAATTTAGAGAAGAACCAAATATTGTTCATAGATAATCTTGATCATAAACCCACAATCGGATCTTGGCAAACACACCGCAAAAAGTATTACATCGAATAGATCTCCAAGAACAACGAGGAGAACTTTGTATTGAGAACCAAAGAGAGAGAAGAAGCCATCTAGCTAATAACTATGGACCCGAAGGTCTGTGGTAAACTACTCACACATCATCGGAGAGGCTATGGTGTTGATGTAGAAGCCCTCCGTGATCGAATCCCCCTCCGGCAGATCGCCGGAAAAGGCCCCAGATGGGATCTTACGGGTACAGAAGGTTGCGACGGTGGAAAAGTGGTTGTGTGGCTCTCCTGACTATTTTTAGGGTACAAGGGTATATATAGGCGAAAGAAGTACGTCGGTGGAGCTACGAGGGACCCATGAGGGTGGGGGCGCCTACTCCCCTAGGCGCGCCCTCCTGCCTCGTGGCCGCCTTGTTGCGTCTGTGACTTCCACTCCAAGTCTCCTGGATTGCGTTTGTTCCAAGAAAGATCCTCGCGAAGGTTTCGTTCCGTTTGGATTCCGTTTGATATTCCGTTTCCGTGAAACACTGAAATAGGCAAAAAAACAACAACTGGCACTGGGCCTCCGGTTAATAGGTTAGTCCCAAAAATAATATAAAAGAGCATATTAAAGCCCATTAAACATCCAAAATAGATAATATAATAGCATGGAACGATCAAAAATTATAGGTACGTTGGAGACGTATCACAGCTCAGGGCTAAATACTTGTCATAATGTAGGGGGCGGGGCACTATACTTTGTGTGATAAACACGGTGTACGTATGGAACATGGCTTAGATTATGAATATCTAGTTAGTACATCAAATGTACTATTATTTGGATTCAACATCAAGTGTATTCAAAAAATTGAATTCGAGTTCATATAGTACACATAGTTCATATCTATCTCTATAGTAATCATGTGGTGTGTTGTTAAGGTAATACACGAATGGGGTTGAAGTTGGCAACAATCATGATTGTAGATTCTTATTGAAATAGAGAAACGAATTCAAATTCAGTTCGAATTACAGCGGTAGTATAGACATTTGGAATGCACTAAAATGTTGGCATGAGTAGGTTACATGCATTATACAGCCAGCGAAAAAATTTAATTGGACATAAGATGGATCCATACTCCCTCCTTCCATCTATATAGGGCCTAATGCGTTTTTTAAGACCGTCTTTGACTATTGACAAGATTAATAATACATGACATGCACAATGTGAAAATTATATCATTGAAAGCTCCTTTCACACACGAATTTAATGGTGTGCTTTGTGTAAGTTGCATGTCATATATTATTGCTCTAATATTTGGTTGGTCAAATTTAGCCTCAAAAAATGCATTAGGCCCTATATAGATGGAAGGAGGGAGTAGCTTTGAATAGCATTTGTATAGTAAAACGGGACAAGACTCTCTCTTTGTGTGGTGTGAATAGTTTTATTATTTCCATTTTTTCGTTGAGGGAAGTGCGAATTGATTTGGTACATACTACAAGTACAATATTACACATTAGGCTTGTCCCTAAAATTCAACCCGCGCCTTGTTATATCCCGAAAATTCAGATATCGTGCTCCAAAACCGGCGCCTTCACAACCCGCACCTTGCTATCCCGAAATTACAACGCGCGCGAAAACTCCCTCCAGCTGCCAAATCCCGACACGCGAAATCCCCCTTCTAACCCTGAGCCGAAAGGGCCGCTAGTTCAAATCGGTGGGGGTAATTTTGTAACACACCCTACATTTTGGACAAGCGCGTCCCTAAGTCATGGTTCCCCCTCCCATCGCCTCCTTTTCGCCATTCGAAATCTGGCCGCCATAACCTCTCGCTCCAGCCGCGAAACCCCACCCTCCTCTGTCCGCCACCTCACCGCAGCCCAGCCGGAGCCTCTTCCCCGATGATGTCGTCCACCGCAACAGCTCGACATCCATCATCCACCTCTTCGGATGAGGATCCGTCGTCCCGCCGGTTCAGCCGCCCCGTCCTCCACCTCCAAGGAGCCGCTCCGACGATCGCCTTGTCTATCGCGACTGCTCCATCCCCACAGCGTCGCCTTAACCTGCTCCACTGGAACCGCAGCATCCTCACCGACTCCTCGGACGAAGCCGAGGCCTACTCGGCGTCACCAAAGAGGTTGTACACTCATCGCATCGCACCTTCTCCTTAACTCGACCTCCCGGCACCGACGATGCTCCATCCCGCGCCCCCATGGAGCGGCTACCTCGAAGCCGGCGCCGCGGGCGACATCTCCACGACGGCTCTCCCCTAGTGTGAGGCCCCTTTGGCGGCGGCGGCCATACCAGCCGGATCTACTGCTGATGCTCCGGCTCTCACTCACGTTGTTGTTGCTGCTGCTGCTCCGGCTCTCGCTCGCTCGCGCTGCTGCTACTACTCCGGCTCTCGCTCGCTCGCGATGTTGCTGCTCTCCCCCTCGCTTGTGCTGCCGCTCTACTCCGATTTAACTACACTTCAGTCGACTGAATCGACTTTTGGGTCAGTCGATTTTCAGGGGGTTGGGGGTCTTGTCGGAGTTAAGGAAGAACCACCCGCAGCGGGGAGGGGGGCTCGCCGGAGAGGTACCCCACTATCTATCTTAGGGTTCTGGGTGGGGTGCTGCTCGCCGGCGGTGGGGGCGCGCGGTGGTGGGGCGGTGGCATGCGGATCGCCGGAGAAAAAGCTCAGCGCGGGGGGGGGGGGGGGGGGCTAGAGGGCTGGCCGGGGCGGCGGCGGACCGGCGGTGGGGAGTTGTTTCGGGGCGGCGAGGCGGCGCGGGGTTCGACCGGTGGTGACTGGCGGCTCAGGGGGGTGCAGTTTGAAGATGAACTGCAGGCCCTCCCTAAACTATCCCATGTGAAGTGCCTCTCTGCTACCATTGCGTTCAGTTTCGACAGTAACATTCAGATTCCACAGTAAATTTCAGTTTCGACAGTTAAGTTCAGAGTCAACAGTTTTTACCTCATTTGTTGTAGTCAGGTGGTTTTTGGTGATGTAAAATTTACATCTATCACTTTTTGGTAATGCATTTTACATCATCTATTGGAGATGCTATTAGAATCCCACTTGAGATTAACGACATCTGTCTTGTGCTGCTTCAGCCTTGACGTCTTACGGCTCACCGGAGCTGCTCCAACGACGGAAAGATCCATCACAACAGAGCGGTGCCCTGGACGCCGTCTACAGATTCCTCAGATCTTCCTCCACACCTCCGACAGATATGGCAAAGAGGTTGTACACTTGTTGCATCACTCATTACTCTACATTCATGTCAAGTTCAGAGCCACCTCTGCCTCAACTTCTTCAGCGACCAATCCTATGCATGAAAACAAGACCAAGTGCATTAGTGGCAGAATAACATTCTAACTGTACACGCTTTCATATGGTTTCACTTTATTTTGGCCATGTTTCTTTGCATTCCTCTGCTCCTCCAATTCCTGTGAACCAAACACCCAAGTTGACAGAAATCCTGTGTTCACAAATGCTCTGTTTCCCATGTGCATTCCTATCCTATTCCGGTGTTTTTCCTCCTATCCCTGCGTTTTTAGAATCATGCAAGCCAAATGAGCCCTTACAGAATTACTTCAGTTACAGGTAGGTGTCGAAGAAAACTTTGTGTGGTTTGTCCTGCTCCTGCCGCGACGTCGTCCAGCTCACCTGAGCTGCTCCATCGACAGAAGCATCCACCAAACCAGACATCACGACTCCTGACCGTCTTTCGCCGCCTCAGATCTCCTTCCCTGCCGCCGGCACCCACCGCAACGGCATCACCATCATCGACTCAGCAGATGAACCTGAGGAGTACACGGGTCCACAAGATAGGTCGCACTCTTTTGTTTCTGCTTATGTTATGCATTGCTTAATATTACCTGCTACTTTATTGTCCTGTTCACCTCTTAGACTCCAAGTCGGGTCCAAATTGATGTTCAAACTTGAGTTCTAAATTAGTTGTGGGGCACATATCGAGGCAGCAATGAATAGTATCTCTGTCTAATATCTGGTTCACCTAGGGTATGCCTATGTTGTTCATCTTGGGTGGGAAACAAATAGTAAAGCAATCATCATCTGTTTTTTATTAAATTAAAGCAATCATCAGCATGCTATCATTATTTTTGGATCCATCCACTGGTTGTACCATTACTCTAGATTTCTGCATGCTCTCCTTACATAATCTCACTATATTTTTTTGTATGCATGTCAGATATTGTACACAGTCATGCTGAACATGTAGAGAAAAAAAGAAGAGTTTTGCGCGGCAATACAAAGTCATGCAGACATCGCTCCATGGTGGGTTCAATGGCAAACCCACCCCCCTCTCGAGATTGTAATCCAGAGGAAGATATCTCTTCTGAGGCGGATTCAGACACAGCTGACCACTCCTATTTACCCCCCAATGTGTTTGCTCTAACTTGGCCTGATGATGTTAGTCAGATCATGCATATGTTGCCTTGCAGTGCCTACTTTCGACATCATATATGTCATCTGCTTAGTTTAGACATGTTTTGTAATGCCACCTGTTTAGTTTCAATATCATACATGGGAATTATGAAGTCTCGTGTCTTTTAGCCAGCCATAATATATGTGAAATGTGCAATGCCATCCTGTTTAACCAGGCATCATATATTTGAATGATATAGCCCATCCTTTTCTTCATTAAATTTCCATTTGTCGACAATGTTTGTACATTAAACTACTCTTCCTGTGAATCAGCCATTTGAGTGGGTGATGGAAAAATCTGGAGTGAAAACAAGGCCTTCAGCCATTCGAAGCAGATCTCTTGCTGGGTCCCAATAGCTCCTCAGAGATGGATTCAGAGACAGATGACCAGTCCTATTCCCCCACCGAGGTGTATGCTCTAACTTGGCACGGTTCTACTGCTCATATCATGCATATGGTGTCTTGCATTGCATAGTTTAGACATCATATACACAATATTCAACACCATGTTCTTAGTTCAGACATCATATATGTGAATGCCCTCCGCTTAGCATATAAATCACATATGTGAATTAAATCATGCGAGCCTGGTTACTTAGATAACATGTATGTGAATTATGTCATGCGATCCTGTTTAGTTAGTCATCATATCTTTGAATTATGTTATGCTATGCTATCCAGTTTAGATAGACATCATATATGTGAAATTATGTCATGCTATCCGTTTTAGTTAAACAATATACATGTCAATTATTTAATGCCCTGTTTTTTCCACACTATCTATTGCATCTGTCTCTCATACAATGTCTGTACATTCAACTATGTTTCCTGTTTATCAGCCATTTGAATTGGAGCGGGTGATGGCAGTATCTAACGGAGTAAAAACACAGTCTTCAAATAAAACAGTGCTACCTCTTGGTGGAGATAGCACCCCGGTTGTACATGCACGAGAACCAGCCCTACCACACATACAATGTTTGTACATTCAACTATGTTTCCTGTTTATCAGCCATTTGAATTGGAGCGGGTGATGGCAGTATCTAACGGAGTAAAAACACGGTCTTCAAATAAAACAGTGCTACCTCTTGGTGGAGATAGCACCCCGGTTGTACATGCACGAGAACCAGCCCTACCACACATAACCCAGACTCCCGCGGATTTTACCCCTACTGCGATGGACAGAGAGCCAGCTTCACCCAATCTAACCCCAACCCTAGTAGATAGTAACCCAGTTCCTGTTGACATAGCACCATCTCCACCACAGAGCTCCCAAACAAGAGCAGTTAGTAAGGTAGCTCCAGTGCCCAAAGCGCCAGTACTACCACGGCGAACCCCAACTCCACCAGTTAGTACACCTATTCCTATGGAGGAAGCACAACCAGCCATTCATAGTTTAGCATCTATCGCATTTGATGTTGTTAAATCCTATGTGCGTATCTTCCCATCATGGAAATATTATACTGAAGATGAAGGAAAATGCCAGTTGCAGGTGTTTGTCCAGGAGTTATGTGTAAGTAATCTTATTCATGGCAATTACTTTGCTTTGTCCCATACATTCTACTGCCATGATGGTTATAATACAACAAATTTTCCCATTTTTATCTATAGAGAAGGACCGATTTGGAAACTCAGGATGAGGTAACCTGTGCTAATACCTATGCTATCTTCAAGAATGCTTGGTGGCAGTATCAGAATTACCTGAAGAAAACGTACTTCACTGGCAAAGAAACTCATCAAATTCCCTTACGTTCTCCTGAGACACATTTACTGGATGATGACTGGGAACGCCTTGTTCTTTACTGGTCCCGAACCAAGAATGTGGTAAGGTCTATGAGCTCATTTTCTTATAAGTACTATATGCTTGCGTCTTACTGTACTCTATTCATGTAGAACAAGTGCTTAAACCTGAAGAACAATTGTTCTCATTTAAGATTCCATTGCTATCGTGCATACTGCTTTGCTCCTGTACCACTGTATTTACTCATACAAACTTACTTTTAAATTGAACTATCCAATGGAAACTCCAATGGCACAACAGGTATGTTTACGCATGTTTCTTTAACAGGTTTGCTCTTATAAATAGCTCTGTTGATTTCAATTTCAATTTCAATTGTGTATACAGTTGACTTCTCATATCATGCACATTACTAGCATCATAACAGGGCCAATAGTGTTGTTGTACATGCAGACCCATGGTACCCATCTGAAATCTTGGTGTGCCGTTTAGTTTCCCACGCTTTGTATTCTTTCAGTGTTGCTTTCTCTTGAACTGATATGATTTGAACCGTGTCTCTATTTTGATTTGGCAAGACAATGCAGTGACCATAGGACATAGATATATGTTTGTTTGATGCTTTTATAATGTACTACTTGGCAATAGAAGACTTGGTAGTTTAATCTTGTCCACCTTACTATTGAACTGGTTCACCGAAATGAGTTTCATATACTAGTACATGCTAAACATGTTATGTGTCTGCTTGTTTCTTCTTTTAGAATGCTGACAGAATATTGGGGAAGAGTGCCTTATTAAGCAATGATAAAGGAAGTAATGCAGATAAGGTTCAGGATCGTGAGACATCCTTGTTGGTCTCCAACAAAGCTGATAAAACAGCTAAGGAAAACTATCTTGAAGACAGTGAGGCAACCCCAAAGTCCTGTCTTGGTTTACTGTTCGAGTTACTGGCCACTACCGCTTGCACAAGCTATTCAAACTCACTGTCTGAATCAGTTCGGTTTCTTGAGTCTCAACTACAAGCTGAAAGACATCGACCAGCTATGCTACGACAAGAAGCGGAAGGACTGCGGAAGTCCCTGGAGCATTCGGATGCATACTTTCTGGTGCAACAGCAAGCGTTGGAGGATTTTAGCGCCAAACAGGACAAAGCTAATAAGCTTGCTAAGCTTATTGCCATGTAACATCCCAAAATTCTAAATTTTGGAATGTTATAATAAATAAATAGTTTTGATTGTTTGTTTGATTGTTGTGTGATTGATTGACTGAAAGTGAGTGAAATTTGAAACTTTTTGAAAGTTAAATGAGAGGGAATAAAAGGACTTTCCCAAACTTTCATTTTCTTTTATGATCTCCGTGAATTTAAATTCTTTTCAAATACAAACCCCTAGAGAGAAGATGACATGACTTCTTCCATTTAATTAAATGAAAAAGGGTTTTATATTTGAATTTCATTTGGAGCTATTTCAAATTCAGAAACTTTAAGCAACTCAATGATTTTCATGAGAGAAGATAAAATGACTTCTTCAAAACATATGAAATATGAGTTGGGAATTTCGAAGAATCAGATTGAAAATCCCTTTTGAAACTATTTTCAATTTGGAGTTATTTGGGTTTTATTCAAATTATTTTTCTCCAAAAATAAAATACATGGAAATTAGGGTAAAATGATTCCCTGCGTTAGAAAATTGGAGAGAAATAAATTTGAAATCATTTTGGTATTTTTAAAATGATTTTTATTGGGTTTTATAGCATCCGTAGCACTCTTTGCTTTATTTGAATTTTTGTGGATCTTATTTGATGCCAGAAAAATATTCACGTCGTAGAAAATCTTTTTCTGAAAATTTTGATATATTATATGCCTCTATAATATTTTTATATCTTCTGTTTTTATTATTTTTGTTTGTCTGTGTTTAAAAAAAATAACCGCCTTTGGGCCGTGCCCGAGGCGGACTCCTCCCGGCCAGCCTTTAAAAAGGCGAGCCACCCGACCCCGAGCGGCCCAACTCGCCGAGCCACCCAGCCCAACTCGCGCCGCCCGAACCCTAACCCTAAGCCGCCGCCGCCGGGTCCCACGCTGCCGCTGCTGCACACCGCTGCCGCGCCGCCCGTCCCGCACCGCCGCCCGCAGCCGCCGCGCCGCCGTCGAACGCCGCCGTCGCCTTAGCCCGCGGACGCTGCCTGCCTCGCCGCCGTCGCGCCATTGCCGGAGAGCCGCCGGAAACCGCCGCCGGCCAAAGACCGCCGAACCGCCATGGACCGGTATAAAACCGAACCCTAGATCGGTTATTTTTTTGTTTTTCTCGGGTTTTCTTTAAAAACACGGTTTTCTTTTTAAGTCTACTTATTTAACGAAAGTTCGTCGTTTAGACTTCTATGGCGAACGATTTTCGTCAGTTTAGGTTCTGTAGCGAGCGTTCGCTCGATATATCTTCTTTCTTTTTCTTTTTAATTACGGCCAGGGACCCATCCGTGAATATTTTATTTACAGATTAGCCCCTGTTTTTCAAACGGTCACAACTTTTTGCTCGTTTGTCCAAATCCAACGAAACCAACGCCCACTTTTTTGTTACGATACCCTCTATCAATTAAAACAACTTAAACATATTTTTGAAGAGCTTAAAATTTGAATTCAAACAGATTTGTATTTGAACTTCTTTTGTTCATAACTTGAGTTTCGTTGCTCCGTTTGAGTTGATTCTTTTTGCAAATTAAAGCTCTTGACCTAAACTTTCTGATAAGGCCAAATTCACATAATTTTGGTACTGTTAGAAATTGTTTTATGTTGCAAGAGTTATTTGCTTGGTTTTGATGTTTTCCGAATTGTCTTCTTCGTTCTTTCCGATCTTTTGAGTGATTGCTTATGTGTGGTTACTATTGCTTGCTTACGATAGATTGACCAGAGTGTGACGAGTAGAGCTATCAGGAGTTATGAGTGCGAATCATCTTCATCAACCGTACAAGGCAAGTTCACACTTTGATCATATCCCTTTCATACCCAGTTTTTATGCATTAGTTTCACCCTCAAACATTGCATGAGTAGGATTGATAACATGTGGGTATTGGGAAGTAGTTGATGAGGTAGGAACCTATTGTCCTGCATCAAACCTTGGGAGTTACTTCTACATTATGCTTATATTGCTATGCTATGCTCGTAGACGTGGATTGGGTTTGAGTGTATCCATGACAGATGTGAGATTGTTAATTAATGGTTTAACTTAAGGTGGCTACTTTAATACACACCTGGGTGGATTGGTAGGGGCACCCTGGAGCACCCAGTGGTTTGCCCGGGCACCTGGAGAACCCAGTGCTTGCCCAAGGGAATCCCAGAGTACCCGTTTGATTACCCTATGGAATGCCACCCAGGCTCAAAGGGATCATAAGATTATTCATGCTAGAAACTTCCGTGTGCAGCCACAAGCTATTATGGGCTCTAGCATAGTTGAGTATGTTGCATGACCTCTTCCAGTGGTAGGCTAGCAGATGTAGGGGATGTAGGTTGGTACTGTCTACCCAGGGTTAGAGTTAATGCTTCTGAAAGACTGTGTCTCGGTCATCCGTTTCTCACGGAGGAGATCGAGTCTTGTGGGGAAAAAGTGCGCAAACCTCTGCAGAGTGTACAAACTAATCATGATTAGCCGTGTCCCCTGTTATGGACATCTTGAGTATCTGGTTCTTGGATTATCATATGGATCTCATCACTCTAATTTAATTTTTTGGGTTGATAATTACTTTTAATTGGGATTGAGTTGGAGGAACCTTATCAATATTGTTCAACTACCATGATAGTTAAATAAAATATATTCCTTTGAAGTAGGGAAAAATTGGCTTTTCGCAAAAACATATTAACCGTGGAGCCTCCATCAGCCATATATGCATGTAGTGATAGTTATTATTCATCATTATCCTATGGTGTGAATTTGCCAGTACATTCAATGTACTGACCCTTTGTGGCTGCGACGTCTCATGTTGCAGGAATCTTATGACGAGTAAGTGATACGTTAGGGTCACGATTTCTACACTCAACTTTGCCGTTGGTGTTGATGGGAATCCACAACCTTGTTGTTACTTTCACTATTTGGATTGAGGTAATAGTATTTACGTTACTTTATACATGTGATTTACCTATGTTATAAATCCTCGAGTACTGTGTGTGTCAGCATACCGATCCAGGGATGACACTTAAGCACAGAGACTTGACCGTCTGAGGTCGGGTCGCTACATGCCAGCATGGTGGATACCCAGGATAACGTTTCTTGAGCTCTTCTGAAGTTGCTTCAGTTATGGACTTGTTTTGCTTCCGCGTTTACTTGCACTGGTGGCCAATTTTGACGGCCAGTGTATGTAATATGATGCTTTGTTCCCTATATTTGCGCTGGTGGTGAACTTTGATGCCCAGTGGATGTAAATGTGTAATAGCTGTAATAGGCTAGTGTTAGTTGCTTGCTTATTTATTTCCTTAATCTTGTTTAGTTGTTTGCTTGTAGTCACTCCAGTTCTTTTTCCTCATTTTTCTAGTGGCCACAATAACCTATTTTTGGTAACTAGGCCACAATAATCATGGCAACACACAGACTGTTGTAACCATGGGCCTCCTGCGGGCCGTAGGATTCGTGGGCCTTCTACGGGCCGTAGGATCCATGGGCCTTTTACGGGCCCTAGGATCCATGGACTTTCTACGGGTTGTATGATCCATGGGCCTTCTACGGGCCTTAGGATCCATTGGTCTTCTACGGGTCGTAGGATCCATGGGCCTTCTACGGGGCCTATAATCATTTCGCCAAACATGGGCCATACTATTCGTGGACCATAACGGGCCGTTAATAGGCCGTATTTGATAACGCTATGAAAATAGCCCAACGGGTTAACGGGCCACAAACGGGCCAAATGTAACCACGGGTTGTATTTGGCCCACAAACGGAACAGGCTAGTAACAGACCGTATCTAACCGAATTCTAGAAATGAGCCCAAGAATAAATGGGCCCTTAGAAGGCCGAAAGTTAACACGGGCTGGAAACGGCCGACGGAATCATGGGCCGTTAATGGGTATAGAGCAATACACTATTCATTATGGGCCAGTTTCATCTCGGGCCTTTAATGGGCCGAGAGTTACAAAGGGCCTCATATGGGCCGAAAGACATCATGGGCCATACATGGGCCGGAAGTTACAACGGGCTCGAATCATATTGGACGGCCCAGATGAAGCTACTGGCTTAATTCCGATAGGCCGTAATGGGCCGATAGTTAGCGGGCCGTAAATGGGCTATATACGAACACGCCGTTAACAGGCTTTCCGTGGGCCGGCCCGTTACCTTTTGACCAAGTCAAACGGGCCGGCCTTGTCACCGGAATGGGCCTCTGTTGGCCGTGCCACGTGTCGACGTTTCATAGGCGCCTCCTGTCCAATGAGTGGATGACATCTGTCCCAACAGTGAGCCAACACGTGTTTCCTCTGGCCAATGAGAATTGTACACGTGGAAAATCCCCATTGGTCCAGGCTGTTAACGGGTTATCGGATCCAAAACCAGAACCGATAGCTTAACGGCGACCTGTTACGGTGGATGCCATGTGTCGGTCACCCTTGACGAAAGCACTTCTATGACGCGCGATTTATCGTCATGGAAGTGGACACTTCCGTGATGATAATTTTGGTAATGTCATGGAACACTTCTACGACAGCACAGGTATGACTATCTTGATTCGGTCATAGAATCGTCATGGATGTACATGCATGACAGAAAACGAGACCTACTGTGACCAACACGCATCATCACGGAAGTGTATTTTTTTTGTAGTGATGGCATAGACGCGGAGGAGCTTGTGCTGGTGTGAATGGGGAACATACCGGAGGGGCCGAGGGGGTGGCGGGCGGGGTGAGGGTTTTTGTGACGTGGGGATGGTGAGGGTTTTCTTTTTTGCTTTTTTGAATTGGGTGGTGAGGGTTTTCTGTCCCACAAAGAATTTTGGGGGCGATGGTTTGGTAGAGCGAACCGTGTGTGATTGACGCAGCAGGCAAAATGAAAGTCATTGCACACGGTTCCAATTTTGGGCACCGTGTGTGATTGACGTACTACCTCTGTCCTGGTTTATTGGTCCCCCCTTGTATTTTTTACCAAATTTTGACGAAATATTTAACATACTCAGAGATAGATAATAAACGTACACGTACATAAGCATAGTTCAACCATAAGTACATAGTTCAACCGTCATTAAGCATACTCAAGCGTACATAGTTTGATCCATCCCACATCTCATCTCACATGCGGCCGGCACGATCCTAAAGCTTCTCCAGGTACTTGGCGTACACGTCGTGTGCCACCCTGCGAGAATACTTCTGCTTGAAGGAGCCAACGGCCCGTCCTCTTGCATGCGCCAGAACACTTAGATACGCGTCATGAAGCTTCTGGTTGCAAAATGGGCATCCATAGCCGCCGTTCCAGGTCCTAATACGCCTGTTATGCATTCCCGCATAAAGCTCCCTCAGGATTTGCCTCTTGTACCTCCTCTGGCCATCTTCATCCTCGCTGTCCACATCGTCAGACAGCACCTATACAAATAGTAAAACAAATTTGGCATCAAATAAATGATTACATGTCGTGAAGTAGGATTAGGAATTTATGGCTATTTATTTATACATATCCAGAGATTATGGTTCGATTTTTAAGCACACTCGTCTATGTACAGACCAATCTTGAAGAAAATAATGGCACAAACATATGTAGGTCATTCAAAATCAATTGTCAAGCCCTGGCTAGGAATTATTAGCACGAACACTAACCCTAGTCGGATTACTAGAAGAAATCATTTACACAGATGAAACAACTAATCACTTATCACCTGTACCATTCAAACAATCAATACACTACATGGATCTAACGAAACTTACTCAGATTTCATGGATTGGGAGAACATAACCATAGGATTTCTATTCCATAAAGGGGGAGGCAGGAGTAACCAGAGAAACCCTATGATCTATTTGACACATAAATGGGTATAGATGACACTATCCAGCTGTCCGTCGTCGTCGGAGTCGTCGTTGGAGTGGTCGTCAGAGTCGGTGTGGAACTCCGCCTCCGGCTATGGAAGCTCGACAATGTCAGGGTGCAGCGATAACTCGCCGGCGGTGACGACAACCTCTGTCTCCATCTCCATGCCGTGCTCCGGTGCTTTAGCAGCCCCGGTGTTGCCACTCCCTCGGATGGGGCGCTTCGCCGGCATCCTCATACACTGATGGCTTTGAGAACAGAGAGTGGCGTCGAGGATGCAAGCAGAGAGAGAGGAGTGTGTGTGTGTAGCGAGGATGGGGGGTGCGGCCGCTCGGGCGCACCATTAATATGGAGTAGTGGGAGTTGTGGGAGAGAGGCGGGTGGTGGTCAAACCGATGGCTCGCCTCCCGGTGAGCCTGTGCACCGGACTGCTAGCATGCCTACCAAAGTTTCACACAGCTACTCGCACGCCTCCCGATGACACTGCGCAGCGAGCACGCCTCTGTCAATTCACACACCTGCACGCACGCCTCCCCGTCTCCCTACACGGCGGAGTGCTCGCATGCGTCCCGTCAACTCACGCCTGCTCGCACAGCACACGGATCGCGCGGCGGCACGTATATTGTTTTTCTATTTGGATGATTAATGTTGCCGCTTTATTGCTTAACCGAAGCATGGCACGTATCCATTGTTGGTCTAACGCTCACGGTTCGAATAAATAATCCGTTTGGGATATTGGTTCCCAATTATTAATAATCTCCCGTCTGTAATTAGATAAAGATTACATCAAAACTGGTCTCAAATTTGACAAAGAAAGTATAATGTCACTTTGTATTGGTGTCCATATGACAACACGATAAGTTTCATGAACTTCCAATAAGTTTTGGATGTACTAGAATTAAAAATCAAGATTCTCAATGTTTGAAATTTATTGCACGGGGAGTAAACATGCACCCAGTGAGACACATGTGTTTCTGCAATCCATTTAGGTGCACTGTCACGTGTGCATGTAGCTCAAATTTTATTTTTGCACATTATACCCGTAGAAAATCAATCAATCAATGTACTAAAACGTCTTAATGATCTCTATGATTTTTTTTAAATTAAAACGCCCTCCTTTGGTAACATGTATATTCACCGCGGGATAATTAATTTAACATGCATCGTAGTTGTGGTGGATTCGCGGTGTGTGTGTGGGTGTGTGCGTCTGGGGGTGGCGGGTGGCTCGCAGTACACTACAAGTTGTGAGCCACCGTGTGGGTTGGCCGTTTTGTTAGGCAGGCCGGTGCCACATCAGAGTCATGAAATCGTTATTTAAAACATTACACAACCCTTTCATACATACATGTTTTGGCCACATGCAGTCGATGGTTGTCCTACACGACACTCGATACTCACGTGTGACGCTTTCTGTGGGCCCGGAGGTCGTCGTCCATCACTTTGACGAACAGCCGGCAGTGAGGTTAATTTGACCAGCAAGGTAGAATCTTTTTTGTTTGTGTTATGGTGGTATATAGTACGCATCGAAGAGGTGGGAGGGGATTAGCATATATACTATATGTACGCGTCCGTGAACAAGTACACCTCACTCGGTGTCGGGACTTTTTGGTTTTCGAGGCACGTGCCACATCAAAATTGTGAAATTGGTTATTCAAACATCACACAACACCTTTTTGGGCCACATGCATATCCTAGCTAGGACACTCACGTGTGACGCTTCCATCTGTGGGCCCACGAGGCCATCGTCGATGCATGCATGCATCACTTTGACCTACATCGGGAGAGGTTAATTAATTTCACCATCGATGAGGATTCTTTTGGGTTGTACATACGGCAGGAGCATATAGTATGCGGTGAAGAGGGGGAAGGGGACCATCATATGTAGTACACTTGATATGAACCTCGCTCCGTGTGGGTGCATGGTTTACGGTTTTTGAGGCATGTGGCACATCAAAGTTGTGCATTTTGGGTACTCAACATATATATGTTTGGCCCACATGCAAAGCGGTGGTGGTTGTCCTCTCGCACCCACTTAAGCGGTTATCAGCGGTATCGATGCTTTCCATCTGTGGGCCCGCTTGGTCCATCACTACTTTTTGCCTGACAACAAGAGAGGTTAATTTGACTTGGGAGGGGATTATTATTTTTGCTCTGGGATGACATGCATGATACAGTTTGAGCACACACAGATGCATGTGTACGCATGAATCCCTCCCATCGAGTCGAAGTGGCTAGTACAACGACACATCATGAACCGATCTCACTCTGTGTGGGGAGCTAGTGTACGATTTTTTACGCATGAGCCGCATCAATGTTGTGTATTCAAACATGCATGCACGCATCACCTCCATACATATGCATGTAGTGGTTGCCTTCAAACGGTACACTCCCTCGCATGGTTATCGACGACAAGCCTATATATTCGTGGGCCCGCGTGGGCATCCATGATCACCTTGACCAACAACAAGATAGGTTACCATGGCGGATTCTTCATTTGGTTCGTGTTATCGTAGTATAGGTCATGGTGAGATTCAGACCTTAAGTTTGAGCACATATACTATGCACGCATGCATGCATGAATCCCCGTCGTTGGCTTGAAGTGTGGTGTAACATACATATGCATCGTCAACCTAACCCTCAATCAGTGTGGAGATTTCTAGTTCAAAATCATGGTGCCACATCAAAGTTGTTCCATTGTTACTCTAAAACACACCTCTCCTACATATGTTTGGGCCACACGCATGCAGTGGTTGTCTTCGGGGACTAGCTACTTGCGTGATTATTGGCGAGCTAGCCCATCTTCGGGGTCGCATGGACGGTCATCACTTTGACCAACAACAAGAGAGAGTTTGTACGACCAAGGTGGATTATTCTTGGTCCGTTTTACGATCCATCTTGGTGAGATATGCCTCTCTGGCCCGCCGACTGAAAGTGTGTGTGTGTGGGGGGGGGGGGGGGGGTTGCTACTTCGCACTTTGCTAGGTGAACCTCGGTTGGGGGCATGCATTCATAGCTTAGGATTCCCTTCGTGGCGACACGAGGGGGGCTGCTAGCTACTTCGCACTTTGCTAGGTGAACCTCGGTTGGGGGGCATGCATTCATAGCTTAGGATTCCCTTCGTGCCGACGCGAGGGGGGTGGGAGCTGCTAGCTACTTCGCACTTTGCTAGGTGAACCTCGGTTGGGGGGCATGCATTCATAGCTTAGGATTCCCTTCGTGCCGACACGAGGGAGGGGGGTTGCTAGCTACTTCGCACTTTGCTAGGTGAACCTCGGTTGGGGGGGCATGCATTCATAGCTTAGGATTCCCTTCGTGCCGACACAAGGGAGGGGGGCTGCTAGCTACTTCGCACTTTGCTAGGGTGAACCTTGGTTGGGGGGCATGTTGGGGAATGTAGTAATTTCAAAAAAATTCCTACGCACACGCAAGATCATGGTGATGCATAGCAACGAGAGGGGAGAGTGTGTCCACGTACCCTCGTAGACCGAAAGCGGAAGCGTTAGCACAATGCGGTTGATGTAGTCATACGTCTTCACGATCCGACCGATCAAGTACCGGACGCACGACACCTCCGAGTTCAGCACACGTTCAACTCGATAATGTCCCTCGAACTCTGATCCAGCCGAGCTTTGAGGGAGAGTTCCGTCAGCACGACGGCGTGGTGACGATGATGATGTTCTACCGACGCAGGGCTTCGCCTAAGCACCGCTATGATATGACCGAGGTGGATTATGGTGGAGGGGGGCACCGCACACGGCTAAGAGATCCAAGGGATCAATTGTTGTGTATCTAGGGGGTGCCTCCGTCCCCGTATATAAAGGAGTGGAGGAGGGGGAGGGGCCGGCCACCCTTGGCGCGCCCCATGAGGAGTCCTACTCCCACCGGGAGTAGGACTCCCCCCTTCCATGTTGGAGTAGGAGAGGAGAGGGAAGGAGAGAGAGGGGGAAAGGAAAGGGGGGCGCCACCCCCCTCCTTGTCCAATTCGGACTTGGGGGGGAGGGGCGCGCGGCTGCCCCTTGGCCGCCTCTCCTCTTCCACCACTTGGGCCCATGAGGCCCAATAACCTCCGGGGGGTTCCGGTAACCCCCCGGTACTCCGGTATGTATCAGATAACCCCCGGAACCATTCCGGTGTCCGAATATAGTCGTCCAATATATCAATCTTCATGTCTCGACCATTTTGAGACTCCTCGTCATGTCCGTGATCACATCCGGGACTCCGAACTACCTTTGATACATCAAAACACATAAACTCATAATATAACCGTCATCGAACTTTAAGCGTGCGGACCCTACGGGTTCGAGAACTATGTAGACATGACCGAGACACGTCTCCGGTCAATAACCAATAGCGGAACCTGGATGCTCATATTGGCTCCCACATATTCTACGAAGATCTTTATCGGTCAAACCGCATAACTACATACGTTGTTCCCTTTGTCATCGGTATGTTACTTGCCCGAGATTCGATCATCGGTATCTCAATACCTAGTTCAATCTCGTTACCGGCAGGTCTCTTTACTCGTTCCGTAATACATCATCCCGCAACTAACTCATTAGTTGCAATGCTTGCAAGGCTTAAGTGATGTGTATTACCGAGTGGGCCCAGAGATACCTCTCCGACAATCGGAGTGACAAATCCTAATCTCGAAATACGCCAACCCAACAAGTACCTTCGGAGACACCTGTAGAGCACCTTTATAATCACCCAGTTACGTTGTGACATTTGGTAGCACACAAAGTGGTCCTCCGGTAAACGGGAGTTGCATAATCTCATGGTCATAGGAACATGTATAAGTCATGAAGAAAGCAATAGCAACATACTAAACGATCAAGTGCTAAGCTAACGGAATGGGTCAAGTCAATCACATCATTCTCCTAATGATGTGATCCCGTTAATCAAATGAAAACTCTTTGTCTATGGCTAGGAAACATAACCATCTTTGATTAACGATCTAGTCAAGTAGAGGCATACTAGTGACACTCTGTTTGTCTATGTATTCACACATGTATCATGTTTCCGGTTAATACAATTCTAGCATGAATAATAAACATTTATCATGATATAAGGGAATAAATAATAACTTTATTATTGCCTCTAGGGCATATTTCCTTCAGGGCATGCATTCATAGCTTAGGATTCCCTTCGTGCTGACACGAGGGAGGGGGCTGCTAGCTACTTCGCACTTTGCTAGGTGAATGAACCTTGGTTGGGGGGCATGCATTCATAGCTTAGGATTCCCTTCATGCCGACACGAGGGAGGAGGGGGCTGCTAGCTACTTCGCACTTTGCTAGGTGAACCTCGATTGGGGGAGGGGGCATGCATTCATAGCTTAGGATTCCCTTCGTGCCGACACGAGGGGGTGTGGGGGCAAGCAATACCGTGCACTTTGCGAGAGATGTGCCACATCGAAGTTGCATTTGGTATTTGAAAATCAAACCACCCTTTTGATACATAAATTTGGTCCACATGCAAGTGTGTTCGTGTTATGACCCTCTCCCGCGTCATTTTTCGCGAAATTTATGAACATTAGACAAGTCGGATGATGCAATAGACACGGTTCACTTAAACTAACCGTGTGCCACGCCGGTGCCCCTGTCACGCACACATCTGCACAGTACATTGGGCTCCACGAGGCTCCCCCTCTCAAAAATATCTGCCCGCCTCGAGGGTTTTTCTATTTCATAACACAGGTTGTTATCTCGGGACCGTGTGCGATGTTTCTTGTTCCCAATCCCGCCTGCATGCCTAGAAAATATCTACCCGCCTCGAGGGTTTTTCTCTTTCATAACACACGGTTATTATCTCCGGACCGTGTGCGATGTTTCTTGTTCCCAATCCCGCCTGCATCCCTAGAAAATATCTACCTGCCTCGAGGGTTTTTCTATTTCATAACACACGGTTGTTATCTCCGGACCGTGTGCGATGTTCCTTGTTCCCAATCCCGCCTGCATCCCTAGAAAATATCTGCCCGCCTCGAGGGTTCTTCTGTTTCATAACACATGGTTGTTATCTCCGGACCGTGTGCGATGCACTATCAGCAAAAATTTCAATAGCCCGGCATTTCACTCCCGCGTTTGACTCCCGCGTAGTAAAATTTTTAGTACCCGCGTCATTTCCTCAAACACCCCCCTCCGCACACACACACACACAACACACACACACACACCAAAACCTCCTCGGGTGTGCGCGCACACACACACACACCCTCCCTCACTCGAAACCCTAGCAAGGTCCCCGCCGCCGCTGCCGCAAGGCTTCCATTGTCAACATCTACCGATTTGCCCGTGCAGCTTACCCACCGATCTCCATACCCAGGCCGCCCTAAGTTTCTTAGATGACGCCTGCCAAACGCCCCCTTTCCCACAGATCCCCATCCCCATCCCCCACTCCAGAGCGTCGCAGCCTAAGCCCGGCTACGCTTCCCGTGGAGCTCGAGGAGCGACTGGCCCAAAAGAGGTGTATAGCGGTCTCTTCGCCCGACGTCGCCAAGGAAGTTGACGACCATTACTAGCGGCAGGCACTCAAGCAGCGAGCTAGAGTATGCGGGCATGTCTCGGCCGCCGCCTACGACATCGAGGTCATCGACAGCGACGGCCTGAGGTGGGCTATGTCACAGGTTAAGTGGCCCACCCCAACCCCTTGGGTTCAACCGCCGTCGATCTCATCCATCGCCCCGCCACTGATCTCCTCTGGCTCGCTGTCAACAATTTACCATTCTACATCACCATCGAGCCCCTTTTGTCATTTCTGAAGGACACATTCTGCGACGCTGGCTTGGGATCCACAGCTTCCAAGTCAGACCTCATTGACGGCGACCACGAGGAGAGCACCCTCTCCGGCTCTTCCAAGGGGAAAGAGCCCATCTGCTCTTCCAAAGGGAAAGTGCCCGTCTGTGACATCAGGGAGGGCACCCTACAGCCATGCTCTTCCAAGGGGAAGGAGCCCATCTGCGACAACATGGAGCGCATCTAGGGTCCGTGCTCTTCCCACGGGAACAAGCCCATCTGTGACAAGTGAGGAAACCCGTGATTTGTTTTGCCATGCCTCTTCATAGGGGGAAACCCATGATTTGTTTTGTCGAGTCCCTTTTGTAGTGTAGTGAGAGTATGTCCAGTTTTAATTGCTATAGCTGGTTGTTTGCAGTATGCCTTGTTTATTTCAGTTGTTCACAATGTGATGCTCTATATGTGCAATTATTTACTGTGCAGTACATTTCATCAATCCAGTTTTAAACATTCCGATAGGAATGCATATATTTGCTTGTTGTTAAGCATGTTATAGCTAGCATATGCCTCTTTTAAAGTTTTTGATTGTTCGGTTGTTTGTAGTTAGCATATGTCCAGTTTCAAATGCTATCTTTGGTTGTTCGTAGTATGCCTTGTTTATTCCAGTTATTCACAACGTGATGTTCTATATGTGCAAGTATGAATTGTGCAGTTCAATTTCATCAGTACCACTTTCAACAATACCACTATGAATGACTACATTTGGTTGCTGCATCTTGTAGTTAACATGCCTTTCCATTTTTATTTAACAATAACCAATGTACTTAGATCGGCACAATACCAGTTTGAATGACTATGTTTGCTTGTTTTAAATGTTAGGCCTATTTCAGTTAGCACACATTTCCACTTGTTTTGCTTTACTAGCGTGCTTAAACCTGCACACTGAAGCTATCTTTTGGAGATTATTTTGTCTGCCATGTATAATTTTGGTTGATGTTTAGCTTGTTGTGCTTAACATGCTTCTCGATGTACCTACACAGGACAATTTTGGGAAAGACTGTTGTTTTCCATCGAGGTTAGTTTCATCCCATGGCTTATATCTGCTCATTGTTCAGGATATTGGTAGCTGGTACCATATAGGCCGGCGACTGATAAGGGACTAATCGATGAATCTGACTTTTAACTGAATATATCTGCAACCCATTTTTCGTTAGGTTAACTAGGGCCATATGTAATATATCTGAGGCTACATAGCAACATGCACTGTACTTAATGTCTAAATATGCAATCCTAGGCTACATAGCAACAAGGAAGAGTGCTATTAATGTTCTAATGATGTCTAGCACTACAAAAAAAATACACTTCCGTGATGATACGTGTTTGTCACAGTAGGTCACGTTTTCTGTCATGCATGTACATCCATGACAATTTTATGACAGAATCAAGATAGTCATACCTGTGCTGTCGTAGAAGTATTCCATGACATTACCAAAATTATCATCACGGAAGTGTCCACTTCCATGACGATAAATCGCGTGTCATAGAAGTGCTTTCGTCAAACGTGACCCGACATGTGGCATCCACCATAATGGGACGCCGTTAAGCTATCGGGTCCGGTTTTGGATCCGATAACCCGTTAACAGCCCGGACCAATGGGAAATTTCCACGTGTAAAATTCTAATTGGCCGGAGGAAACACGTGTCAGCTCGTCAGTGGGTCGGATGGGCGCCTATGATATGTTGACATGTGCGACGGCCCACCACTGGCCCATTTAGCTTACAAAGGTCGGCCCGTTTGACTTGGTCAAAAGATAGCGGGCTGGCCCATGAAAAGCCTGTTAACGGTCTCTTTGCAAATAGCCCATTTTACGGCCCGGTAACT
The DNA here is from genome assembly GCF_002575655.3 of Aegilops tauschii subsp. strangulata. NCBI lineage: Eukaryota > Viridiplantae > Streptophyta > Magnoliopsida > Poales > Poaceae > Aegilops > Aegilops tauschii. Next base: position 339,039,985 of record NC_053037.3, read on the forward strand.
GCCTGTCAGGGCCTGCATGAAATTGGCCCAACAACGTCATGTGGGCCGTCGAATATAACACCAGCCTCTTTCACTTTCGGCCCATGTATGGCCCACGACATCTTTCGGCCCATATGAGGCCTTTGTATCTTTAGGCCCTTTAGAGGCCCACGGTGACTCTAGACCATAATGAACAGTAAATTTCTTTGTACCCGTTAACGGCCCATGATTCACATGGGCCGTTTCCAGCCCGTGTTAGCTTTTGGCCTACTAACGGCCCATACGTTCTTGGGCTCCTTTCCAGCCCTCGATTACTTCCAGCCGTTACTGGCCTGTTCCCCTAATGGGCCAAATTCGGCCTGTGGCAAGAGTCGGCCCATTTCTGGCATGTTAACCCGTTGCGCCGTTTCTAGCCCGTTCTATATTCTGGCCCATTAACGACCCGTTATGCCTGTGACAGAATTAAGCCTTTGCTGTCCTCCGGCCTGTTAACGGCCCGTTATCGTGCTGGGCCGATACCAATTACGCCTGTTTATGGCCCATGTAGACCCATTTATCCGACTGCTTGAGACCCACCGATTCTCGACCGTGTTGGAGGCCCATTTAAAGACGGCCCGTAGGAGGCCCATGGATCCTATGGCCCATAGCAGGGTCAAGGTTACCACGGTCCGTATATGGCCCATGGTTGTTGCGGCCACTAGCAAACCAGGGAAAAAGAAGACTAGGAAATAAATAAGCCTGAAACTAACGCTAGGCTATTAAGGCGATTGCACTGATTACATCCACTGGGCATCAAAGATCACCACCAGTGCAAATATAGGGAACACCCTACACTATACAAAAATGGCTTGCTGTTTTCTTCAACCGGTGGCTGGACGTTAAGAACAAATTTTATATCGCAACAAAACAAATTACAACTATGAAACAAAAGGAAGGTTGGCATAAAAGTTAACAGTCTGGCAGATAAATGCACTACCAGAAGTTCAGAAGCTCGGTTCATTTGACCTGACTGTTACGTTTTCATGTTGTATTGTCCGATGGAGCACCATAACCTTCGCCTTCATTTCTCCTAGGCTCCTGAACAACATAGCAAATGTCTGATAGTCTAGTTTCAAAACCATGCATATCTTGACGACATCGAACAATGTTTGTCCTTGTTTCACAAAGGGTCTCTGTTAGAGAATGGACTTGTGTTTGGAGCGCAGATATAACATTGTTTTGAGCTTGCATATCTTGATCATGAGGCAGTTTGGACGAGATTGCCTTAACAACCAACCCAGTATTACGCAGGAACGTGCTTTTGGCACTGTTAGTGGACATGTACTGACCCACTGCAGCAAGAGCTGACATTGCGGTTATAGTTGTCTCGCCACCTTCAAAAGGTGGTGGTTCCACCATTTTTTCCATAGCTTGCTGAAAAGTTGAGTTTTTACATTAGTAGTACCAGAATAGAAGATATTAAGGAGGCGGCAAAACCAAACAAAATAGCTTTGGTCTATATACAGAACTTATTCTGGTGAACCCATGTAAAATATTAGTTGTATTTTACTGCAAAGTACATAATAAAACCAGGTTCCAAACATATGACCATGTACCATGGCTAATGTATTGTCTATTTCTTCACATTGTATTGACATCTAAGGATAAAGAGACAAAGTTTATAATATGGTAAGCATAGTATGACATCATTCATATCACAAAACAACTGAGAACAGACAAACATGCAATTGTAACATTGTATGGGCAAGTCCAGCACGGAACTAGATTACAGTTCAAGATCAAAGGAACATCACTCCTCTCTTTTAAACCTTGTAAGGTGCAATGATATGCTAAGACAATTGTGTATAAAATTGAAAAGAGTAATAGACAATGGTTGCAAACCATGCAGTTCAAGGCACAAGTCAGAGTAAGTAGTAGTTAAAAGGCATGAGGATTAAGGACTTACAACAACGGTTTGACTGGTGTAGTCATGCCCTTCGTCTTGCTGGTGTGACAGTCCTTGAAGATTTCCACAGCATTTGGTTCCGGTAATTTTTGGTCCTTGCGGGCTTTCCTCTACATTTGGAACAAGTCAATATAGATCTGATAATATGGTACAGCGAAAAGAGTGAAACAGCAGCTAATTACAAGAGCCTCGCAGTGTGCAATATAGCTACGAGATCCTGTCGTCTGTTGGAATTTCACTTTCGTACGGTTGGCCTTGTTCTTTGAATAGTTCAACTACAAGAAGATAGATTTGTGTGGCACATGCGTAAATAGGACTTCAACATGTGATCTGATCACATATATATAATGTACCTGATACTTCGGATCAGACTAGTGTTTAACGAGGCCTCTCCAGTCTTCATCCGATATATTTTCCACTGGAGATGTTTGGGCAAGTTCACTGTTAGCCTTGCCTTCAAAGTGAGTTTCCCTCAAGTTATACCGATACTGTCGCAGAGCAGACTTGAAAACATGGGTGCAAGCTTGTCTGGTTGCATCATCTTGGCTATCGAACTTGAACCTCATCTGTTGAAAATTATGGGAGTCTCATTATCAGCAACCTAGAAAGTATTGGACAGAGCAAGATGATATTACTAGTTTCCATACACAACCATACTTACAGATAAATGGTCGAGGAAGGTGTTGAACTGGGTTTCGTCTTTGTCATTCCTGTACTGAATCCATGTTGGGAGGATACGTACATGACACCTAACGGCAACCGCTGCCTCTGATACTAACTTGGCTGACTCTGTAGCATCATGTGGCCTTTTTAAACCTGCCTCAAAACGGATCTCCATTCTTCCTCCTCTAGATTTAGTTAACGTATCGAGCATTATCCCTGATGTTTGTTTCCTCTTGCGCCTAGGTGCTAGTCCAACAACGAAAATAGGAAGTGTTAGTGTACATCAAACTGTGAGACTACATATAAAGAAGCATGCAACTGTAACTTGACTCCAGCAACTACCTTCTTGTTGTTGAAACTCACAAAGTTCATCTGATCTTGCCAACTCATCTTGTGTCAAGAGTGCTTCCGAAGTAGTGTCAGGTGGCAAGGGAGCTTGGGAACGTGCTGCTAGCTGAGTTGACCAACGAGTAAATCGTGCAGCTGGTGGTATTGTGGAAGGTGTTGCTACAACTAGGGTTGTCTCTGCTTATTTGGTGGCAGCTATTTGTTTCTGTTTGGCTTGTTCTGCAGCTCGTGTAGCATGGGATACCCTGTCGGTACAATTTTCCGCTGGACTTTGACCTTCTATTGCACCATCAGTACCAGCAGAATCTGCAGGATTCTTCCGCTTCCCTTTCCCTGTCGTTCTGTGTTGCTTCCTCTTTCTATGTTCCATGTTAAGTCAAGCCGACAATAAAAACAAATAACAATTTAGTTCTTCAGAACAAAATGATGCGTGATACAGACGAACTGAACTTTGATGTTAGACAACCACATGATAGGAGGATGTAATATGTACGAAAAACAGGACGACATGAGATAACCAGAACTATGATGTGTAAACTAAGCAGAAGACATTTCACTAAATTAGAAGCAATGCAATGGAAGGTAGAGACCATATGAAAGATGCTACAAATATCGCTCTGCCAAGTTAACAATATCACACTGCCAAGCTAGAGAAAGCACCTCGGATGCCGGTTTCGCCGAAAGACCGCCATCAGTCCCTGCCTTATTTTTTTCCTTCCTCTTTCTTAATTGTATTGCCTTGTCAAGTCAAACCCACAAGAAAAATGAATAAAAATTCATTTTTCAGAACTCATTGATGCAGGATGCTGACGGGCACTACTTTAATGTAAGGCGACCGCATGATAGAACGATTGAATGTGTAAGAAAAAAGGACAGCATTGCATATTCACAGCTATGATGTGTAAACTAAGCAGAAGGCATTTCAACAAAAGTCTTATTCATAAGTATAATGTGTAAAGTAAGCAGATGAAATTCAACAAAATTAGAAGCAATACAAGCTAGACATCATACATAACATGCAACCACATATAACAGTGCCAAGTTAGAGGGAGCACCTGTGATGGTGCACTAGGGGAGACGTGCTCATCACCAACACAGCTATGTTGAGTGTCTATGCATGTGTTGTCTTGGATATCATCTTGGGGGGATGGAGGAGTAGAATTTGTAGAGGCCCTCCGTTTGGAAGGAGCACCTTCATCCGCTGCCTTGCTAACTTCCTTCTGCTTTATTGATTTTGAATTGTCAAGTAAAACCGACAAGAAAAAGCAATAAAATTCACACTTCAGAACTCATTCGTGCATGATACTGACAATCACTACTTTGATGTAAGGCAAACACATGATTCCAGGATGGAATAATACGAAAAACAGGACGGCATGACATATTCACAACTGTTTGTGTAAACTAAGCAGAAACCATTTCAACCAATAAGAAGCAATGCAAGCTAGACACCACATGAAAGATGCAACCAATATGACTCTTCCAAGTTAAAAGCATCCCATCATAAATGGCATTTCAACAAATTAGAAGCAGCGCATGCTATAAATCATATGAAAGATGCAACTAATATCACACTGCATATACTGAAGGTGTCTCATCATATTGATTTATGCGGGATACAAAAAAACAATAGTTTTATGTAAGGACATGCTTAATAGACAGATGTACTATGTACTAAAAACAGGAAGGCATGTCACATTAACAGGTATAATGTATAAACTAAGCAGAATAGCACATGCAATTTAACCAGATTAGAAGAATTACAATCTACACACCATATGCAACATGCAACCACATATCACGCTGCCAAGTTAGAGCAAGCACCTGTGACGCTAGTGTAGGGGAAATGCGGTAATCAACTATAGAGCTATGTTCACTATCTTCATCTAGCCTTGTTGTTTCTTGAGAATCACGTGGGGAGGCTGACACTGCATTCTTTAAATGAGGATCTTTTATCACAGTAGTCCACTGGCCTGACTGCCTCATCATAAGTGATTGATGAGGGATACACAAGAACATTAGTTTGATGTAAGAACATGGTTAATAGACAGATGTACTAGTATGTACCAAAAACAGGAAGGCATGTCATATTCAAAGGTATAGTGTGTAAGCTAAGCAGATGCAATTTAACCAAATTGGAAGCAATACAAGCTAGACATCCGGCTAGAGTGGTGAGCATGATCATCTAGGACCTGAGAGCCTGGCAAAGGCGGGCTGGTTCGCCACCATCGTGGCTTTTTAGTTGGCTTCCAGGTGATGCATGTCTGTGTTGGGCTTGTCACTGGCTCGGCCAGTGCCCTGACTAGCTATTTGTCTTCTGGTGCTCCCGGGATGGTGGTTCATGTAAAAAATATCTTTCCTTATCTTGATAAAGACCGACTTCGGCCTTTTGAATACAAGCTAGACACCATATGCAACATGCAACCATATATGACACCATGAAGTTAAAGCTAGCACTTGGGATGGTGGATCACGGCGAGCGAGATCATCAACTCCAGAGCTACGTTTACCGTCTCCATCTGTTAAACATCCAACCTTTAAAGCGAAAACACGTGTCTTGCTTGCCCGCGAAGCAAGCAGGAGCACCTTCTCTCTTTTCTTTTCTGCTTCTATGAAGGCAGAGTCTGAAATACCCTTGCATAAAAACACAACAGCAAGAGTATGGGTGAAGTGTGTGCAGAACTAGTGCACTGTAAAATTAGCAGATAGCAGGTGGCTGAAAAATAAATGACAGGAGACATATGATAGCCCTACAACATTGCATGGCAAACAAAATTAGATTCTACTCCATATGATTTTGTAATATATGAGCACAGGAAATGCAGGTACTCCTCCAGCACACCACCACATGTGGTCCTATCAAGATAACAGTCGACTGAAAATAAATAGGCCAGTCGATTTTTTTATGAACCGTCTGATCTATAAGGAACGGGCAGATGGCCTTCGTCTACCTCCCGCCAGTCAGTATTGACGATCTTTCTCGAACCTCTAGCGACCACCGGCCCAGACCCCTACCTCCACCGCCCCGCCCTCCCCTCGACCTCACACCACCGTCGTGCTTGGCAGCGCCCCCAGGCCATCCCTTTAATCCCGGCCGACCTCCAGATCGGGCGCCAGCAGCTCTAGGCCCCACACGCCCCTAAGATAAACACCGAGGCGCTGCTTCCCCAGCGTAATAGGCGGACTAGCGCCTGTTATGCTGGGGAGTGCTTCCGTTAATTGGGAATCAACTGACCAGGAATTGAAATCCAGGGGGCGACAGACCTCTAGCTAAGGTGAAATAGTATATGAGGAGAAACCTTGTGCATCGCGAGTAACTAGGAATATCTAGTATCAAGAAGAAGTGGCCAACTAGTGTCTTCTGTGGGATGAATACCGTGCAAGCAGACACGTAAGATTTGCACGAATAAGGGAAGAGGAGTACCATTTTCGGTTGCCGGTGTGGTCGCCTCCACATGTCGCGCCGGTCTTCTTCTTTTTGCCGGGGAAACCGATGTTTTGGAGGAGGGTGCAGGCTTGGACGAACCCATGGCAAAATTGTTGATTGTGTTGTCGTGGCCGTATGTCAGCAGAGGGGAAGCAGATCCGAGGCGGCGAAGGACGGCGTAGCAGGAACAACTCCGGTGCGGTGGACGGTGGCAAAGTTGGAGCGGCAGCGGTGAGGCGCAGGACGGCGTGGTTGAACTGGCTCGGGTACGGACGGCTTGGCCTCGGCTTCAACTACTAGCTGTGGAGGGCGTTGCAGTTGAGGTTGCGGTGGATGACGATGTCGGGATATCGGCTCCGGCGTGATGGAGGAGGGCGGCGGTTGATGGGTGGGATGGGGTGGCAGACGGAGGACGCCGGGGTTTCGCAGCTGATGAGAGGTAGTTTTGGCGCCCACGAAGTACGAATGGGGAATCGGATGGGGGGCAGGGGGAGTTAAGGGAGAACCATGTTTCGGTCTGGGACGCGCTTGTTTTGGGATTTTTTGAACAGATGGGACGCGCTTGTTTGAAATTTGGGGAAAGTACAAACTTTACCCCCCTCTTAAATTTCGGACCTACTGCGGGTCGGGGTAGGATGGTAATCCCAGGTGTCCCAAATAGTGGGCGGGAGCGATTTCGGCCGCGCGCATGTGTGCTTAGGCGGCCATTGTGTATGAATGTTTTTCGGAGGCGGTTGCGTGGCATCTAGATGAAGCTACAAACCTACCCCGGTTTAGACCTTTGGACGTCGGACCGGTAGGTTTCACGGGTCGGAGTTAGAAAAGTAATTTCCTTCTACTACCAAACATTGGTCTCACACGGTTTCGGGCGAGTAGAGGCTCTTTTGGCGCTTCGTTCAAAATTTTGAAACAGAAGCATTCATGTTTAGAGTACTCTTGAACTTTGAGGATTGACCTAAATAGACAACGTTAAACTTGACCTTGTATGTTTGAAAACCTCATTAAATTATCCGCTTCTTTTTGAAAATTTGACACTTGAAAATCCTATAACTACGATTATTTTGGAATGGAGGAGCTAAATTTGAATCTATTTTGTACACGACTATATATGCTATTATGTACAAAATCAGAGCAAAGATTGGTGCCCGCATAACTTAGGTATGATTTACAAATGCCATGATATCGAATTCAAATAATTGAATGGACTTCATGTTGAATTCGATTTTTTAACCACCTTAAGTTGAATTCAAATGTATGCCAGTTCATAGCTAGCTATTTATAATGTTCCTTGTGTAACTTTCGTATGTATAATGTGCTTTACACACACAACATGAACTATACTCACGCTTATATTCGATTACTAAAGTGATGCATTGTCTGGAGTTCAAAATACTAACTATGTGGATCAATTATGTCAAATAATAGCATAGACATGCTCATATTCGATAGAATCTAGATGTCTGATGGATCAATGACCGTTCCTTATGCGAATTGCAAATATCATGATCCCATCCTAATATTTGGATACAATTTATATCTTTAATCAATGTGTACATCAGTCTTTTACGTGTAGTTTCACTCTCCATTGGTGGTCTCTCACACATGCTCACACACTCTCTCCCGAGGTGTCTTTCTCGCAGACATGATCTTGATATAACCCTCCCTCCCTCTCCTAACCATTTACGACTGTTTTCACTAACCTTTATCACAAGCACTCTTCCTCTCACAAGCATACACACGCACAATCCCCATCGACCCTTTCTATATGCATAGACTTGCCTACGTGTCTCTTGTACGCACATTATCTTTAGGCCTGTCTCTCACGCATTGTCTCACACCTCTCTTCCTAATCGACGAGTATGATTCTAGCAGAGCATTCTGTAGGATGCCCCTTAAAGTTAGGATGGATGAATAGTAATATCAGAGATAAGGGGTTACCTTAGTCCGATAACCCAGGGTTACAAATCCTAGCCGGCTTTGTCAGTGGACACAGAGTCCTTCACAATTCTGCTATCGTTGTCTTGTACGAGAAGTCATCCATGGGTCTCCCTAAATGCGTCACAGGCCGACCAATGTGGCGCAGGACGGAACCGATCCAAGGGACTCACTTCTGCCCCCAGGTCTCGTTATCTTCTCACACCCACACATACCAACACAGACACCACACACAAAAATCTCCTCGTGCCTCTATCCCCTCCCCCCTTGCATATACACACTCAAGGGAATCTCTCGCCGTGACATTATATTAGTCTCTCTCTCTAGACCTCTCTCATTTCTCGTGCTATCTCTCCCACGCCCCCCTCCCCCCGTCGGCCCCTCTATCCATGCCTCTCTCAAATACATAATACACACACATACCTCTCTAGGCCCTGCCAAATACATCAACTAAACATTCACACATGTTACATCATGTACCCCATTGATCTAAAAAGCCCTCTCTTCACGTTTATTGCGCATACCACATTCCTTTTGAATAAAGTGTGGCCAAAAAATTATTTGAGAATTTCAACATATATACAACATTACAAAGTTATATGGAGGAGTATGAACGTTAATTTGCATTGCATGGTGCCCACAATGATATTTATTCCGCACTGTGAATTTTTATATTTTTATACTATATATAAAGTTAGTCATAATAAAGAGAAACGAAATGCATCTCTCTCCCCATCGCATACACCCCCTCTACGCCCCTTTCATGTACGCACACAAACTATCTCCAGGTCCTCTAAAGTAAGCCCCCAGCACATTCACACATGTTTCATCTTTCTCTCGCGATATATACAGTGACGATCATTGTCTTTGGAGCGAAAGCACGACACGTACATTGGACTTCAGAATCCACTCATTACGGTCACCATTTATGTTTTGTGGTTATTATACAGTCACGGGCTCACCGTACAGCTCTGTATTTGCTCAAGACACGACTAGTTGACCAGTTAAACGCTCCACGTGGCACCTCTAGTGTTGCATCACATTATCTCACTACCATTGGGCCCACCTGTCGGCTTGTATCTACTCTTCTACACTCTTATCTCTACTCTTATAAAAAAACAGAGTTGGTGATGATGGTGTGACTGCCATCCTGCAATATAGGTCGTCCGATCAATATCTGACGGATAGGAAGGAAACTATGGCAATTTTTCAGAAAGATACCCGCACCCCTCATCACATTTGCAGGTAAGGCCTTCCCTCGTTCATCCTTATCTCCCACAAGATAAACTACTCATATAAATGCATCTTGATGTTTCGTGCAACGCACGGGCATCTCTCTACTCTTATAAAAAACTGAGTTGGTGATGATGGTGTGCCTGCCATCCTGCAATATGACCATCTGATCTATATCTGACAGATAGAAAGCAAACTATGACAATTTTGCAAAAAGATACCCGCACCCCTCTCCACATTTGCAGATAATTAAGGACTTCCCTCGTTCATCTTCGTCTCCCACGAGATAAACAGCTCGTATAAATGCATCTTGATGTTCCATGCAACGCATGGGCCTCTTGCTAGTATTACTTATACTTATCTCTACTCTTATAAAAAAACAGAGTTGGTGATGATGGTGTGCCTGCCATCCTGCAATATAGGCCGTCCGATCTATATCTGACGGATAGGAAGGAAACTATGGCAATTTTGCAGAAAGATACCCGCACCCCTCATCACATTTGCAGATAAGGCCTTCCCTCGTTCATCCTTATCTCCCACAAGATAAACTACCCATATAAATGCATCTTGATGTTTCGTGCAACGCACGGGCATCTTGCTAGTAAAAAACAGAGTTGGTGATGATGGTGTGCCTGCCATCCTGCAACATAGGTCGTCCGATTTATATCTGACGGATAGGAAGGAAACTATGGCCATTTTGCAAAAAGGTACCCACACACCTCTCCACATTTGCAAATAAGGCCTTCCCTCATTCATCCTTTTCTCTCACAAGATAAACTAGTCATACAAATGCATCTTGATGTTACGTGCAACGCACGGGCATCTTGCTAGTAAGAATGAAAACAAACGACAAAAAAATATTGGACGGTGGTTCGAAGTCATGACTGCGGGCACAGCGGACAAGGTGGCCTTGTATTGGTATGCTGAGCCGTCTATTTTAACACACAGGAGCTGGTGTGGTGATTATACACACATGCACGCATGCACACGAACTGCATGCATGCAACACTCACACGAACACATGCAGCCATGCACGCACGCAACACTCACACGTACACACGCAGCCACGCACGCACGCAACACTCACACGCACACACACATGCATGCATGCACACACCACACGACCAACACACACTCTCACGCTCAAGTGCTCAACCTACACGTGCATGCGCACACATCAGGCCCTGACAGACACATACACAACGAGGTGATTCCCGCGCACGGGTTGGAGTCTTGTCGGGCCTGGGTAAATTTGTGTTTATCTGACCTTTTTCCTATGTGAACTGACATGTGGGACCCACAAGGAACGTGGTCAATTTAACTAGTCAACATGGTGCCATGCAGACTATTCAGCCGGTCAACAGAGTGCAATCCGATGCTGAACGGTGAGCAAGTGACCGTATAATCACCGCAAAACGTATATAGTGACCATAACGAGCGTATTCTGAAGTTCGGTGACCGTATTACGCTTTCTCTCTGTAGGCCCTCCAAAACTACATCTCTACACGTTCTCGCATGTTACATCTAACAACTATGCAATACAGCACTACTACTACACTCTAACACAATAAATCCTATGTGTTTTTGGTTTTACTAGATATCATATTGTTACTTAATTATTCAGTTTGCATACATTAAAATTGCCTTTGAAATGTATGGCCAGTACATCTATCGCGCGGGAAAAATCCCGCCCTTTCCTGTTTAATCGGGTTTGTATCGATGGATCGTGCGAAACAGCAAAACTATAGTACTATACAGTACAAGTGACAGTTCACGGGGCTGCCGTGTCGTGTACTCCTCCGTCGTAAGAGTGGAGCGTTCGCTTTCATAAATGTTCTAGTCCCGTTCGCCGACATGTGGGACATCATGCTACCGGGTCCACGTGCCATACCGAAATACAGTGCAGAGCAGCAGGGGTGAAGCACCCCAGTCATGGCGCCGGCTAGTAATGAGCAATGAGGCGTCAAATCACAAAGTTGCACCTTTCCCGCAGTTAAGTTGGAGGGACAAAGTAATAATGCTAAAAAAAGAAGTTGGAGGGACGAAGCAACCATCATTTCACTCGTTGTTGAATCTGCTTCTCCCTCATCTTCTTCAAGTTTTTTTATAAGATCTTCTTCAAGTTAACCACATGTTGCTTCTGTCGTTGTTCTGCCTCATGTGGGACGCGGATCGGCTTGTAAAGCACTGACACGTGGGACCGCATGTTAGCAAACCGCCAGGCCAACGTCCTCTAAAAATAAGAAACCTCCCCCGCCATCCGTGCGGCAAAATCACCTCCTTTTTACTAATCTTTATTCTATAATTTTTTAGATCAATATAATTGAGATTTGTATAGATAGCACACAGGAGCAAAACCAAGTGGTATGGTTAAGGGCATCCACAATGTGTAGCCAAATGTGAAAATAGCTTTTGGCATCGATGGGAACCATTGTGGACGGTGCTGCCAAAGCCAAAAAGATGGAACCGAAGCTCCCTGATTGATTGATTGATTGAAGGAATAGAAAAATGCAACGTCTCTCCTCTTGCTCCCGTGCTTGGACGAATGTACAGTATAGAGCACAGAGTCTACTCCCATGTCCCTTCTATCATAAATCACAAAGCATTGAGGCGTCAAATCACAAAGCATGGACGAAGCAACCATCATTTCACTCTTCGCTGACTCCGCTTCTCCATCGTTTCTTCGAGAAACCACCTGACCGCACTAAGCTGGACGGACGACGCTATTGTGTACTAGTAGTACTAGTACATTTATGCGTCCTTTGATTCAACGGACTTCCTGGATGCAAATAAGGCGGTTGTCTCGGCATGCAGGCCGCACTTGCGTCCGGTGGTCTCCCTCAATGGTGTTCTTCGTCGAATGCACTTTGCCAAACCACAACGTTCGAGATATCGTCGACGTCACCGCAATGGGGAAGGAAGTCAAATAGTTACTACCTCCATTTTTTGTACACAAGGCCAGTACATCAAAATTACAATTTGCAAAAGGCCACTAACACTAATCGAGGCAAAATTGATGGGGCTCGTACTAGCAACCAAGGACATTAATATACCCTTGCATGCATGCGAAAGTGAGAAGGTTGGTTTGCATGGCGCTGCATTAATCAAGCAATGAGGAGTGAGATGGTTAGCTCTTTGGGCTTTGGAGAAAAAATACGCATTAATTGACACGTCAAACAAGGATTTGTACCGATTAATCCCGCGAAGGAAAACCCTGCCTTTCTTTATTAACACTAGTACTCCTAGTACGTATGTACTTATCCTGTTTGGGTCTAGGCCTTGCATTGCCATACTTCGCCACACATTTTTTCCAAGCTTGCCTAAAGTTTTCAAATGAAAAGGAGGTACACTTGCGCACGGTTGTCGCGGTCGCACCGCACCCTCACATGGTCGCTCCGCACCCTCACGCAGTCGCTCCTGCACGCCGCAAACCCAACCAAGGGAATGCACCCTCACTGACACGTGCTACCGCATGTGAACAAACCAAACTCAGCCATCCTACCGCTGACACATAATTTTCGTTCATACAGCATGTTTATCCAATCGCATGTTGGGGAGGATCCGTACGGCCCATGCGGTGGTCTATTGGGGAAGAAGAAGAGGTGAGGAAGAAGGGTTAGGAGACGTAGGATATTCATCCAACAACCTGAAATGGTAGACTGGCCCAAATGATGAAAGTCAGGTGACTTGCATAACAATATATGTTTTTACACAGCAAAAGATCCCTAAAAACAACAACATAAAGAAAAACTATCACTGCTCGTGGAACGAGACGGCCTCGTCGTCTTTGGCTGCCGGCACGAACTAGCAGTAGCCGCCGACGTGTGTCTCTGCACCGTGGTTGTCCTCGGCCTCCAGCTACTCGTTCACGCGGAGCATGCAGGCGCTCTGCACGGACGAGCGCACCGCCCAGTTCAAGTCGAGGACGTCCGGTTTCGCCTACAGGAGGGCCTCGATGGCAGCGGCATCCGCGTGCTCCGCGTCGATTTGAGCCTCCGCCACCCGGTTCAAGTCGAGGATGTCCGGTTCTGCCTGCAGGAGGGCCTCGATGGCAGCGGCATCCGCGCGCTCCGCCTCAAGTTGAGCCTCCGCCGCCCGATTGAAATCCACGACATCCGGTTCCGCCTACAGGAGAGCCTCAATGGCAACGGCATGCGCGCGCTCCGTGTCGAGTTGAGCCTCTGCCTCCTGGTCCTCCTTTAGTATCGCCAGGTTGAGCCGTTGGTCCGCCTGCACCATGGGGGACCCGGACGCCGGCACGAAGTCGACGTCCATCGTCTCATACCCATCAGGGGCCTTCTGCGCCACGACCTCTGCCATGAACATTGGATCGGCTTCCTCCTCCTCGTAGCTTGGCTCCAGAGAACTCGGGGATTGGCCTGCCGCAAAGCGAGCTTGGGAATGGAGGTCTGTGGCGCCGACCACCGCCGCGATTTCTGTGCGGCGCTCCGGCGTCAGCATCTTGTAGTACGTGATCTTGCGGTGCACCTTGGCTTTTCGGCGAACTAGGGGACGCTTGATGCGGGCTAGGGGATCGAAAGGTGGGGGATGGGCTGGAGAGGAGGTGTGGTTTTGGGGCAGTGGCTGGCGTAGGCCGAGCAGCGAAGGTTCTGGTTGGTTTCGGTGATGACCGGTCAATCGGTTTTGACTGTACATCGCTCTTGTCGCGTTTGTGTTGCACCCCGGCACACTGGACCCTCCACATCGCTCACCGAATGGAACGCGCTTCGTCTTGCGTTTTTGCTCGCTTGTGGGACCACAGTTGAGAGCAAACCGACGTCCCTCCCCCTCCCCCGCCTGCATCATTTATACTACCACTCCCTCCGTTTTATGCAGAGTAAATAAAAACAGGGGGAGTATACTACGGATGAGGATCCCCTGACGTGGCCGAACCCATTGAGTAACTGACATGCGGGGCCTAGCAAGCATGGGGTCCGCCAGTAAGTGAACGAAAGGGAGGGTAAGGCAGGGATACCTACGTTAGAGGATCCACTTCCACTACTACTCGCTCCTTCCATCTACAGGGCCTAATGCGTTTTTCGAGGCTAACTTTGACCAAACGTTAGAGTAATAATATATGACATGCAACTTACACAAAGCATACGGTCAAATTCATATGTGAAAGGAGCTTCCAATGATATAATTTTCACATTATACATCTCATGTACTATTAACCTTGTCAATAGTCAAAGGCGGTTTTGAAAAACGCATTAGAGCATGGTTAATAATATAGCCAGCCGATGGCTATAAGGAACTGCCATGTCATCTATAGCCATCATCTATATGCACTCATACAGTAGTGTGGGCTATTTCCCGCAAAAAAAAGGTTGGTTATTGTATTAGTACTTTTTTCCATCTCCTCTCTATCTCTTTCTTCATATTTATTGTATTTAACTATGAATGCGTATATAGCTAGGCTCTTGCATGAGAGCTCACTCCCTTTACTTTTTCACATCTCTCTCCTCCACATAGGCCCTATATAAATGGAAGGAGGGAGTACTATGAGCCCTGCATACTCTACTACAGATGTTGTCAGTACTCCACTAGTACTATTGGACAGGGAGCTTAAAAAAAGTTACTATTGGACTGGCTATACGTGGCGAAATCCTAGTAGGAAGAGCATGCGCAAGAACAAGCACATTCACGTGGTTGAAAGCAAATTGGAAACCATGTCTGTTTGAATACAAATCTAGGAGTACGTACGAATCTAACAATATTGATTGGGCATTGTTGAATGTTGATACTTTTTTCTGTAAGTTTGATCAAAGTAGAGATACTTTGACTACACATAAAACTTATATGTAAACTACTAGAAAGGATCGGAGGGAGTATATTGTACGTTCAAGAGCGAAACGAACATTGAATACCCTTTATATATGATTTGTGGATGCTATGATCACCGGTTCAAAATTTTGAATCCGCCTTAGGTATCACACATGCACCCACTCGTTCTCTCTCGATTTCATCTCGGGGTCCGGAGATCGATTGAAAGAGGACTAGGGTGGGTACAATACGTTCATTTCGCTTGTGAACGTACAATATACTACCTCTGATCCCCACAGACCCCCCCTCCCCGCCGGTCATTTCTATCATAGAAACATACCAAACCTTTATCTCCTTGCACGACACACAATTGATCTCTCAACATCAATCGATCTCGTCAAGATGTGTCGGGGCATGAACCGAATGGGATGTCAAAACTAAGACGGGAAGCGACACGTAGTGGAGGCAAAGTGAAACTTTAAATGAACCGTTTGTTTGTATGCATGTCGGACAAATTACAACATTGGAAATACAAGCATGGTCTAGGCCCACATGCGAATGATACTCGGCGGAATGTTCAAATGAGGCATGCGGGAGAGACACGCTCATCGTCGCTTTACACGGTCGGTTTCAGTGTGCCGAGGGTGGCGTTAGCGCTGTGGCACGACCAGCAGATCAACACCCGGCTCGTCGAGGATGCACGGGGCGCCGAAGCGCGCGCGCGCTGCGACGCGTCCGCGGAGTGGTGTAGGGCGGCCAACTGCATCCCCAGGACCTGAGACCATGCTGGGTCGTCTTGCTTTTTCAATGACATGTGGGGTCGCATGTGAGCAAAGGGCATCTCCAACGTTGCCACGACCGCAGCTGACTACCCTGGCACACCAAAAACCCTCGTCCCTTGCACCGTCGCGCGGTGCGTTCTCAGCCGGCGCCAGCTGCCCGCATTCAAGCCGTCTGTCTGTATGCCGTTGTTAAGAGGCTCGGTGCCCGAGGAACCAACTCCGGCGACTTAATGGCACACACGGATGCTTGGCCTCACCGGAATGCACTACTTAAAGCGGCAACGCCCAGCTAACCTCCACACCATAGCGCATCGTCCTGCTACCTGGCACCACATTCGCCATGATCGCGAGCGCAAACACTCTGCGGGAGAGCTTGTCTTCAGGGATGAAGCTCGAGGTCGCCGCCCTCGCTCAAGTCGCCGCTCACGACGCAATAGCGGCGTAGCCGGACGCAGACGTGACCGCACAAGCGGTGGCCACGCTGGCGGCCGACGACGGGAGCACCGTCAGCCACTCGTCCTACTTGCTGCCGTCCAACGTCCGGCACCGCCGAGGTCGGGGACTCCTCCGAGGATGAGTAGGGCATGGGAGGCGGCAGGGCATGGTGTGCCAACTGGCCGGTCCGTCTCCCATGTTCTACTCTTCCTCACCGGAGACCGCAGCTTCACTTCACGGGTCTTGAACCCCGCCCCCGTACATGGAGATCGCAGATGGAGGACGTCGGTCGCTGCCGTAGAATAGGTTTAAGGTCGGGTTTCTTTTATTTTTCTGTCCTATAAAAGTTCGAAATGTAATGAAAATGTGCCGTGTTTGCATTAATCTCAGCCGGTGTATATGAACTTTCACAATAATATAGTATATTGTAGGAGTACTAGCAAGATGCCCGTGCGTTGCACGGAACATCAAGATCTTGGGGGGGGGGGAAAGGATGAACGAGGGAAGGCCTTATCTGCAAATGTGGAGAGGAGTGCGGGTAAATTGTCATAGTTTCCTTCCTATCCGTTAGATATAGATCGGACGGCCTATGTTGCAGGATGGCAGGCACACCATCATCACCAACTCTGCTTTTTATTGAACCGAGACAAAGCTAACATGCGAAGTAAATAAACACATAATCTACATACACAATTTATCTTAGGCACTCCAATGGTACGTCCACTACACATTCAGGCATTTCACATCTTTCTACATCTACGGGAACCTACAAAAGGGTTAACGTAAATTGCCTCTCTCTCTTCTCCCTGATTTTCATGGTGGTGGGCCCCTCCCTCCCCCCCAATCTACAATCAATAGCTCATACGTTTCACATTACGTTAATTACGTAACTGGGATAACGTAGGTGTAGCATTACTCGTCCTAAAAAACCCAACTAAGCCAACCTCCCGGCATATCGCGCGGGAAAAGACCCGGCCGCACCGTTTTAGTCAGGATTACCGGATTACTAGTAGTAGTATCGATGGATTGTGCGAAGCACCAAGTTTTTTTTCTTTAGGGGCTAAGCACCTAGTTTAAAAGGAAAAAAGGTGGTACACTCACAACACCCCTATCGCGGTCGCATTGCACCCCACACACGTTCGGTCCTGCACATGGCTCACGCAAACGGAACGCGCTTCGGCTTGCCTCTTCACTGACACGTGGGACTGCACTTGGAGAAACCGACCATGCGCCAAACTCCCCCCGCCCACCGTGCGAAATCCTCCCCCCCCCCCAAAAAAAATTCCCCCAAATCCCAAATTCAACCGCCCTTTGGCCAACTAGCTAATAATATTCCCCAAACCCCCTCCCCCCCGTCCTCCTCCACTCCATTCGCTCCGCCAAAGCCGTTCTCCCAGCCGCGCCGATATGTCGGCGCCGCGGTTCATTGAGGGGACGCACGGCGATCCTCTCACTCCCATAGTACGCTCTCGTAGACTGCCGTCCTCTAGCCGCGCCGCCACCGGTGGCGACGTTCTTGTGGAGGCGCACGACGGTCAGCACCTCCACCGCTGGCGACGTTCGTGTGGAGACGCACGGCGGTCAGCTTCTCCCAGGGTACGCGCCTTCTAGACTGAGGCCCCGTGCATGTCGGTGTAGCGCTGAATGTTAGCTGATAGACGCTGATAATCTCATTGTTTGCCGAAGTAGTTTACAGTCAATATGCTCTGCTTAAGAAGCTTCCTTGCCCTGTTCTGCACTCAATCTGCTTAGCTGAGATGGCATGCCAAGCCCGATTAGTTGCTAAAATATCCTGCCATATATTTATGAAGGTAATATGCCCTAGAGGCAATAATAAAGTTATTATTTATTTCCTTATTTCATGATAAATGTTTATTATTCATGCTAGAGTTGTATTAACCGGAAACTTGATACATGTGTGAATACATAGACAAAACAATGTGTCACTAGTATGCCTCTACTTGACTAGCTCGTTGAATCAAAGATGGTTCAGTTTCCTAGCCATAGACATTAGTTGTCATTTGATTAACGGGATCACATCATTAGAGAATGATGTGATTGACTTGACCCATTCCGTTAGCTTAGCACTTGATCGTTTAGTATGTTGCTATTGCTTTCTTCATGACTTATACACGTTCCTATGACTATGAGATTATGCAACTCCCGAATACCGGAGGAACACTTTGTGTGCTACCAAACGTCACAACGTAACTGGGTGATTATAAAGGTGCTCTACAGGTGTCTCCGATGGTACTTGTTGAGTTGGCATAGATCAAGAATAGGATTTGTCGCTCCGATTGTCGGAGAGGTATCTCTGGGCCCTCTCGGTAATGCACATCACTATAAGCCTTGCAAGCAATGTGACTAATGAGTTAGTTACGGGATGATGTATTACGGAACGAGTAAAGAGACTTGCCGGTAACGAGATTGAGCTAGGTATTAAGATACCGACGATCGAATCTCGGGCAAGTAACATACCGAAGACAAAGAGAACAACGTATGTTGTTATGCGGTTTGACCGATAAAGATCTTCGTAGAATATGTAGGAACCAATATGAGCATCCAGGTTCCGCTATTGGTTATTGACCAGAGACATGTCTCGGTCATGTCTACATAGTTCTCGAACCCGTAGGGTCCGCACGCTTAAAGTTCTGTGACGATCGGTAATATGAGTTTATGTGTTTTGATGCACCGAACGTAGTTCGGAGTCCCGGATGAGATCGGGGACATGACGAGGAGTCTCGAAATGGTCGAGACGTAAAGATCGATATATTGTACGACTATATTCGGACTTCGGAAAGGTTCCGAGTGATCCGGGTATTTTTCGGAGGACCGGAGAGTTACGGGAATTCGCCGGGGAGTACATGGGCCTTATTGGGCTTTAGGGGAAAGAGAGAGGGGAGACTGCGCCCCCCCCCCAAGGCTTAGTCCGAATTGGACTAGGGGGAGGGGCGGCACCCCCTCCTTCCTTCTCTTCTCTTTTCCCTTTCCTTCTCTCCTACTCCTAATACTTGGAAGGGCTCCTAGTTCTACTAGGAAAAGAGGAATCCTACTCCCGGTGGGAGTAGGACTCCCCTAGGGCGCGCCATAGACAGGGCCAGCCCTGGGGTATGGGCAGGGGGCGACGGCCCAAGGCCCAGCCCAGGGAGGGGCCCATGATGTAGTGCACATATATAATATAGCCAAGCAAAAATAGGTGAGAAAAAAATTATGAGAGAAGAAAAACGAGATGAGGTAGGCCCATCAGATAGCAGGTAGCGATTAGCGAAGCCTCACGCACGCCGCACGGCCACTCGTTTCGATTGTGAAACAAATCAATCGAAGATCTCGCGGACGCCTCGCTCGTCTGTTCGTCCTCTCGTCGTTGTGGTCGCCTCGGTCACCGCTGTGCGCGTCGCCCGCCGTGCGGCAATCCAGCAGCCGCAGCCCGCAGCAGTACGTATACGTATGTATGTGAGCAGTGAGCGAAGCCCACAGCAGTACGTATACGTATCCATGCATAACTCTCTGTACCATGTTCCTGATCCATCCCTGCAAACCCCAATTTCAGCAATTTCTTTTATTTTTTAGAACATATTCAACTATTCATCCATGATCCATCCTCTAATTTCAGTGTACACGAAGTTCCAAAATTTTAATGTATAGTTTTCGAATTCAATCTTTCATAGTATGTATTCAACCTTCCTTTTTTGTCATTTTGTGCACATGTCTAGGGTTCCAATCATTCCAATCATCCTATGTATAAATTTCTAATTCCTTGAATAATTTTTTCTTCATAATATATTAGGACATTAGCCCGCCATGTTGCCTAAGAAGCATTTG
Organism: Aegilops tauschii subsp. strangulata; assembly: GCF_002575655.3. NCBI lineage: Eukaryota > Viridiplantae > Streptophyta > Magnoliopsida > Poales > Poaceae > Aegilops > Aegilops tauschii. The sequence goes on from NC_053037.3 coordinate 339,060,317, forward strand.
TCAGTTGCTCAAACAAGGAGAAAAAAAGATAGAAAGGGATCTGAAGATTCAACAGCTGAAGAGTACTTAAGTATTATTGTTGTCGATGGAGTCAGTTGAATTTGATTCTTATTTGAGGTAATCATATCATGTTAGTTTCAATTCTCTATCTTTTTAGTATTTCTGTCGTAATATGGCATTGCCCAACAATTATTATGTTTAAGTTTATCTACCAAGCACACGCATACATATATATGATCTTAGGACATAGGGGCACATTGCGTCGAGTTCGCCTAGGGCCTCCCGAAACACAGGGCCGGCCCTCCCCCTCCTCCACTCCTTTATATACTGGGAGGGGGGCACCCCTTGGAGACAACAATTGATCATTGATCTCTTAGCCATGTGCGGTGCCCCCCTCCACCATAATCCACCTCGGTCATATCGTAGCGGTGCTTAGGCGAAGCCCTGCGTCGGTAGCATCATCATCACCGTCACCACGCCGTCGTGCTGACGAAGCTCTTCCCGGAAGCTCTACTGGATCGTGAGTTCGCGGGACGTCACCGAGCTGAACGTGTGCTGAACGCGGAGGTGCCGTGCGTTCGGTACTTGGATCGGTTGGATCGTGAAGACGTACGACTACATCAACCACATTGTTCTAACGCTTCCGCTTTCGGTCTACGAGGGTACGTGGACAACACTCTCCCCTCTCGTTGCTATGCATCACCATGATCTTGCGTGTGCGTAGGATTTTTTTTGAAATTACTACGTTTCCCAACAGTGGCATCCGAGCCAGGTTTATGCGTAGATGTTATATGCACGAGTAGAACACAAGTGAGTTGTGGGCGATACAAGTCATACTTCTTACCAGCATGTCATACTTTGGTTCGGCGGTATTGTTGGATGAAGCGGCCTGAACTGACATTACGCGTACGCTTACGCGAGACTGGTTCTACCGACGTGCTTTGCACACAGGTGGCTGGCGGGTGTCAGTTTCTCCAACTTTAGTTGAACCGAGTGTGACTACGCCCGGTCCTTGAGAAGGTTAAAACAACACTAACTTGACGAACTGTCATTGTGGTTTTGATGGGTAGGTAAGAACGGTTCGCAACAGAATGCAATCGAGCGGGTATCTTTTTGATTAACTCACAATACCCAAGAATTAGTGCTTAACATGTTTAACCAAAATTCCCAAGAACTATATCTTTGACCAGCCAACTATACATCAAAAACTTGTATGACATTCATACATGAGCTAGATATTCCAGTCATCTCTCTTTCTGCCTTTATACTTCTAACTGTTTAACTTTTAGTATTTCTCCTACTCGCAAAAGAAGCACCCAACTTAAGAGTGGTGTTAGCCCTGGACTTCCTAGGTGTGTAAGTCATACTAACACCCTTTGGACACTTCCTTTATCTTTAAGTTGTTGTTTTATTCACCTTTCATTATATGACAGGCGTTCTTCTGGATCCCTTTCCCAACAGTCAAATGCATAGTAAACACTTTTACTAATACTTGCAAACAAACATTGCTTTGTTTGTATCTAAAAATAATTTTCAGCTCCATGAATATCATATAACTATCCCAACTTTTGAAGTTTGGGTTTCATGGAAGCAAACATATTCCACTTGACCGTAACAGAATTCTAGCTTTTGGATCGAAGGACGAGAGTCACATGATCCATAGCATTAGCGGGAGGATACGGAAAGCATGCGATAGGACAAAATCCTTCTCGGCACTTTTGAGGACAATCCTCATATTACGTTACCAATCGCAAAGTTTTAACCAGATATTTAACAGCTATTCAATTTTAACAGGGAAGGTGGAAACGCGAGCCATTATTCTACAACTATTTTGAAAGAAACACTTAGACAGTGTTCATAATTAATTGCACTGAGAATTAAACATGTTAATTCAACAGTGCGCTCCCACTCAAATCAATATCTCTCATAATTGATTTAGAGTGATTCAAGATCCATATTTCTATTCGATGCCATTGACGGGTTCATCACTGATGACACGAATTTCAATCAGTAGGCCAACTTGCCGATCACATCTCTATGTGATTCTTGTTCATCTTTCGATGGGCGTGTTCCGAGCTCAGGACTCTCCTGCCTGAACGTCAAAGACAACCAAGTGATCTTGCTGCGAGGTTTGACCTCACCCGCCTCATTCCTCTTGATTCGTTCGTGCTCATGTGTACATGGCGCACCCCAAAAAGATACGAATTTCAGACGGTGCTACACTTGGGTGAACACTAACTACTTTGATATTTTAAGTGAGAGATCACCCTAATAAAAAGCGACTACCGCGCAATCAAGAAGGGTGCATCATAAGGAATAAACATCTCAGGCAATTCATAATAGCATGATATGGTATAGCCCTTCCTGACGGAGAAGTATTTCATTTCTTCGTCTTCGGCATTCGCGTCGGTGTTCACCTTCACGAAGATTGCCACCACCCTGTTGATGCACCAAATAATATTGCTATCTCTATAGCTAATAAAATAAGTGCATTACTTAAGGTTGACACGCAGGTCATTAAAGTGACAATCATATGGCTCCAGCCATCATGCCGAATCATGACACGCAGGTCATGTTAATTACATCATATAGTCATCTCATACATAATCAAATTGAATATGAGCATTGCTATACCACATCACATGCATATCCTGCAAAACCAAGTTAGACGCCTCTAATCGGTTTATGCAAAAATTTATTTTTCGTGGCTTCTAAGGTTTTGACTTAAACCACAACTACCAACGTTTTATCATCAAGTATGATTATTCAAGTTGCTAGATTAACATCTCAGGGTGTAAGAAACATGAGATAATTAAATCTCGAGCCCCATACTAAACTTCGTCATACGCATGACCCCCGTGCAGATCATATCTGCAATGCCCTTTCATCTGCGAATTTCATCTTTCTTTTGACTACGGCAGAACCCAAAGAACTGATAGCACTTCCATGATCAATCAGGATCACGGATTGCCAGAACTTTGTCAAATTCCACCATGCTGTCTCGAGATTGAGCAAACGCAAATTCTAGGGAAGCAACAAGAACGTTGGGTAACAGATGAACGTCGGGTAACAGATTTCATCTGTCACCCACATAAATAATTTTCAGCAATAGATCTCATCTACTACCTAATTATATTATGCAATACCCATACATCTCTATGTATTCTAGATCACAACCGGCATCTACGCATAGCATGGCTCATGATGCCACTGTAGGGGAACGTGACAGAAAACAAAAAATTTCCGACCTACGCACCAGCCCAGGACCACTATGGAGACTGCATACATGGTTTGATCTTTTTCGTTACCGACTCGTAGCGCAACGGGAAGTAGAGTCGATGACGATCGGCGGTGCAGATCCCCGCAGCTAGGATTTACAACCTCCCAACTGCGAGGATGTATACCCTCATCTGCTCCTCAGACAGCCCTCCGGGAGGTGGTCGAACAGCTCCCCGGACGGTGTCGCGGACAGCCCTTCGGGAGGACCTTCGAAACTCGAATGGTCACTCGGACAGCCCTTCGGGAGGACCTTCGAAACTCGGACGGTCACACGGACAGCCCTTCGGGAGGCACTCACGAACTAAGACCAAAACTACGATCTCTCTACAGAGTTGCACACATACGGTGTCATCTATCCGGCAGGGCTTCGCCGTCCAGAACTAGTTCCTGCCGGAACCCAGACAGCCTTACGGCTCTACGAAACTCTTTTCGTGGGAGGGAGAGAAGAAGCCAGATAATGCATGGCATGTGTATGAGAGCAAGGGATGAGAGTGGAGGGCTGCCCCTCCACCTCTATTTATAGAAAATCCCAAGGGGTAGGGTGGTTTTACAAGAAAACCCAAAACCCACATGAAATGGAGTCCTTCCCAAGGACCTAAAGAGTGAAAACAAGGGACAAGTGGGGCCCCATGGATGAGCTGCACCCATGAACGTCCCACCCCTTGTGGGGCCCCACAAAAGGAGGTTCCCACCCTTCCATGTCATCCCTAGATCTTTTGGGCAAAGCCCCAAAAGGTGGCTTTCCATAAAATATCCTAAAAAGCACTTTCACTATTCACGACGACATTTTTCAGTGTTCGTTCGAACTGAAAATATTTATGTGGGCTTAGAACATTTCCAGTACACACCATAATAATTTTCAACATGTTCTGGAACAATTCCAGTTTAGTGATTTTCATCTGCGAAAAGCATCTGAACCGGTTCCTGCAGCTCCGGAACATTTCCGGTTTTTATTTCTGAAAATTCCAAAAAGTTTCCAGAATGATTCTGGCACCCTCCAAGAATTATCAGGCATGTGCCGAAAACATTTTGACTTAATGGCATACTCCGAAACAACTATTCAGTTTCACCGAAACTCATCCAGTGACCTCTCTCTGCGGAACTTTTCCGCTGTCCGAAACTTTTCGGTGTCCGAAACTTTTTCGATGATTTTCTCTCAGACTCCCTGTCTAGTATTCAGCAGATAGATGACCCTTAAGCGTGTGACCCTATAGGTTCGGTGAAGTATAGACATGACCCAGAACCCCTTCCGATCAATGATCAACATCAGAGCCGTGGACACCCATATTGACCCCTATACCCACACAAATAAATATTCGAGTGAACCTCCAGTTGTAGTGAGCTATTCCTGTTGCTTCGCGATATGTCACAAACACCCGAGGTGAGATTTTTTGCATCCCCGTGGACGAACAATTTGTCCACCATGCAAGTTACCTCGTTACTGGTTTTGTTCTCTTTTCTCGTTTCCGTGTTCCGGCATCCCAGTGATCAAATCACGCTGTGTCTGGCCAGACGATGATGGATACCGTAATACCGAGAGGGCCCGAGAATATCTCTCCATCGTCGGAGGAGCAAATCCCAATCTTGAGCTATCAAGTTACTTGACACACTTTTCCATGAACCTGTAAGCCGCCGTAATAGCCACCCATTTACGGATGACGTTTAGCAAACCCCAAAGTTCATGAAGCAAGCATGAAGAAACTCGATACTCTCATGGTCTAAGGAATCATGCAAACATTAACCATCTCTGTGTTATGTACCATTAACTTGTGACAAATGATTCTCATAGCGTAACATCAATCCGGGTCGATTCAACACAAATGTTCTCTTAACATTGTGCCCTCAAAGTTGTTGGCATAGACATGCCCATGATCAGGAAAACAGAACCATCATGCAACACTTGAGCTAGTCTTAGAGGCCAGACTAAGAATACTTCTTACCGTTTATTATTCCACACGTGCATATGAGTCTTCCTCCGAGCCTCGTGTTATTGCAAACTCGAGAACCATAGCAGTTATAGCATGGAACATAAACATAATTATGAACCGGGAGATAATCAATAACATTTATTATTGCCTCTAGGGCATATCTCCTACACATGCCTCCAAATGTCTGCACCAAAGAATCAAACTACATGATGGCCTTGCTCATCCCAGGTCCAAAAAGTCCTGGAAAGGATTTTGATTTATTCATGGAGCCTCTTGTGGAGGAACTTCAACAGCTATGGAAGGGTGTTCTCACTCGAGACATATATAGCAACCCATCAGCTGATTTCTTTCTGCGTGCTATTACAATTTGGTGCATCCATGATTATCCGACTTTGGGCACTATGTCAGGGAGAATGACACATGGTTACAATGCATGTGTTCGCTGTGACAAGAATCTGCTGTCATACGCAATACTTAGCAACATCTGTTACATTGGACACCGCCATTTCCTTGCCAAGGACAAGCCGCGTCCTACAAAATACCGAAGACATGTGTTCAATGCAAAGCATGAAAACCGTGATGCGCCAAAGAGGCTCACCGCCGATGAGTTGCAAGTGGAATTAGAGAAGGTCAGGCATATTACACCAGGAAACCATCCTGGTAATGGTAGCGGGAAAAGGAAGCGTGGCAGTGCAGAAGAGAGATTATTGTTTACCCGTAGGTCCACTTTGTGGGATTTGGAGTATTGGAAAGATTTGGATCTGCGGCATAATCTTGATGTGATGCACATTGAGAAAAATATATGTGACAGCATTATCGGCACACTTCTTAATATTGAAGGCAAGACGAAAGATACCTTAAAATCTAGTATTGATTTGACACATCTGGGTATCAGAAAGGATTTGCAGGTGCAAGATGAAGGTAAACCACGGGATATGGCACCAGCTGTGTACGTCTTGGACAAGGTAAAAAGAAAAGAATTCTGCGAGGTCCTGTCACGTGTGAGATGTTGGAAATATGCCCTAGAGGCAATAATAAATGGTTATTATTATATTTCTTTGTTCATGGTAATTGTCTATTGTTCATGCTATAATTGTGTTATCCGGAAATCGTAATACATGTGTGAATACATAGACCACAACGTGTCCCTAGTAAGCCTCTAGTTGACTAGCTCGTTGATCAACCGATAGTCATGGTTTCCTGACTATGGACATTGGATGTCATTGATAACGGGATCACATCATTAGGAGAATGATGTGATGGACAAGACCCAATCCTAAGCATAGCATAAAAGATCGTGTAGTTTCGTTTGCTAGAGCTTTTCCAATGTCAAGTATCTTTTCCTTAGACCATGAGATCGTGCAACTCCCGGATACCGTAGGAGTGCTTTGGGTGTGCCAAACGTCACAACGTAACTGGGTGACTATAAAGGTGCACTACGGGTATCTCCGAAAGTGTCTGTTGGGTTGGCACGGATCGAGACTGGGATTTGTCACTCCGTGTGACGGAGAGGTATCTCTGGGCCCACTCGGTAATGCATCATCATAATGAGCTCAATGTGACTAAGGTGTTAGTCACGGGATCATGCATTGCGGTACGAGTAAAGAGACTTGCCGGTAACGAGATTGAACAAGGTATTGGGATACCGACGATCGAATCTCGGGCAAGTAACATACCGATTGACAAAGGGAATTGTATACGGGATTGATTGAATCCTCGACATCGTGGTTCATCCGATGAGATCATCGTGGAACATGTGGGAGCCAACATGGGTATCTAGATCCCGCTGTTGGTTATTGACCGGAGAGGCATCTCGGTCATGTCTGCATGTCTCCCGAACCCGTAGGGTCTACACACTTAAGGTTCGGTGACGCTAGGGTTGTAGAGATATGAGTATGCGGAAACCCAAAAGTTGTTCGGAGTCCCGGATGAGATCCCGGACGTCACGAGGAGTTCCGGAATGGTCCGGAGGTGAAGAATTACATATAGGAAGTCAAGTTTCGGCCACCGGGAAAGTTTCGGGGGTCACCGGTATTGTACCGGGACCACCGGAAGGGTCCCGGGGGTCCACCGGGTGGGGCCACCTATCCCGGAGGGCCCCATGGGCTGAAGTGGGAGGGCAACCAGCATTTAGTGGGCTGGGGCGCCCCCGATGGGCCTTCCCCCTGCGCCTAGAGTTGGAAACCCTAGGGTGGGGGGGGCGCCCCCACTTGCCTTGGGGGCCAAGTATCCCCCCTTGGCCGCCGCCCCCTCCCTTGATGGGATCTTGGCCGGTGCCCCCCCCCTCCCAGGGGGGCCTATATAAAGGGGGGGAGGGAGGGCAGTAGCACAACAGCCTTGGGCGCCTCCCTCCTCCCCTGCTACACCTCTCCCTCTCGCAGAAGCTCGGCGCAGCCCTGCCGAGACCCGCTACATCCACCACCACGCCGTCGTGCTGCTGGATCTCCATCAACATCTCCTTCCCCTTGCTGGATCAAGAAGGAGGAGACGTCGCTGCACCGTACGTGTGTTGAACGCGGAGGTGCCGTCCGTTCGGCACTCGGTCATCGGTGATTTGAATCACGGCGAGTACGACTCCGTCATCCACGTTCATTGGAACGCTTCCGCTCGCGATCTACAAGGGTATGTAGATGCACTCCTTTCCCCTCGTTGCTAGTATACTCCATAGATGGATCTTGGTGAGCATAGGAAAATTTTAAAATTATGCTACGATTCCCAACAGTGGCATCATGAGCCAGGCCTATGCGTAGTTACTATGCACGAGTAGAACACAAAGCAGTTGTGGGCGTTGATGTTGCCAATTCTTCTTGCTGCTACTAGTCGTATCTTGTTTCGGCGGTATTGTAGGATGAAGCGGCCCGGACCGACCTTACACGTACGCTTACGTGAGACAGGTTCCACCGACTGACATGCACTAGTTGCATAAGGTGGCTAGCGGGTGTCTGTCTCTCCTACTTTAGTTGGAACGGATTCGATGAAAAGGGTCCTTATGAAGGGTAAATAGAAATTGGCAAATCACATTGTGGTTTTACGTAGGTAAGAAACGTTCTTGCTAGAAACCTGTACAAGCCACGTAAAAACTTGCAACAACAATTAGAGGACGTCTAACTTGTTTTTGCAGCAAGTGCTATGTGATGTGATATGGCCAGAAGATGTGATGAATGATATATGTGATGTATGAGATTGATCATATTCTTGTAATAGGAATCACGACTTGCATGTCGATGAGTATGACAACCGGCAGGAGCCATAGGAGTTGTCTTTATTATTTTGTATGACTTGCGTGTCATTGAATAACGCCATGTAAATTACTTTACTTTGTTGCTAAACGCGTTAGCCATAGAAGTAGAAGTAATCGTTGGCGTGACGACTTCATGAAGACACAATGATGGAGATCATGGTGTCATGCCGGTGACGAAGATGATCATGGTGCCCCGAAGATGGAGATCAAAGGAGCATAATGATATTGGCCATATCATGTCACTATTTGATTGCATGTGATGTTTATCATGTTTTGCATCTTATTTGCTTAGAACGACGGTAGTAAGTAAGATGATCCCTTATGATAATTTCAAGAAAAGTGTTCCCCCTAACTGTGCACCGTTGCGAAGGTTCGTTGTTTCGAAGCACCACGTGATGATCGGGTGTGATAGATTCTAACGTTCGAATACAACGGGTGTTGACGAGCCTAGCATGTACAGACATGGCCTCGGAACACACGCAATACACTTAGGTTCACTTGACGAGCCTAGCATGTACAGACATGGCCTCGGAACACGGAGGACCGAAAGGTCGAGCATGAGTCGTATAGAAGATACGATCAACATGGAGATGTTCACCGATCTTGACTAGTCCGTCTCACGTGATGATCGGACACGGCCTAGTTAACTCGGATCATGTTTCACTTAGATGACTAGAGGGATGTCTATCTGAGTGGGAGTTCATTGAGTAATTTGATTAGATGAACTTAATTATCATGAACTTAGTCTAAAATCTTTACACTATGTCTTGTAGATCAAATGGCCCACGTTGTCCTCAACTTCAACGCGTTCCTAGAGAAAACCAAGCTGAAAGATGATGGCAGCAACTATACAGACTGGGTCTAGAACTTGAGGATCATCCTCATAGCAGCCAAGAAAGATTATGTCCTAGAAGCACCGCTAGGTGAAGCACCAATCCTAGAGAACCAAGACGTTATGAACGCTTGGCAGCAGCGTGCTGATGATTACTCCCTCGTTCAGTGCGACATGCTTTACAGCTTAGAACCGGGTCTCCAAAAGCGTTTTGAGAAACATGGAGCATATGAGATGTTCGAGGAGCTGAAAATGGTTTTCCAAGCTCATGCCCGGGTCGAGAGATATGAAGTCTCCGACAAGTTCTTCAGCTGTAAAATGGAGGAGAATAGTTCTGTTAGTGAGCACATACTCAGAATGTCTGGGTTGCATAACCGCTTGTCTCAGCTGGGAGTCAATCTCCCGGATGACGCGGTCATTGACAGAATCCTCCAGTCGCTTCCACCAAGCTACAAGGGCTTTGTGATGAACTTCAATATGCAGGGGATGGAAAAGACCATTCCTGAGGTATATTCAATGCTGAAATCAGCGGAGGTGGAGATCAGAAAAGAACATCAAGTGTTGATGGTGAATAAAACCACTAAGTTCAAGAAGGGCAAGGGTAAGAAGAACTTCAAGAAGGACGGCAAGGGAGTTGCCGCGCCCAGTAAGCCAGTTACTGGGAAGAAGTCAAAGAATGGACCCAAGCCTGAAACTGAGTGCTTTTATTGCAAGGGAAGTGGTCACTGGAAGCGGAACTGCCCCAAATACTTAGCGGACAAGAAGGCCGGCAACGCCAAAGGTATATGTGATATACATGTAATTGATGTGTACCTTACCAGTACTCATAGTAGTTCCTGGGTATTTGATACCGGTGCGGTTGCTCATATTTGTAACTCAAAACAGGAACTACGGAATAAACGGAGACTGGCGAAGGACGAGGTGACGATGCGCGTCGGGAATGGTTCCAAGGTCGATGTGATCGCCGTCGGCACGCTACCTCTGCATCTACCTACGGGATTAGTTTTAAACCTCAATAATTGTTATTTAGTGCCAGCTTTGAGCATGAACATTGTATCTGGATCTCGTTTAATTCGAGATGGCTACTCATTTAAATCCGAGAATAATGGTTGTTCTATTTATTTGAGAGATATGTTTTATGGTCATGCCCCGCTGGTTAATGGCTTATTCTTGATGAATCTCGTACGTGATGTTACACATATTCATAGTGTGAATACCAAAAGATGTAAGGTTGATAACGATAGTCCCACATACTTGTGGCACTGCCGCCTTGGTCACATTGGTGTCAAGCGCATGAAGAAGCTCCATGCAGATGGACTTTTGGAGTCTCTTGATTACGAATCATTTGACACGTGCGAACCATGCCTCATGGGTAAGATGACCAAGACTCCGTTCTCCGGAACAATGGAGCGAGCAACCAACTTATTGGAAATCATACATACCGATGTGTGCGGTCCAATGAGTGTTGAGGCTCGCGGAGGATATCGTTATGTTCTCACTCTCACTGATGATTTAAGTAGATATGGGTATGTCTACCTAATGAAACACAAGTCTGAAACCTTTGAAAAGTTCAAGGAATTTCAGAGTGAGGTTGAGAATCAACGTGACAGAAAAATAAAATTCTTACGATCAGATCGTGGTGGAGAATATTTAAGTCACGAGTTTGGTGCACACTTAAGGAAATGTGGAATTGTTTCACAACTCACGCCGCCTGGAACACCTCAGAGAAACGGTGTGTCCGAACGTCGTAATCGCACTCTATTGGATATGGTGCGATCTATGATGTCTCTTACCGATTTACCGCTCTCATTTTGGGGCTATGCTTTAGAGACTGCCGCATTCACTTTAAATAGGGCTCCGTCGAAATCTGTTGAGACGACACCGTATGAATTATGGTTTGGGAAGAAACCTAAGCTGTCGTTTCTAAAAGTTTGGGGATGCGATGCTTATGTCAAGAAACTTCAACCTGAAAAGCTCGAACCCAAGTCGGAGAAATGCGTCTTCATAGGATACCCTAAGGAAACTATTGGGTATACCTTCTACCTCAGATCCGAAGGCAAGATCTTCATTGCCAAGAACGGGTCCTTTCTGGAGAAGGAGTTTCTCTCGAAAGAATTGAGTGGGAGGAAAGTGGAACTTGATGAGGTGATAGTCACCCCTTCCGAACCGGAAAGTAGCGCAGCATGGGAAAATGTTCCTGTGGTGCCTACACCGACTGGGGAGGAAGTTAATGATGATGATCATGAAGCTTCAGATCAAGTTACTGCTGAACTTCGTAGGTCCACAAGGACACGTTCCGCACCAGAGTGGTATGGCAACCCTGTCCTGGAAATCATGTTGTTAGACAACGGTGAACCTTCGAGCTATGAAGAAGCGATGGCGGGCCCGGATTCCGACAAATGGCTAGAAGCCATGAAATCCGAGATAGGATCCATGTATGAAAACGAAGTGTGGACTTTGACTGACTTGCCCGATGATCGGCGAGCTATAGAAAATAAATGGATCTTTAAGAAGAAGACAGACGCGGATGGTAATGTGACCATCTATAAGGCTCGACTTGTCGCTAAGGGTTATCGACAAGTTCAAGGGGTTGACTATGATGAGACTTTCTCACCCGTAGCGAAGCTGAAGTCCGTCCGAATCATGTTAGCAATTGCCGCATACTATGATTATGAGATATGGCAGATGGACGTCAAAACGGCATTCCTTAATGGCTTCCTTAAGGAAGAGTTGTATATGATGCAGCCGGAAGGTTTTGTCGATCCTAAGAATGCTAACAAAGTATGCAAGCTCCAGCGCTCAATCTATGGGATGGTGCAAGCATCTCGGAGTTGGAACATTCGCTTTGATGAGATGATCAAAGCGTTTGGGTTTACACAGACTTATGGAGAAGCCTGTGTTTACAAGAAAGTGAGTGGGAGCTCTGTAGCATTTCTCTTATTATATGTGGATGACATATTATTGATGGGAAATGATATAGAACTCTTGGAAAGTATAAAGGCCTATTTGAATAAGTGTTTTTCAATGAAGGACCTTGGAGAAGCTGCTTATATATTAGGCATCAAGATCTATAGAGATAGATCAAGACGCCTCATTGGTCTTTCACAGAGTACATACCTTGACAAGATATTGAAGAAGTTCAATATGGATCAGTCCAAGAAGGGGTTCTTGCCTGTATTGCAAGGTGTGCAATTGAGCACGGCTCAATGCCCGACCACGGCAGAAGATAGAGAAAAGATGAGTGTCATCCCCTATGCCTCGGCCATAGGGTCTATTATGTATGCCATGCTGTGTACCAGACCTGATGTAAACCTTGCCGTAAGTTTGGTAGGAAGGTACCAAAGTAATCCCGGCATGGAACACTGGACAGCGGTCAAGAATATCCTGAAGTACCTGAAGAGGACTAAGGATATGTTTCTCGTTTATGGAGGTGACGAAGAGCTCGTCGTAAAGGGTTACGTTGACGCTAGCTTCGACACAGATCTGGATGACTCGAAGTCACAAACCGGGTACGTGTATATTTTGAATGGAGGAGCAGTAAGCTGGTGCAGTTGCAAGCAAAGCGTCGTGGCGGGATCTACATGTGAAGCGGAGTACATGGCAGCCTCGGAGGCAGCACAGGAAGCAGTCTGGATGAAGGAGTTCATTACCGACCTAGGGGTGATTCCCAATGCGTCGGGCCCAATGACTCTCTTCTGTGACAACACTGGAGCTATTGCCCTTGCGAAGGAGCCCAGGTTTCACAGGAAGACCAGGCATATCAAGCGTCGCTTCAACTCCATTCGTGAAAGTGTTCAAAATGGAGACATAGATATTTGTAAAGTACATACGGACCTAAATGTAGCAGATCCGTTGACTAAACCTCTCCCTAGAGCAAAACATGATCAACACCAGGACGCAATGGGTGTTCGATTCATCACAATGTAACTAGATTATTGACTCTAGTGCAAGTGGGAGACTGTTGGAAATATGCCCTAGAGGCAATAATAAATGGTTATTATTATATTTCTTTGTTCATGGTAATTTTCTATTGTTCATGCTATAATTGTGTTATCCGGAAATCGTAATACATGTGTGAATACATAGACCACAACGTGTCCCTAGTAAGCCTCTAGTTGACTAGCTCGTTGATCAACCGATAGTCATGGTTTCCTGACTATGGACATTGGATGTCATTGATAACGGGATCACATCATTAGGAGAATGATGTGATGGACAAGACCCAATCCTAAGCATAGCATAAAAGATCGTGTAGTTTCGTTTGCTAGAGCTTTTCCAATGTCAAGTATCTTTTCCTTAGACCATGAGATCGTGCAACTCCTGGATACCGTAGGAGTGCTTTGGGTGTGCCAAACGTCACAACGTAACTGGGTGACTATAAAGGTGCACTACGGATATCTCCGAAAGTGTCTGTTGGGTTGGCACGGATCGAGACTGGGATTTGTCACTCCGTGTGACGGAGAGGTATCTCTGGGCCCACTCGGTAATGCATCATCATAATGAGCTCAATGTGACTAAGGCGTTAGTCACGGGATCATGCATTGCGGTACGAGTAAAGAGACTTGCCGGTAAAGAGATTGAACAAGGTATTGGGATACCGACGATCGAATCTCGGGCAAGTAACATATCGATTGACAAAGGGAATTGTATACGGGATTGATTGAATCCTCGACATCGTGGTTCATCCGATGAGATCATCGTGGAACATGTGGGAGCCAACATGGGTATCCAGATCCCGCTGTTGGTTATTGACCGGAGAGGCGTCTCGGTCATGTCTGCATGTCTCCCGAACCCGTAGGGTCTACACACTTAAGGTTCGGTGACGCTAGGGTTGTAGAGATATGAGTATGCGGAAACCCGAAAGTTGTTCGGAGTCCCGAATGAGATCCCAGACGTCACGAGGAGTTCCGGAATGGTCCGGAGGTGAAGAATTATATATAGGAAGTCAAGTTTCGGCCACCGGGAAAGTTTCGGGGGTCACCGATATTGTACCGGGACCACCGGAAGGGTCCCGGGGGTCCACCGGGTGGGGCCACCTATCCCGGAGGGCCCCATGGGCTGAAGTGGGAGCGCAACCAGCCCTTAGTGGGCTGGGGCGCCCCCGATGGGCCTTCCCCCTGCGCCTAGGGTTGGAAACCCTAGGGTGGGGGGGCGCCCCCACTTGCCTTGGGGGGCAAGTATCCCCCCTTGGCCGCCGCCCCCTCCCTTGATGGGATCTTGGCCGGCGCCCCCCCCCCTCCCAGGGGGGCCTATATAAAGGGGGGAGGGAGGGCAGTAGCACAACAGCCTTGGGCGCCTCCCTCCTCCCCTGCTACACCTCTCCCTCTCGCAGAAGCTCGGCGAAGCCCTGCCGAGACCCGCTACATCCACCACCACGCCGTCGTGCTGCTGGATCTCCATCAACCTCTCCTTCCCCTTGCTGGATCAAGAAGGAGGAGACGTTGCTGCACCGTACGTGTGTTGAACGCGGAGGTGCCGTCCGTTCGGCACTCGGTCATCGGTGATTTGAATCACGGCGAGTACGACTCCGTCATCCACGTTCATTGGAACGCTTCTGCTCGCGATCTACAAGGGTATGTAGATGCACTCCTTTCCCCTCGTTGCTAGTATACTCCATAGATGGATCTTGGTGAGCGGAGGAAAATTTTAAAATTATGCTACGATTCCCAACATGAGATTCCCACATGGATTTGCTTCCAACCCTGGAAGGAGAGTCAGTGCAGATGGAAACAAGGTACAAGGGTTGAAAACTCATGACTGCCACGTCCTACTTCAAAGGGTTTTACCTGTTATCCTTAGAGGATTGGGCCGCCCTGACTTATACAGAGCAGTTGCAGAGTTGGGACAATTCTTCAGGCTGCAGTAGAAATATCAGGATAGATGCTTTGGAGCGTCTTAGAGACAAGATACCAACTATCCTATGTGACCTTGAGAAGATATATCCTCCAGCCTTCTTTGATGTGATGGTGCATTTGGTTGTTCATCTACCTGATGAGGCACTACTTAGAGGTCCAGTACAGTATGGCTGGATGTACCCTATTGAAAGGCGGCTAGGCACTTTCAAGGGTTATGTCAGGAACAGAGCTAGACCTGAGGGTTCCATTGCAGAGGCCTACATTGCTACAAAAGCATTGACATTCTGCTCAAAATACATTGAAACAGTTGATCAGCTTAGCAAAGAGGTGGGTGAAGACAATCCCGGGCTCAATGTTTTCGATTATTCTGTTCGAGTTACAGGGAAGAGTCGACAAGAGGACAAACCTAAAGATTTGGACAAAATGGTTTGGTATGTGTTGAATAACTGTCCTGAGATACTACCTTATATCAAGTAAGTGCTAAGTACTGCAGCTTATACATCATAATCTACTAAACTTGCACCACATTCTTATATATTTAGATGTCTGATGCGATCACTATGTTGTGCAGCATCTACAAAAATGAGTTACTGCTGCAAAATCCAAGAAACATTGACAAACTGGTTATGGCAGGATTTGCGAAATGGTTCAAGAGCCATGTAAGCTTTTGAATTGCACTGTCAGTTTTTTTAATATATTGAGTACATAAGATGATGAGCTTGTCTATTTTCTAAACATAGCTTAAGAAGATGCGGGAGGATGGGCAAGCAGTTGATGATGCCCTTTACGCACTAGCAATGGGTCCTGATACTCGGGTAAGACATTATGAATCTTGCGTTGTTGGAGATGTGTGCTACAACACCCTTGCACGCGATGAAGGCAGGAAGACACAAAACAGTGCCATCATGAGCACGGATACGTACGCCAGAGTGACAACTGAAATGTATGCTAACATAACAGACATTGTTCAGTTGCAGTATATCTCTCCAGTTTCGAGGATCATCGGTGTGTGGTTCTGTTGTGCTGTCGTTGGTATAACCTGTTTTCCAGGATCGCAAAACCCAGGGCTGATGATTATTTCAAAACCATCAATGTCAAGGCGGCGTACCATACCAACGAGCCTTTTATTTTGGCAAATCAAGCAACACAGATATTTTTCTTGGAAGACACATTTGCACGTAGCGATGACTGGAGAGTATTGCAAAGGTTTGAGCAGAGGAATTCGTTTAATGAAGTTGCACAACAAGATGATGCTTACACCGCTCCTGATGTACAAGATTCCACAGATGTTCCTAATATCTTTGAGAACCATCACGTCAATGACGTTGGCGAAAAGATTGCCTGTCGTGCTGTGGACATACAAGAGTTGATCAAGAAGAAGCCAACGTTCGAGGACATTGAGGATGAAGAAGAAGATGACACTTTGGGGAATTACGATTCGGACTGATACACATGGCAAAGATGTTGACGCTGCTGCTGCGGATGATGATTAGATTGCTTTTGTCGTATTTGCCTGTCAGAAGACATTTTTTTATCTACTATGTAAAATTGTGTTTGCTATGACAACTGAAACCTGATGAACGTGTTGTTTAGTTTTGCTATGAGAAAATCACTTGTTATGTATGTTGAATTGTGTTTGGTGATTGTATGACGAGTACAACATGATGACATTGTGTTTAGTTGTACTCATATTTGGCTGTGAAACTTGAATTTGATGACATAGTTTGTTGTTGGACTGCAATTTGCTCGACGTCTTCGAATGGGAACAAAGCTGACCCGACAGGGCCTCTACTAATTTATTTATTTATTACCAAAAGGGCCTCTGCTATTTATTTATTTATGAGCAAAAGGGGATACCCCCTGATTTCTGTTAATAGAAATCATTAGATGTTCACAACACTACGCCCAGCCTGCTACACAAGTTTCATTCATTACTAGTTTCAGCAAAGTGCTCATGTCATAGACACTGAATACATCACGAGTGCTACATACACTGCAAATGAAGAGGCAATCACCCTGCAGAGCACATCGATTTTTCCCATTATCTTCACAAGCTCTTTCATCTCCTCATTGCTGTCAAGGTCGTTCAGCAGCTGTTGCTTGTCCATGATCAGAGGAACTGCATCTTTAACCTTCTGCTCTGCATCTTCCTCTTCTATCGTTCCTTCAGTTACTTGTCCAACACCCCAACCTGCTGGTATTGGGATTCCTCGGCTAACCAAATAATCAGCGTAGTTGCATCCCCCCACATCAGCAACTTCCCAGAAATACAAATCACACGAATCTTCCCTTTTCTGCACGAATCAAATTGGAAGATCATCAACCAAACTATTAAAAAATCAGCAACTGAAAGCAACAGAACAACACTTAAACATATTATTACCCCATGATTCGGGCATTTGTAGAAGACTCGGCTAGAGTTGAGGATTGTGGTTGAGACGCGACGGATGACTCTGCGTGATTTGCAGCAGTGGCACCACACCAACGGCAGCAGCTTGCGATGAGCAACCGACTGCGATGCGTGTGCTGGCGGGGGTGTGATGAGACCCACAGGCGATGGTACGGGTGGCGACTTGGCGCATATCTGGTTGTTGCCTGCTAAAGAGCAGGTGGACGAGCAGCCAACGGACATGGTTGCTGCGGCCAGAGCTTCTGATGCTAGGCAGAGTAAGTAGAGAAGAGGAGAAGCGAGCGTTGGATATGTCAGTTTCATTACTTGCAGAGTAGCATAGCACCATATATAGTCATAGTCTAGGTTTGGATTCGAACCAGCTACAGGAGCACGTCTCTCTTTTCTTTCTAAAACTCAGCAACGTCTCTTTACTGGTACACTAGCTTGTTCTGTACGCCTTCTCAAGTCTTTGTTTTTCTTTCTTTTTTTGCAAGGAAGGAAGGAGGGCAAAATTGAGAGTTCCTGGGACTCGAACCCAAGGCCTCTTGGTTGAATACCAAGGGTGCTAGTCACTTATGTGGCGAACGTTCCCTGGGAGGAGGACGGCAGACGAA
Source organism: Aegilops tauschii subsp. strangulata (assembly GCF_002575655.3). Lineage (NCBI taxonomy): Eukaryota > Viridiplantae > Streptophyta > Magnoliopsida > Poales > Poaceae > Aegilops > Aegilops tauschii. The sequence goes on from NC_053037.3 coordinate 339,078,458, forward strand.
CGCATTTTCCTCGCAGTTTTAGTTGCGATGCAAGATCGAACGGTCGCAGTTTCGGGAATGTTACCAGGCGAACGAGCCCAGTTTTTCTTTTCTTCCTATATATAAAAAAGTATGCTACTTGGTGTCGGCTTAGTCAACAAACGATTGTGCCAACCTTGACCGTTGGATTGACATTCAACGTCTGTCGTGTTTCTTCAGTCTCTTCTTCCTCCAGCCGCCAAAGCCAAACCAGCGTCGGCGGGACGCCTGCTCCCGCCTCCCACGGCTGGTTGTGCTGCCGCGCACGCATCGTGGCCACATCGCACCCTAAAACTCTACGCATCTTCCCCGGCTCCTATTCGTTCCCGTCCGAGGCCTCACCATCGTCCTCCGCCTTGGTTCGCTCGCCGCGGCGCCGCCCTCCGGTGTTGTCAACATGGTCAACAACCGAGAGGAATAAGGAGATGACTGTGCATGGTGAGGATGATAGTAGGGACCCAACAGCGCGCAGTAATTTTGTTTTTTTGGGACAGAGAAGGGAACTGGGTTGTGTGGGAGCTGTGGCCCGTCCAGCCCAGGCTTTTATTTCATATGTTTAGCACATGACCAGCCCAGTTAGTTTTTTTCCTTTCTGAAAATGGCTAGCCCAGCTATTTTGTTTTTTGCAGAATAACCAACGTAGGCACACTTGCTTTTCTACGCCCTGCTGGGCCGGAAATCTTTCAAGACGAGGAGGGATGCATTTTGCCAAGAAAATGGGCTATAAGTAATAAGAAATGGGATATAAGTAATAATAAATGGGCTATAAAATGAAAAAATAGAGCAAGCAGGCAATTAGTTCAAAAATACTTTTTTCTTTCGGATTTTGATATTTTAAATTTCATTGTTTTTGTGCGGGTAAAATTTCATTGGATTTAAATTAAGGTATGTTTAGTTTTTAAATTAATTTGAATCTGGCTAGAAATGTCAGGTTGTATGCTGTTTGGGACAGATTTGGAGGCTGACTTGTGGGTCTACTAGGTTGACATGCACGAAAGGCTTTGTCAACTTAGTCCACAAACGATTCTAGCAGCAGTGACCGTTGGATGTTAATCCAACAGCCGTGCTACTTAACATCCAACGGCCGTGCTGCTTCTTCAATATTTGATCTTCTTGCTCCAGCCGCCCAAACCAGTGCCGGTGGGACTGCCTGCTCCCGCCTCTCGTGGCCGGCTGTACTGCCGCATAGGCCGCACCGCCCCACCCTACTCCATTGCTGGCCAGGCCATTCCTCTACTCACCCACACATCCTGTTATTTTCCGGGACGGCAGCCGGACCAGTAAACCCTCGTACTCCCCACCACGTGGGCAACCACTGCCGAGTCTTCCCCGGCTCTGTGTCGTTCCCTTCCTAGGCCTCACCATCGTCCACCGCCCTGGTGCTCTCGGCGCGGCGTGGTCAACGTGGTGAACGAACGACATCCATCGGACGTGGACTGTACGTGGAGAGGCTGACAGCAGGGTCCACGGCCGCGCATAAGGAAATGCCTCCTTATTATGCGTAAAATAACGATTCCTCCACCTGACATCTGGGACCCATCGGAAGGGCCTCTGTAATTCGCGAAAAAACGTCCCCCCCGCTGACAGGTCGGACCCACCAGCTATATCTTCGCACGCAAGGAAGTGCCTCCTTATTACGCACAAAAAAATGAATACTCCCCCTACTAGCTGGGACCCAGCATAGTGGGAGGCTGACTTGGGCCTACTAAGTTGACGGGGATGGAGGGCTTTGTCAACTTAGTCAATATGAACGATTCTAGCTCCAATGACTGTACGATGTCCATCCAACGCCCGTAGTGCTTCTTCAACCTCTGGTCTTCTCGCTCCAACCGCCCAAAGCAACGCCGGTCGTGCCGCCTGATCCTGCCTCTCGTGGCTAGCTGTGCTGCCGCGGAGGCCTCACCGCCCCCTACTACTCCCACCGCTGGCCAGGCCATCCCTCCACTCACCCACACCCCCTGTTATTCTGCGGTGACGACAGCCTCACACCGAAGCCGAACCAGTGAACCCTCGTACTCCTCTCCGCGTGGGCATCCACTGCCGCGTCTTCCTCGGCTCTGCGTCGTCCCCTTCCTAGGCCTCGTCGTCGTCCACCACCCTGGTGCTCTCGGTGTGGGGTGGTCAACGTGGTCAAGGAACGACTTCCATCGGAAGAGTACTGTACGTGGAGAGGCTGACAGCTGGGTCCACGGCCGCAGCAAGGAAGTGCCTCCTTATTATGTGGAAAATAATGATTCCTCCACCCAACAGCAGGGACCCACCAGACGGGCCACCGTATTTCACAAAAAAAATGTTTCCCCTGACTGCTGGGACCCACCAGCTACATCTTCGCACGCAAGGAAGTGCCTGTCAGTCGGGACCCACCTGGTCGAAGCGTACGTAGCGTTATCATTCTGGTGGCGAACGTGTACGTACATACGATCGGTCTGTCTGCAAGTTGCAGCGATGAACCGTGGCCGTGTAAGGAAGGGCACGTGTGGTAGTAGAGGCACGCACGTGTGGTAGTAGAGGCGCGCACGTAGCATGTACACGTACGTACAGTTGCCAGGGTGCAAGAAGGTAAATACGGCCACGTACGTACATACGGGCGGGGCCTCGAACGCCTACTCGCGCATACGTACGGCAAGGGCTCGTGTACATGGCTGTGGCTGGGTCAGAACGGAGAAAACTGCATCATCGTCGTGTTCATGGGGAGGCAACAGAATGCGCCGTGTTCATCGAGAGGTAATGGAACACGTGCTTTTCATCGGGAGCCAACCAGCTTGGGTGGAACAGCCGATGGAAACAAGGCCTGGCATACCACAGAATGGAGGAAACGGCCTTCTGTTCGACCGACCATGGTGGAAACGGGATCCTGTTCATCGGGAGGGGTCTGGCGTACCGCAAAACGGAGGAAACGGACCTCCTACAGTCGAAACGGGGTCCTGTTCATCGGGAGGGGTGTGGCGTACCGCAAAACGGAGGAAACGGACTTGTGTTGGAGCGCTGCGGTCGAAACGGGGGTCCTGTTCATCGGGAGGGGTGTGGCGTACCGCAAAACGGGACTCCACGGGATACTGTTCATCTCCACCGTCGACCTCCTCCAGCCTCCACGGGCTACTGTTCATCCACCGTCGACCTCCTCCAGCCTCCACCTGCGACTGTTCATCCACGGGCTCCTGTTCATCCAGCCTCCACCACGTGCTCCTCCACCGGCTACTGTTCAACCAGCCCTCTCCATGGGGTCCTATTCAACCACCCCTCCACGGGCTACTGTTCATCCAGCCCTCCACCGGCTACTGTTCAACCAGCCCTCCACAGGCTACTATTCAACCAGCCCTCCACGGGGTCCTGTTCATCCAGCCCTCCACGGGGTCCTATTCATCCACCGGCCCGATCGATCAGGGTACTGTTCATCCAGCGGCAATGGCCTCTACTACCACGAGTTCCTGTTCATCCAACCCCCACCGGGAACTGTTCATCCAAACCCCCCCCCCCAACAACGCTCATTGTTCATCCAGAGGCAACATCGATCGGCTTCAGTTAACAGCAGTAGCGAAGGAATCACTCGGGTTCAGTTAATAGCAAGGATCGATCGATTGCTCGGGTTCAGTAACGCGTAGCCTGCAGTGCAATCGCTCGGGTTCAGTTAGAGCGTAACGCCTCGCACACACGCGCGTACGTATGAGAGAAACGTGCATCGCTCGGCCCCCGACCACCAACCGTAACCGGGAACTCCCCTGATATTTTCCTCGCCCTCGCTTCTACCACGGTTTCCTCCGTCATGGACGGCCCAAAGAATGTCATGCAGCTACGTCTCCGGCCCGCCCAGGACGAAAAGCCCACTTTCTGTCATGATTTTTTGTCATAGAAGTAGGAGCCCACCACATCTATGATGATACCGGGTTTTGTCACAATTATCGTCATAGAAGTGTCATAAGCATGACAGAAAAAAAATTCATTCGGCCCAAAATGTCAGGGATGTGTCTTTTTTTGTAGTGTAGATATACGTAGAAGAGCAGCAGCAGCAACAACAACAACAACAAAGCCCTGTTTGGATACTCAACTTAGCTAGAGGTTAGAGTTAGTTTCTAGCTCATGACTAACCCTGAACTAACTCCATCCAAAGAGTTGTTTGGATGGCAGGGTTAGATTGACAATAAATGCACTAGGAGAACTAGCTCCAATTAGCACCTCTTGGGTTGGATAGTTTTTTTGGGTGGGTTATAGATGCAACTAGCTCAAACTAGCCCTCATGTTTAGATATACTTTAGGGCTATTTGAGCCCGAACTAGCTCAAACTAACTGTAACCCATGGATACAGCAGCAGTTAATCAGCCGATAATTTGTAAGAATGCACTAAACTCCTTCCGGCCCATAATATAAGATGTTAATTCATCTAATATGTGAGTATATTGGATGTTATAAGATACTCCCCCCGTTCCTAAATATTTGTCTTTTTAGAGATTTCAAATGGACTACCACATACGGATGTATATAGACATATTATAAAAGAGTGTTGTACTACATCATTGTGCAATTAATGTTTAGCTTCTAATATTAACTTGGTGCTTTTAGGTACATATGTCATTGGTAAAGATCCGCGCTTCAGCCCTTTCTGCGTACGGGGCAATGAGATATCGATGAACCAGCATCAAGTGAGGAAGCTGATAAAGATTGTTAGTAAAATGGGTCCAAAGATGGCAATTAAAATATTTGTTTACACTTTATCCAAGACAACAACGAACTGCAGGATGGTAAGTAAGAACTCTGCAGCCTTCTTTTTACTACCCATAATGAGTTGTGTTAGATGACAATGTCTGAATATTTTTCGTTTGGAGTGGTTGCTAAAGCAGTTTACTCAAGATTACCTCTCAAACTACATGATTGGTGGGCATGCAAAGGTTAAAGTATTTCTACCAGAACACGATGATTATCTAGATGTTTTCATGAAGACCGTGAAGGATGGGCGGTCGGCCATCACAAGGGGTTGGACTAGAGTCGTGCGTGCCTTCTGCATGGAGGAGGGCACAATATGGGCATTCCGCTTCACCTTGTTCAGCAACCAGAATATATTTCGCCTCTTTATTTACCGTCTTTAATAGTACAAGTATACAAATGTGGTTCATCATTCTTTATTTGGTTCTTATGTAATTCTTGAACATATGTACCTATGAATCGAATAATGCATTGGTTGTTTGAACCTGATGGATATGAATAAAGTCGTAGCATACATTCAAATTCAAATTCAAATCCGGTACAATTTGAAAACGCAACAATTAAATTACGGTGAAATTACGCTCTCCGGGTTGTTGCGGCACACACGGTTGGTAAAACACAAACTTTTGCGATATGCACCATAATCCGAGACGGTTCACACAGAGGAAACGTGTGCAAGCATGCACACAGTTGCCGTTTGCAAAGCATGTGTGATGTCAGACAATATCACAAATAGTGCGGGCAAACTAAACATTTGTGTTAGTTGCCTTATCGTACACGATTCACAACCATGAACTATTTCTGATGAAGTATGCATCGTAAACGTTGCACCACAGAATAGCGTGTGCGATAGTTGTCGTGTACGACGATTACGATGGTCCGACGTTTCGTAATCCTGTCCGACACTCATACGATGATTAGCTAATCTTCTTAACAGTGAACCGTTTGTGATGGGCCGCGCATCATACACGTTCTATAATAGTGAACCGTTTGTGATGGGCCGCCCATCGTAAACGTAGCACCACAGAATACCGATTGTGATGGCAATGCGAGCAGAAACGAGTAGGAGTACTGTAGGGGCTCTATCCCCGACGTTTCTGGGTCGTGTGGGAAGGACCCCCCTATCGCCCACACTCACTTGGCGACGGTTACAAATGTCGTCGCGGAAAGGGGTTAAAAACCGTTTGTTTAGGACCGACGCGTACCAGTGATGATATTATCTAGCAATTTAGTAGCTTCACCCAAAGTAATTTCCATAAAGGTACAACCCGCGGTGGAATCTAAAAGATTTATAGAAACAAAATTCAATCCTGCATAAATTTTTCTATGATCATCCAAAGATTTAAACCATGAGTAGGACAATTTCTTAGCATCAATTTCATTCTTTCCCAAGATTGCGCAACATGTTCATGCTCAAGTTGCTTACAATTCATGATTTGTGTCCTAAGGGAAAAAAATCGCGGGTGAAAAATACTTAGTAATAAAAGCATCTTTGCACTTGTCCCTAGAATCGATATGACTGCGAGGCAAAGAAGAAAACCAAATTTTGGCACGATCTCGCAAAGAAAACGGAAATAATTTCAACTTCACAATGTCATTGTCCACATCTTTTTTCTTTTGCATATGGCATAATTCTACGAATACATTTAGATGGGACGCGACATCCTCATTAGGAGTACCGAAAAATTGATCTTTCATAACAAGATTCAACAAAGCAGCATTAATATCACAAGATTCCGCACTAGTAGCGGGAGGAGCAATCGGAGTGCTAATAAAATCGTTATTATTGGTACTGGAAAAATCACACAACTTGGTGTTTTCTTGAGTCATCGTGACTACGCAAATAAGATTGCACACAATAAACAGATCTGACGAGAAAATGGCGAACGAAAAAGAGGGCGAATAAAACGGCAATTTTTGTGAAGTGGGGGAGATGAAATTGAGAGGCAAATGGCAGCTAATGTAAATTGCAAGGAGATGAGATTTGTGATTAGGAACCTGATAGATGTTGATGATGTCTCCCCGGCAACGGTGCCGGAAATCCTTTCTTGATGGCTCGTGTCCGCGTCAGTATTTCCCCGAAGAGGAAGGGATGATGCAGCACAACTACGGTAGGTATTTCCCTCAGCTATGAAACCAAGGTTATCGAACCAGTAGGAGAACCAAGCAACACTATGTAAATGGTACCTGCACATAAAGAATAAATGCTTGCAACCCGACGCATAAGAGGGGTTGTCAATCCCTCTCGGGTAAAGGATAGATTGGTTTGTATGATTTTGGATAAATAGATCTCACAATAAAACAAAATAAATAAATAAACAAACCGAAGACAAAGCAATGAATGAAAGGAAGGATGGCTCGCTTCGCTTTACAACCAGGGCGGGCCTCGGTGCCAGATCAATGCGCAGGATTCATGATCTACAAACAACAATAGAGAGAGCCAAGTGAGTTGATGAAATGGGGGCTGATGCTGTCGGATCAGTGGAAGTAGAAGGTGCTGGAGTTAGTGGATCAGGAACAGGGGTCAAGGGCTGCCGTACTGGGTCCGCGGGTTGAGCAGGTAGGTTGGAACCTGAGGAGGTATAGGTAGGCTTACTTAATTGGTAATCGATCGGGCAATTTGTTAAACGATATTTGTATTATGAGTACCTCTTCTGAACCATACCGCTTTTCTGGTAAATAGTCTGAATCAGTAAAAAATGAGTTCCTTCTTCAAATCCATCGGTCACATCCGCGAAAAAGTGCATCAAGGTATTTTTGTTGTTTAACCATTTGATATTTGGGGTTTGGATTATATGGGACTTTTTCCTTCCTCTAATGGGTATACACATATTTTGGTTGCTGTTGATTATGTTATTAAGTGGGTAGAAGCTATTCCAACTAGTAGTTGATCATAACACTTCCATTAAAATGCTTAAGGAAGTTATTTTCCCAAGGTTTGGAGTCCCTAGATATTTAATGACTGATGGTGGTTCACACTTTATTCATGGTGCTTTCCGTAAAATGCTTGCTAAATATGATATTAACCATAGAATTGCATCACCTTATCATCCTCAATCTAGTGGTCAAGTTGAACTTAGCAATAGAGAAATAAAACTAATATTACAAAAGACTGTCAATAGGTCCCGAAAGAATTGGTCTAAGAAATTAGATTATGCACTTTGGGCCTACAGAACAGCTTATAAAAAGCCTATGGTATGTCTCCTTATAAAATGGTTTATGGAAAAACTTGTCATTTGCCTCTTGAGTTAGAACATAAAGCATATTGGGCAATTAAAGAACTCAACTATGATTTCAAACTTGTCGGTGAAAAGAGGTTATTTGATATTAGCTCACTAGATGAGTGGAGAACCCAAGCTTATGAAAATGCCAAATTATTTAAAGAGAAGGTTAAAAGATGGCATGATAAAAGAATCCAAAAGTGGGGATTTAAAGTTGGGGAATATGCTTTTTTGTACAACTCTCGTTTTAGATTCTTTGCAGAAAAACTTCTTTCCAGATGGGAAGGACCTTATATTATCGAAGAGGTTTACCGTTTTGCAGCTATCAAGATCAATAATGCTGAAGGCACTAATCCGAAGGTGGTTAATGGGCAAAGAATTAAGCACTATAACTCATGTACGCCTATTAATGTTGAAACCAATATTATTCAAACCATGACACCGGAGGAGCACATAAAAGAAACCTTCCAGATCCTGAAAAAGAGGAGGTACATGATACGGTAAGTAAACGGACTCCGAAAAATCTACAAACATATTTTCTGTCAGTTTTGGAATATTAGAAAAATTAGGAAAATAAGAAACAACTAGGAAGGCAACCGAGGTGAGCACAATACACCAGGGCACGCCTGCCTTCCCTGGCGCGTCCTAGTGGGTTGTACCCGCCTTGGGAACCTTCATGGCTCTGTTTTCCTCCCGTTTGCTTGTTTCCTAAGCAAAAAAATCTTTATATACCCCAGGAATGTATTGACCACCGCATCGCGGAGAAATATTCGGTTCTTCTTTCTTGGTGTTCCCTGCCACCTCCGTCTCAGAATGGATGGACTCGAGGATGGCTATTACTTCACCGCCTTCTCCGCCTAGGCGAGCTCGAACTCTACCAGCATGTCCCCTATGCCAAATTTGGCTTGCCATGATGCCTCCTTCTCCTCGCCTGACACTGCCCCCTCCTCCCACGCATCCAGCTCTTCCATCTCCTCATTTGTCGCCTCCAACTCCTCTTGCTCCGACGCCTCCTCCTCCTACTACTTTGGTGGCGCCTGCTCCTCCTCCAGGAAGTTCAGAGGTATGCCATCTGCAATGCGCGTGACGAGCATGTCCGCCCCGCTTTGAGGCCAACAACTTGTGGCACACCACCTTGGTGCAGTCCATGGCGGCATGCAGACGGCTACGACGGACAATGAGCTCGTATTGGAAGTGGAAGAGGGAGCAACGACATGGACGGGAGGGAGAGAGGAGGAGAATGGGGATGAGGCTAGGGTTGCCTCACCATCCAGCTTAAATAACCGGTTTTGGTTCCTCGAGTAGCGCACATAAGCGACGCCATGAACACGTTCACACCCAACCGGAGGAGGTGCTAGTCGGACCGGTGGGCTTTGACACGGCCCCGCCTGTCAATCCAGTCCGGACGTATAGAGCCGTCTTGAGGGGTCTGGTTGGGTGCCGTTTTTGTGATCGGGCCGTGCGCCCAAACGTACAAGAAGTTTTTTAACACAGTACAGACACAGACACTTATATATACGCACATACACTCACCCCTATGAACGCACGCACACACACACCCTGCCCCTGTGAGCATCTCCGAGAGATTGAGCCGAACTCGCCACAAACGCCTTCGTAGTCGACGGAAACACCTTCCCACACTGAACACACATCGTCGGAAGGCCTGAAATAAATTCAAAAAATATGAGCACCAATGTCAAGTCTATAACTTGAACCCTGGTGGTCTAAGGATACTAAGGTCCTCCTAATCATCCAACCGCACGAACTGATTCTGAAGGAAATATGCCCTAGAGGCAATAATAAAGTTGTTATTTATATTTCCTTATATCATGATAAATGTTTATTATTCATGCTAGAATTGTATTAACTGGAAACTTAGTACATGTGTGAATACATAGACAAACAGAGTGTCCCTAGTATGCCTCTACTTGACTAGCTCGTTAATCAAAGATGGTTAAGTTTCCTGACCATGGACATGTGCTGTCATTTGATGAACGAGATCACATCATTAGAGAATGATGTGATGGACAAGACCCATCCGTTAGCTTAGCATTATGATCGTTAAGTTTTATTGCTATTGCTTTCTTCATGACTTATACGTGTTCCTTTGACAATGAGATTATGCAACTCCCGAATACCATAGGAACACCTTGTCTGCTATCAAACATCACAACGTAATTGGGTGATTATAAAGATGCTCTACAGATGTCTCCGAAGGTGTTTGTTGGGTTGGCATAGATCGAGATTAGGATTTGTCACTCCGTGTATCGGAGAGGTATCTGTGGGCCCTCTCGGTAATGCACATCACTATAAGCCTTGCAAGCAATGTAACTAATGAGTTATTCACGGGATGATGCATTACAGAACGAGTAAAGAGACTTGCCGGTAACGAGATTGAACTGGGTATGATGATACCGACGATCGAATCTCGGGCAAGTAACATACCGATGACAAAGGGAACAACGTATGTTGTTGTGCGGTTTGATCGATAAGATCTTCGTAGAATATGTAGGAAGCAATATGAGCACACAGGTTCCGCTATTGGTTATTGACCGGAGAGGTGTCTCGGTCATGTCTACATAGTTCTCGAACCCGTAGGGTCCGCACGCTTAACGTTCGATGACGATTGGTATTATGAGTTTATGTGATTTGATGTACCGAAGGTTGTTCGGAGTCCCGGATGAGATCACGGACATGACGAGGAGTCTCGAAATGGTCGAGACATAAAGATTCATATATTGGAAGGCTACATTCGGACACCGGAATGGTTCGGGTTGTTTCGGAGTACCGGGGGTTACCGGAAGTCCCCCCCCCCCCGGGAAGTTATTGGGCCTCATGGGCCTAGTGGTGGAAGAGAGGAGGCAGGCCAGCCCAAACCGAATTGGACTAGGGCTAGGGGGGCCGACCGACCTTTCATTCTCTTATTCCTCTCCTTCCTTCTTCTCCTACTTGGACTAGGAAAGGGGGAAACCTACTCCTACTAGGAGTAGGAATCCCCCCCCTTAGGCGCGCCCCTTGTGGCCGGTGTAACATCCCAAATTTTCAATTTGGAATGTTACACATAGATCATCATTTGCATATCATGTTTTGTTGCATTTTGACAAATCCTCGATAAATCCTAAGCAACTCAAGGACCCTCGGAGAGAGTTGGGGATTTTCCCGAATATTTTTTTAATTAAAATTTCCAACGAGGATTTTGGTTTTAATTATTTTTCTCTCCGGAAAAATATTTCAGTTTTAAATAAACGAGAGGAGAAAATATGACTTCTCCAAAACATGGAAATACTGGAGGAAAAATGTTAAAATCATTATTTGGAATTTATTTGGATTTTATTTGCAATTTTTATTGCATTTAAAAATATGCATGTTTTCAAAATATTTATTTTTGATTTTAAAAATGTTCACCCTATTCTAGATTTTCTAACTAGACGGGGAAATTTATTTCATATTTTTATGATTTTTATTTATTTTTCTACGCAATATTTCCGCGGAATTTAAAAAAAAAAAGCGCCGCGCCGACTGGGCCGAGCCCAGCCGACGGCCCGCCCCGTCGCCCCTCTCCTCTCTCCCCACGACGCGACGCCGCCGAAGTCCGAGCACGCCACGGGAGCTGCCGCCGCCTCGGTAGCCCCTTCCCCAAGCCGCCCGCACCCCCCCTCCATAAATACCCCCCCTCCGTTTTCCTCACCACCGCCGCCGGACGAGCCCGCCGCCGCCGCCGCATCTAGCCCGTCGCCGCCGCCGCCTTTTTGCCTCGCCGCCGCCGCCGGGAGTCGCCGGAGCCGCCGCCCCGCCCGCCGGAGCACCCCCTCCCGAGCCCCGCCGCCCCCTCGCGCCCGAGCCCCGCCACCGGAGCCCCTCGCCGCCCGCCGAGGTACTGCCGCCGGCCGTCTTCGTTGTTGACCGGTTTTCTGTAAAAAAAAACCTTTTGTTTTATAAAAAAACCCTAGATCGGTTTTTTTTCGGTTTTCTTATTTCGCGAGCGTTCACCGAACCGTTCGTTTTAACGAACGCGTTCATCGGTTTTTCTCTGTTAACGAACGTCCGTTATTTAACCGTTCGTCCATTTTCTTTTTCGTCGGATTTTCTCGTTATTTTCTCGGATTCGATTTCTGATCGAATTTTCGAATCTGTTTAACTTTTCGCTCGTTTATCGGAATCAGGCGATTCAAGCGCCTAGAGTTTCGTTTCGAAATTCTCTTTCCGTTTAACCTACTCAAACAAGTTTTTGCTACAGTAAAATTTGACCTAGATCCAGATTAGCAAACGAAGTTTCTTTCTTTCGCCGTTTGACTTTCGTTGCTTCTTTCGAGTTGATTCTTTTTGCAAACCGGATTTCTTAAGTTGAACTTTCTGGTTGGATCTTTCATTCGAGTTTTACCTGTGCATTAGATGAGTACTGATTGTATGCTTGTTTGTTTGCGATAGAGTACCCGGAGTGTGCCGCTTGTTACTTCGACTCGCTAGGTTTTGCGGATCATCAGCAAGGCAAGTAACACTTTGATCATATCCCGTTCATACCCAGTTTTATTGCATTAGATCTTTTTCCCAAACACATTGCATGATTAGGATCTAATTAAACTGTGGGTATTGGGAAGTAGTTGAGGTAGTACCTATTACCTGTTTCATTTATCAAACCCTTGGGAGTTACTTCTACGTTGCTATTCTTATTGCCATGCTATGCTCGTAGACGTGGATTGGGTTTGAGTGATATTCATGACAGATGTGAGATGTTTAATAATGGTTCAACTTAAGGTGGCAACTAAAACTCACATCTGGGTGGATTGAGGCACCTGGAGAACCCAGTGTTGTCTGTATGTATAAGGTCCGCCACCCAGGCTCAAAGGGATCATAAGATTATTCATGCTAGAAACTTCCGTGTGCAGCCGCAAGCTATTATGGGCTCTAGCATAGCTGAGTAGGTTACAGGATCTCTTGAAGAGGTGGACTAGCAGATGTAGGGGAAAGTAGGTGTACCGGTCCATCCAGAGTAGAGAGTGACTGTTTCTGAAAGACTGTGTCTCGGTCATCCGTTTCTCAAACATCGTGCAGTGCGAGAATCAAGCGGAGGCGATCAAGTCTTGTGGGGAAAAGTGCACAAACCTCTGCAGAGTGTACAAACTGATCATGATTAGCCGTGTCCCCGGTTATGGACAACTTGAGTATCTAGTATCTGGATTATCATTTGAATCTCATCACCGTGATACTTATAATTAATTTTGTTGGGTTAATGATGTTACTTAATTGGGATTGAGTTGGAGGTACCTTCTCAATGTTTCAACCACCATGATAGTTAAATAAAATTTATTCCTTTGATGTAGGATAAAATTGGCTTTTCGCAAAACTGTAACCATAGAGCCTTTCCACCAGCCATATATGCATATAGTATAGTATTATTATTGTTCATTGCTCTCTATGTGTTACTTTGCCAGCATATTCTATGTGCTGACCCGTTTTCGGGCTGCAATGTTTCATGTTGCAGACTTTTCAGACAACGAGTAAGGTGCCTTAGGTCGTGGTCTTATACTCAGTGATGCCGCTGGAGTTGATGGACTCACTTCTCTTCCAAGTCTTCCGCTGTTATCGTTATTAGATGGCCTTAAGCCATGTTTTTCATACTTAATCTCTTCGGAGATATTCGATGTAATAAGTGTGTGATTGCTACTCTGTTATAAATCCTCCATTTGTACTGTGCGTGTCAGCATTACTGATCCAGGGATGACACTGGTGCACAGCAGCACAGGCCATTTGAGGTCTGGTCGCTACAGCCGGCCCTCCTCCTCCTCCCCTCATTTATATACGGGGGAAGGGGGCACCCCATAGACACACAAGTTGATCTTTAGCCGTGTGCAGTGCCCCCTCCACAGTTTTCCACCTCGGTCATATTGCCGTAGTGCTTAGGTGAAGCCCTACGTGAGTAACTTCATCATCACTGTCACCACGCCGTCATGTTGGCGAAACTCTCCCTCGGCCTCAGCTGGATCTAGAGTTCGAGGGACGTCACCGAGCTGAACGTGTGCAGATCATGGAGGTGCCGTGCGTTCGGTACTTGATCGGTTGGATTGCGAAGACGTTCGACTACATCAACCGCGTTACTAAACGCTTCCGATTTCGGTCTACCAGGGTACGTGGACACACTCTCCCCGCTCGTTGATATGCTTCTCCTAGATAGATCTTGTGTGATCGTAGGAAAATTTTGAAATACTACGTTCCCCAACAGTGGCATCCAAGCCAGGTCTATACGTAGATGTTATATGCATGAGTAGAACACAAAGAGTTGTGGGCGATAATAGTCATACTGCTTACCAGCATGTCATAATTTGATTCGGCGGTATTGTTGGATGAAGCGGCCCAGACCGACATTACATGACCGCGTTCATGAGACTGGTTCTACCGCCGTGCTTTGCACACAGGTTGCTAGTGGGTGTCTGTTTCTCCAACTTTAGTTGAATCGAGTGTGACTACGCCTGGTCCTTGTTGAAGGTTAAAACAACACACTTGACGAAAAATCGTTGTGGTTTTGATGCGTAGGTAAGAACGGTTCTTGCTAGAAGCCCGTAGCAGCCACGTAAAACTTGCAACAACAAAGTAGAGGACATCTAACTTGTTTTGCAGGGCTTGCAGTGATGTGATATGGTCAAGACGTGATGATATATAAATTGTTGTATGAGATGATCATGTTTTGTAACATTTATCGGCAACTGGCAGGAGCCATATGGTTGTCGCTTTATTGTATGAAATGGAATCGCCATGTAATTGCTTTACTTTAACACTAAGTGGTAGCGATAGTCGTAGTAGCAATAGTTGGCGAGACGACAACGACGCTTCGATGGAGATCAAGGTGTCAAGCCGGTGACGGTGGTGATCATGACGGTGCTTTGGAGATGGAGATCAAAGGCACAAGATGATGATGGCCATATCATATCACTTATATTGATTGCATGTGATGTTTATCCTTTATGCATCTTATTTTGCTTAGTAAGGCGGTTGATGGTTGATGGTTGACAAGACCACTAGTTTCAAATAAAAGGGCAAGGGAAAGAAAGGGAACTTCAAGCAGAATGACAAGCAAGTTACCACTCCCATGAAGAAGCCCAAAACTAGACCTAAGCCTGAAACTGACTGCTTCTACTTCAAAGGAAATGGTCACTGGAAGCAGAACTGCCCCAAATACTTGGCGGATAAGAAGGATGGTAAAGTGAACAAAACTATATATGATATACATGTTATTGATGTGTACTTTACTAGTATTCATAGTAGCCCCTGGGTATTTGATACTGGTTCAGTTGCTACGATTAGTAACTTGAAACAGGAGTTATAAAATGAACAGAGACTAGTTGAGGGCAAGGTGATGATGTGTGTTGGAAGTGATTCCAAGGATGATAAGATCACCATCGCACACTCCCTTTACCTTCAGGATTAGTGTTGAACCTAAAATAAATGTTATTTGGTGTTTGCGTTGAGCATAATATGATTGGATCATGTTTATTGCAATACGGTTATTCATTTAAGTCAAAGAATAATTGTCATTCTATTTACATGAATAAAACCTTCTGTGGTCATACATCCAAGATGAATGGTTTACTGAATCTCGATTGTAGTGATACACATATTCATAATATTGAAGCCAAAAGATGCAAGGTTAATAATGATAGTGCAACTTATTTGTGGCACTGCCGTTTAGGTCATATTGGTGTAAAGCGCATGAAGAAACTCCATGCTGATGGGCTTTTGGAATCTCTTGATTATGAACCACTTGATGCTTGCGAACCATGCCTCATGGGCAAGGTGACTAAAACTCCGTTCTCCGGAACAATGGAGCGAGCCACTGACTTATTGGAAATAATAAATACTGATGTATGCAGTCTGATGAGTGTTGAGGCTGGCGGCGGGTATCGTTATTTTCTGACCTTCACAGATGATTTGAGCAGATATGAGTATATCTACTTGATGAAACATAAGTCTAAAACATTTGAAAAGTTCAAAGAATTCCAGAGTGAAGTGGAAAATCATCGTAACAAGAAAATAAAGTTTCTACGATCTGATCGTGGAGGTGAATATTTGAGTTATGAGTTTGGCCTTCAATTAAAACAATGTGGAATAGTTTCACAACTCACGCCACCTGGAACACCACAACATAATGGTGTGTCCGAACGTCGTAACCATACTTTATTGGATATAGTGCGATCTATGATGTCTCTTACCGATTTACCACTATAGTTTTGGGGTTATGCATTAGAGACAACTGCATTCACGTTAAATAGGGCACCATCTAAAAATCCGTTGAGACGACACCGTATGAACTGTGGTTTAGCAAGAAACCTAAGCTGTCGTTTCTTAAAGTTTGGGGTTGCGATGCTTATGTAAAAAAGTTTCAGCCTGATAAGCTCAAACCCAAATCGGAGAAGTCTTTCTTCATAGGATACCCAAAGGAGACTGTTGGGTATACCTTCTATCACAGATCCGAATGCTAGATATTCGTTGCTAAGAATGGATCCTTTCTAGAGAAGGAGTTTCTCTCAAAAGAAGTGAGTGGCAGGAAAGTAGAACTTTATGAGGTAATTGTACTTGCTCCCTTATTGGAAAGTAGTTCATCACAGAAATCAGTTCCAGTGATTCCTACACCAATTAGTGAGGAAGCTAATGATGATGATCATGAAACTTCTGATCAAGTTACTACCGAACCTCGTAGGTCAACCAGAGTAAGATCCGCACCAGAGTGGTACGGTAATCCTGTTCTGGAGGTCATGTTACTAGACCATGACGAACCTATGAACTATGAGGAAGCGGTGATGAGCCCAGATTCCGCGAAATGGTTTGAGGCCATGAAATCTGAGATGTGATCCATGTATGACAACAAAGTGTGGACTTTGGTTGACTTGCCCGATGATCGGTAAGCCATTGAGAATAAATGGATCTTCAAGAGAAAGATGGACGCTGATGGTAGTGTTACTATCTACAAAGCTCGAATTGTCGCAAAAGTTTTTTGTTTGACAAGTTCAAGGTGTTGACTACGATGAGATTTTCTCACTCGTATCGATGCTTAAGTTTGCCCGAATCATCTTAGCAATTGCCGCATTTTATGAAATCTGGCAAATGGATATCAAAACTACATTCCTTAATGGATTTATTAAAGAAGAGTTGTATATGATGCAACCAGAAGGTTTTGTCAATCCTAAAGGCGCTAAACAGAATGTGCAAGCTCCAGTGATCCATCTATGGACTGGTGCAAGCATCTTGGAGTTGGAATATACACTTTGATGAGTTGATCAAAGTATATAGTTTTATACAGACTTGCGATGAAGCCTGTATTTACAAGAAAGTGAGTGGGAGCACTACAACCTTTCTGATAAGTATATGTGAATGACATATTGTTGATTGGAAATGATGTATAATTTTCTGGAAAGCATAAAGGAGTATTTGAAAGGAGTTTTTCAAAAGAAAGACCTCGGTGAAGCTACTTACATATTGGGCATCAAGATCTATAGAGATAGATCAAGACGCTTGATAAATTTTTCAATGAGTACATACCTTGACAAGTTTTTGAAGTAGTTCAAAATGGAACAGTCAAAGAAGGAGTTCTTGCTTGTGTTGCAAGGTGTGAAGTTGAGTAAAGACTCAAAACCCGACCACGGCAGAAAATAGAAAGAGAATGAAAAGTCATTCCCTATGCCTCAGTCATAGGTTCTATAAAGTATGCTATGCTGTGTACCAGACCTATTGTATACCTTAGCATGATTTTGGCAAGGGAGTACAATAGTGATCTGGGAGTAGATCACTGGACAGCGGTCAAAATTATCCTTGGAGGACTAAGGAAATATTTCTCAATTATGGAGGTGATAAAAGAGTTCGTCGTAAAGAGTTACGTCGATGCAAGCTTTTGACACCGATCTGGATGACTCTAAGTATCGATCTGGATACATATTGAAAGTGGGAGCAGTTAGCTAGAGTAGCTCCATGCAGAGTATTGTAGACATAGAAATTTGCAAAATACATACCAATCTGAATGTTGCAGACCCGTAGACTAAAATTTCTCTCACAGGCAAACACATGGTCATACCTTATTACTCTTGGGTGTTAATCACATAGCGACGTGAACTAGATTATTGACTCTAATAAACTTTTGAGTGTTGGTCACATGGCGATGTGAACTATGGGTGTTAATCACATAAAGATGTGAACTATTGGTGTTAAATCACATGGCGATGTGAACTAGATTATTGACTCTAGTGAAAGTGGGAGGCTGAAGGAAATATGCCCTAGAGTCAATAGTAAAGTTGTTATTTATATTTCCTTATATCATGATAAATGTTTATTATTCATGCTAGAATTGTATTAACCAGAAACTTAGTACATGCGTGAATACATAGACAAAACAGAGTGTCCCTAGTATGCCTCTACTTGACTAGCTCGTTAATCAAAGATGGTTAAGTTTCCTAACCATGGACATGTGTTGTCATTTTATGAACGAGATCACATCATTAGACAACGATGTGATGGACAAGATGTTGGAAATATGCCCTAGAGGCAATAATAAATGGTTATTATTATATTTCTTTATTCATGGTAATTGTCTATTATTCATGCTATAATTGTATTGTCCGGAAATCGTGATACATGTGTGAATACATAGACCACAACCTGTCCCTAGTAAGCCTCTAGTTGACTAGCTCGTTGATCAACAGATAGTCACGGTTTCCTGACTATGGACATTGGATGTCATTGATAACGGGATCACATCATTAGGAGAATGATGTGATGGACAAGACCCAATCCTAAGCATAGCATAAAAGATCGTGTAGTTTCGTTTGCTAGAGCTTTTCCAATGTCAAGTATCTTTTCCTTAGACCATGAGATCGTGCAACTCCCGGATACCGTAGGAGTGCTTTGGGTGTGCCAAACGTCACAACGTAACTGGGTGACTATAAAGGTGCATTACGGGTATCTCCAAAAGTGTCTGTTGGGTTGGCACGGATCGAGACTGGGATTTGTCGCTCCGTGTGACGGAGAGGTATCTCTGGGCCCACTCGGTAATGCATCATCATAATGAGCTCAATGTGACTAAGGCGTTAGTCACGGGATCATGCATTGCGGTACGAGTAAAGAGACTTGCCGGTAACGAGATTGAACAAGGTATTGGGATACCGACGATCGAATCTCGGGCAAGTAACATACCGATTGACAAAGGGAATTGCATACGGATTGATTGAATCCTCGACACCGTGGTTCATCCGATGAGATCATCGTGGAACATGTGGGAGCCAACATGGGTATCCAGATCCCGCTGTTGGTTATTAACCGGAGAGGCGTCTCGGTCATGTCTGCATGTCTCCCGAACCCGTAGGGTCTACACACTTAAGGTTCGGTGACGCTAGGGTTGTAGAGATATATGTATGCGGAAACCCGAAAGTTGTTCGGAGTCCCGGATGAGATCCCGGACGTCACGAGAGGTTCCGGAATGGTCCGGAGGTGAAGAATTATATATAGGAAGTCCAGTTTCGGCCACCGGGAAAGTTTCGAGGGTTACCGGTATTGTACCGGGACCACCGGAAGGGTCCCGGGGGTCCACCGGGTGGGGCCACCTGTCCCGGAGGGCCCCGTGGGCTGAAAGTGGAAGGGAACCAGCCCCTAGTGGGCTGGGGCGCCCCCCCTTGGGCCTCCCCCCTGCGCCTAGGGTTGGGAACCCTAAAGGGGGGGAGTTCCCCCTTGCCTTGGGGGGCAAGGCAACCCCTTCCCCCCTTGTGGCCGCCGCCCCCCCCCCCCCTTGAGATCCCATCTCTTGGGGCTGGCGCACCCCCCAGGGGCCTATATAAAGGGGGGGAGGGAGGGCAGCACACAACAGCCTTGGGCGCCTCCCTCCTCCCCTGCAACACCTCTCTCTCTCTCGTAGAAGCTCGGCGTAGCCCTGCGGAGACCCGCTACATCCACCACCACGCCGTCGTGCTGCTGGATCTCCATCAACCTCTCCTTCCCCCTTGCTGGATCAAGAAGGAGGAGACGTCGCTGCACCGTACGTGTGTTGAACGCGGAGGTGCCGTCCGTTCGGCACTCGGTCATCGGTGATTTGGATCACGACGAGTACGACTCCGTCATCCACGTTCATTGGAACGCTTCCGCTCGCGATCTACAAGGGTATGTAGATGCACTCCTTTCCCCTCGTTGCTAGTAGACTCCATAGATGCATCTTGGTGAGCGTAGGAAAATTTTAAATTATGCTACGATTCCCAACAGTGGTATCAGAGCCAGGCCTATGCGTAGTTACTATGCACGAGTAGAACACAAAGCAGTTGTGGGTGTTGAGTTTGCCAATTCTTCTTGCCACTACTAGTCGTTTCTTGTTTCGGCGGCATTGTAGGATGAAGCGGCCTGGACCGACCTTACACGTACGCTTACGTGAGACTGGTTCCACCGACTGACATGCACAAGTTGCATAAGGTGGCTAGCGGGTGTCTGTCTCTCCTACTTTAGTCGGAACGGATTCGATGAAAAGGGTCCTTATGAAGGGTAAATAGAAATTGGCAAATCACGTTGTGGTCATACGTAGGTAAGAAACGTTCTTGCTAAAAACCTACAAACCACGTAAAAAACTTGCAACAACAATTAGAGGACGTCTAACTTGTTTTTGCAGCAAATGCTATGTGATGTGATATGGCCAGAAGATGTGATGAATGATATATGTGATGTATGAGATTGATCATATTCTTGTAATAGGAATCACGACTTGCATGTCGATGAGTATGACAACCGGCAGGAGCCATAGGAGTTGTCTTTATTATTTTGTATGACCTGCGTGTCATTAAATAAACGCCATGTAAATTACTTTACTTTATTGCTAAACGCGTTAGCCATAGAAGTAGAAGTAATCGTTGGCGTGACGACTTCATGAAGACACAATGATGGAGATCATGATTATGGAGATCATGGTGTCATGCCGGTGACAAAGATGATCATGGTGCCCCGAAGATGGAGATCAAAGGAGCATGATGATATTGGCCATATCATGTCACTATTTGATTGCATGTGATGTTTATCATGTTTTTGCATCTTATTTGCTTAGAACGACGGTAGCAAGTAGGATGATCCCTTATAATAATTTCAAGAAAGTGTTCACCCTAACTGTGCACCGTTGCGAAGGTTCGTTGTTTCGAAGCACCACGTGATGATCGGGTGTGATAGATTCTAACGTTCGAATACAACGGGTGTTGACGAGCCTAGCATGTACAGACATGGCCTCGGAACACACGCAATACACTTAGGTTCACTTGACGAGCCTAGCATGTACAGACATGGCCTCGGAACACGGAGGACCGAAAGGTCGAGCATGAGTCGTATAGAAGATACGATCAACATGGAGATGTTCACCGATCTTGACTAGTCCGTCTCACGTGATGATCGGACACGGCCTAGTCAAATTCGGATCATGTTTCACTTAGATGACTAGAGGGATGTCAATCTGAGTGGGAGTTCATTAAATAATTTGATTATATGAACTTAATTATCATGAACTTAGTCTAAATCTTTACACTATGTATTGTAGATCAAATGGCCCACGTTGTCCTCAATTTCAACGCGTTCCTAGAGAAAACCAAGCTGAAAGATGATGGCAGCAACTATACGGACTGGGTCCGGAACCTGAGGATCATCCTCATAGCAGCCAAGAAAGATTATGTCTTAGAAGCACCGCTAGGTGAAGCACCAATCCCTGAGAACCAAGACGTATGAACGCTTGGCAGCAGCGTGCTGATGATTACTCCCTCGTTCAGTGCGGCATGCTTTACAGCTTAGAACCGGGTCTCCAAAAGCGTTTTGAGAAACATGGAGCATATGAGATGTTTGAGGAGCTGAAACTGGTTTTTCAAGCTCATGCCCGGGTCGAGAGATATGATGTCTCCGACAAGTTCTTCAGCTGTAAAATGGAGGAGAACAGTTCTGTTAGTGAGCACATACTCAGAATGTCTGGGTTGCACAACCGCTTGTCTCAGCTGGGAGTTAATCTCCCGGATGACGCGGTCATTGACAGAATCCTCCAGTCGCTTCCACCTAGCTACAAGAGCTTTGTGATGAACTACAATATGCAGGGGATGGAAAAGACCATTCCCGAGGTATATTCAATGCTGAAATCAGCTGAGGTAGAGATCAGAAAAGAACATCAAGTGTTGATGGTGAATAAAACCACTAAGTTCAAGAAGGGCAAGGGTAAGAAGAACTTCAAGAAGGACGGCAAGGGAGTTGCCGCGCCCGGTAAGCCAGTTACCGGGAAGAAGTCAAAGAATGGACCCAAGCCCGAGACTGAGTGCTTTTATTGCAAGGGAAGTGGTCACTGGAAGCGGAACTGCCCCAAATATTTAGCGGACAAGAAGAAGGCCGGCAACACCCAAGGTATATGTGATATACAAGTAATTGATGTGTACCTTACCAGTACTCGTAGTAGCTCCTGGGTATTTGATACCGGTGCGGTTGCTCATATTTGTAACTCAAAACAGGAACTACGGAATAAACGGAGACTGGCAAAGGACGAGGTGACGATGCGCGTCGGGAATGGTTCCAAGGTCGATGTGATCGCCGTTGGCACGCTACCTCTGCATCTACCCACGGGATTAGTTTTAAACCTCAATAATTGTTATTTAGTGCCAGCTTTGAGCATGAACATTGTATCTGGATCTCGTTTAATTCGAGATGGCTACTCATTTAAATCTGAGAATAATGGTTGTTCTATTTATTTGAGAGATATGTTTTATGGTCATGCCCCGCTGGTCAATGGTTTATTTTTGATGAATCTCGAACGTGATGTTACACATGTTCATAGTGTGAATACCAAAAGATGTAAAGTTGATAACGAAAGTCCCACATACTTGTGGCACTGCCGCCTTGGTCACATTGGTGTCAAGCGCATGAAGAAGCTCCATGCAGATGGACTTTTGGAGTCTCTTGATTACGAATCATTTGACACGTGCGAACCATGCCTCATGGGTAAGATGACCAAGACTCCGTTCTCCGGAACAATGGAGCGAGCAACCAACTTATTGGAAATCATACATACCGATGTGTTCGGTCCAATGAGTGTTGAGGCTCGCGGAGGATATCGTTATGTTCTCACTCTCACTGATGATTTAAGTAGATATGGGTATGTCTACCTAATGAAACACAAGTCTGAAACCTTTGAAAAGTTCAAGGAATTTCAGAGTGAGGTTGAGAATCAACGTGACAGGAAAATAAAATTATTACGATCAGATCGTGGTGGAGAATATTTAAGTCACGAATTTGGTACACACTTAAGGAAATGTGGAATAGTTTCACAACTCACGCCGCCTGGAACACCTCAGAGAAATGGTGTGTCCGAACATCGTAATCGCACTCTATTGGATATGGTGCGATCTATGATGTCTCTTACCGATTTACCGCTCTCATTTTGGGGTTATGCTTTAGAGACTGCCGCATTCACTTTAAATAGGGCACCGTCTAAATCCGTTGAGACGACACCGTATGAATTATGGTTTGGGAAGAAACCTAAGCTGTCGTTTCTAAAAGTTTGGGGATGCGATGCTTATGTCAAGAAACTTCAACCTGAAAAGCTCGAACCCAAATCGGAAAAATGCGTCTTCATAGGATACCCTAAGGAAACTATTGGGTATACCTTCTACCTCAGATCCGAAGGCAAGATCTTCGTTGCCAAGAACGGGTCCTTTCTAGAGAAGGAGTTTCTCTCGAAAGAATTGAGTGGGAGGAAAGTGGAACTTGATGAGGTGATAGTCACCCCTTCTGAACCGGAAAGTAGCGCAGCGCGGGAAAATGTTCCTGTGGTGCCTACACCGACTGGGGAGGAAGTTAATGATGATGATCATGAAGCTTCAGATCAAGTTGCTGAACTTCGTAGGTCCACAAGGACACGTTCCGCACCAGAGTGGTACGGCAACCCTGTCCTGGAAATCATGTTGTTAGACAACGGTGAACCTTCGAACTATGAAGAAGCGATGGCGGGCCCGGATTCCGACAAATGGCTAGAAGCCATGAAATCCGAGATAGAATCCATGTATGAAAACAAAGTATGGACTTTGACTGACTTGCCCGATGAGCGGCGAGCCATAGAAAACAAATGGATCTTTAAGAAGAAGACGGACGCAGATGGTAATGTGACCATCTACAAAGCTCGACTTGTCGCTAAGGGTTATCGACAAGTTCAAGGGGTTGACTACGATGAGACTTTCTCACCCGTAGCGAAGCTGAAGTCCGTCCGAATCATGTTAGCAATTGCCGCATACTATGATTATGAGATATGGCAGATGGACGTCAAAACGGCATTCCTTAATGGCTTCCTTAAGGAAGAGTTGTATATGATGCAGCCGGAAGGTTTTGTCGATCCTAAGAATGCTAACAAAGTATGCAAGCTCCAACGCTCAATCTATGGGCTGGTGCAAGCATCTCGGAGTTGGAACATTCGCTTTGATGAGATGATCAAAGCGTTTGGGTTTACACAGACTTATGGAGAAGCCTGTGTTTACAAGAAAGTGAGTGGGAGCTCTGTAGCATTTCTCATATTATATGTGGATGACATACTATTGATGGGAAATGATATAGAATTCTTGGAAAGTATAAAGGCCTATTTGAATAAGTGTTTTTCAATGAAGGACCTTGGAGAAGCTGCTTATATATTAGGCATCAAGATCTATAGAGATAGATCAAGACGCCTCATTGGTCTTTCACAGAGTACATACCTTGACAAGATATTGAAGAAGTTCAGTATGGATCAGTCCAAGAAGGGGTTCTTGCCTGTATTGCAAGGTGTGCAATTGAGCACGGCTCAATGCCCGACCACGGCAGAAGATATAGAAGAGATGAGTGTCATCCCCTATGCCTCGGCCATAGGGTCTATTATGTATGCCATGCTGTGTACCAGACCTGATGTAAACCTTGCCGTAAGTTTGGTAGGAAGGTACCAAAGTAATCCCGGCAAGGAACACTGGACAGCGGTCAAGAATATCCTGAAGTACCTGAAGAGGACTAAGGATATGTTTCTCGTTTATGGAGGTGACGAAGAGCTCGTCGTAAAGGGTTACGTCGACGCTAGCTTCGACACAGATCTGGATGACTCGAAGTCACAGACCGGATACGTGTATATTTTGAATAGAGGAGCAGTAAGCTGGTGCAGTTACAAGCAAATCGTCGTGGCGGGATCTACATGTGAAGCGGAATACATGGCAGCCTCGGAGGCAGCACAGGAAGCAGTCTGGATGAAGGAGTTCATTACCGACCTAGGGGTGATTCCCAATGCGTCGGGCCCAATGACTCTCTTCTGTGACAACACTGGAGCTATTGCCCTTGCGAAGGAGCCCAGGTTTCACAGGAAGACCAGGCATATCAAGCGTCGCTTCAACTCCATTCGTGAAAGTGTTCAAAATGGAGACATAGATATTTGTAAAGTACACACGGACCTGAATGTAGCAGATCCGTTGACTAAACCTCTCCCTAGGGCAAAACATGATCAACACCAGGACGCAATGGGTGTTCGATTCATCACAATGTAACTAGATTATTGACTCTAGTGCAAGTGGGAGACTGTTGGAAATATGCCCTAGAGGCAATAATAAATGGTTATTATTATATTTCTTTGTTCATGGTAATTGTCTATTATTCATGCTATAATTGTATTGTCCGGAAATCGTGATACATGTGTGAATACATAGACCACAACCTGTCCCTAGTAAGCCTCTAGTTGACTAGCTCGTTGATCAACAGATAGTCACGGTTTCCTGACTATGGACATTGGATGTCATTGATAACGGGATCACATCATTAGGAGAATGATGTGATGGACAAGACCCAATCCTAAGCATAGCATAAAAGATCGTGTAGTTTCGTTTGCTAGAGCTTTTCCAATGTCAAGTATCTTTTCCTTAGACCATGAGATCGTGCAACTCCCGGATACCGTAGGAGTGCTTTGGGTGTGCCAAACGTCACAACGTAACTGGGTGACTATAAAGGTGCATTACGGGTATCTCCAAAAGTGTCTGTTGGGTTGGCACGGATCGAGACTGGGATTTGTCGCTCCGTGTGACGGAGAGGTATCTCTGGGCCCACTCGGTAATGCATCATCATAATGAGCTCAATGTGACTAAGGCGTTAGTCACGGGATCATGCATTGCGGTACGAGTAAAGAGACTTGCCGGTAACGAGATTGAACAAGGTATTGGGATACCGACGATCGAATCTCGGGCAAGTAACATACCGATTGACAAAGGGAATTGCATACGGATTGATTGAATCCTCGACACCGTGGTTCATCCAATGAGATCATCGTGGAACATGTGGGAGCCAACATGGGTATCCAGATCCCGCTGTTGGTTATTAACCGGAGAGGCGTCTCGGTCATGTCTGCATGTCTCCCGAACCCGTAGGGTCTACACACTTAAGGTTCGGTGACGCTAGGGTTGTAGAGATATATGTATGCGGAAACCCGAAAGTTGTTCGGAGTCCCGGATGAGATCCCGGATGTCACGAGAGGTTCCGGAATGGTCCGGAGGTGAAGAATTATATATAGGAAGTCCAGTTTCGGCCACCGGGAAAGTTTCGGGGGTTACCGGTATTGTACCGGGACCACCGGAAGGGTCCCGGGGGTCCACCGGGTGGGGCCACCTGTCCCGGAGGGCCCCGTGGGCTGAAAGTGGAAGGGAACCAGCCCCTAGTGGGCTGGGGCGCCCCCCCTTGGGCCTCCCCCCTGCGCCTAGGGTTGGGAACCCTAAAGGGGGGGAGTTCCCCCTTGCCTTGGGGGGCAAGGCAACCCCTTCCCCCCTTGTGGCCGCCGCCCCCCTTGAGATCCCATCTCTTGGGGCTGGCGCACCCCCCCAGGGGCCTATATAAAGGGGGGGGAGGGAGGGCAGCACACAACAGCCTTGGGCGCCTCCCTCCTCCCCTGCAACACCTCTCTCTCTCTCTCGTAGAAGCTCGGCGTAGCCCTGCGGAGACCCGCTACATCCACCACCACGCCGTCGTGCTGCTGGATCTCCATCAACCTCTCCTTCCCCCTTGCTGGATCAAGAAGGAGGAGACGTCGCTGCACCGTACGTGTGTTGAACGCGGAGGTGCCGTCCGTTCGGCACTCGGTCATCGGTGATTTGGATCACGGCGAGTACGACTCCGTCATCCACGTTCACTGGAACGCTTCCGCTCGCGATCTACAAGGGTATGTAGATGCACTCCTTTCCCCTCGTTGCTAGTAGACTCCATAGATGCATCTTGGTGAGCGTAGGAAAATTTTAAATTATGCTACGATTCCCAACACAAGACCCATCCGTTAGCTTAGCATTATGATCGTTAAGTTTTATTGTTATTGCTTTCTTCATGACTTATACATGTTCCTCTCACTATGAGATTATGCAACTCCCAAATACAGGAGGAACACCTTGTCTGCTATCAAACGTCACAACGTAACTGGGTGATTATAAAGATGTTCTAGAGATGTCTCCGAAGGTGTTTGTTGGGTTGGCATAGATCGAGATTAGGATTTGTCACTCCGTGTATCGGAGAGGTATCTCTAGGCCCTCTCGGCAACGCACATCATTATAAGCCTTGCAAGCAATGTGACTAATGAGTTATTCACGGGATGATGCATTACAGAACGAGTAAAGAGACTTGCCGGTAACGAGATTGAACTAGGTATGATGATACCGACGATCGAATCTCGGGCAAGTAACATACCGGTGACAAAGGGAACAACGTATGTTGTTGTGCGGTTTGACCGATAAAGATCTTCGTAGAATATGTAGGAACCAAGATGAGCATCCAGGTTCCGCTATTGGTTATTGACTGAAGAGGTGTCTCAGTCATGTCCACATAGTTCTCGAACCCGTAGGGTCCGCACGCTTAACGTTCGATGACGATTGGTATTATGAGTTTATGTGATTTGATGTATCGAAGGTTGTTTGGAGTCTCGGATGAGATCACAGACATGACGAGGAGTCTCGAAATGGTCGGGACATAAAGATTCATATATTGGAAGGCTACATTCGAACACCGGAATGGTTCGGGTTGTTTCGGAGTACCGGGGGTTACCGGAAGTTCCCCCCGGGAAGTTATTGGGCCTCATGGGCCTAGTGGTGGAAGAGAGGAGGCAGGCCAAGGTGTGGCGCACGCCCCCCCTAGCCCAAACCGAATTGGACTAGGGCTAGGGGGGCCGGCCCCCCCTTTCCTTCTCTTCTTCCTCTCCTTCCTTCTTCTCCTACTCCTACTTGGACTAGGAAAGGGGGAAACCTACTCCTACTAGGAGTAGGAATCCCCCCCTTGGGCGCCCCCCTTGTGGCCGGCCCTCCTACTCCTCCCCTCCTTTATATACGAGGGAAGGGGGCACCCCATAGAATCACAAGTTGATCTTTAGCCGTGTGCGGTGCCCCCCTCCACAGTTTTCCACCTCGGTCATATTGTTGTAGTGCTTAGGCGAAGCCCTGCGTCGGTAACTTCATCATCACCGTCACCACGCCGTCGTGCTGGCGAAACTCACCCTCGACCTCAGCTGGATCTAGAGTTCGAGGGACGTCACCGAGCTGAACGTGTGTAGATCACGGAGGTGTCGTGCGTTCGGTACTTGATCGGTTGGATCGCGAAGACGTTCGACTACATCAACCGCGTTACTAAACGCTTCCGCTTTCGGTCTACGAGGGTACGTGGGCACACTCTCCCCGCTCGTTGCTATGCTTCTCCTAGATAGATCTTGCGTGATCGTAGGGAAATTTTGAAATACTATATTCCCCAACAGATTCACACATACAAAAAGGGTTTGAGAGGTGCAGATGCTCTAGAGAGAAATTGTAATAAGATGGCCCAAGCGGGCTATAAAGATTTAAGTAATATACTTTTGCTGAGTTGGAAAATGAGAAAATGAGAGAGAAGAGAAGCAGGTTGTAGATTAACAGCCATCTGCAACACTGTTCATAGAAGCATTTTTGAGAATGTAAGGTGGGCCATGGTAGTACATATTCATAGCTAACTATTATACATGCTGACAACAAGATCGGCTATAGATGACATGACAACAACATATACTATTAACCATGCTCAAAGCGCGCTATCGGCTCGCTGCCGAACTTTCCGAGGCTGCACGTAATAGGTAGTATCATGCATATGATACTAGTATATATGATATTACCTCCATAATACATAATATCATACATTAGTGTCATATAAATGACCTTATTTTATTGTCATGTGTGATGCGTAGTAGCATATGATACGTTATCTATACCTAACAATAAAGGGATTAGAGCTTCTGCCCGTTCGTTTTAAATTTACCCCTAAAGTTGGCACAAATTACCCACTCTGCCACCCGTAAGTCAGAAAATTTCCTTCACAAGGCGCCTTTGGTTGATTCATTTATATGGAATCCCATTAGATATCACAAGTTGGCACGCACCACGCTGGGTATAGCTTCTCTCTTCCACCCGATAGACCCAGGTTCGGTCCCACCTTTCTCTGCTTTATCCTCCCTTTTCTCTTTTATAAATCGTGAACACAAAAGGGCCGACACCCATGAGCGGGGCTGGACTCTGTTTTCATTTGTTATTTATTTTTTCTTTTCTTATTTGAAATAATCCGGGATTTTCCATAAGAATCCAAGTTTCAAACAAAATGTGAATTTACGAAAAATGTTCCAGAAATTATAAAAAATTTGTGGACTAAAAAAATGTTCATGAGTTTGAAAAACTATTCATGTATTCAAAAAATGTTTATGAATTTGAACCAAATGTTCGTGAATTCAAAAAAATCATGATCTTTTTAGATGTTTGGAAAATAAAAAATGATCGTGAATTACAAAAGAATTCCATTGATTCAAAAAATGTTAATGAATTCAAAAAATGTTCACTGATTCCAAAAAGTTCCATCTATTCAAAGAAATGGTCGATTCATACTTTATTTTATCAATTAAAAAATGTTTGCCGAATCAAAAAATGTTCGTCAATTCAAAAAATGTCCGTATCAATTTTTTTTCATGAATTTGTAAGCCAATACAAAAAATGTTCATGATTTATAAAATGTTTATGAATTTGTAGAAAATGTTCGTGAATTTGAAAAATGTACTTTGTTATTTTCATCATAGTGTAATATTTGTTGGGCATGACTGAGGAGTAACGACAGAAAAAGGCGTAAACAGTTACCGGCAACTAGATAAATATTTATTTTGTCTAATATAAATTGGAAACACGTACCGGCAAGTAGATAGATATTTATTTTGTCTAATATAAATTGGAAACACCTTGAGTACACTTAAAAATTCATCCCATATTTATTTAGTTGTGCAACACCATTGGCTCCTAGGAGCATGTGCTTCTGGATGAACAGTAAATTCGAAATAATGTAAAAACAATTCAAAAAATTCTGATCTTTTTGTAGATGCTCGTGTTAGTATCGCAAGCATGTTTGACAAATTTCATGCGAAACGGAGCAGCAGTGTTTCGTCGGTGAAAAATAAATAAACTTGAAGTGACATTTGGTCTTTAATTTTTCTTTTTTTTCACAGGCCAAAATGCTTAACCTTTTTGCCTTGAAATTTGCAGGTAGCATTTTATGTGACTAAGATCACATAAATTTTTTGTCTTGATTTTTTTGACATTTGAAAAAAATATTTTTGGGCCCAGAAGCCAAATTAAATTTCCGGATTTATCATGTTGTTTGTCACGTAGTACAGTGAAATATTTCAAGAGATTTACTGATGTCGTTGGGTGTTTGTACGAGGGATGCCTTTCTTTTCTCCGTTACAACGCATGGGTATGTTTACTAGTCATGATAAGATGCTCGACCCTTTCTTTCTTTATTTAATTCTATATATACCATCTACTCATTAATATTGTCTAGTGACACACATAATAACAATACTCCCGGTACACGCATGGCTTTACGCCGGCCGGATTCGACTCGATTTCGTGGTACGGACATTCGACTACCGAAGGACCCGCGGGCGACGTGCATCGACTCTCGTGTCCAATCCCGCCCCGGCGGCCCCCTACCGGCCGCACGCGAGCAACCACCCGGGCCAACGAGACGAACGCACCGCACCACACCAAACCCCCTCCAAATCCAAAGCCGAACGAAACAAAACTGAGCCATTTTCTCCACGCACGAACTCGTCGTCGCCGCCGCCTCCACTCCTCCCACCCTGTTTCCCCACCACACCAAAACCCTAGCCGCCCAGGGGCCAGGGTCCACTCTCTTCCCTCCCCTTCCCCGCCGCCACGACGGCCGCCTAGATCCCCTGGATCTCGCGCGCCCTAGGGTTCCGGCTTCCCTCGCATCCTCGCCGCCGCCCCGAGCGCGGTGCGATTCGAGGCGGGGTTCTGGCTGGCGCCACCATGCCCCGGAGCTCGCGCCACAGGTCGTCGCACCGGTCGCACAGGCGTGGCGGCTCGGCGGAGCGGTCAGAGTCCGAGGGCGAGGATGCTGGCGCCCCTGGCCCGCAGGAGGAGGCCCCGGCCGTGGCTAGGGTTCCGCGAGATCCCGAGCCAGAGAGGCGCAGGTCGTCGTCGGCCAAGGAGCTGGTGAGCTCGGGGAACGGCTACTCGGAGCACGGGAAGAAGAGGAAGGATAGGGTCGAGGAGACGGTGGTGGATGTGGTCAGCGACAGGTGGAACAGCGGCGTGTGCGAGGATCACTTGGTCGAGAAGAGGTCTAAGAGTGAGGTGTTTGGGCCCGTCGATGTGGAGAAGCAGGCGGAGAAGCCCAAGGCTTCAGGGGATGAGCCCAAGAGGTCAAGCAGACGGACGGCGGGATCGGATGGGAGGGCTGAGGAGGTTGTGTCCAAGAGTGACTCCGGGAAGCGGCGGTCGGAGAAGGAGAAGGAGAAGGACCCAGGGAGGAGGGAGAGTAGTGGGCAGCATAAGGATGACAGAGATAGGGATAGGGAGAGAGATAGAGAAAAGGAGAGGGAAAGGGAGAAAGAATGGGAGAGACTGAAGGAGAGAGAGAGGGAAAGGGGCCGGGACAGAGAGAGGGAGAAGGAGAAGGAAAGAGAACGGGAGAAGGAGAAGGAGAGAGAACGGGAGAGGGAGCGGGATAAGGAGCGTGACAGGGAACGAGAGCGGGAGCGTGACAGGGAACGGGAGCGTGAGAGGCAAAAGGATAGGGAGAGGGACAAGAAAGACTATGATTCCAAGCATGAGAAGTATGAAGATGGCAGTGCCAGGAAGAATGGCTCCAAGACTAGTAGAGGGGAGGATGAGGGTTACTCATACAAGAGACACATAGAGATCAATGGTAAGGTAACCCTTGTTTGAAGTGTTCCTGACAATGCTGATAATATTCCAGCTACCTGTGCTACTGTTTAGTTATGCATGCTTTAATTTGCATAACACAGTACTTAGTTTGATACTCTGACTGCATTTGGACTTGTGCTGCTTTCCTCCACCACCATTTTAATCATATAACGAATATTAGTGGCCCCATAAGATGAGAAGTGTTGAACTTTACTGTTTCGTCTCTACTTGGTTGCAAAGAGTCCATTTTTCAATCAGTCTTTGTTTTTTCTTGTGCTTTGATTCCATACATCGTACCTATTTGGTTAACCAAACTGCTGAAAAAAAACCCTGTCCTACCATAGAAATTTAATAACGTTATTATCATTGGATATTAGCATTGGAGAGCTGATTTGAGATTTCCTTAGCATACTGATAATCTTATTATATTCATATGATTAAACTTTGCCTTGCTCATATGCTGATCTTCTGGAACTTATGCGAGTAGCTTTTATATTTTTTCTGTAATCATATTTTTCTACATCTGGTCTAGCATTTTTGGAACGGGTGTGAAGTTATGAACAAATTACCAATCTAGTTAATTTACTTGTTCTGTTTGTTCCTTCCCGCCCGCCTCTACATGTTTTTTATTGTTTCATAATATTCTTCCTTATGTTGGTTTCTAAAGTGCACATTTTTTAAACAGATACTCCAGCTAAAGAGAGACACAGTAACCCCGATAGGGATAGGGAGACTGATAAACACAGCCGACGAAAAGACGACTCGGAAGACAAAGATAAGTGGCCAATTGACAATAGAGACAGTGATGACAGGAAGACTCTGTCCAGGTATGATCATGGGAAGGTTAGGAGCTCTAAGGAACAAAGGTTTGATGATGAGAAGTATAAACAGAAGTACAAGGATGATTATGAAAGGGATAAGAGACAGCAAGATGACAAGTGTTTGGATGAGTGCATGATCCGAGATCATGGAAGTGACAGGGTTGATTACAAGAGCACAAAAGATGGGCACCGAATTTCAGAGGGCCATTACAGAAAAGATATAGTTCAAGACGGTGATCGTTATGATGAGTATGGCAGTAGGTACAAGGAAAATAGAGGTAGAAAAAGACTTCCTGAGGAAAATGATGACCATTATGATCTGAAAACTCCAAGCGCACGGGAGCAACGTGGAAATTTGGAAAAATCTTCAGGCAGTGGGCGACTCGATTCTCTGATTGAGAGAGCAAGGTCTGAACATAGACATCAAGAAAATGTTGATTCTAGTCCGAGTAAAGTCCATGCAAGAACTTCGCCTGGCTCAAATCCTCATCATGAAAAAGATCCAAGCTGGTAACATTTCTTCTTTATCATTCGTCATACGAAAAGTCTGTAGTAGATTAGAAGACTTAAGCTTTGTACTGTATCTTCTCTTGTTGTTGGAGATATCATGTTCCACTTTAGCATCATAACTAATCTAAATAGCGAGGTGATATGTCTTTGTCATGTATAATTATAGATATCATTTAAATTTAACCATGCAAATTTTGGCATGCTTATTGATGTCATATATAGGTTTATTGAGTAAGTGTATATCACTCAATCGAGGGCTGTAAGGTTTCTACATGGATTTGGTTGCTGATTAGCAGCATTAGCGACTTGGCATCTCAGAGTGAGATAATCCCTACAACAGTGTGTTAGGTAAATATTGGTCATGAATGTGCAGGTAGGAGTATGAGTAAAAGTGTTTATTGCGGTTATTGATGGTTAGAAATGCATAAATGCAAATGGAAGAACTTGCATGGAGTGGTATTTATCAATTTGTGTATTTCAGAGAAAAAGCATATTGTAGTTTTGACTGTTTGTATATGTGTTGCACATTTGCCTATCAGAAGGTAAATACTTGTAGGAATCCTTGTATTGTGATCTTTGCTCTAGTTTTTTTTTTCTGGTTGATAAATAGTCTTAGAAATTCATGACTAATAAAACAATCTGATGCAGTTCATGATGCCTACATTTCTCTTTGATGCTTGCTTCTTCTAAAGTTGAACTGACCAATCAATTATCTGCAGGCATGGATCTAAACTGGCAGATAATACAAAGAGAGAGATACAATATGATGAAAGAAGTATTCGACCAAGGACATCCTCAGGGAGAGAGCGAACACCTGCTTCTAGACTGCGTGACAGGGATACAGACAATTGGTCTTCGGAAAGGCTGAAACAAAAGGATGATCTCCAGTCACGTGACATACCATTGGAAATTTCTACATCGTCACAATATGATCGAACACCAAGGAAAGATACACATCCTTCACCAAAACAGCTATCTGATAAATCTCCATCTTCAAACGACCAAAGGTTTTCAGGTAGGCTTAGCAGTGGCCGTAGTCTTGATAACAAAGGGGAAAGGAGCAACCTGACTAAATATAGAGATCGGGATGGTGATTTATCCTTAGAACGGTCACTTCATCAAGATCGAACACCATCTAAAATTCCATACAGAGAATCAACACCCTCTGCATCATCCATAAGCAGAGGTGGGCATTTTTCAGGCACTTCTCCAAATCGTCCACTGCTGCCACCTGCGAGGCACAGAGATGATTCTTCCTTCTTGGGTTCACATGATGATGACCGTAGACCGCAAAGTGGAGATAGGAGGTTCCACGGCCATCAGAAGAGGAATGATATGAATTCTGGACGCGGCCATGGGCATGCCTGGAATAATGCACCGAGCTGGCCATCTCAAGTTGCAAATGGTTTTGTCCCCATGCAGCATGGTGCTCCTGGATTTCACCCACCTGTACATCAGTTTCACCCCCCACCTATGTTTAACCTTAGGCCCCAAATGAAGTTGAGCCAAACTGGAGTTTCATATCCTATGCATGACACAGTTGACAGGTTTTCGCCCCACATTCGCCCATTTGGGTGGCCTAATCCGCTCGATGAATCATTACCCCCTCACCTACAAGTTTGGAATGGGGGCACTGGTGTATTTGGTGGTGAACCTTATATGTATGGCAGGCAAGAATGGGATCAGAACAAGCTGCATGTTGGCAGCAGAGGGTGGGAGGCAACTGGTGATGCATTGAAGGGACAAAATGAATTGCCTGACACTGAATTTCCTGTTGCTAAAAAGGAGCTTGACTCTTTAGCAACCCCTGTTTTTGAGTCTTCAGGTGGACAATGCAATCTTAATCCTTATGAGCAGAAAGAAGCAAACCATTTGATTTCAGAAAAACATGAAGCAAAGGGTGATGTAAGTGCTGTAAAAAGTTCTGATGCTCCCAGGGGAACAACACTCGTGGCCTCCATGTTGTCAAGCAACGGTACTGCAGTATTTTCTAGAAACTATTTATCGAGAGTTAGTGTGTCGCATGATCTTGTTGAGTCGGAGTTGTACAAAAGGTGCACATCTCTGCTGGGAGGCTTGGGCATAGCAAATGGTGGCCCTGATGTTGTTTGGAATGGCTCTATTCAGGTATTACAGTGCCTATTTTGATGTATCTGTTTACTCTAATATGGTTTTCCTATTTTCTCACTATGGCTTTTGCTTGTTTTTCTCAGAAGAATGGAAATGCTGGAAAGATAAGTAGAGAACAGGGAAGCCCCAATCTGTTGGGTTTATTTTATCTGAAGAACAACGATGCAACTTTTCAGGCAAGTTAATCCAATCTACTCTTGAAGATTATTCAATTCTGTTTTTTAATCCAGTAATTCATTTTTATGTTACTTGTATATACAGTCTTTAACTATCATTTTTTTGATATGGGTGTTAACATTTTTTTTTACCATAACAGAGAGCTATGGCTCTTCACAAGAATCAGACAGAGAGAGCTGTGGCTCCTACCCAAGCGCAAACTGATGGGAAAATGGACTTAACACAAGAGAATAATGAGGACACAGAA
Organism: Aegilops tauschii subsp. strangulata; assembly: GCF_002575655.3. Lineage (NCBI taxonomy): Eukaryota > Viridiplantae > Streptophyta > Magnoliopsida > Poales > Poaceae > Aegilops > Aegilops tauschii. The sequence continues at coordinate 339,114,513 of NC_053037.3, forward strand.
ATGCTTGACCGTACTCCACTGAAGGAATTGACGGTGAGTAACCCTGTCTTGCACCACCGTACTGGCATTATTGAAGGGCCACCTGCAACTACAGAATCTGGTGATGTGGATTCACCTCCAGCAATCACAGAATCTGGTGATGTGAATGCACCTCGAGCAATCACAGAATCTGGCGATGTGGATGCACCTCCAGTAATCACAGAATCTGGTGACACGGAGATGGTGGCACCTCCTATAACCGCACGTCCTGATGAAGATATGGAGGTGGCCGCCTCTCCATCAATCACAGAACCTGATAAAAACATGGAGGATGTGCCACCGCCTGCAGTTGCCGTACCCGCAGATGGCCCAGCAGATGGTGCAACAGGATTAATCATAGAACATATTGATGGCTCGCAGGAGGCTCCTTCAGCAAATGAAGAACCAGGTGATACTGTAGAGGTTATGCCTCCAGCGTTCACAGAACAATCTGGCCAAGTCAAGGATGATCCTCCTTCTGTGGCTACTCCTAACAGTGGAGAGGCTGTCTCCATGCATGCAGCAGTTGAAAAAGATATGGATGAGGTTACTGATGACAGCCCTGGGGATGGTGAAGTGAATGCATCTAACTTTGTTTCGGAGTTGGATGTTGTTGCAAGTGGCGCTCAGGATTGTGAAGGTGTGTTGGTGGAGGGTAGCTTAAATTTAAGCCGGATACCTAATTCTCCAGAAAGTACACATTGAAACACCTTTTATTTCATTTTTAATTCCTTATTCTCCGAGGGGTTTGTGCCTTCCGCCTGGAGTTATTTTGAGTTGCGTCGGTTTTTATATACCACCCATTGTTTTTTCCGTCTAGTGCAGTGTTTGCCGGTGGGCTGGCTTGCTGGTGTGAGCTTAACGTGCCGGTGGGGGATCCAGGGGCTGCTGGTGGGGCATTTGTCGCGTTCTTGCGCTACAGTTGTCCTTTCAGCATTGTTCCATGTCTTTCCGCGTGCACGTGCTACTAACCTTAGGCATGCGCTTTCAATTTCATCATGGAGAAAAATTTAAAATTACTGCCAATTCCGCTACGTTGCTTGTCAATATTTGTTTGTAGGCTAGTATAGTCTACGCATTGCAACGCTTAGCCTGAAATAAAGGTTAATTTTTTTATACTTGCACCCTTAGATTCATGATGCAAGTAGTTTTACAGTTTGTGCCTCGAAAACATTTTTCAGTTGCACTATATTGTAGGAAGTTGATAACGTGGACAATATCACAACAGTGCCACTCCCTCCATTCTTAAATACAAGCCTTTTTAGATATTTCAATATAGACTACATACGGAGCAAAATGAGTAAATCTACACTCTAAAGGGCGTCTATATGCATCCATTTGTAGTCGGTGAAATCTCTAAAAGGACTTATATTTAGAAATGGAGGGAGTGATGCATATAGTGTAGATTTACTCATTTTGCTTCGTATGTAGTCATTTGTTGAAATCTCTAGAAAAACAAATATTTATGAACGAAGGGAGTAAGAAATAATACTTGATATCACTTCTCAGAAGAAAAACATAGAAAGAATTTCTACTTTCCTACAAGTCTTAGGTATATTTTGTACTTTGCTGCAATTTTTAGGCTGGGTATTTGGGTGCAGTTGATTCACATGCAATTTAGTCTTTTTTTTTTGTCAAATTGGACTCCTATGTCCTTGGGGCTCGATCCATTAATATAAATTATTGGGTTAACAAAATTTTCAAAAAAAATTATTGGGTTAACAAGTGAAAAATAAAAAATGGTGGCACAACGACCGCACCACAGCCCACAGGGCGCCCCGTATACCCACAGATGCCACCAATGAAGAAAACACTGTCGAGGTTAGGCTTGTACTCCTTCCGAGCATTTAGATCACTAATGTAGTGTTCGTACTCCCTCCGAAAAGAAATATAAAAGCGTTTAGAACGAATATAAAAGCGTTTAAATCGTTAAAGTAGTGTTCTAAACGCTTTTATATTTCTTTACAAGAAGTACAATGCAAAGTGCTTAGGGAGATGTTTCGTACAATAAATCAAGTACTTTTTGAGCACTAGTGCTTACAAATAAACACCGGTGCTTAAAAAACTGGTTTATCTAGACATTTTATCCAAGCACCTTGCATTATAGAAGCCCTTACTATCGTCACTTATCGTGATCGTGAGCGACCAACAAAAGAAACCCTCGTTGCGACAAACACATGAGATCCCTCACGGCCCATGCTTACTATTCTGTCAAACCCTTTTAGAAAACACTATTCTGTCAAATACGTCGACGATTGGGCAGCTCTGACTTTATTCGTAAGCCTCGAGCGAGAGATACGCACTTTACATCGACAAAGCATGACACCACTGCAAGGCATTGTTTTTTTTAATAAGGGGAGGCACCAAAGGCAATTTACATGAAGGATTCAAAAATCATTTACATTTAGATTGCTTAGATTTGAGACCATTGGATATTGAACATCTCTGTACATTGAGCTACTACATCTTGCTATTGTACTCACACTCCGATTAATCCACTTTTCTAAAAATCTATATTCGATTCGAGTGGATTGACAATAATTCAAAATATATTATGATATGAGTTTTTTTATTTCATAATCATTTATAGTTTTATTTTTTTAAAGATAAAGAACCTATATTATAATATGGGCTATGTGATTAATGATTTGCTATGTCAGTATCTATACATGTTTATTAAATGTATAAAGTATAAAACCCCTCTTTCTTTAATTTAGAATTGAGTCTCTGCAGCTATCCTTTTCCTTTGTATTTTGGTTAGAGAGCCCCTTTGTTTTCTCAAAACATGAATTTGACTCACTATTGCCCTTTTTTAATTCCAGGGTTTCTGTAAATTTTGATCAAGCCTATAAACATTGGATGCACAAGTTTGTGCTTCCCTATTAAGGTTTCTAGGGATATGAAGCGCCTGAGTATGAACTGGAGAAGTTGTAGCAAAGAAACTTGCTAGTTGACCTCTAATTTCCCAATGCCCTGGGAAGAGAAGAGATCCCTTGAATTTGGAGCCTGGGCAAGGGTGATGCTCTCTGTGAAGAAAGTGATGGTCAAGCTTTGAATCTGGGACACCACCTGCGCTACAAACGGGAGTGCCATCACCTCAGCTTGCAAAGGAGAAGATATTTTGCTCCCAGTAACCCAAATGGGGATGCTTACTTTGACTCCTGCATTTTCAAACAATATACAAACTCCTACACCTGTTGTGTTGACACCCGCTGAAGCTATGCTTGCATTGTTTGTCCATGCAACATCCGAAAAAACCTTGCAACCTGTTGTTTGCATCTCCCCTGCATTCTTGAATTGTTGCAAATTGCTTTGGGATCTCAGTTGTGCTGATTAAGGCAATTGTATTGTTGTATTTGGTCTTCTTGGTAGGCCAACTCTTGATTCTTTAAAATGGGTTGCATTATTTGATGGATCTAGAAGGGAGTAGTGTTTTTCCTGCCAAAGAGGGTGTCATTCCTGGCTTTCCAGATACACCACAAAAATGTCATGGTATTAAGGAGCGAAGCATGTGGGTGATTTGAATTGAGAAGAGCCTGATAATATTCTTGATGTTAGCAAGGGTATGAGAAAGGGTTTCAGAATTGATATACCAATGTTCAGAGATCCAAGCGACCTTGGCAAAAGGACATGTAAAGAACAGGTGCATATCATCTTCTGGCTGGTCACATCTAATGCATCCCTTTTTAACATGCCCGGTCACATCTAATGCATTCCTTTTGAATATGAAAGGAGTATTTTCCTGCTCTCATACCTGTTGGGATTGCTTTTCTCAAGAGTCTCCAAGTAAACACTTGCACCTTGGGCACCATGGCCTTTTCTTGCCGTTACCTGTTTTAGTAGCTGCTTGGTTTCCCGCGTCACCTATCTAGGCATGGGTGCTCCCTGCTTCTGCATGTCTTGTAAGCATGCCCTATGGGCTGTTTTGCAGGTACATTTCCTAGAGGGGTGAAGTTTCCAACAAAGAATCTTTGCACCTTCCTGTTGGATTATTGGAATCTTCATAATGGTATTAACTACCTGGTGGCCAAAAATAAAGAAGATGAAATACATTCCAAGCTTTCTAATTTTATGACCACAAGCCCCTAACCCGAGATGGATAAACATAATGCCCTGGCTGGATTTGCAAATGGTCATAAATAGAATGCTAGTAGGGGAACCAGGGAGGAGTTTCCATGAAGAATCTGATAACTCACATTTGCTTGAAGAATGAGCCCTACCTTGAGGACGGAGGCCCAATTTCCTGTTTTTGGGATGTTGGTTTTTGCTCTCCATATAGATGTGCTGGAAAGTATTTGGGAGAGAAAGCTTTAAGGATCTTCTGAATTCTCCATGCTGCTGAGAGGATCAACCCTCTATTTATTATTTGAATATTCCTGATTCCTAGTCCTCCTTTTGCTTTAGGCATGCAGATGTGTTTCCAGGCTCTAAGGCAAAGAGCTTTCTTCAAGGGTTCTTATTTTATTCCTTTCCACCAAAAGTTTCTAACAATGGAAGTAATATTTGCAGTAAGTTTTCTAGAAAAATGAATGCTCGACATGCAGTAGACATGAATGAAGACAAAAACTAAATTAATTAAGTTAAATCTAGCGGAATGTGAGAGTTTATTAGCTCTGTATCCTGACAGTTTAGCTTTAAATTTACCCGCAATAAAGTTATAGGCACTGGATCGATCCTTTGAATGGAGAATCAAAGGGTCCCCCGAGTAGATAGAGCTCTCACTGATATCTTTTATAGGTAATACTCTCCTAACGTCTTCCTTGAAGTTGATGGCGACATTCCTACTGAAAATGATTACCGGTTTACTCAAGTTTGGCACCTAACCTGAAAGGCTGCAGAAGTTTTGGAAAATTCTGTGCAAGTGGGTAGCCTCTGCTTCAGTGGCCTTGCCAAAAATCAATAGTTCATCAGCAGACATGAGGGAATGAATAGGTGGACATCTTGGCCCCAAAGTTATTCCTATGAGATGGTCAGAACATATGGCTTCTTGCAAGGATATTGAAAGTTCATTAGTGGCAAGAACAATAAAATATGGGGATAAAGAACAACCTTGTAGGATACCTCTATTGCTTTGAAAGCTACCATATGATTGGCCATTAATGATAACAAAAAATGTAGGAGCTGCAATGCAGGCATGTACCAAATTTATGAAATGATCATGCAACCCTTTACGTGAGAAAAATGAAGTTCCATTCAACTCTATCAAAAGCTTTGGCCAAATCAATTTTAATCATGAGGGTAGGGTTGTTCCAAGACTTAAGGTTGAAAGAGTGAGTTGTTTCTTCAACAGAAATGATATTGTTGCTGATCCTTCTACCTTCTATAAAAGATTGTCGACTCTCATGAATATAGCTAGGAAAATGAGGTTTACGCCTATTAGCTAGGGATTTAGTAATAATCTAATAGATCACGTTACACAATCTAATAGGCATAAAATCTTGAAGAATGTGGGGTGCTAATTTCTTAGTAATCAAGACAATGTGAGTACCATTCATGTGCTTTGAAAACATACCTTGTATATAAAAATCTCTGACCACTTTTGTTATGTCATCTCCAATATACTCCCAAGGAGCAAGGTAAAACTCCACATTGAATCTCTCTGGCCCTGGTGAAGCATTCTTCTTCATGGCTTTTAATGTTTCCAAAATCTCTTTTTTTTTTTAATCTGGGATGCTATAAGTGTAATTGGTCTCTCCTTCTGGTTGTGAAGTATGAACATAAGGCCTGCATAATTTATGTGAGGAGAGGAGAATAAATTGTGGAAGTAGTTGATTAAGGTGTTAGGAATAGCATGAGGTTCAACTTGAACAATGTTGTTCTCATCTTTAACTGAAGCAATTCTATTTTCCCTCTACTTTTAAGAACAACCTGGTGGAAGTAAGTTATTTACAACCCAATGCTCTTAGTTCTCCGCCTATAGTATTTATTGATTCTAGTCATGTTTTTGTTCATACCTGAAAATAAGGTAGGCCTCAAGCGACTGGTCCTGTACCTGGGCTGGTTGCACTAGTTCGGCGAAGAGATTGACACATTTGATGGTAGTGTTGGAAATATGCCCTAGAGGCAATAATAAAATGGTTATTATTATATTTCCTTGTTCATGATAATTGTCTATTGTTCATGCTATAATTGTGTTATCCGGAAATCGTAATACATGTGTGAATACATAGACCACAACATGTCCCTAGTGAGCCTCTAGTTGACTAGCTCGTTGATCAATAGATGGTACAGTTTCCTAACCATGGACATTGGATGTCATTGATAACAGGATCACATCATTAGGAGAATGATGTGATGGACAAGACCCAATCCTAAGCATAGCACAAGATCGTGTAGTTCGTCTGCTAAAGCTTTTCTAATGTCAAGTATCTTTTCCTTAGACCATGAGATTGTGCAACTCCCGGATACTGTAGGAGTACTTTTGGTGTGCCAAACGTCACAACGTAACTGGGTGGCTATAAAGGTGCACTACGGGTATCTCCGAAAGTGTCTGTTGGGTTGGCACGAATCGAGACTGGGATTTGTCACTTCGTATGACGGAGAGGTATCTCTGGGCCCACTCGGTAGGATATCATCATAATGAGCTCAGTGTGATCAAGGAGTTGATCATGGGATGATGTGTTATGGAACGAGTAAAGAGACTTGCCGTAACGAGATTGAACAAGGTATCGGTATACCGACGATCGAATCTCGGGCAAGTGCTATACCGGTAGACAAAGGGAATCGTATACGGGATTGATTGAATCCTTGACATCGTGGTTCATCCGATGAGATCATCGTGGAGCATGTGGGAGCCAACATGGGTATCCAGATCCCACTGTTGGCTATTGGCCGGAGAGATGTCTCCGTCATGTCTGCATGCCTCCCGAACCCGTAGGGTCTACACACTTAAGGTTAGATGACGCTAGGGTTATAGGGAAAGTTTGTATGTGGTTACCGAATGTTGTTCGGAGTCCCAGATGAGATCCCGGACGTCACAAGGAGTTCCGGAATGGTCCGGAGGTAAAGAATAATATATAGAAAGTGAGGTTTTGGCCACCGGAAGTGTTTCGGGCATCACCGTTAATGTACCGGGACCACCGGAAGGGTTCCGGCGGTCCACCGGGAGGGGCCACCAGCCCCGGAGGCTTGCATGGGTCAAGAGTGGGAAGGGACCAGCCCCTGAGTGGGCTGGTGTGTTGGGGATCATAGCAGAATTTTAAAATTTCCTACGCATCACCAAGATCCATCTATGGAGTATACTAGCAACGAGGGGAAAGGAGTGCATCTACATACCCTTGTAGATCGCGAGCGGAAGCGTTCCAATGAACGGGGTTGATGGAGTCGTACTCGCCGTGATCCAAATCACCGATGACCAAGTGCCGAACGGACGGCACCTCCGCGTTCAACACACGTACGGAGCAGCAACGTCTCCTCCTTCTTGATCCAGCAAGGGGGAAGGAGAGGTTGATGGAGATCCAGCAGCACGACGGCGTGGTGGTGGAAGTAGCGGGATCCCGGCAGGGCTTCGCCAAGCGCAAGCGGGAGGGAGAGGTGTTGCAGGGGGAGAGGGAGGCGCCAAGGGCTAGGGTACAGCAGCCCTCCCCCCTATATATAGGCCCCCTGGAGGGGGGGCGCCGGCCCTGGAACCCATCTACAAGGGGGGGGGGGGGGCGGCCAGGGGGGGAAACTCCCCCCCAAGTCAAGTGGGGCGCCCCCACCCCCAGGGTTTCCAACCCTAGGCGCAGGGGGAGGCCCATGGGGGGCGCCCCAGCCCACTAAGGGCTGGTTCCCTTCCCACTTCAGCCCATGGGGCCCTCCGGAATAGGTGGACCCACCCGGTGGACCCCCGGGACCCTTCCGGTGGTCCCGGTACAATACCGATAACCCCCGAAACTTTCCCGGTGGCCGAAACTGGACTTCCTATATATAATTCTTCACCTCCGGACCATTCCGGAACTCCTCGTGACGTCCGGGATCTCATCCGGGACTCCGAACAACTTTCGGGTTTCCGCATACTAATATCTCTACAACCCTAGCATCACCGAACCTTAAGTGTGCAGACCCTACAGGTTCGGGAGACATGCAGACATGACCGAGACGCCTCTCCGGTCAATAACCAACAGCGGGATCTGGATACCCATGTTGGCTCCCACATGTTCCACGATGATCTCATCGGATGAACCACGATGTCTAGGATTCAATCAATCCCGTATACAATTCCCTTTGTCAATCGGTATGCTACTTGCCCGAGATTCGATCGTCGGTATCCCAATACCCTGTTCAATCTCGTTACTGGCAAGTCTCTTTACTCGTACCGTAATGCATGATCCCGTGGCTAACTCCTTAGTCACATTGAGCTCATTATGATGATGCATTACCGAGTGGGCCCAGAGATACCTCTCCGTCATACGGAGTGACAAATCCCAGTCTTGATCCGTGCCAACTCAACAAACACTTTCGGAGATACCCGTAGTGTACCTTTATAGTCACCCAGTTACGTTGTGACGTTTGGCACACCCAAAGCACTCCTACGATATCCGGGAGTTGCATGATCTCATGGTCTAAGGAAAAGATACTTGACATTGGAAAAGCTCTAGCAAACGAACTACACGATCTTTGAGCTATGCTTAGGATTGGGTCTTGTCCATCACATCATTCTCCTAATGATGTGATCCCGTTATCAATGACATCCAATGTCCATAGTCAGGAAACCATGACTATCTGTTGATCAACGAGCTAGTCAACTAGAGGCTTACTAGGGACACGTTGTGGTCTATGTATTCACACATGTATTACGATTTCCGGATAACACAATTATAGCATGAACAATAGACAATTATCATGAACAAAGAAATATAATAATAACCATTTATTATTGCCTCTAGGGCATATTTCCAACAGTCTCCCACTTGCACTAGAGTCAATAATCTAGTTACATTGTGATGAATCGAACACCCATAGCATTCTGGTGTTGATCATGTTTTGCTCTAGGGAGAGGTTTAGTCAACGGATCTGCTACATTCAGGTCCGTATGTACTTTACAAATATCTATGTCTCCATTTTGAACACTTTCACGAATGGAGTTGAAGCGACGCTTGATATGCCTGGTCTTCCTGTGAAACCTGGGCTCCTTGGCAAGGGCAATAGCTCCAGTGTTGTCACAGAAGAGAGTCATCGGGCCCGACGCATTGGGAATCACCCCTAGGTCGGTAATGAACTCCTTCATCCAGATTGCTTCTTGCGCTACCTCTGAGGCTGCCATGTACTCCGCTTCACATGTAGATCCCGCCACGACGCTTTGCTTGCAACTGCACCAGCTTACTGCTCCTCCATTCAAAATATACACGTATCCGGTTTGTGACTTCGAGTCATCCAGATCTGTGTCGAAGCTAGCGTCGACGTAACCCTTTACGACGAGCTCTTCGTCGCCTCCATAAACGAGAAACATATCCTTAGTCCTCTTCAGGTACTTCAGGATATTCTTGACCGCTGTCCAGTGTTCCATGCCGGGATTACTTTGGTACCTTCCTACCAAACTTACGGCAAGGTTTACATCAGGTCTGGTACACAGCATGGCATACATAATAGACCCTATGGCCGAGGCATAGGGGATGACACTCATCTTTTCTCTATCTTCTGCCGTGGTCGGGTATTGAGCCGCGCACAATCTCACACCTTGCAATACAGGCAAGAACCCCTTCTTTGACTGATCCATATTGAACTTCTTCAATATCTTGTCAAGGTATGTGCTTTGTGAAAGACCAATGAGGCGTCTCGATCTATCTCTATAGATCTTGATGCCTAATATATAAGCAGCTTCTCCAAGGTCCTTCATTGAAAAACACTTTTCAAGTAGGCCTTTATGCTTTCCAAGAATTCTATATCATTTCCCATCAATAGTATGTCATCCACATATAATAAGAGAAATGCTACAGAGTTCCCACTCACTTTCTTGTAAACACAGGCTTCTCCATAAGTCTGTGTAAACCCAAACGCTTTGATCATCTCATCAAAACGAATGTTCCAACTCCGAGATGCTTGCACCAGTCCATAGATGGAGCGTTGGAGCTTGCATACCTTGTTAGCATTCTTAGGATCGACAAAAACTTCTGGCTGCATCATATACAATTCTTCCTTAAGGAAGCCGTTAAGGAATGCCGTTTTGACGTCCATTTGCCATATCTCATAATCATAGAATGTGGCAATTGCTAACATGATTCGGACGGACTTCAGCTTCGCTACAGGTGAGAAAGTCTCATCGTAGTCAACCCCTTGAACTTGTCGATAACCCTTAGCGACAAGTCGAGCCTTATAGATGGTCACATTACCATCCGCGTCTGTCTTCTTCTTAAAGATCCATTTATTTTCTATGGCTCGCCGATCATCGGGCAAGTCAGTCAAAGTCCATACTTCGTTTTCATACATGGATCCTATCTCGGATTTCATGGCTTCTAGCCATTTGTCGGAATCCGGGCCCGCCATCGCTTCTTCATAGTTCGAAGGTTCACCGTTGTCTAACAACATGATTTCCAGGACAGGGTTGCCGTACCACTCTGGTGCAGAACGTGTCCTTGTGGACCTACGAAGTTCAGCAGTAACTTGATCTGAAGCTTCATGATCATCATCATTAACTTCCTCCCCAATCGGTGTAGGCACCACAGGAACATCTTCCAGCGCTGCGCTACTTTCTGGTTCGGAAGGGGTGACTATCACCTCATCAAGTTCCACTTTCCTCCCACTTAATTCTTTCGAGAGAAAGTCTTTCTCCAGAAAGGACCCATTCTTGGCAACAAAGATCTTGCCTTCGGATCTGAGGTAGAAGGTATACCTAATGGTTTCCTTAGGGTATCCTATGAAGACGCATTTTTCCGACATGGGTTCGAGCTTTTCAGGTTGAAGTTTCTTGACATAAGCATCGCATCCCCAAACTTTTAGAAAAGACAGCTTAGGTTTCTTCCCAAACCATAATTCATACGGTGTCGTCTCAACGGATTTCGACGGAGCCCTATTTAAAGTGAATGCGGCAGTCTCTAAAGCATAGCCCCAAAATGAGAGCGGTAGACCGGTAAGAGACATCATAGATCGCACCATATCCAATAGAGTGCGATTACGACGTTCGGACACACCGTTTCGCTGAGGTGTTCCAGGCGGCGTGAGTTGTGAAACGATTCCACATTTCCTTAAGTGCGTACCAAATTCGTGACTTAAATATTCTCCACCACGATCTGATCGTAAGAACTTTATTTTCCTGTCACGTTGATTCTCAACCTCACTCTGAAATTCCTTAAACTTTTCAAAGGTTTCAGACTTGTGTTTCATTAGGTAGACATACCCATATCTACTTAAGTCATCAGTGAGAGTGAGAACATAACGATATCCTCCGCGAGCCTCAACACTCATTGGACCGCACACATCGGTATGTATGATTTCCAATAAGTTGGTTGCTCGCTCCATTGTTCCGGAGAACGGAGTCTTGGTCATCTTACCCATGAGGCATGGTTCACACGTGTCAAATGATTCGTAATCAAGAGACTCCAAAAGTCCATCTGCATGGAGCTTCTTCATGCGCTTGACTCCAATGTGACCAAGGCGGCAGTGCCACAAGTATGTGGGACTATCGTTATCAACTTTACATGTTTTGGTATTCACACTATGAATATGTGCAACATCACGTTCGAGATTCATCAAGAATAAACCATTGACCAGCGGGGCATGACCATAAAACATATCTCTCATATAAATAGAACAACCATTATTCTCGGATTTAAATGAGTAGCCATCTCGAATTAAACAAGATCCAGATACAATGTTCATGCTCAAAGCTGGCACTAAATAACAATTATTGACGTTTAAAACTAATCCCGTAGGTAAATGTAGAGGCCGCGTGCCGACGGCGATCACATCGACCTTGGAACCATTCCCGACGCGCATCGTCACCTCGTCCTTTGCCAGTCTCCGCTTATTCCGCAGTTCCTGTTTTGAGTTACAAATATGAGCAACTGCACCGGTATCAAATACCCAGGAGCTACTACGAGTACTGGTAAGGTACACATCAATTACATGTATATCACATATACCTTTGGTGTTGCCGGCCTTCTTGTCCGCTAAGTATTTGGGGAAGTTCCGCTTCCAGTGACCACTTCCCTTGCAATAAAAGCACTCACTCTCAGGCTTGGGTCCATTCCTTGACTTTTTCCCAGTAACTGGCTTACCGGGCGCGGCAACTCCCTTGCCGTCCTTCTTGAAGTTCTTCTTGCCCTTGCCTTTCTTGAACTTAGTGGTTTTATTCACCATCAACACTTGATGTTCCTTTCTGATCTCCACCTCCGCTGATTTCAGCATCGAATATACCTCAGGAATGGTCTTTTCCATCCCCTGCATATTGAAGTTCATCACAAAGCTCTTGTAGCTCGGTGGAAGCGACTGAAGGATTCTGTCAATGACCGCGTCATCCGGGAGATTAACTCCCAGCTGAGACAAGCGGTTGTGTAACCCAGACATTCTGAGTATGTGCTCACTAACAGAACTATTTTCCTCCATTTTACAGTTGAAGAACTTGTCGGAGACTTCATATCTCTCGACCCGGGCATGAGCTTGGAAAACCATTTTCAGCTCTTCGAACATCTCATATGCTCTATGTTTCTCAAAACGCTTTTGGAGACCTGGTTCTAAGCTGTAAAGCATGCCGCACTGAACGAGGGAGTAATCATCAGCACGTGATTGCCAAGCGTTCATAACGTCTTGGTTCTCTGGGATTGGTGCTTCACCTAGCGGTGCTTCTAGGACATAATCTTTCTTGGCAGCTATGAGGATGATCCTCAGGTTCCGGACCCAGTCCGTATAGTTGCTGCCATCATCTTTCAGCTAGGTTTTCTCTAGGAACGCGTTGAAGTTGAGGACAACGTGGGCCATTTGATCTACAAGACATATTGTAAAGATTTTAGACTAAGTTCATGATAATTAAGTTCATATAATCAAATTATTCAATGAACTCCCACTCAGATAGACATCCCTCTAGTCATCTAAGTGAAACATGATCCGAGTTAACTAGGCCGTGTCCGATCATCACGTGAGACGGACTAGTCAAGATCGGTGAACATCTCCATGTTGATCGTATCTTCTATACGACTCATGCTCGACCTTTCGGTCCTCCGTGTTCCGAGGCCATGTATGTACATGCTAGGCTCGTCAAATCAACCTAAGTGTATTGCGTGTGTTCCGAGGCCATGTCTGTACATGCTAGGCTCGTCAACACCCGTTGTATGCGAACGTTAGAATCTATCACACCCGATCATCACGTGGTGCTTCGAAACAACGAACCTTCGCAACGGTGCACAGTTAGGGGAAACACTTTCTTGAAATTATTATAAGGGATCATCTTACTTACTACCATCGTTCTAAGCAAATAAGATGCAAAACATGATAAACATCACATGCAATCAAATAGTGACATGATATGGCCAATATCATTTTGCTCCTTTGATCTCCATCTTCGGGGCACCATGATCATCTTCGTCACCGGCATGACACCATGATCTCCATCATCATGATCTCCATCATCATGATCTCCATCATTGTGTCTTCATGAAGTTGTCACGCCAATGATTACTTCTACTTCTATGGCTAACGCGTTTAGCAATAAAGTAAAGTAATTTACATGGCGTTATTCAATGACACGCAGGTCATACAAAAATAAAGACAACTCCTATGGCTCCTGCCGGTTGTCATACTCATCGACATGCAAGTCGTGATTCCTATTACAAGAATATGATCAATCTCATACATCACATATATCATTCATCACATCTTCTGGCCATATCACATCACATAGCACATGCTGCAAAAACAAGTTAGACGTCCTCTAATTGTTGTTATAAGTTTTTACGTGGCTTGTATAGGTTTCTAGCAAGAACGTTTCTTACCTACGTAAAACCACAACGTGATATGCCAATTTCTATTTACCCTTCATAAGGACCCTTTTCATTGAATCCGTTCCGACTAAAGTGGGAGAGACAGACACCCGCTAGCCACCTTATGCAACTAGTGCATGTCAGTCGGTGGAACCTGTCTCACGTAAGCGTACGTGTAAGGTCGGTCCGGGCCGCTTCATCCCACAATACCGCCGAAACAAGATAAGACTAGTAGCAGCAAGAAGAATTGGCAACATCTACGCCCACAACTGCTTTGTCTTCTACTCGTGCATAGTAACTACGCATAGGCCTGGCTCATGATGCCACTGTTGGGGATCGTAGCAGAATTTTAAAATTTCCTACGCATCACCAAGATCCATTTATGGAGTATACTAGCAACGAGGGGAAAGAAGTGCATCTACATACCCTTGTAGATCGCGAGTGGAAGTGTTCCAATGAACGGGGTTGATGGAGTCGTACTCGCCGTGATCCAAATCACCGATGACCGAGTGCCGAACGGACGACACCTCCGCGTTCAACACACGTACGGAGCAGCGACGTCTCCTCCTTCTTGATCCAGCAAGGGGGAAGGAGAGGTTGATGGAGATCCAGCAGCACGACGGCGTGGTGGTGGAAGTAGCGGGATCCCGGCAGGGCTTCGCCAAGCGCAAGCGGGAGGGAGAGGTGTTGCAGGGGGAGAGGGAGGCGCCAAGGGCTAGGGTACAGCAGCCCTCCCTCCCCCCTATATATAGGCCCCCTGGAGGGGGGGCGCCGGCCCTGGAACCCATCTACAAGGGGGGGCGGCGGCCAGGGGGGAAACTTCCCCCCCAAGTCAAGTGGGGCGCCCCCACCCCCAGGGTTTCCAACCCTAGGCGCAGGGGGAGGCCCATGGGGGGCGCCCCAGCCCACTAAGGGCTGGTTCCCTTCCCACTTCAGCCCATGGGGCCCTCCGGGATAGGTGGACCCACCCGGTGGACCCCCGGGACCCTTCCGGTGGTCCCGGTACAATACCGATAACCCCCGAAACTTTCCCGGTGGCCGAAACTTGACTTCCTATATATAATTCTTCACCTCCGGACCATTCCGGAACTCCTCGTGACGTCCGGGATCTCATCCGGGACTCCGAACAACTTTTGGGTTTCCGCATACTAATATCTCTACAACCCTAGCATCACCGAACCTTAAGTGTGTAGACCCTACGGGTTCGGGAGACATGCACACATGACCAAGACGCCTCTCCGGTCAATAACCAACAGCGGGATCTGGATACCCATGTTGGCTCCCACATGTTCCACGATGATCTCATCGGATGAACCACAATGTCGAGGATTCAATCAATCCCGTATACAATTCCCTTTGTCAATCGGTATGTTACTTGCCCGAGATTCGATCGTCGGTATCCCAATACCCTGTTCAATCTCGTTACCGGCAAGTCTCTTTACTCGTACCGTAATGCATGATCCCGTGGCTAACTCCTTAGTCACATTGAGCTCATTATGATGATGCATTACCGAGTGGGCCCAGAGATACCTCTCCGTCATACGGAGTGACAAATCCCAGTGTCGATCCGTGCCAACTCAACAGACACTTTCGGAGATACCCGTAGTGTACCTTTATAGTCACCCAGTTACGTTGTGACGTTTGGCACACCCAAAGCACTCCTACGGTATCTGGGAGTTGCACGATCTCATGGTCTAAGGAAAAGATACTTGACATTGGAAAAGCTCTAGCAAACGAACTACACGATCTTTGAGCTATGCTTAGGATTGGGTCTTGTCCATCACATCATTCTCCTAATGATGTGATCCCGTTATCAATGACATCCAATGTCCATAGTCAGGAAACCATGACTATCTGTTGATCAACGAGCTAGTCAACTAGAGGCTTACTAGGGACACGTTGTGGTCTATGTATTCACACATGTATTACGATTTCCGGATAACACAATTATAGCATGAACAATAGACAATTATCATGAACAAAGAAATATAATAATAACCATTTATTATTGCCTCTAGGGCATATTTCCAACATGGTGCGCCTCCCACCAAGGCCCAAGGCGCAGCTAGGAGGAGAAGGGGAAACCCTAGGTGCAGATGGGCCTAAAGGCCCACCCTAGGGCGCGCCCCCTCTCTCCCCCTCTTGGCCGCCCCCTCCAATCCCATCTAGGGCTGCCGCACCCCCTAGGGTGGGAACCCTAGAGGGGGCGCACCCTCCTCCCCTCCTCCTATAAATAGTGGGGTTTTGGGGCTGCCAAAGACACGAGTCTCCCTCTCTCTTGGCGCAGCCCTACCCCTCTCCCTCCTCGTCTCTCACAGTGCTTGGCGAAGCCCTGCTGGAGTGCCACACTCCTCCACCACCACCACGCCGTCGTGCTGCTGCTGGACGGAGTCTTCCCCAACCTCTCCCTCTCTCCTTGCTGGATCAAGGCTCGGGAGACGTCACCGGGCTGCACGTGTGTTGAACGCGGAGGCACCGTTGTTCGGTGCTTAGATCGGAATCGGCCGCGATCTAAATCGCTTCGTGTACGAATCCACCGACCGCGTTCTTGCAACGCTTCCGCATCGCGATCTTCAAAGGTATGAAGATGCACTCCCCTCTCGTTGCTAGTAAACTCCATAGATTGATCTTGGTGATGCGTAGAAATTTTTTAATTTCTGCAACGATCCCCAACAGTGGCATCATGAGCTAGGTCTATGCGTAGTTTCTATGCACGAGTAGAACACAAGTTGTTGTGGGCGTCGATTTTGTCAATTTACTTGCCGTTACTAGTCTTATCTTGATTCAGCGGCATCATGGGATGAAGCGGCCCGGACCGACCTTACACGTACGCTTACGTGAGACAGGTTCCACCGACTGACATGCACTAGTTGCATAAGGTGGCTAGCGGGTGTCTGTCTCTCCCACTTTAGTTGGATCGGATTCGATGAAAAGGGTCCTTATGAAGGGTAAATAGAAATTGGCATATCACGTTGTGGTTTTGGCGTAGGTAAGAAACGTTCTTGCTAGAAACCTATAGCAGCCACGTAAAAATTTGCAACAACAATTAGAGGACGTCTAACTTGTTCTTGCAGCATATGCCGTGTGATGTGATATGGCCAAAAGGATGTGATGAATGATATATGTGATGTATGAGATTGATCATGTTCTTGTAATAGGAATCACGACTTGCATGTTGATGAGTATGACAACCGGCAGGAGCCATAGGAGTTGTCTTAATTTATTGTATGACCTGCGTGTCAATGAAAACACCATGTAATTACTTTACTTTATTGCTAACCGTTAGCCATAGTAGTAGAAGTAATAGTTGGCGAGACAACTTCATGAAGACACGATGATGGAGATCATGATGATGGAGATCATGATGATGGAGATCATGGTGTCATCCCGGTGACGATGATGATCATGGCGCCCTGAAGATGGAGATCAAAAGGAGCAAAATGATATTGGCCATATCATGTCACTATTTGATTGCATGTGATGTTTATCATGTTTTACATCTTATTTGCTTAGAACGATGGTAGCTTAAATAAGATGATCCCTCGCAATAATTTCAAGAAAGTGTTCCCCCTAACTGTGCACCGTTGCGAAGGTTCGTTGTTTTGAAGCACCACGTGATGATCGGGTGTGATAGATTCTAACATTCGAATACAACGGGTGTAAGCCAGATTTACACACGCAATACACTTAGGTTGACTTGACGAGCCTAGCATGTACAGACATGGCCTCAGAACACGGAAGACCGAAAGGTCGAACATGAGTCGTATAGAAGATACGATCAACATGAAGATGTTCACCGATGATGACTAGTCCGTCTCACGTGATGATCGGACACGGCCTAGTTGACTCGGATCATGTATCACTTAGATGACTAGAGGGATGTCAATCTGAGTGGGAGTTCATTAAATAATTTGATTAGGTGAACTTAATTATCATGAACATAGTCTAAAACTTTGCAATATGTCTTGTAGATCAAATGGCCCACGCTAATGTTGCCCTCAACTTCAACGCGTTCCTAGAGAAAACCAAGCTGAAAGACGATGGTAGCAACTACACGACTGGGTCCGTAATCTGAGGATCATCCTCATAGCTGCCAAGAAAGCATATGTCCTTGAAGCACCGCTAGGTGACGCACCTGTTTTCCCAGCAACTCAAGACGTTATGAACGCCTGGCAGTCGCGTAGTGATGATTATTCCTTGGTTCAGTGCGGCATGCTTTACAGCTTAGATCCGGGGCTCCAAAAGCGTTTTGAGCAACACGGAGCATATGAGATGTTCCAAGAGCTGAAAATGGTTTTCCAAGCTCATGCTCGAGTCGAGAGATATGAAGTCTCCGACAAGTTCTACAGTTGTAAGATGGAGGAGAACAGTTCTGTCAGCGAGCACATACTCAAAATGTCTGGGTTGCACAACCGCTTGTCTCAGCTGGGAGTCAATCTCTCGGATGACGCGGTCGTTAACAGAATCCTTCAGTCGCTCCCACCTAGCTACAAGAGCTTTGTGATGAACTTCAATATGCAGGGGATGGAAAAGACCATTCCTGAGGTATATTCAATGCTGAAATCAGCAGAGGTGGAGATCAAAAAGGAACATCAAGTGTTGATGGTGAATAAAACCACTAAGTTCAAGAAAGGCAAGGGTAAGAAGAACTTCAAGAAGGACGGCAAGGGAGTTGCCGCGCCCGGTAAGCCAGTTGCCGCGCCCAAGTCTGAGACTGAGTGCTTTTATTGCAAGGGCAACGGTCACTGGAAGCGGAACTGCCCCAAGTACTTAGCGGATAAGAAGGCCGGCAATACCAAAGGTATATGTGATATACATGTTATTGATGTGTACCTAACCAGCGCTCGTAGTAGCTCCTGGGTATTTGATACCGGTGCGGTTGCTCATATTTGTAACTCAAAGCAGGAGCTGCAGAATAAGCGGAGACTGGCGAAGGACGAGGTGACGATGCGCGTCGGGAATGGTTCCAAGGTCGATGTGATCGCCGTCGGCACGCTACCTCTACATTTACCTACGGGATTAGTTTTAAACCTCAATAATTGTTATTTAGTACCAGCTTTGAGCATGAACATTGTATCTGGATCCCGTTTAGTGCGAGATGGCTACTCATTTAAATCTGAGAATAATGGTTGTTCTATTTATATGAGAGATATGTTTTATGGTCATGCCCCGCTGGTCAATGGTTTATTCTTATTGAATCTCGAACATGATGTTACACATATTCATAGTGTGAATGCCAAAAGATGTAAGGTTGATAATGATAGTCCCACATACTTGTGGCACTGCCGCCTTGGTCACATTGGTGTCAAACGCATGAAGAAACTCCATGCAGATGGACTTTTGGAGTCTCTTGATTATGAATCATTTGACACGTGCGAACCATGCCTCATGGGCAAAATGACCAAGACTCCGTTCTCCGAAACAATGGAGCGAGCAACCAACTTATTGGAAATCATACATACTGATGTGTGCGGTCCAATGAGCGTTGAGGCTCACGGTGGTTATCGTTATGTTCTCACCCTCACTGATGACTTAAGTAGATATGGGTATGTCTACTTGATGAAACACAAGTCCGAGACCTTTGAAAAGTTCTAGGAATTTCAGAGTGAGGTTGAGAATCAACGTGACAGGAAAATCAAGTTCTTACAATCAGATCGTGGGGGAGAATATTTGAGTCACGAATTTGGCACACACTTAAGGAAATGTGGAATTGTTTCACAACTCACGCCGCCTAGAACACCTCAGCGTAATGGTGTGTCCGAACGTCATAATCGCACTCTATTGGATATGGTGCGATCCATGATGTCTCTTACCGACCTACCGCTATCATTTTGGGGTTATGCTTTAGAGGCTGCCGCATTCACTTTAAATAGGGCTCCGTCAAAATCCGTTGAGACGACACCGTATGAATTATGGTTTGGGAAGAAACCTAAGCTATCGTTTCTGAAAGTTTGGGGATGCGATCCTTATGTCAAGAAACTTCAACCTGAAAAGCTTGAACCCAAGTCGGAAAATGCGTCTTCATAGGATACCCTAAGGAAACTATTGGGTATACCTTCTACCTCAGATCTGAAGGCAAGATCTTTGTTGCCTAGAATGGATCCTTTCTAGAGAAAGAGTTTCTCTCGAAAGAAGTAAGTGGGAGGAAAGTGGAACTTGATGAAGTACCGCCTCTCGAACCGGAGAGTAGCGCAGCGCAGGAAAATGTTTCTGCGGTGCCTGCACCAACTAGAGAGGAAGTTAATGATGATGATCAAGGAACTTCGGATCAAGTTACTACTGAACTTCGTAGGTCCACAAGGACATGTTCCGCACCAGAGTGGTACGGTAACCCTGTCCTGGAAATCATGTTGTTAGACAATGGTGAACCTTCGAACTATGAAGAAGCGATGGCGGGCCCGGATTCCGACAAATGGCTTGAAGCCATGAAATCCGAGATAGGATCCATGTATGAAAACGAAGTATGGACTTTGACTGACTTGCCCGATGATCGGCGAGCCATAGAAAATAAATGGATCTTTAAGAAGAAGACAGATGCGGATGGTAATGTGACCATCTATAAGGCTCGGCTTGTCGCTAAGGGTTATCGACAAGTTCAAGGGGTTGACTACGATGAGACTTTCTCACTCGTAGCGAAGCTGAAGTCCGTCCGAATCATGTTAGCAATTGCCGCGTTCTATGATTATGAGATATGGAAAATGGACGTCAAAACGGCATTCATTAATGGTTTCCTTAAGGAAGAATTGTATATGATGCAGGCAGAAGGTTTTGTCGATCCTAAGAATGCTGACAAGGTGTGCAAGCTCCAACGCTCAATCTATGGGCTGGTGCAAGCATCTCGGAGTTGGAACATTCGCTTTGATGAGATGATCAAAGCGTTTGGGTTTACGCAGACTTATGGAGAAGCCTGTGTTTACAAGAAAGTGAGTGGGAGCTCTGTAGCGTTTCTCATATTATATGTGGATGATATACTATTGATGGGGAATGATATAGAATTCTTGGAAAGCATAAAGGCCTACTTGAAAAGTGTTTTTCAATGAAGGACCTTGGAGAAGCTGCTTATATATTAGGCATCAAGATCTATAGAGATAGATCGAGACGCCTCATTGGTCTTTCACAAAGCACATACCTTGACAAGATATTGAAGAAGTTCAATATGGATCAGTCAAAGAAGGGGTTCTTGCCTGTATTGCAAGGTGTGAGATTGTGCGCGGCTCAATGCCCGACCACGACAGAAGATAGAGAAAAGATGAGTGCCATCCCCTATGCCTCGGCCATAGGGTCTATTATGTATGCCATGCTGTGTACCAGACCTGATGTAAACCTTGCCGTAAGTTTGGTAGGAAGGTACCAAAGTAATCCCGGCATGGAACATTGGACAACGGTCAAGAATATCCTGAAGTACTTGAAAAGGACTAAGGATATGTTTCTCGTTTATGGAGGTGACGAAGAGCTCGTCGTAAAGGGTTACGTTGATGCTAGCTTCGACACAGATCTGGATGACTCCAAGTCACAGACTGGATACGTGTATATTTTGAATGGTGGGGCAGTCAGCTGGTGCAGTTGCAAGCAAAGTGTCGTGGCGGGATCTACATGTGAAGCAGAGTACATGGAAGCCTCGGAGGCAGCACAGGAAGCAGTCTGGATGAAGGAGTTCATCACCGACCTAGGAGTTATTCCCAATGCGTCGGGCCCAATGACTCTCTTCTGTGACAACACTGGAGCTATTGCCCTTGCCAAGGAGCCCAGGTTTCACAAGAAGACCAGGCATATCAAGCGTCTCTTCAAATCTATTCGTGAACATGTTCAAGGTGGAGACATAGATATTTGTAAAGTGCATACGGATCTGAATGTCGCAGATCCGTTGACTAAACCTCTTCCACGTGCGAAACATGATCAACACCAGAACTCTATGGGTGTTCGATTCATCACAATGTAACTAGATTATTGACTCTAGTGCAAGTGTGAGACTGTTGGAAATATGCCCTAGAGGCAATAATAAAATGGTTATTATTATATTTCCTTGTTCATGATAATTGTCTATTGTTCATGCTATAATTGTGTTATCCGGAAATCGTAATACATGTGTGAATACATAGACCACAACGTGTCCCTAGTGAGCCTCTAGTTGACTAGCTCGTTGATCAATAGATGGTTACGGTTTCCTAACCATGGACATTGGATGTCATTGATAACGGGATCACATCATTAGGAGAATGATGTGATGGACAATACCCAATCCTAAGCATAGCACAAGATCGTGTAGTTCGTCTGCTAAAGCTTTTCTAATGTCAAGTATCTTTTCCTTAGACCATGAGATTGTGCAACTCCCGGATACCGTAGGAGTACTTTGGGTGTGCCAAACGTCACAACGTAACTGGGTGGCTATAAAGGTGCACTACGGGTATCTCCGAAAGTATCTGTTGGGTTGGCACGAATCGAGACTGGGATTTGTCACTCCGTATGATGGAGAGGTATCTCTGGGCCCACTCGGTAGGACATCATCATAATGAGCTCAGTGTGATCAAGGAGTTGATCACGGGATGATGTGTTATGGAATGAGTAAAGAGACTTGCCGTAACGAGATTGAACAAGGTATCGGTATACCGACGATCGAATCTCGGGCAAGTGCTATACCGGTAGACAAAGGGAATCGTATACGGGATTGATTGAATCCTTGACATCGTGGTTCATCCGATGAGATCATCGTGGAGCATGTGGGAGCCAACATGGGTATCCAGACCCCGCTGTTGGCTATTGGCCGGAGAGATGTCTCGGTCATGTGTGCATGCCTCCCGAACCCGTAGGGTCTACACACTTAAGGTTTGATGACGCTAGGGTTATAGGGAAAGTTTGTACGTGGTTACCGAATGTTGTTCGGAGTCCCGGATGAGATCCCGGACGTCACGAGGAGTTCCGGAATGGTCCGGAGGTAAAGAATAATATATAGAAAGTGAGGTTTTGGCCACCGGAAGTGTTTCGGGCATCACCGGTAATGTACCGGGACCACTGGAAGGGTTCCGGGGGTCCACCGGGAGGGGCCACCAGCCCCGGAGGCTTGCATGGGTCAAGAGTGGGAAGGGACCAGCCCCTGAGTGGGCTGGTGCGCCTCCCACCAAGGCCCAAGGCGCAACTAGGAGGAGAAGGGGAAACCCTAGGCGTAGATGGGCCTAAAGGCCCACCCTAGGTGGCGCCCCCCTCTCTCCCCCTCTTGGCCGCCCCCTCCAATCCCATCTAGGGCTGCCACACCCCCTAGGGTGGGAACCCTAGAGGGGGCGCACCCTCCTCCCCTCCTCCTATAAATAGCGGGGGTTTTGGGGCTGCCAAAGACACGAGTCTCCCTCTCTCTTGGCACAGCCCTACCCCTCTCCCTCCTCGTCTCTCATTGTGCTTGGCGAAGCCCTGCTGGAGTGCCACGCTCCTCCACCACCACCACCACGCCGTCGTGCTGCTACTGGACGGAGTCTTCCCCAACCTCTCCCTCTCTCCTTGCTGGATCAAGGCTCAGGGGACGTCACGGGCTGCACGTGTGTTGAACGCGGGGGCACCGTTGTTCGGTGCTTAGATCGGAATCGGCCGCGATCTGAATCGCTTCGTGTACGACTCCACCGACCGCGTTCTTGCAACGCTTCCGCATCGCGATCTTCAAAGGTATGAAGATGCACTCCCCTCTCGTTGCTAGTAAACTCCATAGATTGATCTTGGTGATGCGTAGATTTTTTTTAATTTCTGCAACGATCCCCAACAGGTAGATGGAGATGGACAATATGGATGGTAAAAATATTTTTGTATTTTTTGAAAAAAATAAAACAACAAGGTACCAAGATGGAAACGTGATTGAAACGAGCTTTGCACTGCTTGGAAACAAGGTCTAGGGTCATAGGGTTCACTATTGTCAACTACCAACATGGTAACTTCATTGAAATACATGATACAACCTCACAAAGTTCCTTTTGTTGGATCAATTCCGAAGAGATAACATAGGCATGGCTAAGCGCACTTATACGTCTCCAATGTATCTATAATTTTTATTGTTTCATGCTATTATATTATCAATCTTGTATGCTTTATATTCCATTTTATATCATTTTTGGGAACTAACCTATTAACTTAGTGTCCAGTGCCAGTTCCTATTTTTTTGCCCATTTCTTTGTTTCACAGGAAAACCATACCAAACTATGTCCAAACACGATGAAATTTTATGGTGATTTTTATGGACCAGAAACGACCCTAGAAGCTTCGGGGGAAGGCCAGAAGACCTGCTGGTCTGCTGGTGGGCCACAAGCTCAAGGGGCGCCCCCTAGGGGGGCACCGCCTGAGCTTACATGATTAAATGAGTAGGAATAATGTTTTTAGCATTGTTTATTTTGAAGAGCAATGAATATTTTCTAGCATTCTTTTATATTATCGTTTTGATATCTATTAAGTCACCGCTTCTCAACATTCATCCCCAAATGATTACATGATTAAGACATGTTAGATAGCATTTCACATAAAAAATTCTGTTTTTATCATTTACCTACTCGAGGACGAGCAAGAATTAAGCTTGGGGACGTTGATATGTCTCCAAAGCATTTGTAATTTTTGATTGTTTCATGCTATTATTTTACCAATATTGTATGCTTTATATGCCATTTTATATAGTTTTTGGGAACTAACCTATTAACTTAGTGCCCAGTGCCAGTTCTTGTTTTTGCCTATTTCTTTGTTTCGTAGAAAAACCATACCAAACAAAGTCCAAACACGATGATACTTTACGGTGATTTTTTATGGACTATAAGAGACCCTAGAAGCTTCGAGGGAAAGCCAGAAGAGATATTGGTGGGCCACAAGCTCAGGGGCGCAGCCTGAGCAT
The DNA here is from genome assembly GCF_002575655.3 of Aegilops tauschii subsp. strangulata. Taxonomy (NCBI): domain Eukaryota; kingdom Viridiplantae; phylum Streptophyta; class Magnoliopsida; order Poales; family Poaceae; genus Aegilops; species Aegilops tauschii. The sequence continues at coordinate 339,139,278 of NC_053037.3, forward strand.
GTGGGACTGACGTGCCTCCGTTTGACCTAATTCCAGTGCTATAAATTCCCTAAATTCCACAAACCCCTAGAGCGAGACCTGAAAAAATCACCGCCGCAAGCCTTTGTTCTTCCGAGGTCCAATCCGGAGGCCTCAGTCGGTACTCTGCCGGAGGGGGATCTATCACGGAGGCCATCTTCATCAACCTTGCCGCCTCCATGATGATGTGTGAGTAGTCCCCGATAGGACCTATGGGTCCATAGTAGTTGCTAGATGGCTTTCTATATCTCTTTTTGATCTTCAATACAATGATCTCTTTGGAGACCTATTCGATGTAACTTTGTCGGTGTGTCTGTTGGGATTCGATGAATTGTGAGTTTATGATAAGATTATTCATTGTAAGTATTTGAGTCTTTTCTGAGATTTATATATGTGTGGTTTTATGGCCTTGTATTTATCTTCGACCTATCTATCTCTTTTGGCCAATTAGGTTGATTTATCTTCAGTTGGAGAGGTGCTTGGTAGTAGGTTCAATCTTGCGGTGTCCTTACTCTATGATAGGAGGAGTTGCAAGGCACGTATTTGTAGTGTTGCTACTAAGGGTAAAATGATGGGGCTCGAACATATTATTTGATCTTGCTTTGTCTACATTATATCATATTGCTTCAAGCATCACTCTGTTTGTTATGAACTTGATATCTTACGATGCATGCTGGATAATGATATGTCTCAAACCGTATCTATATTTCCAAACACTTTTTTGCTCTTGTTTTGGACTCTAATTTGCATGGATGAAACTAACCCGTACTAACTGTAACACCCCTATAATTAAGCTACAGTGATCTCCGACTAATGATGCCATGTAATCTCCCATTTCTAAGCTTGATTACCACTTAGTTGAAATCCAAGTGAAATTCTAAATTCAAATGCAAGTCAAATTATTAAATTTTCAAACGGTAAAATAAAAATGTATGTTGGGTTGCAAATATTCACTAACAAATTTCATGTAAGAACCAACATTATTTGGATATTTAAAGTTCCTCTAACCTATTTAAAATTGGACCATCAACATTTAAATGGTCCATTTCAATTTAAACAAATGCTAAACTATTCAAATTAAATTGAAACTTTGTGTGCTGCTTCAAAACCCTGCCTACTATTTATGTGCTAAGGTGCACCTTTAACTAAAATCATTTAGTAGCTCAAAATGATGCAAAGCAAAAAAGAAATAAATAAAGCAGAAAAGAAAAAGGAAAAAGAACATAACACATATTGGACTGGGCTCTAAGTGCAAACAGTGCGGCCCAGCCCAATAGCGGCGACCTTTCGTCAACCTCACAACGCGCAGAAGGCCGACCGAGCACTCATGCATGCGCCCGTCCTCGCCGAGCCATCTCGCCACCCGTGCCGCCATAGGTGATCGGGGATAGATAAGAATGCCACCCTGACCCCTCTGGACACGGACATGATCTTTTCCCCCTCCCTTCGCACCTCTGCTTCTCCACCTGCCATGGCCACCTCTGTCGTCGCTATCGCCTTGCTGCCCACGTAGCCACCGAGCCTCGCTCACCTCGACGACGTGTCCAGGAGCTCCGCCGGCCTCGTCCACGTCAACTGCAAGCGCCAGATCGAACTCATCACCCCTACGTTGAGCGGATCGAGCTCGCCTTTGTCCTCTGCCCCGCCGGACCTCGCCGTTCGTTTTGGCCTCACAGGAGCTTCCCCGAGCCCACTTTGCTCACCAACAGGCTCTCGGTGAGCTCCCTGTTGATCCCCTCTATTTGCGGCATCGATTTCGTCCCCTAGCTCACCCTACCGATACGTCCCAAACATATCTACTTTTCCAAACACTTTTGCTCTTGTTTTGGACTCTAATTTGCATGATTTGAATGGAGCTAACCCGGTCTGGCGCTGTTTTCAGCAGAATTGCCATGGTGTTATTTTGTGCAGAAATAAAGTTCTCAGATTGAGCTGAAAATTTACGAAGAATTATTTCAGAATATATAAAAAATATTGGCGAAGGAAATTATCAGAGGAGCCACCAGGGCGCCACAAGCCCAGGGGCGCGCCTGGCAGGCTTGTGGGCCCTTGGAAGCTCCCGCAACCCTAACTCTAACCCCATAAGTACCTATTCATCAAGAAAAAATAGAGAGAAGGAATCATCATGTATTACGATACAGAGCCGCTGCCACCTCCTGTTCTTCACCGAGAGGGTTAATCTGGTGTCCGTTTGGGGCTCCGGAGAGGGGGATTCAACGCCGTCGTCATCATCAACCTTCCTCCATCACCAATTTCATGATGCTCACCACCGGGAGTGAGTAATTCCTTAATAAGCTTGATGTACGGTGATGGGTTGGATGAGATTTATCATGTAATCGAGTCAGTTTTGTTAGGGATTGATCCCTAGTATCCACTATGTTATGAGATTGATGTTGCTATGACTTTGCTATGCTTAATGCTTGTCACTAGGGTCCGAGTGCCATGATTTCAGATCTGAACCCTTTATGTTTTCATCAATATATTTGAGTTCTTGATCCTATATTGCAAGTTATAAGCACCTATTAGGCGTTATGATCCGCATACCCCAAAGTGACAGAAATTGGGATTTTTGGTGATTACCGTAGTTTGAGCAGCTCATGTATTCACTATGTGCTAATGTTTTGTTCCGGTTCTCTATTAAAAGGAGGCCTTAATATCCATTAGTTTCCTTATGAACCCGCTACCACGAGAGGGTAGGAAAAAAGATGTCATGCAAGTTCTTATCGCAAGCACGTATGACTATATACGAAATACATGCCTACATTACATTGATGAATGGGAGCTAGTTCTGTGTCACCCTAGGTTATGACTGTTACATGATGAATGTCATCCAACATAATTATCCATCACTGGTCCAATGCCTACGAGTTTTTCGCATATTGACCTTTGCTAAGTTACTTTTGTTGCTACTACTGTTACAATCACTATAAAACTGCTACTACTACCATTGCTATTGCTACTGTTACTACAACTATCAAGCTATGATATTACTGTGCTACTGATCACTCTGCTGCAGATATTTAGTCTCCAGGTGTGGTTGAATTGATAACTCAACTGCTAATACTTGCAAATATTCTTTAGCTCCCCTTATGTCGAATTGATAAATTTGGGTTGAGTACTCTACCCTCGAAAGCTGTTGTGATCCCCTATACTTGTGGGTTATCAAGACCTTTTTTCTGGCGCTGGTGCCGGGGAGCATAGCTCTATTTGCTGAGTCACTTGGGATTTATATCTGTTGATCACTATGGATAATCTGAAGGATGATAGAACCAAGATCGTTCCCTCTAAGACGAGGGAGGTAAGGAACTGCCATCTAGCTATGCACTTGATTTACCTTCTATTTTGAGTAGGCTTGTGACACCACCACCACCTGCTATTAATTCTGATATGTCGCAAGTAATTGATGATGCTACTTCTGCTATGAGTGATGCTGATAATGATGCTAGTACTATGCTTGATGAAACTGTGCCACTAGGTGAATTTCTTGATGAGCAACTTGCTAAAGCTAAAGAATTTTAAAATGCCGAAACTAATGAAATTTATGAATCACCTATTATACCTAGCTCTCCTAGAATTGAAATGCCTCAGGTACCTGAGGGTTATGTTATGGATGGGGAGATATCTAGAGAATTTCTTGCTTGTAATGATAGAGAAGATGTTAAGAAACTATTATGTAAGCTTAAAGAAAAATCTATGCTGGAGAAAATGAAGTATGATCCTATGAAATTGAAACTGTTGTGGCACACCTTACTAAAGTAAATGATATAGCCACCCTATTTGCTCATGAGGAAAAGACCCGCTACTACTATATTCTTAAGTTCTTTCCTTTCTCATTAAAGGGTGATGCTAAAAAATGGTTTAATACTCTTGTTCCTGGTTGTGTGCGCATTCCCCAGGATATGACATATTACTTCTCTAAAAAATATTTTTCTGGTCATAAGAAACAAGCTGCCTTACAAGAAATATTTAACTTTGTGCCAATTGAAGAAGAGAATCCCCCTCAAGCTTGGGAGAGGCTTCCCCAATTACTTAATGCTTTGCCTGATCATCCTCTTAAGAAAAATGAAATACATGATATCTTTTATAATGGACTAACCAATGCTTCTAGGGACTACCTAGATAGTTATGTGATAACCCACAAGTATAGGGGATCAATTGTAGCCTTTCTCGATAAGTAAGAGTGTCGAACCCAACGAGGAGCTAAAGGTAGAATAAATATTCCTTCAACTTCTATCAACCACCGATACAACTCAACGCACACTTTACGTTTGCTTTACCTAGAACAAGTATGAAACTAGAAGTACTTTGTAGGTGTAAAGGGATTGATTTTCAAGATAACAAAGAACACGTAAATAAAAGCTAGGGGATGTTTAGATAAAGAAACAATTAAGTTAGTTTTAGTAGAGAGCTTTTGTCACAAGAAAGTTATTTGTCCCCAGGCAATCAATAACTAGACCGATAATCATTATTGCAATTTTATATGAGGGAGAGGCATGAGCTAACATAATTTCTCTACTTGGATCATATGCATTTATGATTGGAACTCTAGAAAGCATCTGCAACTACAAAAGATCATTAAGGTAAAACCCAACCATAGCATTAAGTATCAAGTCCTCTTTACTCCCATACGCAACAACCCACTTACTCGGGTCTGTTCTTCTGTCGCTCACGCCACCCACCATAAGCGAATCATGAACATATTGCAACAACCTACAACAACGACCCCTCACGCTTGCGCGACAAGGAGAGCACCATAGGACAACACCAATAATAAAACATATAACTCAAACCAATCACGATCATCAATTAACCCATAGGACAAAACGGATCTACCCAAACATCATATGGTAGCCACATATCATTGGATAATAATACATAGTGTTGAGCACCATGTTTAAGTAGATATTGCAGCGGGGAGAAGAGGTGTTACACTGCTGCATGGAGGGGGAGAGAGTTGGTGTTGACGGCGGCGAAGTTGTTGGTGTAGATCGCCGTCACGATGATGGCCCCGGGGGCGTTCCGGCACCAGGAGAGAGCCCCCCTCCTCCTTCTTCCTCGGCCTCTCCCTAGATGGGAGGAGGGTTTCCCCTCTGGTCCATGGCCTTCATGGTGGCAGAGGGGTGGGAGCCCCTCCGAGATTGGATCTATCTCTCTGTTTCTCTTCTGTTTCGCGTTCCTGTTTTTTGGCCTTTCACTGTTTCTTAAATTCTCGGAGATCCATAACTCCGATTGGGCTGAAATGTTAACACAATTTTCTTTCGGATATTATCTTTGTTTCAGCGAAAGAAGGGCACCAACCGCCTGCAGGGGCCCCACAAGCTTGCTGGCCGCGCCCAGGGTAGGGGGGCACGCCTCTTGAGCTTGTGGGCCCCTCGGGCATCATCTCACGTTGATTCTTTTTCCAAAAAATCACAAATATTCCAAAATAAATCTCCGTATTTTTTATCGCGTTTGGACTTCGTTTGATATGGATATTCCGTGAAACAAAAAACAGGAACTGGCACCGGGCATTGGATCAATATGTTAGTCCCAAAAAATGACATAAAATGTTGCCAAAACTATGTAAAAGTTGTAGAATATTGACATGAAACAATCAAAAATTATAGATACGACGGAGACGTATTAGCACCCCCAAGCTTAATTCCTGCTGGTTCTCGAGTAGGTAAACGATAAAAATAATAATTTTTGATGTGGAATGCTACCTCGCATAATCTTGATCATATAATCTAATCATGGCATGAATATTAAGACACGACTGATTCAAAGCAATAGTCTATAGTTTGACATAAAGACATTAATACTCCGACATCCCAACAAATAATCATGTCTTCCAAAATATCAATGCTAAAAAACATTATCCCTACAAAATCATATAGCCTTGCAATGCTCCATCTTCTTGACACAAAGTATTTATCATGCACAAGCCAATGACAAGCAGAGCAATTGGTTCGTACTTTTTAACACGCTTCAGCTTTTTCTATGGCACCCCGGCTCAGAGAAACCGGAACGTCCCGTATTCCAGCCCAGAGATCGAGGTGAAGTCTTCTGGAGTACGGCACTGCTTAGCATAGAACAAACCAACTCTCTGTTATAACACGAACATGAATACAAGGTCTCGATATTACAATGAATAACACCGGCACGGCGACGCTACGCCAACCACAGTTGCTCTATGCAAGCAGCATAACAACTCGAGGCAGCGGAACAACTATTGGCAGCGGAACAACGAACGACGATGACAGACTCCAATCCGCACGGACTCTGGCTGGAACGTGTATCCTAGCTCGTGAACACAGGAACCACACCAAACAAGCAAGCAATCCAGGCACGACCTGCAAACTGGCATGACACGCCAGGTCAGTACATTGAATGTACTTGCAAGCTCACAATAACCAAAAGCAGTCAAGACAAACAACAGCATGGCATTAGCAGGTTAAATCAATCATGAACATGATACAAGCAGAACAATATGGCATGCATAACTGAACACGATACAACTTTAGCGGGGCATGCACATATGAACATGATGATACTACATGCAACAGGTTAACATTATCATGCACCAACTTACTCTGCTTGGGTTACCTCGTAGCCAACACATGCATCAACTTACCAACATCGGTATCCACGATACCACCGTGATCATCTCGCGATCACACAACTTCGGTATCCATGATACCTCCGTGCTCCTCTCTTGACCACAACCAATCTCTTTCTCATCATCGAACCGGGGTTATTATTAATCAAGTTATTATTATTGTTGGCTCATAGTGTGACCGACTACGAACTGGGACCATATCCGCGGGCGCGGCTATCAATAGATTTAACGCACACATTCTGCAGAGGTAGCACACTTTACCCACACCATGGAACCCATGGCCTCACACTCCCATACATGTGGACCAACGGCGTTCCGACAAAACCGATCTACTGCCATGACACTCTTCCGGCCACTCCGACCAACTCCCCTTTGGGCTAAGTCATGGGTGGCCCCGTGCCTACCAAAGGCATCAACGACCACCGTCGTGGCAAAATAAATGGTCCCAAACGGGGACATGAGCTCAAAACCAAACATGGGCACACAAGGCTTATGCCGTCCTACCCGGCCAAGGTAGCGCCCGCGCATAACCTTTCCTCGTTGGAGGCACCGACGAGAGGCATGACAATAGACCCAATTAGGGCCTTCCCATAAAAGGCAAATGTGGTTGCACTGGTCAGCTTGATTTGGTGGCACCATGACTCAGCCAATAGATGTTCAAGTTCATTATTATCCAGTTAAACTTGAATGCAATAAGCCGAGCCATATTAAAAATAACATGATGCATCTACAATGCAGGATACCAACATGAGCATGGATGTGCAACATAATCCTCAAGCATATCAACAATCATATATCATATATCCGAATGAGCATGACATACGGACGAGCATGAATAACACAAGCATAACTGTACCATAAGCATAGCATGACCACTAGCATCATGAATAAATACCATGCAAGAACACATCAATAACATTACCGAGTAAACACTTAACCAACTAACACCAAAGAAACATGCAACTCAACAGTATTCGGTAACCGACGATAGTCATGCACTGAAGAACATGACCAACCCAACATGTACTACTACCAAGCATGGCAATATGAAAGTAATACTAGCAAGTAGAACATGATAACTAGGTGCATATGAACATATCATGAAAGTAAACACAGATCCATAGCATAACCGAAACAACAATAGCAGTAACAAAACAAACAGACAGTTATTTAAGATTCAAGTTGAAAACCAATGCTACTGCATGGCTATCATGCAAATGGTGGTTGTGGCTTGCCTGGGGTGACGGAGACTCCAGGAAAAAGGTGCGGCGAAACCACAGAACGAAACGCCGGACGGTTCTCTCTCGAAGGGGGCTGATAGAGGCAAGGGCAAAATGGTCATTTTCACTATGGGACCACCTAGTGAAAATGATACCAACAGAAAGTTATCGACGAGACGAAGACGTGAGCGTTGATTTCACCTTGATCGGAGTTGCGGTTGAAAAGTTATGAGGTGATGAAGATCAGGGACCTATATGTGAATATTTTCATCACCAACAAGTCCCTGGCGGCTGAAATAGAAAGTGCCTTTCACAGTAATACGTTTTCAGGACAGAGAAAAGGCTGAAGTAGAATGATAGTACGCTTTCCGAAGAGGTAAACGTAACTTTGGGAATACGTCTCCACTAACGTACCTGGGCCTGGGTCCAAGTCAACGCATGGGAGACAGAAGGCGGGACCCGCGGGCAGAGGAGAGGCGAGGCAGGGCGATGCCGGTGGTGGCCCGGCCGGCTCCGGCCACCGTTGGCCGAGGCGAAGCCACCGGGCGGCGCGGGGCGGAGAGCCGCTTCTGTCCAGGGAAGAAACGGGCGCCAGGGAGGGGTGGGGAGGTGGCGACGAGAGGAGGCAGGAGGAGGCAGAGGCGGGCGGCCGGCGAGGGGACGGGCGACTCCGGCGGGATCCGGCCGATCTGAGGACACCAGAGGTACCGGGGAACCACGCCGCGTCCGTTCAGATGGATAGTAGGCACCGCGGGGGGGGGGGGGGGGGGGGGGGGGGGGGGGGAGCGGAGAGGAGGGGAGGCCGCGGCGACGGAGGAAGACAGGAGACGGGCGGTGGTGATGGTTGCCGGCGACCAGGGGCACTCCGGCGAGGGGTGATGGGGTGGGGAGACTCAGCGGAGTGTGGGAAGTGCGGTGGAGATGGCTAGGGGAGGAGAGGAAGCTCGGTTGGCCGGAAACGAGACGAGGCCGAGGCAGCCATGGAGGACGACGGCGAACTCCGGCGATATTAGGCGACTCCGGTGGACTAAAGAGGAAGGGTAGAGGCTTGGGAGCTGCGGAACACCTCGGGGGTCCTTATATAGGCCGAGGGGAGGGCTCGGGGACGCTCTAGAGAGCTTGGCCGACATGCCAAAACGGAGCAGAGGACGGACGCGTCACGCGGAGCTCTACGGCGCGACGACAGCGATGAAGGGCGGGTAAGTGACTCAGGCCGATGCAGTCGAGCACGGGCTAGCTCCTGGACAAGGTTTGGCGTAGAGACGAGGAGGAAGGCGACGGGAACAGGGGCGGGAACACTCCAGAGCACGAGTTTGGCTGGTCGCGACCCGTGGTCACAGCGTGAGCTGGCATACGCTGTGCCAGATGATCGACTACATCATGTCTAGTAGATGCACCCTGATACCCTTAGTCCAAATGCATAAATAATTTGGTCCAGGGGCAAAGAAGTGATTTTCAGGTTGATCCAAAACATTGTGGTAGCAAGGTGTTTGTGATGCAGGGGGACAAATCCAAAAGGAGGCAGAGTCTGAGCTTTGGCATGGCTTGATCACACACACATAACACTGTGCTGACCAAGTATCAGCCTAAATGGAGGAGTCTAGAAGGGGGTTGCTGTAGAATGCACCATAATGGCCAGAATTAGAGATTTGGATGATGCACTCACATGAAGATGCAAGTTGAGCTGAAATTGGCCATGGCCCAATTATTTGAAGATATGAAGATGCTCAAAAAGTTTCAGGCCTCTTGGATGAACCAAAATGGTACTTACTTCATATAGCATCTCCCTGAATAGAATTTTGGAAAAATTGCACATGGAAAATAGTTTAATGAATTGAGTCAAAACTTGGTGGAGGGAGTTGATATGGATAGGAGAATGTCTTGGTAAATTTTCAGCTTAATTGAAGCAAGATAAAATATGGTTGCTTCACAAACTGAAAACCTGACTAGAAACTAAGATTTGGAGCTGGACTCACATAGATGAGTTACATGAGCTCATATTTGGTGGAGAGTCATGATTGGATCATATGAAGGACCTTGCAAAATTTCAACTCATTTGGATATGCCTAGATAGTACTTCCTTCACAATCACTTCCCTCCGACAGGAACTTTGAAACATTGCTCAGAAATATTTACTTGGCAAATTGAATTAAATTTTGTCATGGGGTAATTATATGGACATGAAAATATGTCCAAAAAGTTTGGGATCAATCAAACAAAGATAGATGACACTTCCTTCTCAAACCACCACTTAGGGCAGAATCAGAAAAGGAATATTTGTGAATTATCTTGATGCCAAGGAAAGATTTTGACATATTTGTGGAAGATATGACCCAAAAAAATTATGAGAATTATTTGGGAATTTTGGGAGTGACAGAAAGATGGGTTGCTTCACAACCTAGGGCAAATAGGATAATTCCTTTATCAGAAAAGGAATATTCCCAATAAAAAATATTGGGATTTGGGTTAGGATGAAAATTACATGATCTAGGGATGATAATGAGGATGACAAGCCACTATAAAACCTAGGAAGACATGATCTTCTCAAGTTTCAGAACCACATAGCCACAGAAAAGCAATTTAAATCAAGAAATCCAAGAAAATCAAAGGAAAAAGAGAAGGGCAAAATCCAGGGTGTTACATTTTCAACCCCCACGCAATACATGAGCGCAAGCCATGGATATATATAGCACTATGGGTGGAATAGAATATCATGTTGGAGGTTATGTGGAGAAGATAAAAAAGGAGAAAGTCTCACATCGACGCGGCTAATCAACGGGCTATGGAGATGCCCATCAATTGATGTCAATGCGAGGAGTAGTGATTGCCATGCAACGGATGCACTAAGAGCTATAAGTGTATGAAAGCTCAAACTGAAAATTAAGTGGGCGTGCATCCAACTTGCTTGCTCAAGAAGACCTCAGGCATTTGAGGAAGCCCATCATCAGAATATACAAGCCAAGTTCTATAATGAAAAATTTCCACTAGTGTATGAAATGACAACATAAGAGACTTTCTATATGAAAACATGGTGCTACTCTGAAGCACAAGTGTGGTAAAAGGATAGTAGCATTTCCCCTTCTCTCTTTTTCTCTCAGTCCATTGTTTTTTGTTTTCTTTTTTGTTGGGCTCTTTTTGGCCTCTTATTTTGTCTGGAGTCTCATCCCTACTTGTGGGGGAACCACAGTCTCCATCATCCTTTCCTCACTGGGTAAATGCTCTAATAATGATGATCATCACACTTTTATTTACTTACAACTCGATACAACTAATACATGATGACTCTATATGGATGCCTCTGGCAGTGTACCAGGGTGTGCAATGATCTAGCATAGCAACGATTTCAAAAAATGGACAAGCCATGAAAATATCATGCTAACTATCTTACGATCATGCAAAGCAAGATGACTATGAATGCTCAAGTCATGTATATGATGATGATGGAAGTTGTATGGCAATATATCTCGGAATGGCTATGGAAATGCCATAATAGGTAGGTATGGTGACTGATTTGAGGAAGATGACTATGAATGCTCAAGTCATGTATATGATGATGATGGAAGTTGCATGGCAATATATCTCAGAATGGCTATGGAAATGCCATAATAGGTAGGTATGGTGACTGTTTTGAGGAAGATATAATGAGGCTTATGTGTGATACATCGTATCATATCACGGGCTTTGGATCCACCGGCGAAGTTTGCACCAACTCTCGAGGTGAGAAAGGGCAATGCACGGTACCGAAGAGGCTACGAACTTGCGGAAAGGTGAGAGTGCGTATAATTCATGGATTCACATTAGTCATAAAGAACTCACATACTTATTGCGAAAGTTTATTAGCCCTCGAAGCAAAGCACTACTACGCATGCCCCTAGGGGTAGATTGGTAGGAAAAGACCGTCGCTCATCCCCGACCGCCACTCATAAGGAAGACAATCAATAATAAATCATGCTCCAATTTCATAACATAACGAGAGACTATACGTGCATGCTTCGGGAATCACAAACCTTAACACCAATATTCTTACTAAACCACAATCATTCACTAGTACCTCCCACATATTACCATCTCTATATCGCAAAACTATTGCAAGGAATCAAACATATCATATTCAGTGATCGACAAGTTTTATGTAGGATTTAATGACTAACCATGTGAATGACCAATTCCTGTTAACTCTCTAAATAGATATAAGTGAAGCATGAGAGTTTAATTATTTCTACAAAAGATTTTCCCACACTCTAACAAATATAGTGAAGCAAAAGAGCATTCTACAAATGGCGGTTCTCTATGTGTAGAGAAACAGGCAACCCAAACTTCAAAAGATATAAGTGAAGCACATGAAGCATTCTATAAATCAACCAAGGACTATCTCATACCAGCATGGTGCATAAAAGAAATAGAAAAAATAAACACAAAAGACGCTCCAAGAATTTGCGCATATCATGTAACGAATAAAAGTATAGCTCCAAGTAAAATTACCGATGGTCGTTAGAAGAAAGAGGGGATGCCTTCCGAGGCATCCCCAAGCTTAGTTGCTTGGGAGTCCTTGAATATTACCCTGGGGTGCCTCGGGCATCCCCAAGCTGAGGCTCTTGCCACTCCTTATTCCATCATCCATCGTGATCTCACCCAAAACTTGAAAACTTCGTAACTGTTGCAAACCCTCGTGAGATCCGTTACTATAATAAAGCAAAATCACTACTTTAAGTACTGTTGCAAACCCATTCATATTTTATTTTTCCATTATAACTACTGTACTATAACTTAACCACGGCTTATATCACCGATACAATCCATAGATTCATCAAAACACGTAAAGCTGTTATAAGGGAGAGAGAGGGATTGTTGCGGAATATGATGGGTGTATTATTGAGCCTCGAGGGTGAGTATATATTGAGTACAAGGCTTGGAGGGAAAGACGCGTCTCCTAGAGATAAGGTAGGAGAAGGATTACAAATTCAAGACTACCAAACAAATGTAACCCAAATATATCTCTAACATCCCCCCACAGTCATAGCGGTAGCGTTGCGAACAACAAGAGCGACGTGGACGGTCAGACTGGAGAGAATAGCAGCCGACGGACTGACATCCCCCCACAGTCCTAGAGGGAGCGTCGTGGACGGTGTCGCATCGCGGACGCGTTGACTATGAGGAAGCCGACGAGTTGCTCAAGCGGATGATAACCCTTTGTGCCGATGTTGATGTAGCCGAGAGCGTAGGGTGGTGTAGCCATGGTCGAGGTAGCCATGCGAACAACTTCGTGGTCGATGTCGATTCGGGGTAGCCGATGTCGAGGGAGTCGCCGTGGAGTCGAGGGAGTCGCCGTGTAGCCGGAAACACATCGTGAACGAAGGCACGCGTCGGTGTTGCCGGCACCGGGCATGCGTAGACGGATGAATTCGAAGTTGATGAAGCACCGCACCAGGCTTGCCAGGCCCGGGGACACGTCGTGGACGAAGGCACGCATCGGTGTTGGCAGCACCGGGCATGCGTAGACAAGGGACCTGCATGAGCTGTACGCCATGTCGAAGAAGTCGGAGGGGCCAGCAAATAAGGACTCGATGACAGTTGCGGCGCCAATCGACGCGGTGTCGATGTCGCCCGCGGTTGTCGGAGTTGACGAAGTGGTCGGGGTAGATGACGGCGACACTGGCGACGGGCTGGTGCTTGGACGAAGACAAAGGGGGTGGACGGGCGGCGGCAGCTACGGGGGTAGCGGCGGCGGCGGCCAAAGAAGAGCGGCGGTGGCGGCTAGGTTAGGAGTGCGGCGGTGGTGCTCGAAGTAGGCGAGGAACCTGACAGCGTGACGAAGACCGGCGCGGACGGTGGTGTTTTCGCGCCAAGGGAGGCGGCGGCGCATACCACGGGAAGTCAACGCGCGCGGACGACGGAGTGGACCGCGGGCCGCGATGCTATGGCCGGAAGGGGCGACGTAGCGGCGGCTGGCAGGTCAGGGCGACGGCGGGAAGACCTCCGGGCGGCAGCGGGGACTGCGTTCCGCAGCGCTACAGCCCGAAGAGGTGGTGTAGCGGTGGCTCACAGGTCGGTGCAGCCGCGGGGACGGCCTCGGGCGGCGACGGGGCCCACATTGGCAGCGCTACAGCTCGAAGAGGCGGTGTAGCGGCGGCTCGCAGGTCGGGGCAGCCGTGTGGAGAACCACTAGCCGGGGGCGACGACCCGACGGGGGGCGGCGTGGACCGTGTGCCGCAGTGCGAAAGCCCTAAGGGGTGATGCAAAGGCGGCGGCGGGCTATAGGAGTAGCCGGCGGGAGGATCTCGGGGCGACGACGTGGACCGCGGGCCGTGACGCGACAGCCCGAAGGGGCATCGGCGGGAGCGGCGCGCGGGTCGAGGCAGCCGATGGGAAGACCTCGGGCGGCGACGCAGCGGTCCGAAGGGACGACACGGCGACAACCTGTGGCTCGATCGGCAGTAGGCGCATGCTCGGGGACGGGCTGGGCGAAGACAGGCACGTGACCGGTTGATCAGACCAACGGCGACGCTGTACGCGCCATGGCGGGGATGACACACAGATAGTTGTCGATGGCGACATTGTCGGTGATGTCCCACGCGATGACGACGAAGACGGACCGGCGATGAAGACCGGGCGGGCGAGCGGCCGGCCGCGACGCACGAAGGCGTCCCTTGGGCGGCGCGTCCAGCCTTGCCGCACGGTTGATGATGAAGTGGCCTGTGTAGTCGACGCTGATGTCGGAGTAGAGGCACTGGGGTCGACGGCGGTGGTGGGCGACTCAAACGGATCAAGCATAGATCGAAAAACCAAAAAGAAAACGCCGATCAAACGATCGGCGAGAGAGCGAAAAAACCCGGAGCAAGGGCTCGGAAAAAAGACTCTCTAGGGCAGCCGGTCAACATGACCGGCAGACAAACACTAGGTACGGGCGGCGCGGCCCCAGCGGCGGTCATGGAGGCCGATCGCCCCGGGGTCAGCACGCGGAGCGGAAGCGTCAGGAGGCGGCTAGGGTTGGATCGATTAGGCTGATACCATGTTATAAGGGAGAGAGAGGGATTGTTGTGGAATATGATGGATGTATTACCGAGCCTCGAGTGCGAGTATATATTGAGTACAAGGCTTGGAGGGCAAGACACCTCTCCTAGTGATAAGGTAGGAGACGGATTACAAATCCTAGACTACCAAACAAATGTAACCCAAATATATCTCTAACAAAAACAATGCATCAAAAATAGAATCCGTCAAAAACAGAACAGTCTGTAGCAATCTGAACATTGACCATACTTGTGTAACTCCAAAAATTCTGAAAAATTAGGACAAAATAAAAAAAAATCATAGAAGTACTGTGTACAAATTTCAGAAACTTTTGACATTCGAGTAAAAAAATGTAAATTCACGCACTACAGCCAAAGTTTCTGTTTTTGCACTACACAAACCAAACAAGCAATCTAATAATCCTAAAGGCAAATCTTGGCACATTATTTTTATAATACAATGGATTTGTACAAGGGGATAAATATTTTTGTGAGGAAGATCCATGAATTTTTTTACATTGTTTCCATGAGCATGAACACAAGTGTTGAAGGTCGACCCTCACTTCTCTAGTGCATAACCTTCCAATCGCTTCTCTTTTTGAAAAAGGCTTTAAGTTACCCTCTATATTTTTTGTTTTTAAACTTTTTAAAAGCACACAAAAGAATAAAATGACTCTCTAAAACTTCCGGGTTGTCTCCCTGGCAGCGCTTTCTTTAAACCCATTAAGCTAGGCATAAAGTGCTCAAGTAATTGATCCACCCGGATCCCAAGGTATATCAAAGCCAATTTTAATCAACAATGATTTGTTTTTTAGTAGTGAGCACAAAGTAATATATATCATGCAACAATGAAGTATAACTCTCTTAATATGCATCGGCATGTCAAAAGAACAATTCATGCACATCAAGTAAAGGCCAATACATAGCATAAACAGTTTCTTGCACTTTCATCGTATTGGAAACATGGTGAGGTGGAGATGTAGTTCCTCTCTCATAATAGTTGCAAGTAGGAGCAGCAAGCACATGCATATTATATCTATCAAAATCATCATGTGTAATGGTAAAACACAACCCATCAATATAATCCTTAATAAGCGCAAACTTCTCCGATATAGTGTAGTTGGGAGAATTCAAAAAGATATTAGGACTATCATGTGTGAGTGCAATATCAACAATTTCATTCTTAACATAAGGAACTATAGCAAGTTCATCTCCATAAGCATAATTCATATTTGCATCATGGCCACAAGCATAGCAAACATCAATTTCATCAAAAAGGGATATTTCAAACGAATCCAAGGGATCATAGCAATCATCATAGCATTCATCGTTCGGTAAGCACGAAGGGAAATTAAACAATGTATGAGTTGAAGAGTTACTCTCATTAGAAGGTGGGCATGGGTAGCTAATCCGCTCTTCCTCCTTTTGTTCTTTGCTCTCCTCCTTATCTTTATAATCCAATGAGCTCACAGTGTCATCAATTTATTCTTCAATAGTTTCCTGCAAAATATTAGTCTCCTCTTGGACAACGGAGGTGTCCTCAATATATGGTTTAACATAAGCATTAGAAGCATAGTTTTCATAGCAATATTTAAGTATGACAAAATTTTCAGATTCGTAAAGAGTAGCATCATACTTTTCAATCAAAGAAGCAGTTTCATAAGCACCCTTAAAAGCAACAAATTCTTCAATTTGTTCAATATCAAAGTAATTATAAGCATCTTTGGAATAAGAAGATAATATTCCATTATCACTAAACTCACATTGGTAGGGAAGGTGTTTCTTGGGGTCTTCAGAACAACAAGTAAGATCATATATTTCGCATAAATTCCAAGCATAACATTGCAAACAATTAATTTGATGCCGTAAAAGTTTCCCTTTTTGAGATAAGCGGTGTCACACAAAATAAGCATGCTCATCTAATGATTTTCCCTCAACCAAGCTAGTTGGGTTTTCAGCACGGGCACATAGGGATCGAAGATGATCCAAGTAGAAAGCTTCAATAGTATGATAGATTTTGGGTGGTTCTTCAACCATTGGTTTAGCAGGTACAACTATTTTTTTGGTATTCTATGTTTCCTACCCATAACTAATGATAGAAAACAAGAGCACAAAATGAAAACTACTTAGTGATAAAGCAAACAAGCACACACACGAGAATATTCACCCCACACTATTGCTCCCCGGCAACGGCGCCAGAAAAAGTCTTGATAACCCACAAGTATAGGGGATCAATTGTAGACTTTCTCGATAAGTAAGAGTGTCAAATCCAACGAGGAGCTAAAGGTAGAACAAATATCCCCTCAAGTTCTACCGACCACTGATAAAACTCTACACACACTTTATGTTTGCTTTACCTAGAACAAGTATGAAACTAGAAGTACTTTGTAGGTGTAAAGGGATAGGTTTGCAACATAACATAGAACATGTAAATAAAAGCTAGGGGCTGTTTACATAAAGAAACAATTAAGTTAGTTTTAGTAGAGAGCTTTTTGTCACAACAAAGTTATTTGTCCCTAGGCAATCGATAACTAGACTGGTAATCATTATTGCAATTTTATATGAGGGAGAGGCATGAGCTAACACAATTTCTCCACTTGGATCATATGCACTTACGATTGGAACTCTAGCAAGCATCTGCAACTACCAAAGATCATTAATGTAAAACCCAACCATAGCATTAAGTATCAAGTCCTCTTTACTCCCATATGCAATAACCCACTTACCCGGGTCTGTGTTTCTGTCACTCACGCCACCCACCATAAGCGAATCATGAACATATTGCAACAGCCTACAGCGGGGATCCCTCATGCTTGCGCGACACGGAGAGCACCATAGGACATCATCAATAATAAAATATACAACTCAAACCAATCATGATCATCAATTAACCATAGGCCAAAATGGATCTACTCATACATCATAGGATAGCCACATATCATTGGATAATAATACGTAGTGTTGAGCACTGATACGGCTTGAACTACGTCGGTATTTCCCCAAAGAGGAAGGGATGATGCAGCACATCTACGGTAGGTATTTCCCTCAGTGATGAGACCAAGGTTATCGAACCAGTAGGAGAACCACACAACACCATGTAAACAGCTCCTGCACACAAAGAACAAATACTTGCAACCCGACGTAAGAGAGGGGTTGTCAATCCCTCACGGGTAAAAATATAGGTAAAATTGTAGTAGATTGGATAAATGAATCTCGCAGGAACGCGAGATAAAAAAAATAAAAAAATTGCAGCAAGGTATTTTTGTATTTTTGGATTAATAGATCTGAAAATAAAAGCAAATAAAAATAGACCGTGAAGGCAAATATAGTAAAGAAGAGACCCAGGGGCCATAGATTTCACTAGTGGCTTCTCTCGAGAAAAATAGCGTACGGTGGGTAAACAAATTACTGTTGGGCAATTGATAGAACTTCAAATAATCATGACGATATCCAGGCAATGATCAATATATAGGCATCACGTCCAAGATTAGTAGACCGACTCCTGCCTGCATCTACTACTATTACTCCACACATCGACCGCTATCCAACATGCAGCTAGTGTATTAAGTTCATGGAGAAACGGAGTAATGCAATAAGAACGATGACATGATGTAGAAAAGATCTATTTATGTAGAAATATACCCCATCTTGTTATCCTTAATAGAAACGATACATATGTGTCTGTTCCCCTTCTGTCACTGGGATCAAGCACCGTAAGATCGAACCCATCACAAAGCACCTCTTCCCATGGCAGGAAAAATCGATCTAGTTGGCCTAACTAAATGAAAGATTCGAAGAAGAAATATGATAACCCACAAGTATACGGGATCGCAAAAGTTTTCGAGGGTAGAGTATTCAACCCAAATTTATTGATTCGACGCAAGGGGAGCCAAAGAATATTCTCAAGTATTAGCAGTTGAGTTGTCAATTCAACTACACCTGGATAACTTGGTATCTGCAGCAAAGTATTTAGTAGCAAAGTAATATGGAAGTAACGGTAATGGTAGCAAAAGTAATATTTTTGGGTTTTGTAGTGATTGTAACAGTAGCAGCGGAAAAGTAAATAAGCGAAGAAAAATATGTGAAAAGCTCGTAGGCATTGGATCGGTGATGGAGAATTATGCCGGATGCGGTTCATCATGTAACAATCATAACATAGGGTGACACAGAACTAGCTCCAATTCATCAATATAATGTAGGCATGTATTCCAAATATAGTCATACATGCTTATGGAAAAGAACTTGCATGACATTTTTTGTCCTACCCTCCCGTGGTAGCGGGGTCCTAGCAGAAACTAAGGGATATTAACGCCTCCTTTTAATAGAGTACCGGACCAAAGCATTAACACATAGTGAATACATGAACTCCTCAAACTATGGTCATCACCCGGAGTGATCCCGATTATTGTCACTTCGGGGTTGCCGGATCATAACACATAGTAGGTGACTATAGACTTGCAAGATAGGATCAAGAACTCACATATATTCATGAAAACATAATAGGTTCAGATCTGAAATCATGGCACTCGGGCCCTAGTGACAAGCATTAAGCATAGCAAAGTCATAGCAGCATCAATCTCAGAACATAGTTGATACTAGGGAACAAACCCTAACAAAACTAACTCGATTACATGATAAATCTCATCCAACCCATCACCGTCCAGCAAGCCTACGATGGAATTACTCACGCACGGCGGTGAGCATCATGAAATTGGTGATGGAGGATGGTTGATGATGACGACGGCGACGGATTCCCCTCTCCGGAGCCCCGAACAGACTCCAGATCAGCCCTCCCGAGAGAGTTTAGGGCTTGGCGGCGGCTCCGTATCGTAAAACGTGATGAATCCTTCTCTCTGATTTTTTCTCCCCGAACACGAATATATGGAGTTGGAGTTGAGGTCGGTGGAGCTCCAGGGGGCCCACGAGGCAGGGGCCCGCCCAGGGGGCAGGCGCGCCCCCACCCTCGTGGCAAGGGTGTGGGCCCCCTGGCCTTGATTCTTTTTCCAGTATTTTTTATTATTTCCAAAAATAATCTCCGTGGAGCTTCAGGTCATTCTGAGAACTTTTGTTTCTGCACATAAATAACACCATGGCAATTCTGCTGAAAACAGCGTCAGTCCGGGTTAGTTCCATTCAAATCATGCAAGTTAGAGTCCAAAACAAGGGCAAAAGTGTTTGAAAAAGTAGATACGACGGAGACGTATCAACTCCCACAAGCTTAAACCTTTGCTTGTCCTCAAGCAATTCAGTTGACAAACTGAAAGTGATAAAGAAAAACTTTTACAAACTCTGTTTGCTCTTGTTGTTGTAAATATGTAAAGCCAGCATTCAAGTTTTCAGCAAAGGTTATGAACTAACCATATTCACAATAACTCTTAGGTCCCATGTTTACTCATATCAATGGCATAATCAACTAGCGAGCAATAATAATAAATCTTGGATGACAACACTTTCTCAAAACAATCATGATATGATATAACAAGATGGTATCTCGCTAGCCCTTTCTGAGACCGCAAAACATAAATGCAGAGCACCTTTAAAGATCAAGGACTGACTAGACATTGTAATTCATGGTAAAAGAGATCCAATCATAGTCATACTCAATATAAATTAATAGTAATGGATGCAAGCCTACGAGGGAATTACTCACGCACGGCGGTGAGCATCATGAAATTGGTGATGGAGGATGGTTGCTGATGACGACGGCGACGGATTCCCCTCTCCGGAGCCCCAAACGGACTCCAGATCAGCCCTCTCGAGAGAGTTTAGGGCTTGGCAGTGGCTCCGTATCGTAAAATGTGATGAATCCTTCTCTCTGATTTTTTTCTGCCCGAACACGAATATATGGAGTTGGAGTTGAGGTCGGTGGAGCTCCAGGGGGGCCACGAGGCAGGGGGCGCGCCCCCACCCTCGTGGCAAGGGTGTGGCCCCCTAGCCTTGATTCTTTTGCCAGTATTTTTTATTATTTCTAAAAATAATCTCCATGGAGTTTCAGGTCATTCCGAGAACTTTTGTTTCTGCACCTAAATAACACCATGGCAATTCTGCTGAAAACAACGTTAGTCCGGGTTAGTTCCATTCAAATCATGCAAGTTATAGTCCAAAACAAGGGCAAAAGTGTTTGGAAAAGTAGATACGACAGAGGCGTATCAAAATATGAGGCTATAATTAATCATGCATATAAGAGATCAAAGAAACTCAAATAACTTTCATGGATAAAAATAAAGATCTGATCATAAACTCAAAGTTCGTCGGATCCCAACAAACACACCGCAAAAAGAGTTACATCAAATAGATCTCCAAGAGATCATTGTATTGAGAATTAAAAGAGAGAGAGGAAGCCATCTAGCTACTAACTATGGACCCGTAGGTCTACAATGAACTACTCACGCATCATCGGAGAGGCACCAATGAGGATGATGAACCCCTCCGTGATGGTGTCTAGATTGGATCTAGTGGTTCTGGAACTTGCGGCGGATGGAATTGATTTTCGTCGACTCTCCTAGGGTTTTTGGAATATTTGGCAATTTATAGGGCAAAGAGGCGGTGCGGGAGGCCACCGAGGTGGGCACAACCCACCTGGGCATGCCTGGGCACCCAGGCGCGCCCTGGTGGGTTGTGCCCCCCCCCCTCGAGGCTCCCCTTTGAGCCGGATGTCATAGTCGCGGCCGTTGACGAGTTTAGCATCGGCTGCGTACCAGCCATAAAAACAGCAGCCTTGCTTGGCGGCTCATAGGGATCCGGAATACTATCACCGTCGGAATAGCCCCCAAGCCCGCCATCTTGAAGCTGACAGATTGATTCGGTTTCTCCAATTGAGGACTCATCAACTGAATAGAAGGCCGTCTCTCCGCCAGATGTAGACCCTTCCTCAAGATCTGCTCCGTGAACAAAGCCAACAAAGACATGCTTCCGGCCGGGCTGATCGCTGGCGGGTTGCGCGCGCTGAGCCGTCTTGATGAGGTCGGTGCAGGCGTCGGGCTTAGGCCCTGATTCACCGATTTTGCCGATGAAGACGTGGATTCCGCCAAATGGGACCCAATACCCCTATCGATTGAGTCGGCCTCGGAGCCCCAACCAGCTTCATCAATGTAGATATTGCCGCGGCGACTCTTGGTCATCCGACCCACGACGTACCCTTTGACCCCTGAGAAATTTCCCTTCAAGAACTCGAAACCACCGTGCTCTGGCCCCACGGTGGGCGCCAACTGTCGTGGTTTTGTCACGACAGATGCCCTAGTGAAAGGACTTAGGTGTGGAGCCATCGCAACATAGGTTAGCTTGAAGGGGTTGAACGGGACAAAAGTCACAAAGGATTTACCCAGGTTTGGCCCCTCACAACGAGGTAAAAGCCTACATCCTGCTTCTAGTTGTATTGCTTGAGTTTCGATTACAAGGGAGCGAATACGCTTGACCTAGCTATCGATCAATTCTTTCCTGCCTTAAGTTGCCGCTGGGTCTCACCTTTATATACATAGGTCGAAGCCCGGCGGCTTACAAGAGTCTGAGCCGGATCACACAACGTGACTGGCATGGTTTCTAAGTCGCCTTGCCTTAACAGACAAGCTAGCATATGGCGATTTACACGTTCGGGACTTGGGCCTCCTTGGGCCTTCTTCATGTTAAGACGCCAACGATCTGACTCCTTGGGCCTTCTTCATGTTAAGACGCCAACGATCTGACTCCTTGGGCCTTCTTCATGTTAAGACGCCAACGATCTGACCCGGCCCCTCCTGGGCGGGTCATACCTCGGGGTTATATCCCCAACGTTAGGCCCCAGATTGATTTGAACTTGTTCATGTCAATCTTCAGTGCTTCAGTTGGCGAATCGTCTTCTGTACTTAACCTGGAATAATCCACTGTAACCCGCCATGACATTATGCAAACTGAATCACTTAACCCGCCATGACATCATGCATATTAAATCTTCAAGAACTTGTGACATCATAACGGATCTTTGCATTAATCAGCCATTCAGAGAATCGAGGCGCCTCCGCTGTTAAGATAATGATGATCCCTCCTTGATTTCCGCACTTGCCGTTTACTGTTTCACCTTTCTCCTTATAAATAGGCATGAGGGGGTTCATTTTTCACTTTTACCCCTTCCCCCTCACTTCTTCGTCTTCCTTGCGCTGCCACCATGCCTGGAGTTCCGCCATCGTTGTTCCTCTCCAGCGACCTCAACATCGGCCGCTGCATCAACCTGAACGAACCAGAAAGCCACGACGCACATCCGCTCACCATCACCGTCGTTAGGTACCACTTCCTGGCCTTTCCAGATCTGCACTAGGTCACCAACCTTTCACAATTCGTCGGCGTTCGTCGCAGTTCTCCATGGCTCTGAATAGATCCCGCCTCTTAATCCAAAAACACTAGTAGAAATAATGCGGTAGCCAGTATAGCATCCATGCTGAATCTCAAATAGATCTCATTTTCTCCAGAATCGATGGGCTAGCCCACTAGTTCTTCCACTGTTACTTATAGGTTTCATCATTATTTTTCTTTTTCATAGTCGCAGTAGATCCAATTTTATAAGAATAAGTTGCGAAACTTGTTTGTCTCACACTTAGCATAATCTTAAACCATCTTGATCAGATAATTCATCTGACCCGCCATTCATCGTTCGGGCGGCTTAAGTAACAACTTTCATGACCCGCCAGAACTTTAGCCGGCTAAAATATAAATCCTGTAATCTTTAAGCGATTCATCAACATAATATTAAACTGCCACACTTTTATCTTCAGGTCTTAGCTTGTTAAAAAATGACTAAGTCCACCACTTCTTGCGACTAGGTTGCTTCTACTGTCACCGAACAATCTCTCAAGGAATATGTTGAGATGGGCATTTTACCAGCCAAACACATCATCCACTAGCGAGTCCCAAGAGCCGAAGTTCCGCCTCAACCTAAAGAAGGCGAGGTTATAGTCTTTGTAGATCACCTCCTCCGTGGTTTCTCACCACCAGGGTCAAAATTCTTTAGAGATGTTCTGAACTTCTACAAGCTACACCCCAAGATATCGGCCCCAACTTTGTTTCCAATATATGCAACTTCCAAGTCTTTTGTGAGGTGTTCCTTCAAGAGGAGCCCAACGTTGATCTATTCAGAGAATATTATTACTTGAACCACCAGGCCGAGATGTCAGACGGGCCTAGCCTTGAAATCGGCGGGATTTCAATCCAGAGGCGAAGGGACGCCGTCTTCCCTGCAGCTGCACTGCCCATTCACCCCAAGGACTGGAATCAGACTTGGTTCTATTGCCAAGACACCTCTCCAGCAGGTGTAAATCCTCTGCCGAGTTTCCGCCTGTGCCGGCTTAGCCCTAGGCATGAACTTGCTGACCAGATCAGGGCTGCAAAATGGGCCAAGTACGCGCCCACCTTTTCAAAAATAAGGGCCTTATTAGCCAACGGCTTAACTGGAGTTGACCTGGTCCGCTGCTGGGTTGCTTGGAGGATTTTGCCTTTGAGCCGCCGCCACGGCTTAAGGCATCAATATACATGCGACATAAAGGACCCGCAGCGGTACAACCAAGTGTGTCTCACTGATCAGCAAATCAATGAGATGACCAAGTCATTGCTCGAGGAAACATTCAAAAACTGCAGTAAAGCAGGCCTGAACCCTTTTTTCGTTCTCAATCCAATTCCTGATGTAAGTGTTTTACACCATTTTTCATTTTGCTTACTCCTTGCATATCATCTCTTATTTTTCCTGTATGTTTAAATAGGTTAACTCCCCTTTTTGGAAGAAGAAAATGCCCACTGCTGCTTTGACTAAGAGGCCTAAAGCAACAACTAGAGGCCCAGGTCATCCCAAGAAATCCACCGCTGAAGATCTGGTCAAGCTTGATGATGAGTTACAGGTAGAACTTGACTCCCTTGGTCGTCTTTTTATTCAACTTATTGACGCCGACTCTTCTCAGGGCAACACAGAAACAAGTCATGCTAATGCAACAGATGTAATCCCTGTCCCCTCTGACTCAGAACCCTTAGCAAGACAAAAAACTCAGTGGGTCATCCGAAAGGTGAAATTTTCTCATCCTCTTGCTTACTTGGATCCCAACTTTCTGTTGAAGAAACAACAACATGAAGCAAGACGCCCGACTCGGAGCGGCGGCTCTCAGGACCTTATTTCCGGCTTACCAAATACGCCAGTTCCTCGCAAACGTCAACACGAGGTGCTACATGATTCAGATTCTCTTTATCCCTTAGTTGGCTTCATACGTCAGCCTCTTACTCCTTCTAACTCAAATTATCAGAAGACCCCTCCATCGTCTGGCGACTCTTCTGGAACCTAGATGCCCGTCTTCAAAGTTGCCCAAGGGTAAGTTCTTCTATTTATCTATCAATGATCTGCCATGGCATACTTATATATTTTGTATCTTTGTTGCAGAGGAGTGGCAAAGGCTAGCAAGAAGCAGAAGCGTGGCGAGTCTTCAAAAGATCCTAAATCTGCTGAGCCGGATAAACACCATACCAACATCTCCGAGGCCCACACCGAAGATCCAGAAGAGCCCATGGATGACCCGCCACCACCAGTCGATGCCATCCTCCCTGAGAAAATGGACGCGGAGCTTAACCCGACAGCCAGTCATGACCCGCTGCCCTAAGCCGCCAACTCCTCAGAAGCCAGCTGAAGAGATCTCTCTTAACAAGAATTCTGAAGATGTGACCATCACTGGGACAGCTTACTCTGTGCCAGGGGCTTCCACAGTTTTGACCAAACATAGTGCCAAAGCAGAATCTCATTCTTTGGATAAGGGCAAGACCAAGATGGATTTTGAAAGCTATGCTGCCTTTACCGCAAGCGACATCCACGCAGGGTACCTGAGCCGCCTCCACACCAGCCGTGAGTTCGAAGCCGGGCTAGTGAACCTCATGAAAGAGCACTATGAGGTATGATACTAATCCCCTTCCATATATACTTATGTAGCCGCCAAGTCTTAAGTATAAGTAAAGATATTGACTATGCTTAAGACTTCATGAGTATTTGCAAACCATAGCCTCTCAGGGCCGGCTCATCTGATAAGGATGATCCGGGTCTTCAAATATTAAGTTTGAAAGAAACTTGCACAACTTCAATTATTTCATAGTAACGAAATGATGCATACTCACCATTATTTCTAGGATCCAAATATGTAGCCCCAAGGGCCGGCTTAAACTGACAAGTTGAGCCGGGACTTACCATCACTTAAGAAACCAAAACATGGAGCCCCCAAGGGCCGGCTTAACCTGACAAGATACGCCGGATCTCAATAAAAAATGAATTGACCCACATTAGCCCCCAAGTGCCAAGTAGAGTACTTGTAGTGTGCTTGGGACTTAACATAATATCAATGCCAATGGTTAATTCTTGCCTTGTAATCATCACTTCATTATTGTATTCCAGGCAGAATTGAATATGAAAGAATCAGAAGTGGTCGATTTGAGGAAGAACATAAAGTTACAACAGGCAGAGACTTCTAAGGCCAAGCTTGAGCTGAAAACTTCTTTAGAGCAACTCTAGCAGACCCGCATCCCGCCGGCCCGCAAAACGCGTTTGCAGTTCGCGCAAAACCGCTTTTGCGGGCCGGCGCGGACGGCCACAGATGCAGACCCCTCAAACAGACCCGCATAAAAGTATATTCATGGAATATGCTTTTTTACGGGTCGGCTTCTGCGGGTTCTGCTCGAGCACCCCTGCGACGACCTGCAAACAGAAAAACTGCAAATCTCGCATTTCACATAGGGTTTCACAAACAAGTTCAAATTCAAACGACATAAACAGTTTTACGCACAAATAAAAGCCAAGTTCATTACGACAAACGCAAAGAGGGCCCTACTAAGGTTTGCGCCCATGTCCGGCATCATCTTGGGGGTCGATCTTCACTCCGCGCCATCGAGTCCATCTTGAAGTTCACCGGCACCACCGAATCCACCTCCGACGCTTGTTCCAACTCCCGCACCGAAATTATCGACATTGCCACCATATGGAGCAAAGAAAACATCACCGGAACTGTCACACGGACCGGCCGACGCGACCTTTCTCCTCTTCAAGATTTCTCTCCTTGCCATATCATGCCATGTTTTGGTGAGGTCATCCATGTCATTGCGGTTCATTGACATGATCTTGTTCTCTTCGGCGAGAAACATGGACATGGATTTGTTTTCAGCGGTGCGTGCTCTTCTCTCCTCAATGGCAGCTCTGCGCAACCCCTCTTCCTTAAGCAATTGCCACTTTTATTGCTTCTCCTTTGCCTTCTTCTCGGCCAATTCTTTCTTGATCTCTAACGACTTCAACAACATCGACTCGTTGGATTGCACCATGCCATCAATCTTCTCCCTCAAGCTCGATGCTTCTTGCTCTCTCTTCATCTTCTCCTTAGTCTTCTTGTCGCCATCGGGCTTGTGCAAATTTCTTGGGCCATCATCATCTTCATCCATGTTTGTAAGTGAGCCTCTCTTTGGTGGGGATTCTTTGTCGATCAACTTCCACTTCTCGCACTTTTGGAGCAACTCCCAACAATGCTCTAGTTTGAAGAATCTGCCTTCCGAAGCTTCCATGTCCTTGTATCTATGTTGAGCAATCTTGTCCTACACAATGTGAACAAAGTGATCCAATCATTTCCCATCATGCAATATGATGATGCACAACTTGAACAAAGGCAAAACAAACTCACATAGTCGGACTCCACGGTGCCACTTGGAGGTGCATTGCGTACTTGCTCCAAGCAAGCTGCCCAACGGCTGCACATAGGCTTGATATTATCCCAACGCCCTTGAAGCGACCGAAATGTGCGTGGAGTCCTATTGGGATGCTTCGCCACAGTGCGAAAGTATTGATCTCCGATCCTTTGCCAATATCTCTTGGCGGTTTGAGAAGTACCCGTGCATGCATCAAGAGACACCGCACTCCATGCTTGGATCAAAGCTTGATCTTCCAAGATCGTGTAGTTCTTCAATCTTTGGCTTTTCCCAGTTTTTGCTTGCGATTGCTCATACGCTTCTGCTTCGATCTCCTCCAATTCGTCTGCACAACCATGATCATCCACGCCGCCCTCCGTTTCATTGTAGTCGAATGGTTCGAAAGGGGCTTGATCAATGTCAACCGCGTTCGTGTCCAACAAGTTCATGAACTCGGTTGTTGCAATGTTCGAACCACCGCTATAGCGAACAATA
Source organism: Aegilops tauschii subsp. strangulata (assembly GCF_002575655.3). NCBI lineage: Eukaryota > Viridiplantae > Streptophyta > Magnoliopsida > Poales > Poaceae > Aegilops > Aegilops tauschii. The sequence continues at coordinate 339,167,279 of NC_053037.3, forward strand.
ACAAGTCACGAGCTATCGAGAATAATGGCGGAAATGAAAGGAAATCACCAAGATCGAAGACGCATACCTTCCGGCTATTTCGTCGAACACCTCGCTCGCGGGGGGAGCGGCACCATTGAACGACATCGTCGGAGCACCTCCTTGCGGGGGGATGGAGTGAGAGGATGAAGAAGGTGGCTTCTTTGTAGCCGGAATCTTCCTCCGCTTTTACGCCCGCGGCCTTGCCGACCTTCTCCGCCGCCGGCCGGGATCGCACTGCCGCGTTGGCGCCCGGAGCGCGGGCCATCGCGGCGGGGGTAGCAGGATTCCTGCCCTGCACGACCACGTTGCCCTGCCGTTTGCGGGCAGGCGCGACGTGTGCTTGGGCGATGGCGGCAGGGCCAACATGGCCAGTGACGCGATCCACCCGAGGGGAAGGAGCATGTGCGACCTCGACGGTGATAGGGGACAGCATGGGGTCGTCCATGGCGGCTAGGTACGGCCGGGGAGGAGGAACCGGAGCTTGCGGAGGGGGGGGGCAATGGTGGCGGAGGGTGCGGGGAGCGGGAAAGGGCACGCGGAAATGTCCCTCCCGCCAAATCTTGCGGCGGATAGGGGTTGAGCTCGGGTCGGCCTCCCAGCCCATGAAGATAGAGGTTGGGGAGAAGATTTGCCACGCCCCGCAAAAATATTTGTGGGCCGGGGCGGGATGCGGGGTCTGATCGTGCAGATTTTTCGGCCCCGACCTGCAATTTGGCGGTTATTCTGCGGGTCGGGGCGGGATGCGGGGTCTGCTAGAGTTGCTCTTAGAGGAAATTGAAAAGCTGAAGGCCAGTTTTGACGCTGAAAGAGCTAGCTGGGAGACTGACAAGGCTGCGCTGGCAAAAAGGGCCGAAGGTGCTGAAGCTGCACTTAAGCCGATGACTGAAGAGTTATCCGGCTTAAACCAACATATTATGCAAATGACAGCTGTCATCTTCGGTAAGCACAACATGTCAATCCAATTCTTTAACCCACCAGACTTCTTATATGTATATACAGTTCCTAACCCGCCGGCGACTCTCATCTTCCACAGGCGCCAGAAGTGCCAGTCTTGGCCAAAACATGTTATTGAAACTGAAGGCCATCTATTCCTTAACTGAGCAGCTATACAATGGCACCCCTCGCAGTCTTGTGTCCTTGGGGGGCAACAGAAAACCGCCAATTCAGATCAAGTCTGTGCTGGATCACTTATCAACTTTCCCAAGCCAGATTGAGGAGCAGAAACTATCAGTTGCCCGAGCCAGAGCCATCATCCCTCTTGGCCGGGCCAAAGCCTGGCAATCGGAACTTGACCCGGAGGAGATAGCCATTGACTATCCGGAATTCAAAGACGACCAATCACCCTTTGAAGAGAAGGACTTCAATCGCTGCGTTCGAGAGATGCGACATGTGGCCTGTAAACTTGTGGAGGAGTTGAACTTGAACAATTATATGTCGGCTTACGACAACAATAATCATAAGATTAAGCCGCCAGCCCATGACGTTGTCAATCTCATTCCTCCTCGTCATAAGCATATCTTTGCTCCTGACATTGATCATTCTGTTATACTCAATGATGAAGCCACTTTCGAGGCCTTAACTGGCATCGACTGGACGTCGGCTGACCTCCAGATGGCCGAGGAAGAAGAGCCGGCGCAGGATGACCCGGGGTCATCCACTCGCCAAGAAGAAAACCAATGATGAACCGGGCGGCTCTCATGCCAGGGTATAAGATCTCCTCTCAAGAAAACACTTGGCTCCAAACTTATGAGCTCATGACAACCTTGTAATAGAGTAATCTTTTGAAACAATGATCCGCCTTGTCATGCCATCGTGCATGTTAACTATTGAATTACCATGTTTAATCTTTTATGATAGACTTGATTTGATTGTTCATACGAGCCATAGCAGCACTTTGACTTGTGTCTAAAGCTCTGCATGTCCTGCCAAAAGAGGTTAAACACATGCCCTGGCGACTTAACGTAAAAAACCAGGGCGGGTGACAACCCCAATAGTAGTAGCCTTTCATGTCTAAAAAAGCATCATCTTAGTTTTGTTATGCCAAAATTAACTGGCGACTCAACGTCCTAAACCAGGGCGGGTTGTAACCCGAAAATATTCAAGCATGAGCCACAACACACTGGCGACTTAAAGGCAAAACCAGGGCGGGTTATAACCCGAAATAGTTAACCATAACGATTATAACCCGGAATCAGGCGATTCAGGGATCTTAAAACCGAAACTTTGAAAACAAAAAAGCATATGAAAATCCAAACAGAAAATATGCACATATCAAAATTCACTAGGCCAGCTTTTAAGGCATGGCCGGAAAAAAGGTGGCTTATAAGCCGCATATTTGCTTTCAAAGCCGCAACAGCCGGTTGGCACTCAGGCCTCAATTTTGCTTTCAAGTCCACAACAGTCTTTTGGCACTTAGGCCACATGATTGCTTTCAAGGCCGCAACAGCCGTTTGGCACTTAGGCCACATGATTGCTTTCAAGGCTGTAACAGCTGTTTGGCACTTAGGCTACATGATTGCTTTCAAGGCCGCAACAACCGTTTGGCACTTAGGCCACATGATTGCTTTGAAGGCTGCAACAGCCATTTGGCACTTAGGCCACATGACTACTTTCAAGGCTGCAACACCCATGGTTTTACCTAGCTCATTGTAAGCCAGCTCTCACATGACATAAGCCTCCGGTTTAACCTTAACGAGTCCAGGGTCTTTGAAAAGATTGACTATTCAGAGTTCGGCGGGTCACCTGATGGAATAGAAAGTTGCAAACATGCAGGTAAAACCCCTAAAAAGTGGCTTTAAGCCGGTCAAGAGGGTATGAAAGCTAAACTCCGCGGTTGGAAGCCCCCAAGTGACCTTATGATCAATCAATAAAGGCTGATATACTCAGAAACGACAGAGGCTCCGTAATTCAGGGATGCCGGCTTTATTATATTGATCATAAAAAGTTATATACATTGACAAAGGTATGTACAAAGACACGAGTCGGCGGCTCAAGTGTAGTAGGGCCGAGGATGTGCAATATTCGATAGATGGTGGGTCTCCTCCTCCAATGTACGAGAATCCTTGTGCTCACGCACATCAATAAGATAATACGACCCATTGTTCAGGTTCTTGCTGACCACAAAGGGTCCTTCCCGAGGTGGGGATAACTTGTGCATATCTGTTTGATCCTGGATGAGCTGGAGCACCAAGTCGCCTTCTTGAAACGCCCGAGTCTTAACCTTGCAGCTATGATAGCGATGCAGGTCTTGTTGATATATCGCCGAACGAGCCACCGCCAAGTCACGCTCCTCATCCAAAACATCGAGTGCATACGTGCTATTTCATTATGAGTTTCAACCTAAGCCTCCACACAAGGCGAGTCATGACAGATATCACTTGGAAGAACCGCCTCTGCCCCATAAACCATGAAGAAAGGCATATAGCCTGTTGTCCTGTTGGGGTGGTATTAATACTCCAGAGTACTGAAGGTAAATCCTCAATCCAACTACCCGGCGTTCGCTGCAAGGGAACCATAAGCCGGGGCTTGATACCTCTCAAGATTTCTTGATTAGCCCTCTCAGCTTGACCATTAGACTACAGATGAGCCACCGAAGAGACATCAAGGAGAATATGCTCCCGTTGACAGAATTCCTTCATAGCACCCTTAGATAGATTAGTGCCATTATCAATTATGATACTATGAGGGTAACCAAAATGGAAGATCATTTTTTTAACAAACTAAACTGTCGTTGCCGCATCACACTTGCTGACCAGCTCTGCTTCAACCCACTTAGTAAATTTGTCAACCGCCACCAAGAGGTGGGTTTTATTATCCTTAGACCTCTTGAAAGGTCCAACCATATCAAGCCCCCAAACCGAAAATGGCCAACAAATTGGAATCATCCTCAACTCTTGAGCCGGCACATGAGCCCGTCGAGAAAATTTCTAACATCCATTGCACTTACTGACGATATCTTCTGCATTAGCATGAGCCGTCAACCAATAAAATCCATGAAGAAAAGTTATAGCCACTAGAGACTTAGAGCCGGCATGATGACCACAATCACCTTCATGGATCTCTCTTAAAATCTCATGACCCTCTTCGGGAGAAACACAACGCTGGAACACACCTATTATGCTGCATCGGTGTAACTCGCTATTGACAATAGTCATAGACTTAGACCACCGGGTTATCTGCCTGGCCAAAGTTTCATCCCCAGGTAACTTGCCCTGGGTCATATAGGCGAAGTAGGGAACTGTCCGGTCAGGAATAGCATGGAGAGCCGCCACCAACTGTGCCTCCGGGTCAGGAATAGCAAGATCCTCTTCTGATGGTAACTTGATTGAAGAATTATGCAATACATCAAGAAACACAATGGGGGGTACCGGCTTACGTTGAGACCCAAGCTGGTTCAAAGCATCAGCCACCTCATTCTTCCTTCGATCAAGATTCTCCACCTGATAACCCTTGAAGTGACCAGCAATATTATCAACTGCCTGACGATAAGCCGCCATGAGCGGATACTTGGAATCCCAAGTACCTAAAACTTGCCGAGCCACTAGATCTGAGTCGCCAAAACACCTGACCCGTCTTAAATTTATATCTTTTGCCAATCGAAGGTCATGGAGTAAAGCCTCATATTCAGCTGCGTTGTTAGTACAAGGAAACATCAACCTTAAAACATAACAAAATTTGTCACCTCGTGGGGAAGTCAAAGTAACTCCAGCCCCCGATCCTTCTAATTGCCTGGACCCATCTAAGTGAATAGTCCAATATGTGTTATCAGGCTTCTCCTCAGGCATCTGCAACTCCGTCCAGTCATTGATGAAATCCACAAGAGCCTGAGACTTAATAGCTGTCCATGGCACATACTTCAAACCATGGGGACCGAGCTCAATGGCCCACTTAGCCACTCGACCTGTAGCCTCTCTGTTCTGAATAATATCCCCCAAAGGAGCAGAACTGACCATAGTAATAGGAGGCCAAGAAAATAATGCTTCATCTTACGACTGGCCATGAACACGTCATATACCAGTTTCTGCCAATGTGGGTATCGTTGTTTAGACAAAATTAACACCTCACTGACATAATAAGCCGGCCTCTAGACCAGGTACTCCTTACCCTTCTCCTTGCGCTCAACCACAATCGCCACAGTGACAGCCCTACTGTTAGCCGCCACATATAAGAGCAAGGGATCTTTCTCAATGGGAGCCGCAAGGACGGGCGGCTCAGCTAATTGTTTTTCGAGTGCCTCAAACGCCTCATTGGTAGAATTACTCCAGACAAATTGATCTGTTTTCTTGATCATCTAGTACAACGGAATGGCCTTCTCACCCAGACGGCTTATGAACTGGCTTAAGGCCGCAATACGACCCGCCAAGCGTTGGACAGCCAATGAAGTGATAGCTTTAATCTTCTTTGGGTTAGCCTCGATACCCCTTTTCGAGACCAAAAAACCCAAGAGCTTTCTTGCAGGCACACCAAAAAAACACTTGGCCGGGTTAAGCATCATTTTGTAGACCCGAAGATTATCAAAGGTCTCCTTCAAATCCTCCAACAGAGTCTCCTTCTTTCTGGACTTGACAACAATATCATGCACATAAGCATGAATAATGCGTCCAATCTGGCGATGAAAACAATTCTAGACACAACGCTGATAAGTCGCATGTGCACTCTTGAGCCCAAAAGGCATAGAAACATAGCAGAAAGCCCCAAAAGGTGTTATAAAAGCCGTCCTCTCTTGGTCTTGAACTGCCATCTTAATCTAATGATAACCAGAATAAGCATCCAGGAAGCACAAACGCTCACAACCCGCCGTGGCATCTATAATCTGATCAATACGAGGAAGAGCAAATGGATCAGCTGGACAAGCCTTATTGAGATCTGTATAATCCACACACATACGCTAGGTGCCATTTTTCTTAAGCACTAGCACAGGGTTGGCCAACCACTCAGGGTGAAAAACTTCAACGATGAACCCGGCCACCAAGAGCCAGGCCACCACTTATCCAATAGCCTTACGTCGCTCTTCATTAAAACGGTGAAGGAACTATTTCACCGGTTTAAACTTAGGATCAATATTAAGAGTGTGCTCAGCGAATTCTCTCGGTACACCTGGCATGTCTGAAGGTTTCCATGCAAAGATGTCCTGATTCTCACGGATGAACTCGATGAGCGCGCCTTCCTATTTCGGATCAATGTTAGCACTGATGGTGAACTGCTGAGATGAGTCGCCAGGAAAAAGTCAACTTGCTTAGTATCATCAGTCGACTTAAACTTCAACAAAGAGTCTTGCTCAGTGGTCGGCTTCTTCAAAGGGGACATGTTAGCCGGGCCAACATTATCTTTATAAAATTTGAGCTCCTCCGTGGCACAAGCCGACTCAGCATATGCAGCATATCCTTCCTCACATTCCAAGGCAATTCTTTGATCACCATGGACTGTAATCGTGCCCTTATGCCCTGGAATTTTAAGCTGTAAAAAAACATAACAAGGCCGCGCCATAAACCTGGCATAAGCCGGCCACCCAAACAAAGCATGATAAGGGCTCTTGATTTTAACCACTTCAAACCACAACGTCTCTGCTCTGAAATCATAGTCATCGCCAGAGGCCACTTCCAAAGCAATCTTCCCAACTGGGTATGCCGATTACCAGGCACCACACCGTGAAAAACCGTAGATGACGGTTTGAGCTCCTTATTAGTTAAATTCATCCTGCGGAAAGTATCATAATAAAGGATATTGATGCTACTGTCACCGTCCGTGAGCACTTTAGTGAATTTATAACCCCCAACCCGAGGGGCTACCACCAACGCTAGTTGACCCGGATTCTCAACCAGGGGCGGGTGATCCTCTCTACTCCATGTGATTGGATGCTCTGACCATCACAAATATTGAGGTGCCGCCAGCTCAATCGCACTGACCGCGCGTTTATGGACCTTCTGATCTCGCTTGCAGAGACTTGTGGTGAAAACATGATACTGACCACTGCTAAGCTGCTTCGGATTGCTCTGGTATCCTGACTGATGCTGCTGGTTACCTTGACCAGATTGTTGGCTATAACCACCCTGTTTGCCTTGTCCTTGATACCCAGAGTTTGAGCCGCCACCACCGAAACCGAGCCCCTATGAGCCGGATCCTGACCCGCCGGGTGGGCCATCATTGTTGCCATGATTCTGGTTGAAGTTAGAATTCTTGTATTCCTTCATGATAAAACAGTCCTTCCAAGCGTGAGTTGACGGCTGACCGGGCAGACTATGCTTTGGGCAAGGGTCATTAAGCATTGCCTCAAGGTTAAATTTCGGTCCTCCAAATTGCGACTTACCCTTACGACACTGATTTTTATGCTGAACATTGGTATTAGCCACAAAATTTCACCCGCCATCGGTTTGTTTGCGCTTACCACTGTTACCCTGGTTATGACCATTATGCCCTGTCACATTCTGCTGCTGACCCTTACATTTACCACTCTTCTTCCCCTTGTTGGATTTTTCATCATCAGATTCAGGGTCCTTAGTGTTGTTTGAGTCAGCATACTTGATGAGAGCTGCCATGAGCTCTCCCATGTCATTGCAGTGATGCTTAAGCCGCCCCAGCTTCTACTTGAGAGGTGCGAAGTGATAATTCTTCTCCAAAATCACAACAGCAGAGCCTCCTCAATGCTGTCCGATGAGTGGATAGTAGCTGAAACCTGGCGAACCCAATGGTGGGCCGACTCATCCTCTCGCTGCACACAGTTGTCCAGATCAATAATCGACAGAGGCGGCTTACATGTTCCTTAAAATTTCTAAATGAAGCGTGCCTTCAACTCAGCCCATGAATTGACAGAATTGGCAGGTAACCCTTTCAACCAGGTTCGAGCTAGTCCGTCCAACATCATGGTGAAGTACTTGGCACATACCGCATCATTAACATCTAACATCTCCATAGCCAGCTCATAGCTCTTAATCCAAGCCTCAGGCAGAAGATCAGCTGTGTAATTAGGAACCTTACGGGGACCCTTAAAATCCTTGGGTAGACGCTCATTGCGTAGAGCCGGCACTAGACACGGCACACCAACTATCCTGGAAGTCGTCCCAGCTTCAATGTGACACCGAAGGGTTTACTGGGAATTGATGATGGGCCCCAAATTAAGCCACCAATTCTGCCTCACGACGGGCTCTAGCCTGATCCACAAGGGCCTAAGCATTGTTTGGCCTATGGCTCGGGCCGGGTTAGGCCCGCGTGGTGGGTCATCATTACGAGGCGGGTTACGATGCCGCTCACTGCTGGAAACCACCGGCGACTCAATGCGCCGGCTATAACTTTGACTTGGGCGGGGAGTTGAGTGAACACACTCGCGACTGTATGAATGAGCCGCCTGCTGTGCCACAACCGTTTGAAGAAGCTCCACATCATTCCGGGTCTCTATCGCAACTGGAGACTCGCCTTCGATTGGGATAGCCGCCAGCCGTGTGGCCGCTGCTATCATGTTGTCCACCGGGTTAGAATAATGGCCAGAGGGTGTTGGAACCCGCTGGAGGGGTCTGATCCCAACGGGGCGGGTCTAGCACACGAGCCTGCACCACCGCTTCGGTCCCTGGTGCCTCAGCAGCCTGGGTTAATCTGGGCGGGTTACTCGTTCCCCCCAAGCGTGTTAAAAAGATTCCGTCCCTCAAACTGTGAAGGCAAATGTCTCTAATGCCTCCTTCGAAGAACAACATTGGACGCGTTCTGGTCCAAACTCAGACGAAAAGCTTCTACTCTTATTCACTGTGACTCGGCCTCCAATGAAGCCCGCTCAGTTGCCATTCTGGTGTTCTCCACATCAAACTCCTCTCGGGCCTTGGCCACCTCGTCTCATACCTTCGCAACTTCTGCATTATGTTGTGCCTGATTTGCTGGAGTTACCTCTGCAGCTAATAGAGTTACCAAAGAATCCAAGAGCTCAGATAAGACTTGAGTCGGCGGCCGTACAGAGCCGCTCGCCCCGGCTGTCGCAGCAATAGTTGAGCCAGATGTCATAGCCGTGGCCGTTGACGAGTTTAGCATCAACTGCTTACCAGCCTTAAAAACAGCAGCCCTGCTTGGTGGCTCATAGGGATCCAGAATATTGTCACCGTCGGAATAGCCCCCAAGCTCGCCATCTTGAAGCTGATAGATTGATTCGGTTTCTCCAGTTGAGGACTCATCACCTGAATAGATGGTCGTCTCTCCACCAGATGTAGACCCTTCCTCAAGATCTGCCGCGTGAACAAAGCGAACAAAGACATGCTTCCGGCTGGGCTGATCCCTAGCAGGTTGCACGCGCTGAGCCGTCTCGATGAGGTTGGTGCAGGCGTCCGGCTCAGGCTCTGATTCACCGATTTTGCCGATGAAGACGTGGATTCCGCCAAAGGGGACCCGGTACCCATACTCGATTGAGTTGGCCTCGGGGCCCCAGCCAACATCGTCAATGTAGATCTTGCCTTGGCTACTCTTGGTCATCCGGCCCACGGTGTACCCTTCGATCGCTGAGAAATTGCCCTTCAAGAACTCGAAACCACCATGCTCTGGCCCCATGGTGGGCGGCAACTGCTGTAGTTTTGTCACGACAGATGCCCTAGTGAAAGGAGTTAGGTGTGGAGCCATCGCAACGTAGCTTAGCTTGAAGGGGTTGAACGGGACAAAGGTCACAAAGGATTTAACTAGGTTCGACCCCTCACAACGAGGTAAAAGCCTACATCTGTCGGGGAAAACAGACAGGGGTATATATTTTTCCCTGACTCGTGCACGGACACCAAGGCCGGGCCAGAACACAAGAGACCAAGAGCTTTGAAGGATCAACATATAGATCAAGAGGACCAAGATCGAGCAAGAGAAGTAAGATACCACCAGGAGAAGGATCAACATACAGATCAAGAGGACCAAGATCGAGAAAGAGAAGTAAGATACCACCAGGAGAAAAGCCTCCCTTGCCGGGCAGGGGCGGGACCATCCCGAGAAGAAGGAGCCCAAGACATCCCGGCAGGGCTTGCCGGGACTCCCGAGGGAAAAACCACCTCATCCAACTACTCCACCATGACCTGCATCGTCCATCAGTGCGGTGTCAAGCCGCAAAGTGACTTAGTGGTAGACATTCGCCACATGGCAGTTTCTCTCTACAGAAGATGCCCCAGAACGACACCCGTCCTGCGAGGTGACAAGAAATCAGGTGTGAAGCTGGCAAAATAGCCCGGCAAGGCTTGCCGGGCAACCAATGACGTGACGTTAAGCGGTGCATTTAATGCACCCTGTCAGCCTGCCGAGTTAGGTATGATAGCACTGTTTGCTATCTTATCATTGCATAATGACTACTTTGCCATTGTGGTAACACCTTAATCTATAAAAAGAGGGCCATGGAAACCGTAGAAAGGGGTTAGAAGGTTGGGCAACCAACACGCCCGTACGCGCGTAGCCACTGCCGCCCCTGCCGGGCAAGTGTACTATGCTCCACCACCACTCTTCCACCATCAATCCACCAAAGGAGGAGTAGGATTTTACGCCTCGCGGCGGCCGAACCTGGGTAAAACTGCCTGTGTGAAATCTATTGTGCTGCCCCACGCTCGTCTGCTCCTTGTGCAATGCAACGCCCCCCTGGCAAACCAGCAAGGGGCCCTCTGGTCCCATAGGTGGCCGTGGTTATCCCCGGCAAGCTCTTCCTCGGCAGCTCCTTCTATGGCTTGCATTTCACTACCACCATGAGAAGAGCTCTCGTCCTCGTCTTTTCCCTTGCCCCTTCTGGTCTTTGCGTCCCTCTCCATCTCTGCAAGGCGGGCAACCTTGTCGTCCTCAACCCTCCTCAAGATATACGCTGAATCCACAGAGGAGGTGCGTTTGTACATCCTAGTTCCAGCCTTGGTGGCCATCTCCACCAGGGTGTTTGAACACTGGAGCTCTTCATCAAGAGAAGGCAGTCGCCAATCACCTGCCACTCCATGAGCATTGCATTCCAGCATCCACCTCAGTATCTAATCCCGGGCAGAATTAATGTTCACGAGGATAACGGTTGCCGGGAGCTTGAACAGCTCAAAGCGGCCATACAATTGATCACACAGCCAGGCATGGCCATAGACTGACAAGTTGTTGGCAAACCCCGGGAGCAACCTCATCCTATCAGCAACATCGCCATACAACCAGGCCGTTCTGTCCCTCTCCTGCAGCGGCGAGATACGGCGGAGAAGAAAATCGCCCCCCACATGCTCAACGGTTAGCCCGGCAGCCTTCAAATAGGTGATCCTGTTGATTGCCGGAAGTAGCTTATCTTCAGTAAGACCTTTAACGCTCCATTCCTTGCCGCGCTCAACACATTCCTTCCGCGCGTCACAAATTCAGGGGCTTCCTCATCTTGAATCCAACACCAATCCCCTCTCCACTCATCCCACCTCTCACGCTGCTTCCCAAGGATATAATCCCAGATCTTCCTCACCACCCGTGGCATCTAGCTAATGTTTCCGGAGCGGCGACCCTTTTTCTCCACCGGCGGAATGAAATAATGCCAGAACAGATCCACATTGGGGTTGATTCTGGCAAAATTCTCACACAAATGTGCAAAAATCATGGTCGCCATTGCATTTGGCGTGAAATCAAGGAGGTGAAATCCATAGATGGTCATGATCGCCTCAAAGAATGCGGAGAAGGGGGGACAGAGGCCGCAAATAGAGTAAGCGCAAAAGAATCGATATGAGTCCGGTGGATCTTCCTTCCACTCCGCAAAAACTTTGGGCGCTCCATGCCCTTTCGGGACAGGCTCCCCCACAGGTATCCATACCTTGCCTGGAGGATTGGGCCGCTCAAAGTCGATGGGAGGAAGACGAAATCTCCCCTCCATTTCTTGTTCAGCTCCGCTACCCTCTTGCTCCCCTTGGCAGCTACCTCCTTTGCCGCAGCCGTCTGCTTTCCTTTCTCTGTAGGTTTCTTCCCCATTTCCGTGGCGGCGATGCGAATGGAGAAAGGATTCAGTGGGAAGGGTGGCGGCGAGCGGGAGAGTGAGAGGAGGAACCGTCTTTTGACTTACAAGGGAAGAAGATGGGAGAGCAAGGCAAGAGACAGGTGAACCGTGCCGCTCCGCCTTTCCCTGCTCTTAAGGGGAGAAGTGTGGAACAGAGCGCGACGCTTCAGAAAGTTACCATTTTACCTTAACTACAACAGTCCCATGATCCCACGACGCATAGTAATTGCACGAAGTGGATGTTGGATTGACTAGTCGCCATGGCAAACCAGCGTGAGCAGCCCTCTCCTGCCACGTGTCTGTGCACTGTTTAGGGCCTAAACCAACGTGCCACGCGACACATGTGGCTCAGGCCCGGGGGCTTATGTCGGGGAAAACAGAGAGCGGTATATATTTTCCCCTGACTCGTGCACGGACAAGCCAAGGCCAAGCCAGAACACAAGAGACGAAGAGCTTCGAAGGATCAACATATAGATCAAGAGGACCAAGATCGAGCAAGAGAAGCAAGATACCACCAGGAGAAAAGCCTCCATTGTTGGGCAGGCGAGCTCGGCAGGGGCGGGGCCATCCCCAGAAGAAGGCGCCCAAGACATCCCGGCAAGGCTTGCCGGGACTCACGAGGGCAAAACCAGCTCATCCAACTACTCCACCACGACCCGCGTCGTCCATCAGTGCGGTGTCAAGCCGCAAAGTGACTTAGTGGCAGCCATTCGCCACATGGCTGTTTCTCTCTATAGAAGATGCCCCAGAACGACAACCGTCCTGCAACGTGTCAAGCGAGCAGGTGTGAAGCTGGCAAAATAGCCCGGCAAGGCTTGCCGGGCAACCAATGACGTGACATTAAGCGGTGCATTTAATGCACCCTGTCAGCCTGCCAAGTTAGGTATGATAGCACTGTTTGCTATCTTATCAGTGCATAATGACTACTTTGCCATTGTGGTAACCCCTTAATCTATAAAAGGAGGCCCATGGCAACCGTAGAAAGGGGTTAGAAGGTTGGGCAACCAACACGCCTGTACGCGCGTAGCCACTACCGCCCCTACCGGGAAAGTGTACTACGCTCCACCACCACTCTTCCACCATCAATCCACCAAAGCAGGAGTAGGGTTTTACGCCTCGCGGCGGCCCGAACCTGGGTAAAACTGCATGTGTGATCTCTGCTGTGCTGCCCCACGCTCATCTGCTCTTTGTGCAACGCGATGCCCCCCTTCCAAACCAGCAAGGGGGCCCTCTGGTTCCATAGGTGGTTGTGGTTTCCCATGACATCTTTGGCGCGCTAGGTAGGGGGCTCGCTTGCGCAAACCTGAAGGCGTGTGCAGCGCGCTCTATCCGTGGTAGCCTGCTCGAAGCCTCTGGCATTTGCGGCACCCATGAAGATACGGAAACTAAGCGGGGCCATCCCCACGCCTCATTGTTCGTCTCCACACCTCGCCGTAGCCACGGCTATGGCGAAGATCATCGCTGGTGGCGATATGCTCCTCTCGGCGACCCAAGCGATGCGCCCGCCATTCAAGCGTCGTTCGGGAAAAGGAGGCGGGCCGTGCGAGTGCGAGATCTCTCTTTCCCGTTCCCTCCCTTCAACAACGATTGAGCCGTATTGGCCCTGGCATCGCCGATGTCGATGACTACCACACGATACTCGGTCTAGTATTTACCCTATTTTCGGGAAATCCTGAGTGAAGCGCTGGTACGAATCCGTAGTGAGCTGCCCGATAGACTCCCGCTCCACCGGGCGTCGCAAGCGCGCCGAGTGCGCGCGGCCAGGCAGAGAAGGAAGGATCTTAAAACGAAAGCTAAGTCTACCTTATCACTTCTTGTTGATACATTTTGGGGTTTTTTGCAGTTGTTTATCCCTTAACTCTAGTGAATGTTCGTATCGTGAAAGCCCTCATGTGATGGAACCTTGGCTAGTTTCTTCGATTGCACCATCGTCCTGTCCCGAGCCATGCTCGCAGGTCGAGAGGCTGCGTCGAGAGCTACCTAGGAAAAGCCTGCCGGGACACATCCATGCCAAGATGAATGTTAAGGGCCAGACCCTTACGACAATCGCGGCAATATGATACCGGCAGACATCCAGAGCAGACATAGGGATCGATCGTATGAACACAAACATACAGAGCTCAAAGGGATAAACATGCCTTTAAGAATCCAGCCGAGAATATCAGTGCCGCGCAAACTCTAGAGATAGAGTGACTAAACACAAAGTATACGTCATATTTCATTACAGGGCAACGCAGGAGCAACAGTGGCCCGATAATTAGCCTGATAACTAAATGAAGCCATTCAGACATGAAGGACCCTGTCGGCCCGGGGAGCAGCTTTCTCCTTGGCAGCAGCAACATGGACGCCCGCTGGCGACTTCTTGAATCTATCGTCAAGGTCAAGGTCTAGATGGCGGCATGCAATATTACTCAAGACCATGAAGAGGGCATCGCGGGCAAGCTTACGGGACTCGGTTGCGAAACGCTCGACCCTCCCCTCCTCATGCACCTTCAACTTCTTGATCAACTCATTGAAGAAGACTCCCATCTTGGCGCTCGGAACCTCGTGTTTGTTGACCGAGAAAGTTGGGCCATCCATACCCATCACCACAGCCTGGGCACCAAGACACTCAGCGATATCGATCGGGCTCTTGATCCAGAGGTCAACCTGCTCGGTCTGATTCTTCAGCTTGTCCTCTGCATCATTTTGGAGGCGCTGGGAAGTGTCCAGATCCTCCTCCAGGGTGCCGATCCTGGCCTTCATGTCTGTAATGGTGCCATTGGCAGTATCAAGGCTCTGGGTCTTGGAAGAGAGCTGCAACTGCACGTCAGCCAAGAAGGTCTCCGCCTTCCGTACTTCTTCTTTGAGGGCCTTCACCTCCTTAACACTCCCGGCAAGATCTTCTGCTAGCTTAGCCACCTGCTGGTCGAGGTCAGTCTTGGCATTGGACACGGCAGCCAGGTCATCAGTAAGCTTCTTCAGTTGAGTGGCAGAGTCAGCGGCAAGGGCAGCACCATGCTTGTCTTCCAGTTCCTTGGTACACTGGTGTACAAGAGCTTCCAGATTGTCGTCCTTGGCACGGAGAGTGGCTTCGAGCTTCTCCTCGTGGAGGGAGATCTCTTGCTCTCTGGCGTCCAGGGATGCCTTGCGGTCCGCCAGGCGTGCCTCGCGGGCCATGACATCCTCCCTCATCATCAGGAGCGTCTCTTGCTACCTCAAGAGCACCTTGAACTGCTTGTCATGCCACTCGCACAACTGCAGGCATTTATCCCTCAGCTTCTGGTCCACCTTGCTGGCGGACTCGCGTCGCTCTTTGAGCGCCTGCCACTTCTGGTTGTGCCCGGCCTGCATCTCCTTCAGGCATGTCGCCATGGATACCATGAAAGACAAGTCCATCGCGATGACGACTGAGTCGTCGGCCTCCCAGCTTCCTGGTACAGCGGCGCCAGGAGGCGTTGAAGCTCTTCGTCGAGCTCCGCGCCCGTCGTTAGAGATAGGCCGGGAGCTCCAGTTCCAGGCGGCAATAACACCATGGCCAGTGTGTTTGAGGAGGATGGCAGAGTCTCAGCGAAGATCCCAGAGGAGGGGGGTGGATTCATGGTCTGGAGGGGTATTTTTACCTCGACGGCCACTTCCTCTGCTGGGGCGTCCTTCGAAGAGTGATCCACCACCGCCAAGGAGCCCTGTGCATTCCCGGCAGCAAGGTCCTGCCCCTCTGCGGCAACAATCTCAGCAGCTTCATCCGCAGCGGCCCTTCTGATATCAGCCACCACCTCCATCAGTTCTGGCTCTTCGGCTTGGGGATCTGCGGATAAGAAGACCAGAAAGCGGCAAAGAAACAGAAGTCTTAGATAAAAGGGAAAATAAGGAGGAGTGATCAGGGCAAGAAAGGAAAGAAGACGTAAGTAGGGTACCTGGAGGAGTCTGCCCAGCAGGGATCTCGGTTCCCCTGGCAGCAGATACTGCCGGGCCATGTACCCCATCCTCTGACGCGACGACCGCGCGGCTTCTTATATGGCTTCGTCCATGGAGGGCTCTACAGGGGACTCTTCGGCCCGATCGGCAGAGGGGGTGGGCCCCTCTGGAAGGGGCTTGCCCTACGTCGTTTCGCCTCCACCCTCGGTGAAAAGGGCCGAGTCCCCACTTTCGGGCCAAGGGCTGGACTAGGGGCTTGGCGCGGGATCCTCCGTGTCGCTCCCCACCAAGCACTACAAAAAAAAGACACATCCGTGACATTTTGGGCCAAACGAATTTTTTTCTGTCATGCTTATGACACTTCTATGATGATAATTGTGACAAAACCCGATATCATCATAGATGTGGTGGGCTCCTACTTCTATGACAAAACATCATGACAAAAAATGGGCTTTTCGTCCTGGGCGGGCCGAAGACGCAGCTGCATGACATTCTTTGGGCCGTCCATGACGGAAAAAACCATGGTAGAAGCGAGGGCGAGGAAAATATCGGGGGAGTTCTCGGTTACGGTGGGTGGTCGGGGGACGAGCGATGCGTGTTCCTCTTGTACGTACGCACGTGTGTGCGAGGCGTTGCGCTCTAACTGAACCCGAGCGATTGCACTGCAGGCTACGCGTTACTGAACCCGAGCGATCAATCGATCCCTTGCTGTTAACTGAACCCGAGTGATTCCTTCACTACTGCTGCTAACTGAAGCCGATCGAACCCTGCTGCCTCCTTCCCTGGATGAATAGTGAGCGTTGTTGGGGGAGGGGGGGTTGGATGAACAGTTCCCGGTGGGGGGTTGGATGAACAGGACCCCGTGGTAGTAGAGGCCGTTGCCGTTGGATGAATAGGACACCGATTGAGCCGGTTGGGGGGTGGATGAACAGTACCCCGTGGAGGGCTGGATGAACAGGACGACCCCGTGGAGGGCTGGTTGAACAGTAGTCGGTGGAGGGACGGATGAACAGTAGCCCGTGGAGGGGTGGTTGAACAGGACCCCACAGAGAGGGCTGGTTGAACAATAGTCGGTGGAGGAGCGCGCGGTGGAGGCTGGATGAACAGGAGCCCGTGGATGAACAGTCGCAGGTGGAGGCTGGAGGAGGTCGACGGTGGATGAACAGTAGCCCGTGGAGGAGGTCGATGATGGAGATGAACAGTATCCCGTGGAGTCCCATTTTGCGGTACGCCACACCCCTCCCGATGAACAGGACCCCCGTTTCGACCGTAGAGCTCCAACACAAGTCCGTTTCCTCCGTTTTGTGGTACGCCACACCCCTCCTGATCAAAAGGACCCTGTTTCGATCATAGGAGGTCCGTTTCCTCTGTTTTGCGGTACGCCAAACCCCCCCGATGAACATGATCCCGTTTCGACCATGGCCGGTTTAACACAAGGCCGTTTCCTCTGTTCTGCGATACGCCAGGCCTCGTTTCCATTGGATGTTCCATCCAAGTCGGTTGGCTCCCGATGAACAGCACGCATTCCGTTGCCTCTCGATGAACGCGATGCATTCCGTTGCCTCCCCATGAACACGACGACGACGCAGTTTCTCCGTTCCGACCCAGCCATGTACACGAGCCCTGGCCATACGTATGCGCGAGTAGGCGTTCGAGACCCCGCCCGTATGTACGTACATGGCCGTATTTACTTTCTTGCACCCTGGCCGTTGTACATACGTGTACATGCTATGTGCGCGCCTCTACTATGACACGTGCACACCGATACTATGACATGAGCCCTTCCTTACACGGCCACGGTTCATCGCTGCAGCCTGCAGACAGACCGATCGTCCAGTATGTACATACACGTTCGCGACCAGAATGACCATGCTACGTACGCTTTGACCAGGTGGGTCCCGACTATCAGGCACTTCCTTGCGTGCGAAGATGTAGCTGGTGGGTCCCAGCAGTTAGGGGCGATCATTTTTTTTGCCCGTAATATGGACGCACGTCCTTGCGTGCGAAGATGTAGCTGGTGGGTCCTAGCAGTCAGGGGGGAACTTTTTTTTGCGAAATACGGTGGCCCGTCCGGTGGGTCCCCGCTGTCAGGTGGAGGAATCATTATTTTCCGCGTAATAAGGAGGCACTTCCTTGCTGCGGCCGTGGACCCAGCTGTCAGCCTCTCCACATATAGTACTATTCCGATGGAAGTCGTTCCTTGACCATATTGACCACGCCGCGCCGAGAGCACCAGGGCGGTGGACGACGGCGAGGCCTAGGAAGGGGACGACGCAGAGCCGGGGAAGACGCGGTAGTGGATGCCCACGCGGAGAGGAGTACGAGGGTTCACTGGTTCGACTGCGGTGTGAGGCTGTCGTCGCCGCAGAATAACAGGGGGTGTGGGTGAGTAGAGGGATGGCCTGGCCAGCGGTGGGAGTTGTAGGGGCGGTGAGGCCTCCGCGGCATCACAGCCGGCCATGGGAGGCAGGAGCACGCGGCACAACCGGCGCTGGTTTGGGCGGCTAGAGCAAGAAGACCAGAGGTTGAAGAAGCACTACGGCCGTTGGATGGACATCGTACGGTCACTTGAGCTAGAATCGTTCATATTGACTAAGTTGACAAAGCCCTCCGTCCGCGTCAACTTAGTAGGCCCACAAGTCAGCCTCCCATATGGTGTGTCCCAGCTAGCAGGGGGAGTATTCATTTTTTTGTGCGTAATAAGGAAGCACCTCCTTGCGTGCGAAGATATAGCTGGTGGGTCCGAGCTGTCGGCGGCGGGAACATTTTTTTTCGTGAAATAGAGAGGCCTTTTTGGTAGGTCCTAGATGTCAGGTGGAGGAATCATTATTTTGCGCGTAATAAGGAGGCATTTCCTTGTGTGCGGCCGTGGAGCCAACTGTCAGCCTCTCCACGTGCAGTCCACTTCCGATGGATGTCGTTCGTTGACCATGTTGACCACGCTGCGCCGAGAGCACTAGGGCGGTGGACGACGGTGAGGCCTACGAAGGGAATGACATGGAGCCGGGGAAGACAAGGCAGTGGTTGCCCACATGGTGGGGAGTATGAGGGTTGGCTGGTTCGGCTGCCGTCGCCGAAAAATAACAGGAGGTGTGGGTGAGTAGAGGGATAGCTAGGCCAGGGATGCGAGTATGGTGGGGCCGTGAGGCCTTCCCGGCAGCACAGCCGGCCACGGGAGGCGGGAGCAGGCGGTTCCGCCGGCGCTGGTTTGGGCGGCTGGAGCAGGAATATCAGAGACTGAAGAAGCACGATTGCCGTTAGATTGACATCTAACAGTCTGAGCTGGTAGAGTCGATTGTTGACTAAGTTTCTTTTTTTGAGAAACCTTGTGTACGCATGAACTTAGTAGGCCCACAAGTCAGCCTCCAAATCTGTGGCAGAGAACATAGAGACCATTTGCTATTTTTTAATAATTTGCAGCCCATTTGCTAATTCTTAAGTAATTTATTACAGCCCATTTTCTGCCCAGGACCACGGCCAAAAAGTTCAACCTTATTTTGCATATTTCGGTGGAGTCCGAACTGTTGTAATCCCGAAATGATAAACATTTTTTGAGAACTTATTGATTTGCCAAAAATCATTTTGTTTTTGTAAGCAAACAAGACGTGGGACAATTGAGTTGGTTTAAGGGAAAACCAGTGATAAAAAAATAGCACTGGGAGGGAAAACAACAACAAAAATAAGGATGTAAATATGAAAAGGGAACTTTATGTATTTTCAATATAATAATACGTGTATATGAACTAGTAAAACTATAGGTAGAGATTAGAAAACAGAAGTAGGACATGGCGTTTCAAGAGGAAAATAGAACTGGGTTGTGTGTTTGATTCAGTAAAAAAATGCCTGCGGATGTTGTAAGACAAAATATAACTAACGCTGGCGGGCCAGAGGCCAGTAGATACCTACTGCTAGATCTTTGTGCCCTGTTGTCGTCATGGGCTGGGCCTGTTAAAAACAAAACCAAGCCTGGGCAGTCTACATCCCAGTTGAAACTTGCTCGACCTGAAAAAAACAATATACCTGCTCAATAAACGAGAGAATTCTGCAAGTACACACTAATAACTGGGATGCATCAGGTATATTGTTTTTTCATTGTCATAATAAGTGCATGCACTTGTTTCGAAAAATTTGGAGAACTGGGAATTCGAACGGCAGGTGCTTAAGCTACCCATCAAATAAAAATCAAGTGCCTGAAAATTCGTTTCGAAACAAATGATTCAGCTTTATATCCACGTCGACCCTCGGCATGATGGTTGGAAGCAAATGCCAAGTTCATACCGAAAGATCATTAACAACAATACCAACTTGCGGACGACAAGGTAGTACAAGTACCAATACCAAACTAACTTATAATCTTTTTAGTCCTGGCCCTAGTGTTCGTTTGGTAGAAAATCTTGCAGAGGACCATCTCCCGCTCCTTCTCTTGCTCCAGGTCCCTATGGTGGTACTGGTGCATCACCCAGTTGGTCCTCTGCTGGTCGAAGTTTTTTTTGCGGGAATGGTCGAAGTTCTTGTTGGTGTGTAGCACGAGAACCTTTTTGCTGCCCGTCTGCCGGCCATTGATCATCACCGGCAATGTATTGCCAGTCTTGTGCCACATCGCGAGCATGCCGTACTCCGACTGTATCTTGCGACGCATCCATGTGCCCCTTTTGAACGCCCTGGAATTGTGCTAGAAGAAATGCTTGCTTAGGCCACTCAGTGTGATACCTGCAGTATTGTCGAATACAGGTTTTAGTGTACGTAGTTGGCATTTTCATAACATCTTTGGCATGTCGCAGTCACTTGTTTTACTTTTTATTAACTGTCAAATTGTAATTGCTTCACTAG
This sequence comes from Aegilops tauschii subsp. strangulata, assembly GCF_002575655.3. NCBI lineage: Eukaryota > Viridiplantae > Streptophyta > Magnoliopsida > Poales > Poaceae > Aegilops > Aegilops tauschii. Next base: position 339,187,956 of record NC_053037.3, read on the forward strand.
GTCTGCGTCTAAAAAGAAAAATAGAGCTATAAACAAAGGAATATGTTTGTGCAAGTAGATGGCCGATCAGTGTCTTACCTGGAAGTTTCTCAGGATGGGGGTAGCATATGCCGTGCTCATTGTCGATGGTTGGTATGAAAAAATCGATGAGAGGGTGAGATCTCGCGCTGTCAGCACTCACTTTGGCCTCAAGGTGCTCGATCAGCTCCTGATCTGTGGGATCGAACTTGACGCCAGCCGGCAGCACCGGCCAATCCTTCTTGGAGTTGCATCAGTTAATTCCAGTTATATGGTACTCAATGTATGATCAATCGACTGTTTTAAGTGAATGATGAAAGATTTCAACAGATCTATACCCCTATATAGTGTGCGAATAACTTTGAAAGTTGGTCGTTGGATGAAGCCAATCTGACGGTACAGAGATGGCAAATCCAAGCACCACCGGCCGTTGGATATCATCTACATTCCACCAGATTCTGCCACATGTACAATCTAGAAGACTCCATGGTTGAACATAAGCATAATGCACAAACCTCAAAACACAAGCACTTCTCCTTTGTTCTAGAATCTTCCATATCTTAATTGCCCAAACTTTTTTTTCTAAATGAATTGTCACTTTTTGTTTTTATTTTATGCTTTACAATGCATAATTCCATGAATCTTAATATATATATTTTTTATAAAACTAATTGATTTTGGATGAGATGAACTATAATAATAAAATGAACATCTACATCATGCATATATGACTCAAAGCTTACATGCTATAGTGTGGTATTTATTCATAATTTGGTTACCAAATCTCATGCGTGCAATGCACATGTACCTTACCAGTAAGTGGTAGTACTCCAAATCTGAAGTCCACAATACCCGAACACGCCACGGGGATTCTTGTGTCACCTCACACGCAGCGTGTTGTCACGTCAATTCAATGTGAGGACATGATGAATAATTTGACCGATGTATACTAGTACTGTTACTGTACGAGTACTTACTAGTCGTATTTAGTGTCACATTTTAACCATAGGTTTAACTAACAAAATGTCAATGCATGTCACCGAAAATTATTCCATTGGAAACTATGACGAATAAAACGATATAATTTTTTGTGACATGCATTAACATTTAGTTAGTGAAATTTATGGTCAAAATTTGACATAAATTACGAGGGGGGCCAATAAACCAGGAGGGAGGTAGTACGAGTAGTGCAATATACGGTATAGAGTACTAGTACAAATTTAGAAATGGAGTAAGAAGTTACAAGGCTGTGCGACAGACTTTGTAGGCTACATGAGTAATACAAAATATAATTCCCATTAGACAACACTTTCACCAACAAGTACGCACTTGAAGCCTAATATATATATATATATATATATATATATATATATATATATATATATATATCAGTACATCCTACGCAGGTGAGTTAGGATGCACTTGATCCCAGAAAGGTATCTATCCTTCAAACCAAAGGAGTGCTTCAAACTAACAACAGTACATAATATCCAACAAAAGAGGGTCATGCTATAGCAGCAGGATACATGTCTCAGTCTAGATATTAGTACGAATCAAGTTGTGCATATTTGCTGTTGGCATGAACCACATCGCCGCATGTCGGGTTTGCAAAAGCCATCCATCGCATGGAAGCTTGATGCCTTTCACACACTGAAGATTATCTGGCAACAAGTTGTGTCGACGAATCTCTGGATATGGTGATTCATGAAACCCATGGTATGATATGTAAACACAGTTCCCCCGATGAATGGAAGTTGCATAGCACGGTAATCATCGCCGGTGATATGATCGATGATTGGTTGGATGATCGGATAATTGAGCCCGAGGAACATGGAGTGGTTGCTAAGGCTGTAAACCCGCCTCCAGTTGAATACGCCTGGCCCAACGGAGCTGGGATCTTTCTCGAACACGAAGCAACCATAGCCATCAATGTCACGTACGCCCCAGGCATTGTACTGCATGTGGTTTGATGTAATGGTTTGGTCAATTTGTTACATGCAAATGAGCATCAAATGACCGCCGTCAGCTGAACGAGCGATAAACCACCACCCATCGCCTAGTATGATTCCAGGTCCTGGAATCATGAAGGCCAGCGCATTTGCGTCTGCTGCAACAATTCAAATTGGAGACCAAAAGGAAAAAAAATAAACAATCATGTTCAGAGTATGTGTGGAATTAAGATTATCATAACAGTGACACATATCATAGACAGAGAATTGCAATGCCGTGGTCATAATCATACCCCAAGTTAAAAAAAATAAGCCAATGGCTTTCGTATTCTAGCAATATATCATGGTTCAAACATCATGTAACAGTGAGAGGAAAACAGATATGACAGGGCCTACTCATATTCTACCATAGCACTTACTACTGTTCTCCTATCAACTCTAAGCAATAACATGCGTTGTTATAAAAATCTTGGAAAATGAGAGTAACATATAGCAATCATGAGGTTATACTCATAATATCTATTCTAACAATCATTAGATGCCAATTGTTCTCATATCAACTCTAACAATAACATGTGTGTTCCAGTAAAAAAAACAATAACATGTGTGGTCATAAAAATCTAGGAAATGAGAGGAACATATAGCAATGATGTGGTTATAGACATACTATATATTATAAATTTGTAACAATGAACATGCAGTCGTATTCATAAGGTAAAGATGAGATGAGATAGAACAATTACACGACGATAGATTCCACCAGTATAGGCAGCCAATTTGTGCGTCAACCGCGTAAACGATGCCATCGTGCACTATAGCATCAGACAGAAATGTTGGCTGAAGAGGATTGACGATGAGCCATAACCATGTATGGCGACCGGATTCCAGATAGACTAATCCCATGTTGAACACGGCAATGAGCTTGTAATCCATGTAGTCTTCTGATGGTGTGCGCACTTCGCAGATTACAACCTTCAGCAAACAGAGGTCGAGCCAAAAGCTGGACGCGTCTCGTGCGTAGTAGGCAAGAGTGTCCGGCAGGCCGCGAGGCTCGGTGGCGGTGGTATCCAACGATGGAAGGGTGATCTCTCGCTGGGTGTAGATATCCACGAGACGCCACAGACTACCGGATTGGTGGATGAGGACAATCCAGTTGGCCTTCATGCCCGCCCAGTAGTGGCCGCGCATGAAGGACAGGTGGACAGGTAGTGGTAGCATCTCGAGGGGCACCACGGAAACCTCCGTAGGATCGTCAAGTCGGTGGGCCACCTGCGAGGATCGGGCATCAGCAAAGATGGTGTCTTGAAAAGAGCCAGCCGGTTGGGAGACGAGTAGACGGTACAAAGACACCGAGCATGCGGCCAGATGGACGATGCTGAGCAGGTCCATACGATTACAGATCTACTCGAAGAGAACATCGGGGAGGGAATTCCAATCGCGGCAATGCGTGTCAGTCGGTTCTGCCATAGGTTTTTTTAGGGCGCTGAGTGACTGGGGTTTTCGGTGCCTGCGAGCCAGCGGGGAAGTGGATTCGGGCGGGCGAGTGAAGAAGATGGCGTGTGTGGTCGAGCAGTGAGCGGGGGAAAATGGTACGCACGAGCTACCAAGGAAGATGGCACGGGCGGGCGAGCAGTGAGCGGGGGGAAATGGTGTGCGGCCGACGATGGGGAAGAGAGGAGGAAGAAGAGTGAAAGACGGGGAAGGAAGTGCATTAAATCTCAATTCTACTAGCACTACTACGAGGATATACCGTCCTTCGGAGTGTAAATAGTTACGCCGATGACATGTGGGTCTACCTCAAGAGGGCTCATATGTCAGTTAATGGAGGAGAGAGGTGCGTAGTCGTATTTGCGGAAGCATGCTCCACTAGCAAACACGATGGCAGTATCGGGTAAGGCTGATTTATTAACACCAACACGCTGGTTCAGCTTATTAATTAGGTGTCCCATCTGCTGCAGCGTGTATTGTCACTTCACTGTGAAGACTAGTTGAATAGTTCTCTCGGACCGAGATGGGGAATAATGGATCGCGAAGACTTCCTATCTACAGTATCCCTATGCCTGTACGCTCAGGCCCCTCCCAATGCTCCGCCTTGTACAGGTGCTAAGGCTGCCATGTAGGCAAAAAGTCTGATGTGGCAAGGTAATTAAGAGGAGAGAGATAAGTGTGGTGACCCCAGTACTAAGCGCGAGAACCTAGACAAAAGACTTAAATGGAAGAATCCCACCAATGCATGAAGAACTTTAGTTACAAAATCATTAAATAAAGGATGCTTATCCAACAAGTTAAGCACCTATGCATTGGGAGCTTTAGTTTCTAAAGTTTTTAATGTGCTTAGCAACCCATGTAAGCATCAATGCATTGGAAGTAGCCTCATCCTGTCCAACAAGATGAAACATTAGCCAAGGCACCCGGCGCCAATAATGTAGGAGTACTAGTACTACCTCCTTTCCGGTTTATAGGGCTCAATTCAAAAATCTCATCAACCAAGGTAGATGATGAGTGGTGGAATAATTTTTGTAGTTTGCAAAAACACTCAATTAATGCACTCGATTTCCTCAAAAAATTATGTTTACCAATGCATTAATTTTGTGTCAAACTTTGACCATCTACTCCCTCCATCCAGGTGAATAAGTCATCTTTTGTTGTGCACCATGACCAAGGAGGGAAAAACAAGAGAACTTAATGTTTATTTGCTACTCCCTCCATTCCTAAATATAGTCTTTTTAGTCATCCAAATGGAATACAACATACAGATGTATGTAGACACATTTTAGAGTGTAGATTCACTCATTTTGCTCCGTACATAGTCACTTGTTGAAATCTCTAGAAAGACAAAACTCCGTATTTGGGAACAAAGGGAGGCTTTTACTCCGTATTTGGGAACATAGGGAGTATCACCATATGGAGGGAACAGAGGAAGCTTGAAATATGAACATGTCAATGGGAGGGAGTAAAAGTCTCATGCATGCATGCCACACGCAACACTCACACATACACATGGACGCACGCAACACTCACGCACCCATGCGGCACACATCACATGATGCAACACACACGCTCTAGTGCTCAATCTACTCCCTACGTCCATGAAAGACTGTACATTTAGAGATTTACACATTGATCGGGGCATAATTAACGCCCAAAAGTAGCAGACTTATGTGTGCATGCGACCATTGAGAGAAGAAGATTAAATGAAGGTTGTTGCATGCTGTAATTAAGGATAGACATGTAGCCTATAGCTAGAGCACAAGTTGGTGCATTAGTCAATCAATATCGATTTAGATTAAAGGCTAAATGCATTGGAAGTGTAGATGTACACTCTTTGTTTTTTAGCCGATGTACACTCTTTGTTGGAAGACCGAGGGAGTACACGTGCATGCACTCACATACACAACCAGGGTGGTTCGCGCGCAAGCGTTGGACTCCTGTCGCGCCTGCGTAAAGTTTTGTTTAACTGATTTCTTTGCTCTTCCAACTGACAGGTGGGACCCAGAAACCAGGTGACAAATTAACCAGTCAACAAAGTACCACGTCGACTATGTGGCCGGTCAGTAGGGTGCAATACGGTGCTCTACGATGAGCTAGCACTACTACAGGATGCTGCTAACGCGACACTATGATCAGAGACCCTTTGATGAAACTGTGTGCGATGCATTAATCACAAACGGGGATGTAAAAAACCCGTCAAAAAAGGTGCAAAACGTTTGCGATGGCGGAGCCATCAAACACGGTTCAGATTTTAGTTGCGTGTGCGATTCAGGGCACACGGTTAACCCGTTCGAACTGTTTGCAATGAGGCAGAACAACAGAAACGGGCAGCCATATCAATGTGTGTGCGATATATGGCATACAGTTTGCTCTGATGAACCGTTTGCTATTAGGGAGTGCAACATAAACGGTTAGCCAGATCAAGGTGTGTGTGATATAGGGCATACGGTTCACTCGGACGAACTGTTTTCGATTAGCGAACGCAACGGAAATGGTTCAACTTAATAAGATGTGTGTGATACGTGGAAACAACTGACTCGGATGAACTGTTTGCGACGAGAAATTAAAACACAAACGGTTAATACAGTTAGTTCGTGTGCGATTCTGTGTGTGCAAAAAATTTGAAAAATGCAAACTAGTTGCTTGCGGTGGCTAGGAGTATCGCACACGAGGCGTCTGCGAGTACTCGTGTGCGATGATTAGTAAGTTACACATGCATGTCCTTATGTTAACACTTGTGTGATAAATAACACGTGGCACCGGATACGGTATTCGGGTTGTGTGTGTGCTCCACTTAGTCTTCCCACGCTCCAGCGAATGCTTCCCGCGCTCCACATGGGTCAATTGTAAAATCCACTCCTATTCCCTCACCGGTTTCCCGCCACCAGCTAACGGCTTGCTGCATATAACCTAGGCGGCAACGCACCGCCGCGACACTCTGCGAAGATCTAGTCCTCACCCATCTACCATTAGTTATTCCAAGCATGCCAAGCAACGACCAAAGCTTCGACGTCGACGCCTACCTGCGTTACATCTTCGGCGCGGAGAACGAGTCGGAGCAGGTCGGGGAGCAAGAGCTTCATCGGTCGGTGCAGGCACCATGGCCCATCGACAGCGATATTGGCATCACAGTCCTTGGGAGCACAATCGACATATTGCAGAGGAGGTGTGATGAGCAGTTTGCCATCCACTGTGCAGAAGATCCAGAGCTGCTCGGCGGCATGATCGATGACCCACCCGGCCCGCCGTCACCAGTGCTCATCGAGAGCCTGATGCCCCGCAAGGAATGGGCAGAGTACCTCTGCGATTCAGTCAAGACAAAGGCAGCCTGCGGCTTCATCATTACCCGCGGCGGCCGTGTCAACCTCGATCCCGATGATGTGGTGGCCAGGCTCGAGCGCATCCTTGGCGGAGTTGACGTCCCCGACGAAGTAGAACATCACCAACATGATATCTTGAGGATGCAGGTGATCGACGGAATTTTCTACCAGGCCAGAGACATGGAAATGGAGCGGTTCCGTGGAGTTGTCATCCGCGCGATTGCACACTATCAAGCTCTTCTGGAAGAGGCCCAGCAGCCCCAAGAGCCTCCCATCGCCAGCAGCTCCGTAGGCGGAGGCAGGTCGGGACACTTGGAGTGAACAGCCGCAAGGGTGCTATGCTGATCATGGAGTCCGAGAAGGCCATCGTCGGAACGCCGCCAGCTCAGCCTTTTAGCTTATATTTTATTATAATTGTATGCATATGTAGGTCGTGAGTGTTCTGGGCCTTGCCGCATATGGCATTTTAAATTATCCTAAATATGTAAGACAATTATTAAGAATTATAATCCGTTGCCATTGTAACTTTGCCTCAACGGCGAGCAAAGCGCGCGCAGGGACGCTAGAGCGGAGCGCGCCGCGGCCGCCTCAATGGCGAGCAACCACGTGGTCAACCTGCTGCCATCAATAAATTTTGACCTTGTTTCTCATCACATTGTTGATTACAATGCAATAAGCAATTGCAAATCTGTTCACACCTATCAAACTAATATGTGTTCACACTTAGCAACGAGCTATAAAAACTACCCACTCAAATATTACTTCACAGTTCCTCTCCTCATCACCCACAAAACTGGTTTTTTTGTCAAGTCGTTCCGCCATGACCGGTAGGAGGAGTTTAGGGTGGACATATAACCAGGCAGCAAAGACCAAGGCCGCGGAAGCACTAGAAAGGTCCCGCGGCGAAGCCGCAGCCGCAACAGAGATGTCCCGGCGCGCCGCGGAGCCCTCGAACGAGCTCTCACGGGCACGCGAGGGCTCTCACAAACGCATTCGCGACGTCGGCCATCACGACGAGCCGGCGTTCCTGAAGTCCTTTCGTCGGCGACGATGACATTCTCGCTGGCGTCACTACGCATCAGGAGCTGGTCGACTGCTTGATGAAGCTGCTCAAGATCAGCGATGCCTCGGTTGACAAGGCGACCGGCCTCGTCGAGCAACCCATGGGTGACAACGCGAAGCTCCTCAAGTGGTCGCCGAGATGGAGGAGGAGGCTGCCGGATGGAAGATGCTGCATGAGCAGAGCAGTGCCTCGGAGATGACGCTGAAAGCGGTCGTCGAGGAACTGATGGGTGGCTTGAGGAAGCTCCGGATCAAGCACGAGCAGGAGGTGGAGGAATCCATGGCTGCTTTCATGCAAAGTCATGAGGAATTGAAGAAGGAGCTGGAGGATTTCGCCGCCAGCGATCCATCGACGAGTAGAGACAGTAGCAACCCAGACCGTTGTCTGCAATTTCCTTCTTCTCTTGCCCCTGTGTCTTCCGGGCTTTGCTGCATGTGGCATTTTAAATATCCCGAATATGTAAGACAATTATTACCTGCGCCATTGTAAATTTGTCGTCGTATTATCCGTTGCCATTTTATTTGTGGTCGTATTATCCGTTGCCCAATGTGGCAATTTAAATTAGGGCGGAATACGAGTTGAAAACACGAACAAAGCAAATGCTGCCATGGGATCACAAGCAAACACCCTCCTTCCAAGTGCTTTAATTAACCCATTAATGGAGAAGTTGTGAGCGAGGTGGGCGGCGGCTGGTGCATGGAGGTCAAAGAGCTCGCTTCCCGGTGAGCATGGGCGGCCTCGCTGCTCGCATGTGTCCCATCGAGCCTGCGAGGTGGACAGGATGCACGCGTCCCGTCGAGCCTGCGCGGCGGACTGCTCGCACGCGTCCCATCGAGCCTCCACGGTGGACTTCTCACGCTCGTCCCGTCTAATCAAACAGCTGCACGCACGCCACCGAGTATGGTTAAATTTTGACACGGTTAATATAATACAACCGCTTGCGATATTAACGTGTCAGCTTTTTGTTTCAAAAAGGACTTCGTTGGCTACTAATGTCTGTGCCTCTTCGCAAACTGGACGATTTTTTTACCACGACATATATGTGCCATGTCATGAAACCATTCCAAGTTTCATGTTTTTTGGGTGACTTTTTGATTTACTGAGATTTAAAAACTGTGCCTCCGGGTCAGGAATAGCAAGATCCTCTTCTGATGGTAACTTGATTGAAGAATTATGCAATACATCAAGAAACACAATGGGTGGTACCGGCTTACGTTGAGACCCAAGCTGGTTCAAAGCATCAGCCACCTCATTCTTCCTTCGATCAAGATTCTCCACCTGATAACCCTTGAAGTGACCAGCAATATTATCAACCGCCTGACGATAAGCCGCCATGAGCGGATACTTGGAATCCCAAGTACCTAAAACTTGCCGAGCCATTAGATCTGAGTCGCCAAAACACCTGACCCATCTTAAATTTATATCTTTTGCCATTCGAAGGTCATGGAGTAAAGCCTCATATTCAGCTGCGTTGTTAGTACAAGGAAACATCAACCTTAAAACATAACAAAATTTGTCACCTCGTGGGGAAGTCAAAGTAACTCCAGCCCCCGATCCTTCTAATTGCCTGGACCCATCTAAGTGAATAGTCCAATATGTGTTATCAGGCTTCTCCGCAGGCATCTGCAACTCCGTCCAGTCATTGATGAAATCCACAAGAGCCTGAGACTTAATAGCTGTCCATGGCACATACTTCAAACCATGGGGACCGAGCTCAATGGCCCACTTAGCCACTCGACCTGTAGCCTCTCTGTTCTGAATAATATCCCCCAAAGGAGCAGAACTGACCATAGTAATAGGAGGCCAAGAAAATAATGCTTCATCTTACGACTGGCCATGAACACCCCATATACCAGTTTCTGCCAATGTGGGTATCGTTGTTTAGACAAAATTAACACCTCACTGACATAATAAGCCGGCCTCTAGACCAGGTACTCCTTACCCTTCTCCTTGCGCTCAACCACAATCGCCACAGTGACAGCCCTACTGTTAGCCGCCACATATAAGAGCAAGGGATCTTTCTCAATGGGAGCCGCAAGGACGGGCGGCTCAGCTAACTGTTTTTCGAGTGCCTCAAACGCCTCATTGGTAGAATTACTCCAGACAAATTGATCTGTTTTCTTGATCATCTAGTACAACGGAATGACCTTCTCACCCAGACGGCTTATGAACTGGCTTAAGGCCGCAATACGACCCGCCAAGCGTTGGACATCATTGACACACGCCGGCTTAGCCAATGAAGTGATAGCTTTAATCTTCTTCGGGTTAGCCTCGATACCCCTTTTCGAGACCAAAAAACCCAAGAGCTTTCTTGCAGGCACACCAAAAAAACACTTGGCCGGGTTAAGCATCATTTTGTAGACCCGAAGATTATCAAAGGTCTCCTTCAAATCCTCCAACAGAGCCTCCTTCTTTCTGGACTTGACAACAATATCATGCACATAAGCATGAATAATGTGTCCAATCTGGCGATGAAAACAATTCTAGACACAACGCTGATAAGTCGCCTGTGCACTCTTGAGCCCAAAAGGCATAGAAACATAGCAGAAAACCCCAAAAGGTGTTATAAAAGCCGTCCTCTCTTGGTCTTGAACTGCCATCTTAATCTGATGATAACCAGAATAAGAATCTAGGAAGCACAAACGCTCACAACCCGCCGTGGCATCTATAATCTGATCAATACGAGGAAGAGCAAATGGATCAGCTGGACAAGCCTTATTGAGATCTGTATAATCCACACACATACGCTAGGTGCCATTTTTCTTAAGCACTAGCACAGGGTTGGCCAACCACTCAGGGTGAAAAACTTCAACGATGAACCCGGCCACCAAGAGCCAGGCCACCACTTATCCAATAGCCTTACGTCGCTCTTCATTAAAACGGTGAAGGAACTATTTCACCGGTTTAAACTTAGGATCAATATTAAGAGTGTGCTCAGCGAATTCTCTCGGTACACCTGGCATGTCTGACGGTTTCCATGCAAAGATGTCTTGATTCTCACGGATGAACTCGATGAGCGCGCCTTCCTATTTCGGATCAATGTTAGCACTGATGGTGAACTGCTGAGATGAGTCGCCAGGGAAAAAGTCAACTTGCTTAGTATCATCAGTCGACTTAAACTTCAACAAAGAGTCTTGCTCAGTGGTCGGCTTCTTCAAAGGGGACATGTTAGCCGGGCCAACATTATCTTTATAAAATTTGAGCTCCTTCGTGGCACAAGCCGACTCAGCATATGCAGCATATCCTTCCTCACATTCCAAGGCAATTCTTTGATCACCATGGACTGTAATCATGCCCTTACGCCATGGAATTTTAAGCTGTAAAAAAACATAACAAGGCCGCGCCATAAACCTGGCATAAGCCGGCCACCCAAACAAAGCATGATAAGGGCTCTTGATTTTAACCACTTCAAACCACAACGTCTCTGCTCTGAAATCATAGTCATCGCCAGAGGCCACTTCCAAAGCAATCTTCCCAACTGGGTATGCCGATTACCAGGCACCACACCGTGAAAAACCATAGATGACGGTTTGAGCTCCTTATTAGTTAAATTCATCCTGCGGAAAGTATCATAATAAAGGATATTGATGCTACTGCCACCGTCCGTGAGCACTTTAGTGAATTTATAACCCCCAACCCGAGGGGCTACCACCAACGCTAGTTGACCCGGATTCTCAACCAGGGGCGCGTGATCCTCTCTACTCCATGTGATTGGATGCTCTGACCATCACAAATATTGAGGTGCCGCCAGCTCAATCGCACTGACCGCGCGTTTATGGACCTTCTGATCTCACTTGCAGAGACTTGTGGTGAAAACATGATATTGACCACTGCTAAGCTGCTTTGGATTGCTCTGGTATCCTGACTGATGCTGCTGGTTACCTTGACCAGATTGTTGGCTATAGCCACCCTGTTTGCCTTGTCCTTGATACCCAGAGTTTGAGCCGCCACCACCGAAACCGGGCCCCTATGAGCCGGATCCTGACCCGCCGGGTGGGCCATCATTGTTGCCATGATTCTGGTTGAAGTTAGAATTCTTGTATTCCTTCATGATAAAACAGTCCTTCCAAGCGTGAGTTGACGGCTGACCGGGCAGACTATGCTTTGGGCAAGGGTCATTAAGCATTGCCTCAAGGTTAAATTTCGGTCCTCCAAATTGCGACTTACCCTTACGACACTGATTTTTATGCTGAACATTGGTATTAGCCACAAAATTTCACCCGCCATCGGTTTGTTTGCGCTTACCACCGTTACCCTGGTTATGACCATTATGCCCTGTCACATTCTGCTGCTGACCCTTACATTTACCACTCTTCTTCCCCTTGTTGGATTTTTCATCATCAGATTCGGGGTCCTTAGTGTTGTTTGAGTCAGCATACTTGATGAGAGCTGCCATGAGCTCTCCCATGTCATTGCAGTGACGCTTAAGCCGCCCCAGCTTCTACTTGAGAGGTGCGAAGTGATAATTCTTCTCCAAAATCACAACAGCAGAGCCTCCTCAATGCTGTCCGATGAGTGGATAGTAGCTGAAACCTGGCGAACCCAATGGTGGGCCGACTCATCCTCTCGCTGCACACAGTTGTCCAGATCAATAATCGACAGAGGCGGCTTACATGTTCCTTAAAATTTCTAAATGAAGCGTGCCTTCAACTCAGCCCATGAACTGACAGAATTGGCAGGTAACCCTTTCAACCAGGTTCGAGCTAGTCCATCCAACATCATGGTGAAGTACTTGGCACATACCGCATCATTAACATCTAACATCTCCATAGCCAGCTCATAGCTCTTAATCCAAGCCTCAGGCAGAAGATCAGCTGTGTAATTAGGAACCTTACGGGGACCCTTAAAATCCTTGGGTAGACGCTCATTGCGTAGAGCCGGCACTAGACACGGCACACCAACTATCCTTGAAGTCGTCCCAGCTTCAATGTGACACCGAAGGGTTTACTGGGAATTGATGATGAGCCCCAAATTAAGCCGCCAATTCTGCCTCACGACGGGCTCTAGCCTGATCCACAAGGGCCTAAGCATTGTTTGGCCTATGGCTCGGGCCGGGTTAGGCCCGCGTGGTGGGTCATCATTACGAGGCGGGTTACGATGCCGCTCACTGCTGGAAACCACCGGCGACTCAATGCGCCGGCTATAACTTTGACTTGGGCGGGGAGTTGAGTGAACACACTCGCGACTGTATGAATAAGCCGCATGCTGTGCCACAACCGTTTGAAGAAGCTCCACATCATTCCGGGTCTCTATCGCAACTGGAGACTCGCCTTCGATTGGGATAGCCGCCAGCCGTGTGGCCGCTGCTATCATGTTGTCCACCGGGTTAGAATAATGTCCAGAGGGTGTTGGAACCCGCTGGAGGGGTCTGATCCCAACGGGGCGGGTCTAGCACACGAGCCTGCACCACCGCTTCGGTTCCTGGTGCCTCAGCAGCCTGGGTTAATCTGGGCGGGTTACTCGTTCCCCCCCAAGCGTGTTAAAAAGATTCTGTCCCTCAAACTGTGAAGGCAAACGTCTCTAATGCCTCCTTCGAAGAACAACATTGGACGCGTTCTGGTCCAAACTCAGACGAAAAGCTTCTACTCTTATTCACTGTGACTCGGCCTCCAATGAAGCCCGCTCAGTTGCCATTCTAGTGTTCTCCACATCAAACTCCTCTCGGGCCTTGGCCACCTCGTCTCGTACCTTCGCAACTTCTGCATTATGTTGTGCCTGATTTGCCGGAGTTACCTCTGCAGCTAATAGAGTTACCAAAGAATCCAAGAGCTCAGATAAGACTTGAGTCGGCGGCCGTACAGAACCGCTCGCCCCGGCTGTCGCAGCAATAGTTGAGCCAGATGTCATAGCCGTGGCCATTGACGAGTTTAGCATCAACTGCTTACCAGCCATAAAAACAGCAGCCCTGCTTGGTGGCTCATAGGGATCCAGAATATTGTCACCGTCGGAATAGCCCCCAAGCTCGCCATCTTGAAGCTGATAGATTGATTCAGTTTCTCCAGTTGAGGACTCATCACCTGAATAGATGGTCGTCTCTCCGCCAGATGTAGACCCTTCCTCAAGATCTGCTGCGTGAACAAAGCCAACAAAGACATGCTTCCGGCTGGGCTGATCCCTAGCAGGTTGCACGCGCTGAGCCGTCTCGATGAGGTTGGTGCAGGCGTCCGGCTCAGGCTCTGATTCACTGATTTTGCTGATGAAGACGTGGATTCCGCCAAAGGGGACCCGGTACCCGTACTCGATTGAGTTGGCCTCGGGGCCCCAGCCAACATCGTCAATGTAGATCTGGCCTTGGCTACTCTTGGTCATCCGGCCCACGGTGTACCCTTCGATCGCTGAGAAATTGCCCTTCAAGAACTCGAAACCACCATGCTCTGGCCCCATGGTGGGCGGCAACTGCTGTAGTTTTGTCACGACAGATGCCCTAGGGAAAGGAGTTAGGTGTGGAGCCATCGCAACGTAGCTTAGCTTGAAGGGGTTGAACAGGACAAAGGTCACAAAGGATTTAACTAGGTTCGACTCCTCACAACGAGGTAAAAGCCTACATCTGTCGGGGAAAACAGACAGGGGTATATATTTTTCCCTGACTCGTGCACGGACACCAAGGCCGGGCCAGAACACAAGAGACCAAGAGCTTTGAAGGATCAACATATAGATCAAGAGGACCAAGATCGAGCAAGAGAAGTAAGATACCACCAGGAGAAAAGCCTCCCTTGCCGGGCAGGGGCGGGACCATCCCGAGAAGAAGGAGCCCAAGACATCCCGGCAGGGCTTGCCGGGACTCCCGACGGAAAAACCACCTCATCCAACTACTCCACCATGACCTGCATCGTCCATCAGTGCGGTGTCAAGCCGCAAAGTGACTTAGTGGTAGACATTCGCCACATGGCAGTTTCTCTCTACAAAAGATGCCCCAGAACGACACCCGTCCTGCGACGTGTCAAGAAATCAGGTGTGAAGCTGGCAAAATAGCCCGGCAAGGCTTGCCGGGCAACCAATGACATGACGTTAAGTGGTGCATTTAATGCACCCTGTCAGCCTGCCGAGTTAGGTATGATAGCACTGTTTGCTATCTTATCATTGCATAATGACTACTTTGCCATTGTGGTAACCCCTTAATCTATAAAAAGAGGGCCATGGAAACCGTAGAAAGGGGTTAGAAGGTTGGGCAACCAACACGCCCGTACATGCGTAGCCACTGCCGCCCCTGCCGGGCAAGTGTACTATGCTCCACCACCACTCTTCCACCATCAATCCACCAAAGGAGGAGTAGGATTTTACGCCTCGCGGCGGCCGAACCTGGGTAAAATTGCCTGTGTGAAATCTATTGTGCTGCCCCACGCTCGTCTGCTCTTTGTGCAATGCAACGCCCCCTGGCAAACCAGCAAGGGGCCCTCTGGTCCCATAGGTGGCCGTGGTTATCCCCGGCAAGCTCTTCCTCGGTAGCTCCTTCTATGGCTTGCATTTCACTACCACCATGAGAAGAGCTCTCGTCCTCGTCTTTTCCCTTGCCCCTTCCGGTCTTTGCGTCCCTCTCCATCTCTGCAAGGCGGGCAACCTTGTCGTCCTCGACCCTCCTCAAGATATACGCTGAATCCACAGAGGAGGTGCGTTTGTACATCCTAGTTTCAGCCTTGGTGGCCATCCCCACCAGGGTGTTTGAACACTGGAGCTCTTCATCAAGAGAAGGCAGTCGCCAATCACCTGCCACTCCATGAGCATTGCATTCCAGCATCCACTTCAGTATCTAATCCCGGGCAGAATTAATGTTCACGAGGATAACGGTTGCCGGGAGCTTGAACAGCTCAAAGCGGCCATACAATTGATCACACAGCCAGGCATGGCCACAGACTGACAAGTTGTTGGCAAACCCCGGGAGCAACCTCATCCTATCAGCAACATCGCCATACAACCAGGCCGTTCCGTCCCTCTCCTGCAGCGGCGAGATACGGCGGAGAAGAAAATCGCCCCCCACATGCTCAACGGTTAGCCCGGCAGCCTTCAAATAGGTGATCCTGTTGATTGCTGGGCGTAGCTTATCTTCAGTAAGACCTTTAACGCTCCATTCCTTGCCGCGCTCAACACATTCCTTCCGCGCGTCACAAATTCAGGGGCTTCTTCATCTTGAATCCAACACCAATCCCCTCTCCACTCATCCCACCTCTCACGCTGCTTCCCAAGGATATAATCCCAGATCTTCCTCGCCACCCGTGGCATCTAGCTAATGTTTCCGGAGCGGTGACCCTTGTTCTCCACCGGCGGAATGAAATAATGCCGGAACAGATCCACATTGGGGTTGATTCTGGCAAAATTCTCACACAAATGTGCAAAAATCATGGTCGCCATTGCATTTGGCGTGAAATCAAGGAGGTGAAATCCATAGATGGTCATGATCGCCTCAAAGAATGCGGAGAAGGGGGGACAGAGGCCGCAAATAGAGTAAGCGCAAAAGAATCGATATGAGTCCGGTGGATCTTCCTTCCACTCCGCAAAAACTTTGGGCGCTCCGTGCCCTTTCGGGACAGGCTCCCCCACAGGTATCCATACCTTGCCTGGAGGACTGGGCCGCTCAAAGTCGATGGGAGGAAGACGAAATCTCCCCTCCATTTCTTGTTCAGCTCCGCTACCCTCTTGCTCCCCTTGGCAGCTACGTCCTTTGCCGCAGCCGTCTGCTTTCCTTTCTCTGCAGGTTTCTTTCCCATTTCCGCGGCGGCGATGCGAATGGAGAAGGGATTCAATGGGAAGGGTGGCGGCGAGCGGGAGAGTGAGAGGAGGAACCGTCGTTTGACTTACAAGGGAAGAAGATGGGAGAGCAAGGCAAGAGACAGGTGAACCGTGCCGCTCCGCCTTTCCCTGCTCTTAAGGGGAGAAGTGTGGAACAGAGCGCGCGCTTCAGAAAGTTACCATTTTACCTTAACTACAACAGTCCCAGGACCCCACGACGCATAGTAATTGCACGAAGTGGATGTTGGATTGACTAGTCGCCATGGCAAACCAGCGTGAGCAGCCCTCTCCTACCACGTGTCAGCGCACTGTTTAGGGCCTAAACCAACATGCCACGCGACACGTGTGGCTCAGGCCCGGGGGCTTATGTCGGGGAAAACAGAGAGCGGTATATATTTTCCCCTGACTCGTGCACGGACAAGCCAAGGCCAAGCCAGAACACAAGAGACGAAGAGCTTCGAAGGATCAACATATAGATCAAGAGGACCAAGATCGAGCAAGAGAAGCAAGATACCACCAAGAGAAAAGCCTCCATTGTTGGGAAGGCGAGCTCGGCAGGGGCGGGGCCATCCCCAGAAGAAGGCGCCCAAGACATCCCGGCAAGGCTTGCCGGGACTCACGAGGGCAAAACCACCTCATCCAACTACTCCACCACGACTCGCGTCGTCCATCAGTGCGGTGTCAAGCCGCAAAGTGACTTAGTGGCAGCCATTCGCCACATGGCTGTTTCTCTCTACAAAAGATGCCCCAGAACGACAACCGTCCTGCAACGTGTCAAGCGACCAGGTGTGAAGCTGGCAAAATAGCCCGGCAAGGCTTGCCGGGCAACCAATGACGTGACATTAAGCGGTGCATTTAATGCACCCTGTCAGCCTGCCAAGTTAGGTATGATAGCACTATTTGCTATCTTATCAGTGCATAATGACTACTTTGCCATTGTGGTAACCCCTTAATCTATAAAAGGAGGCCCATGGCAACCGTAGAAAGGGGTTAGAAGGTTGGGCAACCAACACGCCTGTACGCGCGTAGCCACTACCGCCCCTACCGGGCAAGTGTACTACGCTCCACCACCACTCTTCCACCATCAATCCACCAAAGCAGGAGTAGGGTTTTACGCCTCGCGGCGGCCCGAACCTGGGTAAAACTGCATGTGTGATCTCTGCTGTGCTGCCCCACGCTCGTCTGCTCTTTGTGCAACGCGATGCCCCCCTTCCAAACCAGCAAGGGGGCCCTCTGGTTCCATAGGTGGTTGTGGTTTCCCACGACATCTTTGGCGCGCTAGGTAGGGGGCTCGCTTGCGCAAACCTGAAGGCGTGTGCAGCGCGCTCTATCCGTGGTAGCCTGCTCGAAGCCTCTGGCATTTGCGGCACCCATGAAGATACGGAAACTAAGCGGGGCCATCCCCACGCCTCATTGTTCGTCTCGACACCTCGCCGTAGCCACGGCTATGGCGAAGATCATCGCTGGTGGCGATATGCTCCTCTCGGCGACCCAAGCGATGCGCCCGCCATTCAAGCGTCATTCGGGAAAAGGAGGCGGGCCGTGCGAGCGCGAGATCTCTCTTTCCCGTTCCCTCCCTTCAACAACGATTGAGCCGTATTGGCCCTGGCATCGCCGATGTCGATGACTACCACACGATACTCGGTCTAGTATTTACCCTATTTTCGGGAAATCCTGAGTGATGCGCTGGTACGAATCCGTAGTGAGCTGCCCGATAGACTCCCGCTCCACCGGGCGTCGCAAGCGCGCCGAGTGCGCGCGGCCAGGCAGAGAAGGAAGGATCTTAAAACGAAAGCTAAGTCTACCTTATCACTTCTTGTTGATACATTTTGGGGGTTTTTTGCAGTTGTTTATCCCTTAACTCTAGTGAGTGTTCGTATCGTGAAAGCCCTCATGTGATGGAACCTTGGCTAGTTTCTTCGATTGCACCATCGTCCTGTCCCGAGCCATGCTCGCAGGTCGAGAGGCTGCGTCGAGAGCTACCTAGGAAAAGCCTGCCGGGACACATCCATGCCAAGATGAATGTTAAGGGCCAGACCCTTACGACAATCGCGGCAATATGATACCGGCAGACATCCAGAGCAGACATAGGGATCGATCGTATGAACACAAACATACAGAGCTCAAAGGGATAAACATGCCTTTAAGAATCCAGCCGAGAATATCAGTGCCGCGCAAACACTAGAGATAGAGTGACTAAACACAAAGTATACGTCATATTTCATTACAGGGCAATGCAGGAGCAACAGTGGCCCGATAATTAGCCTGATAACTAAATGAAGCCATTCAGACATGAAGGACCCTGTCGGCCCGGGGAGCAGCTTTCTCCTTGGCAGCAGCAACATCGACGCCCGCTGGCGACTTCTTGAATCTGTCGTCAAGGTCAAGGTCTAGATGGCGGCATGATTTATTACTCAAGACCATGAAGAGGGCATCGCGGGCAAGCTTACGGGACTCGGTTGCGAAACGCTCGACCCTCCCCTCCTCATGCACCTTCAACTTCTTGATCAACTCATTGAAGAAGACTCCCATCTTGGCGCTCGGAACCTCGTGTTTGTTGACCGAGAAAGTTGAGCCATCCATACCCATCACCACAGCGTGGGCACCAAGACACTCAGCGATATCGATCGGGCTCTTGATCCAGAGGTCGACCTGCTCGGTCTGATTCTTCAACTTGTCCTCTGCATCTTTTTGGAGGCGCTGGGAAGTGTCCAGATCCTCCTCCAGGGTGCCGATCCTGGCCTTCATGTCTGTAATGGTGCCATTGGCAGTATCAAGGCTCTGGGTCTTGGAAGAGAGCTGCGACTGCATGTCAGCCAAGAAGGTCTCCGCCTTCCGTACTTCTTCTTTGAGGGCCTTCACCTCCTTAACACTCCCGGCAAGATCTTCTGCTAGCTTAGCCACCTTCTGGTCGAGGTCAGTCTTGGCATTGGACACGGCAGCCAGATCATCAGTAAGCTTCTTCAGTTGAGTGGCAGAGTCAGCGGCAAGGGCAGCACCATGCTTGTCTTCCAGTTCCTTGGTACACTGGTGTACAAGAGCTTCCAGATTGTCGTCCTTGGCACGGAGAGTGGCTTCGAGCTTCTCCTCGTGGAGGGAGATCTCTTGCTCTCTGGCGTCCAGGGATGCCTTGCGGTCCGCCAGGCGTGCCTCACGGGCCATGACATCCTCCCTCATCATCAGGAGCGTCTCTTGCTACCTCAAGAGAACCTGGAACTGCTTGTCATGCCACTCGCACAACTCCAGGCATTTATCCCTCAGCTTCTGGTCCACCTTGCTGGCGGACTCGCGTCGCTCTTTGAGCGCCTGCCACTTCTGGTTGTGCCCAGCCTGCATCTCCTTCAGGCATGTCGCCATGGATACCATGAAAGACAAGTCCATCGCGACGACGACTGAGTCGTCGGCCTCCCAACTTCCTGGTACAGCGGCGCCAGGAGGCGTTGAAGCTCTTCGTCGAGCTCCGCGCCCGTCGTTAGAGATAGGCCGGGAGCTCCAGTTCCAGGCGGCAATAACACCATGGCCAGTGTGTTTGAGGAGGATGGCAGAGTCTCAGCGACGATCCTAGAGGAGGGGGGTGGATTCATGGTCTGGAGGGGAATTTTTACCTCGACGACCACTTCCTCTGCTGGGGCGTCCTTCGAAGAGTGATCCACCACCGCCAAGGAGCCCTGTGCATTCCCGGCAGCAAGGTCCTGCCCCTCTGCGGCAACAATCTCAGCAGCTTCATCCGCAGCGGCCCTTCCGATATCAGCCACCACCTCCAACAGTTCTGGCTCTTCGGCTTGGGGATCTGCGGATAAGAAGACCAGAAAGCGGCAAAGAAACGGAAGTCTTAGATAAAAGGGAAAATAAGGAGGAGTGATCAGGGCAAGAAAGGAAAGAAGACGTAAGTAGGGTACCTGGAGGAGTCTGCCCAGCAGGGATCTCGGTTCCCCTGGCAGCAGATACTGCCGGGCCATGTACCCCATCCTCTGACGCGATGACCGCGCGGCTTCTTATATGGCTTCGTCCATGGAGGGCTCTACAGGGGACTCTTCGGCCCGATCGGCGGAGGGGGTGGGCCCCTCTGGAAGGGGCTTGCCTACGTCGTTTCGCCTCCACCCCCGGTGAAAAGGGCCGAGTCCCCACTTTCGGGCCAAGGGCTGGACTAGGGGCTCGGCGCGGGATCCTCCGCGTCGCTCCCCACCAAGCACTACAAAAAAAAAGACACATCCGTCACATTTTGGGCCAAACGATTTTTTTTCTGTCATGCTTATGACACTTCTATGATGATAATTGTGACAAAACCCGATATCATCATAGATGTGGTGGGCTCCTACTTCTATGACAAAACATCATGACAAAAAATGGGCTTTTCGTCCTGGGCGGGCCGGAGACGCAGCTGCATGACATTCTTTGGGCCGTCCATGACGGAAAAAAACCATGGTAGAAGCGAGGGCGAGGAAAATATCGGGGGAGTTCCCGGTTACGGTGGGTGGTCGGGGGCCGAGCGATGCGCGTTCCTCTTGTACGTAAGCACGTGTGTGCGAGGCGTTGCGCTCTAACTGAACCCGAGCGATTGCACTGCAGGCTACGCGTTACTGAACCCGAGCGATCAATCGATCCCTTGCTGTTAACTGAACCCAAGTGATTCCTTCACTACTACTGCTAACTGAAGCCGAGCGAACCCTGCTGCCTCCTTCCCTGGATGAACAGTGAGCGTTGTTGGGGGAGGGGGGGGGGGTTGGATGAACAGTTCCCGGTGGGGGGTTGGATGAACAGGACCCCGTGGTAGTAGAGGCCGTTGCCGTTGGATGAATAGGACCCCGATTGAGCCGGTTGGGGGGTGGATGAACAGTACCCCGTGGAGGGCTGGATGAACAGGACGACCCCGTGGAGGGCTGGTTGAACAGTAGTCGGTGGAGGGCCGGATGAACAGTAGCCCGTGGAGGGGTGGTTGAACAGGACCCCACAGAGAGGGCTGGTTGGACAATAGCCGGTGGAGGAGCGCGCAGTGGAGGCTGGATGAACAGGAGCCCGTGGATGAACAGTCGCAGGTGGAGGCTGGAGGAGGTCGACGGTGGATGAACAGTAGCCCGTGGAGGAGGTCGATGATGGAGATGAACAGTATCCCGTGGAGTCCCATTTTGCGGTACGCCACACCCCTCCTGATGAACAGGACCCCCGTTTCGACCGTAGAGCTCCAACACAAGTCCGTTTCCTCCGTTTTGCGGTACGCCACACCCCTCCTGATCAAAAGGACCCTGTTTCGATCATAGGAGGTCCGTTTCCTCTGTTTTGCGGTACGCCAGACCCCCCCGATGAACATGATCCCGTTTCGACCATGGCCGGTTGAACACAAGGCCGTTTCCTCTGTTCTGCGATACGCCAGGCCTCGTTTCCATTGGATGTTCCATCCAAGTCGGTTGGCTCCCGATGAACAGCACACATTCCGTTGCCTCTCGATGAACGCGATGCATTCCGTTGCCTCCCCATGAACACGACGACGACGCAGTTTCTCCGTTCCGACCCAGCCATGTACACGAGCCCTGGCCATACGTATGCGCGAGTAGGCGTTCGAGACCCCGCCCGTATGTACGTACGTGGCCGTATTTACTTTCTTGCACCCTGGCCGCTGTATATACGTGTACATGCTATGTGCGCGCCTCTACTATGACACGTGCACACCGATACTATGACATGTGCCCTTCCTTACACGGCCACGGTTCATCGCTGCAGCCTGCAGACAGACCGATCGTCCAGTATGTACATACACGTTCGCGACCAGAATGACCACGCTACGTACGCTTTGACCAGGTGGGTCCCGACTATCAGGCACTTCCTTGCGTGCGAAGATGTAGTTGGTGGGTCCCAGCAGTTAGGGGCGATCATTTTTTTTGCCCGTAATATGGACGCACTTCCTTGCGTGCGAAGATGTAGCTGGTGGGTCCTAGCAGTCAGGGGGGAACTTTTTTTTGCGAAATACGGTGGCCCGTCCGGTGGGTCCCTGCTGTCAGGTGGAGGAATCATTATTTTCCGCATAATAAGGAGGCACTTCCTTGCTGCGGCCGTGGACCCAGCTGTCAGCCTCTCCACATACAGTACTATTCCGATGAAAGTCGTTCCTTGACCATATTGACCACGCCGCGCCGAGAGCACCAGGGCGGTGGACGACGGCGAGGCCTAGGAAGGGGACGACGCAGAGCCGGGGAAGACGCGGTAGTGGATGCCCACGGGGAGAGGAGTACAAGGGTTCACTGGTTCGACTGCGGTGTGAGGCTGTCGTCGCCGCAGAATAACAGGGGGTGTGGGTGAGTAGAGGGATGGCCTGGCCAGCGATGGGAGTTGTAGGGGGCGGTGAGGCCTCCGCGGCATCACAGCCGGCCACGGGAGGCAGGAGCATGCGGCACAACCGGCGCTGGTTTGGGCGGCTAGAGCAAGAAGACCAGAGGTTGAAGAAGCACTACGGCCGTTGGATGGACATCGTACGGTCACTTGAGCTAGAATCGTTCATATTGACTAAGTTGACAAAGCCCTCCGTCCGCGTCAACTTAGTAGGCCCACAAGTCAGCCTCCCATATGGTGGGTCCCAGCTAGCAGGGGGAGTATTCTTTTTTTGTGCGTAATAAGGAAGCACTTCCTTGCGTGCGAAGATATAGCTGGTGGGTCCGAGCTGTCGGCGGCGGGAACATTTTTTTTTCGTGTAATAGAGAGGCCTTTTTGGTTGGTCCCAGATGTCAGGTGGAGGAATCATTATTTTGCGCGTAATAAGGAGGCATTTCCTTGTGCTACGGCCGTGGACCCAACTGTCAGCCTCTCCACGTGCAGTCCACTTCCGATGGATGTCGTTCGTTAACCATGTTGACCACGCTGCACCGAGAGCACTAGGGCGGTGGACGACGGTGAGGCCTACGAAGGGAATGACATGGAGCCAGGGAAGACAAGGCAGTGGCTGCCCACACGGTGGGGAGTATGAGGGTTGGCTGGTTCGGCTGCCGTCGCCGAAAAATAACAGGAGGTGTGGGTGAGTAGAGGGATAGCTAGGCCAGGGATGCGAGTATGGTGGGGCCGTGAGGCCTTCCCGGAAGCACAGCCGGCCACGGGAGGCGGGAGCAGGCGGTTCCGCCGGCGCTGGTTTGGGCGGCTAGAGCAGGAAGATCAGAGACTGAAGAAGCACGATTGCCGTTAGATTGACATCTAACAGTCTGAGCTGGTAGAGTCGATTGTTGACTAAGTTTCTTTTTTTGAGAAACCTTGTGTACGCATGAACTTAGTAGGCCCACAAGTCAGCCTCCAAATCTGTGGCAGAGAACATAGAGCCCATTTGCTATTTTTTAATAATTTGCAGCCCATTTGCTAATTCTTAAGTAATTTATTACAGCCCATTTTCTGCCCAGGACCACGGCCAAAAAGTTCAACCTTATTTTGCATATTTCGGTGGAGTCCGAACTGTTGTAATCCCGAAATGATAAACATTTTTTGAGAACTTATTGATTTGCCAAAAATCATTTTGTTTTTGTAAGCAAACAAGACATGGGACAATTGAGTTGGTTTAAGGGGAAACCAGTGATAAAAAAACAGCGCTGGGAGGGAAAACAACAACAAAAATAAGGATGTAAATATGAAAAGGGAACTTTATGTATTTTCAATATAATAATACGTGTATATGAACTAGTAAAACTATAGGTAGAGATTAGAAAACAGAAGTAGGACATGGCGTTTCAAGAGGAAAATAGAACTGGGTTGTGTGTTTGATTCAGTAAAAAAACTGCCTGCGGATGTTGTAAGACAAAATATAACTAACGCTGGCGGGCCAGAGGCCAGTAGATACCTACTGCTAGATCTTTGTGCCCTGTTGTCGTCATGGGCTGGGCCTGTTAAAAACAAAACCAAGCCTGGGCAGTCTACATCCCAGTTGAAACTTGCTCGACCTGAAAAAAACAATATACCTGCTCAATAAACGAGAGAATTCTGCAAGTACACACTGATAACTGGGATGCATCAGGTATATTGTTTTTTCATTGTCATAATAAGTGCATGCACTTGTTTCGAAAAATTTGGAGAACTGGGAATTCGAACGGCAGGTGCTTATGCTACCCATCAAATAAAAATCAAGTGCCTAAAAATTCGTTTTGAAACAAATGATTCAGCTTTATATCCACGTCGACCCTCGGCATGATGGTTGGAAGCAAATGCCAAGTTCATACCGAAAGATCGTTAACAACAATACCAACTTGCGGATGACAAGGTAGTACAAGTACCAATACCAAACTAACTTATAATCTTTTTAGTCCTGGCCCTAGTGTTCGTTTGGTAGAAAATCTTGCAGAGGACCATCTCCCGCTCCTTCTCTTGCTCCAGGTCCCTATGGTGGTACTGGTGCATCACCCAGTTGGTCCTCTCCTGGTCGAAGTTTTTTTTGCGGGAATGGTCGAAGTTCTTGTTGGTGTGTAGCACGAGAACCTTTTTGCTGCCCGTCTGCCGGCCATTGACCATCACCGGCAATGTATTGCCAGTCTTGTGCCACATCGCGTGCATGTCGTACTCCGACTGTATCTTGCGACGCGTCCATGTGCCCCTTTTGAACGCCCTGGAATTGCGCTGGAAGAAATGCTTGCTTAGGCCACTCAGTGTGATACCTGCAGTATTGTTGAATACAGGTTTTAGTGTACGTAGTTGGCATTTTCATAACATCTTTGGCATGTCGCAGTCACTTGTTTTACATTTTATTAACTGTCAAATTGTACTTGCTTCACTAGGTCTGCGTCTAAAAAGAAAAATAGAGCTATAAACA